>NC_136388.1:24839317-26077817 GCF_965140285.1 Lepidochelys kempii | reverse complement strand
GTTTGGTTTCTGGTTAACCAGTGTGGTATGGAAGAAGCTCTTTTGTTACTGGCTTGGTGAATCTAATTCTAGAATAAACCACTAGCTTTGGGGATTATCCATCCAATTTCTTGCCATCTGCCTTGAGTGTGGCATTCTAAGTGTGGTCCATCCCACGGCTTATTCTTAAACTTTTAGTTTTACAGCAACATTAAACTGCTGCAAAACAGCTCTGAAATCAAATGACTGCAGCACCTCTCCTGCTCTAGTGCACAGCATTCATTGCTTTTCAGAGTCTTCTCATGCACAATCACTTAGAAAATCTAGTTATATAAAGATTATGCAATATACACAGTAGCAGATATATCAAATATAAGTGGGAAGCACGCTAATTAAAAGACAGTTAAAATTGGTATGCACTGTTGTAGCCACACTGTGGATTATTTTTCTCATTAGATTCACATCCCGTACCTCATATATTTTTAGAATGGACCTGGGCAATAAAAAAAAATGAGTTTTTTGTTTAAATTTAGTTATTGTCAATGAAAATTCTCAGGATACAGCACTGGTATCCTGAGTAGTTCACAGAACATTTTTCAAATAACTAAAACAATGGTTCTCAAAATGTCACAAAACTATGGGTGAAATCCTGACTTCAGTGGGAGTTTTGCCGTTGATTTAAGTGGGGACAGGAATTCATCTTACGCAACTTTGGGCTTTTTCATATTCTACGAAGGCTGTGCCACCCTAGCATACCTTATTAGCCAGATTTATATTTTTATTTATATAGAGAAGCACTTTACTTCACAAGTGGTCCTATTGACTTGAATGGCACGATACATGAAGTAAGGTACAATGTGAGTAAGGGTATCAGAATCTGGCCCTATTCAGGTATTTACATTGATTTTAATTGAACCCTTAAGTGCCAGTCTTCCAAAACACTCATGCAAACAGCTAGTAAATGGAAGGCAGCAAACAGGGGAGTCTGAGAAGGAGCGTATAGGAGGGAGAAAAAACAAAATCAGCATGATCGGGAAAGGCCACATTGCCAATGCCAGCATTGCTCCTGACTCCTCCACCTGCATCCAGACAGAGAACATGACCATGCATGCTTCTACCTGGGTCCTGCTGTGGATTTGCAGAGACTGGCCTGCATTTTCTCCTCATAGAAAGCCAGGCTGGGGAGACCATCCAGTGTGTGAGGTGTCTACTGGTAGAATCTCGCAGGAAGCAAGTAGGAGAGCTACAGAAGGTGGTCTAGGCTGATCATCCGCTTCCACCCTGAGGGGGTTAAAACAGCCCTGAAGAGGGCTGTAGCTTGGGAAAGCAGCAAATAGGCTGATTGGGGAAGCAGCCACAGCTGGGACACGCCCCAATCAGGCCTCAGCTGGCCCTATAAAAAGGCTGCGAGGCAGAAGCTGGTTTACTCTCTCTAGCTTTTGAGAGGGAAGGACCTGGCTGCCTGGGACCTGAGGTAGGGCAGTGCTGGGGGAAAGGCAAGTGGGTCTGGGGAGCTCCAGCCTGACAGCCCCCCAGGCTGCAGGACCTTTTGCAGGACTTAAACCAGGTGCTAGGGCTGCAAAGGGGCAGCCTGGGGCTAGGCAGAGGCAACAGGTCCTACTCCCCGCCCCCCCCCGCCAATGGTGAGTGGCCATTACAGGCTGCAGTTGGTCCCAGTGAGCGGGGGCTAAATGATGACTGGCAGTAGGCACTGAGGCAAGGTGGGATTGGGGGTTCCCTGGGGAGGGGAGACCCTGAAAGTGGGGGGATACTGCTAGGGCAGAACCCCCAGATAAAGGGGCCTGGGGTCTGGGAGGGACAAAGGGGGCTGGTGAAAGCACCGGTCTGCAGAGGGTGCTCTGGAGCTGGTAAAAAGAGAGCTAATTCCTGGACAACCAGCAGGAGGCTCCACAGGGTGAGTCATGCGCTGCTACAAGCATCCATGCATAGGAGGAGTTAATTGAATCATAGAATATCAGGGTTGGAAGGGACCTCAGGAGGTCATCTAGTCCAACCCCCTGCTCAAAGCAGGACCAACCCCCAATTTTTGCCCCAGATCCCTAAGTGGCCCTCCCAAGAATTGAACTCACAACCCTGGGTTTAGCAGGCCAATGCTCAAACCACTGAGCTATCCCTCCCCCACAATTGAAAACATGCATCTGGTGACCTCCAAGTTTGAGGAAGGAAATCCAGCTGGAGAGGTCTGCAATAGCACTACCAAGGGAGGCGGAAGCTGCTCCTTCACAGGGAAGAACCTGTCTCCTGGTTACTTCTGGCAGGAGGCAGTGCTCCACCCCTGCTCCCAGAATGCTCCATCCATAAAGATATAAAACAGGTGTGCTGCCCTGGTGATGAGGGATCTTCCCCCAAAGGGGGAAGAAAAGAAGCCCTGTACCCCCAAGCCTGGGTGGATTATGGCCACCACTCCTAAGAAGAAACAAAGGGTTGTGGTGGTCTATGACTGCCTTCTAAGGAGGAGGCTACTATCCACAGGCCTGACCTGGCATCCCAGGAGGTGTGCTGCCTGGTGGAGCCTGTATTCAAGACCTTATGGAGGGGTTGTCAAAGATCATCTGGCTCTCTGATGACTCTCTCATGCCACTCATCCATGTGTGCACTAATGGTGTCACCAAGAGGGCTTTGGCTTCCTTGACCATGGGATCATATTTTGAGAAGGACTGCTGCACAGAGATGGGATCCACCTATCAAGGAAGGGGCAGAGTATCTTCGGATACAGGCTGGCTAACCTAGTGAGGTGGACTTTAAACTAGGTTCGATGGGGGCAGGAGACTCAAGCCCACAGATAAGTCCAAAACACGGACACCTGGATGAAGGGTCGTAATCTGGGGGAAACATGGGCAAGCACAGCAGGGACAAAGGAGAAGTGAAGGATTACAGAGGGAAAATCTAATAGACACCTAAGATGTCTGTATACTAATGCAAGAAGTATGGGGAATAAACAGGAAGAACTAGAAATACTAGTGAATAATCACAATTATGACATAAAGAAAAGGAGGACTTGTGGCACCTTAGAGACTAACCAATTTATTTGAGCATAAGCTTTCATGGGCTACAGGTGCCACAAGTCCTCCTTTTCTTTTTGCGAATACAGACTAACACAGCGGCTGCTACTCTGAAACCTGTAAATATGACATAATTGGTGTCACAGAAATTTGGTGAGAATTCACATGACTGGAATATTGGTATAGGAGGTACAGCTTGTTCAGGAAGGGCAGCCAGGGGGAAAAGGAGGAGGTGTCGCACTGTATAACAGAGATGTAAACACTTGTACTGAGGTTGAGAAAGAAGTGGGAGGAAGACCTGTTGAAAGTCTCTGTTTAAGGATAAAAGGGTTTCAAAGCAAGGGTGATGTTATGGTAAATGTCTACTACAGACTATCTAAGTAGGAAGAAGAGGTGGATGAGGCTTTTTTTAAACAACTAACAAAATCATCCAAAACACAGGACTTGGTGGTGATGCCCATCTGCCCATTGCTGTGATAAGTATCTACACAGAAGAACTACATTGGTGGAGCTGTGCTGCCATATCATTTTAAGTGTAGATTTATCCTGTCTCTGGGAGCTGGGGCTTTAAGAAAACCTCCAAATATTGTGTTTAAAATCTTGAGAGTTGTCAACAAATTAGACATATAAATCAATCCCATTGACTTAATTGGGATTGTTCACATGAGAAAAATGAAACACATGTGTATTTGCAGTGTCAGATCACAAGTGAGATGCTATAATGTGTGTGATGATTTTTAAAAACAATTTTCCCAACCTGTAGAGTCTCACTTAGTCAATGAAAACTTTCCATGCAAAGCCGTGACAGGATTGGTCCCATTGTTTTTAATGTCTCATACCTACTTCTTAAAACGGCACACTTTGCAGCATCTTTGGATGTGTGGGATTTCATGAAACAGGTTACATTTTTTTATGTGCACAGTTGTTGCATGGAGACTAATGTTTCTAAGTGAACTGTCATTTCTGTGAAGTACAGAGAGTTTAGTGTGAATAATGGAACAGTGGAATACTTTTCATTTACTTGGTTTAGACAACAGATAACCTATAAAGGGACATGTTAAGTAGGACATCTTGTCTTGGAAAAATAGAAAGTGCAGTGAAGTTTTTTGAAATGCTTGCTCAAGTTACGAGGGCACGAGAACAATGACTGACTGGATCTTTTTGCATCTGTCGAGCAGGTCAAGGCAGCTGTTTTTTGATGGAAGTAAGTTTCTCTTGCAAACAAGTTACATTTGAAAAACACATGTTTATAAAATAAAGGGAGATGCTTTGTATGTGCCACACAGATCACTCATCATACCAAGTTGTTTGAAAAATGGCTAAAAACATGGTCCCCTGCAGGGAGCTATTTGCAGTAAGGTTAATAAAGTACCACAGATTGGTAATACATGGAGTAACTCTTCTGGTGAGACTATAAAGAAGAGCCTCAGATTAAAAGAAGTAAGGAATCCTGTCATAAATATAAAGGGAAGGGTAAACCCCTTTGAAATCCCTCCTGGCCAGGGGAAAGCTCCTCTCACCTGTAAAGGGTTAAGAAGCTAAAGGTAACCTCGCTGGCACCTGACCAAAATGACCAATGAGGAGACAAGATACTTTCAAAAGCTGGGAGGAGGGAGAGAAACAAAGGGTCTGTGTGTCTGT
Source organism: Lepidochelys kempii (assembly GCF_965140285.1). Lineage (NCBI taxonomy): Eukaryota > Metazoa > Chordata > Testudines > Cheloniidae > Lepidochelys > Lepidochelys kempii. The sequence continues at coordinate 26,073,174 of NC_136388.1, read as the reverse complement.
CTATATGCTGGTTTCTGCTGGGGATAGACCAGGAATGGAGTCTTAGAACTTTTAGTAAGTAATCTAGCTAGGTATGTGTTAGATTATGATTTCTTTAAATGGCTGAGAAAAGAATTGTGCTGAATAGAATAACTATTTCTGTCTGTGTATCTTTTTTGTAACTTAAGGTTTTGCCTAGAGGGGTTCTCTATGTTTTTTGAATCTAATTACCCTGTAAGATATCTACCATCCTGATTTTACAGGGGGGATTTCTTTATTTCTATTTACTTCTATTTTTATTAAAAGTCTTCTTGTAAGAAAACTGAATGCTTTTTCATTGTTCTCAGATCCAAGGGTCTGGGTCTGTAGTCACCTAGGCAAATTGGTGAGGCTTTTTACCAAACCTTGTCCAGGAAGTGGGGTGCAAGGTTTTGGGAAGTATTTTGGGGGGAAAGACGCGTCCAAACAGCTCTTCCCCAGTAACCAGTATTAGTTTGGTGGTGGTAGCGGCCAATCCAAGGACGACGGGTGGAATATTCTGTACCTTGGGGAAGTTTTGACCTAAGCTGGTAAAGAGGAGCTTAGGAGGTTTTTCATGCAGGTTCCCACATCTGTACCCTAGAGTTCAGAGTGGGGGAGGAACCTTGACAAATCCATAATTCAACCTTTTGCAAAAAGCCTGGGTGTTTGTCAATTCCAAAATATAAAGATTTATGTATATTTGATTTATGTAGATAGACTAATGATTTTTAAGGTCCCCAGAATACTTAGATAATAAAAAGGGAAAATGGGGGCTTTAATGAAGATCCTAGTTTTCCTGCTTATCTTTTAAAGAAATAGCTTTCTCAACATTTTTTTTTAATTAAGTCTTGTGAAATGAATAGTTACTCGTTATCCTTATTTTATAGCTGGTGCTACAATGTGGCTTTCCTTTTGTTCCTGTGTTACAAAGACCATTCAGTTATGACCTGGACAAAACAGTAATACAAGCGGCAGAAATCTACAGTGAATTGTAGAACACTATGGGTCAAATTATGGCCCTGAGGCTATGTCTACATCTGGAGCTAGGGGTGTGATTCCCAGCTCACATAGACATACTCGTGCTAACTCTCCTTGAGCTAGTGTGCTCAAAGTAGTCAGGTAGTCATGGCAGTACAGGCAGTAGTGAGCGCCTAGCTGCCTGAGTGCATGCCCATGGGGTCCTAGTGAGTTTGTGCTCAGGGAAGCTAGCCTGTGCTGCTGCTCCTGTGTTATCACAGTTACACTATGGTTTTTAGTGTGCTAGCTCAATGACAGCTTGCATGAGCGTGAATACGCAAACTGGGAATCAAACCCCTAGCTCTGAGTGTAGACATACCCAGACAGTGGGTAGCAGTGGTGCATGTGTGGGCAGTATCAATAGCGTTCAGGTGGTGGACAAAGGAGGCACTGGGGGTTTGATCCTGTTTCCAGTCAAGTCAATGGATCAAAAATTAACGTTTATAGAGCAGGATCAATCCCTTTGCATAAGGTCTCATGCCTCCATGGGGAGTGCCTTCCAAAGCAGTGCTTGCTGAACCTGTACTAAAAATGCAGTATGCACTCTCTGTCCCTAGGGCTCTCCAGTCATTAGCTGGTGTGCGAGAGAGCCAGGCTGTGGTCATGTAGCTGCATAGTGCTGCCAGCAACACTGGTAGGACCCTATCCTTGTATTCTCTAGATCAGAGGGCCTGTGAAAAACCTTTAAACTCTTGCTTATGCCCTCTGCATTGGGATTAACTTCACCCTGGGAGCATGAGTGGCTTCATTGTGCCTGTGTCTTGCACTGGTATGCTGAGTTGGAAGGGGCTTCCAGCTCCCTCTCCTTCCCCATTTGCAAACAAGTAGAGGGCTGAGACCACCAGTCATTGACCCCATTGGAATAATGTCAGGCAATATTTTTTTTTACAGTTAGCATTTTTCTGACAGCCTTCTAACTTTTTAACATGCTGTTCATGTACTGTATAGATAGTAATCTCTCTGCCTGAAGAGGCCTTTAAGTGTTTTTCAGACAAACATATGTGTACTGCTTCCTTTTCTTTCCACAGTGAGCCTCTCTATTTTGAGATTTCTCGGCTCCACTGTACGCTGAGTGATTTATTCCTGCATTTTGTTTTGTCCATGTTTGTTCAATTACTTCTGTCACTCTTACAAACACCATGATTATTCTCTTGCACTTGTTGCATACTATTAATGACTGGTCCCTCCTTCTTCTGTCTGCAGTAAAACTAATGTAGGCAACATATTAGACTTACAAGAGAATTGCTGCCCATAAGCTAAAATTCATATACACTAGTGTATAACATTTATGGTAAAGCTGCATTAGATTTAGTATAATGTGGTTGCTAGGCAAAGGAAAGATATTAAGGTTATCTGAGGTCAGAACTGGATGTTTAATTAAATTCCTTTTTCAAATCCATCTATCACATTAGAAATAATGAGCTTACACTTAATACCTGTAAAGTGTCTTTTATTTAATGATGAATTAGAATTAAAGGTGTACAAAATATCTTTACAGGTATTTGAAATGTTAGCATACTGGAAATTCCAAACTGGGCCTTTTTAAAAAATAAAATAGCACTAAATCAGAATAATTCTCATTTAGAAATGAGCCCATATTTAAAAGAAATGGTTACTAGATTCCTGTTTGCTTGAAATTACCTGCAAATGGGAAACTTCAGGTGCATGAAAATTGGCAAAACTAAAATATTTCTCAAATAAATCCACAGTTTCACATAAAACTAATATTACAGTGTTTCTTTTAAAGTTTTCAAGTACAGAAATGTTTACTGCCTCACTTTAACTGTTGGCAATTAAACCTGGAAATAGCCCTGTCAAGTACTTTCAAACAATAGTCCACACAGACCACCAGTTTTGCAAACTCCCTTCTGCTGCTGTGCAAGCCCCAGGATCACTAAAAGAGAGAATCCCAGGAAAATGTGTGGGAGTGAAGTGGGGTTTTCTCCAGTATGAAGTGTCATTAAAAAGTTGGACCACCACCAACCAGTTCAGGGAAAAACCTGATACAGGATTTATGGGAGACTCGCTAATCCTCACTTTGTTAAAGCACCTGTTTAGTCATTTGCACCCAGGACAGGTCTGTCTCCTTGCACTTCTCAGGAAAGATTTAATAATGGAGGCACTGCTTTAGAGAGGTTCCATGCTTCTAAGGTTATGTCCACACTTGGAGCTGGCAGTGTAAATTCCAGCTGGAGCAGACATACCTGTCTAGGTGTGCTTGAGCTAGTGTCTAAAAATAGTGTATGTAGCTGTGACAGTGGCAGGAGCTAACTGCCCCAAGTACATGCTGAATGTTTTGGTCAGGATCGTACTCGGACAGTTAGCACCTCCCACCCCACATGGTGCAGTGGCCACACTCTACTTTTAGTGCGCTAGCTTGATCAGACCTAGATGGGTATGTCTCCTCCAGCTGGAAATTACACCACTCTAGGGCAGATGAACGCACCATGTAGACTAGCCCTTAGTCCACTTGAAAGTGTACTAAGCTAAACCACCAGAAGCCTCTTGTAGGGTATGTCTAGGCTGCATTTTAAAGCCTTTGGCAACAAGTCTCAGAGCCTGGGTCTACAGGGCTCACGCTAGGGTGCTAAAAACAGCTACGTAGAGGCTCAGGCTGTTTTTAGCACCATAGCATGAGCCCAAGTCTGTAGACCTGGGCTCTGAGACTTGCTGCCACAGGTTTTAAAATGTAGTGTAGACACACCTTTAGTACCAAGGTGGAGTAAAAGTGTCCACAGGGGAAGTTTGCGCAACATAGCTAGTGTGCTCTAAATTCATGCCTTAGCTTTCTGTGCACTAACTTCCTTATGTAGACAAGCCCTACGACTTCACCATTCTACAAAATATACTATAGCCTTTTTACTACTTTCTATTATGAAGAAAAATAGAGGGTGTGACAAAGTCAGACCTGATAGTTCTGGAAGGGAAGTTGAAGACAGGCATATCAGTCTTAGAATGGTTAAAGCCCTTTTTCCTATGAACTGAAAAAGGTTACCTCAGGTTAATTATGGACACCTGAATCTAATTAAGGGCAGTCTGTGACCTTAAAAAACCTCTTCCAGGGAGATAGAAAAGGGAAGGGATGAGAAGCACGCTGCAGAAGAGTTGTGTGCAGTGAGGGGAAAAAGGCTTCTCCTAGGTAAAGAGCAGTTTTTCCTGTAAGAGGAAATCTTGTTTATTTCTGTCTGTGGAGCAGGCCTTAGTTCCCATCACAGCTGGGCCCAAAGTGGGTTAGAGAGGATGGCTGGCAACGGATAGCCAGTATAAGAAGAGGCAGGGGAAGTTAAGCAATGCAAGCTTTCTGTTTAAAGAAGCCTTCTGGGCAGCCCTAAGGTCTATCCTGTGAAATATTGTAAGTAAACCACCATGAAGTATTTACACCAGGCCCCCTCAATGCCAGAGGAAGAAAAGCTGAGCCCTGAGGTGATGAAAGAGGTATGTTGTTACAGGAAACAATATTCTTTACCAGGTAATTGCTCTGGGAAGATTCTGAATTTCCTTTATATTCACTCCCAATCAACAGTGAGCTGACCCCTCTCAGACCACCCAGTCCCACAACCTTCTCCCCCCAGCTAGCATCATTGGAAGGAAGCAGTAGTGTTCATCAGAGTCTGGCATACAAAGAAAAACATCACAGCTAACCAGGGGCAAATAAATGAAAGCACTGGTTTGTCAAAGCCTTATGTATTTACTGAGTCTTTACTGAAGCAAAACTCCCATGGAAATCAATGAAAGATTTCAGAATTAGAACACAAAAAAATACAAATTTGTTTAGCTAGTTCCTCATCAGTAGCCTGTAAATGTTAATTATTAATTCATCTATTTTCTGGTAGATTATCACTCTCCTGTACCTTTTTTTTCTCTTGTAAATAGCATTCCAGTGGCTCCAGCTAGTGAACGTCTTTATGATTTCCCAACATCACCACCATTCACTCCTCTCTTCTAGGACTATGATCTGGATACTATTTTAGCTCTGTTGGCATGACAACATTCCACTGCAAGCAGAAATAAGGAAGTCTTCACAGAAGTAAAGAGGCAAGTGAAAATTGAATGAAAGGCAAATTACAATACCACAGTTGACTGTAATGGAAAGCATTTATTTCTATGTAATGGGGTATTCACTTGGCCCAAGACATTTTCTCCACCATTGGGATTATTTTTTGAAAAGCTATCTAGAACTGGAGAAGTCTCGGAGGATTTGGGAGAAGAGAAGACCAAACATAATATAGTACCAGTTTTTAAAATCTAAAATCAAAGCGTTCTGAGCAATTATCTGGAAAATCTCATTTTAAATTCTGAGTAAATTAATAGAATGGATATTAGACAAACTCTGAAGCCCCATAATAAACTCCAACTGGAGCTATAAGGAGCAAGTCAGGCCAAACTTCACTGAAATAAATACAGCTTTAGGCAAAATGTAAAATATAGTTAAATTCATCTTGGCTTGGGTAGAAAACTGGTTGAAGAATTGTAAAATTGAAGGGTCATGGGCAGCTATGTGTCAAGTCTGAGGGTGGTGGTTCAGGAAATTTTTGTTTTTTCTGAAAGGAGAAAAAGAGGTAAGTTAAAATCACAGATACTTAAAACCCATCCATATATCCTATTGCTGACTCGGCTGTAAGGGCATCATTTAAATGCTTTTATCCCAGTGGTGCCCATTCCCTCTCCAAGATCCCATGTTCAGAGGGGGAACTAAGGAACAGAGAGGCTAAGTGACTTGCCTAGGTTAACTCTGCGGTGGAGCAGGGACTCAAACCTGGGTCTCCTACATACCAGGCCAGTGCCCCAACTACCAGGCCCTCAGTCCTCTCCATATTTAAAAATAGTGAAAAGGGCACAAAGAGGTAAGGAATATAGAACCCTCCCACAGCAATATTTCTAGAAGAAAGCCCTGGGACATGGAACTGGGCAGAGTTTACCACCTTGGGGTTCCCTCTAAATACTTTTCTCAAGGCCCCATGGTATAAACTCTACTGCTCCCCAAGAACAGGTAGATGCAGATGAGGCTTCTTCCAGTTGGCTGCCTCTAGGAGCTCCATGAATGGAGTTTCCACTATACAGATGTGGCCATTGAAAAGGTAATTCAAGCTGGGGCTGTATCACTTGCTCAGGAGGATTCCCACTGAGTCCAAGCAATGATGCACATCCCTGGCTCCCAATTTCCCCCTCACACAGAGGGGTATTCTTGGGTCTGCAACAGGTGCTTGGGGATGTTCCTGAAGTGAGCCAACATCTTCATCCTCAGGAGGGGTGAGATTTGTGCAGCAAGGTTCCCCTCTCAGCCCATATTTATGGGGAACTTCCCCATGCTGCTGTCGGGCTGCCAATCAGCACTGGCCAGCAGCACTTGGTAACTCTCAGTGGGATCATAGGGTAATGGCTTGTAGAAACTCGTGTTGGAGAGCTGCCGAGCAGCCTCTTGTTCATATTCCGACCTATTCATGATGACGACAGCACCTCCTTTGTCAGCCTTTTTGATTATGATGTCAGAGTTGTTTCTGAGGCTGTGGATGGCATTGCGTTCCGCATGGCTGAGGTTATGGGGCAAGTGATGCTGCTTTTCCACAATTTCAGCCGTGCACATCGGCGGAAGCACTCTATGTAGAAGTCCAGTCTGCTGTTTCGACCTTCAGGAGGAGTCCACCTAGAATCCCTCTTTCTGTAGTGTTGGTAGGGAGACCTCTGTGGATTAGTATGCTGTTCAGAGGTATTTTGGAAATATTCCTTGAGTCGGAGACGTCGAAAATAGGATTCTAGGTCACCACAGAACTGTATCATGTTCGTGGGGGTGGAGGGGCAGAAGGAGAGGCCCCGAGATAGAACAGCTGCTTCTGCTGGGCTGAGAGTATAGTTGGATAGGTTAACAATATTGCTAGGTGGGTTGAGGGAACCATTGCTGTGGCCCCTAGTAGCATGTAGTAGTTTAGAAAGTTTAGTGTCTTTTTTCTTTTGTAGAGAAGCAAAGTGTGCGTTGTAAATGGCTTGTCTAGTTTTAGTAAAATCCAGCCATGAGGAAGTTTGTGTGGAAGGTTGGTTTTTTATGGGAGTATCCATTTTTGAGAGCTCATTCTTAATCTTTCCCTGTTTGCTGTAGAGGATGTTGATCAGGTGATTCCGCAGTTTCTTTGAGAGCGTGTGGCACAAGCTGTCAGCATAGTCTGTGTGGTATGTAGATTGTAATGGATTTTTTACCTTCAGTCCTTTTGGTACGATGTCCATCTGTTTGCATTTGGAAAGGAAGATGATGTCTGTCTGTATCTGTACAAGTTTTTTCATGCAGTTGATAGATTTCCACTCCATACGGCTAAATGCAGTGCCTTGCATAATGACAGGTTTCAGAGTAGCAGCCGTGTTAGTCTGTATTCGCAAAAAGAAAAGGAGGACTTGTGGCACCTTAGAGACTAACCAATTTATTTGAGCATAAGCTTTTGTGAGCTACAGCTCACTTCATCGGATGCATACCGTGGAAACTGCAGCAGACTTTATATATACACAGAGAATATGAAACAATACCTCCTCCCACCCCACTGTCCTGCTGGTAATAGCTTATCTAAAGTGATATCAGGTGGGCCATTTCCAGCACAAATCCAGGTTTTCTCACCCTCCACCCCCCCACACACAAATTCACTCTCCTGCTGGTGATAGCCCATCCAAAGTGACAACTCTCTACACAATGTGCATGACAATCAAGTTGGGCTATTTCCTGCACAAATCCAGGTTTTCTCACTTCCCCCCCACCCCCATACACACACAAACTCACTCTCCTGCTGGTAATAGCTCATCCAAACTGACCACTCTCCAAGTTAAAATCCAAGTTAAACCAGAACATCTGGGGGGCGGGGTAGGAAAAAACAAGAGGAGGTAAAAAAACAAGAGGTAACACAGGCTACCTTGCATAATGACTTAGCCACTCCCAGTCTCTATTTAAGCCTAAATTAATAGTATCCAATTTGCAAATGAATTCCAATTCAGCAGTTTCTCGCTGGAGTCTGGATTTGAAGTTTTTTTGTTTTAAGATAGCGACCTTCATGTCTGTGATTGCGTGACCAGAGAGATTGAAGTGTTCTCCGACTGGTTTATGAAAGTGAGAGAACCTGGATTTGTGCAGGAAATAGCCCAACTTGATTGTCATGCACATTGTGTAAAGAGTTGTCACTTTGGATGGGCTATCACCAGCAGGAGAGTGAATTTGTGTGTGTGGGGGTGGAGGGTGAGAAAACCTGGATTTGTGCTGGAAATGGCCCACCTGATGATCACTTTAGATAAGCTATTACCAGCAGGACAGTGGGGTGGGAGGAGGTATTTGTTTCATATTCTCTGTGTATATATAAAGTTTGCTGCAGTTTCCACGGTATGCATCCGACGAAGTGAGCTGTAGCTCACGAAAGCTTATGCTCAAATAAATTGGTTAGTCTCTAAGGTGCCACAAGTACTCCTTTTCTTTTTGCGAATACAGACTAACACGGCTGTTACTCTGAAACCTATTAACCCCTTTGTTGCTGGACCAGTATGGGGTATATACACCCCATGAAAGGGAGATAGTTGGAAAGTAGTAATATTGAAGATGATGTGCCATGAGGTAGTAATAGATATGGATGATGATGGTTGAAAAGGGGAAATTGTCTCCTTTCTCATCAAAGACATATAGCCCCTATTCAACACAGTAGTGTGAAGCCTCAGGATCTTGCTTGCCTCTTACTAAGCTTGGATGACCAAGCAGCATCAATTCTAAAAATGCCGCCTTCCACCTCGCTAGGAAATTTTGTCCCTTTCTCCCAGACAGTGACCCATGCATTTGTCAGCTCCAGATGAATTGTTGTAATTCACTGTATCTTGAAGGTGAGTGCATAGCTGATGCATAAGCTCTACCTGGTACAGAATGCAGCTGCCTACCTTTTCTGTGACTTAAGCCACTATGAGCACATCAGGCCCATGCTCAAGTCCCTCCACTGGCCCCCAGTCAGCTTCTGACACCAGTTGAAGGCTTTAGTTCTAATCTTCAAAGCTATTAATGGATCAAGCCACACATTCATCGAAGACCAAATTTTGATCTGTGAACCACAACGACAGCTGCACACTTCTGGGACAATGCAGCTCACAAAGCACAGGACAAAGTGTTACTCCTGAGAGCATTCTGTACCTAAAAATTCTGTGCACAATATTTTAAAATTCTGCAAGTTGCATTTGTCAATAAATAAATGCAGAGGCTCCAGCATGGCAGCGGGGAGCACAGGCCGCTGGCTGCACAAAGGAGGGAGATCACCCTGCAGCACCCCCACCCCTGAGACACAGACTCAGTGGTGAGGTTGTACCCGACCCTGACACAGCATAAGGCCTGGGCCTGCCCCAGAAACACCCTGGGGCCCTGCCCCGCTGCACCAGGTGTGGAGCAGGTTGGCTCAACCAGGCAAGATCCAAGTGTGAAGGGGCTCAGTGTGGGGGATCCAGATGTGGGGTAAAAGTGTTCTGTGTGGGACAATCTGGGTGCAGGCAGCTCAGTGGGGGGGGTGTAGACTTGGGGGTGATCAGGATGCACAGAAGCTCATTGGGGGGGTTCCAGATGCAGGGGCAATGGGATTCTGTGGGGGCTTCCGGGTGAAGGTGTTTGGGGCTCAGGGGAGGGGTCCAGGTATGGGGGGCTCAGGTGGGATCTGGGGGAATGGGGCTTGGTGGGGTTGGGGGTCTGGGTGAAGCTAGTTGGAGGTTAGTGACATGGGGGTCTGGATGTGGGGGCTCAGGGTGGTGCAGGGGAGTGCTCATCAGTGTTGGGGTTGGAGTGCAGGAAGCTCAGTGGGGGTGGTCTGGGTGCAGGGGTGGGGGTCTAGAGACGGGGGGCTGAGTGCAGGGGTGCGCTAGATGCAGAAGTTAAGGTTCAGTTGCGTGGGATTTGGGCATGGAGTGTTCTGGATGTACAGGGTGAGGCTTGGTGGGGGTATCTGGGTATGGGAGGTGCAGATGCACAGGGTTGGATGGATGGGGGAGCAGCTCCCCATACAGTGACCCCCTCCTCCTGCAGCTGAGAAGCGGTGGAGGCAGGAAGCAGGGGATGGCTGTAGCAATGAAAAAGAAAACCTATGCAACTTTGTACTGCACATGGCAAGACATTTTGCCAAAAAGCATGGCCCTTCTCTATACATATCACATAAGATGGTCCCTGGGACACAGAGTACAGCACATGGCCCTGCAGCATCTGAAAAATTAGGAGAAATTTGAGAGAATTCAAAGAGCAGCAAAAAATAGTTAAAAGTCTGCAGAGATTGATGTAGTAGGAAAACTATTAAAAGGACTAAATATAGTTGCCCCCAAACGTTTTACGTATGGAGCTGAAAATTAAGATCTAGTGATATTTGCCATGTTCTCTCCATATTATCTACTTTTACTAAATATCAAGGCACAAACTTCATTTGACTAACAGGATAAAGAAGAAAACAATTCATCTCCCTTACTAGTCAATCGGGTAATTCAATTCTTTTCTTTTCTGAAAGCAGTAAAAGATCATAGTCCTAGAAGAGATGAGTGCATGATAATGATGATGATGATGTTGGGAAATCATAAAAATGACTTGGATCATCTTTGCCTATGTGAAAGAGTGAAGGGGAAGTTAATAGGGATGAGATCCTGAGGTCCCTTCCAACCCTGATATTCTGTGAATAATATGAATTAGTATGGAAAGGAGTGTAGTCTTTCCCCCTTGCAGAGAGGGATTAAGAGCTCAGCCCCAGAAACCCAATGATCTTTGAGACCAACTCTGATCTCCAGGAATCTAAGACTGGCAAAGGGCCATCTATAAGCCATGTAGTCCCTCTTCTGTGACATCCCCCGCCCCCCAGTCCCCTCATCAGTGCAGTTCCTTAATTAGGAGCAGTAACTGTTATCGCAGTAGGCACTGGTTTTCTGGGCCCTAACTCATTTCCCTCAAAAGCTGCTCTGGAACACACGAGTAAATCATTTCACTTTGGTCTTTGTTCCTTTCCTAAGTTAGTCATTTAATCAATAACATAACTCCTCTAGTAATGTATTTGTAAGCCGAAACGTGAGACTGCTGAGGTGAGACCAGGATTTATACATATGGTTAAAGCAAAATAGATTTTGATTTTTATATAGCACCATTCATACACAGGGTAAAGCATATTGACTTCTTGTTGACTGGTATGTGAAAAGAAGATAATAAACTAGCAGTACTATATAAAATACGGAGACATTAACAAAATTTTAGTCTCTTGGCATCAGATTATGTCCTTTGACAGGACCTTAAAACCTCTCTGGAGCGGAAACAATAGGTTCGCTTAAAAAAAAAAAAAAGTTGGAAGTACTCCAGGCGTCTGTGCAGTTTGAGGTCCTTTTAGTCACTAAAAAGAAAACAAAGGTGAAACATCATTGCTTCTCAGCCCATGAGCCCAATTAGCACACAGCTGCGGCCGATGTGACATTAGCTACTCTCTGTGTGTGTGTGTATATATATCTATATCTCCTGTGTGGATGCGGCCCACGTAACACAGAGAGCTGGATATGAGGCCCACAATGGTAAATAGATTGAGAACCACTGCATCAGACTAATCAGAAATTTAATTGAGTGATTCACCTTTTCTGGATCCCTTTTCTAAAATGACTGTTGCAGAAAAATGTGCAGAACACTAGCAGAAATCCTTCAGATGACAAAAAACATTGAGAGAAATGTAATTTTTGCCATAATGCAGCCATTTCTGTCACCTTACCATCACAAACCTAGGTCTACATCAGCTACTTCTGGTCTCCAACTCTACACTTAAAATTTTTGCTGGTATTTTTTCAGTTAGGGACTGTTAAATTTTTACCAGAATAGCCCTAGTGTAGCTACAATTATATTGGTATAAAGATGCCTTGTACAGTTATTCCCCTTCCTGTATGGTAATAGTTAACCTCTATAGTGATATACCTTCAACCACACTAGTGAGGTTGTACTGCTTCAGTTATATTGGTGTAGTTAAAGCAGTACAATTTTTCTAATGTAGACAAGATCTTAGGAACTGAGCAAATACAGACAGACCTCACAAGTGCTGTGCATTTTACCAATGCCCTGTGAAAGCAACTACACAGGGCCATAACTCCATACCACAGCTAGAAAAAAAATTGGTTGTTTGGTGGTCGAATTTGAACTCAGGACTCCGTGCACCACAATGGAAACACTTCTCTCTTGAACTGCAGGGAGTGCCTCCTCTCGCTTGTAGAAGTCGTAGGTTCTTATCCTCTTATGTGAATCAGCTCTAAAAGGGGAAGCAACATACACTGGGCCAGTGTGTTACACTTATGTGCTTGGGTCTTTTAATCCAGCTTTTTCTAGAAGCATAACATTTATTTTTCTTAGAGTGCTTTTAAAAAAAGGAGAGAGTGTGCGTGGGGGCTGAGAGACTCATCTCCAGCCATGGTCACTGTCTGGACTTGCTCAGCATTTGCCACGAAGCTATCATAAATAGTAGTAATTTCTCAAAACTCCTCGGATAGAATAACTACAAATCACTTATTCCCATGGGGGTGGGGAAGAAGGGAGAAGAATCCCCAGGCTTCTCCTCTGGAAAAGCCTTAATTACATACCTTCTTACTCTGTTATAGAGATGTCCGCTCTGTCAAACAGTCACCACTGATTCTGTTTCAATTAAAAAACGTAGAGATGTTCCTTTTAATTTGCTTATTTAAAAATGTTATAATCACTCAAAAGAAAAACAGATTTCCTTACCCATCTTATTCTTTTCCATTATCAACCTCATTTACCATAGAATATATTTATTTTCCATACTGTTTGGTGTGCAAAACGCTATTCCTGAACGAGTGCCACATTTGCATCCTCGAGCTCTGGCTATTTAGCTTTAGGTACTATTTAGACATTCTTTTGAGAGTGTAAAGAATATTTTGACATTTTTCCAAAACCCTGAAGATACTGAAGATACTGATAATTAACAACACATCCAAAGTGTGAGCTCCCACCCCATAGTATAGGAATGGAATGATTTTGTTCTTTTTTTCCTCAGTAACTGTGTGTATTAAACCGAGCCACTTGAAACAGTACTAATTAGCCCACAGAAGCACGGAAAGATTTTCTAGAGATATGTTTTTCTTGCACAGAGAATAAAAGGTGTGCAAAGTTGACACCAGTCAAATTAATTGTATGGCTGTTTTGCTGAATTATTATTGTAGTAAACTAATATAAAAGAGTATAACTGATATCACATTTTAAATTAAGTCTCCTGGAATTGCATTTTGTGCTGTATTTTGAAAGGTGACCTCTAAATGAATTGTTGAGTTTATGGTGTTAGACTCTAAGTGCTGAGTATAAGTGAGTTTAATTCTAACTTTTTTGTGGTGGCAGTAAAACAGTGATTTCAAGCTTTGCTTTTAGGGCTGGGCTTCTCAAAAGAAATTAAAGGAGTTGGAGATGGTGCCTTGAGCATCCTTGAAAATCCCAATTCTCTGTCATTACTTGAGTTCATTTAATAGCAAGATATGTTCTTGTGTGGGCATAATATAATTCACACATGCACAGTAGTTTTGATACTTGATACAAATCTATTTGTAAAATACATGTATTTTTGAGTTGGCTGAGTGAAGCAAGGTCTAACGTTCAACTTGATGACATTTCTTTGTAACACAATCTGGTGAGGGGGAGGCGGATGAGTGGAGGCAGGAGGAAGTAGGAACCCACAGAGGGCAGGGGTAAAGGTATTGGAGATGGGGGAGGGGAACAGGGACCTGCAATGGGGTAACTGTATGAATGTGCATTGAAGCAGGAAGTGGGAGAAGTGGAGATAGGCAGGGGAAAATGGGGAATGAGGGGGGGCAGGGACCAGGAGTGAGGGAATGGAAATGGGGAGTGGGAAACTGTGGGGAACATAGAGGCCCTGCCATAGGAGGAATGGGGCAGCACACAGAGCCCTTGGCATGGGGGAGAGAAATAGGGGAGCATACAGAGGCCTGGGCATGGAAGGGATGGGAAAGATGAGGCAGGGCACACAATCCCTGTCAAGGTAGGGAAAAAGGGGATTCGGAGCCTTCCAGCCATGGGGGAAGGATATGTAAAGTGTGTTTTTTTGCTTGAGAAAGAGAAGGTGAAGATGCTTATGCATATTCCAGTTTTTTATGCTCTCATGTAAAACTAGCATGTGGCATGTTACAAAGATAATGTTCCTCTTATGTCATTAGTACAGTAGTATTTGGAGCCATTGCCAAGCTTCACAGACATCGTAATTGTCCAGGAATCAGTAACCGTGTGAAATGAGCTTGCTCAGCTGCAAATCAGCTAGTGAGGAAATGGTTCACAAAGGCTGGAATGTGAGGCAATGGGACTTGCATGTTGATAATAGGCACAGTGTTAACACTGTTTTTATACAGCTGGTTGTTCCCAAGTAGGTGGCAACAGATGCTGTGTTCCACCATCTTCTTTCTCCATGGAAACGCCACCTTCAACTCCAACCACTTTGAATTCACCCATTGACTTGTACAAAGATTTTGCGTTAGACATACCAGGATTCTAAACATACTCAGAAGCCTTCTATGTTTTTACAGTGCAGTTGGAGGAGGATTAGGTAAACAAACTAATTACCCAAATACTTTAGAGTCTGTCCTACTTTAAACTTAAAAATTTCTTTTGCACTTGAGAGGGCAATTATTTTGTACCAGGCTTCTTAAGTACAGGTGTGTGATGTTTTCATGCTGAAACCTGAAACCCACTGAAACTTTCTCAATTTTGTTACAAACCTGTAACTTGGGGCAGGTTAATTAAATGTTTGCTGAGATACGTGGGCTTTGTGGTGAACCTGCACTGAATATTGGGTGAACACATGAAGACTTGTAGTTTCCATAGTGCCTTTCCTGCGTGAATCTTGAAGTGCTTTAGGTAGGGATAATTATCCCCATTTTGCAGCTGATGAAACTGAAGCACAGAGAGGCTCATAGTAGGGGATTAATGATTTTGCCGCCCCTAGGCCCTGAAATAATTGCCACCCCCATATGAACTTGTTTTAGTTTTTTTACAAATTCGTTTGAACTAAAATGAATCTAAATATCATTAAAATTAACATTTTACAAGTTTTATTGTAATAAAATTACAAGTAGATCAAATTTTTTATTTTATATAGATACAATAAAATAAGTATGTGACTAATAAGTAGTTACATTTGTTTACACCTACACTTTTGAGTGGCAAACTTATTAATTAATTTCTGTATAATCCAGAGAAGTTGTTAGATCCTTTTCAGTTGTCAGGAGAAAGGGAGTTTAATTTTTCTTCACTGAGATTAGCTCTCAAATAGTGTTTTTTTGTTTTTGTTTTTGTTTTTTCACCCTTTTTATTTTCCCTTTCTTTTTGTATAGCATTTTTTTTTAAACTGAGAACTGCTTAATTTCTTCCGGTCATATTATTAACCCTTAGGATTGTCACGAGTATGTTTACTAAATGGTGTCGCGCCGTCATTGGTGGTTTCAATACATGCTATGATTGGTAGAATCGCGGCGTCACTGATGCTTCAGTTTGGTGCTCAGTTACAATATGAACAAACAACGAATCAGGCATCTGACAGACAGTGGGCTTGTGCAAAAATGCTGCTATTATAAATTTGCCTCCCCTGCAAATTTGCTGGCCTAGACCTTGTCGGCCTAGGCGATAATATGCCATTGGGCTCAAGGCCTGATCCAATGCCCCTGAAGTCAGTGGAATTCTCTTCAATGGACCGTGGAGCAGACTCTAAGTAAGGGTGGTCAGAATTTTTTGGACAAACACTTTTTTTGTGGGAAGGTGCCAGTTTGTCAAAACTGAAATTGTTCATGAGAAGGCGTCAGTTTAGATTAATCTACCAACTGGAAGAAAGTTTCAAAATTATTCAGATGGCTCTTTCTGACAGTTTTTTATGAAAGGAAGTTTTATTTTTAGTTTGAAATGACTTTTTTTTTCTTTCAAAATTTGTTAATTTTTGGTTAATACTTAAAAGTGAAAACTCAAGCAAGGTGGCTGAGGTAAAAGATTTTTTTTGAGGGTTTTTTGTCCCAATTTAGGAAGGGAAATTTTTTGGAAATCTCAAATTCTTAGGGGACAGGAAAACCATTTCCCACCCAGCTGTAGTGCTCAGTGACTTGGCCATACTCTCACATAAATCAGTAGAAGAGTGAGAAACAGAACGCATATCTCCTGTCTGTCTCCTATTCCAATCAGTTGGCATTGCTGCCTCCCTTAAGTATCTTTTTAAGTGTCTTCATCATAGCTACTAGTTTTATTCCTTCATACCTGCTAAGTCTCTCTAGTGCTGCTATCTCCCCAAAAGCTACTGCTTCCAAATTTTGGAATCTTTGGATACGAATTAATGTTGCAGCACAGCCTCCTCAGCCAGTGCTCTAGATCACTGGCATCCTTAGCTGTGATGAACCATTGTTGCTGAAAGCACATTTGGCATCTGTGGCCCCAGGTTAACAAGCCCCACATTGAACCAGGACTGAGAGTAGAGCAATATGAGCTAGGGAGGCCCCACCCCTCAACAGGTGCAAGGCATATTTGCAGTGGAGGAACACTTGAAAAGGGTGGAATGAGCTGCATGTGGCAGAAGGAAGGCAGGCTAGCTAATGTGGATAGCTGTGACAAGACTGGCAAAGTTTTGTGAAGGCTGCTCTAGCATAAGGGACTTGGATTCTCTCTCCTGCCCTTCCTTGGGAGCTGAAAGCCCTAAGAGAGAGTGACTGACTGAACAGGACAATCAGGAGTCTGCTAAGCCAGCAACCATGCCCCAAACTGAGTCATTTCAGGCTGGTGAGAAGTGATCTGGGGGAAACAGTTAGGGGTTGCTCAATTACTGAGCCGAATGCTTTAGTAAACCCCTACGGCCCTGGGTTGGATCTGGTGTAGTGAGTGGGCATGGGTCCTCCTAACTTGCCATGCTCCCCTGTTCCTCCCCTACCTTTGTAGTGACTGAGCTCTGATTGCTGTAACCAGAGGGAATAATTGGAGCATGAGGGCGTGATTAGTGATCCCAGAGGAGGTGTCAGCTACAGACTCAGACTGGCCAAAGCTGTAAGTCTGACCACTAGGTCAGCTGGTCATCAGGCCTTCCTGCTAAAGCTTCACAATAGTCAGTCTGGAATGACTGCCCACAGAGAATCCACATTTGGCAAACAAGCACAAGATTCATTTTTCTCCTAGATCAGCAGGGGAATTCACTGCATAAAATGAAAGGGGAATTTCCCCTTTTCTCCTACACCTGGTACTAAATATTTAAACAAAGCCTTTACATAAGAGCAAAGTAGATCTGGCTCTAATACCCATCTGCCTCAGAGAACTGCCAAAC
Source organism: Lepidochelys kempii (assembly GCF_965140285.1). Taxonomy (NCBI): domain Eukaryota; kingdom Metazoa; phylum Chordata; order Testudines; family Cheloniidae; genus Lepidochelys; species Lepidochelys kempii. The sequence goes on along the minus strand of NC_136388.1, from coordinate 26,055,856 downwards.
CTTTACAATCTGGGTAGGGAGAAAATTAGTCATTTACAGTTAGCAAATAAAAGCTACTCCTGCCAAATATGCTTGTGCTTATTACACTACTTTTGTCAAGGCACATGAGTTTTGTTATTTGCCTCATGCTCCATTGCATTGAAATTATCCGAGTCTTTAGCATAATGGAGCTAACTTAAATAAATAACTTAAACAGAAAAATCCTTATTTTTATGGTAATGCTATAAACTGTAACCGGTTTCTACCATGTCTACTGTGTTGACTTAATGGTATAATGATAACATTGCCAGATGGGCCAGCTTAATTGCTACTAGCATTTTGAGAAATGATGGTGAAATTGGCAAAAGGAAAAATAAGAAAAACTTGAAAAAATGTTTGACGCTTGGACAGTAGGTTAATGACAATTACACCAGAAGAAGGATTGTAGAGTACAGAGACAAATAGATTATTCTCTAAGATGGCGGGGTCGCAGGGGAGGATGGGGGAGAGAGACTGACAAACCCCTCAGTATCCCCATTTGGAAAAGTCTAATTAGTGATGGCTTTACAGAATGTCCCTGTCTTCATCCCCTTTTCATGTGTTATCATACCAAAGTAGGGGCGAGTAGTAATAAGAAAGCAAGCATAGGGGACAGTACTGGGAAGGAACACTATTTAATAGTTAGAATTGCAAAATGTACTTCATTCTTTTATTTAGTTTTGAATACTGAATTAGAGCCAATGATGGTCTTGTGGCTAACACTAAGGACCAGGGACCAGATTTTTAAAGGTATTTAGCTGCCTTAATGAAACAGGTGCTTAGGGGGATTTTCAGTAGGTGCCTATCTGCAGCTCTAGGTACCTAAAAATATTTTAAAAGTTGATCCTGGATGTCAGTTGATGTGGATACTACCTCTGGGTCTCCCACGGGCTTATCTGACCTTTGGCAAATCATGAGTTTAAATTCTCTGAATCTTAGTTTCCCCATCTGAAAAGTGATGGGGATTGTAATGTTTACCCACCTTAGTTTAAAAAAAAAATGCTCAGCTCCTTGGATGAAAAGCACTCTACTGTGTAAATACAAATTATTATTGGGCCTGGTTGTGGAGCCTTCACTCATCGTGGCAGGACACTTACTCAGGCAAGTAGTTCCACTGAGGTAAACAGGATTTCAGCGGGACTACTCTGAAAGCTAAACACATGAGTAAGTCTTTACAGGATCAGGGACTATACAGCTAAGTGCTCAGTGGGGTAAGTAAGGACTCCACATATAAAAATCTGTTTAACAAAATGTTGAGGTTGTGGAGGGAAGCACTCAAAAGTTCAGAAATGCCATAATTAGGGTTGCCTGTGCAATCTTAATTTTTCCCGTGTGTGTGTGTACACATTATGATACTGCCATTAATTATATGATCACATACTACTTTTTCTATAGAAAAATACTGCTGCACTTTGGTATCCCTTCAGGTCTCATCCTGGATCTTATAAATACATGGTCATAAAACAGTGAGGAAGAAACTGTGCCAAAGGAGGAAGAGTTTCATACCCTTTATCAAACAAACCTGGTTCCCTGCATGAACTGATGATTGCTGGTACACTCTGATATCCCTCCAACATTTATTCTTGATCTTCTTAGTACATTGATGCTTTAAAGAAAAAAAAGTACACAAGGGTGCCAAGGAAAGAGACATGCTATTGAAAGGGCCTGTATGTAGTTTTATTGCTACAACTCAAGGGTATTAATAATTCTTCTTGCTTATGCACAAATCATGGCATCTTTCAGAGTTAGTTGGAAGATATGTTTGCAGTTAAAAGGCATAAACCTCCTTCTCCAAAACAGAAGTTCCGGACTATGGAAAAAGGAAAACCAAATTTGGTGATGGTTTACCTCTTCCATCATGCTGGGTTGTACTGCAGCAGAAACTTTGAAACCTATGAAGATGTGTTTATTAAAAATGGCATTAGGAAGCAATTCTGTATCAAACCCTGGCACAAATAACCACCCGAGCCCCCAAGAAAGGACTCAAACAGGCACAAATTATGTCCTTGTTAAAGAACATTGTATACTTAATATTATTTCCATAAATGACACTAATTATTTTACAGAAATAAGTCAATGTAATTATTATTGTATTTATGGACAATTCACCATATGTAGAAAGAACATCTGATTCCCCTACAATCTGTGCACTTGATGGAGTTTAATTTGTATTCATCTTATGCAGTTTCTGAATCCCCTTTCCTAATAGCAATTACTGTAGATATTATTGTGCCTCTTCGTAATAGAACAAGGCATGGGAAGTCCCTGATGGCTGCAAAATTTAAAAACTATTTTCCATTTATGTTTATTACTATGTGATCTATAGTGCAATCTAATAAATCCTGAGACCAACAATGACAGCTACATTACAGCATATAAAATTGTCCACTTTGTCCTTGGTTGCGATAGTTTTAAGAAAAGGAAATATTTCTCTCCAAGCAAGATATTATTCTCATTTCAACTGGCTAGTGCCCCAAATATTACGCTAGATACTCTTATGGTTCTTTAAAGGATTACAAGTATATTTTGACAAGATCTTTACTCCTGGAATTACTAATGGCATGCTAATTACATTAGAGGCTGACCATGTACAACCAATAAAGCTGATTAAGATAACCCTTTTTCCTATTGAAAATGATAACAGCTTTCAAAATAATATTATAATGTTTAGGAAACATTGTTAATCTGCTTGGTGTTTAGTCTGTTTAACAATGAGATTAGTTCAAAATTCCCTCGGGCAGAGCTTAAATCATTATTTATATCATTTTTGGAAAACAACTTTTCTTTTTATTAATTTGCATTCCTTAACAGTGATGTTGGCTTCAGTGACTGAATTTCTCCATTCTACAGTGTGTGTTTTATCTGATTTGATTTTTTTCAATGTGTTTTGCATTCTGTTTGTTATATGAGATGGCAGCACATCAAGATTTTCAACTCCTGTTAACAACTCTAAAATCTAATGGAGCCTAATTCAATGGAAATTCCATTTCTGTTTCTTCTTTGGGATTCTGTGGTTTGATGTAGTTCAACTGGAACCTGATACTGAATCAGCAGATGAAAATGCCTCTCTTGACCATAGGTACCTCTCTCCTTGCTTTGGCTCCATTTCCCCTCTACTAGCAGAATACTGAGAGATTCCATGCCATGCAATGTGACTGACAAAGGCAACGTTGTATAATATGAACTGAGCATACGCTAAGAAGAAGAGCATTAGCATCACTGGGCAAAACAGCATAGAGAAAACAATGTTTATGCTGAATCTATGAAAAGTGGAAAAATTTGGCATATTGCTCCCTTACTCCCCAACTCTTTCATGTGGCAAGATGTTTTTCACCCACAGATTCATTTCTATGGGCTGGGGAAGACTACCCAGGAACAGCTTCATCAGATTGCAGAATTTGCGAGGTAAATGTCATTCCTCAGGATTATTAGTCAGCCAATGACAGTTTTTCATGCTATATATAACAACTTATACTCATATTTAATTGGTTGAATGTCTTGTCCTGCAATATCCTGATTGAAAGGTGGCATGGGTGTGATTTCTGTGAAACCAGTTTGAATTGGAATTAATTCCTCATGTCATTCCTAAACTAATCTCTTGTAACGGACACTATTGTGGTTTGGGTTTTTTTCCCCCTAATATACCTCGGAATGCTTACTTTAACTCCAAACACAACAAAGAGCATTTCCCCTTCCTGTGCATTCAAAACAGACTCTCGTGGAAACTAGAGATAAGTTGATTTTGTCTACATCATTGCCTGGTACAGCCAAGCACATGTCATTGTTTTTCATTTTGCTGACAATTTTTCCTGGGAAATTTTGGCCGGCTCTACTTATTAATCAGATGAGCGAGGAAGCAAATTTCCACTTGTTAGATGGCAAGGGGTCACATCCCATGTAATGTTCAGACCCTGAAACCTTGCCATATGTGTACTACCTTATCACTTCTTTATAAAAGATGTGAGGAAAACAACTCTGATTCACAGCAGGCCAGTTTTACTCTAGACCTTTCCATCTGATACTGTTTTCCCACTCACCCATAGGACAGGATGCTTCCTTCATTTCTTGTTCAAAAATCAAGAACATTGTAAATGTTCCAGATGTACTCATGGTCTCTTCAGTTCCCTGGCAGCCTGTTGGCTAATGTCCTGAAAAATGTGAAACATTAGCCTACCATTAAGTAACCTGTGTGGTACAGATATTTCTCTCTTACCTGACAAAGAACTTCAGAAACCTTAACTGGGAAGAACAGGACATCAGGAGGAAAGAATATACCAGAGTCACCACTAGGGATGGGCAACCTGTTCTGGATAGAATTAGTTCATTTTCCTGCCACTCTGACCCTTCACTTTGTGTTTGTGTTTAACCAAACATAAGCTGAAAAATTCTGAGTTTCTGAAATGTTTGGATAATACTTTTTAATGATAGCTTACAGTCTATCTGTAGGTCAGAACCAGTAGTGCTAAAATTCAGCTACTAGGGGCAGATCCAACACCCACTGAAGTTTTTCCATTAATTTCCTTATCCATTGGTTTGGGTCCTGCAGACTGGAATAGGGTTAGCCAGTGCAACTGAAGTCAATTAGACTTAAGCAGATGTTTAACTTTTTAAGAATGCACTTAAGTGCTCTATAGAATCAGAGTCTAAAAGCATACAGAAGTCCATATTAGAAAACTAATCCACCCCTTGGTAGAGGGCAATAAAAAAAAAGTTTAAGCCAATTAAATACCCTTTGAGGACCTTCCAAAACAAAGCTTACAGTATTTGAAATGAACTATTATAATTAAAATATTTCCCATCTGATTCAAGGATTTATATGCCCAATTTTAAATAATATACTCCCTTAGATTACATTTATCCTGAAAATGCAGTCAGGCTATTTACAATAGAGGCTAAAGGGGTCGTCACTACAACATAGAAATAACATTTACTAAAACTGGATCCAAACATAAAAAAGGTGAAACAACATTATCAAAGCATATACATTTCCTTAATTTCTTTGGATAGGATTTACAGGCCTGCATTTATGCTCAGAATTGTGTTCTAACTATATTGCCTTTTGCTCCAAGGCTGTAAGTAAATTCAGTGGTTGCATATCAATTTGGCTATACTAACAAGCTGTGAAAAGTAGGTCTAGGTCCATTAGTCTCAGTCTAAAGTTTCTTTTTCAGGTTAACCTTGATGACTTGCACCTTGTGTACTGTGTTCATTGTAATGTAGAGCAAAGACTGAAGATGATAACTTTGTGAAGGTGGTAATGTGCCATCACCTTCCAAAGTTTGTAGAATTCACTTATGAGCAACCCATTGGTTGCTAATGAAAAGTTGCCATTAGCTGGCAGTTGCCAAGGAGCAGGGGCTCTAGCCAGGACAGGAAGTGCTGGGATGTGCCTGGCTTCAGCCCTCAAACCTGCCTGCAATCAAGACAGCAGCATAGAGGAGGGCTGCAGATTGGATACCAGGGCTTTCCATGGAGTGATGCATGATGTGGGCTGGGTGGGGAGGCTGTGGGCAGAGGAGTATGGGGGTGTTGAGGCCCCATAGAGCTGCACAGTAGCTCTCCCTGCAGGGTAGGAGGGGAGGCTATGGCAGCAGCGGGGAGAGGTATCCTACAGCTCTGTGGACCTTCATTGTCCCTGCTCCCCATGGAAAGCCCTGGCATCTAGGCTGCCAGTCTGATCTGTGATGCTGCCCTGCTAACAGTGCCTCCTCCCAGCCCACAGTGCTGGGACACCCCTGTTGAGCAGGGAGGCAGCCACTCCCCATCCTTTATCTCTTTTGCACTCTCTGGACACAGGCAGATGTGTGGGGCTGCAGCCAGAGAAGGCAAGTCCTAGTGCTTCCTTCCCTGACTGCTGCCCTGCAAACCTGCCTGCATTCAGGGCTTTTCTTCCCCCCAAAAAAAAAATTCTCAATGAACAGTATGCTGTTGCCAATATCTGGATCCCATGAACATTAAAGTCAATGGGACGGGGTTGGTTCCTGGCAGAATGTTGCTATTAACTGGAAGTCATTAATAACGTGGTTGCTATTAGGCAGCGTCCACTGTAACTTCTAATTTGCTCTTCTGAAACAAGTATGAAAATGCCTCTGAATGACAGAGAGAGAGAGAGATAGAAAATACCTCTATGCCTGTATGCTGGAGAGGCAGAGTGTGTGTACATATGCAAGTAGCCTGTATGTAACTTAAACGTAACAATTCAGTTTACATACATATGCACTAACTCTAGATTAAGGGACATTTTTTCCATGTGTAATATTTATTTCTTATGCTGTTTAAAATAAAATGATGCTTCCCTGAGTCATAGTAACTTTGTCAGTACTAAAACTAAACGGAGCATCAGTGTAATAAAAGCAGGAACCAGAACCTAGAGCCAGGTTCTGAATCCATTTTATTGTTAGCACTAGTTCAAGTTACAATTCATAACTGCCCAAAACTGACAAGCAGGAAACCACAGTGTGACTCAAGATGTTCAGCAGTCATCTGTTCACATTTTTAATTTGTGAATTTGATATGCAAATAGTTCCTGTGCCTCTGGTGCTGATGTAGTTGAATGGTGCACACTCCCACACTGATGCATTGATGATCAACTATACGGGGGGTTCAGTCTAAAGTAAGCTCTTGGCTTTATTTATACCCCAGCCATTTGGTAGAAGATTTAAAAATATATGGTAAATATTGAGCATTTTGCATCCAGTCATTTTATGACAGTGTTGTTACTGTAACTCAGCAGAGTCAAGAAATAGTACTTATAAAAATTATATGTTAATAAAATTCAGTCATTGTCTATAAGTTTGTGCTGCACACAATTCCCCGAGGCTAAATAAACTCAGAAAACCTCCTCTTTTTTTAGATTCTGCTGTGTGAAGTGTTTCTAAAATCAAGGACTTTGCTTCAAAATGCATGAAAAGTATGTATCCTGTTAGCTGAGAGCTTTTTTGTGCTGAAGTTAATAACCACTTGATTTTGCTCTTTAAGCACATCGATATTTCACTTAAGGCTCTACAAAACAGAAAAGATACATGCCCTTCTGGCATGTTTAACCCTTAGGAGGATACCGTGCCTGGGTATGCACTCAGTCAGATTACTCAAGGAGGTCAGCCTCTTGCACCAAGGGAGGAAAAAGCCCACTTTGCAGCAAGAAGTAGCAGAGCTCCCCTGGGGGCAGGTAGTACAAGTACATGAGCCTTCCATCCATAAAAGACTGCTGTCCCCTATTGTTATTCTCTCCCTCCTATGCCCCCCCTGATAAATTCCATCGAGATGGTAGAGAGGCCCTTGCAATGAATAAGACCATGATGACCTGGCTCTCACCTTGAACAAGAGTCAAATATAGTAACCACAAAGGGTTCCTTTTCTGAGGCTGATGGATTCATGCAGACCCTGTCGCTCCCAGGCCGCCTAGAAGTTGCAGATTAAGGCTTGGTCTACATTACCAGCTTATGTCAGTGTAACCACGTCACTCAGGGGTGGAAAATCCACACCCCGCATGACACAGTTATACTGACCTATCTTCCCGTGTATTAACAGGAGGGCTTCTCCCATCAACATAGCCATCACCTCTTGGGGAGATGGAGTATCTACACCCACAGGAGAAGCTCTCACCCCTCTTTTTTCTTACTGAATTGTATTTTAGTTATGAGACAGGGCATTTGGGCTGAGCGGGAAACTTTAAATAATCTCCCTTAGCTGTTGGGTTGTCGGTCAGATAAGGAAGAGATCTGACTCTTGCTCTAGGGCAGCAGAGGCTTGTTCTGAGGATGGTCAGTGCAGTCCCTGCACTGTGGGATGATAATAGGTGACTAGTACAGACAGTATTGTATAAACACACACATGAGTAAATCAGGCATCACTAAATGAGTCCTGAGAGGAGTGTCTATCAAAGCAAGAAATACTCTACTGTGTAGGTATGTTAAATAAACATTGCGTCGGAATGTGGGGACTAAACCAAAAGGAACATGTCATGGTCTTTGATGTTCCTCAAGCTACTGTGTGTGGCAAGAAAAAGTTTTAGCACTCAAACCTGACAGGCGGCAGAAGTGCTAGCACTTGGGCCAGAGCAATGCTACTAGCAGGGACGAGGAAAACTAGAGGCCGCTCCTATCTCATTGCTAAGACTGGCATGCTCAGGCCCTGAGGTAAGGGCAGAGAAGGTGCTGGGACTGTGAGGAAGTAGTCCAGGGAAATGTACTGAGAAATTGGAGAGGATGCAGCACATGTCATCTACAGGGTCCTGGGTGGGACCTGGAGTAGTGGGTGGGCCTGCAGCCATCCCTCACCCCCACTTGCCACTGAGGTAGTGGCTGGACAGTTGGACTGCAGTACTGGCCCCTAGAACAGGGAAGCACAGCGTGTGGCACGGCTGGAGGGCTGTGTCATGAAGAGGATGCCTCAGTCCTTGGACTGATGGCAGGTGAGATGCTATTGGGAGTGGGCATACTGTCCGGTGGAGCTGATCCCCCAAGACCACCAGCAGGAGGCTCTAGCACAGTGAGTGGAGTCCTGCCACAAAGCTAAATGGATTGTGCTTCTTGAGTCACTCACTCTAAGGAATTTTCTGCAGTCCTCCTCATGGCACTTCTCTGAACCTTCTCCAGTTTTTCAAAATCCTTCTTGAATTGTGGGCACCAGAACTGAATACGATATTCCAGTAGTAGTCATCACACCAGTGCCAAATACAGAGGTAATATAACCTCTCTACTCCTATTGTTTATGCATCTAAGGATCGCATTAGTCCTTGTGGTTACAGTGTCACCCTGGATGCTCGTGTTTTCAGGGATGTGCTCCCTCCTCCTCCCTGACATCTCTGAGGGCTTTATCCCCGCCATTCTGAATTACTTTATTTTCTATAATCATTGGAAGGTATCACTAGTGTAATGGCCTGTGGGCCAAATTCTGATGGGCTGTAAAGCGGTGTAAGTGAGGTCTAACTTGGATCTGTTAGTCTAGACCTAAAAACAGCACAAGCAGACCCTGAGACCTGGTAGCAGAACCAGCATCACTAAAGAGGGGGCATGTTGAACGTATTTTGATTAAAGTTAGGTTTGTTTAATTGGGAATATGGATTGGTGATAGGAAGGAAGTATGATCCTTGCATTCAAAAAGTTTGTAAAGCATTGCACTGAAGTATTTATTCTCCTCTCTGTAGAACAAGCAAATGGCTACATTCTCCTGACTGCTCATCCACTATTATTACTGCACTCCCACCATCTGAATGCACCTTTGCTTCTACTAATGGTGGTTGACCCCTCCATTTTAGCTTGCGTTTGAGAACATTATGGCATTATAAGGGTAATGTTAGCAACCTTACTGCAGAACATCTGATTGTTCAGCCAATATCTCTGCCATTAATTGGCTTGGCATTGCTGGGGGGTGGGGGGGAAGCCACTATGACCTATGACTAGCAAGCTTTGCTATTTGGAAGGAAAACCGTCTCTAGGCAATCGTAATATGATTCACAGATGAACTGGAAGAATGGGGAAATATTTCCATTGCTCCAGCAGCTCCCTAAAGGGATGTTATTGCATAAGGTTCAGCAGCTGACTTGGGAAGAAAACAGGAAAAATAGGCAGCATATCCTAGCTGATCTAAACTTTTATTGAATTTCCTGGAGCACTGATTTAAAATTCCCTTCATGAAATATGTAAACATTGAAGCAGTTTGGCAATGCTTATTGCTTCACACAAAATAAAAAATAAACTGCCAAAAAAATCCTGACTTTTTTTTTCTTAATCAATTGTTCATCATATGATGTGTCCAATGGGATCATTGTTGGTTTGCAGAGTTAAATAATTGGATTTTAAACTATATATCGGTTATTGTTCCATAATTTAGGTAGTAACTGAAAATGTGAAGATAGGTAGAGACATGAGACACTGCCATTTACATTTACTTGTTCTAAATCATGTTGTGAGCTTTATTTGAGGGCTAATTTAAACAGCTTTTCAGAGTCACTAAGCTAGTATAGATAGTATTTTAATGTAGGCTTTTGGGATTTTTGGTGATGGGGTTATGAACTGACTGTAGCAGATAAAACAGTTCCCATAAATCGATTTGTATATTTTTAAAGAGCAGGCCCCAGAGATTTCAAACACTGTTTTTCTCCTAGAATTCTTGGAGAAGTAGGACAGGTATATGGATATTGTACAGTTCTCCATTAGCACAAGTTTCCATGTAATTGTTATAGAATCATAGAATATCAGGGTTGGAAGGGACCTCAGGAGGTCATCTAGTCCAACCTCCTGCTCAAAGCAGGACCAATCCCCAATTAAATCATCCCAGCCAGGGCTTTGTCAAGCCTGACCTTAAAAACTTCTAAGGAAGGAGATTCTACCACCTCCCTAGGTAACGCATTCCTGTGTTTCACCACCCTCCTAGTGAAAAAGTTTTTCCTAATATCCAACCTAAACCTCTCCCACTGCAACTTGAGACCATTACTCCTTGTCCTGTCCTCTTCTACCACTGAGAATAGTCTAGAACCATCCTCTCTGGAACCACCTCTCAGGTAGCTGAAAGCAGCTATCAAATCCCCCCTCATTCTTCTCTTCCGCAGACTAAACAATCCCAGTTCCCTCAGCCTCTCCTCATAAGTCATGTGTTCTAGACCCCTAATCATTTTTGTTGCCCTTCGCTGGACTCTCTCCAATTTATCCACATCCTTCTTGTAGTATGGGGCCCACAACTGGACACAGTACTCCAGATGAGGCCTCACCAATGTCAAATAGAGGGGGACGATCACGTCCCTCGATCTGCTCGCTATGCTCCTACTTATACATCCCAAAATGCCATTGGCCTTCTTGGCAACAAGGGCACACTGCTGACTCATATCCAGTTTCTCGTCCACTGTCACCCCTAGGTCCTTTTCCGCAGAACTGCTGCCTAGCCATTCGGTCCCTAGTCTGTAGCTGTGCATTGGGTTCTTCCGTCCTAAGTGCAGGACCCTGCACTTATCCTTATTGAACCTCATCAGATTTCTTTTGGCCCAGTCCTCCAATTTGTCTAGGTCCCTCTGTATCCTATCCCTGCCCTCTAGCGTATCTACCACTCCTCCCAGTTTAGTATCATCCACAAATTTGCTGAGAGTGCAATCCACACCATCCTCCAGATCATTTATGAAGATATTGAACAAAACCGGCCCCAGGACCGACCCTTGGGGCACTCCACTTGACACCAGCTGCCAACTAGACATGGAGCCATTGATCACTATAAAACATGCTGGGTTTGTCCAGTTCACCTAAGTCAAAAAAACATGTATTGTAATGAGCTCAGTGAAACTTTATTATGAGTGGAGTTAAAACCCCAGTGAGGTTGATAGGTGTGAACTCACTCTTCAGTTAACATAACTACATGCATAGATCCCATCTAAGACAAAAGCTGTGTGCGAACCCCAGACATTTTTGGTCGAGTATTATTTTTGGTAGGTGTGTGAGTGTATGGGCAGGGAGGTCACACAGAAAATGGAAACAGATGAAAACAGAGGGAGAGGCAGAGGCAAAAAGTAAATGGCACGGTGTGATGCTGGAAAAAGTAGCTAGAGAGAGCTTTTGGGTCTGGTGTTGGCTAGAAAAAGCATCTCTAAACTAAGGAACCGCTCCTTTTGTTTTTGGTTCTTCCTGTATTTGGAGGAATGGGACTTTGTATAATCATTGTAAAGAAGCAAGATAACATCAAAGAAAATACCAGACTCCAGCAGTTTCTAGTTCAAATGGAACATCACCACAGGCCCAAAATTTGACTCTCCCCTCAGATCAAAAATAGGCAATAGTATTAAATGATCCAGGGCTTGATCTTGTGAGGGTCCGAGGAGCCTCCTATAAGGTGCTGACTAGTGTCAGCTCCTATTGATTTGTTATTGTTGTATCTAGAGGTCCCAGCTGAGATCAGGACCCCATTGTGCTAGGCCCTGTATAAACATGTGGTAAGAGAGAGTGCTACCCAGAAGAGGATATTCAGCACTTTACAGGGGATTCCCAAACCTTGCTGGGTAAGGCCCTTATTGCCTACTTGTTTTTCATCCTAGCTGAACTAGACAGACTTTGGTCAAGCTTTTCACAAACAACTAGTGAGTCCCAGTTTTCAAGTGCCCAAACGGAGATACTAGTAAAGGGACTGATTGTCACAGAGCGGGTGAACAACACTCTCTTAAAATCAGGTCTCTTTAAGGTCTTTCCAATTGGCCCCCACAAAATTGAGCCCCCCCCATCACTAATCACTTTGTAAAATCTTTGCATTTGCCCCCTTTCTACCTATATTCAGCCAATTGCAGGCAACCGGCCAATTAGAAAAACCTCTTGTTTATAATACAAAGTATATGTGCATGTTGTAGGGAAAATGATCTTATTTACTTGCAATGAGAAAGATGTCTTTTTTTTTCTTCCAGCATGACCTTTAGTTTCTACTCTCTTTATTATGAAATGAGCTATCATAGCCTTTTAGTTCCTACCCATACTACAGCAGAAACTCTTAGTACTGACTGTCGAAATTCAGTTATTTTTAGCAAGACTCTAGCATGGTTCCACTTCGGTGTGGATGGGAATTTTTTTCTTCTATGACCCATCCTAGATAAACCCGAGATTGAGCTTCTCGGATCTCTCACTATATACCATGTTTTCTTTGAATCATTCTCATAGCTCTTTTCTGAACCCTTTCCAATTTTTCCACATCCTTCTTAAAGTGCAGAAGACCTGGACACAATATTGCAGTAGGGATTCTCACCAATGTTGTATACAGAGGTAATATTGTCCCTATTCCTACTTGATATTCTCCTGATAAAACATGAAAGGATCACTCTGGCCTTTTTGTTATAGCATTGCATTGAGAGCTCATATTCAATTGGCTATCAGCCATGAGCTCTAAGTCCTTTTCAGAGTCACTGCTTTCCAGGATACAGACTCTCAGCCTGGAGCTGAATAACCTTGCATTTGGCCAAGTATCAGAGGGGTAGCCATATTAGTCTGTATCCACAAAAACAACGAGGAGTGCAGTGGCACCTTAAAGACTAACCGATTTTTTTTGGCATAAACTTGTGTGGGTAAAAAACTCCACTTCAGATGCATGGAGTGAAAATTACAGATACAGGCATAAATATACTGGCACATGAAGAGAAGGGAGTTACCTTACAAGTGGAGAACCAGTGTTGACAAGGCCAATTCAGTCAGGGTGGATGTAGTCCATTCCCAATAATAGATGAGGAGGTGTCAATACCAAGAGAGGGAAAATTGCTTTTGTAGTGAGCCAGACACTCCCAGTCCCTATTTAAGCTCAAATTAATGGTGTTAAGTTTGCAAATGAATTTTAGTTCTGCTGTTTCTCTTTGAAGTCTGTTTCTGAAGTTTTTTTTGTTGAAGGATGGCTACTTTTAAATCTGTTATTGAATGTCCAGGGAGATTGAAGTGTTCTCCTACTGGCTTTTGTATGTTACCATTCCTGATGTCTGATTTGTGTCCATTTATTCTTTTACATAGAGATTGTCCGGTTTGGCCAATGGACATGGCAGAGGGGCATTGCTGGCTCATGATGGCATATATCACATTAGTAGATGTGCAGGTGAACGAGCCCCTGATGCGGTGGCTGATATGGTTGAGTCCTCTGATGGTGTCGCTAGAGTAGATAAGGGGACAGAGTAGGCAATGGGGTTTGTTACAGGGATTGATTCCTGGGTTAGTGTTTTTGTGGTGTGTAGTTGCTGGTAAGTATTTGCTTCAGGTTGGGGGGCTGTCTGTAAGCGAGGACTGGCCTGCCGCTGAAGGTCTGTGAGAGTGAGGGATTTTTTTTCCAGGATAGGTTGTAGATCGTTGATGATGTGCTGGAGAGGTTTTAGCTGGGGGCTGTACATGATGGCCATTGGTGTTCTGTTGTTTTCCTTGTTGGGCCTGTTCTGTAATAGATGACTTCTGGGTACCTGTCTCACTTTGTCAATCTGTTTCCTCACTTTCCCAGATGAGTATTGTAGTTTTAAGAATGCTTGATAAAGATCTTGTAGGTGTTTGTCTCTGTCTGAGGTATTGGAGCAAATGCGATTGTATCTTAGGGCTTGGCTGTAGACAGTGAATCGTGTGATGTGTCCTGGATGGAAGCTGGAGGCATGTAGGTAAGTATAGCGGTCAGTAGGTTTCCGGTATAGGGTGGTGTTTATGTGACCATCACTTATTTGCACTGTAGTGTCCAGGAAATGGATCTTTTGTGTGGACTCGTCCAGGCTGAGGTTGATGGTGGGGTGGAAATTGTTGAAATCCAGGTAGAATTTTTCAAGGGCCTCCTTCCTGTGCATTTGGCTTTATTAAGAAGTAATTCTTCTGCTCTATTCTGCACTGATTAGGCCTCAACTGGAGTATTGTGCCCAGTTCTGGGTGCCACATTTCAGGAAGGATGTGGACAAATTGGAAAAAGTCCAGGGAAGAGCGACAAATGATTAAAGGTCTGGAAAACATGACCTATGAGAGAAGATTGAAAAAAAATGGGTATGTGTAGTCTGGAAAAGAGAAGACTGAGGGGGAACATGATAAGAGTTTTCAAGTACATAAAAGGTTGTTACAAGGAGAAGGAAGAAAAAATGTTTTTCTTAACCTCTGAGGATAGGACAAGAAGCAGTGGGCTGAAATTGCAGCAAGAGTTTAGGCTGGACATGAGGAAAAACTTCCTAACTGTCAGGGTGGTTAAGCGCTGGAATAAATTGCTTAGGGAGGTTGTGGAATCTCCATCACTGAAGGTTTTTAAGAGCAGGTTAGACAAACACCTGTCAGGAATGGGCACTCTAGATAATATTTAGTCCTGCCATGAGGCAGGGGACTGGACTAGATGACCTCTCAAGGTCCCTTCCAGTCCTATGATTCTATGAAAACATGTGTTTGATATCCATGTAGGGTCTCAGTAATCCAGATTTGATTTCTTTCAAAACAAATTTTTATCAAAGGTGACATGTTTCCATGAAATATTTTGCTTTCAACAAATTGGCATTTTCCAACAGAAAAAATGTTCTGTCCGGAAATTTCCAAACTGCTTTAGTTGCAGTATTTGGACCTGAGCCACACATTTGAAGATGTTTTTAGATGAATAAGTGCCAGCAAAAAAGTGCTAGATTTTTAAATAACTTTCTTTTTTGGAATGGAGTGTAAAATAAGTGACTAGTTCAACTCGTTTAAGTGTAAAATAGAGATGTGGCCATGTCAGTGCAGTAGAAAGGATTAATGAGTCATTCTGATAGCATGACTTGAATTTGCTGTTTGGGGATCTTACAGATATTTAAGATGCATTTGAAATGCTCTGAAGGTAATACTCAAATTGACCGTTCTGCTAGTCTAAAAGATATATAAACAGTACTGATCATAGAGCCTTATTATGTCTATTTTGCAGCAGAAACAACAGCAGCGCGGCACTGTGTTGGGGATAACATATGTAGACCTTATTGCCATCCAAAGAATGCTTTCTTTGGATTCTAGTTCTACCTATTTGTCTTACATTTTTTTTCACATCTGCTCAGCAAGAGTTATTCGCACCCTTGGACAAATGAGCACAAACTGACGGAGCTGATATTAATGTCCCATGGGGGGATGATATTTTTATCTGGGAAACAAAAGTGAGGCTCCTGAAAGATAAACACATAACGTATCCAGACACAGGGAGCAATGCCCATTGGATAATCATTCTTTACATGATTTAATATTAAGAAAACTATTTTAGAGAGCTCTGGATAACATTACTTAACTCCATACACTGAAACAATCACAGTCCTTTATAAATAAGAAACCTTAAATAAAGGGTACATTATTATATGAAAAGTAATGAGAAGACCCAAAGTCAATCTTATGGCTAATTCTTTTCAATAAGTGAAGTTGTAGATTACCATAACACACATATTTTGCTAATAAACTAAAGATTCAACAAATTTAAACTGTCAAACTGAAGCTTCTCCATCCAGATGCTATCTGCATTCACTTCAACTGCTGAAACTGGGCCAAAAAACATTTCTATTCTGTGTTTTCAAGTGTTGGGATCTCCCTAATGTAACAGTTATTACAGCTTGTTGCTGTTGCTTGTTCCACCTCTTTCCTCAAAACACAGGGCCAAATAATTGCTAATGTTCAGGGTCAAATATTGAGTGTAATAAATGAAAACTCTTCCAGAACTTGCAAAAGAAAAAACAAATCTTTTTTAATTCTTTAATTTTTGTCATGTCATTTTAAAATGACGTTCTAGAAATTCATAATGTAGACAGACATGGAAGGGAAATGTCTCTGGACACTGAGAGAGTTCTATATTGCTGACATCTTTCCGAACTGAGTAGTGGTTAGAATAGGGCACCAAGGCTATGTCTACATTTGGAGCTACAGGTGTGATTACCTGTAGACATACTCATGTAGACATTTTAGCACACTAAAAATAGTAGTGTAGCTGGCATAGCACAGGCTGTGGTACCTGGCAGCACAGTCTAGCTATGCCAGGTACTTACACACACAGTTCAGGCAGCTTTGTACTCAGCACGGCTAGCCCTTGCTACTGCAGCTACATTACTCTTTTTAGCCTGCTGACAGCTGGCGTAAATATGTCTATGCAAGCTGGGAATCACATGTCGAGCGCCAACGGTAGACATAGCCTTAAAGTCAGGAATCCTGGTTTCTATTCCTGGCTGTGTCGTTGTCTTGCTCTATGTCCTCTCTTGCAATCTCTGTTTAGCCATTTGTAAAATGGGTACAGTAATATCTACCTCACAAGGGTATTATGAGACTTTGTTATTTGTAAAGCACTTTCAGATGCTTGAATTAAAGGACAAGCAATAAGTGAAAAGTACAACTGTTCTTAATTATCTATTGGTTGAGATCCGCAAAGCAGGTCTAGTGGTTTCAGACAGTTCTATTGGACAGTTGTCTGAATTCTGTGGACTGCCTTGAAAAATCTCCATATTTGTCTTTAGTTCTGTGTAACACTGTTGTTGTTGTTATTTATATTAGATAGTACCTAGAGGCACCAACTAGGTCAAGGCCCTATTGAGCTAAGCAATTTATAGTCATGTAGTAATGACATTCTCAAAGAGCTTACATGCTAAATAGACAAGACAGACCAAGGGTGGAAGTTCAAACAAAGTCATGAAGAAGTGAAATTATTTGACCAAGGTCACGCAGCAAGTCAGTAGCAAGCTGGCATACATCCCACGTTTCATGGCTCACAGTCCAGTGCATTCTCCAGTGGACCATGCTGCATTTCAAAGAGCAGTATGTAACATTCTCCAGTGTTGTTCTACCATTACTGGTCTGCCATATTCTGGTCAGTTCCAGTGGACAGCTAACATACAGAAGTTATGCTGATCAAGAAAATATTTTTTCAGTTTTTGCTTATTTGTCCTGCCAGGCTCTTAGAAATCTTTATTTCACATGTCATAGTCTGATTCCCTAGAGCTTCCAGAACTTCCACTGTTTCAGCAAGGAAAAGATAATTTCTTTTAGTCATAGTAAGAGACTGACAGACCAACCCAGAGTGAGATGCAGACTAGGGCTGAAGAAGCCATGCTGAGATATGATGTGCCATGCCCTGTGAACAGCAGACTGCAATGCTCAATTTGCAGTGTTCAGCACAGGATCAATCCCTGTTAGTTCATGCCTCCATGAAATTATCCCCCTCACATGCTTATCACCACTTCCTCTTCCCAGACCCTCCTTCTCTGAAGGGTAGGTCAGTGTGACACAGAGGCTCCTGGGAAAAGGGTTCCCAGCTCATTGCAAAGCACTCTAATTGCCTTCTATGACGAGATAACTGGCTCTGTGGATGAAGAGAAAGCAGTGGACATGTTGTTCCTTGACTTTAGCAAAGCTTTTGACACGTCTCCCACAGTATTCTTGCCAGTAAGTTAAAGAAGTATGGGCTGGATGAATGGACTATAATGTGGATAGAAAGCTGGCTAGATTGTCGGGCTCAACGGGTAGTGATCAATGGCTCCATGTCTAGTTGGCAGCCGGTATCAAGTGGAGTGCCCCAGGGATCGGTCCTGGGGCCGGTTTTGTTCAATATCTTCATAAATGATCTGGAGGATGGTGTGGATTGCACCCTCAGCAAGTTTGCAGATGACACTAAACTGGGAGGAGTGGTAGATATGCTGGAGGGTAGGGATAGGATACAGAGGGACCTAGACAAATTGGAGGATTGGGCCAAAAGAAATCTGATGAGGTTCAACAAGGACAAGTGCAGAGTCCTGCACTTAGGATGGAAGAACCCAATGCACAGCTACAGACTAGGGACCGAATGGCTCGGCAGCAGTTCTGCAGAAAAGGACCTAGGGGTTACAGTGGACGAGAAGCTGGATATGAGTCAACAGTGTGCCATTGTTGCCAAGAAGGCCAATGGCATTTTGGGCTGTATAAGTAGGGGCATTGCCAGTAAATCAAGGGACGTGATCGTTCCCCTCTATTCGACATTGGTGAGGTCTGGAGTACTGTGTCCAGTTTTGGGCCCCACACTACAAGAAGGATGTGGAAAAATTGGAAAGAATCCAGCTGAGGGCAACAAAAATGATTAGGAGACTGGAACACATGACTTATGAGGAGAAGCTGAGGGAACTGGGGATGTTTAGTCTTCAGAAGAGAAGAATGAGGGGGGATTTGATAGCTGTTTTCAACTACCTGAAAGGGGGTTCCAAAGAGGATGGCTCTAGACTGTTCTCAGTGGTAGCAGGTGACAGAACAAGGAGTAATGGTCTCAAGTTGCAGTGGGGGAGATTTAGGTTGGATATTAGGAAAAACTTTTTCCACTAGGAGGGTGGTGAAACACTGGAATGCGTTACCTAGGGAGGTAGTGGAATCTCCTTCCCTAGAAGTTTTTAAGGTCAGGCTTGACAAAGCCCTGGCTGGGATGATTTAGTAGGGGATCGGTCCTGTTTTGAGCAGGAGGTTGGACTAGATGACCTCCTGAGGTCCCTTCCAACCCTGATATTCTATGATTGTATGATTCACTCACCTCAGACCAAACAAACTCATTACACCAGACACATGCCTTGTAGGATATTTATCCACAAAGGATAATATATAAGGTAGCTCTGAAAAGCTCATAACTTTGTCAAGATTCATAATCATTGCAAGATGTATATACAGGTAACATTTAAGGAGTAATGTAATTATACTGAAATTATGTTTTATGAACTTGGAGTAAAAGTTAGTCACCAGGGGATATTATGTCTCAGTGATGGCCCATTGAAGCAGAAAGGAGTCATCACTCCATCCTAGTTAGCCAGTGCTGTAATGTGAGGTTCAATTGTTCAGACTTGCTCCATCCAAAGTCTTTCAATGGAAATCATCAGAGTTAACTGCAAACTATCAAAACCACTGGGTGGTATAAAAGGAACATTACAACACCCAGAGAATTACCTTGCCTATGAATAAAGACAAGACTGTTTCAGTACACAGGGAGGGGAAAGGCACTCTGTATCCTTTCACTGAGGAAGGAGACATCTTGGGGAGTAGGAAAAAATCCTGTTTCCTGTGAAGCCAGTCAGCTCTGCAACAGCCTGAACTGGGGGTGGGGGGGGTGGGGAGGAACCTTCTTTATTAAATAGGAAAGGTAACTATTAATAAGGGTAGACCCAGATTTTGTTTTGTTTATTGTAACCATATGTTTCCACTATTCTCTCTTGTTTCCAGTTAACTCTCCATTCTTTCTTAAATAAGCCTTAGTTTTGTTTTACTGTAAGTGCTCACAAGTGTGCGTGATTTCACAGAAGCAGTGATTTAAGGTAAAAATGTGATACACTGCTCCTTTAGGAACAGAGGATCTGGGATTTCTGTGAATAGCTAGTGTCAGGGGCTGGATATCACAGGGGAATGATCCAAAGGGGCTCAGGGACTGGGGTACACCTATTGTTAATCTGTAAGGTGAGGAGAGGGCTGGTATAGCCAGGGGAGAATGCTTGAATGGCTAACAGGCTAGTGGTATTGGGGAGTTGACACCCAGCCACCACAGGTAAGCTGCCTCTCGGTAAAGGCAGAGAATAGCAAGGTGACTTTCAGTTGTTGAGTACCCAGAGAACAATCACAGTGGCCCCTTCAGTCCTTGGCCATTTGGTGCCAGATGTGGGCTTTGTGATGCGGACACATGCCCTTGGGAAATAGATTGTATGTGAAGGGCTCCTCTCCCACTTTCTTGGTAATGATAGTATGTAATTGACTCTGAAATTAGTGTTGCTACTGGTGGCCTATTCCATTACAACAAGGGCAACCTGTCCTTTGAAATAATAAAGTTTACATCAGCTAGGGCAGAATGATAACACTACCAAAGAAAACTAAAATCATTTATGATATGCAATATATTGGAGGTCCTGCTTACGGTATGTTAGCTCATTCGAGTTATGAATTCCAGAACTGGTTTGTTCCATTTTCCATTTCTCTCACTGCTATTTTTGATGGGATAGACTTCCGTTGTCTTCTGTTGTTGGAATAGACAAGGAGGCTGTATTATGTTTGTAAAAAACATATGCACATCTGTTACACTCTGCACTCACAGAAAAGCTTCCCAGCCTTTATGGATCTTTTTCTTTTTCTCTTCTTGTTTTGTGTGGTCACAGTACCTGATTACCTAGTTTACACTAGTTTGGTTCAATATTGGTTTTAAGTTTGGACAGCATCCCAGATGCATGTGGTGATGCTGCAAAAACCTAGTACAATAGAAAATTGTGTTCAATACGTGCTATGAATAAAGTTATCAGGAAAAGAGTGTCCCAATCAGTTTTAGAGGCATTCAACATTCGAACCGTTTAATTTTTATACAGGCTACCAAATAAGAGATTTCTCTTAGTTTAAATGGATCGTTTTCCTCTGTCTACCATAAGGTTTCTGGCAGGGGGAAGCAGTTACTGACAATTTAGTAGGTAAAATAAATTTCTGGTTTCAACTCTCAGAAGACCAAAAGGTTGTATTTTTTATTCCAACAACAAATTGTCAAATTTTACAATATTGGCAAATCTTAATGGTGAGAGCCTTGCAAATCTTTGAAAAGTGTCGTCAGTGGGGAAAATTTTCAATGTAAAAATAGCTGATGCCCTATAAAGGCACTTCATTTTAATTGGACGGCATTGTGCAATACAGTGTTGCACTTCCATAGTTCCACTCTTGCAAGGAACACAGTTTTCACTAGTGATAGTAAAAACAATGATATGTTGGGTTTTGCAAAACTACAGCGACAGGCATATATTTCAGTGTCTGATTGCTGCTCTATTAGTCAAAAGTTTTCCCATGCCTTTCTAAGTTTCTTCCTGAAACGTACGTAATTTTTGTTATGCATAAAATGTTCCAAGTGAATTTAACACACATGAGGGTGGGAGGAAAGCTGGTCTTGTGGTTAAGTCTGCAGGAGTAGTACTTGAGCTCTGAGTTCAATTCTTGGCTCTGCATATGTGACCTTCAGCAGGTCACAAGGGTCAAATTTTGAAGCATCAGCACTCACAATAAGGATCAGACATTCAAAATAATTGGGCACCAAAATAACTGTGGGTGCTGAGCTCCTTTGAAAATCTACAGAGAATCTGGACCATAATAGTGACAATATTCTTCATTTTACCTATGTATAGTGCATCTGAATGAGAATACCACATAAGAGACAATAAGAATGTAAATTACTTGACAGACAAATGCAGTGCTTAATTCTCTCCGCAAACTGAAACCTTTGCCACATGCTCATTTTTAGGTTGCAACATACAACTACTGACTTGTGTGATATGCCAAACCTACGGGCATGCCTCAGCCATGATCCTGCCATCTGAAATGCTTTCCATTTTACTGAGTGTGTCCCACAGAGCACCACAACATCAAACTGTGAAGTACTACAGTAAATCAGATCTATTCTATTGGCTAATGTTTAATTATTTTGTGAGCCTAACAGTTAGGATCAGAATGTGAGTCTGAAGAATGGCTAATTTGTGTGCCTAGTTCTGCTGTCAGTTATGCTAGGATAAATTTTCAATAATTCCATTGGATTTCTATAGAATTACTCCATATTTGCATTAGTGTAACTATGAGAGCAGAATTTGGCTTATATCTGTAAACGTGTGTGTGTGTGTATCTAAATCATGCATCTCTGTTATTCCTCACTTAGCCCTCAGTTTTGGCTTTGCCACAAGCCCTGAGCAAAGGGTAATGCATAGCTGTATTGAACGAGGAGTAGATCAGGAACCAGATTCTGAATCTGAGAGTCACAATCTGGTTCTTGGTTCCTCCTGGCTCCAGGGTTGAAAGTAGCCCATGCCAGACCTATCTTTACCTGGCACATTGGTTCAACTGGGCTGGATGGAGTATTGCAGAAGGAGTACAGAGTCCACGCCTGATCCCTGCCTACCTACTCCGTGCCCACCTGGGTGGGGTAAGAGTAGCAGCCCTGCAGAGGGTGATCTTCTGTCCTGTGCAGTGCTACTAACACTGTGGGTAGCCTACACAAGAGAGTTAGGGGGCTTACTGTGTTCCCTTACTGTGGGCATGTAAAGAGGGCTTCCCATGGAGATCTGAATGGCAGTTGCAGCTGCCCATGGATATATTTATCCTCTGATACTGTCAAGGCTGAATCCCCACTCTGTCACTCCGAGTGCAGAAGGTGAGGGCCCTCAAGGATTCTAAAAATTAATACTTGCCATTCCAGGCTTGTATTAAACTCCCAAGGTTACAGCTTTTCTCTGATGTTGGCTTGGTAAACGCTACCACCACCCAAATGCAAAAAAACCCAACCTTAGACCCAGGAAGGAGTACTTGGGAATTCCTCCCTGTGGGGTACCCTCATGCTCTTTCACCCCCACCCCCGTCTGGGGAAGAGCTGAGAAAGAAAACAAAGGAAATTTAGCTGTTGCCACCAGCTAATCAACAGCATATGCACAAACCTCTTAGGAAACCAAAAATCCAATCCTGTTCTTAAAGGTAAATTTTATTAAAAACAAAAAGAAAGAAAATACACCTGGAACTTAGGCTTTTGGTAGATTTTAAAAGAGCAATTCCAAAAATCAAGCACCCAAAATAGCTTTCTTGGGGGTTAAGCTTAAAGGTTACAAGCAAACAGAAGCATTTGGGGTTAGCACAGAGGAGAGTCACAAGCCAAAATAAAAAATAACCCTGATTGGGTCTAACTAAACATTTCCTAGCCAAATAATTTCTTCTAAGTATGGAAGATGAATTTTCATACCTGGTTTAAGCCTTACATAGCATTGTTCCTCCATGTCTCCTTCTCCGGAGAACGACAGACAAAGGGAAAGCTTCTTTTCCAATTTTAAAAAGTTCTACCTTCCCATTGGCTCTTTTGGTCAGGTGCCCACTCCTTTTCTTTTAACTTTGGGTCTGTTAACCCTTTACAAGTAAAGCAAGCAGAGAATAGACCAAGATAGATTTTACAGCTAACTGGCTGGCTGGGTGTCCATCAAAGAGAGCTACTCCCCGCACCTTCATATATCACAGGTAATAAAGAAGAAGAATTATTCTGGGTTGGACAGCCAGTATTTATTACTTTGCTGTATGGATAGTGCCTAGCCATGGATTAAATGCTTTTAAAATAATTAAAATATACATAAAATAGGAACAAAATCCAAAGTATTATGCTTTGACCCCAAAACATTTGTTGTGGTTCCATGTCTCTGCCACATAATGCTATTGGTAAATGCTTTTCCCTGACCTAAAGATCTGAGTGCTTTGATAAAAGATGGCTCTCCACATAATATTTGTCTTTATCTAACTGATTGCTACGGGCGATTTCATTTACAGGACTCCAATCACATAAGGAAGATGAGAGGATAACTTTCCAAAATGAAAAATTCCCTTGATTTTTTTGAGTAGCTCTCTGACTCATATCTGCAATGTCTCTTAGTAAGCTAAACATTTTGTTTTAAAGATACACAAGTTGGTGAGCAAACCTTGGGCTTGAAAGGTTAGTGAGATAGACCAGCATGATTGCTTTGTTTTTTTCTGTCTTCAAAAGACATCTTTTAATGTGTGTAAGTGGTTTATATAGCTAACAGATCACTATTGCAGGAAGTGATGGGTCATTATGCTTGTAGACTGGGGAAAAAAACCACAGTGTGAAAGTTTTGTCTGAAGTTTAGTGTTTGTTTTTTCCTACTATGAGCCCTTGACTAACAAAATTGTTGCTATGACACACAGAGAACTGATTTAATGCCTGCTGTCTCCGAAGATCCTGCTTTGTTTATTGTTCTTCTGACTGAATATATGACTGAATTTCCTGAAAGATCATGCTTCTGTGTGTGCCTGATAAGGTATCTGAAAGCCATAAGGGCTTGATTCAAGCCCTCCAGCTTTATTGTAGGAATGAAATGCCCAGGACTGGTCATTCAGTTTAACTTAACATTGCTCTGTGACCTATCTGTCATTCTTTGCATAAGATTTCTGCTATGTCCATATATTACTTCTGAGTCATTTGCACTTAAGTGAAGTAAAGCTGTTATAAGACCCTGGTGATGACTTCTGTAATATTGACTGATACAGGGTAACTGAAAGATATCTGTTTTGTTGAATCAAATGAATGAAGGATAGGGCATATCTGCTCTGTTACGTTCTAGAATGGGGTACTATTTAGTATTTTCTAGGCAGTTTTCTTCAGGCACAGGCTCTTTCCATTAAGTGGGATACTGCAGCATGTAAAGAGTATATTTTTCTCCCTGGAGCTATTACTTTAGAGGCAGATTGTTTGAATTTTCTGTAAATTGCAAAGAATCTTCAGTCTTAGGCTGGAGAATCACTAAAATTGCTAGCAATACTTTCTGCTGCAAGCATATTCTGCACTCTGTTCCTCTCATTCACCTTCCAGAAACATATTCGCAAACTGTACAAAAGAGGCCACGTGTTTAAACCAACCACATCTAAATGCTTTTAAAATGTCAGCATATTGTCAGTCAGTGTGTTCAGTCAAAGTAGTACTGTTACCCAGAGTCTTCAAACCCAAAGCAGTGGTAACTTATCTATTTCACTCCAGGTAGTGTCAGGAATAAATCAGTGGGAACACAGCACTTCTGGCTGATAAAAGATTGATACAAATAAGTGTGCTCTTATCTAAAACTACTATTTGTTAGATTTAAGCAATAGGTTTAGGACATCCCAAATAACTACCTAATGTCTGAGATAGAATTGAGTAATTAGCAGCAGGTCAACAACGGCTGGTCACTTCCCTGCCTGGGAGTAGGGCAGGAGGAAAAAGTCTCTCAGGATACCTTCAGAAAACTGCTCCAAATACCCTCTATTATTTTCTCTTTTTATAACTAGCTTTTACAAAACACATAGCTCATAGTGACCCCTACTGGGTCATCACTGCTCCTAACTTCAATAAACTACTAATCAATAAAACATTCTTAACAATCTTAGCCATAATAGGAGTCTATATCAAAGACACCCAAACTCAAGGTCTCTATCCACTTATTTTCTTTCAGTCTCATAATTTGTTGACTCTCTTCTCCCCTCCTCCCATTCTAGTTAACAGAAACTGCAAACCTGAAGCTAGTATTTGACCTTGCCTCCAAAAGCCTTGCTTGTCCAAATTAACGCTCAGCTATGTGGTGGTCTATTTTATTAATTAATGGTGGCTGAATTCACATACTGTGGCTGCAGTTAGCTTGGTCAAGTTCTGGGGTAACAGTACCATTACTCTTCTTTATCTCTTGGAGTTTAGAACAGACTAAATGACTGAATTCTTTCAGAAAATTGTAGGTATCAATAGTCTGCTGTGTTCACTGGTACCTTGTTCTCAGTAGGTGAAACCAAAGTTAATTAGTAGAGAAAACAAGTCTCTGGTTAAATGCAAAGCTCCCCTGTCTCTGACTGTTGGCCAATCCTATATTCTGTGTAGAGCCTACATACACAGGCTTGGCATAGCCTTTTTTTGTGGGGAAAAGGAATATGGCAGTGGAGGTGCTCTGCGACCACTAGTCCAGCCTCATTACAGAACCAGCACGGTATGTTGTGTGGGCCTATATGTGGGATGGGAAATGGCCACTGAAACTGTGTAGATGTAGATGCACTTGGCCCTCTCATCTTTCACATCATTTCACCTTTCCCCACCACAAGTGTGAGGTGCAATGAAACCATGTGGATCTGTGTTCCACAGCACCCAGGGCATCTATATGGACTCCAGGATTCCTGATCCCTTGCTCTAATACAGCAGAAATGCAATGGTCTTCTGAACCCATGGAGAAAAGAGGATCCCCTCCTCCCCTCAACAGGGCAGGGAGACAGCGTGGGTTAGAGGTTGGAGCATGGGGTTAAGAATCAGGAACCCCAGCTCTGGCACTGGCGCACTGTATGATCTTGACTTTAGCAAAGGTTTTGATACAGTCTCCCACGGTATTCTTGCCAGCAAGTTAAAGAAGTATGGGCTGGATGAATGGACTGTAAGGTGGATGGAAAGCTGGCTAGATTGTGGGGCTCAACTGGTAGTGATCAATGGCTCCAAGTCTAGTTGGCAGCCGGTGTCAAACAGAGTTCCTCAAGGGTCGGTCCTGGGGCCAGTTTTCTTCAATATCTTCAATAATGATCTGGAGGATGGCGTGGATTGCACCCTCAGCAAGTTTGTAGATGACACTAAATTGGGAGAAGTCGTAGATACACTGGACAGTAGGGATAGGATACAGAGGGAGCTAGACAAATTGGAGGATTGGGACAAAAGAAATCCGATGAGGTTCAACAAGGACAAGTGCAGAGTCCTGCACTTAGGACGGAAGAATCCCATGCACCGCTACAGACTAGGAACTGAATGGCTAGGCAGCAGTTCTGCAGAAAAGGACCTAGGGGTTACAGTGGACGAGAAGCTGGATATGGGTCAACAGTGTGGCCTTGTTGCCAAGAAGGCTAACAGCATTTTGGGCTGTATAAGTAGGGGTATTGCCAGCAGATTGAGGGACGTGATTATTCCCCTCTATTCAACATTAGTGAGGCCTCTTCTGGAGAACTGTGTCCAATTTTGGGCCCCACACTACAAGAAGGATGTGGAAAAATTGGAAAGAGTCCAGCAGAGGGCAACAAAAATGATTAGGGGACTGGAGCACATGATTTATGAGGAGAGGCTGAGGGAACTGGGGATGTTTAGTCTTCAGAAGAGAAGAATGAGGGGGATTTGATAGCTGCTTTCAACTACCTGAAAGGGGGTTCCAAAGAGGATGGCTCTAGACTTTTCTCAGTGGTAGCAGGTGACAGAACAAGGAGTAATGGTCTCAAGTTGCAGTGGGGAAGATTTAGGTTGGATATTAGGAAAAACTTTTTCACTAGGAGGGTGGTGAAACACTGGAATGCGTTACCTAGGGAGGTGATGGAATCTCCTTCCTTAGAAGTTTTGAAGGTCAGGCTTAACAAAGCCCTGGCTGGGATGATTTAGTTGGAGATCGGTCCTGCTTTGAGCAGGAGGTTGGACTAGATGACCTCCTGAGGTCCCTTTCAACCCTGATATTCTATGATTCACTCACCTCAGACCAAACAAACTCATTACACCAGACACATGCCTTGTAGGATATTTATCCACAAAGGATAATATATAGGTAGCTCTGAAAAGCTCATAACTTTGTCAAGATTCATAATCATTGCAAGATGTATATACAGGTAACATTTAAGTAGGGAACTGGGATTGTTTAGTCTGCAGAAGAGAAGAATGAGGGCGATTTGATAGCTGCTTTCAACTACGTGAAGGGGGGTTCCAAAGAGGATGTATCTAGACTGTTCTCAGTCGTACCAGATGACAGAACAAGGAGTAATGGTCTCAAGTTGCAGTGGTTAGATGTTAGGAAAAACTTTTTCACTAGGAGGATGGTGAAGCGCTGGAATGGGTTACCTAGGGAGGAGGTGGAATCTCCTTTCTTAGAGGTTTTCCAGGTCAGGCTTTTACAATTATATTCATAACCAGGGTGACATTCACTTTCCTTTGATACCTTACATGACATTCTTTGATGAACCAGGATGTTCATAGCAGGATATTCTTGTAACCCCTTGCCAGCTGAAATTGAGGGGTTTGCGGATCACAGGCCCTTTGTTAATAGCTTGGTTGTTTTAATTTGCAATGTATTAATGTTTTGTTTTTTCGATACTCAAAAGTGAGCTGCCAGGATCACCAGCTACAGCTACGTTTAGCTCAGCTGGCACTGTGTAAGATTTCAAAGACAGTACTACCAACGCATTTCAGGTTTGACGTGCAAAATGTCTGCTATGCTGTTTCTGGGCCTCTTCCCAAATTTTCTGCCCGTGCAAAAGGGAGCTCAGCTGAAACAACAACAACAAAAACACATGCATATTCATGCACTTTCGCTGTTGTGAAAGGTAATTGCATTGGTGTATGGAAGTAAGTGCACATGCAACTAGAATTCCTGGTACCTGGCAGCATAAGCAATTACCTAGTTAGTGCAGGCAGATTTTGTAAACGTGCATGTTGTAGGTGGGTGCACACAAATTTTTCCATCTTGATTTCAGCCTCTACCAATTGACTATTTAGCCATGAATGCCCATTTTCACTTGAGTAACTTAGACTTGAGTAGACTCAGTTTCACTTGAGTAACTTATTCAAGAGTTGAACCTGTGTCATGAGAAGTTAAAAGACTAGTTAACAAAAGTTAATAAACAAAAAGCTTCACAACTTAAAATCTAAAGTTGGAGAGCAACAGGAAAAACAATATTTTTGGGACTTTTTTTTTGTACCATCTATGAATATCATCTAACGTAAAACAATTAAACTGGCTGATTTCCCAGCCCCTGTTCTCTAGAATAGCTGTTAACAGAGTTATAATGAAACAAAGACAAATAAAAAACCACAACATTTTTCTCAAACAAAAATGCTGTCATTGCAAGCTTTACATGTTGACTGCTCTCCCCAAGCCTTGCAACCTTTCCCAGATGTAAGCACATTATCATCAACAGAAAGGATTCAGTGACAGTAGGGTGAGAAAAGACCACTTGGTCATCTGTTGTGACCCCATCATCCAGTCTGACCCACAAAGCACTTTACCAAGAAAAAAAAGCCACTCAAAACCTTTCACAAATTGAAGCACTTAATCTTGGAATTCATTTCAACTTGTCTTTAAAAAAAAAATACCATTAGGAGAAAATGACAGAAGGCCTTATGTATCCTAGGGGGAAAAATTGATGGGTAATTCACCACTGGTGCAGCTCCACGGGTGGTAACAACGGTGCAGACAGGGACTATGTTTATGTTACAGATTAAACCAAGTCAGGCAGCCTAGTTACAACACAGTTATCCCTTAACCTGTATTCAAACACAGCTCCAATTTTCAAATGCAGATTGTCTCTTAACTGTTTTATAATAAGGATAAAGCCTTAGTCAAACCATCCTTGGAATCATTTTTAGATCTACTCAGGTTGAAGCATGATTCTTTAACATGGTCATAACATTTTCCATACCACACATAGACAATAAAAACATAAATAGGGTATGGTCACAACTGGAATTACTGATTTTTCTGTTCACTGGCCATACCAGAAAATCCAAAAAGAAGATTAATTTCAGGTTGGTCTGAAACAGAAATTTTTGGTGAACCAAAAATTAGAAACAAATTTCATTTCAGGTGGAACAAAATGCTTTGTTCGACCCGAACAAAGTCTTTTTTTGGACTTTTGCTAGATCTTGCTGTCTAATAGTCCTCTCATTTCATTTTAGAGATTTTAAAACTTTTTTCAATTGTTTTTAAAATAAATTAAAGTAAACTTCTAAATGAAAAGTCATTTCAAATTGAGAAATTTCAATGTTTCATTTCAAAAATGTCAAAACAAAATGTTTCAATATTTTTCTGAATTTTTGTTTGTGTTTTTGGACAGAAACAATGACATGAACTCATGAAATATTTTGGTTTACTCAAATCTGTATCAAAAAAAGTTTTGTCTGAACATTTTTTGCCCAGCAGTAATCAGAGCCATTCTACACTGCAGAATGGGGGGGTGAGAATATGGAAAGTTTGCACAAGAGGCACTCATCACTTCCATGCCATAAAGCCACATTCCTATGAAAATTCATCCAAATATGGCCAAGTTCTAAGCCTTTACAAGAATCTGAGTCCTGGGGGTTTCCTGTATATCAAAGATTTGGGGCTGGACAGAGCCAGGTGATAAATTCACCACACAGCTGATCTGCCAGCTGTCTCCGTACAATGTGGGGTAGGAACAAGCCGCAGAGGCTACTCCAGTCCTGATGCTCTGCTGTTGCTATTCTAGCAGCTCCTACCACACCAACCTTTGAGAACTCCTCAGTATACAGCATGACTGATTAGGCTGTGCACGTGGGGAAGAAATTGGGTATTTGGAAGCAAATATGGTATTTAGGCTGGAAACATTACTTTATTATTTGGACATCATTTATAGTTGGCCCAGACATTCTTGGATCCCTCCCTAATCCCACATATTGATAGATTGCATGGCAAAGGGTGTTTTGTTTTCTGTACCGGATTTATGTTCACTAAGTATAATGACTTAATTTATAAACATTTTTAAACAAGTTTTCAGAAAGCAGAACTCCTCATGTAGTGCCCTGGTTAAAACAAAAATTAGAAAAGGGGAAGGAGGGGAAACAAACCCAGAAACTACACAGATAGATAGTCAAAATTACAAGATTTATGGGACATGCTCATCATTCATGCGACTCAGTTGGATTTACCTGCTTGTAGATTCAATGAAGTTATAGACGAGAGGCGGGAACATCATAATGGCCATATAAATTCACAGATTCATGTACTATATATAATTATATAAAAATTATATAATTATATATAGTGGTCCCCACATCCACCGTAGAGGAAGCATTATTTTAAAACCCTGTATGTTTTTTTTATTAAGAAGATTATAGTATAGAATGTTCAAATCCCAGCTGAAAACATCTGGAGTAGGCTAAAAAATAATGATAGTGTAGTACTTTGTCTACAAGAACAAGCCCTGCCAAACTTAAACATTCTAATTGAAAGAGAACACCATCCTGGGTAACCCCTACTATGTAATACTTTGACCACAACAACAATACTTTACAGCTACACGAATACTCTGTTTTGGAACCATTTAAACAAGTCTGTCTAGTCCCTAATTACATACATAGGTTCACAAGAAAATAGATATTTTTAAAATTAACTCTGTATAAGCAAGCTGCTAGTTCCTGTGAAGGAAAAAAAAAAAGACAAATATGATAGTTGCTACTGTGACATTCCCTGGGGTACAATCTGGACTGTTGAACAGCTGTTCCCCCACCCCCCAGTTCTCCATCCTGGGTGCTTTTATACTGCTTTGCTGTGATAGCAACCCTGGCCTGCTCACATACAGCCTCCAGCATGTAAATTACTCCCAGCTGTACTGCAAGAGTGCTACAGCCAGCCACCCTTGAATTACGCTGCAGAGCAACACTAGCAATTTCCCCGTCCCAGACTTTCCCCCAGAAATATGCGTCTTGCATTGCCCAGCCCTCTCCTGGACAATACAGGCTCATTTAAAGTCTGTCATTTTATTAATAGAAAATGATTTGCACAAATCCTGTTAATTCAAATGGAGTTTCCCAAACACTCCAATCCAAGCACACTATCTTAGATAAAACAATCAAACAAATTTATTAACTACAGAAAGAGATTTTAAGTGTTTACAAGTAAAGAGGCATTAAAGTCAGAATTGGTTACTTTGAAATAAAAGGTAAAATGCAACTAATACATAACTCAACAAGCTAAGTAAATTCAAAGCCAAAAGGTCTCTCTCACCATACGTTCTAGCAGTCTTACAGGCCAAATCTTTCAGCCCAGATCCTTCCCCAGTTCAGTGATGCTTCATCTTTCAAGTGGTGTGGTTGCCATAAGTAGAGATGAAGGGAGAGATGATTTGGGGCATCGGTTCCCCTTTCCTTATACTTTTTCCTTTGAAAATCATCTCCAGCTAAGGTTCAGGAGACAGCAAGTCTGTGGGGATGGGAACTTTCAGCTATTTCTTTGGCAAAATGTAAATTTCTCACTCTCACCCTTTTTCCTGCCAAAGAATAGCCGCTTAACAAGGTGATAGTCCATTTGATTTTGTTGTCACCTTTCTGAGGCATCAGTTTGCCTTTTGTATCTAAGGAACTGGCTTGTGCCTGCTTTTCTAAACTTGGACCATGTCACAACAACGTCACTGGCAGAATTTTATAATTTTGGATACAATACTGCAACACACATTTTACCTGGACAATAATAATCAGCAAATTGAGTTTTCAAATGATACTTCACAAGGCATATTTTGTACAAAATTTATCATAGTCTTGTAAAAAGTGTGAACATAGGGATGCAGACTGTCACAGCTATAACTAAGATCAAACACAGAGCTTTTCCCAGTCCATTTGATATGAGGATAACTTCGCCATGGTGCCAGACATAGCATGATGTTCTTCCTCTGAAAAACAGGGCAGGAGCAGATCTGTAGAATTTACATCTAGATCTGGATCTATAAGCCCAAACACTAGGGGTATTTTGGGCCATTATAGTGATACAGACAAATTGAAAAATTCAGAATATAGACACATCTAAGTTTAGATTCTAGGTTAAGGTTAGGTGCGGGTTTTAGAGCTGGGATTTTTGGTTTAGGCCCATCTCTGCTTGTTCCCTTAAACCGATGTATTCCAAACACCTGGAGTATTTTCTGTTGTTCTAAAATGGTCCATATTCAAGGCAGATTAAATTCATGTTGTGCAGAGGACCAGCACAATGCCTACACACTTCAACAAGATAACTCTGTTATCCACTCATTTACAGGTATTGGGAGCACAGAGGATAGACTTTTTTATTAATTGAGAAAAAAATTGTAATGGTTTTATTTTGGCATTTTTGAAATGAAATATTTCAATTTCTCATTTGTTTTGTTGTGAACCTAAGATGCCAGTGTAAACTACAAATTATCACCAACATACTATTTTAAAACCGATGCTTGTTTGCCATGGTAATAGCTGCATTCATGAGCAGTACTATGGATGTCAGAATACACTCATTGGGAACTGCATGTTCTTACGAAACCTATTTTATTTAAGCAATAACTTCCAGGGATATTAGAAATATGAGGTAGCAACCAAGTACTGCATGCTGAGTATATACAGAGGACATACACCAAGATGTTTATTCACAGCACTGCAGGGCCTGCTCCTGCTGAGTTTACAGTTTGGCGAGAAGCAGTATTATTTATTGTCAAAGCTGAATTTTTACTGAGGACAAACAGCATTGTGCAGGAGGTCAGACTAGATTATCATAATGGTCCCTTCTGACCTTAATATCAATGAATATATGAGTCTATGTTTGAGAGGAATTCAATGTGTCTCTTAAAATGCTGCCGTAGTTACACAGCAAACATTACAAAAAGGCAAGCTTTGGTATATATTATACAGGAAGTAATGCATTTAGTGACTTAATTCATCATCTTTCTTGGCTGATCAGCTTTTCATGGTTGTAGTTTTGTATATTTTGGGGAGAATAAGATATACTGGCTGCAGGATTAAACCTCTTTTCAGATATTGGATGAAATGGTTGATTGTCTTTTTCTTAAGAGTATTTGAAATCTTCTGAGTGGGACAATGGACTAAATCCAAGGTCTACAATACACTTGGTTTAAAGTAGCTATATGTCTTCACTACTAATTCCTTTAATGTCTATCACAGTGGCACTCACATTGAGGCTCGGGAGCCGCAAGTGGCTCTTTAATGGGTCTCCTGTGGCTCTTTGCAGCACATGATATCAAAACAGTGTGTGATTTAATTATTAGCCAATCAGGATGAGTTTACTATGTTATTAACCAATTATAGTTGATAAAATATTTGGTCAGTCATTTTGCTACTATTAAATGGGGTGGGGGTGGGGGGAGGGGAGATGGTTCAGTGTGTGTGACTCCAAGCCTGGTTCCCAAGCCTGCAAATGCCTACTAATAAGCATTAGAGAGAGAAAGTGGGTGAGGTAATATCCTTTATTGGACCAATTTCTGTCGATGAGAGAGAGAAATTTTTGAGACACACACAGCTCTTCTTCAGGTCTGGGAAAGGTACTGAGAGCATCACAGCTAAATGCAAGGTGGACCAGATAGTTTAGCATAAGTAGTTAGCATGCATTGTAAGAGACCATTCAAGGCAGAGTACCCTATTAATACCTGAGCAATCATAGGACAAAAAGAGGGAGTTAATGGGTTACTGATTGTTGTTATAAGCCATAAATCAGCTCCAAGCATAATATTTACTTGCGTTGACTTCACTAAGGTCCCAGTGCTGCAAAGGGCAGGATTGCTTGACTTGTGAAGCACTGAGTGCTCAGCTCCCATTAACGTCCATGAGTACTCAAAACTGACAGATAATTTACCCACAGATTTATTTGGATTCAGAAAAAAATTTGAATAATATCTACATCGTGGGGACTTTTTTCAGCATTGAAATGAATTCTTCCTTTTGGGATCACTTTTTGAGAAATATCACATTTTTAAGATCTTTCTAAATTTGATTTTCAAAAACAAGATTCTAATTCTTTTCAATCTTCCAGTGTATGCAGAGGCCCGGAGAAGATCTAGGTAAAGGCCAGACTGCGATACTGGCAGCCAAATTGAATAGTACCTTAGGCCGTGAATAGTCCCTTTGAAGTCAATTGTAGTAAATGCTAATAATGATGCAGAATGAGGGAGCTACATTCTAGCCTTTAATGAGGAAATATTCTAGTCTGAGCACACTTTCTCAAAACCAATGCAGTGTTTAGTGCTGGATCTATATGTATGATATAAAATTATTTCCATTTTTCTATTATGCCATATTCTTTTTTAAAATGGAAGTTTCACCTATCTTGATTAGCTCATATTTAATAAAAGACTTTATACAAGGATACAGGAAAGTCTTGTATGTGAAGTATTCAAAACTGCTCAAACATTTTTTTTACACATAAAAGGTAATGTCATGTAACAAAAATCAGTGTGATTTTATATTTTTACTAAGTTATTTGGCAAGCAGTGATCTAAAAGAGCCACATCAATGTAAATATGTTTTCTCACAGCTGACTTTTAGCATTAGCTCCTTGAAAGTGAATAACGTTGGGCAATGTTTCAAAAGTTTAGTCTGGGTGGAGTTAAAAATGTTAATCCACAGATTTCTGTTTTTTCTTTGCCAGTAGAAAAATTTGCTTAATCAGTTGTCTCCCTCCCCACACTCCAACCCTTCTCTCTCCAGCTGATAGCAGTCTCCTGTGTGCTCTATTAGCCTCAATACGAGCACTGTTTACTGAAATGTCATGTTTAATTGTAAATGATAACACTGCATGCATGGTAAGTAGAGACTAGAAAGTAGTTCCTTTGACCTTTATTATTTCAGTTGCCCAGATCAGTTTAAGCTGCAGTCTGAAATATCTGCATTTTCTGGGTCCTGACCATTAATAAAGGACCGGTCTTTGCACACTGATAGATGCACAATATTCTTTGATTGCCACTGACTGTGAAGGGAACTAAAGGCAGACTAGTTACTCACATTTATCTCAGGGTGGAGCTCAGAAGACACCAATACTCAGGTTGGGAACAAGCTCCTAGGTGCCAAAAAGAGAGGGAATAATCTGTAGCTGGTGTTTTAAAATACCATACAAATCTTCAGTCTCCCACCCATGTACTTAACACAGTTGGGCAGAATCCTGGCTCTATGGACGCAACAGGAGTTTTACCATTGACTTAATGGGGCCAATATCTCACCCATGGGATTTAAGTTTTACCTCCATGCATTTAAAAATACTCCATAAAACTAGTTTCCTGGGTTTCAATACAGTTTTAAAGTCACACTGTCAGAGTGTGACTGAGTAGTTGTTCCCTTAAGGGTGTACTGCCTAATGGTCTGTCCACCCTGCCATGGCTCTTTAAGAACTGAAATGTCTGATTATAGATGCAATGACCTGGAAGATATTAGGAGAGAGGAAGCAGTCCCAGTAAGAAGTGTTTGGGAGAAAATCCCATTTCTGTTTCTTTAAGGGCCAAGGATTAGGGAGCCTAGCAAAGAGGGGAGGGCAAGTCTCCCCTGTCACCCAAACAACTGGGGATGAACTGGGAGAAGGGGACCAGCATAAATGCTGTCTTCTCCCTAATAACAAGGAAGACACCAGCAGGAGAAAGTTGTTAAACCCTGTGAGCCTGAAGGCTGAGTAGGGGCAGCTGAGGCAGAAGCTGGCTAAAGTACTGCACTGGGGTGACTTGAAGCCCAACTCCAGGAGGAGAGCTGGGGATTCCTGGTAAGGAGAGGGACAATAGTTTCTTGAATTATCCAGCTCCAGCAGTGTGGCTGGGGCTCGTGCCATCAGGAGAGAGACAGAGCCTGAGAAATAACCTTGAGGGGCCTGTGAACAGAGTTTAGGGGCAGGGGAACGATGAAAGCAAGAAGCACCTTTTCGTTATTTGGAACTTTTTGTTGTAGATCCTTTTTGTATACGGTTTTGTAATAAGCCAGTCCCAAGGAGGTGTCAAGAAGGCCTGAAGTGGAGTTATGGGAAACTGAGGCAGGGAATATCTCTAGTGCCACACTAACTCCACAGGGGACACTACAGGGCGGGCATGTCCTATGACACCAAGAGAGTGGTGCTAAAGCAGAATTGATAGTTATGCACAACAAAAATAATTTATTTCTAGTAATACCACTTATTTTAAAAGGGTTAGAAATGTGATCTTAATAGAGTTTGTGGGTTTAGGGAGAATCCAAAACTAGTTTTTCAAAAACTTTGAAGTTTCCTTTTTTTAAAAATTTCAAAATGTTTGAAATGGAACCACTTGAAAATGATTTTTAAAAAATGCTTTTTCCCAAATACTTTCCCCATAAACATTATTGAAATGATTGATAACTTTAGTTTGCCAAAAGCTGTGGGGTGGGTTTGTTTTTGTTTGGTTTTTTTAGTAATAGGATTTAAAAAAAAAACTGGAAATCCTGGTTGCTGGTGAACAAAACACTTCAATAAATCTTTGATCATTTTACATCTTAAAAAATGCAATAAAAGCCACAAGCCTTTTTTCCCTAGTAAACAAAAAAACTCAAGTGTCTCAATTTTTGTGTAAAACTTTATTTTGGGGGAAAAGAAGACCTTGCTTAAATGAAACAGTTTAGTTTGCAAATTTGTGACCAGCTCTACATTTTAAGAGTTATAATACAAATCTCTCACCATTTAGCTGGCTGTAAAATGTTGTGCTCCCCTTGAAATGTAGTGTGCTGCAATTGGCTGTGAATGATCTCAGAACTCTTGCATGTCTAGCCATGATGGCTGGGAATGCTGCATAAGGGATGCTTTCAATGCCACAGGGACTGCTATTGATTATTATAATCATTTTAGTTTTATGTCTATAGCTGCAGCAGTGTACTAGTTGCTTTAAAAGGATGTAATGCAGAATACAACACCCACCATTGTCTTGCTTTTAGCCCCTTGAAGGCTGGCTGTGGAGTGGCACTGCCGCCAAAAAGGATGCTGTTACCCGCATTCCTAGCAGTAGGGTGAACGCTGTCTTTGTGCAAACTGCTAAGTGGGAGGAAGTAGAAAATATGTGGCAAACCCAGCTCACACAGCTGTGTTCACAGAAGAGCCCTGGTAGCAGAACTGGTACAGGTTTGCTGTTCAGGGTGTGGGGTGGCGTTTGGATTTAAACAGCTGTGTAGGAGGTGCACAGCTTCTCTGTGGGGGTTCCTTGTGTAGCAAAGCACAGATGTTAGGTGGCTGGGGGGGGGGGGCAACGGATCTGCTAGAGCGGGTGGATCCTTCAGTCCTGCACCTGCCCCCACAGGCAGAAGCATGTTGGGGCTAATGTAACCAAAGCAAAATGTAGCTGTCTTTCCATGTCCATAGTTGGAGGAGTCTTTCCCCAGCTTCGCCCCCTGGAGATGTCCAGTGCCCAGCACAATAGCTGGGCTGGGATCTATCCTTGATTTTGACCCTATATTTGGAAAAAATGCCTGGGGGAAAAGGGAGGGGTTTAAAAAAACAACCCAGTCAATCTGGCTTTGATAGCTCAGTTCCTGCATTGGAGAGGGGAGTTCCGCCCTAGCAGAATGCCCAGCAGGGGGTCTAATGGAGTCATGGGGAGAGGCCTTTAGACACAAGAAAACATGTTTGGGAAAATTCTTTGAGTTTTGTTTCCCTGTCATTCTGTGGGTGGGTGTGTAGCTTCTGCTGGTGTTGAGGCAAATTCTAGGTCTTTCCAGTTTTTGCTTTTACCACTATCTTCTGTTCATAGCTGTTCTTTGGCGAGAAGAAACAAAAGGAAGCTTCCCCAGTATCTGTTCCACAGAGAAAAACGTCAAGGACACTTTGTACTAAACAAATGTTGGATTGGGGGAGGGGGAGGAGGGGAGGGATGGTATTTGTATTTCTAAAGAATGTGGATATCTTCCCTTCCTCAGCAACACCAAAAACTCCTTATCTGGGAAGGCTGCTACCCCCTTTCACCTGAGCGGTTAGCTGAATTCAGGGTGTTGTGGGTTTTGCCAATGAGAAGGAGAAATTGATCGTAGTCAGGTATTTCTTTGATGTCATCTTTTTTTATTTACAAAGAATGTACAAAATGCTGTTTCCCAGAATACAGGAGGAACCAGACAGGAGATAGGCTTGGAATTATAAGCAAAAAAACCTCTTTTACCAACACCAGACCCAGAAGCCTCCTCTCTAGCTTCTCTCAAGGTTACATACAGTGCTTGTCCAGGCTGTTTTCTCCTTTTGTGTGCTCACACACATAGTATGTCTGCAGCTGCCTACGCTGTTGGAAGGGATTTTACTGTAGGTGTAGGAACACCATCGATGGAACCATTCTTCCGTCAGAAGGGTGGGTGGTGCATCTGGTCTGACATACACTGCGGCTTAGGTTGGCATAGTTTTCACACCACTGACCGACATAGCTGTGCAGCCTCAGTTTTCAGTGTAGACTAGGCCAGATGTACCACCCACTCTTCTGATCAAACAATTTCCAGCAAACCCTTCTACCCAAGTCTCTCCACTTTCTGAGCACCCTTGCATGTGCCTCTTATTTCTGCTTTTAAAAAAAATATGCTTGTGGTTTGGGTTTGGAGACTGCTGTTACGTCAGTCACTTCTATTATTCATCCTGAATGAAAGCCAGCAGTTTTGCCTAACCCTTAACAAGAAGGTTTAACCCACCCCACAACATGATCAGTGATCAAATGTTTGTTTTTGAGTGTCTTTGACTTCTTATTAGGAAATTAAAGAGAAATTATAATAGCAATACTTAGATTTAGAAGCATAAATTGATGTTTGAATCTTTAGTATAACTTAAGCCATTCCATACTTTCAATACTTTTTCCATTCCTTCTTTTTAAGTCAGAATTGGTGTATACTTTTAGGGGAAATGGATTGTGCATGAGAAAGTATTCTCCTTTATCGCCTAGAATAGGCTAAGCTGCTTTATCTGGCTGGTTTATTTTCATTGGTTTGAAATGTACTAGATTGTTTTTATTAGGTATTGATAATTTGTTTAAAAGTAGCTTGGCAGAGTTAGTGTTTGTTGCATTAATTGATTGGTGGGAAGCTTTACTGCTTGTTGTGTTCCCATTGATTCCTGCTATTTTTAATTTCAAGTGCTTCATTTGTAAGGGCCAGTCTACACTGGCAATGCTAAAGTGCTGCTGCGGCTTGTGTGGTCGCGGCAGAGCGCTGGGAGAGCTCTGGAGAGCGCTAAAAAACCTGCCTCCACGAGGGGCGTAGCTACCAGCGCTGGTGCACTGTCTACACTGGCGCGTTACAGCGCTGAAACTTGCAGCAGTCAGAGAGGTGTTTTTTCACACCCCTGAGTAAGACATTTACAGCGCTGTAAATTGCCAGTGTAGACAAGCCTTGACGTCTTGGTGAGCTCCAAATCTGTTTTGATAATTATTGAAACTCTACCAGATATTTTCCCCCTCTGAACAGGTTCAGTTTATTAAGTGGAGATATTTTCTGTTCTCTTTATTTAACATTCAAATTTCCTTTGGATTATGTTGCAGGACCAGGTGATTTGGTTTATGATGTTAATATCTTGGGACTGTGCCCCTCCCAGATCATCACAGAAGGGAACTTCTGTGGAGGGATTTCTCTGAAGAAGTAGATGTTCACAGTCTCTGTGGCATCTTCCTCTCCCCCATCCCTGCACCTAAGGAGAACTCTCCTGTAGGATCTGAGGAAGGGGCTAGAGACAAGGGTGAGCAAGTCAGGGGTGCAGAAGCAGAAACCGTGTGCACACCTGATCTTGGAAATGTTCTCTTGATATATTCTAGTAGAGAGAGAAGTATGAATACCATTGTACAAGACACTGGTAAGACTTTATTTGGAATACTGTGTACCATTTTGGTCACCCATGTTCAAGAACGAGGAATTTAAACTGAAATAGGTGCAGAGAAGAGCTACGAGGATGATCAGGAAAATGGAGGGCCTATTTTCTGAGAGGACACTGAAAGAGGTTTGTTTGTTTAGTCTAGCAAAAAGAAGGCTGTCTGTAAATACATTCAGGCAATAAATATCAAGGAACATGAAAAGCTATTTAAGCAAAAGGACAATGTGGCACAAGAACAAATGAATATAAACTGGCCATGAACAAACTGAGGCTAGAAATTAGAAGGTTTCTAACCATCAGATGGGTGAGGTTCTGGAACAGCCTCCCAATAGGAGTTGTGGGGGAAACAACTTAGTTTTGAGACAGATGGACAAATTTAGGAGTGTGATTATGTGACCAGGAAGGCAGGATTAAGAACGCTTTTTACTCTTTCCAATAGAAGGCCACATTTTGTTAGAAACTTTTTAAAAACTTCTCCTTTAGTTACATTTCAGTAAAAGAAAAGGGAGAAACACAACTACAGCAAGAAAAATAAGCTCCTAGATGTTCACAGTCCTATTCATTATAGTCATTGTGGTACAGGGCAATAAAAAATGCCTGTAGTGGTTGAATTATATGTTCTAGTAGCAACTATTAAAAAATAAATACAAAAATAGTGCTTCTGGGTTCCATCAGCAAAAGGAATAAACACAAATGAACAATATGCCCACGGATAGCAATTGTATCAGAAATAACTTTCTATGAATCTCTGTCTCAAGAGTAACACATTTTCCCTTAAAGTCCTATTGAATTTTTTAAAAAATGTCCAGGATTTCTCACTCTCAGTACTGGCATACTAGCTTTGAAATATAGCTCCCCCCCCCCTTTTTTTTTTTTTATACTACTACTGAGCTGGGCCCGAAGTGATCTATAAATAATTAAAACAGAAGTTGAGTTTACTTTCTTCACTGTGCCTGTGCAATCTTTTTTTCCACAGAGTTCTAAAAACAAATAAGATACCTGGATGAATTGCACAGAGAATTATGTTGAAGGCTCCAAAAGCAGCTGTACGAGACAGTGTTAACGTCATGGGAAGAACGTTCTTTTACTTTCCACATCGGTATAGATCATATCTGTATAATATAATTCAC
Source organism: Lepidochelys kempii (assembly GCF_965140285.1). NCBI lineage: Eukaryota > Metazoa > Chordata > Testudines > Cheloniidae > Lepidochelys > Lepidochelys kempii. Next base: position 26,014,477 of record NC_136388.1, on the reverse strand, counting down.
ACACTTCAGTTAGACATAAATGCTATATTCGCTGTTGGGGAAAATCTAAATGTTTAGCCTAGGGTCAAAAAGTGACTTGGTGCACAAGGTGGAGTGGGTGAGGATGGGCACTGAATGGGGGAACCTGCTATCGCAGACCTTCCACTTCCCTAGACTGTCAGTCTGCTCAAGGCTGGACAAAAGGGGCAAGGAGACAGCTGGGTCATGCTGCATGCTCCTTATCTCCAACTCTGCACCAGCCAGCATAGCTGGGTGGCTGTGGAGAAAAGCATATGCTGCATCCTCTTAGGGGGGCAGAAATAAGTGCATTTCCCAGGAGGTCTGGGAGGCATTGCTTACCATTCTTCCCACCGCTCATCCTCTTCCAAGCTGTGTCTTAATGACAGTACACTAAAATCTATTTCTCCTTTACAGTACACTAAAATCTATTTCTGTATATGCCCTAAGCATCTCCTACTGGTTACACTGGGTATGGAAGCTAATGGCGACAAGGTCATCTCCACTGATACAGTATGTGTTCAGAAGACATAGGTATACCACAAATAGCAACAAACATGCATTCTCTCTCTCTCTTTTTTTTTATTTATTATTTTTCTCATTTTCTAATTGTGAAGAAAATATTAACCAGGGAAGTTACTATTTCAGCTAGTTTTCACCAGACTTTAAAGAAAGAGAAAATCAGTGTTTAGCCACCGCAAACACACCACTACTTACTAGCCAATATGGCACCTTGGGATTGTTCTGGATGAAAGGCGTGATGTAAGAATGAAGTATTAGCAGCAGCATGACTTTATATGCCTGTAAGTACATTTCCTGGTGGTCTGGGTAGCCTGCATGTTATGCCGGGACAGCTGCTGCCATTTAACAATTCCTGTTCGGTGAACAACGTGTAGCAGTAAAAAGCCATGGCGCAACTATGAAAGCAATTGTAACATACATGCAACTGAGACTTGCCTACAGACTCTCTTACTGTACAGTACATGCAACTAAGACTTCTGCCGCAGGCTGTCTTAACTTACAGGCTATTTTTAAAGCCAGGGTTGTTTTATTTTTTAATCAATAGACATTCCAAGGTTGCCTCTCTTGAGATAAGCAGCAGCAGAATCATTACTCTTTCCTTTCTTGCAATGTGTACACACCCATTCTTTTGTACAATGAAGAGCGAGGCTGTTAGGCCAAGTTGTATGGTTTCTCGTTGAGTTAAGGTTAGGGTGTTTGGGTGTATGTTCTATTAACCTTATTTTGTCAAGACGCGGCCAACCACAACCTCAACCACTGTACCCTTTACCCCAACCTCAGTCTGTATGGCTTTAGATTTAAGGCCCTCTTGTGTGTCTTGAAAGCACCAAGCACACTATGGGCGTTAACATAAATTAATAATAATGATTCGAAGGGCCAAATTCTGCCCTGAGGTACATGCACAGAAATCCCATTGACTTCATATGTATCTCTGAAGGGCCAAACTAACACAAATCCCATTAACGCCATTCAGTTTTGCCAGGAGCTCAGTATTTTTTAAGCAAATGTTCCTAAGTAAAGCATCATTCTGCTTGGAAGGAATTCCAAACCCACATAAAGCCTGAATAAACAGGGTGTGAGGCTGTTCCACAACCTCTCTGTGGCTGGTATTCCAGCCCTTGATCTAGAGTTGGCACTGTGCGATTCCCTGTACATCTCTTTCCAGGGGCTCGTGGCCACTGGATGAAGAGAACTGCGGACTTGGCCTGCCATAAACCTGCCTTCCTCAATGAATTAATGTTGTTAAGTTTATATGTATAATAAGTCAATATAGTCTATTAAGTTCTAAAATAGGTTTGCCTATTCAGAGGAAGACAAGCATTGTGTAAGGTATATCAACATCTCTTTATTTAGCTCAGTGTCCAGGATCACAAAGCCCTTTATTCTTTTTTCCTGAAAGCCACAGAAGTTTTACTTCCCTTCAATGGGTTTGATGGCATTTTTTGAAAAGCCTAAACCTCTATAAGTACGGTAGGTGCAAAGCAAACACAAGTTCTTTTGTGTCTGAATTTCTGGTGTTCCTGATGCCCTTTTCAGAGTATGTAAAGCCTAATATTGGCTTCGTCAAGTAGTAGAATAATGTGAATCCCTGAAGAATAAAATATTTGCTCCAGATGGGGAAGTATTTCTCAGTGTGAAGTCAAAGGGGAGTTGTATGCAAAAGGGAACCTCAGTTTGTACTGAAAAGGCTTTTTGTGTGTTCTTTCATAGCAGAAAGATTTCAGTGCATTTATCGCGTGGGCAGGCGAAAAGCTGACAGTTGGAAGTTATCTTTCTCAGATGAACTCTCTGCCTTTCTAATTTGGCATGTTTCCATTTTCTCAGTAGCTCCAATACATTTTACGATGACTGGAAGCTTTCATAACAAATACTGGTGATCAAAATCATTACCCTGACACCCAAATGAGTTCAGCATGTTTCATCTCCTACATAGCTGAATTTTTTTCAGTTTAGCCACGTAACGATCTAGCTCCTGATTTTGCAAACACTTGCTCCTGATAACCCCACTGACTTTTTATATTATTTTGCCTGCATAGTGCAGTGATTGGTTCCCTGTAAAGACAGTGGGCAAAATGCAGGATCAGTCTCGAAGTTGTATGCAAGTGTAATAAAACACAAATGCAGATGTATACTGTGCAAGACATTTGGATGATATTTTCCTTTCAGTTTCTACTGCTGAAAAACAACTCGATGGCCCTGATCAGGCAAGGTGCTGTGCTCCACACAAGGAGTAGATTAGAGGATGTTTAAGTACTTTCCAGTTTGAAAGTACTTGAACATCCTCTAATCTACTCCTTGCACTAATGCTCAGCACCTTGCATTATCAGACCCATTTGGCAGAGGTCAGCAGAGGCTCAGAGACAAAATTTTCACTTTAAGGGTCTGATCCTGAGAGATGCTGAGGACTTGTGACATCCACTGAAGTCAGTGAGAATTTCAGATATTCAGGATCTAAGTATCTCAGGACTTGTCTACACAGAGAGCTGTACTGGTCTGACTTAAAGTGAGATTTTAAACCTGTTTAGTTAATCTGCTACAAAAGGCTGTCCTGGGCACTTTTTATTTCAGTTGGCTTAAATTGATTAGGAACAGGTTCAAGATAAATTGAAGTAAGAGTGTCTGTGCAGAGGTCTGTCTCAGTTTAACTACACCAGTACAAGCTTGTGTCTAGACTAGGCATTACATTTTTCCATCAACCATATAGGAAAACCTAAAAGCTTAGAACAATAAGAACAGATAATTGTGTTGGTTTGAGTGAACAGATGGAGCCAAATGCTGACATCACCGTTCCATCTGGTTTGAGCTGCTCCACCCTGAAACATCTGTATGCCACTCCTCCTCCCAGCCATGGTGAAGGGGGCATGCTAGGGGAATGGAGCATAACTGGAGTATAATGCCACCATTACTTCCTTCTCAACTGAGGATTCCATTTTGGGGTGAAGGAGGGAAGAGTTATCATTCTAGCCCCTTAAGATGATGTCATGTGAAGGGTCTCTGAGATATCACACCAGAAAGGTGCAACCAGGGCCATTCCTAGGGGGGTGCAGGGCCCTGGACAGAAGTGACAAATCCGTCACTTATGGGACCAACCATGCTGGCCAGTCGCACTGGCCCACGGTGCCCCACAAAGCGCAGGGCCCAGAGCAGTCGCCCCAATTCACCGTACCCAAGGGATGGCTCTGGGTCCAAATGTTACTCATTTTACACCAGACAAAAGAATCTCTGATGTGTAACTAAATTCCTATCTCTCCCCAGCAAGGGAAAATATAAGTGGGACTTCTGGTGTAAGGATGATGGGCTCAGGCTGAAAGAACATCTCTTAATTGACGAAAGTAATGGCCATGTTGCAAGAAATACCAGTGCTCCGTACTCAACATGGGATGTGAGTAAAATCAGCTGCAGTTACTGAAAGGAATGCTGAAGCACGAGAAACCAGTTTAGAAAGTGAATATGAGAAGTCAAAATAGACTGCAGCTTTTGCATGAAAGATGTACTGCAAGTTCAGACTGACCCACTCCCTTCTCAGCCTTTAAACCAACTCATGCTGCTGAGAAAAACCAGGCAACAAAAAGCTAATTGAATTTTAAAGAAGCCTGCTGGGAAAACAGGAAAGTTGATAAAGAGCTAAATATAAAATAATTTAATAAAATAAAATATGTTTGAAGTGAGAACACAAAAAGGCTGAATTCATTGAAATCTGCAGGAAACCAGAAGTTAAAAATAAATCCGCAATGACCCTAGTAAATACATCAGTAGCATCAGAGCATGGATCATATGTACAGTCTGGTCACACATCGTGCACACCATAGCATACATTTTTATTTCCTTGGGGCAATAGTTCTTACTGCATATCAGCATGTTCTTTTTATTCTTCATCAGTCATTCTATTAACACAGAGATAGAGCACTATCTCTAACTGCTCCCTGTGGTAAAGATGTCATTCAATATAATGGCACAGCTACCTTGGGAGATTATATAGTAGGAATACTGTGGGCATGGAGCAACGAACCAGCCAGTCTGTGCATACATTTCAATTTGCCGGTTTACATCCTGTACATCAAGGAAAAGAACATGGGGGGGGGGAATAGAATATGAGAGGATGTGATGGAGGGCTAAAAAAGGGACACTGATTGCAGACAAATGGCATTGTAGAAAGATCAAGAAAGTAATTAAAAAAATGTTCCCTTTTAAGTATAATACAATGAAGTAAATGTTCTGTCAATATAGTAGTGCTTGAAATTGTGTTATTTATTGAATGTATCTGAAGCAAAATTACAATAGCAGGGTGACTACAGATAGCATCACACATTTATATAGTGCACTGTACTGTGAATTACACTGTACAAAAGCAAACAGGAACATAGAAATTGTCACAGCGGAACAGATCTGAGGTCCAACCAATCCACTATCCTCTCTGACAGTAGCCAGCACCAGGTGCTTTGGAGGAATGTGTAAGAATTGTGCACACTGGGCAGATGTGGGATAATCTGCCCCAGACACTAGGCCTCTTCCAGATCTCTAGTTAGAGAATGGCTTAAGCCCTGAAACATGAGGTTTAATATCTCTTCCAAAAGTTTTGTTCTCATTAATCATGCTAACTCTTGGATGGTTATACAGATATCCATTCCTTTTAGAATCTTGTTACATTCTTGAGCTCAGTGACTTCCTGTGGCAGAGTTCCAGTCTAATTACATGTGTGGGGAAAGTATTTCCTTTTATTGGTTTTGAATTCCCCGTATTTTAATTTCACTGAATGACCCTACCTGCCCCAGTGAGTCTGAACCAAATTATATTGTGGTCACTGTTACTTAGACTATGTCTACATAGCTGTGTTGGGTAAGGGTGTGAAGAGGTGCGATCCCTGACCAACGTAGCTGGGCCAGCAGACATCACTGGTATAGCCACAGCAATTCTTGCAAAACTGAGCTCTTACTGATATAGCTTGTTTCAGTCATGGGGGATAGATGTACTATACCAGTGTAGTTGTGTCCACACACTAGGAGTGCTTTGCAAATAGAGTATATTGATAATCCTGTACTGGTAAATACTGTTAGCGTAGACATAGCCTTAGTGGCTCATTACTATTACTTCTTGAATTCGCTTCTTTGTGTTGCTTAAGACTAAGGATAACCTCTCCTGTGTGCTCTAGAACCAGCTGCTCTTAGAATGAGTACTTAAAGTGTTGAGAAATTTTCACTTAATTTTATTCCATTGTGCCATTTGATTAGTTTATATGGGGGTAATTGAAATCTACCCTGTGACAGGGTCAGTCAGGCCTTATCTGCCCTGACTGCAGATGTCAGCACCCTGGTCTCCACCCGCTATCTCCCCCTCCCCCGCACAAGGAAAACCTGCTCAGGCCAGGCTACCAACATAATTAGTCCTCCAGAAGCCTAGAAGAGCCAGGAGAAGACACTGACCAATAGGAAACCAGCAGGCCAGTTAAGAAGGCTTGCCTGAGCCCTCTAAGGGGTATTTCCAAGTAAGCCTGGGACAGAAGAACTCCTCGGTACTACCCCAGGACCAGGTGAGGTCCTTTGTTTAAACACTGTTTCGTCACTTTTTGTGACTGTTTCAGTTTAAAGGTGCTGACAGCTAATTCTTGAGTTTGGTTGTAAGACTGATACCAAGCTCATTGCATGGGCCATTCTGCTCCAGCCTGCCTGCCACACCCCCATTATTATTCTTATTTGGTTAGATTTTGCTGCTGCTTTAATCTTTTGTGCACTCATTGTTAGATGTTAATAGAATGTGCTATTACTAAGGCATCCTTTATGTATACAGGCTTCAGAGTAGCAGCCGTGTTAGTCTGTATTCGCAAAAAGAAAAGGAGTACTTGTGGGATGAAGTGAGCTGTAGTTCACGAAAGCTTACGCTCAAATAAATTTGTTAGTCTCTAAAGTGCCAAAGTACTCCTTTTCTTTTATGTATACAGTGTATGTATTCTGACATTTAAAATACTTCAGTATCATCCATCGTATTTCAATATATCCCCCATTTAAATATTAATTTGTGTATGCTGTAAGTGGACTGTGAATTACTTACTAAAATGAAGAGTTAATTAAAAAGTTACGGTTAAGGCAACCTTCTGTCACAAACTATAGAAGTATTCTGTTAAGCAAGTACCCTATCTGATCACTTATCACTGTGATGTCTTTGCATTTATGTGATTGTTTTGCATCATTAGAAGAAAAGAAAAGCCAAACGCTGTGTTTTTCAAACATTCTTCAGACAGATCAAGGACTGGAGGTTGATATATTATCACACCTTTAGGAAAGCAGGTAAGCAGAATGCTTAATTCTTTCTGTTCAGGGGATCATCAAGAAGATAAGCAGCAGGTTGATACTGGGAATTGATACATGCTTATATGACAAGATTAGCAGTGGATTTAACAGACCAAATAACACCAACAATGAATTAAACTAAAAGACAAAGCAAGCCTGTAAAAATGGGAAATGAGCAAAGATCTAAGTTGTCCAGCTGGACAATCAAAATGTGGAAAGGACTGCAGCTATGTTGGTGTAAAACAACTTGAATTTTTAAACTCCTTTGAACTTAATTTGATTTTAAACATATTTGATCAAATACATATTTTCTAATGTAGACATGAGCAGATCTGCAATGTGATTTGTTTCACCTGACCAGAATATATTTGTGAGCATGCAATACTGTAATGTGAGCATGCAATACTGTAATGTAGTAATGGAATTTCTGGGCTATTGTTGCTATTTTGAGCTTTATTTTATAAAACCAGAAAATAATGATTGAGCTGCACATATACCAAATAGAATATTCAGAACAAGTAAAAATGTCTTTGAGACCTCTGTTTAAAATAACACCAAAACTTGCATCCCCTGAAAGCTTTGTAAAAGAGTATTTCTAGACATGGAGTCCTGGACAAAGTATGTCACAACAGTTGGCCTTTTTGATACCATCATACAAACCATAAGAATAAGTGCACAATCTTAGTGTTGCCTTCTACATTTGCAGAAATACAAGTAAATATGTGAGGATGTCTTCAATAATTCTGAATAGAACAGCTGCAGTTGTATTCGAAGATTCATAAAGACCTACAAAAGACCTCATGAATTTCTAAACACTAATGGAAGATAACATATGCAGAATAACATCTGCTCATGTCTACTAAGGTCTATTGTTGCATCTGGCAAGACAAAGGATTTCACAGAATGTGTACTGTTTATGTGTTTTCTAAACACTTTATGTGACATAATTTCTATAGTTCATTTGTACATACATGAATATCTTTTCACACAAGCCCTCCGCAATCAAATAAGAATTAAGAGGAAAATCTGTTCTTCTTTTAGTCTTTTCTAGATATTGGAGTTTTCCTCTGAAAATGAATTGTAATTACCCAATGGGCAAAAATTGATGAGACAATTGTGAGCCAAAAGATTAGTCTCCTCTTACATTTTTTTTCTTTCCTCTTGTATTGATGTGTTTATAGAGTTTGACCAGAAGGGACCATCAGGTACCTCCCTCATCACAGACATCCTTCTCTGGCTGTAGGCATCACTGTAGAGCCAGTTTAGATTTTGGAATGTGAGCTTCCAGCCTTAAGTGTTAGGGAGGTGGCAACCCACTTTCTAGATGTAAAGCAGTCCAGAAATGGGAAACCAATCAACACTGCAGCCCACAAAACAGTCCAGGCTTACCCAGCAATTTCCTGCAAGGAAAGAGCCTCTGTGCAGGAGGTCTGGGCCCCTAACCCATTGAGCACCCTGGGTCATAAACAAAAAGGGAGAAACAAAGTAAAGAGGGTATGTCTAATTTCCAGTGGATCCAGGTGGCAGAGTCTCTTCAGATGTTTTCCTCATGAGCAGTCTCTGCACTGTGGAGCTAGGGAGCTCTAGCTCTGCTTATCTCTGAACGCACTAAGCTGGGATCCCCCCTTTTAAGAAGCTGCCCCTCTCCAGGTTTGACAGGTCTCTCCGGTGCACTGGGTTGGGGCTGATTGTGCCCAGAGGAGCTCTTTAACTCCTTTCTGACTGGGTTGGGAACCTATTCTACCCACAGAAGGCTTGCCAAAGTTTTCTCCCAGGAATGCTTTTTCTGTGTATGCTGAATTCCCATGCCCAAAGAAACATCATGGGGCTTTCAATAATACTGAAAATACTAGCATGTCATTAATATAAATGATAGCACTGTATTGCCTTAAGTAATGTGCTTAGTCCAGTCACTTCATTTAGGGAGGGAGGGAGAGATGCAGCAAAAATGAAGAAGGCCTAAAGACTGGTGATGAAAATTATTAAAGGCAGGGAGAATCTTCCATATGAGCAGAGATTTTAAATTATTTGCACATTCATTATCATCATTATAGGTTCTCATGTATCTGTAATGTTAGGAACTATGATCTTATCATCTACTATTTGACCTTTTAATCTCTATTACAACAGAACATGTCTTTTTGGCAGCCACTAGCACTCCTGAAATGTGTTTATTTGATAAAATATCCAGTCACAAAAATGTCAACAGATGTAGAACCAAAGTGGTACAAATGCGGGACTTTGTGTAAAGATATAGCATTAGTGGTTTAAACCTTGCGCTCACTATACTTGTGCACTACTGAAATCAGGATAACATCTCCTGAATGGTTAGGATGTCAACCTAATAGACAGGAACATCTGTGCCTGTTATTAAGCTAGTGTGATGTTGTTGGCTGTTGGGTTTTGAAGAGCAGAGTTCCAAAGCAAGTAATGTTAACAACGGCAGACACACCTGAGCTGCTGAATAGGCTACTCTTTCTTCACCTGGGATGCACATTAACTTCCAAGAACATCGCTATGCAGTTTCTGTAGCCGTGAAAAAATGAGTTTTAGATCTTGTGCATAATAATTAGCGTTCCATCTGGAGGAACGGGGTATTCTGTAGAGATGTTACAGGGAAATTTACCCCCTATTTTGCTCGTCAGAAGACCCCAGCAGCTCTGTATAAAACAGCTGCATAGAACAAAGAAATGCCAGTTGCAAACTGGCAATGTTTTCAAGAATAACATTAAAACCAGCAACTGAGTTAACCTATTGAGCAAGTTTTAAGCTCCCATCCCTACGCATAAGTGCCAAATTATTATATTATGAGAGAAGCTTTTCTCTGGAGGAAATTGATAATGGCAGTATTGTAACATTCAGGTTTAGAAATGCTTCACTTCTGCTGCTTTTGTGAGCACTAAGCTGCATGAGAACTGTGTAGTTAAAATAAACATATTGCAATGAGAAATCCTGTTGTATTTGCATCCATTTAGATACAGTGCCAACAGCAGGAGTTTCCTTTTACTTTGATCACCTTTGCAACTTGTAGGACATTCTTGTTACTACACAATTCACTTATGCCAGTAAGATGCCCCTACCTCAACCCCATTCCACTATTCTATCCCTTCCCATCCCATATTTTATTCTTCAAGTAGTTTATTTAATGTAACATTTTTGGCATTGAGTTTTCTGTTAATATATTTCTGTAAATTTGCCTGGCCTGATTCACATCTCATTTATGCTGGCATAGATTGAGTAATATTTCCATTGTTGTGAGGTCAGATTTGGTTACATTATGCACCTCTTTGCATTAGGTTTTCTTCCCCTTTCTCATTTCCTTCACTCCTTCTCATTGGCTGGATCTCTTGGTGCATCTTTTCCTCTTTCTTTTTCTGTATTTCCAACCAAAATTTTTGTCTGTGTTGTGTTCCATCTGTCCTTTATTTTTCTCTTCAGTGAGATCCCCAACATGTACTTGATTCCTATCACCTAAACTCTCACTCCACACTAGTACTTCTCTCCAACACACACACACACCTACTCACATTCATGGGACCTCCCAGGCAAAAACTCACAGGGGAACAGGGGGTTAGTGGGGAAAGAAACCTCTTCACAAAAGAAATGGCTCCTTGGGGGAGTGTATTAAACTGAGTCCATAGACTAATCACTGATCTTGGCTCACCTCACAATGCTTGGTCTAATTTTCCAGTGGTTCTCCCAGAGATGGCATGACAGATACAACATGAGCATGTGATTGCAAATCCAAGGCACAGTCCTTCACTGTCAAATGAACGCCTGTACTATGCTCCCCAAATTAAACTTGCATCCTGCACCCTAGCTGTCCAAGTTTCCAATTTAATGTCTCATGCCCCCTGACTGGGATCCCCATTTGGGATCCTAGCACCTCCCCGTATACTGGAGGAGGAAAGAAAGAATAACTTGCAGTGGTGAGACTAGTAAATGAGCTAGAATAGGAGACCTTTGTTAGTGGCTCTGTTCTTTAGACAAGCCGGGCAATCTGGGCAGAAAATCCCTGATCAGTTGTCTTCATCTCCATGGTATTTTATAAAAGGATTTTTTAAAACCTTAAAATAAAAACCTTTATAGTACACTTTTAAAACATGGAGCTTACTGACAAAGGTAGAAATATTATGAAAGAAGAAATCTTGAATTCTGTTCTTCACCTCCCAGCTATAGGAAATGACAACAAGTTTATAAAGCTGTTGCATACTAGAGCCACCTTTTAAAGTTAACTCCTTCCAGTGACCTGTTTTGCCAGCATGGGAGCCACCTGAATAATTTTTGTACAAATATCGCTAAGGAAGGTCGGTATCTCTGATTGTGAAATAAAACCATCAGTAATAGTAGGGCTAATATTGAACCAGGCATCTAAAACTCGTACGTAAGCAGGATTCAGAGACACTAGATGTGATGCACTACGCTGCTCTCTGATTCACAGGCTTTATGGCCAGAAGGGACCATTATGTTAGTCTGATCTTCTGCATGACATAGGCCAAAGAACGTCATCCTATTTCTGCATAAAGCTCATAAATTCTGTTTGAGCCATAGCGTATCTCTTAGAAACATAGCCAAAGCTAAGAGCTACAAAGGCTCACTGGCTGTTGGGAGCTGTCATCTCCCTGGAATCCAAATCGAGTCACACTCCTCACCCCTGTACACCAGCATTAGTACCAGTGACAATGTGGCCCATAGCTAGGAAGTCCCCCAGCGAGTGACCCAGGAAATCTCCCGTGTCATCTGAACACAGCACTTTTTTTGGAATATCTGACAGAAATTACATTGTTGTATGCTGAGAGCTGAATGATTATAATTTTTCCAATTGCTGCATATCTTTAAAAATATATTTTCCAGAGACAGCCATGCAATAGTTACAGGCATGCTTCGGATGAGCCTATTATAATAAAATTGCTGTTAAATTACTGCAAAAATAAAGGGAAGATTTTGTACTATTTGATTCTTAATTACTTGTCTTTATTGTGCAATGAATACTGCTAGCCACTAAAAGGTGTTTGGTCATATAACAATGAGTATTTGCCCACAGACTTTACCTGGTTGACAGTGATCATTATTTCCTTTGTCCAAGGAACAGTCTAGTTGACCCCTCCCATCCCCGCTTAAGCAAAACTCTCTTGTATAGACTTTCTTCTAGGCAATACTAGTGATTCTATGTGGACACATTGATGAATTCAGATTCCACCACCACATTCAGTTTTGGAAAATTAAAGTAGCCATCCTGGTGTTTAGATCCTCTCCTTTGTTACATGTCTTTACTTCTGCATCAGAGGTGAATGGTGGTCTAATGGGTCACTCCCTCACCATGATCCTCGGGCCCCAGTCAGAGCCCTGCCTCACTTCTGGAATGTACTGGATTTGTGTATATGAGAAAGTGATGTTTCCCTTTAATGACGAACCCACAGAAAGGATAAAGGGACCTGCGACAAGAGTTCTCTGTTAGCTCAAGAGGGAGAGGCCTGGGACTGTATATCCCAGTGACAAGGCGCTCACCTGGGGAGTGGCAGATCCACATTCAAATTCCTCATTCTAAGATGCAAGGGAGGGGAAGGGCCTTACACCAGTGGTTTTCTGCATTCTTTCCATGGGCTTGCACGAAGGAAGGGGACCTGTGGGTTCAGATGCCACCAGGTCTTCTGGAGAGCTATCTATGCATCTGCCTCTGAGGTCATAGCCCACAGTTTGTGTTCCTGCTGGTCCCTTAGGAGCATTTGATGGTGGAAAGCAGTCCCAGGAAAGTCTCTCTATAGCATTAAAGAGACTGCTATAAGTGAAAGTGACACATTCTAAATAAAAGAGGATATTCAAGTTCAAACAATGATTTTTACCTAACAAAGTTCTGATATGAACTTAAGGAATTTAAATTCAAGCCTAAAACTCCTCACCCCATTATCTTGGAGTGGGAAAGAAAGCTTAAGGAGAAAAAGGCAGGGTTGCATGATGTAAACCACAATTCAGATGGAAAATCCAAATGGCTCCATGAATTTCCCTGCACTTGTATGCCTATGATGAATTTTTAATGTGGCTTAAGTAGAGTTTTTATTATTGTAATACTTAAAGGGAAAAGTGATATACTCAGACAATTATGGGCTGTTGTATAAATACACTGGGCTGAAGTAGGACACTGTTAAAATGTTTAATAGTCTCCAGATTAGGTAAATTCAGAATTTAGAGGTATTTATTAAAGCATAGTTAATAATCTGTCATATGAAGGAATACCTAGAAGAATTTTTATTCATGTCTCACTAGACCATTACAGCTGCTTTATTCCATTCACTACAGTAAGTCAGTGTACTTAAGGTATAGGGGGAGGGATAGCTCAGTGGTTTGAGCATTGGCCTGCTAAACCTTTGGGTTCTGGGGCAAAAATTGGGGATTGGTCCTGCTTTGAGCCTGGAGGGGGGTTGGACTAGAGGACCTCCTAAGGTCCCTTCCAACCTTGAAATTCTATGACAATAAAAAACCTACAATGCCCAAATCCAGAATTAGGTGCCCAAATTTGAATAGTGGTTTCTATTCATGATCATAACATCATTTTGCTTTTTAAACTAAAACTAAACAAAAGCACTAGTGAAGTATAGGCTAAAGACCTGCAAAAATCTATCTCCCTAAATCATCTAGCATTGAAGTATATAAGAACCAAAGAATCTCAGTGAGTTGATCATATTGGATTCTGGTCTTCACCGTTCATAGCTCCAGCTTCATGTATTTACTGAGCTTATGTATCTATTACTATTATGTAATATTTTTTTCATTGTGGGAAGCTTCTGGAGAAAGGGTGGGATTTGGAATGTATCTGAAAACTAGGCATTGGGTCAATCTTATCTCCCCAGGTAAATAGTTCCAAAAATGAGGATCCTCTATCAAGAATCCTGTCTCTAACTCCCAAAAGTTCCAATATAGGCACAGCTAGCTGTATTGTCCCAGACGAGCACAGCTGTCTCAGAGGGTCATGCTTGAAGAATCACTCCATGCTAGATAACTTTGAGGGCCATAAAGATTAAGATCAGTTCTTTGAATTGGCACCAGAAGAAGCCAGTTCTCTTTTGGGCACAACTAGTCACATCCCCCTCTGCCATGGGGTAGTAATCATATAAAGCACAGAACCTGCTAGAACTCCCACTGAAAGTCACCTAGTTTAATGGATATATTGGGGTGGGCGGGAGTAGTGTACAGTTTCCAATCTGGAAAAAATATCACAGCTATTCTGTGTTAACATTTCTACATCCAGCCTTTTAAAAGGGAAAGTGAAGAGTTATTTCACCAACTAAAATCACCAGAGGTAGGCTGATGGTAATTATCACATTAGAATCTGGCCAGGACACAAATTTGATCCATGGTCTTTGACTGCAAGTACCCACGAGTGCCTCCATTTTCAATCTCCTCTAAAATGATACGTCTCCACCTGCTAAGACATCATGTGACTTTGCTGTTTAAAATGTGAACAGTACAATAAAAAAATAGCCTATCTAGGCCCTCTAATTGAAGGCCATAATGAAAACAGGAGAGTGGGAAGTTTGAAATAATGTGGGATTTAATTCTTTGAAGGGCATATATTTTTCCAGAACCTCATGGTCCCCGAGTTAGCTTTTTTTAATTTTATTTTTAATGCTAGTATTTCACAGATTACACCAAGGTTGTGTTAGGAGGGAGGTGAAATTAGATCAAAATGAGTGTTATACCTTGTAGATAACGGTGGGTTTCAGTGACTGTCACAGCAAACAGTATAAATAATTGTTCCATCAAACTGAAATTAGAGGATGCTGGTGAGACAGGTTAGATGTCATTTGCTAGGGGTGACCTAGTGTCACTGAAAAAACTGTGATTTCTTAAGGGATTTATAGATTTGGGGGGCAGGAGGGGGGAGGGTTCTTGACACACACAGTTAATCCTAACTTGAGAAACCCGTAAATGCTCAAAGATCTCCCTGGCAATGATGATAAATAATAGATGTCCTTTGGAAAACAATCAGCTACATTTTAGTGGAGTTCCTTGATGGCAAGGAACGTAAACTACCCCTCCTTTCCATTAGCAGTGATGCACTTCATTGCCAGCAAAGAACTAATAACAGAGATAGAACTCCCAAGAGATATTAGTTGTCAGTGCTGGTGAGATAGAGTTCTGAAAAGAATAGATATTGCCTTTTTCCTTTGACTGAGTTTGTGAATTTTTTTAAAATGTTTTTAGTACGAGTAAAGATTTTTAGATTTCTGCAAGTCACTGTACATGTTGTGTCAATGTTTAGCGGTGCTGCTTCAGGATTGAAGCTTTCAGGCTTTCCACTACAAATCCCTGTTTCCAGGAATTGTAACAAATTCATGAGCAATTTTCATTCTAGGCTGAAACTGAAGTTGAGAATTCTTCATCCCACTTCACTGTGGACAGTTATATTCCAGATGTGGTGAGTAAAGTCACCCCCCATTTGGTGACGCCTGTCACCCTGAAATGGCATAGGATAACATTTCAGACGTAATTCTGAATATCCTGGTAGCAAGTGTATAATCCAGATCCCTGTTGTTGTTGTAATATATATTTTTGAATGTGAATAAATATTATTTTAGTATACTTTCTAAGTTGTGCAACAGGGCTTTTTGTCATTTTGAATAAGTGATCATTTAAAAAACCTCCCCATCTGTCTATAGCAAAAACATCTGCTCAGCATCTGCTAAATATAAAAACAGGCTTTGGGTGGAGGAAAATATGTCGATTAGGAAAATTGCCTGTATACAGTAGGCAGAAATCATCTAGTGAATCTGCATAATTACATTTTCATATTTTAAGAGTACATTTCTAGCCATACCTAGCTATCTAATGTAAACTAAGTCCTGCTGTTTTATTTAACCCAGCCAAGACACACAGTACCTGTAAAGGTGTAAACTCTTCCATGTCCTCACTGAGTTCACTACAAAGCCTATATTAACCCATTAGTGTTATAAAGAAACACACACTCACCTTGGAATCAAAGGTGTAGTGATTTCAGATGCTTCCATTTTTGTGTGGTCAATGTTTTGACACCTCAAATGGATCTGATTTTCAGAAGGCTGGTGCTCAGCACTTTTTGAAAATCAGGCCCCTTTACGGATTCTCAAATTGAGCACTGAAAAATTGAAGCTGCTGATATTGTTAATCATTTTTGAAAGTGTAGGCCAGGGGTCAGCAACCTTCGGCATGCGGCTCATCGGGGTAGTCCCGAGACAGTTTGTTTATGTTGACCATTCGCAGGCACAGCCCCCCGCAGCTCCCAGTGGCCGTGGTTCACTGTTCCCAGCTAATGGGAGCTGCAGGAAGTGGTGGCCGGGAACCACGGCCACTGGGAGCTGCAGGGGACCGTGCCTGAGGACGGTCAATGTAAACTAACTGTCTCATGGTTACCCTGACAGGCCGCAAGTTGCCAACCCCGGTGTAGGCCATGCTTTTATGTTCTCGCTCTCTTTTCCAAGATGGGGTCCTCCATGTACTCAGAATTTTACTTCCCTGTCATAATAATTAATATCTAGCTGCTCTTATAGGCTTGTTATCATTAGATCTTTACAAAGGACGACAGTATCATTATCCCCACTTTACAGATGGGGAAAATTAGGCTGAAGGAGGGAAGTGACTACTCCAAGGTCACCTAGCAGGCCTTGCACTGCAGCCCAGGTTTCCTGACTCCCACTCCACTCGGACAACTGCCTCCCATGAAGTCTAGTCTGGAAGGAATTCGAGGTTTTCTTCGCCAGCTCATCCTTAGCAGTTTCCATTTTTCTTTTCCAGTCTCTTCTCTGTGATGACAGTAATGGATGAGGAGGTTTTTTTCAAATGTGAAATTCAGGTCTTGTCTGCCATGAAAGACTCTATGGTGACATTAATTCTACTTTAGAGAGAGCATATTTTTATTAAAATTTCCAATTCTTGCCCTATCACTTGTGGTGTGACATTTCACAACAAACTTCTGACATGTCCCCTGGCATTCCTCTCCACCCCCACCTCCGCAGAACAAGGGAAAACTGGACTTACCATTCCTGCTATTTGTAAAGAAAAAAGTAAGCAGAAACAAAAATGTTTGTTTATTTTTAAATAAAATCTTTCAGGATGTTTTATTTAAAAAAAGGGGAGGGTCTACACCCAAATTTTAAATATTCTTTGTAGGCCACCTATAAAAGCTACTCTAAGCAGCTGTAAAGAGGTCACAAAACTTGCACTCCCCTTCGCTCTACAGAGGTTGTTTTTCTAACAGATCAAACCTAGAGATGAATGCTAAGATCCCAAAGAAGTTCTATGATTCCTACTTTGCTACTTGATGTTACACAGAAATTACTGTATGCTGCTTTACTTAGCAGATTTGGCTTTGTTAGGGTTAGTAGAAAAGCAGTAATACACAACCCATAATAAGTCATTTCAGCTAATAATCCTTTGTTTCAGTGCAGTAGATCTGTGAAGTGGCTTGCTTTCATTGAAATTAAAACATTAAAATTCATTGCTAAAACTTCTATTGGTTGCAATGCTAACATTAGGCTGAAATGGATTCTTAATTAAGCAGTGGAAGTTCTTATAAGAGAGCAGAGCCAGGCAACACACTTTAAATACAGATGTTCCAAAAATTGTATTTATGAATTAAGGAATTTTCATAAGGTATAACTGATTTTAAACAATATACTTCTGTTTCCTGATAAAAATCAATTTACAAATGATCTTGTCCATTAATAATATTAAATCTGCTATTTCCTTTTCTTTTGGTGCCCATATGTGAAGGACTGTAGGGACTAAATAAATCATTATACATTCTCTGGCACACAACTCCTCTGACAGCTTTTCAAAAAAGAATTAGGAAGCTTGCATATTAAATGCCAGTAATCCATGGCACGGATACGGTCAGCTTCAAGGATAAAGGTATGTTTGTGCCTAAGTAGTTTGTAGCTCACAACGTTTTTATTCTAAAAATTCAATTTCAGCAACAAAGATCTCTTTCTTTAATGTATTTAATTTATAAACCAAGCCATTTCATGGAGGTAACTTCATCCAAAAAAAGACAAATATCTCTAATATTTTTTTGCACCATGTTAGTAGCAGATGTACTGAGATCCAAAGAGCCATTTAAAGCAAATTCAATACAATAGGGTTTTTTTCCCTCTACAAAGCAAAGTAAAACTGGTTTGATTGTTAGTTTTATAGCATTTTCCCTCTTTCAGATTATTTTTACATTTAAAAGTAATGTAGTGTACATCTATATATGTGCACTTAGATTAAACCATGCCAGTATTGTTGCATAGATTTTCATTTCAGAGAAGGCAAAATGACTGAAAGTAGCCAGAGAAACAGACAAATGTTCTCTGGTGCAACTGGAATACTAAATCTAAATTCTAGATATTAGAGCTAGAGAAGTTCTTTTAAGGTAACTTGTTCAGCTCTTACAGTTGCTATCTATACATGCTCTAGTCAAAAGAGAGGTTTTAGTATGCTTGGTCCTGGGATTCACGTCTCCTGTCTCGGTCATTCATTAGGAAACTTGACTGGGCTGTTGGAACCGTTATGGAGGTACTTTACCACAACCTGGAAGGTTCTGGAGACATCTTTAAAGGAGTGAGTTGTCATAAATATACGTTACATTGAAGTGTCAAAAAGGAAGGAGGTTTCATATTACACTTTTATTCTAGATCTAGGTTAACTGAATGCATTCAGAGACTTCTTACAAATAGCTGGGTGCTTGGCGCATTCTCTGATGTCCACAATATATTTCGTCTTCCTTCTGTGGGTATGAGAGGATTCTTGCCTTGAGGCTTCATGGTAAGAATAACAGGAGCTTATGCTCAGACTGAAGCCTGGTCTACACTAGGAATTTCCTCCAGTTTCAGTTATCATAGAATCATAGAATATCAGGGTTGGAAGGGACCCCTGAAGGTCATCTAGTCCAACCCCCTGCTCAAAGCAGGACCAATTCCCAGTTATCAGCCAATGCCTTCTGGTATAGCCATACTGATGCAACCCCAAGTGTAAAAAGGCAAATCTACTATTTTCACTTGGGTAGCATAGCCCTGCTTGAAACTAGGGTACACTGCATTGGTTCAAATTGCAAATTGTAGTAGCTTTGCCAGTGTCTGCCAGGGGTTCGCAGAGGTTGTACCAAAGGCTACTGTAACCTGAGGCAAATGCCCAGTGTAGATAAGGTCTGAGAATTCCTTTTGGGCCAGCGTAGGGGGACTTTGTTTTCTTGAATCAGGATTAAATATTGTAGTACTGAAACATATTGACCAGAAAAGTTTCTGCAAAATAAATCCATAAAACTCCAGTATTTTGATAAATGGAGCCCAAGATTAGGACAGGGTGTTCACTACACGCATACATTATCCTCCAATGAAGATTACTTTGAGGAGGATTCACAAACAAAGATCTCTTTAGCAGGGTTGAACTAAACTCTGAATTTTAAAATTTGTTTTCGTTCTGAATCAGAAGGAAAAACAACAACAAAAATTGAAATTTCCCGCAAAACAAAATTTTTGACTTTTTTTAATTTAAATAAAATGGAAAAGTTTGTTCAGATTAGGATTTTTTATATTATAATTTGTAATATAATATAAAACATTTTTAAATGAAAATTTGTTTCACAACAAAAATATTTTAAATGTTCTGTTGCAATAAGTTTGGACCTTATCAAAACATTTAATTTCAATGATTTTTTTGAAAATATAATTTCATCAAAATTGGCACATTTCTGTAGAAAGTTTTGATTTTGATGAAACAGCATTTTTCAATGTAAAAATGTTCCATCAAAAATGTTCATCTCTAGTATATAGTGATTAGTTTATTTTAATATATAAAGCACCTCAAATTTCCCTTTGACACGGTTACTCCTGTGATTGGAATGCCTCTACTCTAGACTTACTTCTTGAGAAATCTGGTACCTATGTTAATGAGTGCTCTCAGAACCACCCATCCCTTAACTGCCCTGAGTGTGTGATTAGCTGGGCCTACTTCTGTGTCTTATTTTTGACTTCTGTAGCCAACTAGGGTGACACTTCAGTTACTAAGCTCCTATGGGGGCTGTCTGTCTGGTTTTCAACTGTCCTCTCAGATTCTCTGCAATAGCTGTGGAGATTTAAGAACCAGCTGATACTATCTTTTTCTTTCCTCTCCAGAGGCCTCATTTCTGCTGCTGTTCCTCCTAAGGTTTGATTAAAAAAAAAAAATCTAGAGGTACAAACAGCACAAAGATCTGAGGTTTCTGCTCCCACAAAAAACAAATATCTGTCTGCCACAGCCTTTTTTTTTTTTTTTTTGGCTCATGTCTGAGGTAAAATGTAGATTCTGTGGGAGGGTTTGGGGAAAAAAGCACACTTTGCAACATGCAAACAATGAGTGGTCCTTTGATTTCTTTTTTTATTATTATTATTTTTATTTTTTGCAGTATTAGGCATGCAGTTTCTTTTTTCAATTATTTCCATGAGTAAAATCCCCCAGATCTGTGAGCTTTTAGTAGCCAGCATGAGACAGGAGACTCTGTATGTTTTAGAAATGCAGGGGGGAAAGGGCAATGTCAGGATGGTCCTCCAAAGATGGGATGCCAAGTAAATTGTTTCATACTGTAGCTAGTTAGTGTCATCTTTGGGATACAGCATCTTCAGTCATCATATTAATTGTTCTTTTACATTCTGAAAAGTACATTTTCAGCATTTCGCTCCTCTGGGTACTTCTCTTGTCATTATCCACTTGTAAGCAAGGAAGAAAAATTTATCAAGTCACCAAAAGGAAAAAGATCCTTCTGTCCACACTTGGCCACACAGCTGAGGCACAAACCACCACACCATCCTGGTACAACTTAGCACAACCAGTAATCATGGCTCCAAAAGCTCCCAGGGCTATCACAACAGGTGTTTCCAAGCCATGCTCAAGGTGCATCGGCAAAACTCTGTGAGGAAGCCTGTGCATTATTTACTTTCAAGAGCACCCACAAGGGAAAACAAGGATTTCTTATGTGCACAAGAGAGATTTTGCATTTTATTCAAGCAATTTATGTGAGATGGTAGCTATGTCAGTGGGAGAGCGTCTCCCACTGACATAGCGCTGTCCACCCTGGCGCTTCCGTCAGTGTAATTTATGTCAGTAAAAGGGTTCTGTTTTTTTCACACCCTTGAGCGACATAAGTTTTACCTACAAAAGTGCTAGTGTAAGCATACCCATAGTCAGTGATGAGCTGCCAAAATCTTAACAACGGGTTCCCCCCTCACCCCACGAGGGGGTTGTTGCCTATCCCTACCCCCACCCCCCGGGACCCCTGCCCCATCCACCCCCCTCCCCGTCCTCTGACTGCCCCCAGAACCGGGCAGGAGGGTCTCGTGGGCCACCGTAGTGGGTGCCCACCCCATCCCTAAGAGCCAGAGTCACCTGCCGGGGGGGTGAGGTGGGGAGTCCCAGCGGTGCTTACCTGGAGCAGCTCCCAGGAAGCATCCAGCAGGTCCTTCTGGCTCCTAGGGGCGGGGGAGCATAACTAGGGGGGGAGCAGGCGCTCCCCCTCTGATCACATCAAAAGTGGCGCCTTAGGCGCCGACTCCCTGGGTGCTCCAGGGCTGGAGCACCCACGGGGAAAATTTGGTGGGTGCAGAGCACCCACCAGCAGCTCCCCACCCCGTGCCCGGCCCCAGCTCACCTCCACTCCACCTCCTCCCCTGAACACACCGCCCCGCTCTGCTTCTCCGCGCCCACCCCCCCCCTCCACCGGCTTCCCATGAATCAGCTGTTCGGCGGGAAGCCAGGGAGGGCTGAGAAGCAGGCGGTGGCTTCACACTCAGTCTGAGGGTGCTGGAGGTAAGCTGGGGCAGGGAGCGATTCCCCTGCATGCCCCTCCCCCTCGGGTTACCTGCTGCGGCGCGGGCAGCCCTCCTTGCGCCCCCCCCGGACCCTAGCTCACCTCTGCCTCCCTGGGCCTGAGCGGGAAGCATCCACTTGCCTCTCAGCCTGCCCCGGCTTCCTGCGCAAACAGCTGATTCACGGGAAGCCTGGGGGGGGCGGAGAATCAGAGCGGGGCGGCGCGTTCAGGGGAGGAGGCGGAGGTGAACTGGGGCTGGGGGAGGGGAGGGGAGAGCTGCCGGTGGGTGCTCTGCACCACCAAATTTTCTCTTTGGGTGCTCCAGGGCTGGAGCACCTGTGGAGTCAACGCCTAAGGCACCACTTTTGGCCAGTTAAATTTAGAAGCCCTTTTAGAACCGGTTATCCCTCGCGGAACAACCGGTTCTAAAAGGGCTTCTAAATTTAACAACCAGTTCTAGCAAACCGGTGCGAACCAGCTCCAGCTCACCACTGGCCATAGTGTCAGTATAAGATAGTGTTTTATTTCTCCACTAGTCAATAAGCTACAAGAAATCTTGTAAGCCCAGCCCACAGATGTGTACTTCACTTGTGTTTTAGCACATAGTAATAATTTAAATTTAGTTAATTGGTGGAAAGAAAGCATTTGTCCTGTCAGCTCTTGTATGCTGGCTGATTGCAAAACTGCTAACATTATAATTCTTGCCAGTTCACATGACTGCTTGACAATCTTTTATCTATTTGCATTTTGTAATGATTTTCCAACAGTATGATTTGAGAGCTTTAAGACTACCCATAAAGTGCTCAAAGATAAGTAGAATCATAACCATCGAAAAATATGAATACTGTCTATATTATCTTGAATTATTTTAGCTACAGCCTCATTATTTCTGAATAGCCATGAATTCATGAATTTCTGAATAGCCATGAATAATCAGAGCTATTTGTTAAATATGAAGAATAACCTTGCAGTATTTTGATAGGTTTGGCACCACATGAGGGGGGGAAAAAGGTTTGTGCACCTTTTCTTAAACAAATGCCATAGAGGGAACATTTTCAGAGCTAATAACATTCAACTCTTCTGGAGAGCAGTTTTCTCATGTTATTTTCATTACAAAAAGCAGCATCTCTTTTGCAGCCTAAAGTTTTTAAATGGGAGTATTCACTAATGTTTTATGGACTAATAGTAATAACAACATAACAACACAAATTTCCTATTGATTGGTATTAAAATTAATGATGAGAGAATCTCAAAGTCCAGAGATTTGGATAAACACCGAAAAGCCGTGGTGATTATCCAAATTATCTGAACCTCGTATATGTATTAAACGGAGCTTGAAAGCTTTTAAGTGGGGTGTTCCTTGTGGTATTTTGTATATTTTTTTCTAGTTTGATTAGAACTTCAATGAGAATATTCTCTCTCATTATTTTGGCAAAGAAGTTAAAAAAAAGAATACTCGTGCTTTTTCAGATGTCTAATAAAGCTCTGTTCTTAATTAATCAAAGTACCTTGCAGAGGCCTAGTTAAAATTCATAACTGGTGGAAAAATTAGTGATGATTGGAAAAAAATGACAAAAGTGTCATGAAAAAAATAGAATACAAATTGTTGCACTCTTTCGTTGAAATTTTAAAAATCAAATTGAGCAAAAGTTTTAAAAATGGGGACTGCACATAACTTCTGAATATGGCTGCCACACAAGGAAGGAAACTCCAGGCAACATCAACATCTTTAAAAGTGAACTTCTTCCGTGTTTTTAACAGCGTTATGAAAGAGTCCCACCAACTAGTGATGCACTCATGCGCTGCAAGGAAGGGGATGTTGTTCCAGTTGGTGAGCATTCCCAAGGGAAAGCCTCTTCAGCAACATAAAACAATTGGAGGTGTGTCATCCAGAGTGGGGCTGACAGTCTCATTTCACAGGAAATCACCGCAAATTCAACCCCCCTCTGATGGTGAAAGATTTGAAGAATCCCAACCCTATCTGTATGCCAATCTAGTTAACAGAGCTTAAAAACTTTTGGTGTTTTTTGTCTGTAGCAAAACTTCTATGTAAAAGGATTTTCCAGCACAATTTTAGTACTGGACTGATAGCAAGAGGATGGCTAAGGGTACATAGAAGTATGGTACATTGCTGCAGCTATTTAGGATAAGTAAGTTAAAGTCTGCCCCAAGCCACAGATGGCTTATCCGGCTGACACAGTTAAGCACATCATTTTCCATAACCAAGGGAACAAAAGGCAGTGAGGTGGCTAGCATCGTATTTGATAGCCATTGACATCCCAAACCCTATGGATCAGGTACCTATTTTACACCCTAAGCACTCTATCACCACACCTCATACTGTAGGCTATAGCAAACTCTAACAGGCTTTTAACCGATAAATACAACCTTTCCGTCATGTATGTATTACTGCATCCATAACATTTGCCAGGATATCTGTGTTATATTCCAGGTGCATTTATGGAGCCCTAAGTCAATTTGAAATAGATGTAAGCACAGAGTTATGCCTTATTTGCATCCTTATGATTAATGCTCCTCTTCTTTCCCTCCCCACAATTGTGAAATATTAGCTTAATCACAGTTAGTCATTTCCAAATCACTGTGTTTAAATAATCTTGATTGCATAAATGTATATAACTAAGCTGCTGAAACTGTTTTGAATAATGATCTATTTTGTTTTTTTAAAGCAAGGTTTACAGTATTTGTGCGTCGGATATATTTATGACAAGAATTTTAACATTTAAGGGTAGTATTTGTTTTTAATCCTACAGAAGAAGACATCAAAACAATCAGACCTGAAATACTGACTGGTTTGCTCTATCTTTGTCTGTTTTTTTTTCCACACAGAGAAATGTCACTTTTTTCTAATGGCCCTTCAACTTGCCAGTTTAGTCATAATTCTGTATTTTCCCATTTCAAATATTTATGGAAGTGTTACTAAAGAGCATAAGTATTGGCTCAGAAGGTAAACGGCACATGAGTTTAGCAGTGCTACTGATCTGTACAGTACCTTATGCTGCTGAATGTTGAACAAAATAGGCTAGAGCTCTCTGCCATGGAAGACTTGACAAGCAAGGAAGGATAATTTTGTAATTAAGGCAGTGACTGGAGATTAAAGGGATCTGACCCTATTCAGGTGAATGGCAAAACTCCCAATAGGGCCAGGATTTCATACCCATTTTCATTTCTGGCTTTGTTACATACTTCCTGTGTGACCACAGGCAAGTAACTTGAAAGGGCCGGATTTTCACAAGCGCTGAGCAACCGCAGCTCCAGGTGAAGTCAATAGGAGTTGTAGGTGCTTACAATCTCTGAAAATCAAGGTCTTAGGCCCAGGTCCTCAAAGGTATTTAGGTGCCTAATTCCCATTAATTTAAGTGGGAGTTAGGCAACTAATTATCTTTGAGGATCTGGGCCACCATCCTGCCGTGCCTCAGCTGAGTTGAGCATCTGTAAGATGGAGATAATATTTCCCTTTGTCATGAAGGTAGTGAGGGGCGTGGGGTTGTACTTTCTTTAAAGTTTGTGAGGTTGTTAGATACTGGGCACTGGGGGCCACATAAGCACCCAAATGAATATTCATCACGGAGTTGTGATGCTTAATTCATTTGGGGCTGGGAAAGATACACAATGATATTATGCAGAAGCTGAAACCAGTGGCAAAAGAATACTTACTTGTAAGCAAAAGGCTCAGATCATATTTTGGAATATTGGAAGCGCATGTTAGAACCAATTCCAGGCAGGTCCAAGTTAAGAAATAGCACAAGTACACACCCGGGGCCTAGTCCCTCCAGTGAATTCAATGAAGTTCCTCTAACAGAGTTCTTAAAATAATTCTTTGGTTTTTTCATACAGAAAGGAGAAGAAAAAAATACAGATTTCATTTCTTGTTTTAAAATATATTTTCTGTACTAATGATTTCTGGCAATAGCAAACACAACTGTCTTCATCTTCTACCCTTTATATGCAAAGTTATTTTGGAAGATGCATGGAGAATTCCTTAAGGAACATTTTAAAATATTAAATATTAAAATATTTAAAATAAAAGAAGTACCCACCCTAAAACTGCTGAGTAGTGTTACTGTCACAAAATAGCTGCTGTGTTCCACATCAAGAGAAGTTGTTGAATTCCATCTTAAACCTGGTTATCTCAAGTTTTTAAAAATGATTGTAAAGGTTTTATTGTGAGTAATGATTAATCATCTGTGGGGAGAGGAATAGCCTCCTTCTGTCACTTTAATATGCTGTCCTAAATCTTCACAAATAGTGGTCACTTGTTATGAAACTATTTTAGATAATCTTAAAGCTCATTTGGCACCTACTTTTAATTTTTTTCTACTAAGATGCACTTAAAAGCAGTGGGAAAGGTGATCCACATCCATTCAGAATGTTGCTGGAAAGATCATTTTCCTGTTGCATTAGCCTGTTGCTTTGACTATGTCACTCCTCTCTTTGACTCCCTCCACTGGCTCCCCTTCTCAGTCTCATCAAACGTAAGCTGCTTGTCTTCGGTTTCAGTGCCTCTCATGGCCTCTTCCCTGACCCATACCGATATCGCTTAGTCTCCTTCCCCCACAGGAATAAACTATAATGGCGTAGGTATATTTATGCCAATAAAAGTGTCCACACTTGGGGATCTGTACTGCAATATACCAAAAGTGGTAAACATGTTGTGCATAGACAGCCCTTTAGAGGTAAAAGGCACTGCTTCCATTGCCAATTCCCTGAGCCATCCATTTCCCCAGTGAAATTTCAGATGAATATGCTTTTTGGGACATTGCTAAAAACTGTATATTTGTTTCTCTTCCTCCCTTTTATATGTACAGGAATGCTTTTGTCAAAACTGAATTCAAATGTAAAAGATGACACCTATGTGCACATGAAACCTCTTCTACTCATGTTTTCTTCTGAGCTACTTTTCAGCTGGAAATGTTCAGCTCCAGGAAATGGGGAGTATCCTCTGTTAGCCTAGCTAATTTACAGAATAGTGCCTTTAATCCCTTAATTGCTGTCAAAAGCAAACAAACAGAGACATTAGCCAAGTAAAAGCTTGGATAGTAGAATATATTAGGATGCTACCCCGTGCGGGATCAGAGTAAAGAAAATGTCATGTATGATAAGGCATCACACTATTGGCAAGCAAGTTCAAAGAGAGACAATGGAAAGCTAAGCATTTAAAATAAAAAGAAAAGGAGTATTTGTGGCACCTTAGAGACTAACAAATTTATTTCAGCATAAGCTTTCGTGAGCTACAGCTCACAAACTGTAGCTCACGAATGCTTATGCTCAAATAAATTTGTTAATCTCTAAAGTGCCAAAAGTACTCCTTTTCTTTTTACGAACACAGACTAACACGGCTGCTACTCTGAAACCTGGCATTTAAAATACATATTTGTGTTTTATATACAAGCAATGGAAAATGAGAACTTTTCTTTGGCCTTTGTATATTAGCTGGAAAATAAGAATTTTTCTGGGCTCAAGAATTTTTCTTTTGCCTTTCTATATTAGCTGCCCTTTCAGACCTTCATCTAAATGTATGTACATAGAGCTCCCCAAATAACATTGAAAAGTAATTATCAAGCAATTAGAGGAGATACCTAACCTGCCCTTTCAAATTTCACTGTATGTTTTGTGTCATTCTGGCCTGTCACTCTGTAAAATAATCCATAATTAGGTTTCACTGCAATATAAATGTTAGTGAAATGTCCTGTCTAAGTCAATCAATGTTAAGAAAAAATTAATCAAATCCAATTCTTCTTTCTAATGAACTTCTTCATGCACTGGTAGCTCACATATGCAGCTGTATAGGTCACGCTGAGAAATCTGTTACTAGCTAAGGGAACCATTTTGCTGCATCTTTCCCAATAGCTTCTGCATTGCAAAATCATGTGGAAGATTAGTCAAGAAGCAAGAAAAATCTGACCACATGCTTTGTGAAAACTCACAACAGCCTCTGTGAAGAAAAGAATCCAGTGAACATGACTCAAAATATGCGCGTTCAAACATGTTGCACTTGGTTTTGTTTGTGATCTTTGTCTTTCAGGTTTTACATAATGCCACTGATCAGGTAGGTCCTGATCCTCAACACCAGACTCTTAGAATCATAGAATATCAGGGTTGGAAGGGACCCCAGAAGGTCATCTAGTCCAACCCCCTGCTCAAAGCAGGACCAATCCCCAACTAAATCATCCCAGCCAGGGCTTTGTCAAGCCTGACCTTAAAAACCTCTAAGGAAGGAGATTCTACCACCTCCCTAGGTAATGCATTCCAGTGTTTCACCACCCTCTTACTGAAAAAGTTTTTCCTAATATCCAATCTAAACCTCCCCCACTGCAACTTGAGACCATTACTCCTCGTTCTGTCATCTGCTACCATTGAGAACAGTCTAGAGCCATCCTCTTTGGAACCCCCTTTCAGGTAGTTGAAAACAGCTATCAAATCCCCCCTCATTCTTCTCTTCTGCAGGCTAAACAATCCCAGCTCCCTCAGCCTCTCCTCATAACTCATGTGTTCCAGTCCCCTAATCATTTTTGTTGCCCTTCGCTGGACTCTCTCCAATTTATCCACATCCTTCTTGAAGTGTGGGGCCCAAAACTGGACACAGTACTCCAGATGAGGCCTCATCAATGTCGAATAGAGGGGAACGATCACGTCCCTCGATCTGCTCGCTATGCCCCTACTTATACATCCCAAAATGCCATTGGCTTTCTTGGCAACAAGGGCACACTGCTGACTCATATCCAGCTTCTCGTCCACTGTCACCCCTAGGTCCTTTTCCGCAGAACTGCTGCCTAGCCATTCGGTCCCTAGTCTGTAGCTGTGCATTGGGTTCTTCCGTCCTAAGTGCAGGACCCTGCACTTATCCTTATTGAACCTCATCAGATTTCTTTTGGCCCAATCCTCCAATTTGTCTAGGTCCTTCTGTATCCTATCCCTCCCCTCCAGCGTATCTACCACTCCTCCCAGTTTAGTATCATCTGCAAATTTGCTGAGAGTGCAATCCACACCATCCTCCAGATCATTTATGAAGATATTGAACAAAACCGGCCCCAGGACCGACCCTTGGGGTACTCCACTTGATACCGGCTGCCAACTAGACATGGAGCCATTGATCACTACCCGTTGAGCCCGACAATCTAGCCAGCTTTCTACCCACCTTATAGTGCATCTTCCATTGACGTCAATGGAAACTGCAGATACTCAGCATCTCTCAAGATCAGATCCCAAATGTGACAATACAGTTGAAAGTTAGTTAAAAGGGTTAAGTAAAGATATAAAATTAGAATATCTACTATGGTAGATTTCAATTAATGTTAGTTATATATCTTACCTATTAATTATCTAAATAATTATCTAATAATCTAATCTAATTATCTAATGATTATCTAATAATCTCTAAAATTATCTGCGCTATCTAAATTTCAGTGGCACAATGGAGTAATATGTGGATGGTGGGTTACACTGGTGGTGTAGCCATGTTGGTCCCAGGATATTAGAGAGAGACAAGATTGGTGAGGCAATATCTTTTAGTGGACCAACTTCTGCCGGTGAGAGAGACAACATTTTGAGCCCCACACAATCTCTTCTTCAGGTCTGGCATGTCACAACTGAGTTAGATGCAGAGACTGTATTACAGAGTGTAAAGCATGGACCATACAGCACGTGTGTTTTATGTAAGGTTGCACAAGCCATTCAGGTTTGCATTGTATTATTTAATTATAAATATATGATGATAGAAGAGAATTTAAGGCATAAACATAAAGAGTTTCAGTTGAGTGCTCAGCCTCAGCTCCACTTTTCCTGAAATTCCCTGGTTTTTTAACCTGACTCTTATATTGACTCTGATTTGGGCATTAAATATCTGTGTGGTCTTCCACCATCTCATTAGGGAAGCCATTGCCTTAGTATCTGAGCACCTCCCTAGAGAACAAGTATGTCTTCAATGTACAAGCATCCATAGCTGTACATACTATTCACCAAAAACAATCTTTCACAAAATAGTGCACAGGAACTGGTTACCTTCACTTTGCCTTCTACAGTTTGAAATGCCAATTTACATAGCAGCCCTGATGTACCACACTTCTTAAGACAGCAGGTGGGGGAGATGCTGGCATGCCCCCAGTTGGCCCCTCTGTTGCATCACTGCTCCTCCTCTAGCCATGTCTCTAGGTTTTTATACTTCTTATGGGCTCTTTCTCCTTACCAGACAGCCTCCTACTTTCTTCTCCTCCATAGCTTTCCTGCCAATCCCATTGCATTCCTTGTCCACCCTTCTCCCCTGCTGCTTCTGCTCTTCTCTCTGATGCTCCAGCCCTCTCCCAGATCCCACTCCATATTAGCCTTCCTTCTCTCCTGCTGCTCTGGGATTCACCTGTACGACCTACACACCAGCTCTCCTCTCGGTGACCTCTCACCCACTTCCTACTCCTGGAATTTCCAAACTAAAATCAGGCACAATGGAGTCCCACCTGTTCTCTGTACTCATTGCTCCCGATCCCCAAAAAGCTCCTGTCAATTTTTCCAGAATCAAGTCCTCCTCATACAACATAACAGCATAGCAAAACCACATAGTTTTCTTTAAATCTCTGAAGGGATTCTGTCTACACACACACACACACACAAAATAGGTTTCATATTTTTTATATCTGTAGAACAATTTTTACCTTAAAGTTACCTAGAGTGACAGGTGGGTGGTTAGTGGAGTGATTTGTCTTTGAACAATCATAGGTGAATAAAGTTATAATGGATCAATGTGAAGTATGGGCATGCACTTGCTACATGCGCAAGTGTAAAGCAAGAGGTGAAATCTTTGCTCCACCACCCCGCTCTGGTCCCCTTCGTGCCAGATAAAAGGACCAGAGCAGCGTAACGGGACCGTAAAAGTCCCGTATCTGTCCGGGGAAGATTCCCCCAGCCCTGGCATTGCAGGATACAGCCATAAGGCTGTCTCCTGAGAACCCCCTCTCAAGACGGGGCTTGGGGCAGAAGGGGTGTGTCACAACCGAGACACAGCACTGTGGGTAGTCTGAGCTCTCAAAGATGTCTAAATTATGCTGAGGGCATCTCCAGCCCCCAGCGCAGCCCAAGAACAGGAGGGCACAAAGATGACTCAAAGCCACTTCAGAATCCCTCCCCCGGACTACAGTTTTAAAGGCACAGCACAGAATCTCATCCAAAGTTTGCATGCATTATTATTATGATTATGTAATATTTACATGAAAGTAATGCCTAGAAGTCTCAGTAAGGATCAGGACTTCATTGATTCAGGCACAGTACAAACACATGTGAATACACAGTCCCCACTTACAGCCTAAAAATACAAGTGAGGTATAATGGGTGGGAGAGACGGATACAAACAAGTGGATATAAATCACATATACATTGGTAATATTGTGGGGGGAGGCACAAGGCTAAATATAAGTTAAGTTCCATCTCTCCCCATATGTTCTTGAGCCATCCCAAATTTCTTATAGGCACCATAGTACAGATGAGACTTGAAGAGAAGTATAAAGGAGTAGTCGGTAGTAGCCTTATGGATCATTGTAGGGATCCATGCTCTATGGATATAATGGGCATGTGCCTGTGCAAATACCTGATGTTGGTGCACTCACAGAACTAGCTTGCAGAAGCTGAACACATGCAATCATATGCACATTCTCAGCCTTGTAAATCAAGGCCTTGTATTTAGCTGATTTGTTTTGTTTACTATTTTCCTTGAAGAAAAATTTCTGTGAAAATGACGGATTTTCCTTTCAGATGTTAAACGTTCATCCCTTCCTCTTCATTTATATCCTGAATTGACTATAATTAAGTCCTTTTACATTTTAAATGTATTTATCACGTATAGCTGAAATTTAAAGTTCTACTATAAAATCATTAAGTCATGCAAGCTAAGGCCCAATCCTGCAAACACTTCAGTACACAAGTTGCTCATGGAGTTCAATGAGACAATTTAGATGTGTAAAGTTACATAAGGATTTGCAGGGTGAGGGAATAAGCAAGTATTGTTTTGCCTTTATGTTCTTTTTCAGTAGAGCATAGTCTGATATGGCAAAGTAACACTTCAGTTCAAACTGTATTTTTAGCGTGCAAAATTTCAGGAATACCTTGATTATTTGGCAAGATATATTAGGCTTGCTTGTTTCATACTTTTACACTCAAAGTCTACTGAAGAACCTAAATCTGATTTCGAAAATCAGCTTTAATATGTAAGTAACATTTTCATATTGAAATAAATGCTTTCCAGTGCATTTGATTTTCATAAGGGAAAATGTAGGAAAGTTGACTGTGGATGCACTACTTGCTGTATTCAAAGTTCATCTCTTTTCTTAAAACTGAGAAAGTAGCAAAATAGTGTACAAGCAGTTGCATCAGTGCTACACATTGAGCTTTCTTGGTGTCATTAATAACGTTGGTATGGGGGGGGGGGGAGTGTTTCTTTTTAAACCACCACCAACAAAAACTTTCAGATATACTATTTGGCCAAAATCTGAATTTTTCAACTTTATTTATTTTCATTCGTTTTTCTAAGCAATTCATAACCAAGTTCCCCATAACTCCTTGCCATACTCAATAGTGATTCCCTACTACTAGATTACTGTGCATATATAGTCGTCTGTTTGTGAGATGCTTATTCTGTACCTTGAAATTTAGCTTGAGATAAACAAGCTATGCTTCCTTACCATGACTTCCTGCATGAGTCAGTGAGGGGATATAGAAAAGGATGTTAGTTTATCTTTATTGCTTTTTTTCCACCCTTTGAAAATGAACTAGAAAAAATAACTGAAAGATGAATAGTATCAAGTTTCTTTTAAAGTGCTTTGTTTATGGAAGTTCCCTTTTGTAGCCTTTGTTGCCAAAAGATACATTTCTTCCTGTGTTGAAATGCAACACAATATTTTTCTCACTAAATCTTTACTTTTCATCCATTATGCCATGACCACCTTCAGATGGTGTAAAATAATAATATAAAGTGTAGATTTAGTGCCACGTTGATGTCAATAGCAAAATTCCCTTTAACTTAGATGGGGCAGAGATGGGGGTCTCAAAACCTGATCTAAAGCCCACTGAAATGCTTTTCTGTTGGCTTTGGTAGCCTTTGGAGCAGGGCCTTATGTCATTGACTTCAGTTGGACCAAGAGCAGGAACATAAAGAATAAATCTTAAAATATTGTTTGGCTATTCTTCTAAATTAGAATTAGCTACTTACAATAATTTTGTCTCATAAGAAATCCATTGTGTTATGGATGAAAAACTAAAAATCCAATAGCTAGTCTTCTTTTGATAACACACCTGGTTTTGATTACAATTTTATTCAGGGTTTCTTCTATAATCAATATGACAATGCTAAAATAAAACCTCACATTCCACGGAGCAGGTGGAATTTATTTATTGCAGTTTTTTAAATTAGTGATTGATGCCTGATTGAAATAACGAAGACCTTAGCTGAAGAGTGTATTTGACTACTGAGCTCTTTCATTACACTGCACCTCTGTGTGTGTGTGTGTGTGTGTGTGTGTGTATAAAAGCTACATCTCCTTTTTTAGTGATATTTTTGTGATTTTATTATCTTTATTCTCATGGGAGAGGGAACACCATTAAAAAACTTCAGATGATGTGCTCTCCTAACAGAGAGGAAATACTTTAGAAATACTTTTAATATTTCATATCTGAGTTTCTTTCAAAAAGAGTGAGCCAGACATCCTAATTTTAAATAGTTTGGCCCATTTTCTCCTTAATTAGTATATTTAAATATTAAGGTAGCTCGAGAGATTCTTAATGCATATAATCCATTGCTATATTGTAGTTGTTCACACAGTGGTACACTAATTTCTAAATTATAATTCCTATTTAATTGTGTTTTATCATACAGATAATATTAGACACTGGGTAAGCTAAAGAGTTATGTCATGCATAGTTCCATTGTTAGCAGTGTTCAATGGCAGATGCCTTTAGGATGATCTGTTGTGTTATAATGTTTTCCATAAGGATAAAAGATTTTTTTCTTGTTTAACAGTTGTGTACTTGCTCTGTAGTCCAATGAAAGAAAATATTCAAAATCTCTGGAAAGTGAAAAATGAGACAGTAGGCAAGAAATCAAATGGAGTTTGAACATACACAACCAATAAAGGAAAAGCTAACAAAAAGAATATAGGATTGTTTTGAAACCAAGGAAGTGATATCAGACTGTCTAAGAGTCAGAGTCCCCTTTAAAAAAATACAAACCAAGTGATGTTCCTACATTCATACTAGCATAATAAGTGACCCAGTAAAGGCTGGGTGTGATTAAAACACCATGGGCTGTACACAGCCCCAGTACATTGGGAGAGTCACTGGAAAGGAATGCTCCCCCGTAAGTTTCTGTAGCTGTTAGTGCAGCCTCCACGCTGTAGTAGCTTCAGTCACCTGTTCCAAAAAGGGAGCATCGGTGTTCATTTGGCTGATAGGCCCACATGCTAGGGTGGAGAGAATTCCCATATGTGGGTGTGATCCCACAGTTGATATTAAGCCTTCAAAAAACAAATATTAACATATATAGCATGGGACCAGATTTGAGCCCAAATCTTTCCCTGTTTTCACCAAGTATTGCTCCCTCTCTTAGAAGGGATATTGTTAAGGTTGATTAACCCGGTGCCTACGGTGCCTCTATGAACTCCAATGTGCTTTTGAAGACCTTCCACAAGTACTCATATGCACAGTGTACATGCCAATTTACTTTCCTCTAAGCAACTCTCCTTCCTGAATTTCTACTGCAACAGGTACTTATGGAAACCTTTATCCAAGAACTATATTTGCAATGAATGTGAAGCAGTGTGAGATAAGCATAGATCAGGAGAGATTCTGTAGCTGGAGAGGGATGGTCCGGTGGGATTTATGGTGTATGGAAGGCTGGTAGAGTAGCGGCAGGTTAGGAGATAGGATCAGACTAACACTATTGCATTTGGGGGTTGAGAAGACAGTGATCAGAGCAGAAGTGGCAGAATGGAGAACTGGAGGGTGTTTTGGAGGCAAGCACTGAAAGATGTCAAACAGCTGGGCAGAGAAAACAAATTGCCTTTAAGAAAGCATTCCAGTGAAGAACGCTGAAGCACCATGTCCTCCAGTGAGTCAGCCTTAACACTTCCTAATAGAGCATTTCTCAGTTGTCCTCCTCCAAGTCTGCTGTTAATGCTATCAGATCTAACAGTCTATTGAGCTATAAACCCCTGCCTTCACTCTGCCAACGATGCCAGCCTCAATTACCTGCCTGTCCATTTCTCTCTCAAGCATGTGATGCTTTCTCCTCTCCTCTGCTCTACACCACTGCTGTCCATTGGTTGATCTATGGCATCAGTCCTCTCCTCTCTTGTGCTTGGCACTGGACTGATTTTGGAGAAATTACCTAGTTTATTCTCTTCATTTTGCTTCCCAAGTCTCTGAAGCTATTCATGATTATATCTAATTTTCTTTCACTAATGTCATTTGTTCCCACATGAACTACAATTAGTGGGAATTCACCAGCATTCCTCAGGATGTCCGGTACCCGTTTTCCATCCTTCACCGTGATACACAGGAAAGTATGTCATCCTGTTTCCTTTATGTGGACATGGATCTTTGAAGCACATTGCTTACTGTGTAGTCACCAGTCAGACTTAATAAAACAAGAACTTTGGTTGGAGCAATTTGAAAATGTGTGAATGTTTATAATGAGATCTAATGTCCTGGAGTCACAAAAGGAATTTTAGTGATACATGAATGATATAATACTGCTCCAATATTGCTCCAGTCTCAAAAAAAAATTGTTTGTAGTTCAATTTTGAAGTGGGAAAACAGAGTCATACAT
Organism: Lepidochelys kempii; assembly: GCF_965140285.1. NCBI lineage: Eukaryota > Metazoa > Chordata > Testudines > Cheloniidae > Lepidochelys > Lepidochelys kempii. Next base: position 25,979,058 of record NC_136388.1, on the reverse strand, counting down.
TCCTGAAGTGCTTAATGGGGAGTGCAATAAAACAGTGCAATGTAAAGGCAGCCCCTTCCCCAGAAGCCCCTTCCTTTTTAACAACCTGATCCTGGCTAGTGCATGAATATATGATTGCCCTTTTATAGGAGCATTTTCCCAGCAAACTTTTCTGGGAGATGTCTCTTTAAACTTGGCAGAGGCAAGCAGCAGCAAACTTAACCATTTTGCAAATGGCTGCAGCTGTCTCCCTCCAAGACAGAGAGTATTCTTAATTCCTGTTAGGTTTTTTCTTGCTTATTCCTGAAGAGATGGCACATTGTAACAGAAGGAACGTTAATTTAGCAGCTGTACCATGGGATTAGGAGTCATCATTTCTTAATTCTGTTCTAGGCCTGTGCCATACATGTACTTGTGTGAACGTAGAAAATGCATATAACTTTTCTTGCTGTCTCATTTTCCCAATTTTAAATATGGGAATAATGTGTATCTGCAACATAAAGTATATTGTGAGGCTTAAAAAATGTGTGTAAAATACACCGAGGTCCTTGGATCAAAACTGCATATAAGTGCAAAGTATTATTTAACATGCATATTTTTAGAACATACTGTATTTATACTTGGTAGATTTACTGTATACAGTCACTGTATTGTCATTTAGCAAGATTGACCTGGCTGCAGAAAGGCTACAAAAAATCCAAACTGGAAAAGGGCATGGGATACCTGTGAAATCCAACACTACCATTCAACAGTTCTGTATACAGCACATAATGAGTAGCTATGTAATCCACCTTGGTTTAAGTAAGAATTAAAAAGTAAAAAGTAAGAAAGTTTGTGTATTGTCCTTAGCAACTGACTAGCCAGAGATCCCTGTAGTGGAGCATAGTAGAGTACTATTTTTTTACTGCCGGGATTTATATTCCCTTGAGTTTCAAGAAGAATTAGAAGTAATATGGCTCTGTGGTGGGACAGGGTTGAGTTATGCACTGAAGTCCCAGATTTATGTATTTTTAGAAAATGAGTACTCTTTCTAGGAACTCTGTTTGCTGTGGTTTTGCCACACCAATTGCAGGGTGTACAGTGTAACTGTTCTAGGGTAAAATGCTCTGGGTGGCCATTTTAGCAGTTTTTAATTTAGTAGTTAGCCATTTTTATGTAAGCTGTGGCAAAATGTGTGGACCTGGTTCATATCTTCAAGTCAAGCAATGTGTGCAGAACTCTTTCCATATTCAAGTGCAAAGTTAGGCCCCTGTTTTAAAACTTGTGAAAAACACTGAATGTGATAAGAAGCTAAAAATTCATTGGGACTGCTCACAGCAGTAAGCAGTAGGACCCCAATCCTGCACCACTGAAGTCACTGGGGAGTTTTGCCTTGGAATTCTACCTGAACAGGATTAGGATCTGAGCGATAACATTTTCTCAGTGCTTCATATTTGTAACTTTTCTGTTGGGGTGTCTGTGCTGGCGTAGGATTAGTAGCTCTGTCTTTTGTCAGATAATGAATTACTGTGTACAGCTGTATGGAAGCTTGCTCTGATGGATATAATGTAATGTACATTTTGTTATATATTATAGTTCTCTTAGTTATTCAGACTAATTACATCCTAGGAGTTTTAATGCTTCTAGGACCAAGAACAGTTCAATAATATTTATTATTTAGAAAAACGATACAGAAAAACACTGACATCGTTTTTATGTAAGGAAAATATTGACCCTGCTTATATAAGTAGCTGGAAAAGTTAATGATATATTGGTAATTTCTTTCAGAGCTTCATATGCAAAATGTTGAATGAGAAGGTATATACCAGCAGTGACATGTACAATCAATATGTATAATAAGGTGCCACCGTTTTTTCAAGCTGTAGATGAATATCAGTATTATCTGGTTTGTCCAGAAGAAGTTGGTTATTATTATTGACTTGTATTACATTTGAGAATAGAGCCCCATTGTATTAGAAGTTGTATATACACATAGTGACAGACAGTCTATGACCTGCAGAGTTTACACTCCAAACTGATTAGGCAGACAGTGGGTGTTAGAGGAACCAGAAAGGTGAAGTGATTTTCCTAAAATCACATAGCAGGTCAGAGCTGGGAATACAACTCAAGCCCCCCCCTCTCCCCCCCGTTCTCCAGTGCTTTAGTCACTAGAATATGTAGCCTTTCTTGGGTTATTTGAATTAGCCAAGCATGTTATTGGACAACTACAACTGGACAAGTGATGGGGCAGATTTTGCATTCAGTTTCCCCTATGCAAACCCACAGAACTCAGTGAAGATGCACAGGCCAGAATATGGTCTTTTATGGGTCACAACTGCAAATGGTTTACTCTGATGAGGGCCAAAAGATTACTTGCATCCTAACAGGGCACAGAACTTTTTCTGTAAGCACATTACCCTGTACAGCAGAAAAATCAAGCAAAGAGAAATAATGCCTGGGCTTACCTGTCTGCGCAGGCACACAAAGGTTAGCATCCTTTCTTTAAAAGAAAGAGGTGTGCTAGAGAAATTATTTCTCCTGCACTAGCATCAGAGAGTACTCTGGACTATGAAAGAAGAGGCTGGAATAAATCTCTGTTACATAAAAAAAATTCAACATTTAAAAATAATGTTAATACACAGTGAGTGGAAGGGCAGAACCAACACGTTGTAGCCTGTGTTAAGTAGAAATTAGGCTTTGGTTTAAGTGTAGAGGAGTATGGGAAATTGAGGTTGCTAACGTGAGAAAGTCAGAGATAAACTGGAGACAGTAAGATGGGAAAACTGAATTTAGTAAGACATGACCCTAGGTTATTTTGTGGCTATGTTTTGGTTATAATTTGGTTTTAGCAGGATTTTTAGAGTGTTTTTAAGAATTGTGACTGTTTTATTAAAATGCTATCTATATTGGCCTCTAAACACTAATGTAATACAAGTCAATAATAATAACCAACTTCCTCTGGACAAACCAGATAAGGAGGTGGCAGAAATGTGAATATGGTAATGGTAGGTTTAATGTTAATTAACATTATAATGGATTACAAAAGGAGTAGTTTTGTAAATTTCACGAGAGCTCTAATTAACATTTAAAGGGTACCGTTCTATTCCAAAATTACACTCTGTTGTCAGTAGACTGATCACCCACTGATACACTATTTCATCTTTAAGTATAAATATAATTGTGGAATTGTGTAAGTGTTAATTGCATGCCTTTTTGCTTGACGAGTCATTTTTCTTTAGAACGAAGTTTGGTTGTATCATTCAAAGTGTCGCCTAGTGGTCCTCTACTTTTTTCTGTAACTGACCTGCAGGCATGAACCTAAAAACTAAATTGGATTTATGCACTTTAATATTAATTGGGAACATTTCAACATAAAGATTACAAAAGATTACAATTTGTAAACATACTTATTTTCAATAAATGGCTATAAATAGATTTGGATGGAGATTTAGCTAAGTGCAGTAAATAGTCCAGGACATTCCAGGTGCACACACAGTATCCAGAGGTAATGTTAAAAATGGAGTTCTACTCTGCCATTCCAGCAGTCACTTTTCACAGTGTTATTCTGGGTTTATTGAGTCTCAGTGACTTCCAGATTAACTGCTCTCAGCTGACAAGTGAAAAGAAGTGAGGGCTTTCTAACTGGCAGGCAATGGGATCTGAAAGACAAGCGGTGCTGTTTTGTTCATATGTATATTGCCGCTGGTAATACGGATTCTTTAAGCAAAATTTTGTCTTCAGTTCCACCTGCACAAAGGTAGAATTCAGGGCAGAACTTGGCCTTGCACTGAAATTTACCAATTAACAATTTTGTTGATGATTCTTGAGCAAAAAAAAACAATTCCAGCTCCCTCCCTCAAAAATTAGCGAAAGTCACTGAAGCCAGCAGATCTAACTCTGAGTACATATTGGGAGAAGATCTGTTGACTGAGAAGGTACAATTTTTAGAGTCACTTTTCAGTATGCCACTACACTTTAGGTTTTGTAACTTTAACTAACAGCAGCATTCCACTGAGGACAAACCCTGCTCTTGCTTTTCTGTGCCATGTTGTGATGAAAGCGGAGTGAAACCACCAATGCCTGGTTGGCTCCAGAGCCTTCCTCCCATTACAAAGTAAGATGACTGAAGGGAGCTGGAAATATAATATCAGGTGGGTCACACTTATATCTGAGCCAAAGACACTCTTCCATTCTGGTCCCTGATATGTGTACGTGCATAGGGAGGCTGGAGCCTGACCACATCTCAAAGCCATCAGACCATGCCATCTTGGGGATGTAGAGCAGTGGTAAGCATATTAGTCATGCCCACAGCTTAGTGTGAAAGGGCCTGTTCTAAAGTCCATTGAAGTCAATTGAAAGACTCCTAGTGACTTCATTTGGCCTAGGACCAAGCTCTAGGGAGCAACACTGTTTATAGATTCTGCCCTATAGGTGTGCATGGAAAGGGCTGGCTCCCTGCCCTCTCCTCTCTATTCATCCTTTGCAACATGGGCATTATTTTGCCCCTAGTCATTCCTTCTTGGGCATGTTCACTTTTTCATCTCTAGACTGAATATGCTCATGGGTATCATTTAGGGTTGCCAATCCTCCAGGATTGTCTTGGCGTCTCCAGGAATAAAGGATTGTCATGTGATGAAACCTTCAGGAATATGTCCAACCAAAATTGGCAACCACAGTATCATTGTATACTTTGATATCCAAAGTCAACATAAGTGCGTTAAGTGTATGGAAGGAATGTCTTGATGCCTCAGCTGACCATTGTATATGTATCAAGTAGAAATGATTGACTGGTAAATGAAACTCATATGATTATTAAAAATATTGATGTTTAATTACAGTGCAAACCAGCTATACAAACTACCGCACCATCAATAACCCCCAATAAACATACAGTAACTCTCCCATTAAAACCAAAGATATTCATCTCAGCTAATTACCACATGCTTTCAATTCAATCATTGCTATATAGCCTATCTTTTTGTTACACATAGAAATATATCTGTAAGTGTAGGACCAAGTAAGTGAAATAATTATTGCAGAAGGGTACATCTCATGTGCTTACATACCTTTCCAGCTTAGGACACAAATTGGTTTCTACTCCAGGCCACTTCATATTTGCTGAATCTGAAGATTACGCTATTTAGTTAAGGATACGGTACTTTTAACAGAGCTCCTCTTTGGTAGGCTTATATTTCATTATTGGATACTCACTGCCAAGTCGCTCAAAATAAGGTAAATAGCCCAACAGCACACTTTTGTATGTGGTACACAGGCGTTTGATACTGTATATTCCAAACTAGCCAACAGCAAATAAATTTGTACAGTTGTTGTACAAAAGGTTCAGTGAACTACCCTCCTTTCTTTCTGTGCAGCAGGACTAACAGCTCAGTGATACTCCTCTCACATCTATGTCTGTCTGGAGCAACTCCACTGAAGTCAGTAAAGCTACAGAGGTGTACAACCAATATCAATAAGAGCAGAATCACTCTCTCACCTGAGAGGGGGAGTATCACAGGTTTCAGCAGTCTGATTCATTGGCTATAGTGCAGCTGATACAGAAAGTATCAATTAACAAGACTTACAGGGAGTCATTCTATCAAATAACGTTTGATTATTTTAGGCAATTTAGCAGCTTGAGTTGTACTCTTGGATGTTCTCAAATACAATCCTTCAGTTTTGGAGTAACGGCACTTAGTTTTCTTATAGGAGTTACTTTGGTGGCATATTTACTTGCAGCCGTGATTAATATGCTATAATGTTTAACTGAGCGTTTGCAAGCTCTAACAAAGTACCTACTTACCCTTCAAAGGCTGAAAAACAAACTTTCATCCTTGACTAGTCTATAATTTTCTGTAAGTACAAACAGCAAAACAAAAACAAACATAAAATAACCACGCTTTACATCAAGAAGACAAAATAGGAATATATTTTATAAGTAAAAGACCAATTTTTCCCATTTAAACTTAATTTTAGTTCAAAGGGGTTGCCTTAAGCCTTTTTGGGTCCTGGTAGTTTTTTTAAAATCTATGTAGAGTATATTACACTTGAAAATTAAATGAAACAAAAATGAATTATATAAGCACATGATTTTACTTCCTTTTGTTTCCTTGCTTTGACTTTTTTTATATATTTAAATTCTTTCCTCTCATTCTAACTCTGAACTGGTTTATCGTTTTCAGTTATAATTCTTAGAACTAGACTGCCTGCCATGGCATTATCCTTTCTGGCACTGTTTCAGAAAAACGCTGAAGCATGTGCTCAGGTGTAAGTCCTAGATTTTTAAGGCCAGATAGGACTATAGAGTCTGACCTCTCCTGAATCAGGGCCTCTGTGAGATGCAAAATGAGCATCCAACCCTGTATTCTTAGTCAACCCTCTGAAAGGGAATTTGGCAATTGCAAAGAATATGGAATCAGGTCCAGAAAGTAACAATTGTTTCTAGATTCCAAGTGTAGTACAATATTTCCAACCTATATATGTACTTTGAGAGATGTCAGCTATCCGGTGATAATCCCAACAATTTAAAAGCAATCAAAGGGATTAAATTAATGTGGAGCTACTATATTTCCTTTGTGGTGTCCAGGGAGCCTTTGGCTATTGTAGGACATCAATTTTCTGAATAAATGTTATTCGTAATTGTATGTTGCGTTGTTGCCATATGGTCTGTATCTGGCACTTAGCTCTAGCAGCCAGCCCATTTCTTATTGTTCTCATTGTAAACAGCAGCAGGAAGTAGATGGCATGACCTAAACCAGCTGCTCTCTAAGATGTTAACTCCCTCAGTATTTAACTATGGTGCTTTCCATATGAAAGTGTGTAATTAGTTTAAGGGCTTGGGTTCAAACCTTATGTCATATTTCTATATTTAATAGTTAATGTGCTTACATAAGATATGAATGCAGAGATACCAACATATGATTTTTAGAATTCCCTTGTCTGCGTTCGTCTTGGGGTGTGGATAATGGCTTCATATTCTCTGGAGCAACATTTGGATGAGAGATCTGTCTTCAGTTGAAATTAACCTGCACATGTCTCAGATGAAGACTAAGAGCATGTAAATAAGCCAGCTGGAAAGCATTTGCTATTTCTTTATTTCCTCTAGCGCTGAAAATCCTCATAATGTGTAAGTCTCATAATGATCACAGTAATGTGTGGCATTAGGGCGTAGTACGCCATTTAGACAGCTCTGATGTGTCAATAATCAGTATCATGAATTAAAGCTGAGAAGCTGCTCCTTCTCAAAAAACAGGGCAATCTTGCCCTTTAAATTTTGATTTACTTAGTTTCATGAAAGATAAATCAAAGCAGGAGAAAAGCTTCTGCGAATGAAATGCACCCTCTTGCACAAAGCTGGTGTGGGGAAGTATTTGAGAGTTTGTTAGGGATGGAGTTCACTTTCCAGCCTGTCGATAGCTCTGCCGTCCATCCCGGGCTGCTCCACTTGATGCAGGGATGGATGGAATAGGAGCTACAATATTTGGTGCACATCTTCACACATACAAATGCACATAGTAGGTGTGATTACTGTATCCTTATTCTCATAGACACTTTCTATTCTTCTTCATCCCTCACACGCACTGTAAATTAAGGAGAAATATTATGATGTATAGGAGCTGCATTCTTTAGACACTGGTCACTTGAACAGTAACTGTCATAGTGTTCTGATTCTGCAGGTCTGAAGGCAATATATTTTAATATGGCTTTGCTGACAGAGCAACACTGGCCCCCTCACAGTTCAGCTCCAGATGTCAGCCCTATGTCTGGTGTGCTTGTTACACCAGACAATCTTTACTTACCACTTCATCTCTGAAGACCCCCTTCATGGGCAAGACATCTGCTCAGCTATCAACAAAGTTGGAGCTGTAACTCTGATCTGACATGAGTAAACTTTTTGTTTTCTTCAGAAGGTTCATGGAACTGAGTGAGTCTTTAATCACTGATGACAAAAAGATGACAAAAAATCCTTCCCATTTTTAATAGCTATAAATCATAACCTGCCTACACCAATGAGGGGAAATGCAAAGGCATAGCTGGCACTGAACAGCTGCAACTTGAGGAATGGATCTGCACCTTCATTAACTGAATGAACAGAAAATGAGTTTAAACATCCAGGGCATTATTCATTTCTGCATGCAAAGCTTTGGAAATCCATCTTGCTGTGTAATGATATGGGGAAAATAAATGGAGCAAAAAATGCTCATTTACTGAAATGTACTATAACTTGTAGTTAAAACTACATTTAGCCCCAACTAAAAATCAAAATAGCACAACACAATGTCTGTGTAATCATCAAGAATGGAGTGGGGAGGGAAATCAGTTGGATGCATCAAATGAAATTGCTTATATAGCAGGGTCTTCATTTTGGTTTGGTTTATGGGAACGTGTTCAAAAGTGACAATAAAAGGACACACACTGCTATGACTGATTAAAAGCAGGTCTACATAGTTCAGACTAACGTTCCAGCCTAACTAACAAAAGAGGCTCATCAGCTGATGTAATTTATAATAAACTGCCAAATGATTGAAGCAAAAGGATCACCATTAATCAAGCCAAAGTAACAAAGTATGGATACTGTTAGGCCATTGGAGGTTAAAGTAAATACAATGTTGCTGTTTGTTGTAGTTTGAATTAGAGCTCAGTGAACCTCAAGAGGTTCAGAGGTTTGGCTTGGTTAGGTAAACATCCACAATTTTTTGTCATAATCAGAAGCGCATCCAAACCTTTAAAGCCACCTTTCTTTCTTTCCTGACCTTCCAATAGACCCATCTCTTTTTACATTATCTCCTCTGTATCCCCGTCTGTGTGGAAGTCTTCATGTGTCCAATTGGTCTGGGAATCCCTCTCCTGCAGTCTAACTACCATTGCATTCAGACTCCCCTCATTGTGAGAGTGCCCAGCATCACAGAGTGCCTTCTACATCAAACCATGTAAGATTGGAATGCAGGGATGTCACAGCACAGCAAGCAAGCTTCCAGACCTTGTGACTGGTTCCTGCAAAGGATGGGCGAATTTGAGGGAAGGTAACATGGGATTGATTCGGGGCGGTGGAGAAAGGGTGTGATCATGTTTGGGACCAGAGAGGAGTTGGGAGATTATGCTTAACCTGAACTTTAAAAAAAAATTATTTATTAAAGGATCCGTTTTCTCTTCCACTTCACTTCAGTGTGGCTAAATCCAGGACAGTCTTTCCTCTAGGCCCTGTGTTAGAATCATCGATGTCTACTGGACTTCAGTGGAATGACTGGAATTAAAACTGTAGCCTATTGTAGCTGAAAGAGTGGACTAATCCAATGTAGCACTCCCATTAAAAAAATAAACAGGCAAAATATGAGGTTTCTAGTACATTGGATCAGGGCATTAAAATGTCGTAGGTGAATAGAAGAGAATTAATTTTACTAAAATTGGAACTATTTTAACATTTTTGAAATCAATGAGTAGTCCTGCTTAAAACTCAACGGCATGATATGGCCCATGAAATGGATTTTCAATTGCCTTGTGTCCTGTCCTCTTTTGTAGTATCACTTGAGGAACAACTAGTCACTCTCGAGTGATCAATTGGCAGGGTGTCTTTGGTGGTGGTTTCTCAATCAGAGGGAAAAACATCCATGACAGAAACTGTTTCTCTACTTTAATTGTAACACAAACATTGCATGATCTATGCTAACTTGAACCTCTTAGTAGTATTCCAGTAAAGTGTCTGCTTATCACTTTTTACAAAAAAGTTGTACTTGGGGAGCAGTGGTAACATATTACACTGCTCATCAAGTACACTCCACGGAGAAATATTTTGAGTTGAAGCCTTTACTGCTACAATATGCTTTTTGAGATCAGATGACCAATACAGCACGCACTGTTCCAAATGAAGGTTAACCTCTGATTTATATAATGGCATTAAACTATTTTCAGTACTATTCTCCATCTGAATCCTATTATACCCTTTGCTTCTTTTGACCACGGTTTCACACTGTGTTGCAGTCCTAATGAGCTGCTCCCAATGATGCCCATGACTTTTTTCTGAATTGTTACAGTTCATTTAGGACTCAGAAAGGTATCTGAGTTCATATTGCTCCCTCCAATGTGCATTATCTTTCATTTATCAACACTGGTTTTCTTCTGCTGTTGTGCTGCCCATTCACCTACCTTGATTAGGTCCCATCTTGACTAACCTAAATATTTTGTGCCTTCTGCAACTTTTATTAATTTACTGCTCAGCCCCGTTACGAGATCATTAGTAAAATTGTTAAATAACATCGGTCTTACTACTGAACATCTGGACAGTCCACTGTTAACCTTTTGTCATGATGAAAATTGGCCATTTATTCTTACTCTTTTTGTTTTCTCCCTTGTAGGCCCTGGACCCTTCTCAATGGGAATCTTTCCATTAACTTCATTGGGTTCAGCCAGTTTCTGATCCATGACAGTACATTGCTTCCCACCCATAATTATTCAGTTTGCTCTATAGACTCTTGTAAGTTGATTTTGTCAAAGTCTTTTTGAAAGCCCAAATAAATTAGGGCAATCAGTTGTCCTTTAACTAACTAAATGACTCAAAGAATTCCAGTAAATGAGTGAGGCACAATTTTCCTTTGCAGAAGGTGTTAGTCTCTCTCGTATGCTCACCAAGGTGTTTTATAATTATATTTTTAAGTATCATTACAACCAGTTTCCCAGGCATGGAGGTAAGGCTGATTTGTCTGGAATTCACAGGATCACAATATTAAAAAAAAAAGCCATAACGTGCGCTACCCTCCAATCCTCTATGACAGTAGCAGATGTTCATAAGAGATATCCTGTCTTTGTTAGCAGTTCAGCTACTCCACTCTCAAATGCCTTCAGAATTATTGGGTGTATACCATCTGGGCCTGGTGTCCTGTTGCACCTTAATTTATCTGTTTGTTACAGCTCCTCTTTTATACGTCAGTCTCTGATAGTACTACCTTTTTATCACCAGAAAATAGAAGAACCCATAAACAGATTTGAGAGTTGGACTGTACTAGCTTTTAATCAGACTGTTTCCAGGGTTCACAAAGGAATGAGGCACATAACATACCCATTCATCACGGGCTCTCCTTGCCCCACAGGTGGACTCCTTACCTTATTGTGGGTCTGTGCTAGATGTGAAGGTGCTCTTTTCATTTCCACATGGGAAGTGGCTGATCTGGCTCAGATTTAGGACTGTTACATTTTCTTATATGCTTAGCGCTCTATTGATTATGAGCAATTCAGCGCACACATCTTCATCATTTAGAGAAAAAAGCTCAATAATTATAGATAAAATGTGAATGAATATGGAATCAATACTTTCCCTGGGCTGCTGATTCCAGATAATAAAATCTGTATACCAGCTCCTTAGTCATCTGCATCTCTGTCAATCTGTGATGAATGAGCTGTATAACTGTTTTCACAATCACTGGAATTTTTCCAGATAGATGCCCTCTGGAGCTTCACATCATTGCACAAACTGCACATCACACTGTCTTAATAACATGTCCTATATCCCCCAGGTACTGTGATATTAATGGCTGTCTGATCTCTCTAATTGGCCTGACAGCCTGAGAGGTTAGAACCCTATTAGAAATCCTGTGCTAGGTTCGTTGCAGTGTGACACTTCTATTGTTTTGTTTACCATGTATTTGTTATTGCTAACTGCTGTGTCAGATGCACTCTGCCACAAGAAAACTGAAAATAAGTCTAGGCTGGATATAAACAATCTTTTTCATTCTGACTAATAAATGGATTTGTATTATGTAATTCAAGTTACATATTTTCAATCCTGGTGGCAAATACCCTTGCCTTGTGCAAATTATTGAAAAAACTGAAAACGCGCATGCTGAGGAATGCTAAATCTGACTATACAGGAAGGGGAGGGGGAATGGGAGAACAGAATTGTAAAAATATCACATCCATACAAGGAAAGTGTAACATAGCAGTAAGACACTAACTACCGAATACAGTGTGGCCTTAAAGAAATCTAATGTAATCTCATGGGATTGCAGCTCTGGAATTTGTTACCTTGCCATAGTGACAGAAAAATCAAGTCTTGTGTATAATTCAAATGCATTTTAATATTTTACCTGGCAGCATTTATAAGTAATTGCAATGTAAAAAGCTGTTATGGGCAGTCACATTGGCTTTGTGCCAAATTTTCCCTCTGGATGCAAACAATTAGCTTTACACTGGATTTCCATGGATTTAATTCTTTGAAAAATGAATGCATGTTTTTTGAATAAAGACTGCACCTCTGTGATTCATGAACCCCTTCCAAGAAAAGTGAAGAGGAAAGATGTAGGGTTGAGGAAATGTGAGGTCTGCTCTGCTTCAAAGAGCAAATCTCTGTATTTCACTGGGGAAAAAATATCATTGGCAGAAAGCCTATGGAAGAACAGGTCTAGCAGGCATACAGAGCAGCTCTTTCAGTTACTTGGGTTTTGCTACAGTAATTACCATTCAGTTCCAAATAATTACCCTAGTAAGGCCACAATTACATGACACATTCACATCCTTACTATATCTAAAATTACAAAAGTGTAAAAATAACATCCAGCATCTGAAACCCACAAAAGCAAGTAAACTCAGAGTTCAGGTTGCTGTTCCTCCCGTTAATCTGGCTATTGCCGTGTAAAAGCATTGCTCTGAGCACAGCCTGGCAAAACTCCCTTTGTCTTTTCGTTTTCAACCAGAAAACGCTGCATACTACTCCAAAGTACACTTATTTACAGTATTAGTCTGTACTGTGCTTCTGACACTGAGGGAAGGAGTCTGATCTCCATTTTACCTCTGTAAAGGTGGAGTAACTCTTTGGAAGTTACGGGTGCTCAGAAGCTGTCCCAATGGATTTATACCAGTGTAACTGAGACCAGCATCTCTCTCTGTCCCTAAACACAGTACTGCAGATCTCTTGTTCCTTCCAAAGGCTATTTTAAAAAGAACTATTCTACTCAACAAGGTTTGCTACTGAGCAGTAGAGCTGAATGAACCCTGCAGTGTTTGGTTTGTGTAGATTACAGAAAGCAAAGGGCCATTTGCAAGCATGGACAATGACTCAAACCTTGCTAGCTTGCTGGGAGACTTGGTTCCTACGGACCCTTAATCACTTGTAGAGGAACTCCCACTTCCCCTTTACCCCACAGGCAACTCCATCTCTTGGGCAACCCTGTGGGATTCCCAACCTTACATTAAAGATCATCTGGGAGCTAAGTCTAACAAGGTGCCTTTTGCTTAGTCTAGCAACATGGGCAGTTGGAAAGGAAATGGGGACAGATGTCTGGCTGGGAAGAGGAATGGGGTCACGTACGACTTCATGCTGGGTGAATTTCATCAGATGATCCTGACTCAGTGAACATTTGTGGATCTGGGCTGATAGTTAAGGAATTTTGGCTAGAACCCTAATTTAAGATGAGTTTAGGGTTCTAGCCAAACTGTTCACATGGCCCATAGGAAACAGCAACCATTCTGATATATTTCAGAGTAGCAGCCGTGTTAGTCTGTATCCGCAAAAAGAAAAGGAGGACTTGTGACACCTTAGAGACTAACAAATTTATTTGAGCATAAGCTTTCGTGAGCTACAGCTCACTTCATCGGATGCATTCAGTGGAAAATACAGTGGGGAGATTTATATACACAGAGAACATGAAACAATGGGTGTTACCATACACACTGTAACGAGAGTGATCAGGTAAGGTGAGCTATTACCAGCAGGAGAGTGGGGGAGGGAGGAACCTTTTGTAGAAATAGCAGAAGAGATAACTAGTTCTGATGGAAAGTGTGGCTCACATTTATACCAAATTACTGTCAAAAGCAAATTGAAAAGATCAAGAAAAATTGCTGTAAATATGATGCATAACAGGATTTCTTACACAATTATAAGGGTTCAATATGATGCTGAGATTTACAGAAATAAAAAACGACTGTAAATGCTCAGTAGCTAGTTTTCAGTCTTATACATTGGAGTTATTTGAAATAGAGCTGTGCAAAACTCGGCAGTTTCAGTTTTCAGTTGTTCATGTGAACCTTTTAAAATCTTGTTTCATCAGGGTTTGTACCTTCCTCAAGGGCCTTCTGCCATCTGACCACAGCTCATGCTGGGTTATCGCTGTTATCAAATGGCTGGTACCTTTTGCCCCAGGGGCCTGCATATATCCATCAGGACTGCTGTGCAGGAGGAACTTTAATCAGCCAGCCATCTTCCTTTTTTTCAGAATGTCTGTTTCAGGAGTTCTATGCTTGTGTTTGATCTGCAGAAAACCATTCGCCACTGCTGATTTTATTATCCCCACACAGCATGTGAGGTAACTGCCATTTGTTAGGTGCAGTCTTCATGGCAGATCTGACTAAAACAATCTCCAGGGATTTTTCCCCTGCAGCGTTTATCAAAGCTCTGAGATAAATCATATTTTATTATATAAATCTGTGTCTCCTAATGGCTAAATTTCAGAGGTGGCCATCTTCAGTTAGGCTGGCATCCACATTTGGGCTCTCCATACATGCCCAAAAATAGGTTTTAAGCAAGGAAATGTCTGTCAGCACCCAAATGTAGGATTTGGATGTTCTATTGAGATGACCACATGGACAATTGCTCCTCCCGGTGTTAACACCTCTCCCTTTAGCAAATAATGCTCTGAGCTTCATGGTTTTGCTTCCTTCTTGACAGACTCATTTTGTAAAGAAGTGGTCCTTTAACTTTACTAGATTTTTATTTTTATTCTTTTGAAACCTGATTGATATGCATTTCTGTGGTTATTTTTAAATGGCTTTGAGTGAATGGGTTTAGAGTATTTTTCCTGTGATATTTTGCTGTTGCATACCTGTTAAATATGAATGTTAAGCAATCTGGAGGATGCATGCAAATGATTCCATGCCCTGATTTGCATATTTGATTAATATACATTATGCTATTTACATAAATGGCAGCAAATGTCCTGATTGCAACCTGAGGCGGTTGCAGCATAGAAGGAACTTTAGGAACAGAAGGATTGCTACACTCCTGTCTGGCTCTGACATCTCCCTGGATCCAAGTAACTCTGGCTGCTGCTTAAAGCTTTTTCCCCTAGTTGTTTTCTGTTCTGGACTGGGTGTAGGGATGTGGTCAGGTTACTAATGCCTAGTGATGGCTGCTGCTTGCCATGGGTTGGTTGGGGACTCTGGTTGACTTGTGCCATCAGCTGGGGATGCTCTGGCTGAGCAGGTAGGTGGGTCCTAGGTTGGTGCTTAGCTTTGACTGCTTGAAGGCTGGGGAATGGGGAGCAGGCGGGCTGTGGCCCTAGTTTTGGCTGCTGCTTACTGGGTTACTGCTCCCAGGCCCGTGTGGTCATGAATAGATGGTAGGACCACTGCCCAGGGTTTCGCCAAGTCTGTGGCCATAGGTGGTGGAGTACTGTACTCCAGGCTATATCTCCACAGTTCGTGTCCTCCTGGCTGGGTGTCTATGGTTGGAATCCTAGACTGGACTGATAGAGATCACATCTAGGGTGGCCCTAAGGATGGAGATGCAGCCTAGAGTGTCTCCTCAGCAATAAGGACACTTAGACAGGACTTGGGTCAATTTAGGGAAAAAAGGGCTGTGGAGCTCTTCTAAGCTCTGCTTATAGAATAAACTTCACCCACATAGGTTGCCAGAATAAGATGCCACTGCCAGTAGATAGTATATAATATTGCAATTGATTTCTTCTCCCCCAGTGGCTGGGTTGCTGGTGGGTATGGTTTGAGAGAGGCTGGACAAATGGGAATTGAAACCAAGTGTTCTTTGGGGGGATAGTGCCGAGTGTCCCCAGCTCTAGGGAGGCCAGCACTGTGGTGTGAGGGCTCTGCCAGCATTCAGGTTTGTCTAAAAATCCAACCTTGGGGTAAGGTCTCATTCCTTCAGGTACCACTGATATTATAATATGATTGTGCAGCTTTCTGAGCTCCACTGGGCTCCACCTGCAGGCGCTTCAATAGGCCCACAATAGGCTCCTTGAGCATAGCAGGGTTTATTAGGTAACTTCAGGGGTTCAGTATGATGCTGAGACACACAGAAATGATAAACTACTGTGAATGCTCCATTGCTGTTATCAGTCATTAACACTTCAAACAAAGCTTGGCTCCTTCTTGCAGGGGGTGGAAAATATCACCACTTACGGTCGCTGGACATTACCATGATCACCCGTCTCCTTTTACAACAAGGAACAAAGTAGTTAACATTTTTGACATTTAAATACAATTATGGCAGTTGACAGTATGTGGCACTGTTACACGCAGTCTTCCGACTTCTTTTCCTTAGTGGGCAAACAAATGTTCAGTCTTGGGAAGATATGCTGTGATAGGTTATGCAAGGTTCTGTGCGGAGGCAGTAATCCAGAGGTAACTGTGCAAGACGCAGAAGAGTTTGCTCTCTGCCTTGTCTCTGATTAGAGCCAATTTTTGAGGCAGGTTTGCTCCCTGGAAACTGAGCACTGGTGTTGGGCTGAAGTTCCTGAAAGAAAACATACTGCATTCTGTTGTGTCACCTGTGTGCTGTCAAAGCACCTGCATTCCATGGCTGGTGTATATATGTAAACAAACCAAGTTACACCTAGAATATACTCAGGCACCCCAATACTGATTTCTAATCCATTGGGAAACCAACCTGCAAGGATCTGAACATCTGCTACTTCTCAGGAGAGTGGCAATGCTCATGTCAGAAAAGAGAAAACAATATCATCTCCCCACTTGGTAAGGCAACTCCCATCTTTTCCTGTGCTGTAATATATATACCTGCCTACTGTATTTTTCACTCCATGCATCTGATAAAGTGGGTTTTAGCCCACGAAAGCTTATGCCCAAATAAATTTGTTAGTCTCCAAGGTGCCACAAAGACTCCTTGTTGTTTTTGCTGATACAGACTAACACAGCTACCCCTCTGAAAAATGTCATCTCTGGGTGTCTGAGATAACACCTCACTGAGATGAACTGAGCAGTTCACACCTCTCAGAACTATTGCTCCAGACTCCCTGCAGACTCATGTAGACATCTATGCATCAGTTACACTCTGTTCACAGTTTTTTAGGTTTTTGCTGCAACCAGCTAAGACTTGCTGCTTTTTTTTGAAAATGAAAGCTGTGTTTCTGGAGAACAAGATAACCGCTTGAGAGAGGTGTTGGGATGCCATACTACTGTGTACCAGCCCAGTCCACGCTCTGATGGGAGCAGCACAGAACTCAGCTAAAAACAGAAAACTCCTTGCCAAATCAGGAGACTTGTTTGGTTGGAGGTTTTTTGGTTTCACAGATTTCCATCTGGGGCACGTCTGCTGACAGGCCCTAGAAACACTCTTAAGTCAGGGTGTCCTCAGAATATAGAACTGTTTGTTCTGGTAGACTGCCAGAACCCAAATGTTCAGAGCATGGTGCAAGCTGCATCGTTTAAGGTCAACATCTTGTGTATCTATGAATCATTGTAAGGGAGGTTATCTGAAGTGAGCCCTGATTTTTTTTTTCACCCCACATCCACAGCAGAAGGAAAACTGATGGTGGTGCTGCCCTTTGCCTTTTTCTGAGAGGTATCATGGAAACCGGGTTTTCTTATTGTGGGTGGAGCAGTACAGGGAGATGTCTGCTTGTATTTACTGTCTGATGTGTACAGTACACGGTGTTGCTTGTTTTTAAAATGTGTCTCACAAATATCACAGAGATAGGTGAGCAATAACCATTAAAACAAATGGTAAGGGATGATAATATGTAAGTAGCTGTGTTTTCCTGGGTAGTTGCACAGAACGGCAGTTCAGCATTATTGCTTGGGTAACTTCAATATCCACGAGAAATAACAGTTCATTTCCTTCCACTGGCTTATTCCTGTTGATATCTGGCTTTTGGGGTTACAACTAAGACTTTGTTCATTAACTATGAGATCACTTCTGTTTGTGTTTCTATATTCTAACTGAGGCATGTGGGGATGATCTAACACAATTCATCCTGTGTTAAAAACACTTTAGAAATTACACAGTACTGCCTCCAGGATGAAGTAAGAGATGAGCTCATATAGAATATTTATGTGAGTTAAAAGTATCGAAGAATGTGACATGGGAAGATATTCATGAAATATATTGTTTCCTTAATTTATTTCTCTGTATCTGAGTTAGAGATTTTAATCTCTCTCCCTGATCTTATACCACATCCATCACCAGGGTATGTGAGAGCTTTCATGCTTACATTGGATGTGAAACTGCTGCTCAAATTAGCATTAGTGAGATATTTACTAACTACAAGTATCTACACTCCAATAGCTTTAAGCCAGAGCATCAAAAGGAGAACATCTAGAAAAGCTAGTTAGAATCAACACTTTTTCTTAGTAAATATCCTTGCCGTTGTTGTTTATTATTTATATATTTATTTATCTGTATTTTGCTAGAGCCAAGAATCCCTAGTCATGGACCAGGATCCCATTGTGTTAGGTACTGTACAAACACAGAACAAAATAATAGTCTCTGGTCCAAAAGGCTTACAATCTCTTTCTCTCCCTCTCTTTGCCAAAGAAAGGAGAGACAATCCTGTTTCTTTAGGAACTTTGGTTTAAAAAGACTCTGCCAAATGCCAGACACACCATTATCTCCAGAAGAAGACAAAGTAAGAGGTATGTTATTCTGACTAGTCAACACATGAATCACAAAATTCTGTATTGCTGTTGAACAATTGTAATTTTGGACATTTACTTTGACTAAGGCCTGGTCTGCACTACAGAGTTAGGTCAACGTAAGGCAGCCTACATCAACCTAATTCTGTGAGCATCTACACTAAAATGTAGCTCCCCCTGATGTAACTCGCCCACTATACAAACTTAATGACTCCACCTTAGCAAGGGGCGTGGCGCTTGGGTCGATGTAGTTAGGTCAATACAGTGTCCGTGTACACTTACATCAGCGTTGTTTACATTGACTGTTGCTGCTTTTCAGAAGCCATCCCACAATGCTTCGCACTGACAGTTAAATTGGTGCAAAAGGTCCTGGTGAGGACACGCACAGTCAACACAAGCATACTGTGGACTTGCAAAAGTGATTCAATTACTGCAGTGACTGTAGGTTGACATAATTTAGCTCGACTTAATTTTGTAATGTAGACTTGCCCTTAATCTTCTCATTCCTTCTCATTCCATTAATTTTGGGAAAGGGCCATATTTAATTTTGTTTGGGTTTTATATGGATTGCAGTTAACAGCCTAGAAAGGTTGTTGACCAGGAGAATGGAAATCCTGAGCTGCATTTTTTTTTTTTTTTTTGCAATTAAAATCATTTGCAAATCTATCCGAGGGTTTTACACTGTGGTATCTGAGCACTTTCCAGGCAAAATCCATAGGAACAGTGAAGTCTGTAGGTGGACTTCATGGACTTTCTGGCTTTCTTTCTTTTTCTTTCATTATTTCTTTCTCCAAATTGTTTAAAATATTCTAAATTATCTTTAGCTGAAAATGTTTTCTGTTCATGTACATTTACTCAATGCTTTTATTTAATGGTGGACAATTTTCCCCACAAGCTCTGAATACAAATAGAGCTACCGACTTGTTCACGTAACTAATTTATCAGACAAGTTTAGCCCTTTTCTCTGTTTACAAATCATTAATGGATAGACTTTGATTTATACAGACTGAATTACTATCCACAACTATTCAAACAGTTTTATGTGAACAATTTTCAACCTATGGGATTTTCACTTTGAGTATTTGCTATTTGTGGCATAATTGGGCACTGAACCACATGGTATTGTTTCTATTCCTTGACTGGATGGCTGAAACC
Source organism: Lepidochelys kempii (assembly GCF_965140285.1). NCBI lineage: Eukaryota > Metazoa > Chordata > Testudines > Cheloniidae > Lepidochelys > Lepidochelys kempii. The sequence goes on along the minus strand of NC_136388.1, from coordinate 25,959,360 downwards.
TTTTACACAGGACAATAACAAAAAGCAAATAATAAATATTCCTGTGTCCACACTTGTTCACACATGGAAATTGCTATTGATGCACCGAACAGCCATTTCCCCACACCTCCAGTGAACAAAGACCCTTCATGTGAATGGTGACTGGTGACAAATAGCAGATAAAAGGGAGCACAAAGCAGCTCAAATCAAGCGTCCACACCTGTTGTTAGGGAGTGGGCGAGCAGGGCAGTCACCCTGGCTGCCAACTTCCACACCACTTGGCCTTTTTTTTTAAATCCACTGATTTGCCTTTTTTTTTCAAATCCACCGATTGGCTGGGCAGGCATGAAAATGTTTTCAACCTGGCTGGTGAAACTCCTAAAGCCAGCCCTACACGCATCCCTTGGGAATTGTAATGAATATTCATGAACACTGTCTCTGCCATATTCAAATGACTCTGAACTGACACTGTTTTAATTATTATGGTTCAGTAAGTTATTTAAGGTCTTGCCTACCCTAGGAAAAAATGCATATCTGTATTGCAGTAACTACTAGTGATGGTACAGTGGGTATAGCAACAGCACAGGCATGATTGTAGATAGGATTTGGGCACTTTTACCAGCATGTCATGAAAACCTGCCCTGAGATAAGCAGCTAAATTACTTAAAGGCCAGCTGAGAGAGTTGAAGAACAAAGAAAAGAGGAATGGGAAAAGTTTAAGACCCAAGAGAGAAGGATGGAAAAGAGAAGAGGATAATTAGAAGTATGGATGTTTGGGGAAAGAAATAATGTTTTTGGGATAATATAATATCTCTCTGTCCTCTACTGTATTTGTTCAGTGCCTAACATACTTGGGCGGTACCCTGATTGAGGCCTCTAGGGGTCACTGTAATACAAATACATTTTATTTTATATTGACAGTTTATATTGTGGCAGCACCAATGAGCCCTGATCAGGTCCCCATTGTCCTAGGTACCGTATAGACAAATAACAAAAAGATGAGGAGTACTTGTGGCACCTTAGAGACTAACAAATTTATTTGAGCATAAGCTTTCGTGAGCTACAGCTCACTGCATCCGATGAAGTGAGCTGTAGCTCACAAAAGCTTATGCTCAAATAAATTGGTTAGTCTCTAAGGTGCCACAAGTACTCCTTTTCTTTTTGCAGATACAGACAGATACAGATACAGGCAGAAACAAAAAGGTGGTCCTTGCTCCCAAAGAGTTTACAATCTAAATAATAATTCCTTATAAATGTCACCCACAAGCAGCAGGATTCATTCCGATTGTTGTTTGTTGAAAGGATCATATTCTCCATGAGAATTAAAGGGATCTCTTGTTTCTATTTTATTAAAGAGAGGAAGCTCTTTGGTCTTTTCAAACCTAGCAAATTTACAGGAATAGACTAAACCACTACAACCAGAGTTAAACCAATATGAGGCAGTCCACACACAAGTTGCATTGGTTTAACTAAACCAATTTAAGCTAAACCAGTGCAACTTCTGTGTGTACACAAGCCCTAACAAGTAAATGCTGTCAAAACTGGCTTTTCTAAGACAAACTGGAGGAGGTAGAGGTGTTCTCATATAGGCCAGATACCTTTTGGCTAATAGCATGATGGCAAACTCTACTAATGAAAAGTGCTATATAAGCACTAGGCATTAATATTATTAATATTACAGATTCCTGCGAGAGGGTGGGTTTTGTCACACAATTGGGCTCCTAGGGATGGGGTGTTGGGGCCTCATGACACTTTCAGCATGTTGCAGAACTTTGAAAACTGGTATTGTTACAAAGATTAATTAAAGGGAAGTTAAAGCAAAAGGGAAGAGATGAGGGAAGAGTTGAGTTTTAAAGAGGTCATTAGATGATTTCCTCATAATGCCTTACTTGGCAGTGTTTGCTCTCAATGGTTCCCCCCCCACACACACACACACCTTTAAATTTGTATTAAAATTGCACAGCCCATTTTGCTCTTGCTGTGTCAGCTTTTGCATTTCATCACCGCTAAGTGTACTTGTGTACTTAGTGTGGCCTTATCACAAACTAGACAGTTACAGCTTAGTTGCTGCTTTGGGGTCCATAGGCAGATCTCAGCTGAAGTGACTCTACATATAGCAATCAACAGAGCCCCAGCAACGAGGCTGCCTAATGCTTAAAACGATTGACAAAGGCTAATGAAACCTGAAAAATGGCTGAGGGGATCACTCGGGACTTTTGGAAACCACTTTTAACCCTACTGCCGCCCCTCCCCCACAGACCCTTTCAAACAAATTACAAAACCAGCATATTTTGGGGGTGTTCATTGTATAGAATTGTGCTCTTTTGGGAGCTTTTCTTTGAGTGCCTGGCTCCCTCCTCTCTCCCTGCATCCCTCTTTGTGCTCAGTTCCTCTTCTCTCTCTCTCTCTCTCTGCCTCTTTCACGCTTTTATTTCCTTTGCTCATTTTCTCTCTCCATCACTTTCCCCCTTCAGTCAGCAGCTGTTTCCTTTACTGCTGAAAACAGTCCAGTGCCGTGAGATTAGGACTGGGGTCATGACTCTTCCCCCTGCTCATGCTCCCAAGCCAAGTGCTTCAGTGCTGATTGCATCAGAGTGTGAAGCAAGGCTGGTTCTAGCACACAGGAAGACCAGGCGGTTGCCTAGGGCAGCAAAATATTAGTGGCAGCAAATCATCCAAACCCTGTTTGGGTGGAGTGAGAGGGGGGGAGTGACTGCAGGCTGGTAGGGGTGAACATTGGCCAGTTTGCCTACGCCAGCAGAACTGCTAGAGCCAGCCCTGTCTATAGCTGTCAGCTGGGGGAAGGAGACTGATGAGCAGTGGAAGTGCTGAATTAGTCGATAAACCGAGCTGAGATGATACAACATATCTTTGTGTGAGGCGAGGGAACCAAGGTACGTGTGAAGAAAGGAATGCATTGGAAAGGTCTTCGGTGAGGTGCCTTCCCAGTGGATGTGCAACTGTTGTACCACTAGGAGTACTGTGACTAGCAAGTTTAGATCAGTCAAAGAAAATGGCCAGAGCTGCTGGGCAGCTCTTCCAGGTTGATTGCTTTTCCTGTAGTCTTTTGGTACAAGAGGGGTAAAAAGCAAAGGCATGATGGGCTGTGATATCATCAATCCCTGTTTCTCTAGAGTAACTGTTGTCTCTTTTGTATTAGTGTTATAAAGGGGCCCTATACTACAGCCTTTGATTGAAACCCCCACCCATGGAACTTTGACCCTTGCTGAACAATCCTTCCTGTATGAACCAAATCATACTTCCGGTCAGACCTCGGATGAATCACTTAGTGGAACATTTTCAATAAGTGATTTGGGCTCCCAGATACCATTGACTCCTAAGTCACTTAGGATCAAGTTTTAAAGCTACTTAGGCACGTAACTCCCACTTTTGAAAACATTACCCTTGGTGTCTCTTTGCCTCAGTTCCTGATCCATAAAATGGGGGTAAAAGCAATTCCCTACATCATGTCAAAATCTGTGAGGTGCACAGATTCGATGGTAATGGAGGCCATACATGTACCAAAGGCAGAGTTAAACACCTGTGATATTTTATTTGCCCAGTGGCAATAAGAATTTTTCATGGCTGGACTAAGAGGAAAAAGTGTGTGGTTTGCTCTCCTGCCCTTAGCCTAGGGATTACACTTACTGATTACAAAATTAAAATCCTAGCCATGTAACACCTGATCAAAAGCCTCCTGAAGTCAGTGGAAATCTTTCAGTTGATTTCAGTGGACCTATAAACCCCAAACCATTAAAACTTCAAAGGAGCAATATACTTAACTCTGGATCTTTATGGAGATACAAATTTATTTTTGTCATTCTTTCCCCACAAGGTAGGTTGGTACTGCTTTATGGTAGCTATATGAGACAGCTGATGTGCTGTGATGATGATATCCTTACAAACATGTGCTAGGAAAAATCCTTTCAAAATGCAAATCTCTCTCTCTTTCTGCCTTTGTTTGATTGTTTCAATAAACGATTGCTGCATCACTGTTTTGCGGGAGGGAGTGTCCCCTCCCCTTTTCTTTTTAAAGCTAACTCGAGCAACATTCAGAGTAGCAGCCGTGTTAGTCTGTATCCCCAAAAAAGAAAAGGAGGACTTGTGGCATCTTAGAGACTAATAAATTTGTTAGTCTCTAAGGTGGCACAAGTCCTCCTTTTCTTTCTTCGAGCAACATTGAAGCTAGTGAACTCTAGCTGAATATCAGGAGCTGGGGAGAGGAAAAAGTACATCACGAAAACAGTTTCGCCAAGTAAAGTACAAGGAAACTCCCATCTAAATGGTTCATCCATATTTAATGGTGCGAACCCGCACTTGGGGTTATTCCTGTATGTGCAGAGAGTAATTAGTAATCACTCAGACTCAAAGCTGGCTGTCACAAAGCCCTTGTGATCCGCAGATTGAAGAGATGCATACCAACCGCTGTAGTGCCACTTTGTGGTGAAAGCAAGAAATATTTAAATAGATGATGTAGTTTTCCTCACTCAAATAACTGCCAAAAACAATAGTCCAGATTCCCCCGTGTCCCAACTCTGCTCACAGCAGGGATCTGGGAAGCATCAGAGGACTGTTTCTGGTGCCCTGATTCCAAAAGCCAGTCTGCACCTGTACCCCCTCCATCCCCAATATGAGTTAGAGCAGCCTCAGGGCTGTTCTGATTTATGACACTGGTGTATGGAGCTTTACCATGCCCCTTCCAATCATCTTCCTATCCCCACATATATCCTTTCCCCACATCACGTCCCCTATGTCAAGATGCAGGGGAGGGCGGTGGCTAGTGGAGAGCTGCCTCCACCAGCTTTACACCAACAGGGACCCCTCTACACCAGATGCCAGCCAGGGCCAGAATCTGGCCCCTTTGAGCCACCTGAGCAGTGCAAAGGAGTTCGAGTAGAATGAAAATCTGGCCCAACATACTTGTGTATAAACGAGCAGTCAGATACTTGTCCAAGTAAATAAACTTCCGCTACCTACATAGTTCTCAATTCCATTTCCATAAATCCAGTGTGCTAATCATATTCCAGGGCTTTCCCTAAAGCCTAAACTGCACTAGAATTTATGTAATCATTTTATCAGCCAGACTTCGCATCTCTTTTATGACAGCCTTGGATTGGAGTGAGACTTTGGGATCTTCCTACCCATTCATTTCCTTTAGCACAAGGCTGCATTACAACCTGTTTAAAAGGAAGCAGCAGCAGCTTGTGGGTGGTGTTTGATCCTGCAAATTTTGGAGCCTTCTGTTGTTTGTAAAATGATTGGGGCGAGAAGCCCACCTTTTGGATGTCAAGCGGGAGCAAGTGAATTTGAAATTACTTAAATTCTCAACTTACTAATTTTGGCTCTGACAGAGAAGAGAGTAAAATGACCTATAACTGAACCTTGGTTATTATAAACTCTAGAAAATATTTTGTGTTAGATCTCATAAACCCACATTTTTCGGTTTGAATTGCATATGCGTAAACTGAGTAAATTTGCACAGTGACTGCAGTATAATGGGGAATTGCATGTGCATCAAGCGAAGTATAAGGGAAATTGCATGTGCATCTCTAAACATACTGAATGCTGTGAGTGGGGAAAGAGTCTAGTTGACCAGCTGCATTTGGCTCATTAGATTTTCTCCTGTAGAGAACAAAGTTCAAATCTGGCTGTAGGTCACCAGTGTGGATAAGTATAGGCATCTCATCCTAATCCCTATTAGTCCATGTCAGAAAAATCGCTATGCAATTTGGCATAATTGGCATTTTCTACAGAAGTGAAGCCCTTGGTTTAGGTGCTTCAGGTCAGGACAAGGGTGCCGCGAGAAGGGTGAGGAAGTTCACATTGCACCTGCTCTCACCATGCTTCCCTCACAATCCAGAACACTAAGATCACCCACACGTGTGATTTAAATATGCTACATGCACGTTTCTTTCTTTCTTTCTTTCTTATCCCTTGGTCTATTATTTGATTTACCTTATCTTAAAACAAATCTGATTTTTAATTTTAAGACTCTCAGGGCTCTCTGTATGTGTAATAAATCCTGATCCATGAATTTTTTTTCCTGTACATTTTTTTTTTGCTTCTCCTGTCAAATGTGTTATTGTACAAATCTGGCAGGCCTGTCTGCTTCTTTTCTAACTTTCCCTTGTGACTGATTTATACTCTCTGACTGATAGTCTGATGTTACCAACTGACATTTGCCCCCATCCTCCAGAACTGTTTTCAATGGAAGAAATATTTTAACTTGGACCAGAAAGAGTTAATTATTTTCAATGACTTTTAGTGAATTCTAATGATCTATTCAAAATTGCTGATTTTCATTGCAACAATCTCTCATGGCAATACCCACACAAGTCAAGGAAGCCTATGTACACTGTCAGCTCACATTGTCAATGAAATCAGAACAGGTTAGTTGTATAACATTTTTCAAAAGATGCTGTATAAAGGAATTCCAAATGGATTGGGGATTTGAGTATTTTACCAGACATAGAAAATCAGTTCATTCAATTTTAGAATCAGTTTTATTTAATGTGGGTTTTAAAGATAATGGTTTCTAAAAAATATGCTCATTTTAAATACATGACTAAAATTAGATAAGGGCTAAAACTGAAACTCCGTATCTGAACCAATTCCAGTTTTGAAGGGTTCTGTGTATATGATTGGCTTCAGATCCCTGGATCTGAACTTGCCCATACAATTTTGGTTCTGGGTCAGATCCAAAATGAGAAGGGTCCCTTTCTCTGCTTGGATGTAGATCTTATGCGAACAGTGAATACTTCAGCCCAAGAAGGTGGCACTCTTATAAGGACAGCTGATCTCACAAGAGTTCCACAGCCTGGGTCTAAACCTCATAAGGGCAGAATTTCGGCACTGTCCAATCTGAGCTCTAGCCCAGAACGTCAATCTGAACCTAATTTGGAGCCAAATACTACTTCCTCAACCTTTCTCTCCTGTAAAACTTAACTTGTCTCAAAATTTGTCTCAGACACTCTGTCTGGATGTTAATGTCTGGAGTGGGGAATAAGGGTACAAATTTAGTGGAGCCATTACTTCAAGTCACGATAACCCCATATTGAATAATTCTTCTATGCCAGACATGCTGGGGGTGTCTTCTTTTGGTCTTCAATCTTCTGCCTACAGACCTGTTAGAAGATAGGTCAGTTCTGCCACAACAGAGAGAGAGAGAGAGAGATCCCAAGAGAATGCTATGAGAAGGGAGCATGGCACACAGGAAATCATATGTGTGGTGTTTGTTCTTGAGCCCTGAAGCAGGTTAGGGCTTTTTATTTTTATCCATCTACTCTTGAGACGCTGCAGTACTGAGAGACACTCTGAAACTGCACTTGGGACAAGATGGGTCAGAGCTCTGTGTTTCATAAAAGAGAATACTGGAAAGTACTGTAAAAATCCATGATATACCTAGGAGGTGAGATCAGCTCCATATCCCTTGCACTTTGATTTCCTAAAGTAAGAAGCCAGACTGTTTGCTGACGCTAAAGGGATGCTGCCAAGAAATGTGTCTCAGAATTTACTTCCCAGTTAAAATATTTGGGCACCTTTCTTTTTCCACAATAACTGTTGTGGCTTCAGTAATTAAAGCAATCAGCCAAGTTAGTTTAGGTCTGATGTGCCAACCATGCTGGGCATTCAGAAACTGGACTGGATTCTGCCCTCTCCCTGACATTACACTGCTATAACTCCATTGACTTCAATAGACTTATTCTGGGTTTATGCTGCTGTATGTGAGAAAAGCAAAAGCCCCAGTATTCTGCTCTTCTCTACAATGCAGTATATGACATCAGAATGTGATTCAGTATCTGCTATCATAGTGCATGTACACAGCTTAGCGGTTAAAAATGTGGGCTGCTGGGTTGAGCATCATTTTTCCTCGCCAAACAAATCATCAGTTTGCTAAAAAAAACACAGGGGGATTCTAAAAATGTAGCATGGATTTACAAAATCCCCTGTTGACTTCAGTAGGAGCAGAGTTAGTCCAAGGTTGAGCCCTTTGGAAAATCCCACCCTAAAGAGCTGCAATAATCACATGTTAAGGTTTCTGGGGCTGAAACATCATGAGGGTGTTCCTTTAATGTGTGCTGTTTGTTTGCAGAGCGGGGGTTGTTGGGATCTATCATTTCCTGTATATAAGGAGGTGTAGGGAGCGTATGGAATGTATTGTTCAGGAGTGTTTATGCAGCTTTGGCTTGAGAAAAAGTCAAAGCATGTGCAACCTATAAGAAATATTTGTCCTCAATAGTATTCCCCTTCTAGCTGTTGTCAGTATGTTTGTTTCATTCTTTCTTATATTCCCCGCACAATATACTCTGTCCAAGTGATTAGTGCCTATTATTCTGGTCACAGTGTATTACCAGTTGTCTTTTCATCAGACAGTGTATTCTTCACTGTCTGTAAATGTTTACAGTCCATTAAAAAAGTTCATCCTTTCCCATCTGAAATAATAAATTCCAGGTGTCTTCTCACATCCCAGCTATGTTATTCTGTCTTGTCAGTGTCAGGGGAATGAATGCTGGAACCTGCAGAAAGCAGGAGTACATAGGATGTCCATAACGTAGCCAGAGAGGGTTGTGGCGGGGGGGGGGAAGGAATTCTTTTCCCACTCCTCAGGCATTAAAGCAGCCTTGAATCTACTACACAGCAGTTACAGCAGTTAATGAGCTGTAGTAGCCTCCACTGATGCTGCTGCTCTGTAGAAAAGGAACAGCCAGTGTGGCTACACATCCTGTATATGCAAACACTTGACTCCTCCCTGGTCCTCCTGTGTGCCCTCTGCCCTGTGCTAACTTCCTTTGCCTATTCCTCGTTAATTCCTTTATCCCCCAAGCAAAGCTCTCCAAATCCTGCCATTGCCTTCCTACCCCAATGCCGTGGAACCACAGGAGTTCTGTTGCAGCCAGGGCTTTCTGCTGCCATAAAAAGGTGCTGGAAGGATGATGTGGAGGTGAGGCAAATGGATGCCCAATGATATCGTCTGCCACCTTTTACTGTTCTAAGCAGGAAGCTTTCACATGAATTGTATGCAGGGTTGTTATAGCTGTGTTGGTCCCAGGATATTAGAGAGACAAGATGAGTGAAGTAATATCTTTTACTGAGCTAACTTCTTTTACATGAATTGACTAAGAAGGGGAGCAAATCCCTTCATCTGCTTTAAGTGGAAGTTCTTGCTACTCCATTGCTGAATTATGGCCTCTTACAAGAACAGATGAATGGACTCTTGTGGAACCATAGTGCCATTTCAAAAGATTTTTATAATCATAAAATGAAGAATTATCTGCCAAGTCAAATTTTACAGTGTCTTTTCAACCTGCACGGCCTGTCAGCCCGAGCAGCAGCTAGAGCTGGTAAGGATACACATGATTAGGAAAAGAATGGCATTAAAAATGAAAAAGTCAGCATTTGAATCATGTAGCTATTTTGAGCTAGTCTTCAGTCCATGACCAACCCTAATTGAACCCCAATGAAGAAAATTCAGACTCAGTGAAATGGAATCAGTTCCCCCCCTTTATTTTTATAAGTGATAAAATAACCTGCTTACTACCAGGTGCCTGTCTCTGCTGCCACAGACAGAAATTAAGTGATTTACCACATCTTTCCCACAAGAAAATTCCCAGCTGCCTTACTTAACGTCTTGCCCAAAGGCAATTGAAATCAATTTACATATATAAACTACTGTTCCAAAAAGTCACTGTGTTTTTTCTGGCGCTCCAAAAGGCATCATTATCCTTACATTAAATATAGCTTTAAAGGGGTACTATCAGGTGAATGCTTAGAAACAATCACGTAGGCTATTAAAAAGAGAGATTTTTTTTTAAAAAATTACTCTTTGTTATTGGTGCCATTTGCTTACATTAAGCTAGGAGAGTGGAAATAATCAGCTTCATTTTTCTTTGGAGTCAGTTTCTTGTCAATCTTATATTCAGGTCCCTGTTTATTAGAAAAATTATGCCATGTTTGGATGGCAAACAATGAAGGGAATGTCTGTTTGCTGGGCATATGGCTTGCTTGTTTGTTTTCTAATGTCCTTTTCAAAACGAATGAATGGAAATGGTTCTGTTGGTCGAAAGTTTTAAGCAAACTTATTTGTACACAACTCAAATTTAGGACCACACTTGAGCTGACAGGTTCCATTTACATATAGGGTATGAGGAGAGAAGGAGAATTGGGTATAGTGATTTATATAGAATTGTAGGACGGGGAGGGACCTTGAGAGGTCTTCCAGTCCAGTCCCCTGCGCTCATGGCAGGACTAAGTATTATCTAGACCAGTAGATGACTAAACAGTTTGGATTGTTTTAGAAGTAGTAGAGTACAAAATCTCTGGTGGTGACTTTTCCTAATTCATCCTTCATACCTGGTGGGGGAGTTTTCTTTTACGTGAAGCTTTTAAAAATAAGTACAAGCCTGTAAAAGGTGTCTGACTGTCTGTACTATTGTGCACTGCCACCCATCACTGTAGTAGTTTGAGTGTCTTCCCCATAAAATACCTTAGCAACAGCAAAGTCCCTAGCAGACCTCATGGAGTCATTGGATCTTCACCCATATCAGGTTATAGAACATTCTGTTTGGGGTAAGGTGTTGGGGTTTAGGGAGATGGTTTCCATTTGAACAGTATTTCCTGTAAGCCCTAGCTCTAGGAAATTCTTGATAATCCTGTTGTGGTGGAATTGAATGACTTTTAGATGCATTTCTTACTCCATGGAATTAGCATGAGAAGCTGATGAGAAGCTTCACCATACTACAGAGTGCCTAAGCTTGCATTCTGTGCACAGCCCATTTATAGCAACTGGATTCTTGACTGTGCAAGGCCCATAACTTTTAAAAACTTTTAAGCAAAGAGGGGGGAGGGGGAAGAACCTCTCAGTAGAGCTGAAAACAACTGAATTTTGGTAGCAAATTTTTCTTTAAGTTAACTGAGCCTCCAACAAACAACTGTGGATTGAAGAGGACAGTGCTGTATTTTTCTTTTAAGATGCAAATACGTTCCAAAAGTTTTAAGTTCAGGAAAGCATTTAAGCTTACCTCCAACTCTTCCCAATGCTCCTATGAGTGACTGTCCCCATTGCCTAACCGTAAGGCTTAGGCCAATTAAAGGGTGAGTACAGTGATTTAAGGTACATAAACTGTTACAAATACTTTTAGTCGCAATTTCAGAACTAAAAATCAATCCTTGCAAATGTAAGGGGACTGTTGCCCCCTTATTAACATTCAGTGGGGGTGTTTTGGTTGGCTAGCTCCCAGTACTAAAAGGGGAAGGGTCTATGGGAAATCAGGACCCTGAGACTGATAGTCCCCAGGAACAATGGGGAGAGGCCAATGCTCCAGGTCAGCCTGAATGACAGGACGGGCAGGCTAATCAGAGAGTCAGGAGGCCACAGAGCTCCCGTCCTCCATGTGAGCTGGAATTGCCCGGGTCAGACAGAGTGGGGCCAAGCTAAAGAGAAAGCAGTGATGCAAGCTGAGCTGGGGAGCAGAGCTTTCCAGATCCAGAGAGAGCAGACCCTGTCCTGGGAGCAGAGCTGCAGCCCCAAAGCCAGAGGCACAGCCCAGAGAGAGCAGACTTGCCCTGGGAGCAGAGCTGCAGCAACCAGAGCCAGAGGGGCCAGAAAAGCAGCCCACGAAGTAGGTCAGTGCTGTGAGCAGAGTCACAGAAACAGCCTGCAGAGCAGACCTGTCCTGAGAGCAGAGCTGTAGCAGCCAGAGGGGCCAAAGAAGCAGCCCAGGGAGCTGGAGGCAGAGCAGCAGGAGCAGTGCTGAGACCGAGTGGTGGAGCTGGGGCTGGAGCAGTCTGGAGCTCGGTGCGGTGAGCAGCTGGGGAGAGCGAGGGGGATCCTGGGCTGCGGGCCCAGCACAGGGAGAGACCTCAGCCAAGAGGCTCTGCCGGTCAGGCTTGGATCGTAACCCCGACAGGGCGGGGGCGACACTGGGAAGAAGGGTCCTACCACTTAGAGCCTGAGAGCGTGTGGCCACCACCAGAGCAAGTGTCCAGCCCACAGCATCCCTGCAGCACAGCCAGGGCCTGAGAAGAAGGCCTGGGACTTACAAGAAACAGACTGTGAACTGCCCTGACATTCCAGAGACACTGTTTGTGATGTTTCCTGCCACAGAGCGGGTTGATGTGTTTCCTTTAACCTTTCCCATTTTTCCTTATTCTTTTTAAAATTAATTGTTGATTAAATAACTTGCATTTGCTTTAAATTGTATGTAATGGTCAGTGGGTCAGAGAAGTGCCCAGTGCAGAGAGAGTACTCTGGAGTGGGGACACCCTAGCCCCTGTCGTAGGTGACCACAGCAGGGTTGGGGGTCGAGCCCCCCAGAAATCCTGGGCCCAGCCTTGTTGGGGTTACGAGGACTCTGCCAGACAGGAAAGTGGAAAGGGAATCCTTAAGGGCAGGGAGGCCAGTGGGTAAAGGAAGTGGAAGCGAGGACTCGGATCCTTTTGCTAGCCCACTTCACCGGGGTACTGCAGAAGCCAGGAAGGTTCCTCACAATAGCAGGACTATTCCCCCGCTTACACAAACATTTATTGTGGCTGTTTCATGCTTATATCTAGGAAGGGGCCAAATAACCATGGATAGAAAGAAGTGAAGCTGTTCAGAATGAAACTGCCTAAGACAAAAGTACATTATTAGTAGGATCTGTCTTCCCCTCCCCTTCAAGATGTAGTAGTAAACTATTGATTCCTTAATCCTAATATTTCTGTGAACTAGAGTAATATGGAAAGAGTTAGCATATGCAGCTATTTAATAATGTTCACAAGAGTAAGAACAGGAAGAAAGATAAACAGGAAACTCTGCAATGCTCCCTTGAGATTTAGATGAAAATTTCTTCTAAAGTCTCAATGTTCTGAACAAGCTGAGACTTTATTTTCATGACAGACAATTTAAGATTGTGTGGAGCCAAGAAATAACTGGAAAAGTGTCCTAAATTACCTCCGTTACAATGCATTTGCAAGCGGGGAAAGAGGATTCCAAGAAAGGATGTCTTGCAATCCCTAGTGGACAGCTAAGCAGCAAGCCACAGCAGGGGATGTCACCAGGAGAACAATATGAACCTGTCACAACAGAACAGAAGACCCAGTGCAACTCACTTGGTTTTAGGCTTCACCACCAACCTGAACTCAGTCAATAATCATTAAGGTTTGTGACACTTTCGATGAATCTGGACCAACTTTAGTCTATATTTCCCAGTAATTCACTCCAGGTTTAAGCCATCTTTCCCTTCCTCATGTGATTTCCCCCCCAATAAGAGACAGGACGTGGACTCCCTTACATGACACCACCTTTCAGGGTAGGTAGGATGTGTGGTTTATTACATCCCCTCACTTCCAAAGTCTTCTGAGATGTTCAGCTAGCTTTATCCCAGATATTCAGAGGTTGACCCTCTGTTTCACTCCCTCAGCTTTCATCTTCAAGGGGTCAAAATTTACCCTATATGCCCACCACATATTCACCTCTTCTTCAGGATATCTCCCAGGAAGATTCCTGCTTCACACCCATTCAGTAACAGTGGAATCAAAAAGGCTTCAGATCCCACTGTTGACTGCCAGAATTCTTCAGAATGGACAGCATGGACACCATAGTTCATCAAACCAGAATATGGTTAGTAGCCATTGCTACAATGGGTCACCATGGAGCCTTTTTATCCCTGTGCTGCTGAATGGTGGAGGCAGACACCACCTCCCTGAAGAGATCCTGGAGATGGGAGGAGAGTAGACCTATCTGCATGCCTCCGCCCCTTCTCCCCCCTCCCCCCCGCCATGTCCTTGGAAAACATACAATGCAGCCAGCCACCCTTTGAAGATTTGTGAGGGAACGGGTTGAGCCAGCTATCCCTGAAGTCAGAGTTTGGGGACAGGTGGCTTACAGGCCACCAGCTCCCCTAGAAAATAGTGTAAGGCTGCATACTGTTGAGTCAGTATCCTGCATCCGGTGACAAAGGAGAGATCACTCAAATTAGGCTCAGGTTTGCCAGAACCTGGGATGAGTTACTGGTAAATCTGGAACAAAGGTTGTCCACAAGACCAAGGGAAGCCCAGGCCCAATGCAGTAGGAAGAGGAGTATGGGTCACGGCTTATGGCTATTCACAGAAACCATACAAAAATCACGTTTGTTTCAGAGCTGCCATTGATTTGGAGTGCATTGGATTGTGCACATATAAACGAAAACAGAAGCCAAAAGGATCAGCAGGCCTCCTGCAAACAAAAACCAAAAAGTTCTAATCTGGAAATATTCTATGGCTGTACAGAAGGGCCATCTTAGGTATCAAGTTGTTTGTACTAGTCTCAATGATTTTATTACATTTTAGTGCTTTGACACGATTGATGGAGCCAGCAAGACACAGGGGGGAGAGTAGGCAGATGCTACAAAATTTCTCAAAAATGAGCCACATTCCTGGCCTGCTTTTCCCTATATTTGAGTCACGTGCCTCTCTCTCTTTTGATAGAAAATGTACAAATTTATTAAGGATTTTTCAAATAACCTTTTTCCTGAAAGTCCATAGGGAGGAAATCCCACACCATCAAAACCTGAACCAAACAAAAATAGCATGTAGGAGGGCAAAGCAGATCAAATAGTCTTCAAAAAAAATTTAACCCTTAGGTAGTCGGAGTACAACTCTACAGCTGTCAGCAGGGAAAGTAGCCAAAGATCTGACAGCAAATGCTGCTGAAAAGATATACTCCAGACCTTGGCATCTGGATTCCACAGCTGTCAAACCTGTCTCCTCTGTAACACCAGCTGTTGATGTCCCTGCTGGAGATGGCAAAATATGTGGAAAGACTGCAGCATACACTAGAAAAGGAAGAGACTGACATTTTAATGTAGTTAATTTCATAGCACCACAGATTGACCTTTTTCTTTAAAAATATATAGGTTGTTTAACTCTTCTATAGTACAATATGGGGTACAATATGGGATATTATTTTGGCTTTTGTATATGTTTTGAAAATTCTAGGGAGCAAAATTACAACTGGGTGAGCAATATAAATCAGGTCGGGTAGCAGTGAGTTATGAAGGATTATGTGGCAGTGTGCCCCCTAGAATGGGAGCTGGATTCCTTAACTGTTCGTTTCTGTGTTTTTTATTGTGTTTGATTTTTTTGCAGTCGTAAAAATTTTGTAAAGAAAGTGCAGTATTTTGGGGTGGGCGGGAGCAAAGGAGAGGTGTTAGCTGGACTCTTCCAAAACATGTTTTTAATCCTTTTTATGGAGTTTGTTTAGCAATAAGTTAGGCCTTCTCAATAGACAACAGTTGCACCAGTTTAATTAAAATTTGGGTTTTAAAACAGCCTAGTTAAACTCATGCAAATGCCTGTGTAGACATAAGCACATTGGTTTACTGTTGGCTTACATCAAATTATTTTAAACCAGCTGTAAACTGATTTGTGGGTGTCCACACAGAGCTTTGCACAGATTTAATTTAAATCTATTTTCAACCTTTTTTATTTAAACCAGAGCAACTTGTATGAGTAAACAGGCCCTATTGCCTAAGGGATATTCATTCTGACACTCTTTAAAGAGTCATCAGCAGCTAAGAAATTTGATTAGAATTTAGCATCTTACACAAGATCATTCCCAGGTTTGTGCATTAAAAGAGGAGAGTGAGGAAGTATTGAGGAGTCAGGAAATGTACAAACCAATGGGTCTAATATCTGCAGAGGGCAGGATCCTAGAAACATTAAGCAGAGATGAGATTGCAAAGTACACAAAGAAATGAAGACAAATGATCACAAAGCCTGACAAGCAAAGATGGTGGAGCAGAGATTTGATGGAGGCAACAGTGAAGTTATTTCTGTTGATTTAAAATTAAAGGTATTTGAAACATACAGAAAAGTCAGCAAGTGATGTATGGAAGGCACCTCTATGAATATCTGGAGGAGGGGCGCATATTACGGCTGTTAAATGCATGTGAAAAGAAGGTAAACGAGGGGTACTACCAACAGCAGCATTGGGCCGCCTAATCCATTTCCATCTGGGAATAAATTCTCAAAGAAGGGTACCACTGCTGGGTGATCAAGCTGGCAAATGACACAAGACTTGGTGTATAGTTTAATAACAGAAATAAAATGGATTGATATCAAGGCCTATATAGGTTAGGCCAGAGGGGCTCATATCCTTTTATGGTATATGTTAACTCATATTAATGGGAGTTCTGCTATATATGTACTCCTTGAGGACATGATTCAAAGCCTATTGGTGTCAGTCAAAATAATCCCATTGAATTCAATGGAAAAGAAATACCCTCAGAATTAAACTGGTGCTAGGAATGTTAGATATGTGGAAATAGCAGAGAGAGAAGCTTTTTATTTTTTCTAATGATTTCCTCTTGATTTTTTAAAAAATGTACATAGGTCCATATGACATAAAACCATTACTAGTTATAGTGGAACAAAGACCTCAAACTACAAATCCTAACATCTCTAGGAACATACTGAAATCAGAAACAATGAGAACACCAACTTTGCTTGAGCTCAGAAGTTGATGAGAGGGGGAGAATCCTAGTCACTCCTAATTACAGCAGGCTATAAAGTACCCTAAAATGGTTAGGCAACTGAAGGCATATCAGATACTTTTAGATTAACCAAATATTTACATCACTTGTTTCTGTTGGAATTAACATATCTGGTCTTCAGGGAACATCTGCAATTTAGGTCTAAAGATCAAATAAGTTAATAAAAAGTTCTGACTTTGTCATTTGGGGTTTAACTCTTCAAGGGACTGATCATGCAGGATGATCAACAGCTTCTAGAATGTGCATCTTTCAGAACAGGGGCCTTAAGGAAGGGGGGAGTAGGACAGAGTATTGAAAAGGGTAACCAAAAACTAGGAAACAGGTGAAATTTAAAGCATATAATGAATGCTTTGGGCAATTCCATACATCTAGAGGCAAAATACTTTTATTGACATCCCTGAGAGTACTGTATAAGGAATAATGATAGATATTAATTAGCTAGATCCAGATCCCATTGAAGACCATGGGAAACTTTCCAATTACTTCAACTGGCTGTTGATTGGACCCAAAGTGCAGATCTAGCTAATATTGACCATAATATAAAAGATCTAGCTTACAACATGACTTTGTAGGCTTAGTGAGGCTTTCATATTCACTGTGTCTCTCAGATCTAGTTACCGCACTCTTTAAGTATCTGATTCTGCAGGCCACATAAGCACGTGTTTAAATTCGTCGCTATTCAGCAAAGCATTTAAACAGGCACTTACTTTTTAAGCGTGTGTTTATTTCCCATTGAAATCAAGTAGGTGCGCAGAGGTATCGCCTAGGGCTTAATCTGAAAACAATGGGATTGTACACATGTAACTGAGGGCGTAATTTAGCCTGCAGACCCTCCATTCTGAGAAAAGGGCTAGGAACCCAGCTTGGCCATCAGAGCCCAGACTGAGAGTGTGGCTCTATAGACACAACCTATTTTTATTTCAACACAGAGCAAATGTGAAATGGAAATCAGGCTGACCTAAATCAGCATGGAACCCCACAGTCATTTTTTACAAACCACTTTGTAGGGTAGAGCCTCAGTTCGGGTATTTAAATATCACATTTGCCTACCGAAGTAGAGAGCAATAAGGCCAAAGAGGAACAATATCCTTTTAGGTTAAGACATCCCCTATTTCAAGGATGGGCCAGCCTATTGGATTAAATAAGGGCACACTGAACAATTTGAATTTGCCTGGTCTCGAATTCAACTACAGCCAAAAACTAAACTGTTCTTGGTGCTTGAAAAAGCTGGGTTAACTTTTTTCATTTCTCTTCATTTTTGTGCCTCTGAACTTCTGGGTTCTGGCTGGGAGAAGAAGTGCTGACATGTAATAAAGAAATCCTCTGGTTGAAGGAATACCTAGAATATTACCATGACAATCTATTCTTTTGCTCAGATACTCTCTGTTTCTCAAGGGCTGGCTTGAGGATTCTAAAAGTCATTAATTTCTTGCTTAAAATTCATAGGTAAACTCTAGCATTCCTTTATATATATATCAGTGGTTCTCAACCTTTCCAGACAACTGTACCCCTTCCAGGAGTCTGATTTGTCTTGTGTACCCCAAGTCTCATCTCACTTAAAAACTACTTGCTTACAAAATCAGACATAAAAATACGAGTGTCACAGCACACAATTACTGAAAAATTGCTGACTTTCTCATTGTTACCATATGATTATAAAATAAATCAATTGGAATATTGTACTTACATTTCAGTGTATTGTACATAGAGCAGTATAAACAAGTCATTGTCTGTATGAAATTTTAGTTTGTACCGACTTTGCTAGTGTTTTTTATGAAGCCTGTTGTAAAACTAGGCAATAGCTAGATGAGTTGATGTATCCCTGGAAGACCTCTGTGTATCCCCAAAGGGTATGTTTACCTCTGGTTGAGAACCACAGTTCTATATGAAGAGTTAAGAAAAAAAAAAAAAACTCTTGAACTCCTTTATTCTTCAGGCCTGATGGCTTTGAGACTTCAAATGTGCAAGTTATTGTTTCTCAGGCCATTTTCCCTCAGACTCACAGGTTTTTAAGAAGGCATTAACTCCTAGCGATTATGTTAATGCTTTCTCAGGCACATATTTTGCTAGCCATGAGTATTTTACTGGTAGTCAGAAGAGTCTAACTTCTGAGAGAGTCCACCTTTTGCTCCAAGGTAGAAAACTGACTCCTTGCTTTTAATTCAAATGACTGCACAACTAACCAGCAGCTTTTCTATTACTGACCTGCCCTCAAAAGGTGCAATTGTTGCTGGAATTTCAAATTTTGCAGAGAAAAGTTCCGAAGATGACTGACGGTCAGGCTGGCTGTGCAGATCTGGGAAAGGCTTTTCTTAAAGCAGCTTGATCTTAGCATTTTCTCCCCTAAACACACTCTCTGAGTCGCTTTAACAACATGCTAATCAAGAGTTTCTCTCTGGATTTCCTCAGCGTTTGTCAGGGCTTTGCTGAAATAAGGAGAGACGGTGAGAGAGATTAATTAGATCAATTAAACTGATTAAGTGGTGCATAAAGCGCTATTTTCTTATTTCTCTCCCTCACTGGTTATTCATTTATTACATCTTAAATACTCAGTCCTCACAATTTATAAAATATTCAAAAGGAAGAAGGTCAAGCAACTTTGTTGCAAGTGGCTGAATACACTCTGCTCCACAACTTACTCTGATTGGCCAACTGGGTATTTTTAATGTCAACAGTGCTGTGTGTGAAGTAGTAGGCTCCTGGTACATTTCTCTTTGGTGGTATGCACCCGTAACCTTGTTAATACACTTCCTGTTGTTGCTGATCTTTTTGAAAAAATTATTCCCTCCCACCTTTTTCTAATCAATATCTTGCCCACCTTTATAGCTGATAAAATGATCAGTAAGAGCTCAGTAGATAGTTACACATAAGCAGACTGCAGCAACTGGATTTTCTCTTTAAAAAGAAGCAAAGTTATGTACGCATTTGAGAAGTATGGTGGACTTCATGGGATGAACTACAGAGATTTCCTTGGTTTGATAATCCCTTTAAAAATCTCTATCTCCAGGTTTTGCATCCATTGTTCTAGTAGGGTCTGGTACTGCTTTAAAAAAAAAAATATTTCAAAGCAGCACCAGACCCTGCCAGAACAACAGATGCAAAACCTACAGACACATCTTCACTGCTACAAGGATCAACACCCCGCATAACACACCTTTCAAGATCTATGGGTCCTACACATGCCTACCACAACCTCATCCAGTGCACTAAATGCCCCAATAACCACTATGTGGGTGAAACCAGACAATCACTCTTGAATGAACTTGCACAGGAAAATGATAAACAACAAAAACACCCTATCACCTGTGGGTGGACACTTTTCACACAGCGATCACTCTGTATGTGATCTATCCATTCTCATCCTGGTTCTCAGCTGGTATGAATTGGCCTCATGCCGCTGAAGTCAATAGTATAATGCCTATTGACACCAACTGAGAATATGGCCCCATAACTTTTGGATGGGATTTGAATTTGGTTAAACAAGTTCTCCACTCTTAGTGCAGAAGCACCGCACACTGATTTCATGCTAACAGGAGTAATTTATTGTGGCAGGTATCTCAGAAGCTCTTTTTTACAAGGCAAACAAGTCGATAGTACATTGCTTAAAAAAAACCCACGTAAATCCCATTTCTCCATCATTTCACTTTGTAGACTGTGTGCTGGTGATTTCAATACTATCAGTGCTTTAATGTTGTACATCTGCCTGAGGCAGCTCAGCCGTCAGTGGATCAGTAGGGTGTTATCTCTGATGAGGATACTTTCTTACAGGTAGTTCAGTATTTTGGGGGAACTGATTTTAGTCATACAAAATAGATTAAATGCAGGACCATGCCCTAAAAGGGGTATATATTACCATCCGATATAATGATGTCAAGATAGAGGCATTTGATGAAAGACCCGGAACTAGCATTAGTTTTTCTTCTGGTTAGCATGCAAAGGAGTATGTTTGTGTAGTTACCCTTGCACTTTGATCAGCTTTTGAAAAACAAATCAGTAATTTAATCCCAAATGAAGAATGAGAAATGCTTCAGATAAACTTAATTTTCACTCCTGAGATATTGTTGTAAGCAATGATAATAAACAAAGCCTTCTGTTGTGACATTTTCTGGCAATACAACAGAGCCAGCATATCTGAAATCTAAATTTGCCTCCGAGCTTGTAAACATCCTGGGCCTTTGTTTGTTTATTTATTTATTTTCATGTTGTGGTTTTCATTCTGGAGGCATCATTTTAAATACATTTTTCAAAAGATTGTGGAAATGGCGGCATTGGCAGCAAAGATTAAGCTTTGTTTTTACATTTGTTTTGTAAAGCTAGATGGTAGGAATACAGAGTCATTCAGATTAAAAACTCAGAGAGAAATCCTAGCTCCACGAAAGTCAGCGGCAAAACTCGTATGGACATCAGTGAGCAGGGATTTCAAACTCAGCTTATTATATTTTAGGATTTATCTATACCGGGAGGTTAAACGGGATTAAATTGAGTTAATCCAGTTTGAAAACACTAGTCTAGTGTACACATGACACCAATTCAATATAGCTCACTAACTCCACATTTATTGTGGACTCTGGAGTCCCTCTTTCAAAGTGACCCAAGATTGATGCCCTCCTTTGGTCTGCTGTCAAATCAACTGGATGCCTCCATTCCCCTTTAAAAACTGGTACAGAGCCAGAATTTTCCATTCAGCTCTTGGATATAACTATTGCTGCATTATTACTCCAGAAGCCTTACAACATACCTTGAGTGGCTGCTTGGAGTCATGGTGAGCCTGGATCTCATCACTGTCTGGGGAGAAGGGTTAATGTGGCAAGCTGTTGGGACCACCCACCAGAATAAAGAAATTTTTGTGGACATTGTTAAGCAGATGTCCATGGGGGTCACAACCTGGACACTACCAGTGCAGGATAAAGAGCAAACAGATGGTACATTAAAACCAAGGATACCAGGAAAAAAATCCAGCAGGAAATGTGATCTGTCCATTTTCTGAGGACCTGAACAGGATTTTGATCAGTTGCACCACTACCGAACCCAAGAATGTTGTGGACCCCATTGGCATTCTGCTGTGCCACCCCACGGATGAGCATGAAGAGTCACAGGAGGATAAACACAAGGAGGCCAGTGAAGAGCTATCCCCAAAGTGCCAGGCTCACTTTGGGGCTCAGAACCCTGACAACAGCCAAGTAGGAAGAGAGCCCAATTCCCAGACAGAAACCAGGCGGATATTGAGGAGGCAGATCCTATCAAAGGAACATCAGCATGTAATTTCTGTATAAAATGTGTTGTATTGTTGTTATGCAGTACTGCCATGCTAGCTTCTGTTCCAGATTCCCCACAGCCATTTTTGGCAGATATGCGGTAGGAATCTTTCTGAGTTTCCTCCCTCAGCCCATGCTGTCTGTTTTCCCCCCACCCCCATACATTTTCAACATGGCAGAAGCTCCAGCTGGGCAGTCAGCCTCCGTGTAATGCTAAAGCCCTGACCACAGACCATTTTGAAGCCCCTGCCATGGAGGGCACATGCCTATCTACCCCTTTTCCTCTATCCTCCCCACATCTGTCCTGCTTCCCCCCATCCCCAAAGGTCCCCTCAACCTCATTTGCCAGCTCAAAATGGCAGCCACAGCTGTTCAACTGCAAAATTCAAAAGTTTATTGAGAGGTGGTTACAGGAAAAGTGTGGTTAGTATTCTATTTTACATGAGGTAGATGTGGACACTGCTTGCCCTTAAAGGTACCAAGACTACAGCTCCCCACTGAGGTATAATTACTTGTAACAAGCATTCTTACAGGAAAAGAACTTTACTTTAACAAAGCTCTTACTGGTTATTCACAGGCTTACATAGAGAGAGACTAGGAACAATGAATGCTTCAGATGAACCCTGTCTATTTTTTTCTCTGCACTTTCACCATGTCTGCAGGGGAGACACAGTGGAACCTGAGTCTGAGAAATTGCTCAGTTTTTGTCTGGGCTTTATGGGGGACAGCTGCCAAGTCATTTCCCCAGAATAGTTTGCAACACCCTTCCACTCCTGCAGCACTTCTGGAGGATCATCTTGGTGGATAGCTTCCCTACATGTCTCCTTAGTCTGCCCTTTGCCTTTTGGATAACACCGTTCTTTGCCTCCTAGTCTCCCACCTAAGCATAATGTCATCGAGAATCAGGACAGCCTAAGGAGGACGTAGAGGGGATTACTATCCTGCTCACCCCCAGATAATCCCTACTAGCATCTCTAAGACTGTACAAGCACTTCCAAGGCACAAGAAACCCAAACTGAGACCATAATTCCCAATCTCCCTCAGCCTTCAAGGCGCAACGGCAAACCCAAGCAGTATGTACTGCAAGACAAAGACCACAGTAGAGCCCTCCTCATGCACACACCACATACTGTCTCTGAGGTTCCCCCAAGGAAGGAAGGAAAGCCAAAAATACGTATTAAAACAACCCGATCTCATAGCCTCTCTGGTCCCTCCTGCTGTTGGAGGAGCTGGTGCTACCACAACATCATCTGCTCAGCGGTGTGGTGGGTAAAGTCCAAGACTCAAGGCACCCAGCTCCAGGAGCTCTCATACAGCCAAGCAGTCTCTGCATGTTTGTGGTTGCCAGCATAGTGGCACAGAGCATCATTGGGTCCATGCTGGCCGACAGCAACTCGAAATGGAGCTACTTCACCGGCAAAGGGAACCTGGGACGGAGACAGCGGAAACATGGGATTTTTAAAAATTTGAACCCACCTGGCTTCCTCTCTGCATCCCATAATGCACAGCGAGAAAAATCCCACAATGCACACTGCTCAGCAAAAAAGGAAAGAACCATGGGATACCCTCTGAGAATGCCACACGCTTACTACACAGCGAGCCACCTCCATGTGTACCCAATGATGCAAATGGAAAGAGGGCATGGCCATCCTGGTTGCACGCTATTAGTGCAGCTTGTGTATTGCACATTAAACGTGCATCAAATCAATCCATTTTAAGCCCCCTGTGTAGAAAAGCCCTTACGTACTTATATGACTCCTATCACCATAGTATCTGAGCACTTCACAATCTTTAATATATTTATCCTCACACCAACCCTCTGAGGTAGGGAGCTGAGGCACAGAGGAGTAAAGTGATTTACCCAAGGTCACCAGGCAAGCCTGTAGCAGAGCAAGACTTGAACCGAGGTCTTTCAAGCCCAAATCTAGTGTCCTAACCACTAAGACATCATGCCTCTTTTTGCTAGAGAGGAGGATACCTCCTCATAGTTATAGTTGCAAGCAGCTTCCATTATAAATCCTTTTTTTAAGTTCCCTTCATAACTTAGCCTTAGAAAATTGGGTTGGCGTGAAAATTGTCACACTTGCTCTTCAGGCTAAAGAGAATGTTTCTGCAAAGTTTGAAGGGAAAAAAATTAAACTGTGATTTGAGTTACATCTGATCAAATAACTAGCCTGATTTGAAATACTGACTTTTCTCTAACAGTTTTGTTTCCCATTAGTTCAAAAAATGGCTTGTTACCTACCACCCCTTCAAACTTTCCATGGGAGTAAATCCCCTTGTGAACTCTGGCTCTGGCTGTGTTTGAAGAACATGAGTTGTACTGAAGCAAAGCTATGAATGGCTTTTTGTGGCTAGTTTTGAGTCCAGCCTTGTTCCCATTGATTTCAATGGCAGGTCTGAGCTCAGTCTTATCATATGATTGTTGATATCAGTGGAGATTATTTTTTGTTTGTTTTCCCAATGACTTCAGAGGGAGCAGCACTGGCATTGTGTCTGTGAGCACATTGCCATCTATTGGTGGGTTGCAGCTTACACATATCCTAGGCCAAAACGTTCAAATCCAGAGGCCCAAAGTTAGGCTTTGAAATCTTCATATATGCAGTACTTTACACTCGTTAAGCACTCTGGAGGGAATCCTCCTCTTTGCTACAGTGACAGGGGGAGAACTCACCAGGTGCAGGCACTGTACTGACAGCCAGAGGCTGTCTTATCACAACCCCGGCAATGAGGGCATTTTGGAGGCAGGGCTGGATTAACGCAGGGGCTTTAGGGGCTGCAGCCTCGAGCTAAGGGGGACCCCGGCACAGCCAGGCTCAGGCAGGCTGCCTGCATGCATGGCCTCACACTGCTCCTGGAAGCGGATGGCTGCTGGTATATCTCTGCGGCCCCCGGCTTGGGGGGAGGCAGTTCCGCGTGCTGCCCCATCTCCAGCACTGTCCCCACAGCTCCCATTGTCCGGGAACCAGCCAATGGGAGCTGTAGTGGTGGCGCTTGCGGGCATGGGCAGCGCACGGAGACACGCTGTCCCCCTCCCCCTAGGAGCATGCAGAGACGTGCCAGTAGCCAGCAGCTTCCTGCCTGAGTCCTGCTGCGCTGCCGCCTGTAGTAAGTGCCTCCCGGCCGGAGCCTGTATCTCATACCCCCTCCTGCACCCCAACCCCTGCCCCAGGTCAGAATCCCCTCCTCTACCAAACTCCTACCCAGAGCCTGCACTCCTCACCCTCTCCTGCACCCCAACACTGTGCCCCAGCCTGGAGCCCCTCCTGCACCCAAACTCCCTCCCAGAAATCAACTAATATAACAGCTGTTCTAAGGTCAGAAGTAGGCTATTTTGAATTAACTTAACTATATTCTACATGTTTTAAGACTGAAATGTAACCACAGAATGGCTTTATGTTAATTAAAAGGCAAGTTTAGTATAGCGTTAATAGCCTTGATGCCATAATTTTGATCATTTTGTTTTAAATTAGGAAAAAGACATATACAAGGACCTCACAAAATCTCATAGCCCTGGGCCCACAGGCGAGTTAATCCGGCCCTGTTTTGAGGTCAGTCTAGAGTTGGAGGGGTCATGTCAGGACAGGAGAACAGTCTCCTTGGCTTATGCAGCCACAACATCAGCTGCTGAAGGGTAAAGAGCAGCCCATAGAATGTGTGGGGATAAGGAGAATTGTAAGTCAAAGCAGCTCCTACCCCCAGAGAAGCCCATCTTAAGGTCTTTATGTTCCTCCTCTCCCTGGGCTATGCCTTTGCCTCCTGGAGGTGCAGTGCAAAATCCCACCTTAAGTATTCATTGTCTTGCATCTAAGTGCTTGTGCTTTGTAACTGGTGTGATAGATAACAGCTTTTTGTCACCTGCAACTTGTGATGTGGTAGGGTTTTTTAAATAAATTGTTTTGGTTTTGAGATCCATATTGGGGATGGGCCTGAGCTGCCAAATTCAGATCGATGCTACCCAAAAGTTTTTGGGGTATTTTGTTTTCTAATATGCAGACATCATTCACTGACTTTAAGGGAGGCAGCTGACAGAACAGACCCCAGCAGTGTCAGAGAGGATATTCTCAGGAACTTCCTGTTCATGTTAAAGAAGTTTCATGGATAATACTCTGTGCAAGAAGAATAGGCATATACCACCACCTCAGCACCCCTCAAGCTTGAAATGTTTGGGAAGTTTCTTTTTATTCAAGCCCAGTCAGAAAGAGAAAATCCCATTAAAACAAATTGGATTGCTTTTAGTATTTCTGTGCCATACAATTACACACACTAATGCTCTCTGTTTGAGAATCCAGAAATGAAAATAATCCCCCTTTTCTTGCACTGTATTTGCAAATCCACCAGATTGATCTTTTTGACCATAAATAGACTGATTTACCAAGGCAATGCATGATTAATCACAATCATCCATTTTATAATTGGTATCAGGCCATATTCTCGGGCATGGCAAGAAAAATTTACTTTTCATATCTGAACACTCAACCTGTGTATGTCCAGCAAATGACCAAGGCACTCACAGTAATATGAATATGCATTGGGGTGAACTCAATGATTCTACAGATCCCATGTCCTACTGTTTTTTGGAGACTTTGGATGTAACATTCTCATAAGTGTCACATTGGTGGGGTCAATCACTCTCTCCTTAAAGCCTGAATCTACTGAGGATTTAAGTTCCTCTGATAACTAATGCAGGAGATAAAAGTGATGCAGCCTTGAATGGTACAAGAGCTGAATACCCTTCAGATGGGATTGAAATTGCTACTCCAGATTATTTTCAGCAGACGGGGGGGAGAGAGGGGGGTCATATAAGGTTCAACAGATTTGGATCTTCCACCTTGATATTTCTTGAGGTTATAAAGATGCATACGAGCAAACACTTGGGAGAAAATACAAAAGAAGTATATGCTCGGTAAGAGTGCAACAAGCTATTTGCCAGAGATTTAATTGCAGGTAAAGAAGCCATTGTAAAGGTTCTTTAAAAACTAGAGCTGGTAGCTTTTTTCACACAACAGGCTCATAACTGACCGTAATTTAATGCTGTGTGTCAGAGGTCTGCCAAAGGGCTCAAGGTCTTGAGCTCTGGAACATCTCTAAGCCTACTAAGTGAAGTGACCACACAGTGCTCAGAAACCCTCCATTCTCTACTCCTCTCATTTGGGAGTCTGTGAAAGGATGAGAGACCAGAACAGGGAGGAAGAAGTGGAATTAACTCCCATTAACCTAAAGAGGTGTCTATCAGTCCCTGAATGAGTTTGCCTTTGTTTATGTTCTAAATAATGGATGTTGTCACTACTACATTTTTAAAGGCTTTAAAAATCACTTTTTGAAGTCTAAAAGTATCTATTTTTTTTGTCCTTGATATCCCAGAAACACCCCTGAGGAGGACATCACACAGAGAGAGAGAGAGAGAGAGAGAGAGAGAGTTCGTGCAGGGGCGGGCAAACTTTTTGGCCTGAGGGCCACATCGGGTTTCCAAAATTGTATGGAGGGCTGATTAGGGGAGGCTGTGTCTCCCCAAACAGTCAGGTGTGGCCCAACCCTGATCTCCTATCCGACCGCCCCCTGCTTCTCTCCCCCTGACGGCTCCCCCGGGACTCCTGCCCCATCCAACCCCCCTGTTCCCTGCCCTCTGACCGCCCTGACCCCTATCCACAGCCCCGCCCCCTGGCCACCCCCCAAACTCCTCTGCCCTCTATCCAACCCTTCCTGTCCCCTGGCGGCGCTACATCCATGCCGCCCAGAGCACCGGCTCAGGCCACGGCTCTGCAGCTGCGCTGCCCGGCCGCCCAGAGCATTGCACCAGCAGTGCAGCGCGCTGAGGCTGCAGGGAAGGGGGATCTGCGGGGGAGGGGATGGGGACTAGCCTCCAGGGCCAGGGGTCAGAGGCCAGGCAGGAGGGTCCCACAGGCCGGATGTGGCCTGCAGGCCGTAGTTTGCCCACCTCTGGTCTACAGAATATTCAATTCTACTGGACAGTTTCAGAACAAACAGAAATCAAACTTTCCCTCACTCCCCTTACAAATCACTTCACTGTGGTGACTTGGGTTCCAGTGTGATTTAAGTACAATGTGATTTAAGGACAGAAATAGTGTGTTTTAATTTATCAGCTGGTTTCAATTTTCAAAAAGAAAAGGAGTACTTGTGGCACCTTTTTGCCAATACAGACTAACACGGCTGCTACTCTGAAACCTTTCAATTCTCAGTCTCTGTTTCTTTGGCAACAACAACAACACTACACTGCATTCTACAGTACATTGCATCTGAGGAGCTCCAACTTTACAAATTACAAACACAAGTTAATTAAGTGACTTTATGAAAATGGCCTTGCAGGGTTCTTTCTGATTCCATATCAAATGTGTTTATTTTCCAAGTTAGCAAATATTGTGTTTAGCTGCCAGCCCAACAAACCTACGCTGGGCTCCTCTGAGTGTTCACCTGGGTTCTATCCATCCCACATCATCATCACAAGCAACAGAGGGGTCTGCAGACCACGTTAGACTCTCAGATACATCAATGCAACCCTGGTGTCTTTGCGTGATGCCCTCAGTGACACCTGTGTATTCTCACTGTTTTTAAGTGGGTCATGAATGGAAAATTTAAAGATACACTGGGACAGCTAAAAACACAGTTAATCTGACAGAACCTCTACTGTTGATTTTGATGTATAAGCTGTGAAGAACCCATCTTGCCTGTCAGAGCCCAGGCAGCTGGTCATGTCCCTTTGATTGCAAATTTTGATTGAACATTTGAGTAATTGAGTTTGACTCACAGGAATAGTTACAGAAAGCAGATTGCAAACTCATGTGTGAGCATTAATGGAAGGCAA
The DNA here is from genome assembly GCF_965140285.1 of Lepidochelys kempii. Lineage (NCBI taxonomy): Eukaryota > Metazoa > Chordata > Testudines > Cheloniidae > Lepidochelys > Lepidochelys kempii. The sequence goes on along the minus strand of NC_136388.1, from coordinate 25,930,795 downwards.
ATTTCAAACACACTAAACCAGAGGTGGGCAAACTACGGCCCACAGGCCACATCCGACCCGCGGGACCTTCCTGCCTGGCCCCTGAGCTCCTGGCCCGGGAGGCTAGTCCCCAGCCCCTCCCCTGCAGCCTCAGTGCGCCACGCCACCGGCGCAATGCTCTGGGCGGCCGGGCAGCACAGTTGCAGAGCCGCAGCCTGACCCAGTACTCTGGGTGGCATGGCTCTAGCGCCGCCAGCCACTGGTGCTCCAGGCAGCGCGGTAAGGGGCGGCGGGGGGGTTGGAGAGAGGGCAGGGGAGTTCGGGGGTGGTCAGGGAGCAGGGGTGTGGATAGGGGTCGTGGCAGTCAGAGGGCGGGGAACAGGGGGGTTGAATGGGGGCAGGAGTCCCGGGAGGCAGTCAGGAAGGAGAGTGGGGGTTGGATGGGGTGGCAGGGGGCAGTCAGGGATGGTGGGGCAGGGGACAGGGAGCAGGGGGTGGTGGACGGGGTAGGAGTCCCGGGGGGGCCGTGAGGGGATGGGGGGTTGGATGGAGCAGGAGGCCCAGGGGAGCCGTCAGGGGGCAAGAAGCGAGGGGGTCAGATGGGAGGCGGGGGCTTGGCCACACCTGACTGTTTGGGGAGACACAGGCTCCCCTAACCGGCCCTCCATACAATTTTGGAAACCCAATGTGGCCCTCAGGCCAAAAAGGTTGACTGCCCCTGTTCTAGACTGTGTATTTGTTTCAATGCTCTTCTAATTTCTGACAGGGACATTATATCTCTTTGTTGTTAGCTAGAATTGTTTCTCTTATAAAACAACTAAATGCTTGCTATTAGGCAGGGTTTTTTGGCTATCACAGCTCTGCTGTTAATGCAGACTAGATGTCATATTACACCTGGTCCTTTCCCACAGATGTTTTTAATTCCACTAATTATGCCACAGACTCACTTGCCAAATTATACTGTCAACTCAACCTTCTGGTCATTACAGGCTGTCTCACACCCTTGTGTATGTCCTTCATGCTGTGTTTTTCTCACCAGTCTGCCTACACTTCTTTCTCCCTCATATACACATATGCACGCATGTCTTTAAGACCTGAATAATCCTTTGTCAACAACTGATGAGCCTCAGAGAAAAGAAGAAAAGGAGTACTTGTGGCACATTAGAGACTAACCAATTTATTTGAGCATAAGCTTTCGTGAGCTACAGTTCACTTCATCGGATGCATACTGAAGGATGATTGCTTGCTACCTTTTAACGCCATCTGAATGTGATCATTCAGAGCTACAAATTGAAAAAGTTGTCAATCCTTAATGTTTTCAATTAAAAATTTCTGTAACACGCAGGGAGTGACTAATAAATGAAGCAATAGCGCCTAGAAATGCCACAGACTTCTGGAGTTTTGCAGAAATCATTTCTGCAAATGGCAAATAAATAAATTAGCCCTGTCTAACGTACTAAGGGCTAGGCTGCACTTTTGCACTCTGCCCAGGGCAGGACTGATGTGTAGCTGTCTGCCAGAGCAGCAGTAGAAGGAAGGAGTGTTATCTTTTTGAGATAATGAGCCCCTTTCCTGCTTGTCCCTTGCTGCAGGAAGTAGTAATCTGCTACTGGCCCTTGGTTCCTATCTCCTCTCCCTTCCCACCCCAGACACAGACTGGTTCAGCAGCTCCCTGCCGCTCCCCACCCACAAGTTTGAGGGAGGAAGTAGAGGACATTCAGCACCAAGGTACGCCTGCACTCAGACCATACAGAGGTATGAGAGCTGATGTTACTTTCCGTTATGTCTCCGCTCAGGCATGCAGCTTAAACCACTATCTGGTCCTCTGTGATTTTGAAGCTGTGTGACAGGGCACCCTTGCCCCGCACTAGATGGGAAGGTGTTAACCCTACATTGTGGGCTGAGTAAGCCACACCCCCTTTACCTGACTGGGCATGCTCCAGGTGTACCAGTATAAGAGAGAGCAACTCGGCTCAGTTGGGGTTGACTTCTATGGAAGAAGGATGTGTTTCAGCTGAGTGGCAGCCTGCAACTGTAGGAAGCCAGGGATGTGGCAGCTCAGACAGATGCCAAAGCAACCCTTGCAGGGTTTAGAGGTGCTGGAGAAGGGAAAGACTGGAGAACTAGAGGTAACAGGGATGATGGCAGGAAGCAGCCCAGGGGAATCAAACAGTGGATTGGTGAGTGAGCTGAAGCCCTGAGTCTGCATGTTTTGGTTGGAGCCTTCCTTGCTGACTCAGTGGCCTGCGCTATGACCACTAACAGGGCCCTGGGCTGGGGTCTGGTGGAGAGAGAGGGCCTGGACCCCTCAGCTGGGGGTGCACCATTCCCCTTGTGCCTGGCAGGGGCTGATTGTATTGACTCTGGCTGCTAGGCCTTACTGCCCTGTGGACAGGGGCAAAGGTATTGACTTGGACCACTAGGCATCACTGCCCTGCGAGAAGGGGTGGATTTCCTGACTCTGGCCATTGGGCCTCACTACCCTGCGAGAAGGGGCAGATTGACTGATACTTGACAAAGGTGAATTTATGGATTCCCGTCACTATGGCCCTACTGATACGGGTGAGTATATTAACTTGGGCGGGGAAGGACATAGACATAAGATACATACACCCCACTCTTATTCACTAAGAGAGATGTAAGCACTTGCCCGGTGCAGGGCAGGGTTTCCCCCAACCCTGTCACAAGCAGTTCTGCATTAAGACCTAGAAAGCCAAGTTTGCTAGCTTGGGTGTTATGTCTGTACACTAACTGGTCCTGAAATCTGTGATAATTTTAAAACCATTTATTAAACCAAATGTTTGGCATTGAATGTAAGTTTAGGGCCAGATTCTGATGTGCTTAGTTAAGATGAGTAACTCCTTACTCTGTGACTAGCCCTACTGATTTCAGTGTCACATTGGTCAATGACAATAACAGGATCAGAATCTGGGCTGTAAGGCAACTGTAGTCCCTGATACTCAATAGGTGTAAGAGCTGTGGTAGGCCCCGTACGTGATTTCATAGATGATCCAGGGATTAGCCCAGGAATGTTTCCTCCTCTCATCAAATGTGGAATTTCTCCGACCCCCTAAAAATCACACCCACAGAAAGGCATAGATGAACAAACTTTATTACTGCACTAGTGATATCAGGCCTCACTCTGTGCTCACAACAGATTAAATTAGGAGGAGCACCACAAAACCAATCTGAAGGCCAGGCCCTGCCACTCTTGTTCCCCTTACTGTGTGAGTGACCCCCTTGGAATCCTATACAGTGTGAGTAAGGGTGAGAACTGCGTCCTTACCTTGTAGGAGCCCTGAGGCACTGGACAGCACTGACTGGACAGCCTCAGGCACCCCGTAAGCACTTAACACACAAAAAATAGTAACAATGGGCCTGATTCTCTTCTCACTGGAACCCGAGCCTAAGGGAATTTCAGTGAGATTTAGACATTTAAATTCCTTAGGTTCCTTTGAAAACCTCAGCCTTGCGTTGAGCCTGATTCTGCTCTGGAACTGGATTATTTGGGTAGTTTGTGTATTTCAGCCATCTTGAACAGTGGGATCAGACTGGTCCCTTTCACTTTCTGCCTGGGCCTGCACTAGCGTGCTGCTGCTGCTTGGATTTCTGCCATGGCAGGAGGGAGTTTAAATAGAGGCCTAGGTTGATTGACATTTAGAATATAAATTTTTTAAAGCACTTTTCAAAATAAACCCAAGAAATCTGGGCCAAACCCTTCCTAGAAAGCATCCCTGTAACATAAATGTGTAGCTGTGGCTTTTTTTAAAGAAATCCCTTTAAAATCTGTCACAAAAATTAGAAAGCAATCTCTAATTACTATGGTTTATCAAATCAAATTAGTGTCAAGATGGAAATGATTACTGTTGACAGGTCTCCTTTAAATTACTCAGCAAACATTAAGGGTATGAGCAGCACAGGGACTCTGACAATAATACAGTCAGTCTTCTGGGAAGGGGGACACTTATGGTGGGTGATGCTGGAGCTCTGCCTTCTCTGTGTCCTCTTTACGCACAGCTATAAATAATATTCTTCATTTCCCTCTGTCATTCATTATAAACCAGCAGGCTCCCAATACTGACAATAGAGATTTTGGATCAGTTGAAAAAACAGTCATTACTGGTATGTTACAAACCACAGAAGTGAAAAAAATAAGATCTGCTTTATTAAAGAATAAAATATGCAAACAAAGATGGAGACTCAAACAATAACAAAAAATAGCAATTCTAAATTTTCCCCTTCTCCATCAGCTGGAGGAACTGCTACTCAAAAGAGACAGGTAAAAGATGTGGCTGATAAGGTGTGTGTAATAAGCCATGCTGCCATCTAGTGATGAAATTGTAACACTATTTTAACAAGTTAACACTAAGCTTTCAGATATATTGCAGATTCCCAAATGTCACTTATGCTAATTATGTCTCTTAACCTGTATTGCCTAGTTTCAGTGACAGAATCTCTGCAAGGTCCTCTATATTGTTATGAGATTCATTTATTTGTACCTATTGAGATTTTCCTGGCAATATGTGGCTGACAGTAAGTAATAATCTATCTTTTATCAGTGTTTTTCAGTCCTAAGAATTTTTTCAACCCCAGTGAATATACACTTACTATAGTACCATTTGGGGGGGGGGGGAAACAAGGACAGAGTTCAACTCCTTTGTCAGCTAATTGTAGCTAATACACAGTTAATTAGTGGAGGCTTGTGTGAGCCCAAACACAGCTTGTCAGCCAAAGTGATGTAATTATATTATTTGTAGTGTGTTGTTGGTCTCTGTATATGAGACGGACAAGGTGGGTGAGGTAATATCTTTTATTGGACCAACTTCGGTTGGTGGAAGAGACAAGCTCTTGAGCCTCGCAGAACTTTGTCAGGTTGGGAAAAGGTATCCCAAGTGTCACAGCTAAATACAAGGTGGGACAGATTGCTAAGTAAAAGGGTTCAGTACATCTTCTAAGAAGAACAGCTCTCTGAAGCTCAGAGGTTTGCCTCTTCCACCAACAGAAGGTGATTATAGTATGTGATTTAAAAATTAAACTATAGTTATTTTATTTTTTTTCCCCTGAAGAAGTCCATAATATGTACACTTCTTGGATTTTCAGCATATCAGTGCTTTGCATTTCTGATCCTGAGGCATTAACACTTCAGAGGTTAAAAGTCAGATAAACAGCTCTATCTAGTGGCAATTTCAATAATTGCATCAGAAATGAAGGGCACTATTCCTAACAGAATTCAAACCCATGTGTTGAATCTCAAATGAATTTAGAAATAGCTGGCCAGCTTTTGCATGTGCTGTATGTTTTAAGTGATTCTCTTGGAGGTATATAGACTTAACCCCTACAGCCATATTCTGACATTATTTACTCTTATGCTTTGAGAGAGGGCTGCTCTATTCAGCTGGCATAAATTTTGCAGCAAATCCCCCTGACGTTTTGCCATTTGTTAAATTATGCATCTTGTATAGAGATGGCAAACACCAAAAACATTTGTGGTTTAGATTTGGGTTGACTAAGCATCCAGAAGTTCAGATGCTTATCGGAACTGTAATCCTCTCTCCAGCTTGTGATTCTGGCCTGGAAATCTCATGGAAGCAAACTGCTGTTTCTTCCCTTCTCCCCACTCACTACCCTCCCCCGCCCTTCGTTTTCTTTGTTTTTAAGATTTCTGGGCCTTCTCCATCTGACCCTGGCCAAAAGAATATATGTGATGATTCTCGGTTGGAAACCAGAAATGACAATAATCATCTACCTGAAGTGTTGGAACCTCCAAAAAGTCTGGCTCAAAACTTTTGAGAAAATGGGTTCAGGAGACCCTTATTTCTCTGGACTAGTTCTCCCTTCGCTAGACTCTTGGGGCTAGATTATGTCTGTAAAGTAAGGGGCGGTGGGGAGGCAAGTGTTTTAGTGTGGAGCGATGCCCCAAAGGAGCGCTAGGAGGCTTGTGCACAGTAACCTCCCACACTGTACTGGTCACATCCTGGGCCGCTGCAGCAGGAGAGTAGAGAGACTTGGTCACATCTTCCCTGCCCTCTGCACCCTGCTCTTCAGGATGATTTGTGCCCTTGAAGGGTAGGGAGGGATTGTAATTTTGCATGATCCTGCCTAGCCCCTGAGCAGATTCTGGTTGTGCTTGGGCTCATAGGAAGCCAGCCAGTCCCATACATATATTCAGAGAAATAAATGAGCATATGCATTAACTAGAGTTCCCTAGACCTCTTTAACTTGTATACTAATCCTAAGGCTATCTCTCTCTGTCCCATACATCCCACACTTTTCTTACCACGTTATCTTAACAAGAACTACTAAGCACCAAGATTAGAGGAAGCAATAAAATCTGAACTGAATTTATTTTTTCCTAACAAAGATGGAATGTTAAAACAGGCAGTTACAAATAAATTTCATTAAAACATCTTGCCCTGTGAATTGTCTATTGGTAAATGTTCATTCTCTGAAGGTTAGAATGGACTGTGTTCAAGGGATAAACGTTAAATAACCTTTTTTCTTTTAATGATCATGAAGTCTATTTAATGACAAACTAAATTAATATTTTGCATAAACTGTGAGATGGCTAACTATAACTCAGAACACACAATGGAAAATGTAACATTAAAATGTACGTGTAAATGCACATGTATGTGGTGCCTATAAAACGCAGCCTGCTGATCTGGCTAGACAGGTGACAAGCTATGACTGTTCTTTTTCCTTCTCCCTTCCTCCCCATTTCTAACCCTAATGTTAAAAAACAACCTACAATGTCTGTAACTAACAAAGCTGTGCCAGTTCTTCAACAGACTTCTTTGCAAAGGTGGTTGAAACTCAGAATTTCTGTTCCATGTGAAAATTCTTGTTAAATCCTGCACCACAGAACAGCTGCACTATGGAACTCGGCATGAGCAAGGACTGGAGGACTTGAACAGATACGCAGAAATAAATGATAACCAAACCTGCAGTTTGCAAATTACCCTGCATGGAAACCATTCAGGACCTTCAAGCTACTTCTCTATATCTGGACTTGCACCTTCTCTGAGTTCACTGTAAATGGTTTCCATTGTACATTCATCCTACCGATCCAGGCTGTTTTCTACAGGGAATCAGATTGGATCTGATATATTGGGTTTTCCAGCTACACTTATCTTGCATTTTTAAAGCTGTAAGTCTTGGATCCTGCCTCCTTTTTCTCAATTCAACCCCTTGTGCTGGGTTTTCTTTATTACATCTCCTTTTATAAGCTCTGACTCATTTCACTCTTTGTGTTCTCTCTTGGCACCTTCACATAGTCACTGACTGCCAATTCCTTGCAATCCTCGCATCGTTTTCTGCATTCAGTATGTTTCTTGGCTGCCTGTCAATTCAGTCTTTAACCTTTAGTATTTCCTGTCTCTATTCTCAGAATTTTTTTCTCTTTAATATTACTAATCACTTTATTCCTTCTTTTGCCCCATCTAGGGCTTTCCCTTGATCAACAGGAAAACAAGAATATTTTCTTGTATTTGGATCTGGTTGAATTCAGAAGGGGCTAAAAAGGGATTCATTTGCACATGCTTCCCAGGACTTTCACCAAAGACTTTATTTTTTAACTCTGTCTTCATTTTCAAAGTTTTAACAGGTTTACAAATAATAGCCTTGTAAATATCGGAGACAATGCAGTAACCATTATAACAATGGGCTGTTTCTTGTAGAAACATTATACAGTAGTAAAAAGAAAAGGAGTACTTGTGGCACCTTAGAGACTAACCAATTTATTTGAGCATGAGCTTTCGTGAGCTACAGCTCACTTCATCGGATGCATACCGTGGAAACTGCAGCAGACTTTATATATACACAGAGAATATGGAACAATACCTCCTCCCACCCCACTGTCCTGCTGGTAATAGCTTATCTAAAGTGATCATTGTTGTAGTAGTAGTAGTAGTAGTAGTAGTAATCATTGGCACCCACTATTTAGCATAGTGTCATCATGTTTAGAGTGAGCATCTCTTCACTGCTCATGACATGTTTCTAGTGATTTTATTAAATTGAATGCATTCTCTGGTTACGTACATTTAACACACCAGGCATGCCTATCAAATGTGTGGTTGTTTTGGTTGGTTGGTTTTTTTTAAAGGGACAGGTGTGCTGGGGTTTTTTGCTGGTGAATGTACTTTGAGTATTGAATAATTGGTAACCAAATTTGCCTTTTTTTTTTTTTTGCTGGGTATATAATTGGTGCATTAATTTTTCCATAGCTACTGCCTCCCATATTTTTTTGAACCATTCTTCTAGAGATGCAGCTGCCTCTTATTAGAAACACTCAAAGATTAAATGCTCAGATATTGCAGTGATAGGTGTGTGCTTAAAATCATACAGTAGATTGTAGGCGGAACGTCAGGAAGGCAAGGAATATATGGCTGCCTATAAAAGAGATTTGTTTCAACTTCTGATCGTTTTATTTTCTTCCCCATTTGCTGGGCAGAGGGTTTCCTATAAAGAACCATATGAAATGGAGTCAGAGGTACTAGCAAAATTAATTTACCGGGGGAACAAATTCTGTTTTTCTGGCTGCAACACTTTGACATTTCCTGCAAAGCTGCAACTATTATGTGGATTGGGATTTATATATATTTGTTCCATTTTACTGACTGCCCTCCTCTCTGTTAAATGTATTCAGACACTGAGTCAGCATACCAGACAATCTTCTAAAATATGTATTCCCTGAGCTCACTGTTATCTTGACATCCTACTGCATTTCTTCTGTTTGCATTTTGCATCAAGCAACTAATTAATTATTTTGGAAATTTGACCTAAACTACTATAAATAATTAAATAACTAGTGTTAATTTGTATTTTGCTAGCACCTAAAGGCTGCCAGCTGAGGATCCACTGTGCTAGGAACTGCACTTGCATGCACATATACACATAAAACAGTCCCTCCCTGAAAGTCTGCAGGCTTTAACTTTTCTAAATCTAACAGAAAATGGTTAGGAGACGGGATGAATTATCTCCATTTTACAGATGGGGAACTGAGGCCTAGAGAGATTAAAGCTCCAGTCTTACAAACGCTTACTGGTGCTTAGAGTTAAGAATATGTGTAGTCTTATTGACTTAACTGGGACTACACACGTTTAAATTTAACCATGTGCATAAAGGTTTGCAGGACTGGAGCCTAAGGCTACATCTACACTGCCATAAGACCCACAGTATAGTCATGGCTGGCCCTGGTCGGCTGACCCAGGCTTGTGGGGCTCAGGCAGCAGGGCTAGAAATTGACGTCTAAAGGATGGGGCTCGGGCCCTCAAATACTATAGGGGGAGTGGGTCTCAGAGCCTGAGATCCAGCCTGAGATTGAACATGTACACTGCAATTTTGAGTCCCACAGCCAGAGTCCTGCATAGACCTACCCTAAATTTACACATGTAGTTTGTGTCCAAGTTGGTAGCTGAACCCAGATATAGAGGTGGGTACAATTTTTTTTTGGTGATTAGTAAAATCTCATTAGCCAAGAAAAACACAATGATTTTTTTTCCACCTTCAGATTTTTTTCATTTGGCTGCCGAAATAGAAAGTGATTTATCTGCTCAGCTCTACCCAGATCTCTTTATTCCCAGTCCAATGTCTTAACCAAAAGGCCATCCTACAATATTAAAGAGGCAATTCCTCATTTTATGCCACTCGTTGTTATGTTGTAACAGAACTCTAAAAATGGACAAATTCTTTCTCGTTCTTTGAACATATACACAAATATCAGTATGATTTAGCTGTAATACTTTGGTTGTATTACACTGTCAGCTAGTTTAATCTCTATAAAAGCTATATTAAACAGTGTAGGGGTTTACATTAAGCTGTGACTGTTGCTAGTCAAATAATTCACTGTAAATTATTGAAAATGTAGACCTATTTTCCTGATTGTCAGCCAATTCTGGAAATACGTTCATTTGCCAAACAATTTGAGCCAGATTCAAAACTTGTTGAATTCAATAGGAATCTTTCCACTGAGTCAAATGGATTTAGGATCATGCCTATTTGAACAAATGTCTACTATGGATTGTTTACAATGGTCCTTTTGACTATTCTCTGATGGTGTGTGATTAGTCACCCAAGTCACATGGTATGGTTTCTGCTCCATGAATGGATTACAAAAACTTCTTAGTAATTATGTTCTGACTAAATATATTTTTGCTTTTGTTTGTAGACTCTTTATTGACATAAATATTATTGCTGTGTCAGGCAGAAAACCTGTCTGATTCATTGACGCTGCTGCCAGAAATGCTATTTCTGGAATAGCAGTGGTTAGTCCTGGTGGTTAGGTAGCTATAGGAGGGACCAAGTGTGGGATAATACACACCCTATTTTGTGTAACTCTTTCAGTCGTCACCGCTGGAACTCAAACCTTTCACTCAACAAACAGTCATTGGCCTTTACTGAAGAAAGGCCAGACAAATAGCTTGTGTTCATGGTGGGCTATTAAGCTTTAACCACAATGCAATTCTCACAGGATTTGTGGGCAATCAGTTTCACTCTTGATTTCCTTTCATCTTCATCTTGTGTGGTAGATTGTGGGCAGAAGTGTGAATTTCCACAATAGATCATGACAGGTTTCAGAGTAGCGGCCGTGTTAGTCTGTATTCGCAAAAAGAAAAGGAGTACTAGTAGCACCTTAGAGACGAACCAATTTATTTGAGCATAAGCTTTCGTGAGCTACAGCTCACTTCATCGGATGCATTCACAAAGAAAAGAGAACTCTTCCCTCGGGCTCCCGCTGGCTTCTCCAGGATCAGTTGTGTTACTGCACTGGATGCCTCGTGGTGCCCATCTCCGCCACTCTGGATTCGGGGATCTGAACCAGACTCCCTTTCGATCGGCTGAGGGCAACGGAGGCCATCGCCTGTCCCTTCGGAACAGCACTCGCCTATCTCTTAGGACCGACTGACCCATGTTCAACTGCTGTTCACATGGAACCCTTCTCCACTTCAGCCTTCAAAGTTCTCGTTTGAATATTTGCTACTACCACCAAGATCTGCACCTGCGGCAGCTCCACCTGGGCCCGCGCCCTAGGCTTCAAGGCACACCACAGCAGCCCTCCTACTCGTCACAGCATAGCCCCCGTGGCCAGCGATGGCCAGGTATGGGCCCAATGCTCCAGTGCCATCCATTTTCAGGGCTAGTTGATTAGGCAGGTGAGTTGTTACACACTCCTTAGCGGATTCCAACTTCCGTGGCCACCGTCTTGCTGTCTGTATCAACCAACACCTTTTCTGGGGTCTGAGCGTCGGCATCAGGCGCCTTAACCTGGCGTTCGGTTCATCCCGCAGCGCTAGTTCTGCTTACCAAAAGTGGCCCACTAGGCACTCTCATTCCACACCAGCAAGCCGGGCTTCTTACCCATTTAAAGTTTGAGAATAGGTTGAGATCGTTTTGGCCCCAAGACCTCTGATTCGCTTTACCACATAAAACTGCAGAGACGGAAGAGTGCCAGCTATCCTGAGGGGAAACGTCGGAGGGAACCAGCTACTAAATGGTTTGATTAGTTTTTTTCGCCCCTATACCCAGGTCGGATGACCGATTTGCATGTCAGAACCGCTACGGACCTCCACCAGAGCTTCCTCTGGCTTCACCCTGCCCAGGCATAATTCACCATCTCCACTGAATGCATCTGATAAAGTGAGCTGTGGCTCACGAAAGCTTATGCTCAAATTGGTTAGTCTCTAAGGTGCCACTAATACAATAGATCATGGTGTATGTTCAACAACTGTGCAAAGACAGCTGATTGGCAATTTATTAGGTCTTATCTAGATTAGGTTTGTTTGTCCTGGGATGACTACACTGAGTCCCTACTAGATATTTCCCTTATTTGGTAACGTGACTATAAGTTGTTAGTGCTTTTATAAATAATACTTTTCTGCTTACTGTAAAGGGTTGTCATTGACAGCAATGGGATTCCAGTGAAGTTACATGTTATATTCCACATCCTGCCAAAAGTGTTCACCACAGCTCAAGGTATTGCAATGAATAGCAAGGGAATTAATTATGACCTGTCACCTCTAGTGATGTGTTGCCAATGTCCGAAATTTAATCGTTGGACTAACATTAGGTATGTACTCCAGAGATTCATGGAAACTATTTTTTTTGGTTGTTGTACTGAAGAAATTCTAATCTTTAAGTGCAGTATACCTAGAAAATGTTCATGTTTTAAAGTACTCCGCAAATGGTCACTTCCATTTGAAACAATCATACTGAATGGAGCAAATGGATGCCTGATAAGTGAAAGCATCCTTAAATTTCACTGAAAGGAATCTGAAGAGGTATTAGATGGACTCTGTCTCTGTGGAAATAATTTTCAAGAGGGTAAAAGCAGGCCAGCAAAGCAAACTGAAAATGGTGTGATTACTGCTGTGGTACATGAAGTGAATGCTGGAAAGAAGTATTCTTAGTTGTAGCCAAGTTTCTGACAGTGGCTGGGTTCCCTGCCACTAGCTCAGCAGGGGTTCTGTTGAAACACACTGAGCCTGTCTCTGGTTCTACAACCACTTCTCTGCCAAGATTTCCCTGGGTCACTTCCTACCTGACTCTGTTTGCCATCTCCGCAGTCTCTCCCCTCTCTGTGGTGTCTCAAACCTGTATGCAGGGATCTGTCTCTGGTTGGTTGGTCTCCACGTCCTGGAATGCAGATAGTCCTCCCACAGGAGTCAGCAGCACACCTCCTTTCTCTCACCAGTGGTTAGCCTAGACTGAGCCACTCCGCTGCACTGGTGTGGGTTGATACAGCCCGTCACAGGGAGACAAAAGCGAAGTTATGGAATAAAGGATCAAGTGGTAGAGGCTCACAGATAGGTCTTGCAAAGTTGTTCCTCACGCATACTTACCACTGTAGTGGAGGTTCAGACAGCACTAAAAATGATGAAATGTGGAAGGCAGTGAGACTGCATGGTGTACCAACTGAGGCATTTAAAGTGTAGGCCATGAGGGAATGGTAGTCATTTTTCAATGTAATTCTCTGGAAAATTGCCCAGCAGGTGACCGAAGAGCACACTGGTCCCTACCTTCCACAGTAAAGGAGATGTGCAAGCATCCTAGAATCATAAAACTGAAAGGGACCTCCATAGGTCATCTAGTCCAGGCCCCTGCACTCAAGGCAGGACTAAGTATTATCTAGACCAGTGCTCCTCAAGCTATCTGATGTGGGGGACTGGCAATTTTTTTTTTCCAATGTGCGCGCAGACCAGCAGCCGATGGCTTGCAGGCAGGCACCAGTCCACGGACCACCGCTTTGAGTAGCACTGATCTAGACCATCCCTGACAGGTGTTTGTCCAACCTTCTCTTAAAAATCCCCAATGATGGCAATTCTACCGCCTCCCTAGGCAATTTATTCCAGTGCTTAGCCACTCTGACAGTTAGGAATATTTTCCCTAATGTCCAACCTAAATCACCCTTGCTGCAATTTAAGATTGTTGCTTCTTGTCCTATCCTCGGAGATTAAGAACAATTTTTCTCCCTCCTCCTTGTAACAACCTTTTATGTACTCTGTCTTCTCTTCTCCAGACTAAACAAACCCAATTTTTTCAATCTTCCTTCATAGGTCACGTTTTCTAGACCTTTAATCATTTTTTGTTCTTCTCTGGACTTTCTCCAAGTTGTCCACATTTTTCCTGAAATGTGGCGTCCAGAACTGGACACAATACTCCAGTTGAGGCCTGATCATCGCAGAGTAGAGCAGAAGAACTACTTCTTGTGTCTTGCTTACAATACTCCTGCTAATACATCCCCAAATTGATGTATTGATGTTTGCTTTTTTTTTTTTTTTTTTTTTGCAGCAGCATTACACTGACTCATATTTAGCTTGTGATCCACTATGACACCCCCTCCCCCCGCCCCGCCGATCCCTTTCCCCAGTACTCCTTCCTAGGCAGTCATTTCCCATTTTGTATGTGTTTTAACTGATTGTTCTTAAGTGTAGTACTTTGCATTTGTCCTTATTGAACTTCGTCCTATTTATTTCAGACCATTTCTCCAGTTTCTCCAGATCATTTTGAATTTTAATCCGATCCTCCAAAGCACTTGTAACCCCACCCAGCTTGATATCATCTGCAAACTTTAGAAGTGTACTCTCTCTATGCCATTAACTAAATCACTGATGAAGATATTGAAGGGAACTGTACCCAGAACTGATCCCTGCGGGACCCCATTCATTATGCCCTTCCAGCATGACTGTGAACCACAGATAACTACTTCTGAGAACAATTTTTCCAACCAGTTATGCACCCACCTTATAGTAGCTCATGTAGGTTGTATTTCCCTAGTTTATGAGAAAGTCATGCGAGACAGTATCCAAATCCTTACTAACATCAAGTTATATCATATCTATCGCCCCATCCCCACCCCATAAGGCTTGTTACTCTTGTCAACTATTAGGTTGGTTTGACGTGATTTGTTCTTGAAAAATCCATGCTGACTGTTACTTATCACCTCATTATCTTCTACGTGTTTGCAAATTGATTTCTTAATGTAGCAATTATTGACCCATCCTGTTAATGAGTCACACATGAAATGGATGGAAAGAATTGTCAAGAAAAGACTTTTGCAAGAACATGGCGCATCAAGTAATTGACAGCCAATTTGGATTTATGCCAGGAAGGTCAACAATTTAAATAGCTTGGCTCAGCTCAGTGTTGAGCCCTGATCAGCATGTGGATGTTAGGAGCTGCATGAATAGCACTTGGAATAAATGGAGGGAGTTGATTAGAATTCTTGTTAATTGGCTAGGCAGGCCACTACTACAACACAAACCTTCTAGCAGGTCAACAGCATGGGGGGCTAGTATTTGCCCTTAAGCTCCCCCACTATGGATTCACGCCCCCCCCCACCTTCCCAAATCTATCACTGGGGGTAATAATGACCCTCAAAATACTAGGAGGCAAATGTAAATGTACAAACAGAACAAGGTTTATTAAACAAAGGACCCCACAACCAATAACCATGAACAAACAGTAAAGCACTTGGCTGCTAACAGACAAATAGGCCTGAAGCCAAAGACCCCAAACAATATAGGTTTTTTGGTAGGTATACAGTAAATAAAGAAAACTAATCCATCACCATGTCACTGATGGACAGGATCACATAAGGATTTAGGAATACGACCCAGGAACACATAGTTTCTGATTTCTTCTGCTGTTCCTATCAGGAACAGGTAAGTAGGTCTGGTCTTGTCTTGACTTCACATCTCAACTTGGATCGCACACTAGGTACTGGACTGCCACTGAGGCAGACAGCGTGGAGTGCTGTGCTCTCAGTCCTTATATAATTTCCTACCTCTAGGCAGATTACACTTGCTACATGATCAGTTCCTGCCTTCGTTTAAACAGAGGGCCCCAACTTAAACAAGGAGGGGTACCAACATGGGGCCAAACAACCACCATAGTAAACAAAATGATTTAGGAATTGGCCCTACACTCTCGGCAATAAGAATATGCCAAGTAAACTCAAGAGCAAAGTGGGTAAGATGATTAGGCCAGCCATGGTGTACAAGTGCTAATGCTGCCAAATGAGGAAAAGAGAATAGCTACCTCATGCTGAAATGAGAATGTTCCAGTGGATGCTGATTAAGACACAAACTACACATTGAAATAGTAATAGTAATGATGAAGTAGCACCTGTCATGGAAAAGCTGAGGGAGCATCAACTGAGATGGCTAGGTCCTGTGAGCTGTGGGATATGTTGGCCAGAGAGTACAATAACTAGTAGTCATGGGACAAAGACCATGAGGAGGACCTAGGGGAAAAAAGTGGTTTTAGAGGCTGACGGGGGACACAGAAGTTTGTCAGCTTGGAAGACTAACTTGAAAAGAACATTTTGGAGATAAAGAACAAGTGCCACCAACCCCAATTGATGAGACAAGGAGAAGAAGATTGAGGCTCACAGATAGTATGGTGATGCATGCCATATAAGTCCTAGAGAGATGCTGCTAGAATGTAGGCCTAGATCCTTACAGGTATGCAGGCTTCTAACATCCATTAAAATGCTTTTTAAAGAATGAGCCATAGCTCTGGAATGCTATTGAGACGCTCCTGCTTCTGGATCAGGCACAGTGAAAGTCATAGAATCAGACTTAAGGTCAGAAGGGACCATTATGATAGTCTAGTCTGACCTCCTGCACAACACAGGCCACAGAATCTCACCCACCCACTCCTATAACAAACCCCTAACCTATGTCTGAGCTACTGAAGTCCTCAAATCATGGTTTAAAGACTTTGAGGTGCAGAGAATCCTCTAGCAAGTGACCCATGCCCCAGGAGGCAGAGGAAGGCAAAAAAACCCTGGATCTCTGCCAATCTGCCCTGGAGGAAATTTCCTTCCCGACCCCAAATATGGCCATCAGCTAAACCCTGAGCATGTGGGCAAGACTCCCCAGCCAGCCGCCCAGGAAAGAATTCTCTGTAGTAACTCGGATCCCATTCCATCCCAGGCCATTGGGCATATCTACCGCTAATAGTTGAAGAACAATTAATTGCCAAAATTTAAGCTATCCCATCATATCATCCCTTCCTTAAATTTGTCAAGTACAAGAAGCCTGGCAGAGACATTTCTCTCAAGCCCTGGAAATAAGACACTGACATTTTCTTAAAATGATTAAGAAACTTGTTCAGTTTCACTGAATGTATTTTTAGCTTGGAGAAAACAGATTCTGGAACTGTCTGTTCTTCAGTCACGTTTGTGAATGCTTGACACATTATTCTAGTCATGTTTTGTCCCTCCTACATTATTTCCTGTTAAGAACACAGTATCTTCCAAACAACTGCTTTGTAACAGAACTTCAGCTAAGACATGATACTTGTGCTGTCATCTGAATCTTCAGATGTCCTGATATCTATTAATAAAATTCTTCCTAAACCTATAGGAAATCTTACCCCCTCTCTCTACACCATACATTTTAGTTTCCTGTTTTTTTTTTATTGCTTTCACTATTAAATGTATTTGGGTTTTTAAAATATATACTTTACTGTAAATGCTGCTTTTCTACATATTCCATTCCAATTCGTTCTGTAAGGACATCTTTATTCATTTTTTATCCTCTGAATTTAAAAAAAAAAGAAGAATGAAACAAATGTGCAGCATGCATAAATAAAATGATGGTACACAGTCCAGTAGAGGAAATGCAGTATTAAAAGAGATTTGGGGCCTTTTTATTTATTCAAAAAACAGCAGTTGTTTAACTACCTCACATGCTTCTGTGTAGCATTCAGAAGAGCTTTTCATATTGTATTTTAAACATACAGCATTAAAGCCATGCTGAGGTTTTCTTTTGCTCAGTCTTTTTATATACGTGCAGTGGCTGCTACCCAGTTGCTATCTCTATATTCTTTTTTTCCTTTTTTTTTTTTTTTTTTTAAAAGCCATGAGAAGTCCTGTATCTTTTAGCATACAAAGCCTTACTGTCTTGGCATCATCTTCAGCCTCTACGTGGAAGGACTTGTATACTTTTAGAGAGGGCAACTCATTTATCTTAGCCTATTACCTACCTAATATCCTTTCTTTAAATAAACAAAATATCCATTTTCTTTTTGGGGGGGAAAGAAAGCAACCACATCCTTCTCAATAGAGGCTATATTTATGTGGATTTACTTATGAATATTAAGTTACAGTTCTCCAAAAAAACCCACAGATCACCACATATATGCATAGCTGTAGTAAATGTTTTTTTTAACAAGTTTCAGATGTTTATGTCCAGTAGGTAAGAAAGGCATGCAAAATACTCCTCTTCCAGTTCTGACACTGGATCAAGAGATGTACCTTTATGGCATGGTATTTTCCCTGGCAACTGTTGTTTAAGATTTGCATTTGGATCCATTAATTAAATGTAACAGGAGTTATGCAAACATCAAGGGAACAGATAATATACATTGTCTCCTGATAAAATTTACCACACATCAGAGCTAACATTTAGTTTAGTGCACTTATTGATAGCCTCAGTAGAGAGGCCAGGGGCTGAAGGGGCACAGAGTCTGAAGTCTTCTCTTTCCTCAGTAGGCCCTCATGGAAGAAACTTTTATAAAATCCGACAGAAAATAACTTTCCTATAGGTGGACACTCCTATAAAGTGTAATAGATTTATATTACTGTTATAGCATTTTATATGTGGGTTAAAGACCTTATAGAAAGGCTACCTACCATTCCCTCCAAAATTGTATAGGACTTGTCAATCAGGGATTTTTCCTTCCAGCTCGGGATAGAGGCAGACTAGTGAACCAGTGTTGGAAAGCATGAAATATCACTTCCCATACTATATCTGTTCTCTGGCAAGATGCAGTACAAGATTTGATGCTGGGGGCAGATTCTCAGCTGGTGTAAATTGTCATCGCTCCAATGGAAACCTGTGCACACAATTGAGAGGAGAGGACAGGGCAGGGTGTTGCGGCTGCACATGGTAGTGCAGGGGAAGGGCAGCAGCAGCTCCCCGGAGAACTGAAAAAACTAATACAGCCAAACTATTTAATTGACAGGACTCTATATAGTAAAGATCATCAGCCTCTTTCCAACATCTCAGAAATGCATCCCTGCTTCTCCATCTCTATGGCTAAGAAACACTGATCAATAGCACCGCTGAGAACAAAAAGTGGCACTGAGAGAATAGATGCTTGCATGTTTACCGTGTTGCTTATCTCATTTTGGCTTTCATTCAGCATGCCAAGGACTGCGAGAAGCTTCTAATTACATTGAACTGAAATCACGGTGGATATATTACCACATGGATAAGTTCTCTTTACAGGATTACAGTTTAAGGTTACAGTTTTTCAAAATGTGTGAAACATATGTTTTGTTGTTTTTTGGCCAGAAAAAAAGGGAGTTAAGGTGCAATTCACTTTATGCAAACAGGGGAGTAGAATATTTGGGCCAAATGAATAGAGAGTAAGAGGTTGGTCTTCAGACTGATCTATTTAAATAGACGATGTAATGTACTTTAGGACCAAAATAAGATGTATTTATTTTTCTTCCAAGTGGAGGGGATACAAGACAGCTGCAAACAATTGCCCTAACCCACAAAGACTTGTGTATGTGATTCGTTTACTCCTTATGTGTAGTCCTATTGTCTTCAATGGGACTACATTACAGGGCATGAAGTTAATCACATGTATAAGTCTTTGCAGGATTGGAGCCTAACGCTTGAACAGAAATATTTCTATTTATTATATTTCATTTTCTGTATTAAATATATGAAAACCGCTTATATCAAATGTTTAAACATTGTCCTGTGGTGTTTGAACTCCAGATGTACATACATAGAGCTGGGGAGGGAGAGGCAGAAAATTTAACTGGTTTGGCTAGTTTCACTTTCCAGGAAGAGTTCAGCGCAAAATGTAAACAGCATAAGTGGTGCAAAATATATCAGGATTTTTAAATCCTTTCAAGTGCAATAATTTGAGATGATGGTGTTACCACAGGTGAAGAATTTTTTTTAAAGATGTGACTTCATTTTGAGACTATAACCTTGAATTAAATCAGATGAATATTTAAGAACCAGAGTAGGATTACACAGCCAGAGGAAAAAGACAGATTACTAGTTATATTGCAATTAAATCAATCTGCCATTCAGGGTGGGATTCTGCTTTCGGGGTGAAAGGCAAGAGGAAAATGCTATTTTTAGACTCTAAATTGTAGAGCAAGGCCTCTCTGAAAGTAACACAATATGCTTTTAATGAACCTCTCCCGCCCCTCTCTAGTATCAAGGGCTTTTTGCAAAAATGTTAGGTTAACAGGAGCTTGCTCTGCAGGCAGGTTGCGACTCTCATAACTCTAATTAGAAACACTTAATTTTTTTTTTTTTTTTTTTTTTTTTTTTTTTTTACAGCTTGGGTGTTGACTGGCTAGTTGCAGTTTAATTTTGCATTTGATCTATGCCAGAGTGTTAACCATGTATTTTTATCATGTTGAGTGGATTTTTCTTGTAATATAATGATAGCTAATGGTTTACTTTAAGCAAAAAATAGGTGTTTGGTGTGGAGTTTTCCAGCCAGTCATAACTATCTGGAGTATTTCAAGCATCTTCCAGGGTTCCTCCCTGCAAACACATGAACATCTGTATCCAGCTGTCTTTTAAAGTCTCTCTTACTCCTGACCTAAATATTTTCTTTTGAACATTTGGGATGCTTTGGAATTGGTTGTTAAACTTTATATAATCCGTTAAATAAGGACTGATATCTAGTAGTCTACTCTTACTGATACTGTGCAATAAAAGCCTGTTCCAATGACTTTTAAAATCAATGGCAAAACTCCTGTTGATCAATTGGAATCTAAATGAGGTTGCAGATTTAAAGTTACCAGCCTTGTGGATGGAGGGAAAGCATTTTAATTCAGGCTTCTTTGGAAGATTGTCCCTGGTTCCAATTGAAAAATACCGGTGTGTAATGGGTCATTCGGATTCCTCCTGTGTGCATTTTTTACTAGTATTGCTAGAGCTGTTGTGAATAAGGCTAGTGCTTGTCATGATTCTGTCATGGAAGGACACGTGGATCTGGCATGCACGGAGAGCTGAGTAGATGATGGTGACCAGTAGTTCACAACCAGGAGTCTGGGGCCCCTTTGGGGGCCTCAAGCAGGTTTCAGGGGAGGGAGGGTGTCTCCAGACAAGGGCCTCCAGACAGGGCCAGCATTAGACTCTCTGGGGCCCAGGGCAGAAAGTTAAAGCCCCACTGCATGAGGTTGAAGCCCAGATCCATGAGCCCCGCCACCCGAGGCTGAAGCCTGAGCAATGTAGCTTCGTGGGGTCCCCTTTTGGCATGGGGCTCCAGGCAATTGCCTGGCTTGCTACCCACTACCGCCAGCCCTGGCTTTTATATGCAGAAAACCAGTTATTGCAGCACAGGTGGGCTGTGGAATTTTTATAGTATGTTTGGGTGGGGAGGGGCCTCAGAAAGAAAAAGGTGGAGAGCCTCTGATGTAGACGCTGTTTGGCACTTCTGGTCCTGGCCAGCTAATAGTGATTCACCAACCTTGTGAAGAACAAAGAAGTGGGAAAGTATCAATGTAGATATGTTCCCTCCTTGTTATGGGAGTTGGTCTGAATATTTTAGATACTCGAGTCACCAGAGTTGGGCTATGTGAATATATCCGTGCAGGAGCTAGTTGTTCTACACCTGTGTCACTGAGAGAGCTCATGTGTTTCCTCACAGCTTCAGAGTCTCCACCATGAATCCAGTGATCTTTTCTTTGGACCTTTCTAATGAACATCTGAGCTACTCTACCAGCCAATAACAAAAAGGAGATGGAGCAGAAAGTCAACCCAGAGGTATGTTGTGGGGTGTATCTACCCTGCACTGGTTCAGCAGAGATTAATCACACACTGTGGGCTAAGGAGGCCACATCACCTTATCCCTGCTGGACATGCTCGGGCTGGGCTGGCCGCTGAAGGGAGCAGAGGTGCGTTGCAGGCTTCTGCGACGAGACGGCTGGCATTCCAGGACGCAGAGGCTAGCCAGGCTGTGGCTCCAACCAACCCCCTAGCCACCTGATGCCGCAAATGGAGGAGAGACTGCGGCACCCCCAAGACTACCAGCTGCAGAAGAACAGGTAGTAAGTAGCCCAGGGGGACTAAGCATTGAGCCAGTTGTAAAACCAGGGTTTGACCTAGCTTGTTTCAGAAGGATCCCTACTGAGTTGGTGGTGGATACCTCTGCTGCAGACAGGGCCCCCGGCTGGGACCCAGTGGAGTACAGAGGGCCTGGGTTCCCCTATCCTGGCCACCACCCACCCCTGGGGGTGGCAGCTTACCTCCCCTCTGGCCACACTGCACTGCCCAGAAGGGCAGTTCTACTGACTTCGGTCACTGGACCGCACTGCCATGCCACAACGGGTAGTTCTATTGACTCTGGCTGCTGGGCCACACTGCCCTGCTGCAGAAGAGTAGTCCTATTGACTTGGGCCGTACTGCCTGACACCCAAGAACTGCTGCACTGACTGTGACCAATAGGCCACACTGTCCAAGGAGCTAGATTTGCTGTGGCGACTTGGGAGACTAGGCTGTTCAAGCTCTACCTTAATTCCCCCACAACCTGATACCCCCTGACAGGTGGACCTACCCCATGACCAGGTACAATAAGATCACGTCATTACTCTGTTAAAGCATACACACATCTTTATGGTTCTATAAAAATGTTTATCCATTTATTTTTTGTATATTGTATTCTTAATGTATAAATTTCTACAATGACTCATAGTATGCTCTGGTAACACTAATAGAAATTGAGGTCAAATTTGAGGTATATGACTTAATGGTTACTTTGGCTAGAGAACATGTGCTCATGGCCTTAACTCCTGCAAGGGAATTTAGATCTCTCAGAAACTGTCTACATCCAAAATGTGCATCAATTAACTAAAACTTATTAAATCTATTTTAATTAAGTCAATGCAAACTCCTGTGTGGACTCTCTGAAATTGATTTAAACCTGGCTTTTATTGATTCAGTGTAAGGCTTATTCTAAATCAATAAATCCATTTAAGAGTGTTCACTTGGGAGTTTACATTGGTTTAAACAAGTTGATTACAAAACACACCTTTAGTTAAACTGGTACAACTTTGAGTGTAGACTGGGTTTCCATTTCAGTCTGAGCTGTGGTACAAAGTCCTTTCCTGTGAACTTTGTTGTATCGATTGTTATGTTGCTATTTTGCCTATCATAAGGGTACACCGTGATGCATGAGAATTTGTATATAGATACATATTAATGCAGTTTTAATCTATACAAAATACTTTGAAAGGAGACAACTTCTTGCTTGACAAAGGAATTCTCCCACGCATTCTCCCACTAAGTACATGGGGAGTTACTTTTTATATCATTGTTTATACCTAACATTTAAAGTTCTTGATCTAGGTACTAAAATCTGAACTGCTCTATGAAAGGAGCCTCTACAATAAAAAGTACGAATGTTAAAATAAATTTATTTTGTTATCTCAGGAAACAATTACTTGTGGTTTAGAGCAAACTGATATCAGATAAGCAGTAAACTGAGGTGTAACATGTTTTCTTTCATTTCTTCTTAGAAAACATGTTTTTCTCTCTGTATTTCATGTCAGTTTCTGAATTCATTGCTCAAAGTACAAACAGGAACATAAACTCATCACAGCATTATCTACCCAGTGTTGTCCATTTCTTCAGTAACTTGTTGTTCAGCCAGTATCATTGCTGGCACGACAGTAGACTGGTTCTGTATTCTGATTGCTGCCCCAAACAACACTAACTTAATTCCAAAGGACAAAATGCAGCAATAGGAAGCAGAGGGCACTATTCATTTCATACCTCTTTTTTCCAGGAATCCATTAAAAAAAAGAACATTTGGAAACAAGAACAGGAAACAGTTTCCAGAATTAGAAAGACAGATTGCTGTGTTTTCAGTTTTTTTACTTTTCCAAATGATGACACCCTTGAATGTAAGCTGTATTTCTTGTTGTGCTCCCAACTTTATTATGCTCCTTCATTTTTAAGTTTAGCTTTTCACTCCTCTTTCTCTGGGTAAGGTTATTTTTAATTAGGTTTTTATTAAACCATTTGGCACCGTGCATGAACCCAGAAAACTCAAGCAGCATTGTGTAGAATGCAATAGCTGTCAAGTAATGGGCTAAGTCTTGTCCTGACCTGCAGAGCCAAGATAAGCATAATAACTGGTCAGTAAGTCCTCCTCCAGAGAAAATCAGCCAGCCAGTATAGAAACCTTAGGGAGTTAGGCATTGCAGCCCTTCTGATGAGGAGCCATTAGCAATTCCCAGCTAGCATTTGTTGCCTATTACCACAAATGTTACAACCAGCTTGTGAGTTGGATGCTCCCACTATCCAGTGCCCATGCCCCCTGCTGGAGACAATGTGGGTCAGTGTTAGCTTGCTTCCCCTGTAATAACTCTGAAGGCCATCTCATAGTAGGACAGGCAAGCCTTTGTATCCCATGTTGTAAAGAATCATAAGAAGTACAAAACCATGGGTAAACTCAACATGTTTCTTTAGCCTCAAGACATGTTAAAGGAGGACAGCCATAGTGACTTATAACCACTCATCTCGGAAGATCTTGCTAAAGCAATAGTTACCCCAGAACATTATATATGGCTTGTGGGTTGCTTGCATAGCTGGAGAATTAAGCTCAAATTCAGTTCTGGTGTAAGCAGGCACAGCTTCACTGAAGTCAATGGAGCTTTGCTTACTTACACCAGAGT
Source organism: Lepidochelys kempii (assembly GCF_965140285.1). Classification (NCBI taxonomy): domain Eukaryota; kingdom Metazoa; phylum Chordata; order Testudines; family Cheloniidae; genus Lepidochelys; species Lepidochelys kempii. The sequence goes on along the minus strand of NC_136388.1, from coordinate 25,906,653 downwards.
TGAATTTGGTCATTGTTCTTTTAGAAGGGCTTTAATCCTCAAACAAAACCTCTTACAGGACAGGCAGCTCTATATTTAGTTCTATTTCTGTGGGCAATACCAAGTTGACCTACAATTCTATTTCAACCCACAAGTCTCCTCCTACCTTAAGGTTTCTCTGAGCTTCAAAAACATTTGGGCTACTGCTCATTCTCCGCAGCAGCACACGGAAGACTTCCTGTTTATCTTAGGCCTAGTTCTGCCTGGTGCTGATCACCTCCAATTTCACTGAAACCAGTGGATTTACACCAGGGACGCAACCATGATTTGTTCTGGGAACTTACAATGAAGCAATGCAATCATCTTTATCAATCAAAACAATTTACTTGTTTTATAAACGAATAAGCTCAGGTGGTCTCTTACTGTTCAGACAGAACTCCCTGTTCAATCTCTCTTATTAATGGCTTTTGTTGTATATTTCTCTTCCCTTCTTGATTGCAGAGCTCCCTCTTTGTTGGTATTGTGCACTAAGGCCACCGTCTCTCTCTGTTTTGGCTCTCCAAGCCTCTCTTCATCTCATCCTTTCTCTCTCCCTCACTATGTCAAAAAGATTTTCCTCTATTCTCCCAAGTTTCTCTCTCTCTCTCTCTCTCTACCTCAAATTTTCTCTTGCTGTGACTTTAAGGCCTTTCTTTCTCTTCCTGCAACCATCCTCTTCTGCAGGCCCACTCCCTTTCTTTCTGCTCCCAGGTCACGGCTGTCAAATCTAGAATGTCCCTTGCCATTTACAAACACGATGATGACACTGAACACTTAACACATATGCAGGGCTGGCCTTACCATGAGGCGAACTGAGGCGACTGCCTCAGGTGCCAGACTCGGGGCAGGGGCGCCACTAGGACCCAGAGTGTAGAAAATTGGGTCTGCTACTGGTGCATATGTATTCTCTCTGCTCTAGATGCACAGAGATGGTGAAGTGCTGTGCTGGAGGAAGGAGGGCACAAGAGACAACTGGCAGGTGGGAGAAAAGGTGAGGGGGAATAACAGAAAGCAGCAGGAGCTGTAGGGAGAGAGAGGAGTAGCAGCAGCCTCTTATGGACCTCTCTAGCACCCCCAGGAGCCTGGACTGATTAACACTAGCTTCGCAGGGAGCTGCCTGTTTCCTGCTGCTTCCCTGAACCCACTTGAGGAGAACAGGCAGACAACTGAAGTAGTAGGAGCCAGTTAGGCTCTTAAGATGCTGATCTCTTCCCTCACTCAGGCCCTGCTACCAGCCTGCTTATGTGTCCCCTTCAACTGAGTGAGAGCCACTATAGCTGGCACAGAACAGCAGTCATGAGTGAAAGAAGAAAACGCCCCTCTGGGGCAGCATTCAGAAAAAAGAAAGCAAAGGAAGCTTTTCTGTCTAAGCAGGAAGGAGCTCTCCTGAGATGCATAGACACAAATGTTCACGGTGAGCCTTCCAGCCCCAGTGAGGATGAGTGGTGAGGAGATGCCTGATCTTCCAGTTAGTCAGAGTGCAGGTGACCTGGCAGCTACTACAGCATCCATATCTCCATCTCAAATGGATGTAACCATGCACATTCCTGAAGAAAAATGTAGATCAGAGAAGAGTGTGGTGGAGGCACAAGAAACAGCTGCTGCTAAATTTAGTTCCTTAAGTCCAGATGATCCAGGAATGTGGACCCACTTGAGCAGTAGCCTGAGGGATTTCCTTGTACTGCATGGGCCACAGCAAGTGAAAAACTTCATGTTCCCCAAAGACAATGAAAATAGAAGTTTCCATCCAACACCTTACTGGCCTGAAATCCCCAATGGTGACAAAGTGGAGAGGCCATGGCCTATGTACTCAAAAACCCAGAAGGCTGCATACTGTTTTTGTTGCAAACTCTTCCAGTCTAGTCTTCCAGCCACATTGGGTTCTACAGGAACAAAGGACTGGAAAAATCTGGCTAGAAATCTGGCAAGCCATGAGAAGGCAGCAAATCACCAGAGAGCATTCCATAGGTGGAAACAGGTTGAGATGAGACTAAGGTTAAAGACCACCTTAGATCAGCATCAAGAGAAGATTGCATCATAGTCTTTACTGGCAAAATGTTCTGAAAAGGCTCATTGCCATTGTGAGTGCTTGTTACCCAAAACCTAGCACTGCGTGGCACTTCAGATCAGCTGTATGTGCCAAACAATGGAAACTTCCTTAAAATTGTGGAGCTGATGGCTGAGTTTGATGCTGCACTCCAGGAGCATCTAAGAAGAGTCACCACCCGAGAAATGTACATACGCCACTACCTTGGAAAAACCGTTCAAAATGAGATCATACAGTTACTGGCAACAAAAGTCAAGCAGAAGATTGTGGCAGATCTGAAGTTAGCAAGATATTACTCTGTTATGCTGGACTGCACACCTGACATCAGCCATACAGAACAGATGACTTTAATGGTGTGTTTTGTAACAACAGAAGCTAGTGAAAATGTCCCTGCAGTGGTGACTGTCAGACCATTTTCTAGAATTTATTGACATTGATGACACTACAGGAGCTGGTATGACAAATGTGCTTCTTAAAAAGCTGGACGATACGGGAATTGCGATAGCTGACATGAGAGGTCAAGACTATGATAATGGTGCCAACATGAGAGGAAAGAACAAAGGAGTTCAGATACTGATCCCAGAGTTAAACCCTCAACCTTTTTATATCCCATGCAGTTCTCATTCATTGAACTTGGTGGTCAGTGATGCAGCATCAGCTTCTAGCGAGGCTGCTGAATTTTTTAAATGTAATTCAAAGCACCTATGTATTTTGTTTCTGCATCAACTCATAGATGACAAATTTTGAAGCAACATCTGGGAACATCCTTTGACACAAACTCTGAGTGCCACACGATGGGAAAGTCAAGTGGAGGCGATAAAGCCTATCAAACACCAAATGGGGAAGATAGAGGATGCCATAGTTGCCATTATGGAGGATAATGCAATGACAGGAACTGTTCATGAGAGAACAGTGGCAGAGGGAAGTGGAATCACCAGAAACATGTCTGTGTGGCTTAGTGTTGTGGCATGACATACTGTTTTTGAAATAAATGTTATAAGCAAGAGACTCCAAGGTGTTGACCTTGATATATCTGAAGCAATGGAACAACTGGACAAAGCAAAGTCATACTTACAGTCTTACCGGTCAGATGAGGGATTTCAAAACGTTCTGTGAACTCTTCAGAAGTTGGCAGAGGAACTTCACACTGAAGCTATTTTCCCACCCAGTCAAGAATACAAGACTTACCGAAGAAGATGACATTTTGATTACGAGGCACGGGATAATCCCATAAGAGACTCTCTCCCCCCCCCCCCCCCCAAACAACAATTCAAAGTTGAATTCTTTAACCAGGTGCTAGATTGTGCAATACAGTCAGTTGAACGTTTCATGCAGCTCAAGGAACACAGCAGTATATTTGGGATGTTCTATGATATTCCAAAACTCCTCAGTATACCTGAAGAAGACCTACACCAGCAATGCAGGGCACTAGAGACAGTGTTGACACATGATGACTTGCACAATATTGATGCGAGTGATTTAGGTGATGAACTGAAAGCCCTTTCAAGATACATTTCAGCAGGATCAACTTCAAAGGCTGTTCTGGAATATATGTGCACAAATAAGATGACCACCCTCTTTCCAAATGCTTTCGTTGCTTTGCACATACTTTTAACACTTCCTGTAACAGTTGCCAGTGGAGAACGCAGCTTCTCCAAGCTGAAGTTAATAAAACCATCTATGCTCCACAGGAGAAGCTGGTCAGCCTTGCAACTATCTCAATAGAGCATGATCTGGCCCAGACTGTGGACCTTCAGCAGGAAGCAGTTCAAATCTTTGCAACCAAGAAGGCACAGAAAGCACCACTTTGATTATTCAAACAGATAAAAATGCCAGTGTGTTTACTATGCAGACAAGAAAAGGTACATTTACTGTTCAGGCGTTCGAAAGTTAAGTGTTACTTAAAATTTTTGAACAAGGCATTTTAAGTTGTTAGTTCCCCTTTATTGGGGTAGGTAGCAGAGCAGTACCACGAGAGGAGTAGAATAGGAAGGAGGCAAAATTGAGAGCTTTCAAAGTTTTGGCCCAAGCAAGGGTCATGGGGGTGTCATTTGAGCTGCCCGCCTCAGGTGCCAAAATGTTGTCGGCCGACCCTGCACGTATGCAGCACTGAACATTCAGAGAGTCCTGTGCAAACACAAATCTTCCCAGTCCCAACACTGGTGCTCACTCACACTACACTCCTGCGTGAAGAAATACTTCCTGAAGTCTGTTACAATGGGGGAATTTGCATGGGTTGTTTTCTATTTGAAAATAGACCCAGAACCTCAGCCTTTCTTTTGGCCAATTTGCACTGTGCAGGAAAGCAGCTGGATGTTCTCCTGGTTTAGAGATGTTGTAACATTGCATAAAGCTTGTGTTGCCAGCTCTAGGCTTGGTGTGTGAGGAGGTGTGATGGGAGTAAGGGCTGGTGTGCAAGTGTTATCTGGCTAATCCTTAATGTATGGCCTATTGTAAAACAACATAAATTAAAGCAACCTCTGAAACTTAATTTAACACTTGTGTGTTGAAGTGTTTTGAAGACTATCAGTAGCACTTATAAAAATCCTTAAAGCAAAACATATTATATATATATTTTTTTATATCTATAAATCTTTAAGGTAGTTGAAATGGCACGTTAGGGCTGTGTGGATTGTTCTATATTGTATGTGGCTAGCTCAGGTCACTGATAATAGTCCCCTAAAGTACGTGACTACAAGCTCTTCTAAAGGGAGGTAGGGAGAGGAAAAATTTTAAATGGTTTTAAAAGGCCTTGTATGCAGTGTTGTAGCTGTGTTGGCCTCAGGATATTAGAGAGACAAGGTGTGTGAAAGAATATATTTTATTGGACCAACTTCTGTTGGTAAGAGAAACAAGCTTTCAAGCTACACAGAGGCCTTCTTCAGGTCTGGGAAAGGTACTCTGAACATCACAGTTAAATGCAAGGTGGAACAGATTATTTAGCCGAGATAGTTAGTTAGCACATATTTTAAGGAACCATTCAAGATAGAGTGGCCCGTTTTACAAATTGTTGTAATAAACCAACTCAATCTGGAATGAGGAGTTTTTAAGTAAGGACCTTTTTAAGAAGCAGTTGAATACTTAGATGTCAATGAACTTTGACATTCCAGTTGTGTGGCACTCTAGGAAAGGAGTCACCGCTAAGGTGAAGGATGAAAGAGGGAATAATAAAATATGATACAAAAGCAGTTCCAAGTGAGAAAAGCACCAGAGCCTGCTAGAAAATAGGAGCCCCAGTGTGTCTGGAACAGTTAAACACTAGTAACCATTAAAAAATTAAGCCTGTAGTTTAAGGAATTGTGGTGGAATTTGACCCACACTGGGGACTAAATTTTGACAATTTAAAATGCATCTGAGTGAACCAGGTGGTTCAAAATTAAATCATGAGCATGTCTAATAAATTGATGATGGGCAGAGAATCCTCAAATTTCAAAAATGGATGCAAAAGGTGCTACCTTCTAAATATATTAATGTTGATTAGAAAGAAGATGAATTTCCAACATCAAGAAAACAAGTGAGCTGTTTGGACAAAGATTAATGGAATCGATCTAGGATCACTGAGACTTAAAAGAGAGTAAACCATTTTGCACATAGTATGTCCCTATCTAAAAGAATTGGTACAATAAGGGGAATGGCTCCTCACTAGGGCCCTACTAAGTTCACGGCCATGAAAAACGTGTCGGACTGTGAAATCTGGTCTTTTTGAGTGCTTTTACTATACTATACAGATTTCACGTGGGAGACCCTTACTTCTGCCCTGCTGCCTTCAGAGCCTGGTGGCTGGAGAGTGGTGGCTGCTGACAGAGGGCCTAGCTCTGCAGGCAGCAGCGCAGAAGTAAAGGTGGCAATACCATACCGTGCCATCCTTACTTCTGCAGTGCGGCTGGCAGTGGCTCCACCTTCAGAGCAGGGCTCCTGGCCAACAGCCACAGCTCTCCAGCTGCCCAGCTCTGAAGGCAGTGCCGCTGCCAGTAGCAGCATAGAGGTAAGGGCAGCAGTACCAAAACCACCCCATGATAGGGTCCACTCACCACTCTGGCACCCCCTGCTGGTTGCCTTGGGAATTAGCTCTGCATGGTAGTGCACCCTCTTTAGGTGGTGCCTCGTCGCCATCACTCCTGCTCTAGGACCGTGGCGTCCTCTTCAATGACACAGCCCTCTGGCAGGGCCACACACTGTACTCTTCCTTCCGTGGAACCTGTAGTCTGCTGTTCAGCCACTTCCCTTAGCTGCTACTGCAGCAAATTGTCTGGCCACTTCCTCATGGCCACACCTTCATCTTTGCTCTTGCCTCAGCTTGCAACCCCCAGCAGCCAGCCAGGAGCTGTCTCTTGCTCCCCCAGTCGCTGCTAGCAGCACTGCTCTGTCCAGGGTGCTGGCAGGTCTCTCAGACCTCCAGAGACACAGTCCTTCCTCCCTGGGCTCCCAGCAGAGAACTGCCCTCTTCTGCCCTGCAGCTCCCTTTTTATATGGGCCTGATTGGCTGCTTCATTCAGTCGTCCTTTGATTGGCTGCATTCTGTCAGCCTCCCTAGGACTCTATTAACCCTTTAGAGCCCAGTGTGGGGCAGGTGCCCCATGCCCCCTACAATAACCTTGTGACCCCTCCCTTCCAACTCCTTTTTGGGTCAGAATCCCCACAATTACAACACTGAAATTTCAGATTGAAATAATGAAATTATTTTTAAAATCCTCTGACTGAAATTAACCAAAATGGAGCATGAATTCGGTAGAGCCCTACTCCTCACTGAAATGTTTGACAGTGTACCTGTAGTGTAGTCACAGGGTACAACTGCAGCTCCTGTAGCCATACTTGAGCAGATCAGGCACTTAATTTATATCAGATTTTCTGTAGCACCTTCCATTCAGTCATAGCTCATCTACCCAGTGGGAGCCCATTTTTGTCAATGGAGTTACACTGGTGTAATATTGGCATAACGGTGGTGAATCAGGGCCATACTTTGATTTATTATTAAAGAAACTGATCTAAATCATAATAGCTTTCTAGAATTCTTATTTTAACTTCATAGAAATTTTTTTAAAAAAAGTTTGTTCTAAATCCCCCTTTATCTTAAACTTTAAAAAGATAACAAGCTCCTTATAGATATTCCGACAATAACGATCCCCTATGCCCCCTGTCATTTGTACAGGCAGTTTGTGTGCACCGTGCATACAAAGAGAATAAAGAAAGGACAGACCAAGAAAATAGCATCCTTCAGTAACAAAGACAACGTTGTGGTTCAGACATTGGTTTGCCAGCTTCCAAGCTTTCTTCAGTTTCCAATAGCAACCACAAAATATATCGAACTATGTCAGACATTGTTTCACATTGAGTTTCCTGGTGCTATATGCAAAGTTTAAAATGCTAAGCTGTTTAAATGGCAATATTTTATGAATAACAATCAGTAGAAAAGGTTTATAGATAAAATTTTTAGGGACTCTTCCACTAAACATTCTCCTGTCAGATGCAGGATTAATGGGATCTGAAACACTGGGACTGTATCTGTGGGCATGTTTATGCCACTGTAGCTGTGCCACCATAGTGTAGACACTTCCTACATCATTGGAAGGGGGCTTTCTGTCTGTTTAGTTAATCCATGTGTCTGAGAGGTTGGAGCTACTCTGATGATTAGGGTACCTAACTACGGTGCTCAGGGCGCGCACAATTTTTCACAGCCCTGAATGACATAATTGGGTTGATCTGGTTTATACTTAAAAATTAGCCTAACAGTAAACAAAGTTAAGTACATGTGAATAAGTGGTGCAAGGGCTGAAGGAAATAAATAGACTTTGAAATTTTTTCCCCCATCCTAAATCAGGAAAAAATAGTCAATCTCAAAAATTATTGCAAATTGATAATCCAAAAAAAAAAAGTCAATTGAAACACTTCATTTTGATTTTGAAATGTTTTGTTTATGCTCTTTTAAAAGATTAAACCTTTTTTGTATAAAAGATGAAAAATTTGAAACACAACTTCAAACCAGAAAAAGGGGTTTGTTTTGAAAATGTGGAAAATTTTTAAAAACAAGTTTCAATTTTTTTTTTCTATTGGAAGACTTTTCAAAACCAACCCTTTCCACTGAACAGTTTTGATTCTGATTAATCAGCATTCTCCAATAATAAATGTTTAATCTGAAAATTCCTGACTAGCTCTACAAACAATGTAGGAAGAAGGTACGCTGACAGCTATTTTCTTATTTATTCCACTAAGTTAATGCTGTAGGAGACTGATCTCTGGACACTGCAAAGGTGGGCAGGGAGGCTGCCACCAGAGGGTCCCTGGGCTGGGACCCAGAGTAGAGGGTGGGCCTGGGTCCCCCCTTTCCCCCTTGTATTACACCTGGTCATTAGAAGTGGCCATAGAGGACTGCACCCGACCCCTGACAGAAGGGGTTAGACTTTTGGGGGTGTGCTTGGCCACTGTGGCTGGGGCAAACTGGAAAGACTGCTGTTAACCTCCCCCAGAAGGGGGTGAGCGTGGACTAGGGGGCACTGCTGGAGGGCAGTGTCCTGAAGAGGATACCGCGAGAAGGGAGCAACGTGGGTCCAGACGCCAACAGAGGGTGAGAGATGGACAGAACACCACCAGCGGAGGGTGCTCCACATGGACTGAGCTAATTCCCGGAGGTACCAACAGGAGGCGCTGCGGTTGTGAGTCCCAACCCCCTCACACATACATTGGGATTTGAAGTGACTCACAGTCCATTACTTTTAGAGAATGACAGAGGCCCAGCACAGTTGCAGGAAGACACCATTAGGTTGGGGATGGGAAGAGGTCACTTGCTGCGAGGGAAGAGAGCCTAAGTTGTTGGCTACAGATGAAAGGGGGAAAATAGGTTGCTATTGGAATTTCAAACTGATAAATTATTCAGCTTTTCTACAAGGATAGCAATCACTTACCCAGGAGTATAATTTTTGCTTATCCGCAAACGTTTCTACCCACAACAAATATCAAGAGACCATTTTACCCTCTCATGTTGAGGGAAGGAGTTTGTTTCTCGTAATACAGTGATTACGAGTGTTAGAAATTTTAAGAGTAAATAAAAGGGTGTATTTATAGATCTGGATGCAAATGTATACAGAAGGAGCTGCATCAGAGCCGGATCTACAAAATGGGGTTAACTGAATTTTAAGGGTATTTATTTGCATATTTTGGGGAAGACATTGGGGAAAGACATCTTTTGGAAAGGATGTCATTAAGAATCACTGTACTAACCTAAAGTTAAGGTAATAAGGTACATAATATAACTCTTCTTTGCAAAAAAAAAAAAAATCTTCAAAAGACTTGGACTGATCAAGGACGCAATGGAGTGTTCCTATTTTAAGTATGCTCCTTGCAGGCTAGCTTTTAGTTACATTGAAATCCACTATAAAATTTTAAGCTCCTTTTTACAGCATAGCCTGTGTACACCATGCCGCCTTTGTCCTCCACAACACTTTGTGCAGCACCTAGAATATTGTATGCACTATTAGAAACATTCATAATTAATAATAATGCAATGCTCTCTCCCGCATAGGGCTGTGTAAATATCCAACTGGCATTTTCTTTTACCCAATAATATCTGGCTAATAAAAGTTTTCTTCTAAGAAAAATAATATCTTTAGCAATTTATCATTTTATTCTTTTGAGTAGAAAGACATCTGTCATGTCCATCTGCATCAAAATCCAGATTTATGGTTATTTACAAAAAAATTGGATAAATACTAAATTTTGCATAAAATTGTGCAGGTCTGATTGCCATCTTCAGCACAGATGAGGGAGTGGAAGAAAAATTAAGTAGAATGAATTAATAACTTCATTTTGTTCAGCATCAAGTATGAAATTCAGAATGGTACAGAAGCCCTTGCATGGGCCTGTGTCACTAAATCCCACCCTATGGCTTAAGAGGAATTAATGTGGCATGTAGAGTATTGCATGGGCCTTCTCACCCCAAATGAATACATGTATCACTTTATATTTTAGGAGCCTGATTCTTAAACCAAAGCCCCTTTAAAGTGCCAGAGTAGTATAAAGAGGGCCTCGGTGTAAATGAGAATCAGGCCTTGAAACTGGAAATATTATATTCCCTGCAAATTAAATTTCACTATGCTGAGTGAAAAATCCGCAAAAAATAATAATTTATAATTACTAATTCTAGCAACTTTCAAGTGACAGCCCTCCACAGCAGAGGCTGGCTAGAAGCCTGGCAATTAATTGCGTGACTATGTAGCAAGCCATATGTGTGCTAAAATAAAAATTTCTGTGGAATTATGTAGCAATGGAAATGATTGAGGTTTGAAAGCATAGGTTTGGCATGTGAAATTACATATGTCTCCATATACACCCTTTCCAATATTTAGGGCATGATTTTTAAAAGAACAGGTGCCCACTACAACAAGCTAAATTTTGTACACAACTGTTGCCTAATTTTGTCCCTAGCCTCTGTTTGTCAGAGGGTGGAGATGGATGGCAGGAGAGAAATCACTTGATCATTATCTGGTAAGTTCACTCCCTCTGGGGCACCTGGCATTGGCCACTGTCAGTAGACAGGATACTGGGCTGGATGGACCTTTGGTCTGACCCAGTATGGTCATTCTTATGTTCTTACATTGTGTGTGTAATGACAATGGTTGCTCACTGAAATTTGGATACCTCATCATTTGTGTGTGCAAAGATCCAATGTATTGCCTCAGTCAGTCATTTTGAAAGTGAAATGTAGGCTCTTATATCACCTGAACACTTTCTAAAAGAAAGAAAGTTTAACACCTGTCACCTAGAGATATATTAAAAAACTGTCTTTCTTTTTGTCATCTTGTCATCTCAGCCATAGCTGCTCACTGCATTGTACTGCTCTTCAATGTGTACACAATTAACCCTGCTCTGCTTATCCTGGGGCGGGCAAACTTTTTGGCCTGCGGGCCACATCAGGTTTCTGAAATTGTATGGAGGGCCAGTTAGGAGAGGCTGCGCCTCCCCAAACAGCCAGGCATGGCCCAGCCTCTGCCCCCTATCTGACCTCCAACCCCCCCCCCCGACTGCCCCCCTAGGGCCCTTGCCTCGATTCAACCCCCCTTGTTCCCTGCCCTCTGACCGCCCTGACCCCTATCTGCACCCCCATCCTCTGACCACCACCCTGAACTTCCCTGCTCTCTATCCAACCCCCCCCCCCCCCCCCATTCCCTGTTACAGTGCTGCCTGGAGCACCGGTGGCTGGCAACACTACAGCCATGCTGCCCAGAACACCAGGACAGGCAGCCGTACCACCTGGCTGGAGCCAGCCATGCCACCGTGCAGCACAGAGCACCGGGTCAGGCTGTGGCTCTGCAACTGTGCTGCCCAGCAAGAGCTCGCAGCCCCGCCACCCAGAGCATTGCACTGGCGGCGCAGTGAGCTGAGGCTGCGGGGGAGGGGGCACAGCAGGGGAGGGGTCAGGGGCGAGCCTCCCGGGCCAGGAGCTCAGGGGTCAGGCAGGAGGGTCCCACGTCCTGGACGTGGCCTTCGGGCCGTAGTTTGCCCACCTCTGGCTTATCCTCTTCTCCAGCTATTGGAGTGACGTGTTCTTTTGAAACTAATGAAACATAAGGATTCAGCTTTATACGATTGAAGGCATATGTATGTTCTATCTGACATATCTGGTACAATTTATTTACTACTAAATGTATCGTTAATTCCTAAGACATATTAGAAAAAAATCATTTGCTCTAAAGTCACGTGTGGTGTGAACAGAACAAGTATGTTGAAAAATAAATCAATATATCGTATTTATACTTGTAACTGATTATCATGCCTAACTGATTTGGAATGGTTTCACATTGCCAAATTTTTTAATTCCATTCTGAGTGTTTATGTATGGAGGAGAGGTAAATATATATTCCTGTAGTGGTAGGGGATGACCTTGCTTTCTTTTCATGATTTACAATGGCTGTATGACTCACAAGTTGACTCACCTTAAACTCAAGTTGATCAACCACCCTCACCAAGCTCCTCTCACAGTCTACTACCCCTTCCCTTGCCAGATCCATCCCTTGTTCTATCTGCATTTGAGTCAGGCTGCTTCCTTCTCTGTGCTGCCTAGGATCATTGAGAGTACCACAGAGTGTCTCCCTGCTCTGAGTTCCTGTGCCTGGTCCTATAGCAGCCTTTGGCTGCCAGGAGAAGAAATTGCAGGGTATGTCTTGTTCAGTCCCTGCAACCCTGAGCTGTAGCATATTCAATCACTCCAATCAGCATGTAAGAGTTGTGAGGTGATGGAGCATTATCAGTACAGACAGAATCGTCAAAGAATTTAGGTGTCAACTCTAGTAAGTTTCTACTAAGTATGTGTGAACAGAGATTTTTTTTCCAGAGGCTTAAAACCCACCTAAATTTGGGTCAATATTCATAGGAATGGCAAATGGCCTGACACAAGAGCAACCCCCTTGTCCAATTTCAAGTCCCCGCTCCAAAGCAAGGAGGCGATAAAGGTTCTTAATTAAAAGGTTGTAAGAATTTTTTTTAACATGAGCAAAACAAAGTATTCCCCCCCCCTCCCAATTTCATTCTCCAAAATGGATGAACCATTTATTGCTAAAGTTTTCCAACAGCAAGTCCACCTGAGGCAGATACCCAGAATGGAAAAGTTCAGCTCAAACAGTTAAAGTATGGCAAAGTTTTTTATAAACCACTGAAAACAAGGTCTTATAGTGGGAAATATAAGGGCAACCTTTACTATAGGAGGCACCACCAACTCTGCCTCTAATTGAGAAACCACTTCACTGATCACTGACATTCAACCAACTTTTGGGGCAGAATAAGGCAGGCTCTTAATCAACATCATGCAATTGTTTAGGACAGTAAGTGGGGGGGGGGGGGAAATACCCATGTGAACATGCAGGGAGATTTTTGGGCTGCAGAGCTGTACATACCCAAATCGGAATTTAGCAAGGGCTGTGAAGTTAACAACTCTAGTTACTGCAAGTGTACAGAACCTTGTTTTTACATCTCCACAGTAAGATGTCACTCCCAAAATCTTGGACCTGGAATACCATACTTGCTGGTAAGAGTAGCAATTACTGAGGCACCAGCAGCATTTCCTGCAGAATTCTGCATTTGCTTTTGAGGTCTCCCATCCAAGTACTGACCAGGCTCTATGCTGCCAAGTTTTGAATCCTGGCAAGTTCACTGCTGGAATGGTATGGTGGCAATAAAATGAATTTTTGTTTGAGAACAAAAAACGTGTTGGAGCTGAAATCACAAACCAAGTTTAGAACATTATTGTTTACAAACTCATCTGAAAAGATCAGCATACAAATGCTCACGGGTTCTTCATTATTTCCGTATGGTACGGTCATTCTAAAATAACCTGAAGTTAGTGTTATACAGCCTGTTTATCTCTTGATCAGTTTAAAATCCGCTGAAAGAACGTTTTCTTTAAACTTTTCTCTTACATATTGTATCTTCTGATGTACCTGGTTTAAAGGTAACATTTGAGCTGACTATCCTTCAAATAAGATGTCTCGTAACCTGTATTCACACAGAAATGAAAAAATTGAGGCTCAAGAGCTCCTTCCTCTTCTGCTTAGTATGTTTATAAATTTCCTGAGCTTGTCTTGGGACACCTGTGCTATTGAATTTGACAAGTGTATCCTTCAGTAAAAGTCTGCTCCTGACATTGGCAAGAAGTGGAGCTCCCTACAGGCTCATGTCCCTGACAATGAAGAAAGCACTACCAGATGTATTTTACCAGCGGCCTGGATGTCTCACTTTGTAATGACCTCTGTCACCTCTGTTCCCCTGGTGGTTTTTTTGTGAGACAGTACGAGTCTTATTCATTCACTCATGCTAATTAAATGATAGCGTATTGCATTAAACTTGAACTGAGGGAAGTCAACAGCCTGCCTCTGTCATTTAAAAAAGTGATTTTTCTTAAAGAATAATGTATGAATAATGTAAATACAAGTTATGGATTCAATTATTAACATTTATATTTTATTAACTGGTTGCATTTGGGCATTTCCACTTAGGGCAATTTTGTCCCCTCCTGTGAGGGCCTGTGGGTCTCAAAGCCAAGTCTGTGAGGGTCATCCTTCTCCAATCCTCACCCAGCAGCTCACAGGCAGCAGCTGGGACCAGAGTCCATGAAGCCCAACTGAGGCTCAATCTTCACCCCTACGCTTTGACTGCGAGAGGTCCAAGGATCCTGACTGGGCTGCAGCCCCTGTTTAAGCCAGAGGAGGAAACAGGAAGTTTGTACAACTGGGCTTCCCCCTAACGGTATGTCTATGGGTATTATTGGGACACGGTCCCAATATTAGGAGTTTTGTCTTGTATAGGACCTGTGCCGGCAATTTGCCACTACTATGATGGGTTTCGCGTTCTCTTCTTGGGGGGGGGGGGGCGTTCAGGACACTGTTTCTTGCCCCTGAACTGGGGTATTAACTGCCCCACTAGTGTCCTAGAGGAGGAGAGTGGAGAGGGAGGGACCCAGGCCCGCCTTCTACTCCAGGTCCCAACCCAGGGACCCTAGGGATAGCGGTAAACCACTAGAACTAGCAGTTCCTTCCCCTGGGCTACTTCCCTCTCCTGCCCTTCAGCTTGTGGGGCTTCCTGCCCTCCCTCTGCACAAATGAGGTGTCCCTTTTCCTAGAGTCTCGGTCTTCTTAGCCCACCAAAGCACTTCTCCAAACTCTCCTCTGCTTCAACTCCTCCAAACTGCTCTCTGCTCCAACACCAATCCACTCTGCTTCAACTCCTCCTCTTGTCTGATTGAAGCAGGGAGTTTTTATCCTGTGACTGGCTTCAGGTGTTTTAATTAATTTATAGCAAACTTTCTTCCCTATACAGGGAATAAGGCTCCCTTCAAACACTCTCCTGCTGCCCTCTGTTCATGCTGTATCACAGACCCTATTATCCCCCACTGCCCTCCCCATCCCAATTTTTCACACTTGCTATCTGGTCAACTTAGTCCAGGGGTGGGCAAACTTTTTGGCCCTAAGGCCACATCGGGTACAGAAATTATATAGAGGACCTGGTAGGGAAGGTTGGGGGAGGGAAGGCTGCCTCCCCAAACAGCGAGGTGTGGTCTGCCCCCCCTTATCCAGCCCCCCAAAACCCCATGCCACCCTGCTTGAGCTGGGGGAACTGTTACTGTGAGGGAGGGGAGAAGAAAGCGAGGGGCCAAGGGCATGGTGAGTGGGCTGGCTCTTCTGCAAACCTGTCCTGACCACTCCCTGGCAGGAGCTCAGGGGCCAGAGGGAAGGGTCCTGTGGGTCGTAGATTGTCCCCCTCTCACCTAGTCCACACTGCAGTTAGATATCTGTCACTGGTCCATGCCAGCTGACTCAGGCTAAGGGGTTGTTTCATTGCGGTATAGACACTCAGGCTGTAGCCCAAGCTCTGGGACCCTACCTCATAGAGTCCTAGAGCCCAGGCTCCAGCCTGAGCCTCCATGCCTACACTGCAATTAAACAACTCCTTAGCCTGAGCCCTGTGAGCCCAAGTCAGCTGGCACAGGCCCATTGCAGGTTTTTAATTGCAGTGTAGCCATACTCTGTGGTTTCATTCTATCTGCCCCAGGCCTGGTGAAGCACATCTGCATAGCTCTTCAGGTTTTAGAGATGTGGGGCTGGTTTGGAAGAGGCTTGGCCAAAGCACAGCATCCAAAATGGCGCATCTTATTGCAAATCCACCAGAATTATTGTTGATGCTGTCATTTTTCTTGGTTCATGCTTTAAATTCCCCAGCAAAAGCAGAGGCAAAGGCTGAGCAGCATTGCTAGCATGACACACCATGGAATACCCCATTCTTCTGTGAATGTCCCGAGCCTTTCCCTGCAGATCTCAGGACATTTGCAGGGTTTAAGAGCTATGTTGCAGTCCACTCCATGGGGAGGCAATAACAGCCCCCAACTTCATGACTCCTTGAAAACTCTGGAATTGGAATCCTGAAGAGTTTTCAAAGTATGTTTTACCCTCCCACAGATATTTTGCCAGAAATCATGGTCCTGTCCCTGGCTTTTTAATTATCTTCTTAACTATCTTCTTATAAGTAACTACATGTAAATTTGTATTTGATTTAGATAAGGATGTTTATTGAAGCTAAGGTATTATCACAAAAATGTGGTCCTGTCTTTAGTTCTGAATTCTTACTATTGCCCCATTCATCTGAGACGTTATCCATCATCCATTTGCGTTTAAATAACAATGAAGAAGACGCATGAAAATGTGCTTCACTTATATTCACTTGGACAGAAGAATTGGTAGCCCTAAAATGAGTGCTATATTTATATTATTATTATGGGCAAGGTAGTGAATTTTGAGCATCCAACTAAAGATCAAGTAGAACATTCATAAATAGCACAGAAGCAAGAGCTGCAGAAACTAAAGACATGCAAAATTAGACTATCACATCAGAAACACTTTGTCAGATTCTACATAGAAAAAAATGTGGATGAATTGGTAACTGAATTATGTTAACATCCATATGCTGTTTAAGTTAGACATCAAGTACATACAGAATTGATCTGGCAGAGCATATTTTGTTTAGGAGCATCTGGTAGATGTGGATAATAAACACAATAGGATTTACCAAATAAATTATATGCAATAATAAACACATCTGATGCCAACCAGTTATTCTGCCAATTTTAATGTATATTTTTCTTTGTATCCAAACAGATTCCCAAAGTGTTCTGAATACTCTTAAGGGGTCACATTCATCAAAGATTCTGGAATTTATAATGACTTAAGTATATTTTGTTCTTTGGGGGCCACCTGATTTTAAAGTGGTTAGTAAAGTAATTTTAAAAATAAATTCTGAGCAAATGATGTGAACAGTTCTGCAAGATCAACCTACATTTGAAAATCAAGCCGTATCCTTTTTGCTTCATACACGATTACCTGCAATATAGACTTGAATCAAAATGCAGGGCCAAATTTTTGCCTATAAATGTGCTTTCACAGCTACTACATATGGCTAATAATGTGGAAAGCAGAATGCAGATAATATTGACTAGATATTATAGGTCATATTCTCGACTGGTGTAAATCAACATAACTCTACTGACTTCAACTGAGCAATATCAATTTGAACCAACTGAGAATCTGGTCCTGTGTATATATTATAGAAATTGATAGATGGACGGATTAGGTAAAGAAAGCTTGCTCTTCCAAAGCTAAGCAAGCTCTGAAGAGCTAAGAGTGTAGTTTTGGGGACTATGACTTTTAAGGGCTGAGGATCCCAGGCAGAGTACCTGAAGCACTGAAGGTCTGATTACCCCACAAATGAAGGTGTGGTGTAACTGTAGGGTGTGTAGGCATACCCATGTTCGCTCTAATCTAGCTAGTGCAGGTAACCATAGCAATGAAGACATAGTGGCACAGGCTTCAGCGTAGTGTAGCTGCCCCAGTACAAGCCCACCGGCGACCCTGATTATATATTCAGATTGCTGGCTCGCACCACAGTCGGTGCTACCTTGACCTCACTGCTATCATTACCAAAACTAGCTAGATTAAAGCTAGTACAGTTATGCTTACCCACACTACAGTTGCACCTTTATTTTCAGTATACATGTACCCTAAGGGATCACGGAAGACCACAAAGAGTCGTAGAAATTGCTTTGAAGAGTAAAGCAGGAATATGCATGCGGTGTGACTCAGAAGGCGCACAAGCCGCAGATAAGACAAGTAACAAGGTGGCAATTTTATGCACTCACTTTTCTGGCACTTGCACAGATTGAGATAGATCCAGTATGTTGCTGAGCACCCTCCGCTCCTATTGCCTTCTGACCTGACACCAGTGCCCATGGCAGGAAGTCCCTGGCTCCTGTTCTCCCAGCATGTTAATCTATTTGAAGCTTCCCTTGACACTATTATTTTATTTAATTTTTGACTCTCAAGGTGGCGCCAAAAAACAATACCATATGGTAGTTTTGATTCCTTAAAGTGACTCCATTATTAACATTAGATCCAAAGTATTTCTCAGTCTCCTTTGGATAAGTCAATGCAGTGTTTTAAACTCTGATTTTTTTTTTTAGCTAGGTTTTCTATTTACAAATAATCAAATGGCTTTTCAGTTAATACAGGATCATCCAATCACAATTGTGACAAAGCTCACTGACCATATCAAATAATTCAAAATATTTGAATCTTTTATCTATGCTGTCTGTAAACCATACTATCGAGATCAGGAATTTGCATGGTTACTTCTTCGGTGGTGAGCTCACAAAAAGCAAATGTATGCCCTTGTGACCATGTATCACAACTATTTTAACTCCTCTATTTTAGGGCTCTCAGTGGGGCTGCTCCATCACTTTCAGCGTGTTCGGAGTGCAGTGGCCCAACAGCTCGCTGGTTTGAATTATCACAATCCCACTGGGCTGATCCTGCAAGGTGCTGAAGCACGATGGCCTCAATCCAGCAAAGCACTTAAACATGCATTTAACTTTAAGCATATGAGTAGATTCATGGATCAGATTTTCAGGCCAGATGGGACCATTTGCTCATCTAGTCTGATCTCATGTCTGTCACAGGCAGTAGAATTTCACTCAGTTATCCCAGCATTGAGCTCAAACACTTGAGTTTGACTAACGCATATCTTGCAGAAAGGCATTCAGTCTTGATCTGAAGACATCAAGAGATCGATAATCCACTGCTTCTTTAACCTCCTGCACTGTTAAAGTGCTTTGCTGAATCAGGGCCCAACTGCTCGGCGTCTTGCAGGATCAAGCCCATTGCCAGTCCTACTCTTTTACATTGGCTTGAAAATGGTGGATGGAACTTTAAATTGGCACCTGTGCTTTTTAAGCCCTTAGCAGAGTTGGCCTTGGTTCCCTTTGAGACCATCTCGCTGAGCATTTTACTGATGGGTATCTGAGTTCACACATCACAAGCTGTATCAGGTTTCCGTCTTCACATCTGAATTTGTCAAGCAACTGCACTTTTGCTGTGATGGGCCCTATGGTGTCAAGGTTGGATTTCCAATTAGGCACAGTTGGCATATGTGTAGGGACGCCTAAAAGTTAAAGGTGGGTTAAAGGTTTAATTTTTTTATGGAAAAATGGTCAGCTGTGGGGTGGGGAGGGAGAAGGGCACTGAAAATGCTTTGCCTAGGAGTGTGTAAGGTGTAAATCCGGCCCTGTGTGGTGTGTAACTCACTCTCCCTTGAACTTTACCTCATTTCATTCTCTGTCACTTTTAGAAAAACACCTTAAAGCTTTTCCCCTTCTAAGTTGTTTTATAACAGCCTTTATTTGCAATATATCTAATTCTTTCCTCATTAAATATTTGAAGTCCACATTTATTTTTGTTTTATATTTTTAATTGTTTTTGTATAAATTTGTATTCTATTGTACAGTGTCTAAAATGCAGTGTGTGGGGTCAAGAGGGTTGCTATAGAAACACAATTATTAATTACAGCATAAATAAAGAACTATGTAATCAGACAATCTTGTAAAATGTGAGTACTGCAATTATTAATTATGGTGGATTTAGGAATGCTGATTATTTCAGTAATGTGCCTGGAGCAATACCAAACCTCTTAACGATGTTGTATGATGAGTTAGATTTGATGGTGAAACAGATGGAAAGTTTCTTTTGTATACTTTTCTAAAGATCATTCAAAAAGAAATCCTGGCTATATAATATTAACATTCCCATTCACATTCTATGAAACAATAACTGACAATTGACCTACCTGTTCCTTTTTTTAAATTTTGGAATGTGTTTTTTCCCTTGTATTCTGCAGTTAGTAGAGATAAAAATCTCTGGTTGAACATAATACATTATGTTTTCCCTCACTTATGGCTGTGGCATTTTTCCCCTCGTGCTTGTTTTTGAGAGAAGCATGTGTTTTTCTCATATGACTGTGTGGAGTTCTGTCTTGTGGAGACATGTACTTTTTTTTTCATTTACATTTTTGCCTGGTTTGTTTCATTTTATTTTTA
Organism: Lepidochelys kempii; assembly: GCF_965140285.1. Taxonomy (NCBI): domain Eukaryota; kingdom Metazoa; phylum Chordata; order Testudines; family Cheloniidae; genus Lepidochelys; species Lepidochelys kempii. The sequence goes on along the minus strand of NC_136388.1, from coordinate 25,886,689 downwards.
GTCAGATTTTGTTTCCTGCATTGTTTGTGGAGTACATGTTTTGTTTGTTTAGGCTTTATCTGTGTTTGTATGTGTGCTTGGCTCTTCCCCATATGTTTTGTTTTTTCCCTGATTTTTTTTTAATTAATTTTATTTACATTCTGTTTCAGAGACCTAGGCACACCCTTTAAGAAGGCTTAGGACAAATTTTATTTACCTTTTTAATATGAAAGAACTCTTAATATGTTCTTTTTGATTTTTTTTTCTTCAGTCGAATAACATAACTTCAAGTGAATGTAAGGCAATTAACTTACTGTCATCTGTATCATATCTATTCATAATCCACTCTGTGGTCAGAAATATGGCATTGAGTAGAAATTTGGCTCTGGAAAGTTGCAGTTTTGCTTGATAACCCATGAAGAAAGGAAACCTGCATGATTTCTAGCAATAATCTGAGGTTTTTGTGAAGAGTTTTGCTAGATTTCAAATTATTCTGCCACTTCTGATGTATTTCCTAAGTACCTGTTCAGCCAGCTGGTTAAGCATGTGCCTATCTTTAAGCACATGAATCATCCCATTGACTTCAGTGAGTTGACAGGCACGTGCTTAAGTACCTGGCTGAATCAGGGTCTGTTTGAAGAAACACTCACGTAGTTACATGCTGGTTTTCATCCTACTGATTCCATAATCCTGTGTATATTTGTGGGTAGTCCAGAGGTTTTTGTAATCCACTTTGCCATAAAATCTGTCCTTACCTTAGTTGTTCTCACTCTCAAAGTAATTAAATCTCCTATAATAATTTTGCATCAAGTTAAATCCCCATCTTAGAACAAACATGACCATCATCACAGAAATGTCCTCTGCAGAGTCCAAAGCCTCTGTGAAACAGGATCCTTCCTTTTTAGTGTAAACACATTTTTCCATGAAATGAACATCCCTTATTCTTGTCAACAGCAGAGCCTGACTTAAACAGGTCTCTTAATCTGCATGTTTTTTCCCTGAGAATGAAGTCCTAATCACTCATTCAACAATTGTCTGTGTCTCAGACACAGAGAGCAGCCTTGCAACCCTCCCTTTAGCCCCTGAGCTCTCTTCTGTAAAGTCTGTGTCGTGGGTCTCAGGCTACTGAAGAAAACCCTTCCAAATGGTTGCTAGGTGGCAGATCTCCACTCTGCAAAGCATTTCTTCTATTGTATTACTATTGCATGTTGTAGAATAGATTGGCTGTAGGCTCAAGTTCAAAGCTTTTTTGTATTATTGTTTTAAAGTTAAAATCTGTGGCAAAATCAAGTCCACACTTTGCAGGTACTGAAAGCACAGTGCCCTCTCAGCCAGGTGCAAGGAAATCTGGGTCAAGTATAACAAAGCTCTTGTTGGCTCCAGCTACTTCAGCTGTTTCCTTTAACTCTGTTTCAGACAGAAATGACCTAATGCTATTTCAAAAACTAATTTGGGTGGCAGAAGACTGGACAGCCCAGGCCAAGATTAATAGCAATAGACAGTAGGCATGCACCACACAGTCCCAGTTGTGGTGGGTTTTTCTGTTTTTGTAAATGAAGTTCCAGTCTGAAGAGGATCCTAAGCCAAACAGTGAAGATCTGAATTCAAACTTCTTCACAATTCAAGAGATTTCTGCGCTGGTGTTGCAGTTCAGGTCCATCATACAGTACTGATGTAGAAGTTGAGCTATGAAGTTCAGATCTGATTTGGTATCTCCTCAGACTTATGGAAGTTCACTTATGGAAGTCTCAGGAGATACCAAATCAGTGTTCTTGTTTGGGGTTTTTGTACCTTAAATATATTCTGATGGCCTTTTAGCATATGACCCCTGATATGAACAATTAATATTGGACCTAAAAAATTACTTATTCTGAAATCTGCTTATGTTAAGTATTCTGAAAAGTATCACTTTTTTTTCTTTTTTCATTAATTTTAAATTTCAGATAAAATGAAACAGATTTTAATTGTTTTGAGTCTAGAAGGAAAAGGTGGAGTTAGAGTACCTAAATACTACCAGGACTATTATAATATGAATACATAAGACAGAGAGAAGTACCCTCAGCTATACATAACTTTCTAATAGCATGAACATCTTAATAATCAGCCTTAGTAATGTGTTTTCTGTACAGTATATTTTGCATTTCTGTCATGTTATCCATGCTTTGTTTTTTCTAGCTAGTGATAAATGCTAATTTATAACTCCTTGACCAAATCTTATTGAAGTCTGTCCTCCCAGTGCATCTTACTGAAGCAAACTGCTCAGTTGTGAACTCTGCTACATGTCTGCACAGGGGAGAAAATTGGGTGTAAGGCACCTCTCTACTCAGCTGTGAAGGCTACCTGTGTATCATGACCAGTGGAACTGGAGTCAGAGGGCCCATGTTCCCTGGTGGGACTGTTATTGACAGGCCACCAGGGAAATGGAACATTGCCACTGGAGTCAGGCTGGAATCCATTCCACCACATGGACAGAGCAGTCCAAAGAGTTTAATAAATTTCCACTTGTTCAGCTTAACCTAAATTCAGCATCACTCTTTACAAATGAAAGTGTTGGTGCTGTGAGTTCTCTGAAGTGCAGCAGCTGACAGCATGAACCATGGATATCCGTCTAACTCCTCCCTCGGAGCCCTGGATTTTGTAGACATAAACCTTGCCCAGTGATTGACACAGTGGAAGATGGAGTTTGAGCTGTTCAGAGACCTGGCCATGCAGGAGGCCAACAGCAACAGGTAAGTAAAACTATTATTTTACTCTACATAAGAACAGTCATACTGGGTCAGACCAATGGTCCATATAGCCCAGTATCCTGTCTTCTAACAGTGGCCAATGCCAGGTGCATCAGAGGGAATGAAAAGAATGGACAGTCATCAAGTGATCCATCCTTTCTGGTCTACTCTCAGTTTCTGGCAATCAGTGGCTAGGGACACTCAGAGTATGGAATTGCATCCCTGACCATCCTGGCTAATAGCAGTTGATGGATTTATCCTCCAGAATTTATATAGTTCTTTTTTTGAACTCTGTAATAGGTCTTCAAAGTATCCCCTGGCAATGACTGTGCATTAAGTACTTCCTTTTGTTTGTTTTTAAACCTGTTGCCTATTAATTTCATTGGGTGACTGTTGGCTCTTGTGTTATATGAAGGGGTAAAAACACTTCCTTATTCACTTTTTCCACACCATTCACAATTTTATAGAGATCTGTCATATCTTCTCTTAGCTGTCTCTCTTCCAACCTGAAAAGTCCCAGTCTTTTTTAATCTATCCTCTACAGATCTCTTCCATACCCTTAATCACTTTTGTTTCCCTTCTCTGTACCTTTTCCAATTCTAATATCTTTTTTTGAGATGGGATGACCAGAACTGTATGCCGTATTCAAAGTGTGCACATACCATGGATTTATAAAGTGGCATTATGATATTTTCTGTCTTATTGTCTATTCCTTTCCTGATAGTTCCTAACATTGTTAACTTTTTGAGTGCTGCTGCACACTGAATGGATGTTTTCAGAGAACTATCCAAAATGACTCAAGAACTTTCTTGAGTTATACCAGCTAATTTAGACCCCGTAATTTTGTATGTATAGTTGGGATTATGTCTTCCAATGTGCATTACTTTGGATTTATCAATGCTGAATTTCATCTGCCATTTTGTTGCCCAGTCACCCAGTGTTGTGAGATCCCTTTGTAAGTCTTCTATCTTGAGTAAACTTGTTTGCCACCTTACTGTTTACCCTTTTTCCAGATCATTTATGAATATGTTGAACAGTACTGGTGCCAGAACAGATCCCTGGGTGATACCACTATTTACCTCTCTCAATGCTCAAAACTGACCATATATTCCTACCCTTTGTTTTCTGTCTTTTAACCAGTTACAGATCCATCAGAGAACCTTTCCTCATATCCCATTACTGCTTATTTTGCCTAAGAGCCTATGGTGAGGGACCTTGTCAAAAGCTTTCTGAAAGTCCAAGTACACTATATCCACTGGATCACCTTTGTCCACGTTTTGTTGACCCCCCTCAAAGAATTCTAATAGATTGGTGAGGCATGATTTCCCTTTACAAAAGCCATGTTGACTCTTTCCCAACAAATTGTGTTTATCTATGTATCTGATAGTTCTGTTCTTTACTATAGTTTCAACAAATTTACCTGATACTGAAGTTAGGCTTACTGGCCTATAATTGCCAGGATCACCTCTGGAGCCTTTTTTTAAAAACTGATGTCACGTTAGCTACTCTCCAGTCATCTGGTACAGAAGCTGATTTAAATGTTAGGTTGGACAGTTCTTCAATTTCATATTTGAGTGTCTTCAGAACTCTTGGGTGAATACCATCTAGTCCTGGTGACTTCTTTTGACACCTCAATCTGAGACCGTTCCTCAGATTTGTCACCTAAAAAGAATGGCACAGGTATGGAAACCTGCCTCACATCCTCTGCAGTGAAGACTGATGCAAAAAATTCATTTAGTTTCTCTGCAATGGCCTTATCTTCCTTGAATGCTCCTTTAGCACCTTAGCCATTTAGTGGCCCCACTGATCATTTGACAGGCTTCCTGCTTCTGATGTACTGAAAATGCATTTTGCTGTTAGTTTTTGAGAGTTTGGCTCTTTGCTCTTCAAATTCTTTTTTGGCCTATCTAATTATACTTTTACACTTGACTTGCCAGACTTTATGTTCCTGTGAAGCGACACAGGTTTTTCTCTAGAGATGACTCCAAAGGGATGGGGAGAGACCTCTGTTACTGCCTTACACACAGTGGCTGCTATATGCAATTTTGGGGAGTTGGGGTTTGACAGACTCCCTAATTTTATGATAGGATAGTCTCTGGCACTTGGGATCACCATTTGCAGGAGTGGCTGCTCCAGAAAGGCAATCTTACATTAGACAGATGCTTAGACATGGCGTGTGCAGCGGAAGCCTTGAGAGAGGATGTAAGCCCGAGGAGACACCACGCTCCCAGAAGTACATGCAGTGAGACAACTGCAAAGGAGAGCAAGTGGTCAGGGTTCCATACCCATAGTGAGATGCATTTCCTGTGGGAGACAGCACAAACAGGTAAAGAAGTGCCCCACGCTAGGATAGCATTGCATGGAATGTGGCAAGTTCAACCATTTTAGCAGTGTATGCAAGAGCAGAGGAAGGTCTCAAAGATTCATTCAGACTTGTACAAGAGGGGGATGGCACATCAGACAGTGGTGATAACACCATAACTCTCTCCATGAGTCCATAGATAATGGAGACAATTTTGAAAGCATATGGGGATGTTTTCCAAAGACACTGAGTATCTCAGAGGAAATCTGTGATTTGAAGTAGACTCGACAATGGAACCTGCGTGCTTATCACAAAGGAAAATTCAAGGGGTACTACATAATCAAGTACTCCAGGAGCTCAAAAGTCAACAGAGCAGGGATATCCTAGCACCTGTAGAGGCTGGTATAACCTTGGTAAGCAACATGGTGGTGACGAAGAAGCCATCAGGCAAATTATGCATTTATATAGAGAGAGAGCCACTGAAGTGAGCATTGAAAATATGCCACTATATTCACTGGCCACAACTGATGACATCTTACCTGAACTTTCCAAAGCCAAAATTTTTATGGTCTGATGTGAGGAATGGGTTTTGGCACATAAACCTGGATAAAGACTCCAGCATGCTGATAACTTTTGCAATGCTATTTGATCACAACAGATGGCTGCTCATGCTGATGGGCATAGGCCCAGCACTAGAGGTGGTCCAGAGGAGATTCACCCAAGCATTGGAAGAACTTCCTGGGGTGAAAATAATTGCAGGTGATATCCTCATAGGTGAAGGGAGTAATGATACAGAAGCTGAACGAGACCATGCCAGAAAATTATAAGCTTTTCTACAATGATGCAGGGACAAGAACATAAAACTCAATCCAGCAAAAATACGACTCAGACAGCATGAGGTGACATACTTCGGCTATCTGCTCACAACTGAGGGATTGAACAGATTCCAACAAGATCAAGGAGTCAGAGGCATGCCAGCTTCAGTGGATGTGAAAGTGGTACAGTGCCTCTTGGATGGAAAATGTATCATTCCAAAGTTCTGTCCACACCTGGCTGTAGTAGCAGAACCTGTATGTTGACTCATAAGGAAGGATGTTGAGTGGACTGGGCAGGTCCCCAACAGCAAGCATCTAGCGCACTGAAACTGATAATGGATGCCTCTCTCCTCTCCTAAAGTACTACCAGCCAGGAGAGCCACTGACACTCCAGTGTGATGCATTGGAGAAAGGATTGGGTGTAGCTCTTTTGCAGGAGCAGCCGGTTGCTTATGCCCTCGGAACCCTGTCACAGACTGAACAGGGATATGCCTAAATACAAAAAGAGCTTCGGACTGTGGTATTTGGAGTGGAGTGATTCCATCAGTACACTGATGGCCATCCAGTAATCAGACCACAAAACCCTAGAGCAGTAGTTCCCAAACGTTTTCAATTGTGCCTCTTACGTGGTGTGCACCCCCTGGGGAGCTGGGGCAGAGGGAGGCAGAGTGAGTGTAGCAGGATGGGGGCAGGGAAGCCACGCTCTGGGGATGGTGGGGTGAGTGTGGGAGGGGGAGCCATGTACTCCAAGAATACGGCAGGGTGGGGAAGGGGAAGCCGCACTCAGGGCAGGATAGGGGAGCCACCAGAATCTCTGAGTGCTGACTGAACACTGTCAGGTCCCCTTTCCAACCGGACTTCCTGGTCAAAAACCAGGCACCTGGCAACCTTTGGCTGGGGGGTTGCAGCAGGGAGCTGTGGCTGGGAGAAGAGCCATGGCTGGAGCAGAACAGGGGGCACAGTGGGGCTGAGTGGCATTCCCTCCCTGCCCCTAGGGGGCTGACCCAGGCTCACTGTGCCCCCTGTTCTTCTGTTACCCTGGGGGGCGGGTGCCTCACAGTTTGGGGACAACTGCCCTAGAGGCAAACATGACAAAGTCGCTCCTTAGTGCTCCAAAGAGATTGTAACAAGTTGTGGTGTCTGCAGTGCTACCAGATGGAGATCAGACATTGTTCAGGGCCATTACTGGTGTTAGAATCCAGGCTAGATATATCTAGCATCAGCGAGTTGTGGGAAGGAGGTCAGGGCACTGACTCCGTTAACATGCTGCTCTCGCTCAGGTTCAACAGTGAAGCTGATAGAAATCAAAGAGGTTACGGAAAGGACATCCAACTACAGGCAGTCAAGAGAACAATACTAGGAGAGTGGCCAGAAGATAAAAGCCAACTACCAGTAGGAGCAGAACCACATTTTCAAATTAAAGATGAGTTGTGTGTGCAGGATAGAATCATATTTTCATGACAGGGAGCTGTCTTACCTCGTTATGAAAAAATACATGCTTCACACATTGACAACTGTGTTTACTACCTGGGAATAAATACACAACTCCACTCCTTGATAGAAGGGTCTGAAACCTGCCAATTGTATGATTATTACCACATGACCTGCTCACCTGACCGGTGGAAAAGGACTTACTTAAAAGGAAATGCAGTATTGTATTACAGTGGAATTCAAAATTGGGAGGCCAATATCCTGCCTGATATAAGAAGCAAGTCAGTGTTTGTCAAACTGATGATATCTTTGCAAGATATGGCATTCCAGACACTGTAATCAGTAACAGCCCCTAGTTTGTCTTGAAAGAATTTAAGGAATATGCACACAAATGGGAGTTTGATCACCACAATATCTCCTCCACAGAATACCCACAGAGTTAATGGTAATGTGCACTCAGTTGTGAAAACAGCATTACACAAGGCTGTTTCACAAGGTTGGTTGTTCTGGTTCAGACCCCTTGCTAGCATTTTTGGCACACAGAAGTACCCTATGTCAGGGGGTGCCAAAACAGTCCCACACAGGCACTGATAGCAGGAAGGACCAAACCCATGTTATCAATAAGGGGAGATCTGCTGCAGCCAGAAGGATGGGGACACTACTAAAAGGAGATGACCAGCAGTTAGAAAAAGCACACACTAGGGTACGACAGGTCAGCCAAGAACCTACCAGCCTTGGAGACAGGCACTCTTGTGTGGATCCAGCATTTAGAGAGACACCGGATGGAGTGAACGGAAGGAATCGTGAGGAGTTCAGTGGCATCCAGGTCATATGAGGTGACTACACAAGAGAAACAAGGGATCTGAAGAAACAGGAAGCACTTATGAGCCAGGAGATACAATACCCAGAACAGAGAAACAAAGCCATCTTGAGGCAAAGCCCACAGGGAAGGAAGAGACTCCACAGAGAAATAGTTGCTAGACTTTGAGGTGCCAGCCATGGATTTTTAATTGCAGTCTGTCACCTGTCTCAGAGTATGTCTAGTGAGACAGAGATAGGACGCTCCTGGTGTGGTCACCTGTTGAGGACACCAAACTATCTTAAGATCTCTGTTATGTGCTAGCAACCTCTTGCCAAAGGATAGGGATCTGGGCATCAATTACTTGTTTTTAATGTTTGTTTGTAAAATAGGGAAGATGTATTACGATCAGTGGCACTGCAGTTAGAGGGCCCTGGGGTGGGGGGGCCCGCACGGGGGCTATTAGTGATGGGACACCAGAGAAACAGGGAAGTCCAGAAAGTTAAGCTGGAAGCAACTTTGCTACATTGACAGAACAGGCCGAAGTGATTAATAAAGTTCCACTTTCTCAACTTAACCTGCTTTAGCATCGCTCTTTGCACAGGAAACAACCTGCATCTGCTGCCGGTGCATGGGAAGGAGACTCACTACTACTGAGATGCTACTTTCTTTCCTGTACAGGTACATGGGCAGGAGTGAGGGAAAGAAAAAAATCTTTGCTCCACCCTCTCCTGCACTGACACAGCACAGCTAACCTCACTGAGTGGAAGTAAACTGCAGCTGGAAAAGGGCTAGAGCAGCTTACTTCCCTCCTTCAAGCATGGTGCTCCACAACTATACATTGCCCCTTACTCAAATTGGATTGCAAGGTGCCAGTCCAGCCCTAAGGGAGTGTCCATCCACGGGATTGTTCTGACCCCATTAGCTGGACAAATAGTACAGATCCCAGAGAATAAGGGCACAATTGTCTCTCCTAAAATAAGTGAGCGAGATTTACCACCGGTGCAACTTTCAATGTCCTTGAGTTTAAGCCTGCATTATATGAGTGAGTATTGAATCATGGTATCGTAGTATGGTACATAGGAGAGGTGTCTTTTACAGTCAATGAGGAACACATGTGAAGCAGTTTTGAATTTTTTCCCCAATACCTAGTCTGTTTTTATTTCTCTTGAAAAGTTACATTATGTACTAAAGCCCTATAAAAGTTGCAAAATCATTACAACCACAATTTTTCAAGCTTATGTAATTCATAAGAATTAACTGCCAATAGAATTGCTGTGTATTTCCTATTTTCTTACCAAAAAGTTCTACCCTTTTCCCAGATTTGTTCTAACCTTTGTTTGGCATGCAGCAAAAGAATATGAGCTAGCCAACTCTGATTCCCTCTCTAGAAGAAAGAACAAGTTTGCTGGAAGAAACTGTTTACGCAAACCTTTGGCCATCTTCAGTATTGCCAGTGGCCACCCCCACAAATCTCTAAATATACACAGGAAGACAAAATGTGAGATGGTACTGCTGTCCAGCAATTTTGTTACAAAATGCTGGCTTTTGTGATTTTTTTTTTAAATACATTAAATATTTTTAATATGCATAGTGTTGAAATATTTGCGGTTCTCTTGGAAATTGCTGGATTGTCGTTCCTGGAGATTGCAGTCTCTTGTTTATGCTCTTGTTTGTACTGAAAGGCTGTGACCCTTAGTTTATCTCAACCCTGAACAAGGGAGGAATTGGCAATGTACATTCAATCCATGGCCTCTTGGAATGTTTGGGCACTACAGCGCTGTAAGCTAGTGCTACATACAAGGGTAGGGGTCTAGGTGATATGGATACTTATCTATTAGGGACCAGGCTTTGGCCTCAAAATTCACCTTACGCAGCTAGTACTAACTTTTTGTCACTGCTACTTTTGATTGGATTAGTATTCCATTTAATAAGAAAAATGTCTGACTGGGGTGTAGAGGGCCACTGAAATTTCCCACTGCATTCAAAACATCCCTTTATTCCCTCATGTACAAGTTTGAGTTCTACCCTGTATGATCTGAAGTGGGTGGTGGTTCTTCCAGGGTGTGATTTTTCTCTTTCAGATTTAGTCCCTAATTCTGCACTTATACAAACCCTTAACTTTATGGACAGTAGTAGTGAATTCAAAGAGGGTGCAGGCCTGATGAGAGTACTCCTGCATAAGCAGGGTCAAGGTCTTGGTTTGCAATCCCTTATTTTTCAGGTTTAAATGAATTCCCTGAAGTCCACCTGAAATGAGTTTTCCAGCACACCATTGGGTAGACAAAACTCAGAAACCTTCTGAAAGGTGAGTTGGATGCTAACTGAGGCCCTTATTCCTGTCTAGCCCTAGGGCAGGCCTAAGCTTAAATGCTGTAGCTTTATAGGTGCTGCGGTAGCACTTCACGGGAGAGGCTATTCCACCAGTGGCGGAGCTGCTGTGGTTGGTGTAGCTAGTCCCTTTCTGCAAGAGGCTGTAGCTACGTTGACCGGAGAAGCCCTACTGTGGATAGTGCGCTGTCCACACCAGGCCAGCCTCGCTCCGAGGGGCGGATTTTTCACACCAGGGAGCAATGCAGTTATACTCCTGTAAACTATTAAAGAGGGTCGCGCAGACGTGGCCTGCTGCACCTGTGCCACGTATGCACTTGAGTACTCCCACAGTCTCGGGGCCTAATGTCTTCTCGAGCTGCTGCCCTATGAAACAACTGGGCCATACTGTGTTAAGGGCAGCCCTAGCGCTCCACCCCTGCAGTTTCCATGGTGCTCGTGCGTTGGACCACGCTATGTCCAAGCGCTGCCCTGCTCCCAGCTCAAAGTTACAACTGCCAGCAGCGCTGGCTTGAGACAAAGACCGCCTGGCTCCACACTTCCCCACCAGGCCCGGGGCTGGGCGACTCGCACAGCTCGGGGCCAGTCCGGGAGTCCTGAACCGCCCCACGACCTCCGGGGGCCACCCGAAACAGCGGGGCCGGGGACTCGCCGCCCCGAGGGGAGGGGGGTGGCGCTGGAGCCGTGACTCTCGGTGCGGGCGCGGCCGGCCGCGGGGCTTCGCCGGGCGCCCGCAGGGCGGCGGCGTCTCTCCTCCCTGCGCCGCGGGGCCGCGGGGGCGGCGCTTAGCTCCCGGCGGGCGGGGCGCGGACGGCTCAGGTTGAAGGCTGCGTGGGTGGGTGGGGAATCCCGCTGAAGCGGAGCGCGGTGGGGGCTGGCCCGTGCACCGCAGTCCGTGGCAGAGGCGGGCAGCGAGCGGCAGGTGGGGACGGGAGCGTCCACCCCCTGCCTTCCGGGCGAGAGGGGCTTTCCCTCCTGCGGCTGCTCGCGGCCATGCGGTGGGTCCCTAGCAGCAGCCGCTCCGCGGGGAATCGTTGCGCTTGGGTCCGGGCTCGGCGGGGGCAGCTGTGGGACAGGCGCAGGGGGCCGCGCGGCTGTGTGCCAAGTTCTCTCGCCGCGGGGCTCGCAGGCGTGGGGGGGGGGCTCCTTCGGTGCTGGCCCCCCTCCGGCCGTGGGGCGCCCAGCAGGTGGGCTGCGGGTCTGGGTTTGCACCCGCCAAGCTCGGCTGTAAAGTTCGGCTGCCTGGCCGGGGGGAGCCGCTGCAGCTCTAGCGGCTGCTGGGGGCGGGAGGGGGGGGAACGACTCTCTGAAAACTCTCTCCAACTCCTAATGCCGTGCGGTCACCGCAGCGGGGGCGGGGGTGGCGGTGTAAGTGGCATTACAAGAAAACTCCTTCTGTAAGTCCTGTTGGGGCTGGGTGTGGAATGACAAAGTTATGCTTACTACTGTTTCCTCGTAGTAAAAGGAGAGCGTGCGAGGACTGAGCCTTTGCAGGATTTGTTGCTTCCTTCTTGCACTAGTGGTGACCCTAAGGAATTTGCTATGGATGGGGAAAGTGAAGTGGATTTTTCTGGTAACAACGTAACGCCATGGTGGAGGAGGAGATCGATCCCCCAGCAACGCGCCAAGAGCAAACCTAGACCCCAGTCTTACCAGAGCCCCAACGGGGTCCTCTTCACAGATTTCCCTGTGGAAGACAGGGGTACATTCACTGTGACTCAGCCCGCTGAAACAATAGTTACTTCTCCAGACAACAGATTAGTCCAAAGGAGCCCCTCCTCTTTTAAGTCCAAGATGGGATCTGTGCCAAACGGAAAAATAGGATCTCCAGAGTATAAAGCTGTTTCCCCCCAACTTTCTTCTGACCAGGCATCTCCAGTTCTGAAACTGGTTTCAGATAACTTGATAAGTTTTACAGTAACCTCGCCAGATGATACATTGCTTCGTCCAGTGATGATTTCCAGTCAATCAGCACTTATCCCAGAAGATGAACAGACTGCTTTTATGTCAACTCCTGGGTCCTTACCTGGAAATATGCCTTCACTGAGTAATAACACAATGGCTGTTTTGCAGTTACAATCCTACCAGCTTTTAAAAAACCCAGAAAAGGCACTTGTGGGACCCTCATTGGTTTCCCAGACAGCTCCCTCACAGCAAAACTTAACTCTCCACAGACTGACATCTAATCAGAACCAACTCCCAGAAAAACAGTCAATAGTTCTGAGTACAAATAGTCCTGCTGCGCTCAAAGTGGGGAAACAACAGATCATTCCTAGGAGTTTAGCTTCTGAGATAAAAGTGACAAACAAAACCAGCAACCAGAATGTGGAGCCGAACAAAAGGGTCCTCAAGGTCCGTAGCATGTTGGAGGTGCTTAATATGCCTTTGGTAGCTGATGGTGATGGAGAGACCGAAGGTAACCTGAATAGCCCAGGGGCATTGAGAAGAGGATTGAGGTCTACTTCCTATCGAAGAGCAGTAGTGAGTGGCATTGACTTTGACAGTTCTACAAATTTTAAGAAAAAAAATAGAATGTCCCAGCCAGTACTCAAAGCTGTTGTGGAGGACAAGGAGAAATTTTCTAGTTTAGGAAGAATAAAGGTGAGTAAACTGGTAGATGAAACTTATGTTTTTGGGTTTTTTTGTTTTTTTTTTTTGGAATGGTACTGGCCACTTTAAAGGTAGTGATTAGCAGTCTAAGTATTTTTTTTTAATGCATTTGTTTTTGAGTTCATTATTTACTATTAGAAGCTTCTCTGTGACATTTGACAGGTATAAATGGTCACTTAACATTTCCTCCATTTTACTGTAATGAAAACAGTACTTTTAAGGATACCATTAATTTGAAACCTAGCCAGTTTAAAATATGAGTTAAAGGTAATTTCATATTTTACATTTCAGAGTAACAGCCCTGTTAGTCTGTATTCGCAAAAAGAAAAGGAGTACTTGTGGCACCTTAGAGACTAACCAATTTATTTGAGCATAAGCTTTCGTGAGCTACAGCTCACTTCATCGGATGCTCAAATAAATTTGTTAGTCTCTAAGGTGCCACAAGTACTCCTTATATTTTACATTTGTCACTGAATCCCCCTGTCAATTTAGGTTTTGTTTTGCATTCATATTTGCTTAGATTTAAAAATGTTTATCCCACCCCTATATACGTTTGAATAGGGGAGACAATTAAACTGACTTCACAAAGTGCTGCCTAATGTAAAAAGTAAATACAGTGGCAAAAAAATAGTCCAACTGCTCCCCCCCCCATCTCTTTCAGTTATCATAACCTTGCCTGTTACTTGTAACAGTATGTTTTTAAAAAATTCAGGTAGAAGTGAACTTTTTAAATTGACAGAGTCCTTTTAAAGTATCTTGAAACAGCCTCAGGTGTATCCTAAAAGTAGAATGTCTTATTTCAGTCCTCAGATTTAATCCTTTTTGAATAATAGTTTTATTACATTTTCTCTTGCTAAATTAATTATATTATAATTATGCCACAAAACCTTGCTTAAAAAAACCTGTAAAAGCTTTTTCTGGCTTGAAAAAATGTTAATCTTTGTCTTTTTGTTGTGTTTCATTTGCATTCTACCCTTCAAGCATCGAATGCTTTTAATAAATTGGTAGATTAAAAAGCTCTGCAGGGTGACTTGGAATTGTGCAGTAAAGCACTCCAGGCAAGGCATAATAGTTGTAACTAGTAGAATAATTATCAAGTGTATGACAGTTCTCAGGCAAACAAAAAATTTAGGGGGTGGGGGTTGGGAGCTTTCACAGAAATTACACAAACAAGCAGTTTCAGTAGGTCAGATTGTAGGCTGTATCATTCCATTAGTTTTTTTTCCTACAGACCTCCCCCAATGAAAGCACTGAGGAGTTCTGCTTAAAATAAGAAGACATTATATTGCCCTGTCTTTATACAGAGATGACTTTTTGTTGTTGTTGTTTTGCCAGTTGAACTAATAGTATTGAAGCACATAAAGGTCTAAAATGTAGTTCACCAATAAGTTTGTTTTATTTCAGAGGGCTTGTTATGGTCTCAGAAAATAGCTTACATGGTGCCTTATGTGAATTTTTTGTAGCATGAGAAGGAAAGCTAGTCCCTCTAACAAGAACAATGTAGACTTGATAGGATAGCTCAGAGCCAATGAAATGCGAGTTTATTGAACTCTTGTAATGCTATAGTATGAAATAATTTTGAATGGCTTTTTATTCAGTTTGTAGGAAAAATGCAACGTGATGAATGACTAAGCAATTAGAAGAAAGTCCATAGCAACTTTAATGTCACATCTGTAGTGAAACAATGGTTGTGTGAATAATTTACTAATTGTCAAAAGTTTATAAACGAGGAATAATTAACTCAGTGCCTTTGCTAATATTAAATAAAATAGCATAACCTTTGCTGCAGTCAGTGGCTTTGTATTCTTATTTTTCATGTTTCTTTTCTTTACAAAAACATCCTAGAAGAAAGCACCGAAAGGACAAGGGACATTTGATGGGGAAGGTAAGCACTGGATTTTGTGGAGACTGGTTTTTATTATTTGAATGCATGTTCTGATAAAAACCCAAGCTTTCAAATGACCAAATAAATCTCAAGAGAAGCTGACTTCAAGAGAACAATATGTCAAAATACTGTAGATTTTTTTCAAAGAAAAGCATGTTAGTTCAAGATTTTTAGATTTCAGTTATCAGCTGGAAATACTTTTAATAATAATACAACTGCCATTAAATTCTGTTTGTAGAATTGCTTAAAGAATACAGAAAGGCAGGTAAACAATACCTTACACTGGAATATAAAAAGAACTATTTATATGTATTTGTGTATATAGTTTAAGCTTCAGCTCTTATAAAAAACACTGTGGGATTTGCATAAAATAAAGCCAATTCCTGCAATCTGATTTCAGTGGTCAGACCTCATACATAGACCTTTGACTTCATTGGGGTCTAGGTGAGTGTCAGGATTAACCTATGTGGATTCAGGTTGCAGAACTGGGGGGGGCAAGGTGCCATTCTCTGGATTTTAGGTGTAAACCACCAATGCTTATGAAAACTATCCCTGCAGTCTAACATAATCTTTTTTCTCATGTTGCCGTTCTGACCCATAAGCTTGTAGTCTCGATGTCATCTTTGTCTCCGCTCTTCCCTGTTCCTCTGACCCTGATTTTTGATGAACTGGCTGCATCCCCTCCTCTCTATTTTACAACGAACCATTAGTCCTTACTCTTGTAATCTCTCCTGACTGTGGTAATCGGCGCTGTCTCTGCTTGCCCATCTTTAATCTCTCACCAAGTCCATTCAAAACCTGGTTGCTGTGAACATCTTTCTTTCCCACTGCTTTGTGTCCTCTTCTTTTCTTAACTTCTCAGGTCTCATGCATTGTTTAAGCAATTCTTTGCTTTTGAAGCAATCCACGAGTATGCCCTGCCTTCATTTTCTAAGATACCTCCTTCCTCTCTCCTGATTCTATGTCCAAGGTTTTCTTCTGACTTCTCCCTTCATCTCTGTTGTTCACTCCTTACTCTTTGCTCCCTAGAATGGCATTCAGGGTTCAGTTATTATATGCCAAGCTTCCATCCTCAAAGTGTATAAAAATCTCACATATTCTTTGGAGCATGCTGTCTGTAATGATCCTGGCCCACTCTGTTTTCTTAATGTAATTCTTTGGATTGTAAACTCTTTGGGCAAAGTCTTAGTTTTTTCTGGCAGAACTCCCCTGTTACACAGCACCATATGCAGTTATGCTATGTGTTTATGATTATATGATGTGTGTACACACCTTATAAACTCTAGCCCTTATGTACAACCCTTGAGCAAAGTGCTAACGGACACAGCAGCTAAAGCAAATCTGACCAGTTTGACGAAAGACTTTAGCAGACTCTTAAAGACTCACTGAGGAGCTCAATCTCTTTCACTTTCCTTCCTACAAATAGTAGGTTGTAAAAAAACACCTGCCCTTCTCCTATAAAAGTATTTGCCTTTCAAAGTATCATCAGCCTTTCTCCTATAAAACGTTTCTTCTCTTCGTGGCTTAGTTCCTGTATTTTGAGTTCCCTCTTTCCCCATGTGCTTGTGCTTAATATATATAAAAAAAGAGTGTGAGCACTAGAAGAAGCTGGTCTTCATGTTTGTGCTCCTTCCCCATGTGGTTTTGTTGCATTAATACTGGTAGCGCTGAAGCACAAAGAAGAGGAATCTGAGTGCACATGAAAGTGTGCAGGCCCCGCATTTAGCATGTCTCGGAAGATGATTGGGTGTGTCCCACCGGCTCTGTCTTGGTCAGTCCTGATTTTAAAGTTCTGAAGTCAAAATTTGGGAAGGGGGAAAATAATCCCCAATGAAATATGAACAGTTTTTAAGGCTAATAGTGTAAAAATTGCCATTGGTAATAGGTTCTTAATACCTTTTACTATGTGCATGAGATAATCACACACCTGGATGATTGACCTTACTGTACTGATGTTTTTGTTTTTTTAATCTTTAGCTTGTTATGACACATTGCACAACAAATTAGGGGGAAATAAAGCTGTTTTCTGGCTTTCCCCAACAAAGGACACATCTGTTCTTTAATTCAGTCAGAAGGCGTTTTTTTTTAATAGTGGTACAGTGATCCATTGTTACTGTGCCACTGTCCGTCTTTAATAAGACACTATCTTTGTCTTCATGCAGTTTGTGAGCAACATCTACAATTTGCTTTATTTCATTGTTTAAATGCTACTTATGCCATTTGTTTTCAAAAGTTATAACTTTCTGACAATTAATGGCACTTTCCTTTGCATTGTAGAAAATGCGGTATTGTATCAAAACTACAAAGAAAAGGCTCTGGACATAGATTCTGATGAAGATTCTGAGTCCAAAGAACAAAAATCAGAGGAAAGGATAGTTATTCAGTATACACCTCTGAGATCAACATGGAGTCAGCTATCAGTGGTGAGTATTTAATGGTTATATAGCCAGTAAAAATTATAGTATGCAAGAATATATATAAGCAAGGATTTTATCTGCCAGTGGCATTTTCTGCCTGAAGTTTGACTTCCAGCCCCTTCTCAAATGTAAAGTGATTGATTGCGGACATTTTATTAATACTCGGAGTTGTAATTGCCCATGTGTTACAGATATGGGGCCAAATCCTGAAGTCCTAGCTCTGCTTTACTCAGCTCTTACCTGCACAAATCTCTTTACTCTTCAAGATGATTTAGTAAGGCCTATTGGAAATGTCTTTTTGCTGAAAAAGACAAAAGCCAGTATCTGTGAAGTATTAAGATAAGTTAAGTATCTATAGAACAAAAACATAAGGCAAAATTAAATAAAGTGGGTGACATGAGAAAGTAAGTGTGACCTGAGGATTTAGTAATTTCAGTCTCATTCTACTAGAAATGCTGGCCTACGCTTGTGGAAGAGAATCATTTGGTACAAATGGAAATGATTGCTCTGGATTAACAGGACATTTTTTGGTGTATATATTGTCAATCAAAATAAACAGAGGCAAGGTGGTGAGGTAATATCTTCTATTGGACCAGCTTCTGTTGGTGAAAGAGAAGAAGAGCTCAGTGTAGGCTTGAAAGCTTGGTTTTTTTTTTTTTTTTTTTTTTTTCATCAACAGAAGTTGGCTGGAAAAAAGATATTACCTCACCTCTCTAATATTCTTGGACCAACATGGCTACACCAACACTGCAATCAAAATAAAGGGTTTTTAAAAATGTATGTGTGTAAAACAAAGGATAGTGTATTGCAGTTCAGCTTTACGTTCTTACAAATGACTTGCAAACTTAAATAAATTTAAAAAAATGCAAACTAAAGGATGTGCTAAATGGCCACAATCCAGAAAATGATTGCACATTTGCCATCTTAAGGGCCTGATCTTGCAAACACTTCCTACAGGGCACAGTGATTACTGCTCAGGCCTTGTCTACACCAGGATTTTAGCACTGGTGTAACCACATCATGGTAACCCCTTAGAAGAGAGAGAGTTTTTACACTGCTGCAGTTTACCCTTGTTTGAAGGATCACATTCAAAATATCCAGACTTGCTGGATAAACTGGTTCTGATTCTACTAGGGTGGACATGGCCCTTTAGATTAAACTGAGTTCTATGTGTTTGCACTTGTATTCTTTGCATGCAAGGGCTATGGACAATCTTTAGATCAGGACCATAAACCGTGAGTGAACTTTTTTTTTTTTTTTTTAACACAACCCTTGATTTTTAGAAGACCATGGAGGACTGGAGGTTTATTCCCCTTGACGCTCACTGTCACAGAAAGTGACTTTTGTGAGTGGAGAAGCTCATTTTAACCTGAGAGCTCTTGTGCTTTGCATGGACATATAGCTCCTGAATTTCAAATTTGAAAAGGCCATTGCCACGTGTTTAAAAGTTCATAAATGCACACAGTTCTAGATACAACTGGACAGTTAGGCATTCAACCAGATGTCCTCACATGCAAATACTTGCATATACAAATCTAGGTGCATACCATTGTGGTAACTGCACATGCAAATTGGGTGCTCAGATACGCATGCTTTTTGCATGTGACCCTAAGCTGCTCTGGTGACAGCAATAAAGCTCTTCAGTTCCCATGAGACTTTTCATAAGAATAGAGGTTTGCCTGGATGCCTTTAGTCAACAGTGCACTTCCCCCACACGTGCATCACACTTTACAACCCCCCTGCCTTCTCCAAAGGGGCTGCATTTCAGTGTGCTGTATGTAATGTGGTGACTTTTTGCTAAATATTATTTTTGTTGCTGCATTTCTTTGCTTTACATATATATTTGGTGCATTAAAAATAGTGACCAAAGAGTTCATGATTAATAGTGAAATATGAAAGGAACAAATGTAGATGGTAAACCTGGGAATTCTAACCACCAGCCACAGGGATAATTTCACATTTTCATGTTTTGTGAAATTGCCAGACTCGTCTCTCTAAGGCATATAACAGTTTTGCACCTCTTATGCAGAGATTGTCTGCTATCTTTAGAAAAGTTTACTTTTTTTTTAGCATATTGATGATTAATTCTCCTCGTTGATGATTTTTGGAGGCATGGAAGATGGAGAGCAAAAAATTATTATTTTCTGTTTGTATTATGATGATACTTAGGAGCTCTAGTTATGGACCAGGACCTCATTATGCTAGGTGTTGTATAAATACAGCACAAAAAGATGGTCTCTGCCCCCAAAGAGCATGCAATCTAAGTACATGTATAGGCATTTCTGAGTTTTCTACATGCTTTTGTAGTAGTCAGAAGGAGGAGTATTGAAGAGTTTCCTTTTTATGATCATATCAAAAGGATGAGGTTGAGTTTGCAGTGCCAGAAACACATGCTGTGTCTGTCAAAGCTATGAGAGCATTCTAAATTCGCTTATACTGGTAAAAAAGGAAAGGCTCATGCTATTGGAGGAGGCTTCTGTTTGCTTTCTTGTAGGAATATGGTGAATTGGCTGCAGGAAAAACTCTTGACTTCATTATTCAACAAATGTCTTGGGCTATTGGTGGAGGTTTGTTACTTATGTAAAAGTGTTTTTTTGCCACTCTAAAGTGGTTTAGTTAACAGAAGTAATCCGTGTCGTTTTCACTTTGTTTGGCAGGTGGTTTCTTTGACTCCCCTTCATTCCCCAGGAGTAACTCCAAAATGTATGGAGAGAAGGGACAGTTTCTCTGATCTTCCCCTCTCCACAGACACATGGTTGGTTTCTGGGCATAGCTAGAGGGTTACAGACAAGCAGGGTTGCATCAGTTTAACTACAGGTGTTATTTTAAAATCAGTTTAGTTAAACCAGTGCAGAAGGCCATGTGGCCACTCTTAAACTGATACAAACTTGGCTTTAAACAAATTTTAGCATATTTTAAGCATAGGTTTAAGTTAAACTGAAATAAGCCATTATAAATAAGTGTTTTGGCACTGATTTAAATAATTTTTAAACTGTTGTATGTTAAACCAGTGCAAATTCTGTGTGTAGACGAGGGATGGGTGTCCACCGCCCTTCTTATTGCAGTCTTTCTTTCAGTATGCACAGTAGTTCTTCCTCAGAAGTGACAGGAAACCAACTAAGATCCAGCTGTTTAAGTCATCACCACGATATTACTAGCAACCCCATAAAGGTATTAATATACGGGAACAACTGGCTCTGTGGATGAGGGGAAAGCAGTGGACGTGTTATTCCTTGACTTTAGCAAAGCTCTTGATATAGTCTCCCGCAGTATTCTTGCCAGCAAGTTAAAGAAGTATGGACTGGATGAATGGACTGTAAGGTGGATAGAAAGCTGGCTAGATCATAGGGCTCAACGGGTAGTGATCAATGGCTCCAAGTCTAGTTGTCAGCCAGTGTCAAGCAGAGTTCCCCAAGGGTCGGTCCTGAGGCCAGTTTTGTTCAATACCTTCATTAATGATGTGGAGGATGGTGTGGATTGCACTCTCAGCAAGTTTGCAGATGACGCTAAATTGGGAGAAGTCGTAGATACGCTGGAGGGTAGGGATAGGATACAGAGGGACCTAGACAAATTAGAGGATTGGGCCAAAAGAAATCTGATGAGGTTCAACAAGGACAAGTGCAGAGTCCTAAACCTAGGATGGAAGAATCCCATGCTCCGCTACAGACTAGGGACCAAGTGGGTAGGCAGCCGTTCTGCAGAAAAGGACCTAGGGGTTACAGTGGACAAGAAGCTGGATGTGTGTCAGTGCGCCCTTGTTGCCAAGAAGGCTAATGGCATTTTGGGCTGTCTAAGTAGAAGCATTGCCAGCAGATCGAGGGGATGTGATCATTTTCCTCTATTCAGCATTGGTGAGGCCTCATCTGGAGTACTGTGTCCAGTTTTGGGCCCCACATTACAAGAAGGATGTGGAAAAATTGGAGAGAGTCCAGCAGAGGGCAACAAAAATGATTAGGGAACAAAAATGAGGAGAGGCTGAGGGAACTGGGATTATTTAATCTGCAGAAGAGAAGAATGAGGGGGGATTTGTTAGCTGCTTTCAGCTACCTGAAGGGTTCCAAAGAGGATGGATCTAGACGGTTCTCAGTGGTATCAGATGACAGAGCAAGGAGTAATGGTCTCAAGTTGCAGTGGGGGAGATTTAGGTTGGATATTAGGAAAAACTTTTTCACTAGAAGGATGGTGAAGCACTGGAATGGGTTACCTAGGGAGGTGGTGGAATCTCCTTTTTTAGAGATTTTAAAGGTCAGGCTTGACAAAGTCCTGGCTGGAATGATTTAATTGGGGATTGGTCCTGCTTTGACCTTCTGAGGTCCCTTCCAACCTTGATCTTCTATGATTCTGTGAACAAAGGAACAATAATGCTAAACTGGTACAATTTGGAAAATCCTGAGGTTATGTCTGGTGAGAATAAGAAAATGTTAAAAGTTCCACAATTTTGTACCTAACTTAATCCTCTGAATGCTGCTTTTTATAGCTTTTGGATGATGCCTATGGAGTGGGAAAGTTTTGTTCATTGCATTCTTAAGCTATAACAGAACATCTTTTCTATATATGGAGTTAAAAAGGATTAGCTTGGATGTAAAATAGAGGTCACATGTTAACAGGTCAAGTTGTGTGCCTTGACAACTTGACTGCTGGCTGTTCACACTGAAGCACTAGTTGTAAAGATTCAATAAAATCCTACTTAGGTTGTAAATTTTGTTAAGAGCTGTCTTACTGATGTTGGCTCCTTTGCAGTTCCAGGTAGTATAATAGGAGAAGTTCTACCCTTACGTGCATTAGTTATAAGTTAAAGTCTTCATTCGTTTTGTACTATGGACAGCTATATAGATGCCTTTGTGATTATAAGAGCACCTTATTTAAGTACTTAGAAGTTCAACTGACTTATCACGCTGTTACGTTGCCAGTTAATGAAATCTGTCTTTCTGTATGGATCAATTTAAAATGCAGTCAATGCAATAAAAGTTTTGTTGGTATTTCAAGAAAACTCTAGCAACACAGGTCCATATTTTTCTTTTGCAAATTGAGAATTTAAACTAACTTTAGTTATAGTAACAAACTAATATTATGCAACAAAAGACAAATGTCAATATGTTTTAGGGTTTTATCTTTGCATTTGTCTAAATAACAAGGAGACTACTAGGAGATTGGAGGCAGGAGTTCACCTATTTCTTTGTTACATTCTTGGTGCTAGTGTGATAACCAAGCCCCTTCTTCTCTCTCTCTCTCTCTCTCTCTCTCTCTCTCTCTCTCTCTCTCTCTATCTCTAGTTCTGTGAGCCAGGCTTCTTTAAAGTATTATTTTCATTATTGGATACCTATTATTGAGTATTGCCCATTACAAAATAACTGCTTTTGAACATTTATTGATTTACACTGGTGCCAGACATAGCATAAAAAAGTCTGATTTAATTTAGAGTTGATATGCCATGGTTGTAGTTATTAATGGTCACCTTGCATAACATGTTTCATCCTTCACCCCCAGCACATCAGACTTTGTATCAGGATGTTTGCTTACCCTTCTTTACTTGATTTCGTAAGTGGGGGAGTGAGAGAAGTACTGGGTAGGAGAGGGCTTTGAAAACCAAGCATAGCTCCTGTGAGATGTGACACACTGGGTCTCAAAGAACCTATGTTTTCAGTTCTGTGGGAAAGCTAAATGGTGCAGTGATGTATTAAAGAACTAAATACTAGATTGTCCAGTAAATCATGCCAAACTAGTAAATTTCACAACCTGTAATGAGGGCAGGAAAATAAATTGATTATCTAAGCTATAAATATATAAAAAGGTGAAGAATAAAATGAATCTGGAAATTCTGAAAAGGTAACTTTAGACATGCAGAACTTGGTTAAACCAGCTATGCAGGCTTGGGTTGAGGTCAGCCTTTTCATTAGAACAAATATGAAACTGAAGGTACTGTGTTGGTTACTTAGGAGTTATAAGCAAAATCTTCCTGGATGGTATAATTAGTGATTTTGGTGTTCCCATCTTCTTGCTAAACATATGCATGTGAAAGTAACATTGAGCTTTGAAGAATATTTCAAAGCTCTGAAATGTCATGGCATTTAAATGTGTCTTGTTCAATTTCCTTTTCAAGACCCACTTCTATCATGATGGCTATAAGACATTATCTAACTAACGATGAAGCAGAGAAAAAGCTCGGATGTTATCTCTCTTCCCGTGCCCCAAATCTTCATTTGTTGTTTGTCATCTTAGATTCTGAGTTTTTAGGTGGGTTCGTCTTTCACTATTCTTTTGGATAGTGCCATTTCTGCTCGTCGTAGGTACTGTTGCTATATAGATAATAAAAAAGAAAATTACAGCGCATGCAGTGTATTAAAAAGGTTTGTTTCTCACTTCTCTGTGCTTTACTTTCCAATATTTTCCTCATTGAGTTATTTGATCACTTAACTATTTTGCCTAAGGCTACAGCCCTTTTACTGTTAACCACTCCTCTCTTCTACCCATAAGCACAGAGCTGGATTTTGCAGAAAAGGATATTGCAGAATTAGAGAGGTTCAGAGAAGGTCGACAAGAAATGATCAGGGACATAGAAAAAAGAGATTGAAAAGACTGTAATTGCTTACTCTAGAAAGCAGACTAATGAGAGGAGACATGATAAAAGCATATTAAAATAATGATTTAAAGAAGGTAGATCAGGAACTTCCATTCTCCCTGTTTCATTATATCAGAACAAGGAAACATTCAATTAAATTAAAAGGTAGCTAATTCAAAATTGGTAAAAGGAAATACATATTTTGGCTTGCTATGGGAAATCATTGAGGCCAAGAACTTCAAGATTCACTTATATGAGGCCAAGATTCACTTATATGGATATAAAGAATATCCAGATTTGTTTTCAAGATAAAAATGTTGGAAGAGATATTAAACCTTGTGCTTCAGGGTTTAAGCCAACCTGTAACTTTTAAGAGAACAGGATGAGGCCTAATGTCTGGGGTAGTCTTCCCACATTTACTTACTGCAGGGTTCTTATACCTTCCTATGATGCATTAGATACTGGCTCGTGTTAGAGATCAGATACCGGACTAGATGGATCTCAGATCTGATCCAGTTTGGCTATTTGTGTGTTTCTTAACTGGATATTCTGAGATTTGACCTGGGGAAGTCCTGCTACCCAGACTAGTGCACAGCCTAAAAACCTACCCAAGCAGATGCAGTGAAGCAGAAACTGAAATGGTGCTAGAATGTGAGCTGGACAATTGTATGGGTATGCCAACCCCTGAGACTGCCAGCCAGTTGGATCAGTAGTTAGTGTCTCAGTGGTTCCATTGCTGTCAACCTATTGTTGCCAAAGCATTCCTGCCTCATTGCAAAGTGGAAATGGTATAGTCCTTCTGAGAGTAGAGAAGGTAGTTCTGTACTCATTTTGGTCCCAGTTCTGCGCCTACTGGAGTCAGAGAAGTTCTGTCATTGACTTCCGTGTGCACTGTACTGAACCACTTGCCAACAAGAGGAATTATCTTTGTATTTACATGCCCATATTTAGCAAAATAATTGTAACACAAAACTGCAATTTTTGGAAAACTAATGCAGAAAATGTGATAGCACCATCACTGGAAATTTAGTCACTTGTAGTAGCAGGAATTCTAGAGCTCTCTTGTACATGTTCATAGGTACTCCCTGTCTCTGCAAATTTTTAGCAAATATTCAACATCATCAAAAAAGATAGCACCACTTGTCTTAGTAGTTTGTTTTGTTCTTTTTATGATTCGTAATTAAAATACGAAGCATACACATGCCATTTCACTCGTAAGGCATAGCGCGCTCTCCTGTTCACAGCTGATCCCTAGTTGCCTGTTGAGGGAAACATTCAGCTACAGCCCTTCATAATAACACACACTTATAAACACTCTTCATCTTTATAGACCTTTATAAATACTGAGAGCAGATTGTTTCTGTGGAGGTACAAGAAACTGTGGATAGTGTTTGGAGTGCACTCTGTTAACTGACCTTCCTTGCCAGCCCCAGGACCCAGCCGTGAGTCACCAGGTACAGATGGCTGAAAGGGAGCATGCCTACCAGGACAAGAGGAGATCCCAGTTGGACCTAGACACTAGCTACATGCTGGCATTGGGGGTCGGTACAGTTTATGGAAGAAGATAAGTTCAAGTCTTGAGGAATTTATACTTCAGAGCATTGGAATAACACCCTCCTCTCCAGACTCATCCAACACTATTTATATACCTAATTCTTGTCTGGTGCCAGTAGTGCTCCCCTCCCAATATTTGATCCCTTGCTCCTAACCACAGTCATTATGAGGCCCACAAAATCTGGCCACGTGATCAGACCTGGTTTTCTCTTTGTCCCTCAGAGTTGCATCTGTATCCCCCCCTCGCCCCCCATCGTCACAGTAGTCCTCCTACAGAAATTTGGTTTCTTCTTTCTTCTGCAGTCTCCATGTCTTTCTCCAGAAGACGATGGCAAAGTGTTGTCCACACATAGTAGTGCTTTCAGACTCTCTGCTTACTTTTTTTCCACTCCATGAGATAGCAGCATACAAAAAAACCCCCACAAAACAACCCTTTCCCTTCTCTCCTGACTGAGGTGCCTCGTCTCTGTATATGGATCCTGGCCCAGAGAAGCATTTAGCTCCAAATTCACTAACCAGCTCCCAGTGTTTGGAAGGAAGAGTATTATGCCCGTGGTGCAGACAGAGGAACTGAGACACAGAGAAAGGTGAAGTAATTTGTATGCACAAGCAAGGAGTCAGTGCCAGAACTGGGACTTAAGAATCAGTGGGTAGCCGTGTTAGTCTGTATCCACAACAAGGAGTCCGGTGGCTCCGTAAAGACTAACAGATTTATTTGAGCATAAGCTTTCGTGGGTTAAAAACCCCACTTCTTCACATGCATGGAGTGAAAATTATAGATGCAGACATAAATATATTGGCACATGAAGAGAAGGGAGTTACCTCACAAGTGGAGAACCAGTGTTGACAGGGCCAATTTGAGCAGGGTGGATGTAGTCCACTCCTAACAATAGATGAGGAAGTGTCAATTCCAGGAGAGGCAAAACTGCTATTGTAATGAGCCAGCCATTCCCAGTCCCTATTCAAACCCAAATTAATGGTGTTAAATTTGCAAATGAATTTTAGTTCTGCTGTTTCTCTTTGAAGTCTGTTTCTGAAGTTTTTTTGTTCAAGTATAGCTACTTTCAAATCTGTTATAGAATGTCCAGGAAGGTTGAAGTGTTCTCCTACTGGCTTTTGTATGTTACCATTCCTGATGTCCGATTTGTGTCCATTTATTCTTTTACATACGGACTGTCTGGTTTGGCCCATGTACGTGGCAGAGGGGCATTGCTGGCACATGGTGGCATATATCACATTAGTAGACATGCAGGTGAATGAGCCTCTGATGGTGTGGCTGATGTGGTTGGGTCCTCTGATGGTCTCACTAAAGTAGATAAGGGGACAGAGTAGTTAACGAGGTTTTGCTACAGGGATAGGTTCCTGTGTTAGTGTTTCTGTGGTGTGGTGTGTAGTTGCTGGTGAGTATTTGCTTCAGGTTGGGGCACTGTCTGTAAGTGAGGACTGGCCTACCTCCCAAGGTCTGGGAGAGTGACGGATCATTTTCCAGGATAGGTTGTAGATCATTGATGATGTGCTGGAGAGGTTTTAGCTGGGGGCTGTACGTGATGGCCAGTGGTGTTCTGTTGTTTTCCTTGTTGGGCCTGTCCTGTAGTAGGTGACTTCTGGGTACCTGTCTCACTCTGTCAATCTGTTTCCTCACTTCCCCAGGTGAGTATTGTGGTTTTAAGAATGCTTGATAAAGATCTTGTAGGTGTTTCTCTGTCTGAGGGATTAGCACAAATCTGGTTGTATCTTAGGGCTTGGCTGTAGACAGTGGATTGTGTGATGTGTCCTGGATGGAAGCTGGAGGCATGTAGGTAAGTATAGCGGTCAGTAGGTTTCCGGTATAGGGTGGTGTTTATGTGACCATCACTTATTTGCACTGTAGTGTCCAGGAAGTGGATCTCTTGTGTGGACTCGTCCAGGCTGAAGTTGACGGTGGGGTGGAAATTGTTGAAATCCAGGTGGAATCCTTCAAGGGCCTCCTTCCTGTGGCTTGAATAGGGACTGGGAGTGGCTGGCTCATTACAATAGCAGCTTTGCCTCTCCTGGAATTGACACTTCCCAATAATAGATGAGGAGTAGACTACATTCACCCTGATTGAATTGGCCCTGTCACCACTGGCTCTCCCCTTGTGAGGTAACTCCCTTCTCTTTACGTGCCAGTATTTATGTCTGCATCTGTAATTTTCACTCCATGCATCTGAAGAAGTGTGGGTTTTACCCATGAAAGCTTATGCTCAAATAAATCTGTTAGTCTTTAACGTGCCACCAGAACTGGGACTGAAACTCACTGTGACGTCCAGTCCAGTCTCACCTAATCTAATTTCAAGGGTTTTTTCCCAATTTTAAATTTACGCTTACATTGCAGAGGAACGGAAAAAGATTAATTTTGTTTTCTAAATTGAGTTCTTTATCTTAACTGTATCTGAAACTTATTTATTATTATTTCTCAAGATTTTGAATAAAATCTGATTTTTTTTTTTTAAAGTCCTTCATTTTTTAGGTAATTTATACCAAAGATCTCTTAGGACTAAGTTTACTCTCTGAACTTTGTGGCCAGCGTGCGAACATATGAAAACAAGTAGAGTCAATGGCTGAATGCAGCTATTGGCAGTAAGTCTAGAATGCTTTTGAAATTCCATAGGCTGCCTCTATGGTGAAGTAAATACTATGACCCATTATCAAGGAAGTAATAGAAGAAACAAAGAGCCATTTAGGTGCATATTTACCCAGGTTTATAGCAGGCAAGCACCATGAGTCTGTCTCCGTTTAGATATTTCCTGCATCGCGAGAACCCCGGCGCGGGAGAAATGATCTATTAACTTAGTTAACCCAAGCTGAAATCAGATTACCAATAGAAAGGAATTGTTTACTATATGGTTTTAATGTTTAGATCATAAAAATAAACATTCAACATTCTGTACTTCCACATAATGTCCTGCATTTTCAGTTTCTTCTAATGCAGCAGTTCTCAAACCATGGTTTGGGACCCCAAAGTGGGTCACAACCCTTTTTTAATGGGGTTGCTAGGGCTGGCATTAGACTTGCTGGGGTCCGGGGCTGAAGCTGAAGCCTGAGCCCCACCACCTGGGGCTGAAGCTGAAGCCCAAAGGCTTCAGCCTTGGGAGATGGGGCTCAGGTTACAAGCCCCCCATCTGAGGCTTAAGCCCTGGGGCTTTGGCTTTGCCCTCTCCCCTGCCCAGGTGGTGGGTCTTGCGTGGGCTCAGGCTTCAGTCCCCCTTGTGGGGTCATGTAGTAATATTTGTTGTCAGCAGGGAGGTCATGGTGCAATGAAGTTTGAGAGCCCGTGTTTTAATGATTCTCAAAGTTTAGCTCATAGTTGCACGATTAGTGAGACTATCTGTGATGCCTTAATATGGAAGGTTAATGTTTTTATTGATAAACACCAGGTTTAAATTGGATTTGTTTTGTTTTTTAAAAGGGGCTATTGAAATGTTTTACTTGTGAAAAAAATTTGACATTCATGTAAGCCCACGTTTTCAAACTTTGCTGCCTAAAGTCAAGTTTCTTAGTCTGTATTTAGACATCTAATTAGATGTGGCGTGATTTTTTCAGAGGCGGGTTCATGCTAAGGCTTGAAAAATTGCACGCAAACTGCAGATATGAAATATCCCAGTTTGTATATTCAAATATGCATCATCTCATTAAAATAACGAACCCAAATTGCATGCACGTGTGTGTGTGTGTATGTGTGTGTGTGTGTATGTATGTATATGTGTGTGTGTGTGTGTATATGTGTATATATATATATATATAATAATCACAAAACCACATCACTGTTTGAAATTGTGTAGAAAAGATGTAGGGGTGAAATGACATACCAAGTGCTGAAAGTCAGAGAGGGAGGTAGAATATCATTGGAATGGGGATGATGTAACAGAGTGGGAGGTAGAGGGGGGAAAAAAAAGTTGCTGCTGATGATTTAACTTTAGATTAGACTGGTAGGCTAAGAAAGAGTCGGAAGGGAGGAGGAAGAAAGGATGGTGCAGAGCTTAAAAGGGTTGTGATGGGGCTGTGAGGGGTAGAATGTAGTGGGAGAGGCTGGGGCTGGGAGACAGAATTAGAGAGGATAGGTAGGAGTTGAGACTGAGTGACTGTGGAGTAGGATGGGGAGGAGTGGGAAAGGTGAGACCAAGCGAAATTATAAATTTAATGTCAGCCTCAAGTGAATTTGTGATATGATATGTATAGGGCTCCTCCAGCATCAAATTTTAGTCAATGAACTATCTCTCTAAAAAGGCCCTGAGGTGAGAGAGAAAATATTTAGGGACAAATTTTCAAGGAGGCCTCAGAAATTGCATTCAGGTATGTTGTGTGTATGCAAATTAAGTAATTTAACTTTAAAAATAAAGTTCTGCATGCTTAAATACTTGTGTGTGCAAAATCTGCCACTTAATTCTTAGCACAAAACTTGAATCCTTGTTTACTTGGATAATGTAAAAGAAAGTGTTTTTCATAAGGATATTAAATATTAAAATTTGTCTTTTAGGTGAAAAAGAATGGATTGTCTCTGACGATCAGTCAGGAGGAAAGAAAGAGGCAAGAGGTATTCTTTAAGTAATTTTTTTAATTGTTGATTATTTAGTAATATATAGCATGCCTGATTTGATATTTTGTGAACTTCCTTTATGTACCTGCCCATAAGGGGGACAACTTTAGTACCTCCTAGTTCCATTCTCTGCTGCCCTATAGAATGGGCTGGATTTTCTCCCTCACTGTGACTCCTTTGCCTGCACCAAGGGACAGTAAAACCAACTGGAACTCCCTAGCATGTGAATCTCCAGCTTGGGTAGCTGGGATGACCCCCTGTGCGCTCTTGGTAGAAGTGTGGTTGAGGCAGGCTGTACTCCAGTGAACTCTAGCTGATGGATGGCTCCTTAGAGGTCATAGCTAGTCAGCCCCTCTGCACTATGCTGGGGCAAGCATGGAACCAGCTCCAGAATCAGAGCTGCAGCTAGTGCCTTGTGTGATATCCCTTCCACCCTCAAGCAGAGAATATAGGCCGTTATCTCTAGATTGTGTACACAAGATTTGTAACAGTCTCCTTCTCTGCAACTCCCCCATCCCTGTGGATTTCTTGTCTGCTCTTTGCAGGATTTTGATGTATTTCATTATTTATGGATGAGGAGAATCCCAAGAGATGTGACCTGTCCCTGAACAAACCAGGGGTTCTCCTTCTGCCTGTTGTCACCTTAGTGGACACTTGTGCTACACCCTCTGGCCTGTTTTCACTTTTGGGCCTGGGAGAGGGGCCTCCTTTTCATCCCTTTTGAATTCCTCAGGAGCCATTACTCCAGCTTTCTGAAGTCAGATCTACATATACTTCCTCAGAGAGAGCAAGTCCTTTGTGCCTTTCAGGGTTAGAGCCTTTAGATTTAGCCAAAATATGTCTTGCAAGCCTCAGGTTTTTGTGTTTTTGTGCTAGTGTTTCAGCAGAGGCAGCTTTTACAGGAATCAAAAAGAAGTAATCCTAGGATACAGCTATGCCTGTAGTTGGTGTTTTTACACCATTCTCATTGTGTGTATAGTTAGCTAAATTTCTGTAACACACCATCGATATGGAAACTTTTTGGAAAAATTTGTTTGCTACTGTTGGGTGGGGTTTAAGAGGAACAAGATTTTAAATTGAGGCACCACCTTTAACTGTGATTTTAATATGCTAAGTCGTTGTGCGTATATTGTGTCCAAAGGAAATACTTCTATAATTATGGTGCTCTAACTAGTAATACTTTTTTAATACATTCACTTCCCTTCAAACTATCATCAAGTTCTAATCTTGAATTCATGTACTTCTGCACCACTACACAAAACTGCTCTTCCCACCAGTCTGTTAATATTTTCATGAAGCACTCATTAGCTATTGCGATACAGACAACTGCTCATGCAATGCAAATGAAGTCTTTCAGACTCTTTCATAGAAAGTCTCCTAAGTTGACTATAAAGTAGTAATTGGTACATATGATCTCAAGCTTTCTCCCTCTATTTCTGTTTACTGTTATTACTGTATATGTGAACTTAAGATTATCTTGATTTGTTCTGTCATGCTAAGTGTTTTGGGTATAAAGTGGTATTATACCAAAGCTTGTTTGCACTTTGCAGTCATCACATAGCAGATATTAATAGCAAATTGACTTTAGTGCTGATTTTCAAACACACTAGCATGGCCTTGCAGTTCTCAAACTGAAAGAAGTCAATGAGGGCTCTCATAAAAAGCAGAAACAAAGAAGCTCCTCAATAATACAGTGAAGGGAAGGCTCATGTGTTTCCTTAAGTTCAAAAATGCATAGATCAGAACAAATTAGTCATGGAACACTGCAGCTCTCTTTAGGCAAATCCTTTCCTGGTGAGTGCAGCTGGAGGAAACGCAATGTAGCCAGGGTGAAGTTAGAAATACATGTGGTGAGCGAAGGAAAATGGCCAGAATGCTGTGTTCAGACACCCTTTTCCCCCTACATCAGCCATATAAGTATAGCTGACCAGGCAGCCTTGTTGCCTTAGTCAAGCTAGCATCTGGCTATATTCTGTAGACCTCTAGGGCCGAGGGATACATCAGGCTGGAATATAATGTTTTAAGTGTCATTAACTTTATACATCTCCTTATACTAAGACAATGCACTTTTACAAGGACCATGCTGTTTAATGCAGCTGTTATATGGCTCCTAATATGTTTCCGGTCACATCCCTTTTTGTTGAGAGTCTGCTGGCTATACAGGTATCTTGTGGAGGGAACTGAGAGTGGCTAGCAGTGGGGAGGAGGGAACATCCCACATACTCACCTTTCTGACATCTCTGGCATCCCTACAGTTTTCCCTTGGAGTTGGCTCCTTCTCTTTGCGCAGCAAAGGCTTTAGAAAAGTGTAACGAGTGCCTCCTGCTGCTACACGCAATACTACAGGCCTTTTCTGCTCCTGGCAGCCCCTATAGGTTGTCAACCTTATTTGGTGGGTCTTCAATGGCTATACCCTCCGGCTGGGTCTCACAGTCCAAACATACTCCTTCTGGGGAAGCAGAGTCCAACAGAAATTGTCCATCTGCCATCACCAGGGCCCTTTAAATCCAGCCCTTCACTTTGGCTTCTAAATGCACTTGGACCCTTTCTCAGAGCTTAGACGGCTTTGTCAGTAGCCAGCGGGGGAACCCAAGCCTGCCCACTACTCCAGGTCCCTATAAAGAGAAGCCACGTACTGTTTCCTTGAATTAGTTGCTGCTATTTTGGGCCTTTTCCCACAGCCCCTTTATCTTCACCCCACACCTCAGGGTTAAGGTTCTCAGGCCCTCTCTTCCCCAGTTTAAGCAAATACAGCTGGTCATGCTCCTGTGGCCAGAGAGGAGCTCCCAGCCAGGACCTGACCTACTAAGGGTATGTCTACGCTACGAAATTAGGTCAAATTTATAGAAGTCGGTTTTTTAGAAATTGTTTTTATGTAGTCGATTGTTTGTGTCCCCACACAAAATGCTCTAAGTGCATTAAGTACATTAACTCAGCGGAGTGCTTCCACAGTACTGAGGTTAGCGTTGACTTCCGGAGCATTGCACTGTGGGTAGCTATTCCACAGTTCCTGCAGTTTCCACTGCCCATTGGAATTCTGGGTTGAGATCCCAATGCCTAATGGGGCAAAAACATTGTCGCTGGTGGTTCTGGGTACATGTCGTCAGGCCCTTCCTCCCTCTGTGAAAGCAGAGCAGACAATCATTTCGTGCCTTTTTTCCTGAGTTACCTTTGCAGACTTCATATCACAGCAAGCATGGAGCCCGCTCAGCTCACAGTCACCGTACGTCTCCTGGGTGCTGACAGACGCGGTACTGCATTGCTACACAGCAGCAGCTCATTGCCTTTTGGCAGGAGATGGTGCAATAGGCCTGATAACCATCGTCGTCATGTCCAAGGTGCTCTTGGCCACCTCAGTAAGGTTGGTCAGGAGTGCCTGGGCAGACATCGGCGCAGGGACTAAAATAGGAGTGACTCGACCAGGTCCCCTCTCCCTCGGTCCATGAAATCAACAGCCGACAATCGTTTCGCTGAGGTCTTTCAGGGGCACCTTAAAAAGTTTAATGGAGATTCAGTCCTGCCCGGAACACCGGGGGGAGGGGTAGCTCAGTGGGTTGAGCATTGGCCTGCTAAACCCAGGGTTTTGAGTTCAATCCTTGAGGGGGCCATTCTGTGTGACAGTTGTTCTTGTTTCTCCTTGATGTAAAGCCACCCCCTTCGTTGATTTTAATTTCCTGAAAGCCAAACCTGTAAGCCATGTCATCAGTCGCCCCGCCCCTCCCCCCCCCCGTCAGAGCAACAGCAGACAATCATTCCGTGCCTTTTTTCCGTGCAGACGCCATACCATGGCAAGCATGGAGCCCGCTCAGATCACTTTGGCAATTAGGAGCACATTAAACACCACGCGCATTATCCAGCAGTATATGCAACACCAGAACCTGGCAAAGCGAAACCAGGCAAGTAGGTGACGTCAGCACAGTGACGAGAGTGATGAGGATATGGACACAGGCTTCTCTCAAGGCATGGGCCCTGGCAGTGTGGGCACCATGGTGCTAATGGGGCTGGTTCATGCCATGGAACGCCAATTCTGGGCCAGGAAACAAGCACAGACTGGTGGGACTGCATAGTGTTGCAGGTCTGGGACGATTCCCAGGGGCTGCAAAACTTTCACATGCATAAGGGCACTTTCATGGAACTTTGTGACTTGCTTTCCCCTGCCCTAAGGCGCCAGAATACCAAGATGAGAGCAGCCCTCACAGTTGAGAAGCGAGTGGCAATAGCCCTGTGGAAGCTTGCAACGCCAGACAGCTACCGGTCAGTTGGGAATCAATTTGGAGTGGGCAAATCTACTGTGGGGGCTCCTGTGATGCAAGTAGCCCACGCAATCAAAGATCTGCTGATATCAAGGGTAGTGACCCTGGGAAATGTGCAGGTCATAGTGGATGGCTTTGCTGCAATGGGATTCCCTAACTGTGGTGGGGCCATAGACGGAACCCATATCCCTATCTTGGCACCGGAGCACCAAGTCGGCGAGTACGTAAACCGCAAGAGGTACTTTTCAATAGTGCTGCAAGCACTGGTGGGTCACAAGGGGCGTTTCACCAACATCAACATGATGCTCACATCTTCAGGAACTCTGGTCTGTTTCAAAAGCTGCGGGAAGGGACTTTATTCCCAGACCAGAAAATAACCATTGGGGATGTCGAAATGCCTATAGTTATCCTTGGGGACCCGCCTACCCCTTAATGCCATGGCTCATGAAGCCCTACACAGGCAGCCTGGACAGTAGTCAGGAGCTGTTCAGCTACAGGCTGAGCAAGTGCAGAATGGTGGTAACATGCATTTGGACGTTTAAAAGCACGCTGGCGCAGTTTACTGACTTGCTTAGACCTCAGCAAAACCAGTATTGCCATTGTTGTTACTGCTTGCTGTGTGCACCACAATATCTGTGAGTAAGGGGGAGACATTTATGGCGGGGTGGGAGGTTGAGGCAAATCGCCTGGTTGCTGGTTATGCGCAACCGGATTCCAGGGCCGTTAGAAGAGCACAGGAGGGCACGGTGCACATCAGAGAAGCTCTTTGAAAACCAGTTTCGTGACTGGCCAGGCTATGGTGTGAAAGTTCTGTTTGTTTCTCCTTGATGATCTCCCACTCCCCCCACCCGCCCCCAAAGGAGGGCAGTTGGTTACACAGGGGCTGTAGCGGCGGTCTGTGCTCCTGCCTTTACTGCAGCTCAACCATACACTAATATGCTCCAGTAATATGCTCTCATTGAATCACGCTGCTGCCACCTGTTAGCTTCAGCCCTCTCTTCAGCCTGCCACTTACCCTCTTCAGCCCACCACCTCTCCTCCCAGTCGTTTTGTGCTTTCCTGCACTCTGACATTGTTTGCCTCCACACGTTTGTCTGTGCTCCATCAGTGTGGGAGGACAGCATGAGCTCAGAGAACATTTCATAGCGAGTGTGGTTTTTTCGCCTTCTAATCTTCGCTAGCCTCAGGGAAGGAGAAGATCCTCTGATCCTTGAAATACATGCAGCTGGTGGAGGAAAAAAAAAAGGGGACAGTATTTAAAAAGACACATTTTATAGAACAATGGGTACACTCTTTCACAGTAAACCTTGCTGTTAACATTACATACATAGCGCATGTGCTTTCGTTACAAGGTCGCATTTTGCCTCCCCCCACGGCGTGGCTAGCCCCTCCCCGTGGCTAACAGCGGGGAACATTTCTGTTCAGCCACAGGCAAACAGCCCAGCAGGAACGGGCACCTCTGAATGTCCCCTTAAGAAAAGCACCCTATTTCAACCAGGTGACCATGAATGATATCACTCTCCTGAGGATAACACAGAGATAAAGAATGGATGTTTGAACACCAGCAAACATACACTGCAATGCTTTGTTCTGCAATGATTCCCGACTATGTGCTACTGGCCTGCGTGGTAAAGTGTCCTACCCTGGTGGACGGAATAAGGCTGCCCTCCCCAGAAACCTTTTGCAAAGGCTTTGGGAGTACATCCAGGAGAGCTTTATGGAGATGTCCCTGGAGGATTTCCTCTCCATCCCCAGACATGTTAACAGACTTTTCCAGTAGCTGTACTGGCCGCGATTGCCAGGGCAAATTAATCATTAAACATGCTTGCTTTTAAACCATGTATAGTATTTTAAAAGGTACACTCACCAGAGGTCCCTTCTCTGCCTGGTGGGTCTGGGAGGCAGCCTTGGGTTGGTTCGGGGGGGACTGCCTCCAGGTCCAGGGTGAGAAACAGTTCCTGGCTGTCGGGAAAACCAGTTTCTCTGCTTGCTTGCTTGCTGTGAGCGATCTACAATCTCATCATCATCATCATCTTCCTCATCCCCAAAACCTCCCTCTCCATTGAAGGAGTCAAACAACACGGCTGGGGTAGTGGTGGCTGAACCCCCTAAAATATCATGCAGCTCATCATAGAAGCGGCATGTTTGGAACTCTGACCCGGAGCAGCCGTTCGCCTCTCTGGTTTTCTGGTAGGCTTACCTCAGCTCCTTAAGTTTCACTCGGCACTGCTTTGGGTCCCTGTTATGGCCTCTGTCCTTCATGCCCTGAGAGATTTTGACAAATGTTTTGGCATTTCAAAAACTGGAACGGAGTTCTGATCGCACGGATTCCTCTCCCCATACAGCGATCAGATCCTGTACCTCCTGTTCGGTCCATGCTGGAGCTCTTTTGCGATTCTGGGACTCCATCATGGTCACCTCTGCTGATGAGCTCTGCACTCACCTGCAGCTTGCCATGCTGGCCAAACAGGAAATGAGATTCAAAAGTTTGCGGGCCTTTTCCTGTCTACCTGGCCAGTGAATCTGAGTTGAGAGTGCTGTCCAGAGCGATCACAATGGAGCACTCTGGGATAGCTCCTGGAGGCCAATACCGTCGAATTGCGTGCACACTACCCCGAATTTGACCCGGCAAGGCCAATTTCAGCACTAATCCCCTTGTCGGGGGTGGAGTAAAGAAATTGATTTTAAGAGTCCTTTAAGTCAAAAAAAAGGGCTTTGTCGTGTGGACAGGTGTAGGGTTAAATCAATTTAACGCTGCTAAATTCAATCTCAACGCCTAGTGTAGACAAGGGCTAAGACTCCTTTTATCTGAGCCCGCTGGGATAAAGCAGTAATTGGCTGCTTCCATGCAGCCTTTTCTAGGCAGGCCTGGAGGAGCCACCTTTGCCGCTCCTCTCCTGGGGCGTGGCATAGTAGGACCATGGGGCTTCCAGCAGAGGTCCATGAAGAGCCCTAGTACACCCAATCACAGAAGGAATACGTTTTTGTGGATTTGATTTAAAGCTGGAGTTTTTAAACTATCCAATACCTGTTACTTTTCGATTTTAAAATCCCAGTTCTTTGAAGGAGAGGAGATTTTAGAAACAAATCAAGGATTTTGAATAAAAAGTCTGGGATCTGAAGGGAATAATCATGAGCACCCATAAGCACTGAAGGGCATTCATTAACAACATCTACAGAAGAGTCCACTGTACTTGAGATGCTGATCAGTCCTTTCAGAAGCTGGAAAGGTCCAATGTGTTCAACATGTTTGTCAACATGTATGTTACTTCTCAGTTAGTAAAAATCCACAATCAGAACTTTCAGCATACAGTCAGCTTCTGAAGTATATTCCCTTCAGGTTTGAAGATGCTTAGAGACACTAATTACAAATAGTTCCTGAAATTCATGTGAAGATATTTACATTTGTTATGTTGTCAGCCAAGTTCTATAAACTCTCCAAGTGTCCTTACTGTAAGACATTCAAAAATTTCTAGGAAGTATATGGAATAACAAATGTCTCAGAGCCAGTGCGACCCCATGGTGCTATTTAAAAAGGAAGTGTCAACATTCTTTAGTGATCAGCCAGTCTGTATATACAGCGAGATCCAGGAACCCCAGTTAGATTTTTTCAAATGAAAAACTAAAAGCAGGGCAGGGGAGGATATTACAACAACTGGATACATTTCTACATCTGAAACAGTAAAACCCTGGTTGACCAAACCTCTGCAGTTCAAAGATCAACTGTATCACCTAAGGTTTTCTATGTATGCCAGCCAGCTGAAGGAAGAGTTGGGAGGAAAGACCCAGGGGTATGGTGCTATATTGCCTGACTGATGGGGAGAGAGAGAAGCAGTGACAGAAATCTTTTTGTGAGAGGCTGTATCTGTGTGCCAGAGAGCTATCCTTTCCTCCTCAGCTAACTGCTCCACCCTCCTAGTTCTGTCTACTAGCTGAATCTTTGATTATCCAAAGGTTTTAAGTGTTCCCATAGACTTTTGGGTAATCAAGGTTCCATTACACAAGAATGTTGCCCTAGTAGATAACTTGAAAAGACACATTAACTGATGTGTAGCAGCCTGCCTATGTTTAAATTCTCTGCCCCAGAGTACTGGAGTGGGCAAATCTTTTAAGAGACATGTTGACGTCTGCAAAACTGGAAAGATCACAACTGGTTTGAGTTTAACACTTGGCTTAACATTCTTTGGATATGTCTACACTACAGTTAAAAAGTCACAGCTGGCCTGTATCAGCTCACTTGTACTCGTGGGGCTTGGGCTGGAGCCCAGGCTCTGGGATTCATGTCTACACTGTAATATTGCAGCCCAAACGTGAGTCAGCCGTGGATGTTTAATTGCAGTATAGACATACCCTTTGACTATGAATCAGAGTTGAAAAGGCTGCTTTTTTTTTTTTTTTTTTTGCAGTACTCCACTTTACATTTAAAAGTAAATTTTGTGACTACTTTTAAACTTGTATTGGCAAACTTAGTCTGGATGATAAATTCTTCTGTTGTAATTTATACCATAACTCATTCAAAACAAAACAGTTGATTGTAAGTCTGTTTTTCCTACCGTGCAGGCTATATTTGAAGTAATATCATCTGAACATTCATACTTGCTGAGCTTGGAGATTCTGATCCGGATGTTTAAAAATTCCAAAGACCTGAGTTTAACAATGACCAAAACAGAAAAACACCATCTTTTCTCCAATATTGCTGATGTCTGTGAAGCGAGCAAAAAGTAAGTTTATTGTAAAGGACAAAACCCTTTATTTGCATGAAATTCTGAGAGTGGTGGTTATGCGCAGAAATAAATTACTGTGTGCATTATATTTCATGACTTTAGTAGGAAGCATCTTTACTTGATTTTTGTGGTGATAGCAAGAAAAAAAAAATCTATTTTTCATTAAAACCAAATGGTCTCCAATGACAAATATAAAAGGTTGATATTTTATGCTTTAAAAAGACTAATACATTCAGATGATAGATGGACCTGTCATATTTTAAAATAGTAAAATACATTTTGCAGCAGTTCAGAATAAGTAAAATACAATAACTAAAGCATAAAATTGTGGTACTTCAGTTACTTTTTTAATGATTGACAAGGAGATGAAGTTGTTCGTTGTTTAAAAACAACAAAATATATTTGAGAAGATGGATTCCGTAATAGGTGTTTGTTGAGTTATGGTATGTCACCAGTTATTAGCAACAGATTTATTGTTGCCTTACTATAACTCTGTGCTGAGAGGAAAAATTAGCTACTAAATAATACATTAAAACTGAATGGAAATCATTTTGAGAAGATGTCAAAACGGGGGTTAATCTTCTGGAATATTTTAAGGCATTAAATAAACATTCCTGTTTTTTAAAAGGGAGATAAAACTTTCGAAGTACTTAGAAATATGAAATAAGGAATAGCATGAGTATCATTAAGTCAAACCAAAACAGCAGAAAAATATTTCAATGATTCTTTACGTGAATTGAAGAGGTGCTGCAGAAACTACTTCCGTGTTTATCTTGCTTGTATCGTACACACACAAATGTGTCTGTGTTTGGCTGGAGGAGGAGGAGGGAGATTGATTTTGTTTGTTCATTCTTTAGTTTTTGGTCCAAATTTTGTGCTTATTAATCCCAGTCCTGCATGGAATGAACTGAAATCCGTACCAAATTAGTCCCTTTGTGTTTTGAGATTGCCAAGAAGACTGATGACAAAACAGTGTACTATGTAGTTGGAAATGACTGCATAGCTCTCTTTTTTTTTTTCCTCCATGAAACAATACATTTTCTTTTTTGCATTGTTTACATGGTTTGGGGGCACGTATTATGTGTCAGAATTTGAAAACCAGTATGCTACAGGTAAATTAGCTTCATTATACAACTTGAAATTAAATATAATTACTCTTTCCTTTTGTACCTAAAGCTCTGAAATCAAGTAGGCTCTTCTGAATAAAGTGTAAAATTTCTATCAGGCTGTCTTTTCACTTTTTTTTTTTTTTTTTTTTTATTTCTGTCCAAGCACCATATCCTCAAATCTAGTTTTCATCCAGACAAGTTTTTGGAGTTTTGACTCTAATTCTTTTTATCAAACTGATGTCCAGCTATATTATAAATATTCTTATATCCAGCTACAGGTTTTTTGGAAATTAACATTAAATGCAAATACTGGAGATCAGTTTTAAAACTTTATTTTGTATTTACTTTTTCAATAAATTTGAAGGAAATAACATAATACTAAAGAGCAAAGTACTGTCATAGAATGAACAGTATAAGAAGAAGGAAAAACATTCTGCGAGAAAGATACTGTTTTAAATAACAATTAAACTCCCATTTAGGGCCCAAACCTTTAACTTCAGTGGGAGCTGAAGATACTCAGTACCTTTCAGGATTATGCCCTTAGTCTTTCATGGTAGAAGCTCAGAATTATAACTTTACAACTAATCATTGCCTGATATTATACTGATATGAAGTGATAAGAGAAAAACGACCTCTTTCTATCCCTGGAATGTCATAGCATTTGAAGGGAATAGAAGAATATTTTTGAATACTATTCCCACCTGCTGTCCTTTGAGATTTGGTTCGTATGGCTTCCCCACTGACTTCACTGACCTACCTGCAGTGTATAAAGTGAAGCACAAAGTTTGCAGAATCAGGGACTTAGGTTCTTCATTTGTGGAATATCAAATGTCATTTTCAATTCTTGAAGTCTCTTCTAACAGGAAATCTTTTTGCAGAAATAATCTGACCATATTCCTTCCTTCCTTTTTTTTTTTTTTTTTTTTTTTAAAGTAGGTTTTAATTGTTACAGACAATGTCATAGGTGTGCATGATGCATTACAGACAACTAAAATAATTCCAAGCCTCATGGAGTTTTTAATCTGAATTAGGATAGAAGGGATGATGACAGTAATGGAGAGTGAAGAAGGGGGAAAGAAAAGTTGTGGATTCCAGTAATAAGTCATGGAATAACCA
The DNA here is from genome assembly GCF_965140285.1 of Lepidochelys kempii. Taxonomy (NCBI): domain Eukaryota; kingdom Metazoa; phylum Chordata; order Testudines; family Cheloniidae; genus Lepidochelys; species Lepidochelys kempii. Next base: position 25,845,524 of record NC_136388.1, on the reverse strand, counting down.
TATGTGTAATTGCATCTTGTCAGTGCCATTTTTTTTCTTTAATACATTAAACATTTAGGATGCTGTCCAGAGTGGAGCTATCAATGGAAATGAGCATCAGATGGGTAACCAAAAAAACTGATGGTAAAAAAAAAAAAAATTTCTGACAACATCCAGAAACCTATTTCCAATATTTTTTCAGGATTCAGACTTTTCCGTTGGGTTAAATAGACTTTATTATTCAAAGCAGCAAATCTGGTTGCTACTTGCATTAATTGAAAGAGAAACTGGAACAGATCCTGCTTCCTTTTTGCTACTCTAGCAATCTTTGCCTGGAATAATGGCCCCTTGGGGCTGGTGAAAGCCAGTGCAATGGGCCTCTGGCTGGACCAAGATTGGGTGGAGATGGTCAAGTGGCATAATGTCAGCTCTGGCACCACTCTCAATATGTTCAAAGTGTAGCTCTTGAAGATTGAGCCCTCTGCTTTCAAGCCGGAGGAACCATGTTTCATGACTATCAACCTAACTTCCATAGCTTGGATTTTACCAGTCTGAGATTCTAACTTTTTAAAAATCGATATTAGAGAGCGACTCCTTTAGTGAAGCAGTCCCGTGATTTGGATTGTATTTTCTTGATGTGCAGCTTTTTGAGATTGTTGATCTTGTATCATCAGGGTCCTACCATAATATTTGCAGGACTCGGGCTGTATCTTGAACAGGCTCTTATACTGAGAGATCTTTCATAGAATATCAGGTTTGGAAGGGATCTCAGGAGGTCGTCTAGTCCAACCCCCTGCTCAAAGCAGGACCAATCGCCAATTTTTGCCCCGGATCCCTAAATTAACTCTCAACCCTGGGTTTAGCAGGCCAATGCTCAAACCACTGAGCTAGCCCTCCCCCATCTTTTATCTTGTTAGCTTTTTCTAATGCTTTCCTCACCACAGTACTTGCAAAATAAACAGCAGATAATTGTTTGCTTTTGTGACTGTAGTGACTAGATGAGAAAATGCTTGAATGGAGCTGGTCAGAAGTGTGTCTTGAAAATTATTTAAATTTAATAGAAAGTATTAATTAAATGCCAGTTGTTAATCAATTTGGGAAACTGACCTACAGTAGCTGGAGGGGAGGAGCATATAAATACATCTAAATATGTTAGAACACTGCATCTCTAGAGTACAGTGGTCTGCACTATCCAGTACAACTACAGGTGCCTTGTCTATATCCATTACAACTTCCAGTCCTGGATAGTTGAAGAATTGTCTACTATTTCCAAGGAAGTATGCAAAAATATATTGCTTAGCAGTTCACTTTAAATTCAGGAGAACATGAAACACTGTTTTAACACACTCTAATTAGGCAGGTAGGGATAGATGCGCATAAAGAGGGGGGAAATTGAAAATATAAGTTAATGTACTCTTAAAATTACTTTTTGGATTTAAAACACATTTGTTTTTATCATTAAACTGTTAATAACCAAAAATTGGAAAATAAAACAGCCATATCTAGTCTTTCAGGATTTTTAGACTAATCTTAATATGAGTCTATTGAACTGTCCTAAATTCAGCAACAGTTTAATATTTGTCCTCAAGTACTGGCTCTTGCAAATGCAGTCTTTAATCAGTGAGTAACTGTTTACCTTCTGTTGAATGTCACTGTGCAGCATTCCATTTTATCTTTTTCGTAAAGTGCATAGTCCCTTTATTGTTCTTGAACAGTGTCTGTGTATGTCATAGCACCTGTCTACAGAAAGCTGCATTGTGTTTGGAAAGGAACTTTCTTGAGTAGACAGTCACCAGAGAGAGAAAGAAGTCCTAGATAAACAGAGCTCATATGAAACGGATGTGTCTGCAAATCTTTAGATGGTTGCTAACATTGTAAAGTCTAATTTTGTTTCTTTTTTGGCCAACTGTTCAGACTTTTATTTGTATTTAGACTTTTTTCAGTCCTTTTCTTGTACTCTAAAAATGGCAAAGTAATTTTTTCATGGAGTGTGTATGCTATACTTGTAGGTACATATGTAATTCTCAATCCAATTAATTTCTCAGGGATTGTATTACTATAGTTTGTGCATTGTCCACAGCCTGGTGAGTGGGTACTACACTGGCTGACAGGCCTGAATTGCTATGTCCCAAATAAGTAAAAGAAATTAAAGCTTTTGCTATTTTTGTTTGTTTTCTCTTCCTGGTTTCTAATATGAAAGTCAGCAAACTGGATGAAGGATTCACACAAAGGCCCCTATCACCTTGCAGTGTTTAATGTATTGATCCTCCCAACACCCATCTGAGGTAGTGATTAGTACGCCTATTTTACAGATGGGAAACTGAGACACAGAGGCACTATGTGCCTTGCCCAAGGTCATACAGGAAGGCTATAGCAGGAAAACTGAACCCAGGTTTCCCGAGTCTCAGGCTAGCACCTCACTCATAGACCATCCTTCCACGTTTGCATTTGCTACCTTTTCCCTCTTCTTCTGTCCTTCATTTTGTATCCTTTTCTATGTAGAAATTGCTGTGGCTTGAATTTCTTTAGCATTTAAGGCTGCAGAATTTGTAGGCCATATGGGGGAAGGACTCCCCCCATTCACCCTAGTGCATCTTATAAATTCTGGAGGCTCCTAGCCCCACTGACCTCACCTCTTGCTTCCCATTTATTTCAAGTATCCCAGTGAATCTTATGTCCCTTGTGTGGTAATATAGTTTCATATCCCCCAAGGTTGTACTGTAATATGATTTTATTTCTCAAAGTTTTGAAACTGGAAGTGGTATACATCAGGCACAATCTGGATTTTGGCTTAAGTATAAGATGTGAGTGCACAAAATTTTTTTGAGAAAGCACGCTGCTGCCATAAACTTAATAACTATTTGATCGGAATGTGTCTGTACATTTCAATATTTGGATTAATTTCCCCATAAAGCACAACACAGATACAGCATCTCTTTTCTAGTGAAGTCTTAGTTTTACTCAACTTGTGGTAAATGGCACAAGTACATTTAAAAGTTTCTTGTCCCAAGTTGGGCAGGGTTAGATTCTGAGATCTTTACTTCACAAGTAGTCCCAATGAAGCCAACAGGAGTAAGGAGCATCCTGACTAAGGATGTGAAAATCTGGCCCACAAAGATTGAATGTTTTGGTCTGAATTAGAACCCAGAGCCTGTCTAGGTAAGTCTTTTAGTCTAATGGCTTAGAGTGCTCTCTCACATTTGTCACTGACTATTTTATGCTCCACTTATTAAATAATTCTGCGTTCTAAGGAATTAGTAGTTTTATTAGTAACGGCATTGCAAATAAAATGAAATGGCCCACCATTTATGGCTGATGATGGAATCTTTCATCTCCAGGTAACTCATCTGCAAGGCCCCAGGTTGGCAATTCTGAAAACCAATATTGTCTGACGGTTGGTTGGTAGAATAATATGAGTTGGTTATCTCTCTCCAGTTCTTAATGGACAGGTGTTGATGTTACAAAACCACTCTTGCAATAGGTAGTAGTTGGCACCTGTTTTTGTTAGCTTAATACATAGCAACGATTTAGTTAGCCTAGAAACTTTCCTTCCCCTATAGATCATTCCTGTAGGGCACAGCATACTGGCATATCAGTGATCAAGTTTACACTGGGATCCAGTGTTAATCATCAGCTTTTCTTATAACTAAATTCACTAAAACTATTTTTAAATGAGAATTTTAAAGTAGCAAAAGGAAAACAAAAGTTTTTAGAGGAATCTTTCTAACTCCTTTTAAATAATTGTCTTCAAAATAACGGGGGAGGGGGAGCAGGAGAGAGGGGAAACAATGGAAAATAACAAACTGGCCTGAAATTATAATTTTATTTCTACTTGTCTAGAAATTTAGTTAGAGGCTCAAGAACTTTTTTTGTAGTTTGGAGTGAAAAATGAGTTGTTTATTCCTTTCTCAGAACTTAAAGCATATTTTATTTCCCCAATTACAGGATTCTGTAAAACCATAGTGAACAAGGTGCTTTTGAAATACTGTCTTTCTGCACCTTCATCTATACAAATAAGCCCATGGGAAAGGATTTTGCAACTAAAACCTTTCTCTTAGTACATCAAAACTGTTTGACCTCCTTTTCAAAAGTTTCAAAGGTGGTGTAAAAACATTTCCCAGTCACGAAAGTGTAGTAATTTAATACAGCTGTCCTATTTTACATGGTATATTCTAACCAAACTTCCTTTTGTTTTTAAAAACACAGTCTCAAATTGCATATTAGGGTAATAGCTGGAATTCGCTGGCTTCTGAGACAGGAAGGTAGCTACTGAAAAACAAATGCACTGGCAAACATACTACATTTTAATGAAGATCGCATGTAGTTTATATCTGGTATCTTAAGGTTGAACATGTTCAGTGGAAAAGCTCCCCAGAAATGTCAAGCTTCTAATAAATGACAAGGCCATTCCTAATTGAACAAAGCTCTCTTTGTAACAGGTAAAAAACAGACAGCAAAGCCTGTCTCTGCATTTGGAAGCTTATTGACATATCTCTCCTCAGAAAAGAAGGGTTGATGTGAATAATTTGTGTAGGGTACAATATGCACAGTCATGTTTAGCTATAAAGTACTTTGCAAGATTACTTCAAAAAGCTAAAGTCTCATAATTGTGTGTATATATCTGATTATATAATATTCCTGTTCACAAAGGATATACAGTATGTATAAAATCATATGAATTTTATCAAAATTCAGTGAGAGGTGGACTGTCTTGGGAAAGAAGCTAATGGGGTTGTAATAGGCTGATTTACGCTGAAGTAAAAGTTTGTGTAGCCTGAGAATAAATCAGTTGTCAGATAAAGAGCTTGAATCTCAATGCATTGAGCAAAAATGGTCAGTTTCCCAAGAATCTGTCTTGGAAAGGAAAAGTCAAAAGGAAATTATTTAAGCATCTCTGAAAACAGTTTATCCGACATCCCTAAACAACAAATTTACAAGACTGTTGGGAGTTTTACTGCGGTGTTCCCTTTTCTCCCATTAGTTCAACAAATGCTTAGAAACCTATAGAATATTAAAAGATTAGTGTTAATAGGGAAGAAAGACAAAGAAATAGAAAACACATTGATTCACAAAGTTGTTTAGACTATGCAATGCCTAATGATTTCAGAGGTATGTGGCTTGTGAGGAACCTAGCACATATTGGGAGCTTATGTTCCCTGAAGCATCTGGCACTGGCTTCTGTTGAAAGACTAACCATTGGTCTGACTCAGACTGTGGCCATTCTTATGTTGTTGTTTTTTAAATATATATTGCATATGAGCTACACATGTAAGACATACCTGTGTTGGGAACAGGTAGCTTTTCAGTAGTACTGCTTTGTAAATCAAACTAATGTATCTATACTTGCCCATATCTTGGTATTGTGCACTTTTTGCTTTTGCCATATAATACTCTTTATGTTCTTTCATTCTCATACTGTTGAGATGGTACATACTGACACTCTTAATCCTTTAAGATCTTTAGAAGTGGTGAATTGTTTGGAGTTTGTGTAATATATTAATGTATAGTAGGTGAATGGTAACGAAAGAATTTTTCACAAATTCTAGATCACCAGTTTGAGTGCAATCTAAGACGACAGACTAACAGTCATTACCATCTGCTAACTCTACAGTGGCCTGAAATGAGTTGGTTTTCTCAGTCCAATTTATAGTGGACAAGTGTCTGTATCCCAGTTGTCCTCTTTTTTTTTTTTTTTTTTTTTTAGCCATTTCAGGAGAAACAGGCCAAGTGCTAAACTGAATGCACATAGAGAATTAGCTACTCTCTAACCCCTCAAGGTGTTGCTTCTAAATCAAGTTGGAAGCACATGGATAGGTAAAACCACAGTATTAGCATTACCAATTTATGTTTAAAGATTTGAACTCTGATTTTTCACATTGGACACAATGGGTTAATCTGTAAGGGGGAAAATCTAATTCCTTGGCAGTAGATCTGAGTGAATGGGCTTTGAGAAAGAGGGCAGACAAACAGGGATGGGAGGGACAAAACCCTCCCATGTAATCTGGAAGCAAGGTGTGAGAAGCACCTACTCAGCTGATTCATGGCTGTTACTATTACAACTCATGAGTAGTTTTACTACTTGTAGTCTATTGCACTAGCAGTGCTGGTGGCCTGTGGACCCGTGCAGTGTGCTGACTTGTTGACCGTACCCTATTACTCCTGTGTTCAGCCCAAATCTCCTACTCAGAGTAAAACTATGCAGAGATCTGCAGCAGAGTTTGGCTCCACGTTGCAGGGGACTGCTGCATAAGGTGACCAGACAGCTAGTGTGAAAAATCAGGATCGGGGCGGGGGGGGGGGGGGGGAATAGGCTTCTATATAAGAAAAAGCCTCATATCAGGACTATAAAATCAGGACATCTGGTCACCCTACTGCTGCATCTCCCCTTTGCAGTCCTTGCCTTTCCCAGCATCCACTTGTATCCTGCATTTTGCACCTTCTGTGGCTGTCACAAAATTCCAAGGAGCCCAGAGACTTTAGAGCAGTGGTTTTCAACTTTTTTAGGCTGCGTACTCCTTTCGAAATAATGTAGTCTGTGTACCCCAATCTGAGAGAGGGTCATAATATAGCTATGATTAAATTGCCAAGCCTTACTAAATAAAATATATTGTCCGCCATTGCAAGATTTTTCTTGAGTAACCCTGGTGAGAGTTTGTGTACCCCAGTTTGAAAACTACTGCTCTAGATCAGCAAGTTCCAGGGTATCAGTGTCCATTTCCTAGCTACAGTTCATGGATTTCTGTAGATGCCAGCACATGAATTTTAGCATTTGCAGTATCAATAACTTTGTCAACTATTCAGCACAAAATACATTTTCACTTCCTAAGAATAATTTTCTAAATGACATTTAGGGCAATGATAGACAGTTAACGTAAATTTGAGGCAACTGGTGCTCTTGAGAGACAAGTGGCTAGAGAAAACATTCGTTGTTACTGTTTGGATAGGTGTTTCCCATAAAAGGCCTTTATTTGGTCTTTCCTGTAATACTGTTTCTATATTCTTTTTCAACAGTTAGTCCGTACACCTTGTGTCTTTTACACTGAATCAGCAGCAAATCTAATAGTGTGAAAGAAGTAACATGTATATTCCATAGAAAAAGGCGCTGGTGAAAGAATAGTTAAGTACCCCCAAGGTCAAGAAATATCAAAGCTAATGCACATATAATCTTAACTGCTCCTCATAATGTGTTTATGAATTCTGAAGTATGTGATCACTGAGGCCGAACAGTAAGGCTGATGTGCCTGCCAAAGTAAGGATTGTTCAATGTCGTCATTTTTGCAGTTAAAAAAACTTCGCAGCTTTTCTTAGATTAATCTAGCCACTGTTAAAATGTCTCTGTATTTTACCTTTGGCTCTTTCCCCATTCAGATAAATTGGCTTCAATTATGTGATAAACCTAAAACAGAGCATTGGTGAAATTTATCTGATTACCTAGCAACCCATCTATAGAAGCTTCTTCACTCCTACTTTGATTGTCAGTATTCTTTGTGTGTTGTTCTTCTATTAAGGGTATTCTGACAAATGAATTCTCTCCGTTTGTGCCCCTTTCTGAAAGATTTATGACACTGATGGAATAGAATTCTCCAGAATGTCTTCCCTATAGAAATACAACACAGATGGCACATAACTCATTGCGCCACATATTTATGAGAAGAGTTTCACTATAGGAGCTCCCTTTGGAGCGTTCCCTTTTATAACTCTGGATTTATTCTACACTCTTCTGTCAGATCTGTTGTCTAGGACTTCTCTATGTCCTCGTTTTCTTTTGCCTCTAGGATCAAGTATGTTTAGAGGGGCTCATGCTCAGTTCAGATTGTCTTCTGTTTTTCCCACATGAATTAATAGTCCTTAGCCTGCCTGATTCTTTATTATCTAACTTTTTATCTTTGATAATGTCAGTAAATTACCAATCCTGCCTTTTTTTGGCAACAACTCCCTCAATGAGAAAACACACACACGCACGCTTCTGTATGTCAGCCCTCTAAAAAGATTGGTTGAATTAGTCTTATTTCTTAAACTTATTTGTTGATATATAAGTACAATCACCAGCAGTAATCTCAGAAATCTGAAAAGGAGTACTTGTGGCACCTTAGAGACTAACCAATTTATTTGAGCATAAGCTTTCATGAGCTATAGCTCATTTCATCGGATGAAGTGAGCTGTAGCTCAGGAAAGCTTATGCTCAAATAAATTGGTTAGTCTCTAAGGTGCCACAAGTACTCCTTTTCTTTTTGCGAATACAGACTAACACGGCTGTTACTCTGAAACCTGTCAGAAATCTGAGTTATCCAAGCCATAAAACTGAAAATATTCCAGACAAAAATTATGTCTCATAGTAGTGTTAGGAATGATTTCTGATGACTTTTGCACTTGGAACACCATGGCTCTTGGTGAGCAAGTATAGTTCAGTCCCCCACCCATAAGACAAAGTTGGAAAATGAATTAAAAGGTGCACTGCTAGGGATGGGTGGGGCGATATGCATTGTGCTTCCTTATGTGCTGATACACAGGTACAGATTTTCAAAGGCACCAAATGGAGTTGGTGTCTAATTCCCATTGACTTTCAATGAGAATCAGTTGCCTAACTGCAGTTAGTATCTTTGAAAATCTCCCCAAAAGTCAGTAGTTCACTCTTTTTCAGTGCAATAATAATTTAACAGATTCATTCCCAACCTTCTTAAAATAAGGAATAAAAACAGAAATATTCAACATTACTGAATGCATTGTTGGACTTGCCACCCAGTAACCAGAAAAAAAAACAACTTTTGTTTGTGGTGTACCTCCACATTAGATTTGACTAGCTCAGATTTGCTTGACCTTGAAACTTTCACATCCAACTGTCTAATGTGAATTGACTAGATAACGGTAACTGAGATGTTCATGGATGCTAAAACGTTAGAATGGAATAATTTACGGTTACAGATGCAGTTTTAAAACTCTCAGCAGCAAATTGTGTTGCAAAACCAGAAAAAAAAAATTTAAATGCAGCAGAATTTGTAATACTATCTTCAATAAAGTAAGTGTTAGTGGTCAGAGAAGGGACACAAGAACTGGCCAAAGAAAGAGTATTGATTTTATCAGTCTTTGTTTCTCCCTCAATAAGTTGCAAGTGGTAGCTTGCTATATTGGAAGTAAAACAGAGAGGTACCAAGCTGTATGAGGAACCCATAATTCTCCCATAATGCACAGTGGATGTAAGGAAAGAAAATAAGGATCTTTGTTAGAGTATGCACAGTATACTTGTATGACAAAAAGATTAAATGAACCCAGTTGTCTGTAGCATAGTATCCCTTCAGTTCTGAATGATTATTAAGGATGTTTTTTTAATTTAGTTGTTTGAACTGTAGCAATAATGATTAAATATAACAGCTACCACTTAAGTTCAACTGAAAATGATGATTCTTTGCACTGCATGTAATATTGGTTTCTCTAGCTTCCATGTTCTCCATGTGTACTGAACTTTTCAGCACCAGAGTGGTAGGTTACCACATTACACTTTATTGCAGGGGTTGGCAGCCTTTCACAAGTGGTGTGCTGAGTCTTCATCTATTCACTTTAATTTAAGGTTTCACTTGCCAGTAATACATTTTAACGTTTTTTAGAAGGTCTCTCTAAGTCTATATATTATATAATTAAACTATTATTGTATAAAAAGTAAACAAGGTTTTCAGAATGTTTAAGAAGCTTCATTTAAAATGCTGATCTTACGCCGCCGGCCTGCTCAGCCTGCTGCTGGTCTGGGGTTCTGTTCACCTAGACCGGCAGCAGGCTGAGTGGGGCCTGCAGCCGGGACCCCGGCTGGCAAGGGGCTGGCAGCCAGAACCCCAGACTGGCAGCCAGAACCCCAGACTGGCAGCCAGAACCCCAGACTGGCAGCAGGCTGAGTGGGGCTGGCGGCCGGGACCACTGAGCAGCTCAACCCGCTGCTAGTCCAGGGTTCTGTCCACTGGCTCTTACCAGCGAGGGTCCCAGCTGCCGGCCTGGGATCCTAGCCCTGCCCAAATAGAGTGGGTACCAACCTTCTCCCTGGTTCTAGCCCATTTTCTTCCTCTCTCTCTGCACTGAGCACAGGGCTGGGGGTGAAGGAGCAGGCTGGGGGTTGGGGTGTAGGGTCTGGCCAGGAGCTAGAATGACGGAGGGGGCTGAGGGTTGGGGCAGGAGGTTTGGGTGTGGAGTGCTTACCTGGGCAGCTCCCATTTGGTGTGAGGGGTGCAGGCAGGAATGTGCGGGGGGTGCAGGAGCTCCCATTCGGTGCTCAGGGTGGGGATGAGAATGTGGGGGGTGCAAGAGTCAGGGCATGGAGTGTGGGGGGGCTGGAGTAAAGGCTGGGGTCATGGGGGGTGCTGGGGTCAGGGCATGTGGTGTGGGGGGGGCTGGAGTAAAGGCTCGGGTCATGGGGGTTGCAAGGGGAGTACAGAGGTCAGGGCAGAGGGCCGGGGGTGTGGGCTAGGGACGTGGGGGTGCTCCCAGCCCCCTGCCAAGAGCGGCTCGTGGCAGGGGGCTGGAGGGGATATGCCCTGTCCCCACCTCTTCTCCGCCTCCTTCCCGGAGCAGCAAGCACGCTGGGGCTCCACTTCTCCCCCTCCCTTGCAAGGGCCATCAGCTGATCAGCGGCAGGGAGGGAGAGGAGGAGGGGCAGGAACCCAGCATGCTGGGGGAAGAGGCGGGGGTGGGGGGAGCTCGCCTGCCCTGTAGCGGCAGCGGGCAGGACCAAGCTTCTTCACCCTGCCCCCGCGGGAGGGGACGGGGGGGCGGAGAAGAGCGGGCAGGATTTTTAATGGCACGCTGCTGCCTGCCGGGGTCCTGGCCTGGGTTTGGCAGCAGGCTGAGCGGGACTGGCAGCTGGGACCCAGCAGGCAGCAGCATGCCATTAAAAATTGGCTGGCGTGCTGTCTTTGGCATACATGCCATAGGTTGCCGACCCCTGCTTTATTGTATGCAAGCTGATGAGACTTCTATCATAGTGTTTTCAAACTGCCCATAGTGTCTAAGCTTTTCCGATATAAAATAGAATGCCAGTAGCCAAGTTTCCAGTGGGCTTCATGGAGTCTGATTTGTCATCTTTTCAGGCCTATAGAAAGCTCTGAATAAGGTAAGCTTTTTTTGGGGGTGGGGAGTGGTTGTATAGGATAGAGAGATTCAAATATTCTAGTTATGGTTGGAAAAGCTTTATCAAGTAAGTTTTTGCAGCATTTTCTGAAGGAGGTCAGACTACTGATTTCATCCCATCTCCTCTGGAAGCTTGTTACACATACATATCCTTTCAGCTGAGTGTGCTTTTTTGTTGGCTCTTAAATGCTTTATTCTGGTAGCATAGAGTTGCCAACTGTCTAATCTCACAAACCCAAACAACCCCACCCTGCTCACTCCATCCCCTCTCCCCTACCCTCACTCACTCTCACCGGGCTTGGGGAAGGGGTTGGGGTGTGCTCTGGGTGGGGGGGCCTCTGGGCTGAGCCTGGGGCAGCGAGTTTCGCTGCCATAGAGTTTGGGGTGTGGAAGGGGGTGAGGGATTTGGGCTACAGCTGGGCGGTGCTTACCTTGGGCTGCTCCCGGTTGGTGGGTGCAGGCGGGGCAGCAGGTCCCTGCCTGCCCTGGCCCCAAACCACTCCTGGAAGTGGACGGCATGTCTCTGCAACCTCTGGGAGTGGGGGCAGGGAGGCTCTGTGCTCTGCCCTTGTACCCGCAGGCATCGTCCCCGCAGTTCCCACTGGCCGCAGTTCCCGGCCAGTGGGAGCTGCAGAGTTGGTGCTTGGGGTGGGGGCAGAATGTGGAGACCCCCTAGCCCCACTTTCCCTCCTGGGGCCGCAGAGACATTCTGGCTGCTTCCGGGACTTCCATGGGGCCAGAGCAGGCAGGGAGCATGAAAAGTACCTATTGCAGCACAGCTGGTTTAATCTTTCTTTAGGAAGCTGTCACAGTATTCATGTAAGAAGAATAGTCTCCAGTTCTACATTTGTAGAGAAGAACTATATCAAAGTATTGTATGTAAATAATAAAATTTATATAACACGTATTTTGCATCTTTCCAAGTAAGTTGTTCAAAAATCTGAAGCTGTGATCCTGTGTTTTGCAAGAAATGGGATTTTGCCAGAATCAGTCCTTGAGTATTAGAGCTTAGAAAGCATAGTTTATATTTTTGTCAAAAGGGGTGGGAGGTGTGCGCGCGCACCTTTAGTTTTCAGGGAGACCTGCTATATTATCCCTAAATGGTGCTCAAAAAATTTTAAAAGCAAGGCTGTTGAGCTACATCTCTGGCAATGTGGATGACCAGGCAGAACCGTGTGACTGACTTCTACAAGCATACACTGACAAAACAAACAAGTCTTATTGCTCTGTTAACATCATGGAGTTAAGACCAGTTCATGCTGTGGTTTTGTACCAAAATTAAATCTGATACAAAACATTGTTAGCGTTTCTTCCTATCCTGCCCAATACCATTGTAGCTCTAGACTAAAAGTACTATTCTTCCCTTCCATTCATTGCCACTCTTCATTTAGAAATAAATATACCACTCATGGTGATAAGCAATTAATCAAATATTTTTTGGTAAGAAAACATTTTAAAAGTTGCTAATTACTATATTCTGATGCTGTGTACTAGTTTTTATTACTGTAAAAATCTAAAATTGGTGAAATTTTATGGAGCTGGTGAAATTAAAACAGCCCTTGAATGTATTTATGTAGGAGTTTCAGTGTAGGTGACAAGATTTGATTCTATGTATAATTCATCTACAAGAACTACAGTAGAAGAATGTTAGTTGCAAAGTCAAATACTCAAAAATTAGGAAATGTGACAATTAAGATTGGCCAAGCATGTTGTATATGCATTGTGATACAGTGGCTTAATTACATAATCATACTTTTTTTTAAACACATTTAATAATGAGGTTAATGCTTATTCTTGAGTAGTCCCCCTAAAGTCATCCCTAAGTATTTGTATGATGGGTCCCTGAGACAGCTGCCTTATGGGAGCGTCTATGGGAACTAACCCGATTCTGTGCTGCCTCAGTGTATGATCCTAAATGAGCCAACGCATACCTGACTAGTGCACAGAGTATCAAGCCCTAATGTACATGTATGGAAAGTGGCCAAAATTTGACCTCAGCTGCAGTTAAGTTAGCAAGTTCTGTAAGAATTTGGATGTTGTTGTTCAAGGAAAGGCTCTCTGAGACTGGCTGGTAAAATACCAGTAGCCTTAAAGTTGTGCATACTTTAAATGTTTTTTCACTGTTCTGATACCAGGCATTCAATTAACAGGAATACATGTAAACCCAGATGGGATAATTTTTATGTATTTTAAAGATTCTGTCTACCAAACATCACTGTGTAAAGGGTGGGAATGTTATGGATTTTTTTTTTAAGCAAATACATTGCAAATGTGACTTTATGAAGCAAGACTATTTCAGTTGAGGTGGTTAGACTGTGGTTTCGATTTATTGAGGCTAGAATTTAAGTTTAAGATTAGGAGAGTCCCAAGTGGATTGATTTAAATAAATCAGTCCTAATCATGTTTTGCATTTGTCCTTTAGTTATTTTCCTTTTTAAAAAAAAATGGAAACTTTCATTGGTTGGTAACAATAACACTTGATTGGCAACTAAATATAGCCTTCCCCTAAATTTGGTGCTTTTTTGCTAACCAGGAAGATACACTGCATTTATACAGCCAGTTGTGTAGCTTAATGTTTTACTTGATGATAAAGTTTTGTTATTTGTGCCAAACCCTATTTGGATGGAAATTTAAATTAAAATGCACAAAATAGCATTTTATTTTAAATTAAAACTATTTTAAGTGTGCTGGATACTTAAGACATTTACCAAAACATGTTTTGCATTTAAAACTAATTTATGAAACAAAGGAAGTATCTGTATTGAAATCAACTGACTGTTTCTGGTCACTGTGTCCTTCAAGATTTTAGAACTAGTAGATATCACCCTTTCACACCTAGTTTTTTATTCATCGATTAGAAAAGGAAAACAGGCTTTTCTGTTTTTTTTTAACTCTGAACTAGTCATTGAACTAAACTAGTTGAATAAATTTCAATGAAGAAAATACTCTTTGCACCTTCAGAAAAGGCTACTGCTGTCAAAAGCTGGTTCAACAAACTCTGGTTCCGTGTGTTTTATCCAGTGACTTCCAACAGTTCTGTGGTTTGATTATTTAAAACTTTGGGAGCAAGTGTGTGTTGCTTGATTTTTATTTAAGTGATTTTAATAAATTATTATAGTGTAGGCCTTAATGTAGGTTGTCAATTTTAAAGAGGTTTAGTTTTTAAAACTAAACCTATTTAAATAAGTTTTTTAAAAATCATTGATTTTTGTCCATCCTGGGAGAGTCACCTGCTGATGAATATAAGTGGTTTGGTAAAGCAGCAAGTTGAAATAGGTGGTTAGTGACCTCTCACATCCAGGAGTCCTGAAATAGTCTTTAGTTTATCCTGTTCATTCCTCTGGAATAACAATGGCCTTTCTGCTTATGTTCTCTGTTTTTTTCTTTCCAGCTTTCGTGCTTCTGTTTTCTATCATTGTAAATACTGTGGTAAATATAGGTAAATGGGTACAAGGTCAATCCAGTGAGTGAGCTGTTTTTAAAGTACAGAGGTTAAATGCCAAATTTAACAAATTGTTACAGTAACAAGTGTGTAGCAGGGAAGTGTGCCTTTAAACTCAGAAGTTTAAGACCGTGTTAGCAACAGACCATGAAGACAAAACTAATTGGTCACTTGTGGGTGTAGCTTCTGACAACTGCATTTAGGTAGCAATGGGTTGCCGGTTTTGGATGGATATATACCTGGAGGTTTCATCACATAACAATCTTTAATTAAAGATTAATCTTTAACTCCTGGAGACTCCAGGACAGTCCTGGAGGGCTGTCAACTATAATGTAACAAGGAGGGGAAAGTAGTATTAAAGTGTGCTCAAGCTAAACAATAAACCAGATGAAGTCATGTAAAACAGACGTGTGCTGTGCTCTACTCAGTTTCTTGTATGCATACTAAAATGAAGTTATAAAAATCCACAAAACACTCTGAAATGTGCAGAGTTCTTACTGACCTTTTGGTTACAGCATGAGGAAAATAAATCTTTTTCAGAAATAAATGTTATCTGTACTTCTCTGTAGTTTTTAAAGATGCTGGAAGCTAGCATGAGGGTTTGAAGCAATAACTAACAACATAACTAATGGTATGCAGTATATGTGGTATAAATGGTGTGCAGTTATACATGGTGCAGTACATTGATTCAGAGCTTTTCTAGTCCTGTTGGAGTAGCAGAGCTCTCTAAACAGTTTGCCCTGCAAAAACTCCTGTTAACTGTCACTGCTTGGTCTAACTGAAGATTTCTCTGAGAGATGTTCATACTTATTCATTAGGGAAATAATGAAGTTCCAGGTTTGGTTGGTCAACCTGTTAGGCATTTTCAGAAACACAGACTTTGTAAAGTCATTTACACTGATGAGAACAAAATGGATATAAGCTGAGCAATTTGATGCAAAAGTAGCCCCACCCTTCCCTTCCTCTTCCTCCCCTACTTCGCCCCACTGTGAGGACTCCAGTGTCAAAAAGAATAGTGAGTCCCATATTGACATCAGGCAAAACAAACTATCACTTTATTTATATTTTGGTTATCTAACTAATGCAAAACAGTTACTTCCTTTAAAGTCTTGGTTTTTTTTAATCCTGCACTTTGGCAAATCTTTTATGTTAGTTAAAGCAACTTGACTGTACACTATTAATGGCCAAGTTACTGTTGTTGGTGGGTTTCTGACTGTATTCCTTCTTATTGGAGAAAAGGAACTTAGCATCCTTATAGCAGCAACAGAGTAGCTTCTAAAGCATTTCAGTGCTCTATATATTATTTAACACTTTGCATTTAGAATGAGAGACTTTGTGAGCAAAGAGTAAATGCTTTGATTGCATGAGGCAGAATGGACTAGGGGAGTGAGTACAAGATCAAGAATTATGAAGACATACATTCTTATCCTGTCTCTGCAATAGATTTACTATGTTCCCGTTGGCAAATCACTTGTCTCATTTTCCAGATCTGTAAAGTGGGGCTAATACTTTACAGGAATTTAGAAAATTTGTAAAGTCTTTTGAAACATGTGAAGTGCTGAATAGGGACGTCAGTAAATAATAATAAAGCATGATATAACTCTAGGTTTCATTGAACAATGCTTAGATAATCAGAATGTGTTAAATGCCTCTTAAGACGAAGGAGCAGATAATGATCTCAGTTATGCTGGTGTAAATCTGGAGTAACCCTATTGACTGCAATACTTATGCTGGTGTAAATGCAGCATAAGTATTGCAGTCAACAGATTTATACCAGCATAACTGAGATGGGAAACTGACATCAAGCCTCTAATATCCCTATTGTCTAGCTTAAAAAATAAATATTTAAAATAGAGCTGTCAATTAATCGCAGTTAATGCACGATTAATTCAAAAATTGCAAATAATCGCACTGTTAAACAAGAGAATACCAATTGAAAATATTTAGGTTTACATTTTCAGTTACACAATACAAAGTGTACAGTGCTCACTTTATTTTTTTCAAATACTTGCACTGTAAAAAAGATAGTATTTTTCAATTCACCTCATACAAGTACCTTAGTGCAATCTCGATCATGAAAGTGCTTTTTACAAATGTATTTTTTTGTTACAGAACTGCACTCAAACAAAAACAAACAATGTAAAACTTTGGACTTGTAGGCGCTAATCAGTCCTACTTCTTGTTCAGCCTATTGCTAAGAGAAACAAGTTTGTTTACATTTATGGGAGATAATGCTGCCCACTTCTTATTTACAATGTCACCTGGAAGTGAGAACAGGCATTCACATAGCACTGTTATAGCTGGTGTTACAAGATATTTACGTGCCAGATACGCTAAAGACTCATACCTATTCATGCCTCGGACATCATTCCAGTGGACATGCTTCCATGCTGATGATGCTCGTTAAAATAATAATGCATTAATTACATTTGTGAATGAACTCCTTGGGGGAGAATTGTATGTCACCTGCTCTGTTTTTCTCCCACATTCTGCCATATATTATGTTATAGCAGTCTTGGATGATGACCCAGCACATCTTCATTTTAAGAACACTTCCACTGCAAATTTGACAAAATGCAAAGAAGAAATGTGAAATTTCTAAAGATAGCTACATCATTCAACCCATGATTTAAGAATCTGAAGTGCCTTCAAAAATCTGAGGGACGAGGTGTGGAGCTTGCTTTCAGAAGTCTTAAGAGCAACACCAAGATGCGGAAACTACAGAACCCAAACCACCAAAAAAAGAAAAATCAACCTTCCGCTGGTGGCATCTGACTCAGATGATGGAAAATGAACATATGTTGGTCCTTACTGCTTTGGATTGTTATCGAGCGGAACCGTCTTCAGCGTGGATTCATGTCCTCTGGAGTTGTGGTTGAAGCATGAAGGAACATATGAATCTTTAGCGCATCTGGCATGTAAATATCTTGTGTTGCCGGCTACAATAGTGCCATGTGAACACCTGTTCTCACTTTCAGGTGACATTGTAAACAACAAACAGGCAGCATTATCTTCTGCAAATGAAAACAAACTTGATTGGCTGAACAGGTAGGAGGACTGATTGGACTTGTAGGCACCAAAGTTTACGCATTTTCGAATGCAGGGTTTTTTGTACAGATGTGAATTATGTAAGTTCAACTTTCATGAGCAAGATTGCACTACAGTACTTGTATTACATGAATTGAAAAATACTATTTCTTTGTGTGACGGGGTGCGGACTCACCACTGCGGCACCTCCTGTTGGAACCTCTGGGAATTGGCTCAGGCCATGTGGAGTGCCCTCTACTGGTGGTGTCCCATCTGGATCTGTGTTGCTCCCTTCTTGTGGCATCCTCTTCAGGACGCTGCTCTCTGGCAGTGCCCCCTAGTCCATTCTCACCCCCTTCCGGGAGGGTTAACAGCAGTCTTTTCGCTTCACCCCAGCCGCAGTGGCCAACCACATCCCCAGAGTCTAACCCGTTCTATCAGGGGTCGGGTGCAGTCCACTATGGCTACTTCTAACAGCCGGGTATAGTACAAGGGGGAAGAAGGGGACACAGACCCGCCCTCTGCTCTGGGTCCTGGCCCAGGGACCCTCTGGTTGCAGCCTCCCTGACCTCCTTCGCTCCCCTTGTCCGTCTCTCCTCCCTGGGCCGCTTCCCCTTCAGCCCCCTTGCACCTTGTGGGCCCTTCTATCAGGGCCTGCAGCCTAGCAGGTATTGGGCTGGAGCTCGCCTCAGCTCCCCCAAGCCTGGCCAGTACTGTGCTGTTGTGGGTGCTGGTCTCCTTCACTCAGGAGATAAACCTTCTCCCTTGAAAGTGTGGGAGAGACTGACTGCCTCTCACCTGGGCAGCCTTCAAATAGGGCCTAGCCTGGCCCTGATTGGCTGCCTCTTGCTCAGCCTGATTGGCTCCCTGCAGGCCCTCTCTGATTGACTGCCTATGTAGCCGCTCTGGCCTGCTGTAGCCCAGTCTGGCCTGAGGGTGGGGCACTGCCCCACCACACTTCTGTTTTTACAGTGCAAATATTTGTAATGAAAAATAAATATAAAGTGACCACTGTACACTTGGTATTCTGTGTTTGTAATTGAAATAAATATATTTGAAAATGTAGAAAACATCCAAAAATATTTAAATAAATGGTATTCTGTTATTGTTTGACAGAACGATTAATTGAGCAGTTAATTGCAATTAATTTTTTAAATTGCTTGACAGCCCTAATTTAAAACCTTCTTAGTGATAAGATTGACTTGTGATTTATTTATTTTTTTTTTTTTTAAGGCCAGATCTCAGCTAGTATGAATCACTATGGCTCCATCAAAGTCAATAAGGTATGCTCACTTACACCAGCTGAGGATCTGACCCATTGTTTAGTGGTGATCTCAGAAATTGGTGGAAGGATTTTGAAAAGTCCACCAAACTATTACATTGTTTGTAGAAGAAATTAGCATGTTAGAACATGATGCGCATCCTAGTCCCCTGTGTGAAACAATAAATATGCTGTAATTTAAACAATAAGAACATGGGTGGAGAAAGACATAAGTGAAATAATTTTGGTGGGCAGTTTGAAATTTTCTTTGGGGGCAGGGAGCAGAGGAGAGCGAATAATGTTTGTACTTAGCTAGACAACCAGTGAAGAAAAGGCCGAGACACCAGAAGAGCCCCACATCTCCCTGAATCCATACAGAGTAAGCCTGTTTCTCATGGCTTTTTATGGATTAAGAATTGGAGGACATTAAATAACATGAGGATGGAAAAGGATCTTTTGAGTGCTCAATCCTACAAGGTGAAGAGCACTCCTGTGAGGTGCAGAGAACCCCCACTTGCCAGTGACTTTGGTTGGGAATTGAAGGCTTAGCACCTGGCAACAATGCTCAATGTTTCTAAGAATGGAGCCCTAATTTACAACAGCAAAGGAAACAGAACAAGCAGTCTAGGACCCAGTTATACCTAGAGATGTCCGAGTTATATTCTCTTGCTGTAGTTGTAGTTTTCATATTAAATAGTGCACATAGGATAAGGAAATTTAAGTACTGATTGTCTACCTCCCTATTTAGAGACCCCTTTAATCAATAGCACATGGAGAAATAGAAGTACAAACTGACCACTTGTGAAGCAATCCGATTTACTTTAGTGTGTCCTAATGTGAGACAGATCCAGTCCTAAATTATCCTGGTTAAAGGACTCAAGCGTCCACGTAAATGCATACTCAACTGCCAAGTGTCTTCAAATTTCAGTCTTGTTCAGTAACTCTTGTGGTTAATTTCAGAGGAAATGTTTGCCAAAATGAAATGGTTGATTTAAGGTGTTGGTTCCTTCTAGGGCGCTCACAGCTACTAGCTGGAGCTAATTCCTGTTTGCTTTGTACAAAGCTCCCACTGAAGTCTGTGAGAATTTTGTTTGTCTAAATGATTTGGCCTCTACAGTAGTTAGCTCATATGAATTATATCAATTAACTGTGATGGCATTTGTGATGGTAAATCAGGGGTTAAAACTGTTCATATTAGCAGGAAAACATAGCATGAGCAAATTGCCAGCACAAATATCAAGGCACTGTTCCTGCGTAATGCTTAACTGAAGGTTAATGATCAGCTTAAAACGTAGAAAGGCTCTTAACAAAGAGCTGCCAAATTAAAGCAACAAGCATTTGGAGAGAGTCTTCCTTTCTTGTTAGGGAGTGAGGATTGACTAAAGCTTAGTCTGTTGTTCCTTGATCTAAGAAATCAATGAAGATGCATTTTCTAAATAAATTTATATAGCCCTTAAAAAAGAGGCAGCCTGACTTACATTAGCGAATTACAGGTCGGATATTTATTTGAATTACCAAAGATATGGTGAAAGAATTGGACCCTCTTTCAAGGTCTTGTCTGACTTTAGTTTAAATGGGTTCAAAGTTTAATCAGAAAAATTTCTTAGATTTAAAGGAAACAGCAACACTTTATTTAAGTCTTCTGGTATTAAAGGGCCAGACACAGTTTGTGATGAGCAGCTCTTGTGATTGATCAGAACTAATTTTTAATCTTCAAACCTAAAGGATTTATTGAAGTAGCTGGTTTACTGATAAGCTATAGTAAGCTGGATGCACAAAGGGAACCTGTTGATCCAAATCTTGATTCATAGCACTCTGTATAAGAATAGCCTGCTGCTCTAGGTAGGTTGTTTTTTTGTTTTTAAATAAGTGTGATTTTCCCTTATCTTCTAAAACATTCCTACCCTAGATTTTTACTGTTCCCTGAAAGGATTATGGACTGAGCACCTGATGCCAAAAATATGATTTAATTTTTAAAACGTAAGGATAATTTTCTTGTTCAAACATCTAGCAGCCTTCAACTACCTGAGGGGGGGTTGGGTTCCAAAGAGAATGGAGCTAAGCTGTTCTCAGTGGTGGCAGATGACAGTACAAGGAGCAGTGGTCTCAAGTTGTAGTGGGAGAGGTCTAAGTTGGAATTAGGAAAACCAGTTTTACTAGGAGGGTGTAAAGCACTGGAATGGGTTACCTAGGGAGGTGGTGGAATATCCATCCTTGGAGGTTTTTAAGGCCCAGCTTGACAAAGCCCTGGCTGGGGTGATTTAGTTGGGGTTGCTCCTGCTTTGAGCGTGGGGTTGGACTAGATGACCTCCTGAGGTCTCTTCCAATCCTAATCTTCTATGATCTTTTCAGCATGCCAGAATATGAAATGGGAAGAAATGTCATAGTTCATCATTTCTTAGCATATTGCTGATTAATTTTATATAGGAGTTTCTACCAACTACAAAAATGGTGGAAATGGTTTCTAGTCACTGCCTGCAACTGTCATAGTTGGGTTGTAGGCAGCCAGACCTAGTGGTGTCAGAGCCAGAGTCCACAGTCACAAGACAGGAGTCAAGAGTCAGCTGGGTCAGGATACTGGGAGATCAGAAGCAGGAGATAAACTTGAGATCAGAACCATGAGTCAGGACTGATAGGCCTGGTCAGGATACGAGGGAGTCTGAGGCAGGAGACAAACTGGAGGTCAGGAACCACAAGTCGGATGCCAAGAGTCAACCTTGGTCAGGATGCCAGGAAGTCAACATGTGGAGCAGGAGCAGGGTGGAGCCCAGTTGTTTAGATAGCTTCCTGTTGGTCCAGCTGGCTGCTCTGGGACTCCATCAGTAGGACCTCAGGGGTGGAGCCACAAACTGGGGCTGGGTTTCATGGGTCCCAGATAAGCAGTTGTCAGCAAGCTGACAGGTACAGGGTTGGAGCTTGGCCACTCCTGTAAACCCTGCGGACCTGGGTTCGATATCCGTGGATCATGATAGCACCTAGGTTGGTCTGTACTTTAAATCTGAATGTTGTAGTTCATAACATAGTAGATGACCCAACTTGAAAACTTGCCCTGCTTGATTAATAGAATTCTGAAGGCCTCCAGAGACTCTTTTGGCAAACCACTGGTTCACAATGAGTAAGTCAGCATATGTAGTAGGAGATAGAACTGCAGACTGGTGTTCTTTGCCAGCCACTACTCTTCTCCAAATCACATGGACAATACTTAATGTACATTGTCATTGATTTATATTATATTATCTCATCCTTTGAAATGAGAGGGGCAGGAGTTAGAGGCTTTCCAGTGAGATTATGCCTCTTAGAATTGGAGACGTGTCATTACAGCCAGGAAAGACTGCGCTATCAATAGAGAAAAACTGCAAGGGAGTCGACGCTGAATATATGTTTATAACCATATTCTTCAGCAGCTGTCAAGGCTAATTCCCCACTCTGGCACTTTGAGTGCAGAAGGTGAGGGCCCACAAGGATTCTAAAAATCAATACTGGCCACTCCTGACTTGTATTAAACTCCCAAGGTTACAGCTTTTCTCTGACCTTGGATTGGTAGATGCTGCCACCACGCAAGTGCAGAACTCCTTTGAGAACCCAGGAAGGCACACTTGGGAATTCCTTCCTATGGCGTACCCTCAAGCCCTTTCACACCACCACCCCTTCTGGGAAGAGCTGAGAAGGGGCGGGGGTTGTAAATTAAACATGTGCACAAACCTCTTAAGACACACAAATCCAAATCCTGTTCTTAAAAAAATAAATCTTATTGAAAGAAAATACATCTGGGAACTCAGGCTATTGCTAGATTTTAAAAGAGCCACTATAAGAATTAAGCACCAAGAATAGCTTTGTTGAGGTCCATCTTAAAGGTTACAAGCAAAACAGAAGCACCTGGGGTTAGCACAGAGGAATCCACAAGCCATAATGAAATAAAAGGGATAAATCTAATTGCGTCTTCCTAGACATTTCCTGATCTACTTACATGTCTGGGGTTTTAAATTAGTAGTTTCTAGGTATGATACTGATGATTTTTCATATCTGGTCCAAGCGTCTTACAGCATAGCTGTTGCCCTGTCCACCTCGCCCCAGGAGAACAACAACAGACAGACAAAAGGGGAGTCTTGTTTCAATTTTAAAAAGTTCTAGACCTTCCCTTGTTTCTTTTGGCCAGGTTCCCACTCGCTTCCTTTTACCTATGCATAGCAGTGAGACTTTTTAACCCTTTACAGGTAGAGCAATTAGAGAACAGCTATTAAGAGGGATTTTATAGCTACTGGCTGGTTGGGAGTCCATAAAAGGGAGTTACCCCCAACCCCCTTCATTTATCACAGCAGCTTTGTCAGTAACTACAGTACTGTAGTGTAGACACTTGCTACAGCGACAGATGGGGTTTTACCATCACTCTAGTAAATCCCTTCCCTCAAGAAGTGGTGGCTAGGTTGATGGAAGAATTCTTCTGTCAACCCTGTAGTATCTATACCAGGGCTTAGGTTGGTTTAACTGTGTCTCTGGTGTGAATTTTTCATGCCGGTGAGTGACGTAGCTTAGGTCAACCTAAGTTTTAGGCTTCAGTATCTCCTTTCTGGGTTTGACTTCAATGGTATGCTGAATGGTATAGAGCAGGTAGCGTGTGCTCTATTTGGAGCGGGGTGGGAACTCTACCAGGTCATTCAGCATATCAACCAGCAATTTAATTTAATTTTTTTCTTTTTAGTTTTGTAATTGACTTTTAAGTTGATGTGGAGTTTTCCAGTTATTGTTGCAGCTATGCTATTGCACGTCCATTACTACAAGGAGAAAAGATTCAGTACTCATAGAACCATAGATGTTGTGTTTCAAGTAGTTTCACTTCCTTTTCAGCCGTATTGTTGAAAAGTACCGTTGCAACCCTATTAGTAGTACTCTTTCTGTTTTAACTGTTTGTGAAAAATAACTTGACCAGCTTTGCTTCTGCTGGAGTCTGATGGGTTGCGCCACATTTCTTTTACATATATTGTGCAAAAAATACATGGACAGTTGAGCCCACGGGATGAAGATCTCACATCAGTTAATCTTTTCCTCCCTACAGAGTCCCCAAATTTCTCAGATTGTCCCTGTATTGCCCCTTGTTTGTTTATGTGGTTAAAAGTTCTGTGAAATGATCCCATATCATGTCAGGTAAAGTTTGAAATGCTACAAGAGACAAACCATTATGAATTATGTTTAGTGAAATTGGTAATTTCTTCTCTTCCTTTGCAGGTTCTTTAAAGAACTTGAAGCAAGGCATCAGAACAATATCTTCATAGAGGATATTAGTGATATTGTTGAAAAGCATACTGCATCAACATTTGACCCATATGTGAAATACTGTACTAATGAAGTCTACCAACAGCGAACGCTCCAGAAACTACTGTAAGAAATTATGCTTAAAATGCATGTTTTTAAATCATCCCCTTAACAGCAGCAATCAGGATTTCTTAAAGCATAACATCTGGGCTCCAGTTCAGCAAATCATTTAAGCACATGCTTATTTTAAAGCACATGTTTAATTCCATTGATGTAATTGAGGGTGAAAATATACTTGGCTGTAGAGTCCAATCCTATTTGCAATCATGTGCTAAATTGTCTTCATTGACAAGCACAGTTTTACTAGTTTCTTCATAGCAATGCTTTTATACTTTTCCCTTTGTATCATATATTGCATTTTGTTGATTTTTGTGTGTATGCGTGCACTGATGTATCTAAATATCAGTTATATTTGTATAATATTTCTAAATATAACTGTCGAACACTAAAAGGATAAGATTCCCTGAGACTGCTCTTCCTCTGATTTAGTGACATCACTGCTATTTGAAAAGAGAAATTCACATTTCTAAATTAAAGCAATCTTTTAAAAACCTGTGGTTTCTTTTTTTTTCTTCAGAGCTACAAATCCAGCCTTCAAAGAAATGCTGTCACGGATTGAGTCCCATGAAGACTGCAGGAACTTACCTATGATCTCTTTCCTCATTCTTCCAATGCAGAGGGTTACACGCCTTCCGTTGCTGATGGATGTGAGAACAGAGATTTTTGTTTTTTTATCTGTATATTGTGTCCTTGGAAATTAAGCAACCTTTCTTTTTTTAGTTATTGGCCCATTCTCACCTTACTTTGTTTAGACTGGAGCCGTGGCTGTATAATCTGGTCTGTCAACAACAAAGAGAAAATTGTGAAGTGGGTAGTGGCATTTATTTGCACTTGCACTGACCAAGGAACTGTGTAGAAGATCAGGTCAAACAGTTGGGCACCAGTCTCTAATGAAACTGTATGTCGAAGTCAAAGTTAAGACACAACTACCATAGAAGTTGCATACATACAGAATTGGGCCTAGAACCTGGTCCTTCAGTTCAAAACATAGGCTTTCTGCATGCAGACTAAAGGACTCCTCCTTTAGGGCCAGACTGTGTACCCCACTTTTCTCACAGGAATAGTCCTTTTGGCACTGTGAAAATTAAGGGGGTCACAATCTGATCCGTAGCCAACAATTTTAGTAATTTCTCCTCTGCCCTCAATGCGGCGGGGAAGCCACTAGAGGGAAACCTCATTTACATCCATAGCTAGTAACCAGCCTGTTATGGTGGGGTGTGTGGGGATCTCTCTCCCAACAGACAGCTGCAGTGATTGGGAGAGCCTACAGTGAGGGAGCTTGCTAGGAAGCAGAGGTGGAAATCTGATGGAAACATACATACTCATGAAGTCTGTGGCATTTTGGTTTGGATGCCAGGACTGAATGTGATCTGCACTGCTGCCAATTACATGGATTAAAATCCACACCTGAATTCTGGCTTTAGTAGGACCCAGATCAGGACTTGTACAGGTCAGTCTCCTCTGTAATCATGAATACTGCTATAACTATGGGGATGTGTTCAATACTTCACAGTGGTTGATTAAATAATAGTCCTTTATATATATCTACAGTTGCTAGTTTAGACATCCTGGCCACATGGGCCCTACTCTACTGTTCAGTAAATCCCTGTGTTTGTTTAAAAAAAGAAAAAATCCAAACTATTTAAATTCAGGATACTTCTGTTCTTCAGGTATGAAAGCATCTAACAAGCTGAACAGAATGGAAAATTACAAAACAGTTTTTTCTAGGAGATAATTTCTAAACTTTATGTTGAAATTTTTTCTTTATAGTGAGTTTGCATTGTTTCACTTAAATTGTAATATGAAAAGTATGATTCTCTTCTTACATTCAGACTGTAAAAACATAATTTCACCTGAAGAATGGTTTCACATTAAAGGTCTTACAATATTTGTGTAACTCTACCAAAAACATAATTTAGCCCCTTCATTGTTAGGAACATATTGATACAAGGGTTTATTTTGGCCGAACTTTATTTTCATGACCAACTCACGTGGTTAGCCAGCTTTCAGCAAAAGTTCCACAGTGCTTTGAACATTAGTGACTGGATTATGTTGAACCTTTTATACAGTAGGAATAAAGGGTGCAAAGAGCTTCCCTCCCTCCCCACTTTCCATGGTCGTCTTAAGGGCCAGAGACAATTGAAAGGGAGCACAGGCTCTGCTCTCTCCAGGGCCTTTGGGAGGACATGGTGCTCCAAGCAGGCAGGTCCGTGGCTTACCCCCTCCCTCAGCATTAGACCATAAATTGGTATCGGCATGCTGCACTCCCTGAAGAGCACATAAGTAGGTACACACCCCATGTGCACTGAGTTCTGGCTGGTAGGAAAATATGCTTCTATGTTGCCCCTCCATGTTTAATTTCTTTAATTGTACTGTAATTCTGTATTCATCTGATTTTAGATTTAACAATATACAGATTTCAGTTTTGTGAATTGATTGACTTTTATTTCAGACCATCTGCCAGAAAACCCCTAAAGATTCACCAAAATATGAGATCTGCAAACGAGCCTTAAAAGAAGTGAGCAAGGTATGTTTTTAAAAAAGCAAATCCTACACAGCCAACCTGCTTCTGTTTAGACTCTTTTCCTCCTCAGTTGTGCAGTGTGCTTTGGCCAATTCAATATGCCAATCTGAGACATGCTCACTTCTGTTTTTCCAAATGGCTTTGGCCCCTTATTTTTATTATATATAGCACCACTTATTTGATGTATTATTTACCTCCTTCATTATTTTCTTGATCATGCATTTCATAATGAAATTGGACAACTTGGTTCTATTCTCCCGTCATTGTCCAAAAAAAGGAAAGTGGTACAACACCCAAAGCCTGGAAACTGCCATGGATTTTCTAGAGTTAGAAAACTGGAGCTCCTAACAACATTTAAGGATTTTTTTTTTAATGAAATTAAACCATTTCAGTCAATAAGAGCTGTGTTGAAAATCTCTTTTCAGCTTGGAACAAGTATTGAGTACACGCAACAATAGAGGAGCAATCCATTAATACCCAAATCATAAATATTGCCCATAATTAATTCTGTAATAACCTCCAATGGGTTTCTTTTAAAGCTGATAATGAGGTTTTAGAATTTGGCATTGGTGACAACTTCCAACTTCACAATGAAAACTGTTGGCCTCAAAAGCTTTTTGAAATAAAGAGAGAGACAGTTTGAAATGGAAATCTAGAAACTAGCCTCTGAGATCTTAGAATTTGAGACCCTACAGTACACAAATGAATGTCATTAAATTTGATGGATTGGGCATACCCCTATTGGAAATAAGGTTCCCTATATGTTAGGGCTAGACACTGCCTTAGGCTCTGAGCATTCCTGGCTCATTTAAATTATTTATGCATGGAAATTGACAATTTTTCTCTTAAAGTGGAAGAGTAATGAAGGATGAAAATGTCAAATTGCTTTATTCAGGAACAGTCACTGACAGATCAGCTTCACATTTAAATGATTCTGTTTCTCAGAAAAAATTCTGAACTGCTGCAGTAACACAATACTGCGGCCAACACACTTGAATTTTATTGTGGGAACTTCTTGTAGTGTACAGAGTATTCAGACTGAATAGGAGAAGGGGGAGGAGAATTTGCCTGACTGATATTGTTCATACCTCTTTCTCTGGATGCTGCTTAACTATACCCAATAAGCATGACTTTTATCCCTGACTCATAAAAATCCTCCTGTAGAACAAATGTTTTACAATTTTTTTTTTCTCAGGGAAGGATATCTAGAGCTTAGTGTATAAGGGCTTTGTCCCCATCGTCTTCAAATACTCAGCTGTTGCACTGAATTCATTGCCTAGTCGTGTGCAACAAAATAGTTTAATTTGTCTCCTATATAAAATCCACTAAAAATGTAACAGCCTAACTTGCTAACATGCTGCTTCCTATCTCCCCAACAACAATTATAGCAAAATAAAAAGTGAGCTTTTTTTCCTATTTGAAAAGCTGGAAGGCTCATTTGTCCTTTCTAGACTTTTGATGCTGCAAGTTAGCCTAGAGAAGGCTATCCAGACAGACTCAATTGATTTGTGTTCCTACTTTCATCCTACTCTCCACCACTCAACACTGACAGGGATTAGCAGGAGTCATGGTGTTAGCATTCAGTACATTAGCTATCCTTTTCATTGAATTGCTGTGGTACTGGAAGGATCTGGGGAACTGAGTGAATCAATGGAGTATGCTGTTGCTCAGACATATCTCTCTCCCCTTCCAGGAATTGAGAAACAAGAAGGGGCCCATTGACTTTTGGAGAGCCCATGGAAGGGGTTAAGGAGTATATTTTATTTTTTCCATTTAACATATCTGGATGCCTGATCTTCCTCCCTTTTTTTTTTTTGTGGGGTGGGTGGGGCTCTAGAGGAATATGACAAATTTTCAAATCACATTCTAAAGCATGAGTGAATAGTTTTGTAAAATACTACCTTCCTTAGCTTGCCAAAAGAGCATCATAACGTTTGCCTTGGTCCTTCAATAAACAATTTGCATGTCTGCAGTTATAAGGGCAGCATATAACATTGGGTCACAACTATACAACTCACTTAACTTGCCAGAGTTAGAGTTTATGTTCTCTCAGGGTGCCCATTAAGTTTTTTGGACTGAAGATCTGCGGTCCTTTTGAGTTAGATACTTTGTGCCACTTGTACTGTTCTGTGTGGAATAATCAATCCTCTTTGTGGTTTACTGTAAAAAAAAAAAAAAAAAAATCAGTTTCTTTGATTTTCTTGCTTCTTCAGTGGTATGCATTTCCACAGAAAAGTTGCCATGTAAAGGAAAAACTAGTAATGCAATATCTAAATACATTAAAGTAGGAACACTTTTTTCCTTTTTCTTTCTAGTTGGTCCGTTTATGCAACGAAGGGGCTCGAAAAATGGAAAGGACAGAAATGATGTACACAATTAACAACCAGCTGGAATTTAGAATCAAGGTATGATATTTGCATTCATGAACTCGTTTAGCATGTGCAGAACTTTTGCCTTTCCTTAAGTTTTAAGACTGACAGATTCACAGCCAGAGAAAATGAAGCAAATTAGCTGGGGACTGTAGAAGCCATGATGCTGAACTGACCTTTCAACAAAAGACTAAAAGTTTGTCTCCTGAGAGCAGCTGAGGCTGTGAATGCTCAAAGAGCAACAGATGCCATTGCTAACCATATCTCAGTTACGAACACCAAGCAGCTAGAGCTTTAAACAAAAAGTAATTACACAAGTTAACACTACTCACCTGAGTATGGTGACCAGATAGCAACCGTGAAGAAACAGGACAAAGGGTGGGGGGTAATAGTGTACCCTTGTTGCCAAGAAGGCCAATGGCATTTTGGGATGTATACGTAGGGGCATTGCCAGCAGATCGAGGAACGTGATCGTTCCCCTCTATTCGACATTGGCGAGGCCTCATCTGGAGTACTGTGTCCGGTTTTGGGCCCCACACTACAAGAAGGATGTGGAAAAATTGGAAAGAGTCCAGCGGAGGGCAACAAAAATGATTAGGGGGCTGGAACACATGACTTATGAGGAGAGGGTGAGGGAACTGGGATTGTTTAGTCTGAGGAGGAGAAGAATGAGGGGGGATTTAATAGCTGCTTTCAACTACCTGAAAGGGGGTTCCAAAGAGGATGGCTCTAGACTGTTCTCAGTGGTAGCAGATGACACAGAACGAGGAGTAATGGTCTCAAGTTGCAGTGGGGGAGATTTAGGTTGGATATTAGGAAAAACTTTTTCACTCGGAGGGTGGTGAAACACTGGAATGCGTTACCTAGGGAGGTGGTGGAATCTCCTTACTTAGATATTTTTAAGGTCAGGCTTGACAAAGCCCTGGCTGGGATAATTTAGATGGGGTTGGTCCTGCTTTGAGCAGGGGGTTGGACTAGATGACCTCCTGAGATCCCTTCCAACCCTGATATTCTATGATTCTAATAGGTGCCTATATAAGAAAAAGTCCCAAAAAACGGGACATCTGGTCACCCTACACGAGTTACACATAAAAACCAAGAGTATTTGTGGCACCTTAGAGACTAACAAATTTATTTGAGCATAAGCTGTTCTTTTTGCAAATATAGACTTACGTGGCTGCTACTCTGAAACCTGACATAAAAACCAGGATATTCGGACAGAAGGCTTCTCACTGTCAGTGAAATCTTGCCCCCCTGTTGAAGTTAATGACAAAATTCCCATTGACTTCAGTGGAGCTAGGATTTCACCTTGTCTCTTTAACTCATGAAGTTCTGTAGAAGTGTTTAAACACAGATGATATATAGAACCGTTCATTGGTCTTTTTCTCTCTGTCTCTTTCTTTCTTTCTCCCTACCTTTTCTGGGTTTGTCAGCTCTTGGATATTTTCAATAAACTAAGAAGATACTATGAGAAGTGTAGTGCATTTTAAAAATACTGTAATAATTTAACTAAAACATATTTTAAAAGTGGTAAAGTATATATTGTTTAGCAGGAAAAAACAAGTATCCGACATTATTACATTCACAGCTGTTTTGCCTGTTGACATATTGTGTTAAACTCATTAAAATGATTAGAGTTCAGTACTTATTAAAAGGGCTGCATATGATAGTGATATTTTCCAAATCTTTTGAGTACAACCAAAGTTACAGATTGTGGTGTTTGTTTCCTTTATCAGTGGCCTGTCGAACAAGAGTCAAATGTGATTTACAAAGTATCAACAATATAGAAAAAAATCTTCTTTGTATCTCAAAAATGTTCATTTAAAACATTTTGTAAGTGGAATATCATACCCATGGGATGACATTATTTCTCAAGAATACTTCTTACTAATGCAGTGACAAAAGTACCATTTTGTGTTTTTTGTTTTTTTTTTAAAGTCTGTATATTTTAAAGGATTTCTGTACCCCCATCTTGGCTAGGGAAAGTTCATGACTCTGGAGCAAGACTTTTCAAAGGGTCTACAGCATTTTTATTGACATATTTCCAATAAAAATAGAAAAATAGGGTGTAAATATTCACTTACAATAACAAAAACAAAATAAGAAATTCTTTGTAAGGTGATCATGAAGTTCACTAACGACCTTGGGATAATATTCTCAAGAGATTTGGGAGACCATCTTTTCAGATTTGTCATTCCAGAGCCTTCAAGTCTGAGTAGTTTCTAGGAGTTTATATAGCCAAAAGGCTCTCAAAATGCCACTGTAAATGGCTTATATTCTTTATTTTCACCACAAAAGATGTCCATAATCTGTTGTTCTTGATTTAGGCAGAAGGATCAATCTCTTACAGTGTACCCTCTTCTAGAATGTATACTGCAACTTCCCCCTCTCATCAGTTTCATGGGAATAAAACAAGCAACTTTTATTCTTTAGCTTTTTTGCTAGAGTACCATTCTGTATATCTTAAACATGACTCCTTGGTGGTTTAAAATTTAGCTGTGGTTTGAGAGTTTGCCAGTCGGATTGTAAAAGGCTGATTTTTCTTGGCATAGTTTCAATACACTTTATTATGCTGAGCCTGTTTCTTGTATATAGGAAAAAGACATTCTGTGTTCAGCATTGCATATATTTGACAGTTAGAAAAAAATATTTTTAAAAGTCAAAGCAAGTGTTCTCTGGAATCTAACCTGTTAGGAAACCATATGCTGAATTTATTTGGCATAGAAAGCAATTTTGAGGTATGTTGAGTTAATAGCAAATAAAAGCTTAGTTAAGCCCTTTTTAGGTATAAAATAATTGAATATCTTGAGACTGTCTTTCTTAGAAATACACATAATTTAAACTATAAAATAATCTCTAGGCCCCCATATGACATTCTTAGAATTACTACAATGTTTCATTCAATCTAACTTGGTTCGTGAAGCTTGAATAACCAAAGCCACTCCAAAAATGGTTTAGTTTCCTTTTTATGTACTTACTCAGCTGTTTGCCCATCCTGAAGATTTAATTTTTAGTTGAGCTGAGAGGATATTTATTCAGTGTCTTCAGTTCGAGATTTCATGTACAGTACTGGGGAAGTGAGAGGCTTTTTTCCTGCAAACAGAAATAAGAATTTAATTATTTGGAGCAGCATGCATTTTGTGACTGCTACTGTCAAAGACCATTGTTGAAACTCAAGCGCTGTGTTTGCATGGTTATGAAAACATGATATTGGGATATTAATATAGTTGTATTTGTGTCAGTCCCAGGATATTAAAGAGAGAAAATGGGTTAGTTAATATATTTAATTGGATCAACTTCCAACAGAAATTGGAGTCTTGATCACTTGGTGGAGAAAGATGGGAAGCGGCATTTGTCTTAGCAATGTTAGGTTTCATTCACATGATTTCGTGATCCCTGAGTTTTGGATGAGTGGGTTGAGTTTCTGGTTCGAACTGAGCCAAAATTTCAAGTCAAATATTGCTATGAAACTTATTACTTTGATTTCATAATGATGAAACTCAATACCTCCTGCAGCACTGAGGAGTTTCTTATGAGTTTCATATCCAAGTACTGAACTAATTAGACCAGCGGTTCTCAAACTAGGGGTCATGACCCCTCAGGGGGTTTTGAGGATATAACATGGGGGTCGTGAGCTGTCAGCCTCCACCTCAAACCCCGCTTTGCCTCCAGCTTTTCTAATAGTGTTAAATATAAAAAAGTGTTTTTAATTTATAAGGGGGGGTCACACTCAGAGACTTGCTGTCTGAAGGGGGTCACTAGTACAAAAGTTTGAGAACTGCTGAATTAGACCTTCCATGGGATGTGAGTTTGAACAAGGTGACAATGAGGTGACAGTAACAAGGTGAGATAGCTACTGATAAAGGGAATTATATGATATTCTTATAGGAAAAATTGAGAAATGTGGGTTGGTTAGAATTATTGTAAATTGGTTACAAATCTGGTTAGAAAACCAAACACAGTACCTAATTCTGTACTGTTGCATGGGTGTACACTGGAATAATCTCAATTTAAATAAAACCAGTTTGATTGCACACTCTAGTCCACTGAGAGCAATTGGGGTTTGGTTCATTATCTGCTTGGAGAGTAGCATCTATGTGGTGTCATATATAGATTAAAAGAGGGCATACCAATATTTAGTATATTTATGACTTGGAAAAAATAGTAGAAAAGAGATTAAATTAATGGATAATAGAAAATTGTGGACATTTAAAAGGGAAGTCCTCATTGAACAAGAACTTGCAAGTTTTGTTAAGTGAAAAGCAGCTGGCGGGGGTGGAGAGAGAGATTCTGGCCCAGCATCTACTGTATTTTATATTGGCTTTTCTATGTTGTATAGCATAGGCAGGAAGGGCACTTTGTGAACAATTTTATTATTTTACTGTCATTAAAAAGGCATATGCAGTAATATATTTCATATGCAAGAAGAAAGTTGTTGCCTCTAAAACTATGGATGTATTTATTCTCACCCTTTAATTCTTGCACCAGTGAGATCACAGCTGAAATACTGTGGTCCCTTTTGGACATAATATTACAGTACAAATACAGACAAATTGGAGACAGTTCAGGAAAGGACAGCTAAAATACTTAAAAGCCAGAAAAATAAGACACATAAGGAATGATTACAAGGGCTGACAGCTGCATGGAGAAATATTTTATGAGCATGTAAAGGGGTGTTCTAGAGACGAAATAAAGCAGTTGTCTTCATTAGTCAAACATGACAAGACAAGTAATGGGTTTTAGCAGCAGCCAAGAAAGTTTAAATTCAGGTGCAGAGAAATTCCGTAGCTGAAAAATCAGTCACTGGTAGTGATAGAACAGTGAGATAACAGAGGGAAGGGCAGAATCAAAATTTCATAATGGACTATGGGAAATGGTTAGTGGTTTTAGGATTCTGCCACAGTAATGGAGGATTAAAGACCTCTCAGATTTCCTTTCCTCCTGTACTGGTTCTGGTTCACGTGATCATCAAACACAAGGATATTAGTGAAAGAGTGTGTTCCCTCATGGTTAAAGTTTGATTGGCTTTCCATTATAAAGTCAGTTTTGACACCCCCTCCACCCACCTCTAACTTTATCAGAATTTAACCAGTCTCCCAGGGTCTCTGGTCGACTGCATGAGCACTCACCTCAGGATACTTTGCTGTGACTCACATGGGGCTTTAAAGTTGTGCAGGAGCAGACACATTCACCATGCTCAGGCACCTCTTGGCATCTAGGACTAGAGAAAGAGAGACACCATGAACGGGCAGGATTGATAAGCGCCACAGTCTGCCCTGACCCAGTGGGTTTCCCTGGTCCCAGCCCCAGCATCTCTCGCTAGGTCTTCTGCGATTATCTGTGTCCTGTAAGGAGGGGCTGAGGCTGGCGCACTCAGTGATTTTTATAAGCTCCAGAAGACCATGGGAGTTTAGACGTTTACTTCAATAGGGCCTGGCTTTCACACCAAGAATGCACTCAGAGTTTCTCTCTAGCAGAGTTTATAAACTCTGCAGCAGTGAATCTCTCCATATTCCCCTTGTCCCAGAAGGTGTGTCATATTCTCCTGGCTGGGTGTTGAATTGGTGGGGGCTGATTTCCTGCTGCAACCAATCTATAAGGATACATTATAGTCCTAGTTGGTTCATATAAGGGTCATTAAACTTTGTGTATATTTTTTGTTTTTACAAGCAGTTTACAAGCATACACACAAGTAACTAGAATTATAACAATTTTCATAACTATTCTTGGGGGAGAACCAAGAAAATTAATACTTTTAAGTTATGTACAGGAGAAATAGAAATATACATCAGACATTTTCATTATCATAAAAAGAAAATAAAATCCTAGCCAGAAACCTTTTTAACATAGATGTTTGGACTTAGCCCAAGTATTTCCATGTTAGTCTTTGAGATGATGTCCATACAGATCCCAGTGTAGGTGCACATGTGCCTCATGCAAGCAAGGTTGGAGTCTTTTGAACAGCTGTGTCTGTTGGGGCTATGCATGCATCCTGTGCCGCCTTGTGCTTTCTGGAAAACCTTTCACATGCTTGAAGAATATTTTCCCACTCAGCTGTCAGCCCTCTTAATCATTCCTGATGGGTCTAATAAACCTGATACCTGAAGTACTAGCAATGTCAGGCCCACCCAGGATCAGCCTTCCAACAAATGGGTACCCTGCACAGGCCCTGTGGCAAACACCTGCCATTATACCATCTGCTGCAGAAAGGGTGGGAAAATGGTATTAAGTCCCTAAAAAAATGTTTGAGTGCTTGTACGCCCACCTCTTTGTCATCTCAGTAGTGCAGGAGAAATCTACATCCAGCAAAAGCATCCCAAAGGACAAGGACCCAACAAAGTTCAACCTGTTTGGGGAGAAATCCTACTGCTATACCTCCTTTCAGCTGCAGGTGTAAATTGTCAGACTCTTCTGGCCAAATAATAATTTCCTGAATTGGGATGAAGTAACGGCCTTTCTATCAAAGCTCCCACCTGAGAAGTATTCAAGGATTTCGTTGAAGAGGATCAGTAAGTGCCTAAAACGCCCTCTAAGCTGCAATGGATGTTTCAAACACTGACTAGCTCCATCGCCACAGCAGTGACAATGCGATGGGATTCATGGTTTCAAGCATTGGCATTCCCAGAGAAGTGAAAGTCACAATAAACCACCTGCCCTTTGAAGAGATGGAGTTATTCAGTGAGCACACAAATAACACGCTACATTTCTTAAAGGGCACAGAGGCTTCCTGGCACTCCACAGGGATCTATACCTGTCATAAATATAAAGGGAAGGGTAACCACCTTTCTGTATACAGTGCTATAAAATCACTTCTGGCCAGAGGCAAAGTCCTTTTACCTGTAAAGGGTTAAGAAGCTCAGGTAAACTGGCTGGCACCTGACCCAAAATGACCAATGAGGGGACAAGATACTTTCAAATCTGGAGGGGGGAAAAGGCTTTTGTCTGTCTGTGTGATACCTTTGCCGGGAACAGATCAAGGATGCAAGCCCTCCAACTCCTGTAAAGTTAGTAAAAGTAAGCAAATGCGTAAGGTTTTCTTTGTTTTTGGCTTGTGAAATTCGCTGTGCTGGAGGAAATGTGTATTCCTGTTTTTGTGTCTTTTTTGTAACTTAAGGTTTTGCCTAGAGGGATTCTCTGTGTTTTGAATCTGACGGTCTGTAAGATTATCTTCCATTCTGATCTTACAGCGTTGTTCTCATCTTTTTTTTGTTCTTCAAATAAAGTTCTGTTTTTTAAGAATCTGACTGGGTTTTTTGGGTCTTAAAAATCCAACACTGGTTTGTGCTTATCTTGTTTGTTCTCCAGCCTCCCCAGCAAAGTGGGTGTAAGGGTTTGGGGGGATATTTTGGGGAAATAGGAACTCCAAGTGGTCCTTCCCCTGTTCTTTGTCTAAATCACTTGGTGGTGGCAGCATACTGTTCAAGGACAAGGTGAAATTTGTGCCTTGGGAAAGTTTTTAACCTAAGCAGGTAAAAATAAGCTTAGGGGGTCTTTCATGCAGGTCCCCACATCTGTACCCTAGAGTTCAGAGTGGGGAGGGAACCTGACAATACCCCAGCCCCTTATTTCAAACCACATAGTTACCAGACCCCGATGAGACAGAGGAAGCCACTATGCTGTGCCAAACAGCCTGATTAGCCTCCCAAGGAGAAGCCCAGATGAAGCCGGAAACACAATCTTCCTCCTTCTCCTCAGTGATGTACCTTGCTCCTGTGGCTTGTTAGCAAATTTAATAAGGCTTTTAGGAACAACAACAGAGCCAATTAAGAGCATGCAACCTTCTGAATCCGCTTTTCCCCATTTCACAAGGCATGGTCTGCCATGCCTTTTGGACAGATTGGTGCTAGAGAGCCTTATCCGATTTCACTCTGTAGCTCCTACCATCCCCTCTTCCCCCACCCTCTTCAGGAATCCTTGTCACAAGAGCCTGTTACAAACAGAAGTGGCTTCATTGCTTCATCTAAGTGCCAGCAGAATTTGGGAGGAAGAGGCTTCTTTCTACTCATGGCATTTCCTTGTCCCAAAAAGAAAGGGGATCTTCGTCCTATATTAGACCCGCAAATACATGCACAGCCTCAGGTTCAGGATGGTAACACTTTCTTCCATCTTCCCATCTCTTCAGGCTCAAGAATGGTTTTATGTTGCTTGACTTGCAGGTTGTGTACTTCCATATGCTATCCAGGCAGCCCACAGGACATATCTAAGATTCATAATAGGGTCCACCCATTACCAGTACTTTCCATGCCATCAGGAGTATTCACAAAATGCCTGGCAGTGGTAGCAGCATGTTTAAGAAGACAGGGCATTCACATCTATCCTTACCTAGAAGACTGGCTGATCAGCGGCAGGTCTCAACAGGAGACTGCAACAGCCCTGGAGTATGTCCTCTTCGTGTTTCCTCAGCTAGGCCTCCTAGTGAACTTTGAGAAATTGTCTCTCAACTCATCACAGATGATAGCCCATAGGGATTCTGTCATAGACTTTCAGTTGGCAAGAGCCTACCACCCAGAGGACAGGTTCTAGTCTCTTCAATCCGTGACAAATTGCCTAAAATCTGATCTGATGACAATGGTACATGCTTGCTTAGGACTAGTAGGCTACTTGTCAGCATGTGCATATGTGATTCCAATTGCCAGGCTTCATGTGCAGTCCCTAATTCTATGGCAGATCACTCACTATCTAGGCACCACTTGAACAAGAGCCACAGGTCCACCTCAGGTCCTGTGGTAGCTGAATTCATGGCTGCAGCTGAAGAATGCTGTGACCCTTCCTTGGCAACAACACTCCTCACAGACACCTCAGGGACAGGTTGAACCATCTGCAGATGCAGGGAACCTGGTCCCAGGATGACTTGAAACTGTGTAAATGTCCTGGAGCTCAGGGCCATGAGCTTGGCCTGTGTAGGATTTCTGTCTGTTCTGCAGAATTCCTCAGCGGAGACCTTCACAAACAACCCCTCCTCAGTGCACTGTTATAAACAAACAAGAAGGTATTCATTTATCCCCTTTCTGCCAAGAAGCCATCAGGCTGTGGACATGGTGTCATCGGGATAATCCTGTTGTTTTGGCATGTTCCAGGAACCAGCAACAACCTGGGGTGACGCTGTCCTCAGGGCACCCAGAACCGTAAGCTACTGTGTTGTACCTCCTTGCCTCACAAGAGAGAGCTTTGCTGGAGCTTTAATCTGTGTCAGTTCCCTGCCTCATCAGCTAACTTCTTGAGACGCTGCCAGTCTTAACGTTGCCTTGCACATAGCGGTCAGTGGACCCCAGTTCCAGAGTTCTCCAGTGATGTGTCTCTGCAGTGTCCAGTCCCTCTCACTGGACAGTCCCAGAAATTTTTAAGTTCGCTGCTTCCAAAGAGACAGTGCACACACCAGCCTGTTAGTTTAGCTGAGGACTGACACTTTACTTCAGTATAACAGCACTGAGATGGTTTATAGTAAAGAAAAGAGATGTAAGTGATACTAAGTAAGAGGGGGAAAAAACAGGTATGGTAACAAACAAAATAATAAAACATGCTTTCCAGTGTCCAAGGCTGAATTTTATCAAACTAGCATGTTTGTCTAGACAGCTTTCTCCCTGGCCAAGGCAGTTCTATCTGTCAGACCCATTGCAAATATCCAGCTGGCCTCCAGTATATCTCCCAGCCTGTCCAGTCATAATCTCAGAATCATGGTTAGTTTATTGCATCACGACCCACAATCATTGCACTTAATGGCTTGGATGTTGGCTACAGACAGACACTGCTCTATACAGATTCAAGAAATTCTCATCCAGAGCAGGAAGTCATTACTAGGAAATCCTACTCCTCTAAATGGAAAAGATTTTCCATATGGACAACTTGACAATCTAGACTGAGTATAGACCCTGAGATTGAGAGTCCTCGACTACGTGCTGAGCTTCAGACTGGCCTAGCGTTTAATTCTCAAGGTCCACCTTGTAGTAACGTTGGCATGTCACATTCTGGTGCAGTTTTGCTCAGTCTTCTCATTATCAAACAGTATCCATTTTCCTCAAAGCCTTTCTGCATACTACTCTCCTATTAGAGACCCAACCCCAGGTGGGACCTCAGTGTCATTCTCCCAAAACATATGGAGCCTCCTTTTGAGCCACTGTCAAATTGCTTGGTACGCCCCTTTACCCTCAAGATGTGTTTTTATAGTTGCTCTGCAAGGAGA
Source organism: Lepidochelys kempii (assembly GCF_965140285.1). Lineage (NCBI taxonomy): Eukaryota > Metazoa > Chordata > Testudines > Cheloniidae > Lepidochelys > Lepidochelys kempii. The sequence continues at coordinate 25,806,263 of NC_136388.1, read as the reverse complement.
GGGTCAGCAAGTTCCAAGCCCTTCTAACCAGATTTCCTTTTACAACCTTTTAGAAAGATAAAGCTGTGTCGAGACTGCACCTTAAATTCATCCCTAAGGTGGTCTCCAAATTCAGCGTCAGTCAGTAAACCTGCCAGTGTTCTTCCTAAAACTTCGCTTGATGCTGGGAGAAAAGAAGCTGTGGGCTCTGGATGTCTCGAACTCTATTATAGCAGTAGTCAATAGTCAGACAGCGGGGCAAATCCAGACCACCAGACACTTTTGAATGGACCCTGAAATCTTTTTATTTACTTATGATCATTATTGTTCGTTTTTTTTATTTGCTCTGGAGTCTGGACCTTGACTATACCTTGAGCAAGAAATTTGGACATTGATAAAAAAAATAGAGCAGGGGTAGTCAATTATTACCTTAATAGGATCAAGCCTTTTAGGTTATGTCCCCACCTCTTTGTGGCTATAGTCAGCCCATCAAAAGCCCAACGTGTCTCATCGTAGAGACTTTGAGTAGATCGTGCAGTGTTTTTCTGCCTGCTTTCAGATAGCCGATGGTCCTGTGCCTCCAAATATCAAGGGACTCCACTGGGGCACAGGCAGTGTCTTGATCCTTGAGCTTCAGAAATATGCTGCTATTTGAGATCTGCAAAGCAGCAACATGGATCAACTCACTTACCTTCATTAAAGATTACTCTCTTGAAATGGCAGCCAGGTCAGATGCCAAGTTGATGGGAGCGGTGCTGCAATCATTATTTCACTAATAATTTCCACTCCGTAGAGGATGCTGCTTGCCTGTCAACTACAAAGGGATCCATACTGACACACATTTGAGAAGAAAGAAGGGTTACTTACCCAACAGTAGCTATAAGATGCAGTCAGTTTGGGTCCCACTGCCCACCCTCCATCCCTGCTTTTCAGAGTCCTCTGCAACCGTGGGCTTTGAACTGTGAGGGAACGAAGGGAAAGTCACAGCTGCTCCACCCTTTTTGCTCTCATAGAGGAGCGTGAGGAGGCACAGGATGCATGTGCGGCTCCAGTGGACTGCTATGCAAAAGGACACATGCACGTGGGGCACATGTGCGCTACTGTAAGATCTATACCTGACAACATCCTCTCCAAGAGCCACCGTTACTGTAGTAGGGCAAGTAACTGTTCTTTTTCTGATGTTTAGGAGTTGATAGCTATGGGTTTTGCTGTTTCCTGACTTTCAGATACATTTGCTTTTGTTTTTAACCTTTGCTGTGATTTTACTGACTTTCAGACCTCTTCTATTTTAGTAACTGCAGTATTCTAATCTGGTAAATTTTTCTGTTTGTAACTTGAATTCTGCTTTATGAGAGACGGTGGTCTGGGAATATTTAAACGCCATTTTATTTCTGCCCTTTTGAAGAGATTTACTTAGTTCTGCATTAGGTGGAAACATGCTGGTAGGTCCATTTCACAGCATGCTCAATTCCAGATTGTTTGTTCTTAATTGATTTGAGCAGATGTAGTGTGAAGGTAGCCAGTACTTCTAAAGCATCCACTGTTGGCAGGTGTCTCCTGCATTGTACATTACTTTGAATCTTGAAGTCTCTATTTGACACCTATACTCCTATCTTTGTTTTGGGTTTATTCATGCATTTTTCCAAGTGATCCTGATACTCCTTTGTCTCACAGAAGGCTTGTGACTTACGATGAAAACGTTTTTTTTCTTATTTTGTAGCCATTTCCACTGGTCTCCTCTTCCCGGTGGTTAGTGAAAAGGGGTGAATTAACAGCATATGTGGAAGACACTGGACTCTTCTCTAAAAGGACCTGTAAGCAGCAAGTGTACTTCTTCCTCTTCAATGATGTTCTTATTATCACAAAGAAGAAGAGGTAAGGGATTCGACACTCTAAAACTGCATGTGTGTCTAATTCCTTGAGTCACACGCAAGCCACAATTGTCTTGAATGTTGCATGAGTCACCCTGGGGAAATGAGAACGTAAACTTCCTGGCTTCACAACGGCTGTTTATTCAATATTTACCTCAAGTATAATTTATTGTTCCCAAAGCCTTTTTAGATTATTCCTTTAGCAACTGTTTGCATGTTTGAGTGAATGAGGAAGATATGAGAAGAAGCGGTTATGCATAATATGCTTGCAGCACAAAAACAAAACCTCATGTGAGTGGAAATGTTGACTAAAAATGCATTGAGTGCTGCCAAAACATTTACAGTTTTGTAGTCATACATTTTGGTATGCTGTGCCTGTACAAAGAATGAATGAATTAAGGAGGCATTTTTGAGTCTCTCCTATTTCTCCATCAGACCATACTCAGAATTGCATTGGTTGGAGATCAAACAGAAATGAAAATCCAATCCAGTCATAGTGACTCAGCAAAGGTATACATTTTAGCAAGATAAATAAATATGTAGAACAGGAATGTCTCTCCATACTATTCTTTCCTGGAGAATCGGTATCAGTGATGTGATGTGATAGAGGAGGCTGCTGGGAGCACCCTGTTAAAATTCCACCACCAAATTGAAGGGATCGTTATGGTCATTCCTCTGCCTTTGATGGAGTTCATGCCCTCTGCAGATGCTGCTCTGTCATTCCTGACAGAGATGATTTGCTCCTGTGGTTACTAAAAAATAGTTTTGAAGAGCAGATGTTCTGCTTTTGGGTTGACCAGTTACACCAAATATCAGGTATTTTAAAAATCATTTCGAAAATCTTGAGCCTGTGCTTCAAACAGTACGATTGAGCACTATGCTATAATTCTGTTGTAGTTTATGCATTTTTGAGAAACAAAATGTGAACACTTCCAGCAAAGTGTGGCATGATTTGTTTGCTGCCTTAGTTCTTGGTTATATTCAAGTGAATAGATTTCTCCCCAGCCTGTTCACTGTAGTACACACACGGCTGGGACACAGGGTTTATCACAGGCTACAGGGAACACTTTTATGGGAGCCCCTTTTTGAAACATTGGCAGCGCATCAAAGATTTGTATCACACATCTTTAAACAGTGTGTTTCTTTCTGTTCTCAGGGGACTAAAGTTAATATTTTATTGTGCTGGTAGCTAAGTAAACTTCTGAATTGGAAAACAATGAAAAAGTCTATTATCTGTATTACATTGTTTATTGGTTTCCTGTGGAATAGCTTGGTTACCCAGCTTCTGAGATAATTTTTTGCAATAATGTATTCTTTCCAAACTCTGGCTCTTTTGATTTATAACATCTTCCAGCTGTTGGAATCTGTGAGATCCTAGTGGACCCTATAAGTTACAGTAAATAAAACTTGATCTTAATTATGGAGTTTATATATTCACTGTACCAAGATCTTTCTAAATAAACACATGAAGTTGAAAAGTATTGATTCCTGTGATCCTACCACAGTCATTCTGATCACAAAATATGTACTGCACAAATGCAGACAAACTTACTAATTACATTCTTTTATGTGATCCATTGCACCTTAGCTGTGCAAAAAAAATCCATTCCCATGCAGTTTTTCAAAGTTAAATTTGAACTGGCTTCTGCACATGTTATAACATTAAATAATTTAATGACTGTACTAACACCAGTGGTACAGTTCCTCTAGTTTTTAAGATGTAACCAGGGATACTTTGAAGGTGATATTCAAGTTTAAGACACTGTGTGTTTACATTTGCACGTTTGGGTTTCCCATGCTTTTTTCACTGCTGCCATAAAAATCACTTTGTTGTACCCCTGCATTATAAGTCCTAATCATTCAGCTCCTTGAAATTGTACAAAATGAGTTTTCTTTCTGTATCCTGAAGCTTATTTTCACTTGCCCTGTCCAAGTTATTAACCATATTTGTAGAGCTCAGTTAGCACAATAAGGAGTGATTAAGTCCAAATTCTTTAAAGGCCAGGATTGATGGTATAGGTCAAAGTAGTCCCACAGATAACTGATAAGCAGTGTTGGTCCAACAACATTCAGCATGTAGAGCAGTACTTACATTTAGACTCAGACTTTAAGGACAAAAGGGGCCAGCGTGATCATCTAGTCTGACCTCCTGCATATTGCAGGCCACAGACTCTCACCCATCCTTTCCTGTAATAGACCCCTAACCTCTGGCTGAGTTACTGAAATCCTCAAATCTTGATACAAAGACTTTGTTACAAAAGTTTTACCTACCAGAAGTATAATTAAAAGAACTGCATTTGTGTATTACAGTGAGCAAGCACTCCAGAAAAGCATTTGTTCAGTGAGATTTAGCTAGAAGATGATAAACCTCATGATACTGTACACGTAGGCATGCTCCGCATCAGGTTTTAGGCTTTCATTCCTACAGTGCTTTCCTCGTCAGATCCATCCACAGCCCCTAGTTTGAGCTCATCCTGCATTTGTAATGGTAAGACTTAATGGCCTACCTTTATGTTCTCAAATAGTTGAATGGGATTTAGCAACCCAATTCCCCTTGCTTTAATGGGCATCATATGGCCAAATCCCATGGAACTCTGAAATATTTTAGAGGCTTATGCTTTAAACATCATGCTGCTTTGCAGCCCAATCATGCATAAGTATATTAAATGCGCTTTTGGGGATCGCTTAGGGCCCCATTTACTTTTCTGTGTATCACAAAGAAGCAGGAAACTCAGAGTTGCTTCAACATGCTTGTTCTTTGAGGGGTTAGGGCACTGTAGCATCTGCTGCAGAACAGCCTGGCCCTTGAAGCTAGCAGATCACAGGAGACACCCAGTGAGTCCCTGTGCTTTTGTGCAGCTGGCCTGCTGGCAGCATGGTTCCATTGGGCCATAGAGCATTAACACCAAATGGATTTCTAATGATTAAATCCACAAGGTTGGTTGAGGGAACCTGCTTGAGTGGCTCTTCCACTGCTTCACTCCTCACTGTTCCTTCAAAAGTGTGAGAGGCCTGGGCTCCACTGTTTTTACCTCAGCTGAGTCATTGTCTTCCACATCCCTCCTGGCTGGGGGGAATTAACAGTTGGCAAGTTATAGCCTGAATCCAGCATCTTTTTTTACCTTCTGGCCCAGAGCTTTAAATAGTGGCTAAAAATTCCATCCCTTCTCCATTGTTTAGCATGCAGCTTCTTGTGATCCTGATTCAGTTTATTCTCCAGCTTCTGTGGAGTCTTCCAGGACGTAGACGATATCTGCATTTTTAATGTAAAAATCACACATGGACTTTTTACGTAAACTTTTCTGGCCGCCTTAATACAAACTTTGATTTCTATCTCTTGAATGCATGATGAAGACTGTATGTATCCAGGGTGTCAGACTCTTGGAGAGACTCAAATCCCATTTTTATGGTTGATGGACTGGGGCATAACTTTAGTGCCGGTCACTAACCACCATGCATGGCGGCTCTCCCGTTGATGTCAAAGATTTAATGGTAGACAGCGGCCCTTAAGTAACAGCTTAAGTATTCAGCTGCTATTGTTATGTATGTATTCAGTATATGTTGTATTCATCATTACTCAGTGAGAAAAATTACCACCACTATTTTTACTTTCCTACCTTTCCCGTCTTTCTTCCCTGTTCTTTTTCTTGTTCTTCCTCTGCATTTTCCTTCCTGCAGCAACACCAAATTCTAGTCCTCTGTGCTTCACACTCATCCTTATCCCCATTACATCTACTAATATGATTGCTAATGAAATGGTTCACATTGACATTAAAGTCCAGTAATTACCCTTCAAATGTAAACATCCTAGGGGGCAGAGGAATTCACACGCTTTGTCTCTTGAGTCATTATTTCAGGCTTTTTGTATCAGGCAGACAGCACTTTATTAGCTGTACTTGGGTCACTTCTTGAAGGTTTTCTTCACAACTATGAGAGCAAGCAGTTTTTTAAAATGAATATTCAGTTCTACAGAAACCAAGTATTTAATGTAAATACCTCACATAAATACCTCAAGCAGGTATCTACCTATACAAGGGTTTACATGTGACACCTGAGATATAGACAGTGCTGCTTTAAAAGAAAGGTACCCCAATAGAAATCTCTATATTTTTGCTAGTAATATTAATCTTACTTTTATGTGTTCCTCCCAGGTTGAACTTCCAGGGCCATCCCCTCTCCTCTTGCTACAGTTGTGTATATAAAACATATCCATTCTGAACTTGACCCGAGGCACTGTTATGGAATTGCTAGGTTCAGAGAACTCTTCATATGTTGCCTTTTGTCACAGTGTAACTCCCTTCTCTTCATGTGCCAATAAATTTATGTCTGCAACTGTAATTTTCACTCCATGCATCTGAAGAAGTGGGGTTTTTAACCTATGAAAGCTTATGCTCAAATAAATCTGTTAGTCTTTAAGGTGCCACCGGATTCCTTGTTGTTTCTAGAACTACATTTTCCCAACCAGTCAGAGAGCTCAGAAAATGAACTGTCTGTAGGAACATCCCTATAACTTCTCACTGAAGCCTGGAAGTGTTTGCCATAGCAGCATTCCGCTAAGGATAGAACAGAGCTCCCTCTTGAACCTGCCTGGATTGGATAGCTCCTATGCACACAGTCCTGGGATCAAGAAGGACTGGTTAAGGATTCCAGCTTTCAATATGGAGTGGCTGCATTTGAGCTGGCATGCTGTGGTCCTCCCTTTCCACTCAAGAAGTAGTGAGTTCATGCTATGTTTAACTATAGTTGAAGTGGACATTCTTTATTCACCCATTCAAAAAAGACCCTCAAACTGCAATATTGTAGATTATTAAAAGGTTTCTCACAAATTGCAAGGATACCTCTATTTTAGTGAGGATATAGAGTTATTAAATGTTTTTAGCTCACTTTCTGTAATCCCTTAAGGATACCACTAAAATCATGTCTGTTTAATGGCTGCATGGCTTGTCAACTCCTGAGATAATCTTGGCAATGGAATGCAGCTGGACTGCATAAATTGGAAACCACCCAAAGGTCAAATAATACTTTGGAATGTTACCTGTTCTCAGCTGCTCGCAAAACTGGGTTTGTATACCAGATTGCCCCCCCCCCCCCCCCCCAACCAAGGAAAAACCATAGTTTCCTAATTAAAGAGGCAAGTTAGATACCGCATCACAAACAAAAGGAAGCAACTTTTGTAATGAAATACTGAAGATTTCAGTGTGTAACTTGCAAGTATTCTTAATGGTGGTAAGCTAAAATAGGAGGTACTTACATTTTATTGGTTTAAAAAGACCTATTTTAAAGAGTGAAGGAATAATTTGGGATTTTTTATCTTACGTTTTCTACGGTTGTGGGGGATTTTTTGTTTTGTTTTTTTGTTTTTTGTTTTTTTAACTTATATAGTGTATTTGTGGCCGTGTTGGACTCGGGATACTGGAGAGGCCAGGAGGGTGAGGTAATGTCTTTTATTCCAGTGGTTTTCAAACTGAGAGTCACGACCCAGTACTGGCTCGTGGAATGTAAGGCACTGGGTCGTGGTGGCTCTGTTCAGCACCGCCAACCGGGCCATTAAAAAGTCCTGTCGGCAGTGCCGCCCAGCTAAGGCAGGCTAGTTCCTACCTGTTCTGACACCACACTGCACCCCAGAAGTGGCCAGCAGCAGGTCTGGCTCCTAGGTGGGGGGAACACGGGGCTCCATGCACTGCCCCCGCCCCGAGCACCAGCTCCGCACTGCCATTGGCCAGGAACTGGGGCAGTGCCTGTGGGCGCAGACAGCGCACGGAGATGGACTGCCTCTGTCCCCCCCAGGGGCTGCAGAGATGTGCCAGCAGCCAGCCACTTCTGGGGACTGTGTGGGGCCAGGGCAGGCAGGCAAACTGCCTGAGCCCCGCTGTGCCGCCAGCCAGGAGCCAGTTGTAGTAAGCGCCTCCTGGCCAGAGCCTGCACCTCGCACCCACTCCCGCACCCCAGCCCAGAGCCCGCACCCTCATCCAAATTCCCTCCCAGAGCCCACACCCTTTCCTGCACCCCAATCACCTGCACCAGCCCACAGCCTTCGCCTGCACCAAACTCCCAGAGCCTGCACCCCTCACCTTCTCCTACAGCCCAACACCCTGCACCAGCCCAGAGCTCCCTCCTGCACCCAAACTCCCTCCCAGAGCTTGCACCCCTCACTCCTGCACCCCAACCTCCTGTCCCAGGCTCAGCCCGGAACTCCCTCCCACACTCCAACCACCTGCCCCTCAGCCCAGAGCCTGCACCCCCCCCCCCCCACACACAAACCCCCTGCCCCAGCCCATTGAAAGTGAGTGAGGGTGGGGGACAGTGAGCGGTGGAGAGACGGGAAAATGGAGTGGGTGGGGCCTCGGGGAAGGGGCAGAGTAGATCCTGGGTTGATCTGAAATGCAAAAAGTGATCTTTTGCGTAAAAAGGTTGGAGACCACTGGTCTAGTGTGTCTGTTCAGTCCATGATTTTTAGTGTCGAGCAGAGTAATGAATTTAAGCTCCCAGGCTCATATTTTGAAAGTGTTGTGCCGGTTTCCTTTGAAGGTGAGGACTGATGGGTCCGATGTCGAGTGATCGCTGTGTGATAAGCGTTCGCCAACAGGTAATAGGGTGTTCTTGTCTTTTATCATTTTCCTGTGTGAGTACATTTGAAAGTGAAGAATTGTCTGGTTTTACCCACATAGTTGTTGGGGCATTTAGTTCAGGAAATAAATCTTTCCTGGACCCCCACTTCTGACCTTCAAACACCTCCCTTCCCCAATCTCTCCAAGCTTATCATAAGAAGCAAGCTCCCCACAGACCAGGACACGCCAACTCTCAAAGCAGCACCAGATCCTGCCGGAAGAGCAGATGCAAAACCTGCAGACATAGCTCCACTGCTACAATGATCAACACCCCCCCCACAACACATCTTTCAAGATCCCTGGATTCCACACATGCCTATCCCAACATGTGGCGTACCTTATCCAGTGCCCCAATAACAACTACTTTTAGCTAGAACTATCTGGATTGTCAAGTCTGTCGTTTTTTTTTTGTTTTTTTTTTATTCCACCCCCCATGATTTTATTGGAGACTTCTGGGGGGTCTCAGGGCATAGCTATTGCATAGGAACCATGCAAAAAAATTAGTGGGCACTCATCAACAGCCAGTTCCCCTCCTCTCCCCCTTGCCTCCCGTCCGCTGGTGGCTCCACCAATCAACTCCTCCCTCTCCCTCCCAGTGCTTCCCACCCACAGCGATCAGCTGTTCCATGGCATGCAGGAGGCGCTGCTGGGGGAGGGGGAAGAGCGAGGATGGGGCATGCTTGGGGGAGGGGATGGAAATGGGTGGGAAGAGGTGAGGTGGGGGCAGGAAGAGCTGGGGCAGGGGTGGGGACTTTGGGCTTCTTGGTGGATTATAATGGGGTCTTGCAAAAACTAATAATTTAACTGCCTGCCTGCTGAAAAGTGGAAGCTGCTCATAACTCTTCAACTGCATGTCGCTTACTTATTTTATTTGTTTTTTTAATTTTTTTTTAACATTTACTGAAATCTTCCAATATTGTAAAATATTACTCCATCTCAGGGATTAAAATGAATTCTTCAAATCTTAAGGAAGTCCAGTTTAGCAACACAATAGTTCTGGCTTCTTTGTCTCATATATCTATGAAAGTATGCTTCTGCAATCTTGTATGAGCTTGCTTGCTGTGGGAAATCCTATATTGTCGCTGAGTTGGTGCCTAGAAAACTAACTTGCAGATTACAATCTAACTCAAAATTGGTCTTTGTTTTTTAAAAAAATCATTAAAATTGCTTGCTATAGTGTAGTCTTTGAAGTTTTACATATCTGCATATTTTGTTTGTCTGTGAGAGCTGCTATTTCCTGGTTGCAGGTGGCATTTTGAGATTTGGGATGAGTATGAGTTGTTGGCGTGTTTTGTTTTTTTTTTTCCCCCAAGGGGTGGAATCATATTAATTATTCAGAGCACCAGTATGACAATCCCAATAGAATGCACCTGTGCTTGTCTCTCTCTGTCTTTGTAATACATGCTGCTTCCTCAGGAAATTAACTTTGTGGGTGTGTGGGGACTGAAGACTCACTCACAGTGTGTTAATTTTAGTGCAAAAACTGAAATTTCATTCTGTCTGGCAATTGCAGCTGTTTCTCACTCCTTGTGAACAAAATAGATTTGGGATCTGACTGATTCGGTTTACACTAGTGTAAGTCGGAAGGAATTCCTTTATAATAGTGTAAAACTATCAAGATCAAGAATCTGGCTTGAACTGAAAATATCAAAATCTCTATTTTCCTATAGAGACTGCCAGCAGTAAGATATAATGCAAATATTGTTTTAAGCAGCAATACTTTATATAATATTATGGAGTATACAGATATAGAGTACTATTAAAATAGGGAGGTCCAGCCCTCCAGTAGTGTGTAAATATCTCAAAGTAATTTAACTTCCCTCCCCACAACTGTATTTTTGCAAGAGAGGAAATACATTTCTGAGGTGTGAGGGCGTATGCATCATTGGTTGTATGCTCTGTTCTTAATACCTTGAGACTTAATATTAAAAATTAAAACTCTTTGATTTCCTACAGTCCTGTAAAATAACATACATTTTACCTGTACAGTAGACAGACCAAACAAAAACTGCTTACACTGTTACTGTTCTATTTCTAATTCATAAATGCACTTACAATATTCATATTTTCAAAATAAAGTAGAAGGGAGAGAGTAGCACATTAGAATGATGTTTCAGATCAGGAATTCTCAAACTTCATTGCACCACAACCCACTTTTGACAACAAAAATGATTACACCACTGCAGGACAGCTGTCCAAAGCCGAAGCCCCAGCCAGGGGGGACCGTAACCTGAGCCTTGCTACCCAGAGCTGAAGCCGAAGCCTGAGCCCCTCCTCTGCCCAGGGCTGAAGTCTTTGGGCTTCAGCACCAGGCAGTGGGGCTCAGGCTACGGCTTCAGCCCCAGACCCCAGCAAGTCTAACACCAGCCATGGCAACCCCATTAAAATGGAGTTGAAACCCACTTTGGGGTCCCAACCCACAGTTTGAGAACCGCTGGTTCAGATTATAGATCTGGCTAGTTACAACAAATGAAGGTGCTGCAGCTCCAAGTTAAAGTCCATGCCAAGTGATGGAATCTGTCCAAAACAATTATTCATAAGTAAACCCGTGGAGTGCTATATAAGGCCGTTATCCTTACAAGAACATACTCACTGGATTGGCATTTCTTTGGCTTACAGTATTACATGGATACAGAGATAAGCCAGAACAAGGTTGATGCCTTTGTTGGCTTACCTACCTCTATTATATAGTACTGCTTACTTTGGTTTGTACAGTGGTGATATATGATTTAGGGCACAGTGTCCTGCCACTGCTTAGAGGAACCTTGTCTAGACGATATGAGGTTTTTTATTTAATTATATTAAAATAATTGACATAGTCCTTGTGACGGGTTCGGTCACAGAGACCTGCTTGGGACTGTCACCAGATGTGCTGAAATTACCTCTGAGCCCGTTTTCCCTGGCAGCTTGGGACTCCAGAATCCTGCCTTGTGGAGCCAGACATGCTAGTCTGCTGCAACACAGACCAGGTCTGGTCCACACACCCAAAGCTGCAGACTTAACTGAAAACAGCTCATCAGGTTTCCTGTCCCCAGCAACCAGACACCCAGTTCCCAATGGGATCCAAACCCCATATAAATCAGTTTTACTCTATATAAAGCTTATACAGGGTAAATTCATAAATTATCTGCCCTCTATAACTCTGATAGAGAGAGATGCACGGCTGTTTGCTGCCCTAGGTATTAATCACTTACTCTGGATTTGTTAATAAACAAAAGTGATTTTATTAAGTATAAAAAGTAGGATTTAAGTGGTTTCAAGTAATAACAGACAGAACAAAGTAAGTCACCAAGCAAAATAAATCAAAAACAAGCATGTCTAAGTCTAATACATTAAGAAACTGATTACAGGTAATATCTCCCCCTCAGCAATGTTCCAATAAGCTTCTTTCACAGACTAGACTCCTTCCTAGTCTGGGCCCAGTCCTTTCCCCTGGTATGGTCTTTGTTAGTTCCAGCAGACATCTTAGGTGGAAACTAGGGGAGTTCTCATGACTGGAAGCCTCCTTTGTTCTGTTCCACCCCCTTTTATAGCTGTGGCACAAGGCAGGAATCTCTTTTGTCTCTCTGGGTCCCCACCCCTCCTTCTAAATGGAAAAGCACCAGGTTTAAGATGGATTCCAGTATCATTGACATGTTCACATGTCCTGTGAAACCCCAGCCTCCATTCTTCCAGGGCTGGCCCACACATACACCGGAAGGTTTGCATGTAAACAGAGCCATTTACAACTAATTGCCCTAGTCAATGAGAGCCATCAAGATTCTAAACCACCATTAATGGTCCACACTTTGCATAATTACAATAAGATCTCAGAGTTATATTTCATATTTCTAGCTTCAGATAAAAAAAGATACATGCATACAAATAGGAGGAATGTATTCAGTAGTTTATAACCTTTGTTATGATACCTTACAAGAGACCTTTTGCATAAGGCATATTTCAGTTACATCATATTCACACTCATAAGCATATTTCCATAAAACATATGGAGTGCAATGTCACAGTCCCATAACAAAACACACACTGAATTCACTGTGACTTTGTTTGGACAGGGAATAAGTATTTTTAAACATCTGAGTTTGCAGTGAGGTTCTGTGCAGTTTGATGCCTTCTGTACCTTGCCAGTGATTAAATTGGATGTTTTGGTTGAATTCAAGAAGCAGAAAGAAGGAAAGCAGAGCTGTTGGTCAATGATATATTACTAGTGGCTTTCCAGAAGTTGAAATGAATCTTAAACTAGCTCTCTTCAGTCTTTGTTCTGCTGAGCAGAGACGTTACTTAAAAAAAAATAAGAAAAAGGGGGTGTCGTAAATATAAATGGAAGGGTAAACACCTTTAAATCCCTTCTGGCCAGAGGAAAAACCCTTTCACCTGTAAAGGGTTAAAAAGCTAAGATAACCTTGCTGGCACCTGACCAAAATGACCAATGAGGAGACAAGATACTTTCAAAGCTGTATGGGGTGGGGGGACAAAGGATTCTCTCTGTCTGTGTGATGCTTTTGCCGGGACCAGAGCAGGAATGCAGGTCAGAACTCCTGTAAAAAGTCAGTAAGCAATCTAGTTAGTTATGCGTTAGATTCTGTTTTGTTTAAATGGCTGAGAAAATAAGTTGTGCTGAATGGAATGTATATTCCTGTTTTTGTGTCTTTTTCTAACTTAAGGTTTTGCCTAGAGGGATTCTCTATGTTTTGAATCTGATTACCCTATAAGGTATTTACCATGCTGATTTTACAGAGATGATTCTTTTACTTTTTCTTCAATTAAAATTCTTCTTTTAAGAACCTGATTGCTTTTCATTGTTCTTAAGATCCAAGGGTTTGGGTCTGTGTTCTACTATGCAAATTGGTGAGGATTTTTATCAAGCCTTCCCTAGGAAAGGGGGTTAGTGCGTGGGGGAATATTTGGGGGGTGGGGTGGTTCCAAGTGGGCACTTCCCCTGTTCTTTGTGTAACGCTTTGGAGGTGGCAGCATTAAACCTAAGCTGGTAAGAATAAGCTTGGGGGGGGGTCTTTCATGCAGGTCCCCACATCCATACCCTAGGATTCAGAGTGGAGAAGGAACCTTGACAGGGGGAAAAGTCTCTAGTTGTGTGTGGGAAGAAGCATATACTATATGTTCTGATTTGACTGGGTGCTGATTTTATCTTGCATGATTGTACAATAATATGATTGTGTGCGATGTAAAATCTTATACCTTGGGGCTGTACTCTTGTCTGTTTTGTGTGATTTACTGCTTAGAGAAGAAAGCTTGAAAGAACTTCTTGGAAATAAGCATCAACGTTACTGTAATCTCAAAAAGATGAACATAGATATTAGATAATCCAAAATGGGATGTTGATTGAGTTGCTGTTTAATCTTTTTAGTGCTAAATAGTTATGCAACTTTTGTCAGGGCTTGCATCCAGTATTTTCAGGCAATTAATGACTTCAGTCTCCCATCTTGTATTGGACAGTGCATGTGCTTGTGAATTGATGTATATCTGCCAACATCAGTAGGGGCAAAACACACACTCTTTGGAGGCACCAGAATATAATGCAAACAGACTTTTGTTCAATCCCTAAATCTCTTAGAAATTTGCTCTCACAAAGTTATAAAATAAGTGTTTGGAGATTGTGTAGAACAAAAGTAAATATGTGTGTAAACAATCCCAGTGAGTGAATAAGAAGAATATTCATAGTTACATAAACTATGCTGGCAGGGACTACTAATTCACAAATTTCAGTCATAAACTGCTCGCTATGTAGGGCAGAAAAGAATGGTCCTAGTGCTTCACAGGGAACTAAAGCATCAGGAGGGGCTCATGCTTTGAGGCAGAATGGACTTTTGCGCTGTTCCATTGTAGCAAATATTCTGAAGTTGATTAAAAATGCATTTCTTCATATGAATGTAGATTCATTTACTATTATACTGTTGAATTGATAAGGATTTATGGGCATTCTTATGAAATACGTAGAATTCATCTTAAAAGGTGTTCAGTTTTCTGTATATATCCACCTATTATCCTGAATCAGTTTGTTTTTCAGACTTCAGCTATTACCACTGTCCACGTCTGTTATCTCTCTACTGCAGACAATAAGGAAAGACCTACAGAATAGATTGTACCTCAGTGGAGCCGTGCAACTCATATTGTACCCTTTTGGCCATAAGTGAAGTCCATGACTTGACTAAGCTTTAGTATGGATTTTGACTCGCTGAAGAGAGAGATTTCAGAGTAACAGCCGTGTTAGTCTGTATTCGCAAAAAGAAAAGGAGTACTTGTGGCACCTTAGAGACTAACCAATTTATTTGAGCATAAACTTTCGTGAGCTACAGCTCACTTCGAGTCAGTCTCTGAAAGAGCAATGGTTCAGTTGGATTATCTGTTTAAGGGGAGCTGAATAAAGCAAACATTCTGAAATTAAACAGAGCAGTTACTGTGAAACCTAGAATTATTATTGTCTTCTATTCATATCTCATTGCTAGATGGTTAGTATCTAATTGGTTCAGATCCTGGCGACTGGTTAATTCGTGGATTAGTAGTCCATACCAGTATAGCTCGTATAACTATAAATACTATACTGGTTTGAACTAAGGAGAATTTCTTACTGCACAATCAAAAACAATTGAGAAATATATTGACCATGAGATCCTTTTTTTCTGTGCTGCTGTACAGAAGATTAGTAGATTTGGGATTTTTCTTTGTTTCATCAAGCCCTTGGGGGGCAATAAATCTGCAAAATGACCATGCCTGGTTTTAGTAGTGGGGGCCTTGTCACAGTTTACAATCCAGAGTAGCCTTACTGAAACTGATAGAGCTAGGTAGTTATCAGCTGCCTTTAAAAAGTATCTCATCTTGATGAACAGCTGATGAATTTACAATCCCATATAAGACAATTACGGGAAACACACACACACTCTCCAATGCAAGGAAAAAAGGCTTTCAATGTGCCTTTTTTCTAGCTGAGCAATTCTGTTTCCAAAGTAAGTGGTGCAAATTCTTTTAAATGATCCTTAACTCATGTTTTGGTAGCTGAATGCAGGTAAACAATTTAAAGAACTGGAAATGTAATTAAGATGAACTTCTCCTTGAAAGGCTTTTCTAGCATTTCTTTATACTAATTGGACATGAATGAATAAGTTGGCTAAAACAACAAATATAAAAGAAACTAGCTTGGATTCACAGTGTGGAGTGCTTAGGCATGTTTCTGAAGATGTCTGGAGACTCCACAGTTCAGGCACCTGTTGTCACAGATAAATGTTAATGGATTGGGGCCCTGGAGGGGTTGAAGTAACTGTTTACTGACAGCGCACAGAAACTTCAAGTAACAAGATGACCTGACCAGGCATTCTCTTACGCAACAGCTGAAGGCATGGCAAAGAGAGATTTTTTGATTAGCTAGAGTATTTCAGATTTAGGAGAATGAATGGCTAAGTTGTTTAGGGAGAAGGAGTGTCAGTTTTTAAGTGTTGGTGCTTGGGTAACCGATTTTTTAAAATCGTATTTTTTAGTAACCCTAAACAAAAGTAATGCAGAAATGTATATATAAAGTTCTATTGCATGTCCAGATAATCCTGGAATACGATTCAGAGTAGTGCTTCAGGTGCTAATGGTGCTTCGTTTTATTTGCTTCCTTGGTTTGTAACAAACAGCGTGCGCACGCTCCACCACCCTCTACTATATGGAATGTCGCATCTTCTCATGTTTGTTTTCCCCTCTACACCTCCCCCCACCACCACCACTGTCTGAACTAGTGCAGCCTATCCTTACCTGACTGAAAAGAGGTCCTGAGTTCTTCCGTTTCCAAATATCTTTTACCCAATGTGTGTGGTTAGCTGACATCTGTGGTGTATTTATTTGTAGGCAGCCATAATTTATTAGTTCTTTCGCACCAGAATCCTCTGATTATTTTTGTCAGGAATGTGCTTAGTGTAAAGAGTGTTTGTCAGTTAACAGCTGCTTTCAGAGCCTGCACGGAGGTACACACGTATTGTTTTAGAGTATCACTTTTTAAAAAAAAAAATGAAAAGTAGTATCTTAAAATACATATCTTTATAGAATTCAGATGACATATCCATGCCCACCTTCTTCCCCAAAGCCACCTCATAATAAGCATTGTAAGGTAAAGTGGAGCTTTGGAGCTCTACCTCTTGTCAGTGTGTCTTTGAATACTTTTAGTGCCGTTATCGAGCATGCACAGTGGTCTTGTTTTTTGTAGTCACTAGAATAGATAGTATCTTTTTATTTATCTCATATGGGAAAAGAGATCATGTGTCTAAAAGATATACATTACTATACTGTATTTCAGCAAGACCAGTACAAGGTGAGAAGAATAGGTGACAGCAGTTATCAACTATTCGTTTGAAGCCATAATGGTGTTATGACCATATAGCAAGTTTTGAAACTTTGTAAAAATAGATTGTGGTCCAGCTCCTGTACATGCAGATTAACAGGAAGCTTAACAAAAAAGCATCATTTTCTCTGCCTCCTTTTTAAACACAGGTTTATTATATTGCACAATCCATTATAAATGTAGGCGTTCGTACTTTTGGAAACTTGAAAAATGGAAGTGGGGAAAGTATATTCTGTTTAATGGATTCAGTGGCATTTCTCTATTTGTTTTTGTAATGTGCTAACTTCTGAATGTTGCATCTGATCAAGTCCAAAATTTCAGGGACTGTCCTAGGAATCATTGGGTAGAACCCTATTTTAGTGAAAATATATTTAAAAAAAAAAAAAAGGAAACCAAATGAGAGTAATGAGGGGTACACAGTGCCCCAGGCATCTGGTTAGCACACACAGCACTTCAGCCACCTTTGTAATGGCAACAATTAACCTCTTCCAGCGTAATACCCTCCAGCTCAGCTTAGCTTTACTCAGCCTCCTAATACAGTTAAAAAAATATTGACACTCTGAATGACTTCTCTCCGAGCCAGAAAGTGGGGTGGGGGAAAAAGAGCGATGGGGGAAGAAGGGAATGGGGAAGCTCAAAGAGCCCTTGGCATGATTGAGGGAGAAATGGGGGGCGTGGCCATGGGAGAAACGGGGGGGGGGGGGGTAAACAGAAACAAAACCTCTGGCAGTGGGAGAGAATGGAGAGCCCTCTTGTGGGGGGCCTGGGGTACATACTGAGTGGGCAGGGGAAAGAAGATGGGAAGGGGGGGCAGAATACAGAACCCGTGATGGTGGAACAATGGGGGACCCTGGTGTAGAGGGAAAGAGCGGTATGAAGGAGCACCCAGAGAGCTGCAATTGGGGGAAGCGTGAGGGACAATTATATGGGCGATGGGGGCCATGAGGGGGACAGAGAGCCCCCGGTGTGGGGGAAGGGGAGGTGCACAGGGTCCCTGGCATGAGGGTGGAGGTTGCAAGGAGTCCCTGAAATAGAAGTAGATGGTAGGGTGGCATACAGAGAGGTGGGGGGTGGGGGATGGGGGGGGGCAAAGAGCCCCTGGTGTGTGTAGTGTGCTCCGCCTACAGAAGCAACAAAGTGTGTAACATTCTAGTAAATTATATTCTAAAACAGAGTTGCTTTTGGATGTCAGGTATTGCTTAGGAGTTACAGAAAATAAACCAGAAGACATTATTCTCCATTTGCTATGGAGTAAGGTAAGCTTACGTCACCCAAGGAGTGTCAAAGCCATGTAAACTGTGCTTCTGACTGAAGTGCCTTAAAGCGCAAAGATTAATTTCTTCTGCATCTTTGACAAGCAGATGCTTTGTAAATTTTTGAAAAAAATTTTTTTGCTAAAGGGCTGAAAGTGTCAGAAGAATAATGTGCCATAGAAAAGCATTGGAAATGGGTGCTACTCCTGAATTTGCTTCTTGACACGTTTAGTGGAGAATTGTTTACTCTGAGCAAAAGTGTTAGGTTTTTTTCCTTGTTTTGCAGTGAGGAGAGCTACAATGTCACAGATTATTCCTTGAGGGACCAGCTGTTGGTTGAACAATGTGACAGTGAGGAGCTGAATTCCTCACCTGTAAAGAACAGTTCCACTATGTTGTACTCGCGGCAGAGCTCTACAAGTCACCTCTTCAGATTAACTGTCCTTAGCAACCATGCAGGAGAGAAGGTGGAGATGCTACTGGGGACCGAGACTCAGTAAGTAGATAACTAAAAACTTCTCCAACTCTCCTTCCTTCTCCTCCCATTTGAGGCATTTTTCTTTTATCTAAGGTGCTGGAGCTTCTTCAATTCTACTCTGTTTTGTTCAGCAAGTCTAAAAAACATAGCAGAGTCCCCATACAGCATCTTGATGAGAGGCCTAAACTGTAGTGGTCAAAGTAACAAAACAAAATGGAACTGCTGTCAAATCCAGATATCTCTCTGGACAGTGTAAGGGTATGTCTACACTACGAAATTAGGTCGAATTTATAGAACTCGGTTTCTTAGAAATCGGTGTTATATATTCGAGTGTGTGTGTGTCCCCACAGAAAATGCTCTAAGCGCATTAACTCGGCGGAGTGCTTCCACAGTACCAAGGCTAGAGTCGACTTCCGGAGTGTTGCACTGCGGGTAGTTATTCCACAGTTCCTGCAGTCTCCGCTTTCCATTGGAATTCTGGGTTGAGATCCCAATGCCTGATGGGGCTAAAACATTGTCGCGGGTGGTTCTGGGTACATATCGTCAGGTCCCCGTTCCCTCCCTCCCTCCATGAAAGCAAGGGCAGACAATTGTTTCGCACCTTTTTTCCTGAGTTACCTGTGCAGACGCCATACCACGGCAAGCATGGAGCCCGCTCAGGTAACTGTCACTGTATGTCTCCTGGGTGCTGGCAGACGTGGTACTGCATTGCTACACAACAGCATCAACCCATTGCCTTGTGGCAGCAGACAGTACAATACGACTGGTAGCCGTCATCGTCATGTCCGCGGTGCTCCTGGCCACATTGGCCAGGAGCGCCTGGGCAAACATGGGCGCAGGGACTAAAATCGGAGTGACTTGATCAGGTCATTCTCTTTAGTCCTGCAGTCAGTCCTATTGAACCATCTTATGATGAGCAGGCAGGCGATACGGATTGCTAGCAGTCCTACTGCACCGTCCTCTGCCAAGCAGCCATGAGATGTGGATGGCTTGCAGTCCTTCTGCACCGTCTGCTGCCAGCCAAAGATGTAAAAGATAGATGGAGTGGATCAAAACAAGAAATAGACCAGTTTTGTTTTGTACTCATTTGCTTCCCCCCCGTCCCCCATCTAGGGGACTCATTCCTCTAGGTCACACTGCAGTCACTCACAGAAAAGGTGCAGCGAGGTAAATCTAGCCATGTATCAATATGAGGCCAGACCAACCTGCTTGTTTCAATAAGAAAAGTTACTCATTGATGTAAAGCCACCCCCTTTGTTGGTTTTAATTCCCTGAAGCCAACCCTGTAAGCCATGTCATCAGTCGCCCCTGCCTCCGTCAGAGCAATGGCAGACAATCGTTCTGCGCCTTTTTTCAGTGCGGACGCCATACCAAGGCAAGCATGGAGGCCGCTCAGCTCACTTTGGCAATTAGGAGCACATTCAACATCACACGCATTATCCAACAGTATATGCGGCACCAGACCCTGGCAGAGTGATACCGGGCGAGTAGGCGACGTCAGTGCGGTCGCGTGAGTGATCAGGACATGGACGCAGATTTCTTTGAAAGCATGGGCCCTGGCAATGCATGCATCATGGTGCTAATGGGCCAGGTTCATGCTGTGGAACGCCGATTCTGGGCTCGGGAAACAAGCACAGACTTGTGGGACCGCATAGTGTTGCAGGTCTGGGACGATTCCCAGTGGCTACGAAACTTTTGCATGCATAAGGGCACTTTCATGGAACTTTGTGACTTGCTTTCCCCTGCCCTGAAGCTCATGAATACCAAGATGAGAGCAGCCCTCACAGTTGAGAAACGAGTGGCAATAGCCCTGTGGAAGCTTGCAACGCCAGACAGCTACCGGTCAGTTGGGAATCAATTTGGAGTGGGCAAATCTACTGTGGGGGCTGCTGTGATGCAAGTAGCCCACGCAATCAAAGATCTGCTGATATCAAGGGTAGTGACCCTGGGAAATGTGCAGGTCATAGTGGATGGCTTTGCTGCAATGGGATTCCCTAACTGTGGTGGGGCCATAGACGGAACCCATATCCCTATCTTGGCACCGGAGCACCAAGCCTGCGAGTACATAAACCACAAGGGGTACTTTTCAATAGTGCTGCAAGCTCTGGTGGATCACAAGGGACGTTTCACCAACATCAACGTGGGATGGCCGGGAAAGGTGCATGATGCTTGCATCTTCAGGAACTCTGGTCTGTTTCAAAAGCTGCAGGAAGGGACTTTATTCCCAGACCAGAAAATAACTGTTGGGGATGTTGAAATGCCTATATGTATCCTTGGGGACCCAGCCTACCCCTTAATGCCTTGGCTCATGAAGCCGTACACAGGCAGCCTGGACAGTAGTCAGGAGCTGTTCAACTACAGGCTGAGCAAGTGCAGAATGGTGGTAGAATGTGCATTTGGACGTTTAAAGGCGCGCTGGCGCAGTTTACTGACTCGCTTAGACCTCAGCGAAACCAATATTCCCACTGTTATTACTGCTTGCTGTGTGCTCCACAATATCTGAGAGTTCTCTTTGTTTCTCCTTGATGAAACCCCCCTCCCCTTGGTTCACTCTACTTCCCTGTAAGCTAACCACCCTCCCCTCCTCCCTTCGATCACCGCTTGCAGAGGCAATAAAGTCATTGTTGCTTCACATTCATGCATTCTTTGTTCATTCATCGCACAAATAGGGGGATGACTACCAAGGTAGCCCAGGAGGGGTGGTGGAGGAGGGAAGGAAAATGCCACACAGCACTTTAACAGTTTACAACTTTAAAATTTATTGAATGCCAGCCTTCTTTTTTTTGGGCAGTCCTCTGTGGTGGAGTGGCTGGTTGGCCGGAGGCCCCCCCACCGCGTTCTTGGGCATCTGGGTGTGGAGGCTATGGAACTTGGGGAGGAGGGCGGTTGGTTACACAGGGGCTATAGTGGCAGTCTGTGCTCCAGCTGCCTTTGCTGCAGCTCAACCATACATTGGAGCATACTGGTTTGGTCCTCCAGCAGCCTCAGCATTGAATCCTGCCTCCTCTCATCACGCTGCCGCCACATTTGAGCTTCAGCCCTGTCTTCAGCCCGCCACTTACTCTCTTCAGCCCACCACCTCTCCTCCTGGTCATTTTGTGCTTTCCTGCACTCTGACATTATTTGCCTCCACGCATTCGTCTGTGCTCTGTCAGTGTGGGAGGACAGCATGAGCTCAGAGAACATTTCATCACGAGTGTGTTTTTTTTTTTCTTTCTAATCTTCACTAGCCTCTGGGAAGGAGAAGATCCTGTGATCATTGAAGCACATGCAGCTGGTGGAAGAAATAAAAGGGACAGCGGTATTTAAAAAGACACATTTTATAAAACAGTGGCTACGCTCTTTAAGGGTAAACCTTGCTTTTAACATTACATACATAGCACATGTGCTTTCGTTACAAGGTTGCATTTTGCCTCCCCCCACCGCGTGGCTACCCCCTCAACCCTCCCCGTGGCTAACAGCGGGGAACATTTCTGTTCAGCCACAGGCAATGGGCTCCTCTGAGTGTCCCCTGAAGAAAAGCACCCTATTTCAACCAGGTGACCATGAATGATATCTCACTCTCCTGAGGATAACAGAGAGAGATAAAGAACAGATGTTGTTTGAACGCCAGCAAACATATACTGCAATGCTTTGTTGTACAGTGATTCCTGAGTACGTGTTAGTGACCTGGAGTGGTAAAGTTTCCTACCATGAAGGACGCAATAAGGCTGCCCTCCCCAGAAACCTTTTGCAAAGGCTTTGGGAGTACATCCAGGAGAGCCACGAATGCCAGGGCAAATTAATCCTTTCACATGCTTGCTTTTAAACCATGTATAGTATTTTAAAAGGTACACTCACCGGAGGTCCCTTCTCCGCCTGCCGGGTCCAGGAGGCAGCCTTGGGTGGGTTCGGGGGGTACTGACTCCAGGTCCAGAGTGAGAAACAGTTCCTGGCTGTCGGGAAAACCTTTTTCTCCGCTTGCTTGCTGTGAGCTATCTACAACCACCTCCTCCTCCTCCTCCTCCTCATCTTCTTCGTCCCCAAAACCTGCTTCCTTGTTGCCTCCATCTCCATTGAAGGAGTCAAACAACACGGCTGGGGTAGTGGTGGCTGAACCCCCTAAAATGGCATGCAGCTCATCAAAGAAGCGGCATGTTTGGGGCTCTGATCCGGAGCGGCCGTTCGCCTCTCTGGTTTTCTGGTAGGCTTTCCTCAGCTCCTTAAGTTTCACGTGGCACTGCTTCGGGTCCCTGTTATGGCCTCTGTCCTTCATGCCCTGGGAGATTTTGACAAAGGTTTTGGCATTTTGAAAACTGGAACGGAGTTCTGATAGCACGGATTCCTCTCCCCATACAGCGATCAGATCCCATACCTCCCGTTCAGTCCATGCTGGAGCTCTTTTGCGATTCTGGAACTCCATCATGGTCACCTCTGCTGATGAGCTCTGCATGGTCACCTGCAGCTTGCCACGCTGGCCAAACAGGAAATGAGATGCAAAAGTTTGCAGTTCTTTTCCTGTCTACCTAGCCAGTGCATCTGAGTTGAGAGTGCTGTCCAGAGCGGTCACAATGGAGCACTCTGGGATAGCTCCTGGAGGCCAATACCATCGAATTGTGTCCACAGTACCCCAAATTCGACACAGCAAGGCTAATCCACTTGTCAGGGATGGAATAAGGAAATCGATTTTAAGAGCCCTTTAAGTTGAAATAAAGGGCTTCATCGTATGGACGGGTACAGGTTTACGTCGATTTAACGCTGCTAAATTCGACCTAAAGTCCTAGTGTAGACCAGGGCTAAGCCATTACACTAACTGCACTGGATAGTAGGGCTGGGCCAGAAGCTGTTTTACCATCCTGTGAAAAAATTTGTGATTTCAAAAATTCCTCATTCTACCTTGAGGTTTTTTTTGTGAGGAGATGGAGAGACCCGCACCAGAATAGCAAGTAGCCTGAATCCGGCAGAGCAGGAACTTGAACCTGCTTTTCCCACATCCCAGGTGAGTGCCCTAGCCATTGGGCTACCGACTATTCTAGGATGCCGTGACTGCTCTCTGATGCTGATTAAACTGACCCTTTCCCCCCAAAAATGTTGGTTTCAATGAAACAGCATTTTCAATTCCGGACCCACTCTGCAAGACAATGTATTGATCAAACATAATAACTTAACCTGTTTATCTTACAGTAGAAGTAAGCTGCATATTGTTGGCTCATACAAGATTTTAGAAGTATGTACAGTATGTGATTTGCTTGTGGTTTTTAAGTGTTGGAGTCGCTGTTTATTATAGTTTTATAATGTGTTCGACCAAAATGGCATAGAAACAAAGAATATGCAAAATTCTACCCATAACAGTTAAGGGAGCAGTTATAGTGGCACTTGAATTTGCCTCCTAGGGAAATTCGTGTATTTCTTTCATGTGTATCAAATGAATTCTACTCCAGGTTCTGTACAGGTAGGGTTTTTTTATCTTTTTCCAATCAGAATATCTGTTCTTTGAGCTGATTAAGCTCATATAATTATGTCTCACTAGTCAGATCAGTAACTTGACTGGAGCCATGGTAAATTAGAACAAGACAAAGAGACTATATGGATGCTCCTGTGCTCTGAATGTGTATGCAAATTATATAATGTCAACCCACGTCAAGATACAGCCCATACTTAGAGTAATATGAAATGTTAGCCTGGGATATTATTTGACATCTGTACACTACAAAACTCTGTGGAGTGCATTAGAGACCATTTCTACAGCAGTATCGGCATCCGATGAAGTGAGCTGTAGCTCCCAAAAGCTTATGCTCAAATAGATTTGTTAGTCCCTAAGGTGCCACAAGTACTCCTTTTTGTGGATACGGACTAACACGGCTACTACTCTGAAACCTGCATCAGTATAAGAGAACTTAGATGCAAACTTCTCCATACTTGAGATAATGGTAATATGTAGCTATCTGCAGTTTTGCACTAGCATAATTAATTGCTGGCTGTTAGGTTCTGTGGAGTTCTATGACTAGAGTATAGGATGACTGCTGAGCTCTGCTCAGTACCTACAGCTCAGCCCAAGACTGTCACCTGCACCAGAGCACACACTTTTAAAAATAGGCAAGGGCAGTCCTGACAAGCCAGGAGAGCTGTTGTCCTGCTTTCTGTCTCCTTCTGTGGGCAATAGGGCAGGAGAATGTGTGGCTAGTGAGACTTCCCCGTCTGGCAAGAGCAGCACAGAAAGAGGAAGCTGCAGCTAGATCCCAGCAGGGCAGAAAGAACAAAATGCCAGGTGCCTGGCTACATCCAAAGGGCAGATTCCATGGCCAGAACATGAAATTCTGCAGCAAGTTGGCAAAATGCCAAATTCCACGTTCAATTCACTGAACAAGGAATTGTAGAGGGTGCAAGGCCCTGTGTATATAAGTCATTACCTCTGGCAGCTTTACCAAAGCAGAATCTTTCAGAATGGTCACCGAAGGCTCAGGTGAAATATCACTCACAAAAAGTTTTCATGAGAGTTCAAAGTGAAAAGTGTTTTCCTTATTTCCACTCCTGCAACTTTCAACATCAACCTTACCCAGATAATTTTCCACTGACTGCAGCCTTAAGTCCTTTTTAAAGGTGCCAATGTGTATGTGTTCAACAGAGATTAACTAAATCTGGCTAGGTGATAGTGGCCATTGTACATGCAAACAATTTTATGCAGGGTGTTTGGCCTCTTAAAACTAATTTTTACTGCCTCTTCCTCAAGATCACAACCCTGATTTACCTGATCTTATCAGTCTTTGAACGGTTGTTATTTCTCCAGCTGATCATGTCGATCAGACTTCCTCAAGAGTGATTGAGGACAAAGTGGTTTGTTACTCCTGCTCTTAGGGGAGGGCTAAAGTTTGAACATTAAGGGAAAACCCTAATGAGAGGTAATATCTCTGTCTGCCTCTGGATAAATGAAACATTTCACTACCTCACTGTCTCTTCTTTCAGAAGCATGAAAGAGTCAAATACATATTGAAACAGAAAATACCGTTATGTTTTAAACCATGGGTCATGCATTCTTCTAGTGATGATAACCCAGCAGTTAAGTGTAGAAGGTTACTTTATGTCAAACTCATTGTTCAAAAGTTGTAAGCGATTTTTGCCAAACCTCTCTGACCACAAAACAGGATATAACAGTGAAATTAATTTTAACCTAGCATACCTCAAACCCAAACTCAATGCTGTTGCGGATGTAAACTGTGGTGAGTTGGCCTCTGTCAGTCAGTGACTTTAGCAAATGAAAAAAGACTTACATGTCTTAGCAGTAGAGTCATTCTGAGGATACAAATGTTAGCTGTTAAATATTTCATCTATCTAAGGCAGGGGGTCTCAAACTGGGGCTTGTGACCCCTCAAGGGGTCGTGAGGTTATTACATCGGGGTCATGAGCTCTCAGCCTCCACCTCCAAGCCCCCGCTTTGCCTCCAGCATTTATAATAGTGTTAAATATTTTTAAAGTTTTTTTTAATTAATAAGGGGTGTCGCACTGAGAGGCTTGCTGTGTGAAAGGGGTCACCAGTACAAAAGTGAGAACCACTGATCTAAGGGCTTGTCTACATGAACATTTTTTGCCACAAGCTTAGGTGTGAATCTACTCTGCAGTAGCCTGCCATGCACTAACTGTCCATGTGAACCCTGCAAATGTGCACTAATAATTTGTTAGTGTGCTTTGATCAACCCCACTTTGCAGTGGGAGAAAATTAAAGTAAGCTCCACGCAGAAAGTTAGTATGAGGCAAGCTAGTATGGGGTTGAGTCGCCCAGCCTGCTGTGAACTAAATGTATACAAGCCTTTAGGTAAAATCTAGGCACAATCTGAATGTTGTTCATGAATGGTGTTTTGTCACAGATCTTCAGGTTTTCCTGGACAGTTTAAAAACAGAAGGTAGGTGAATATGAAATAGAATTAAATTAGAGAAAAGGGAATATTAAAAAGAGGAAAAAATAAAATATGGCGGTGGATGGAGTGAGTGAGGTGAAAGGGAGAAGAAGAAAAGTGTCAAATGACACAAAAATGGAGAAGTTAGTGTTTTCAATAAAGGAGCATAAATAAAATTATACTTCATTGGCAGACATCGATCTCCATGCTTTGCGGAAAGATATGTGATGGGTATTTTGAGCACTTACGTTAATATGGATATTACTACCTATTCTGGATTAAAAATTGGGTTAGAGATGAAAGCAGAATTCACTAGAATTTATGCACAGCCTTCTGGCTGATGGGGGCAGGGCCTAGGAGCCTTCAAATCAACCATTTTTCAAGGGATAAATCTGAAAATATAACTGTATTGGCAGATATAGATGGAGCTGGGCTCCACTTATCCTGCAGCAGAGAAGGGCAGTGGCTGCTCATAAATCATTACCCTACTATGAGAAATGAGACAGTTAAGTTTGAGTTAGAGGAGACCCAAAGAACCATCTTGCTGGCCTTCTCCAAAATCCTTAGTGTGGCCATAGATTCATGGAGGCACCATGATCCACTGGATAGAACCCAAGACTGGCAGTCATGAGACCTGAGTTTTGTTTGCTCTGCTACTGACTTTGTAATGTGATCTTGGGTCAGTCGCCCCTTTGTGTCAGAGTTTCCCATCTGTGAAGAGCGGATAACCCTTTCCCACCTTCGTAAGACACTTTGAGATGTGTCTACTTTTAGGTGGATGAAAACTGCCTTAAAACATCTTGGTGGAAATGGTGGTGTTTAATTATCACAGTGGATGTGAGTGAGTTACATTATGGACTTCAGGGGGGGAAATTGCTTCAGGGGCACAGTCCAAGGTGCTAAACCCAGCTGTTAGGAGTCAATTTTCATAGTGAGATGTGGGTGAATTACACCACTTAAAGCCATTTTCTTATACGTTCTGTAAAACATACCTATGTATATGAAATATTTTTTTGCATTGTCAGAAACTTCCACTCCTGTTTGCTACAGGTTAATCTGCTATCATTAACTCATTTTTATAGAGAGACTCTTTTTAGAAACAATAAATCCAAACTAGGCAGCCGTTGTCTCATATAATCCTGTCATGAAAGGATTGAGTAATTATATATCTCTGCATTTTATGACTAACCATACAGCACACAGTTGATTACATTGCACTGAGTCTGTGTAAACAAACTCTTCTTTTTAGATGTTTATTCACTGGTTATACTTCAGTTTGGTAAACAGCCTTAATAATGCATGTGATCGTATTTGTTGTGTTGATTCTGAAATATGTTAGAGGTGCACTAAGTCCTTGAACCCAAGACTGAGTCCCCCCAATAGTTCATGAAGGTGTTCTGATGTCTCACATGTGGAGTTGTTTCAAGAAGGAGCTGTGTTAGTTCACGGGCCATGAATTCAGAATAAATAGAGCTTTTTTAAAAGCCTGTAGTCCATGGGTATAATTTTTAAGAGGAGAATAAATATAGGATAAATAGTAATTTTTTTGTAGCTGATTTCCAGCCGAGACTAAAACTTTACCTAGTACTGGGAAAATACATTCAGCCCTAAGAATCAGGGATGCAGAGACGGATTAGGGGTTTGTGGGGCCCTGGGCCAGAGCAAGTGGGCGCCCCTTCTGCCTGTAGTCCCCCCGCTCCAGTTGGGAAATGGGCTCGGGGCATGGGGGCTTCCCCTGCTCCCTGGCAGGAATGCTGGGTGGGCAGAGCAGGGCAAGCCCCCGTACCCTGACCCCGTGCCCTGGCAGGAGTGCCAGGTGGAGCAGGGCAAGCCCCTGGGCTCCGATCCCACTCCCCAGCAGGAGTGCTGGAAGGGCGGAGCAGGTCAGGGTGCAGGGGTGCCTCAATTGGCACCGGCCCCATTGGCCCGGTGGCTAATCCACCACTGCAGGGATGTACCACCATCAGTGATGCAGTGGTTACTTGCTCTTAACTCCTCCTTCATTGGTCTTGTGTGCTGGAGGACAAGGGATATTGAGTGAACGAGGTAGAATCCTGGGTACTGAAAAATCTGTCTGTTATGAGGTACCACCATGTTTGTATTAGATCTTGGTGCCAAGAACTCAGAATGTCTGTGCCATGAAGATTATCAACTCTCCAGTCCCTGAAACAATGGCATAGCTCTAGGTATGAAGACCGCTATTCAATACCCTTACTAGCAGAAGTTACTTCAGGCTCTGATGCAGTAAGAGAGCAGGAATAGAGTTAGAAGAGGAGAAAAAAACGACATAATTAAAACTGATTTGCATATGAAACTAGTGTGTTCTGAAATAGAACCTGGTTACAACTGAAGCATTCTGATTTGATGTCAGTAATTTCATACCCATGTCAAGAGCCCCCACTGAATAGTGAAATGACTTTGCAGTTTGTGTTACATAAGCAGCAGAAAATATGCTAGGCAGTACATCTTGTGGCGGAGGGATGGGTATGTCTGCACTGCAGCCGCATGTGAGCCAGTGCGGGTAGACGGACTTGTGCTAGCTAGCTCAGGGGCTCAAGCTAGCACACTACAAATAGCCAGCTGGATGTTGCAGTTGGGGGTGGAGCTAGATGAATCTGTCTACCCTAGCTGGGAGGCTTGCTCCCAGTCCCAGTGTAGGCATAGCCTGTTTGTCTTGGATGGTTTAAGGAGTGAGATGGGAAGCCAAGGCGTGCAGTAACTCCAGGAATGCACTGGTTATCATACCTCAAGGCCTAAAACAATTGTCTGAGATGATCTAAGAGTTTGGCAGCAA
Source organism: Lepidochelys kempii (assembly GCF_965140285.1). Classification (NCBI taxonomy): domain Eukaryota; kingdom Metazoa; phylum Chordata; order Testudines; family Cheloniidae; genus Lepidochelys; species Lepidochelys kempii. The sequence continues at coordinate 25,777,080 of NC_136388.1, read as the reverse complement.
CTGTGCTTGCTTCTAAAATGGAGAAGAATCACTTGGGGGCGTATACAGGTCTTTGTATTGTGCTTTTCCTGCCAGGAGGCTCTGACTGGAAGTGTTTCTCAGCCTTTTTGATACTGGGGACAGGCTTGCTGCCTTCCTAAACTGTGTCAGGGAGATCTCGGGGACCAGCTGTTGAGAAACACTGGAGTAGGGCATTTATAAATGGAAAACTCATCTGGTTTTCATCCAGACACAAGGGAGTTTTCAGTCAGAGGGCCAGATCCTTAGCTTATTTAAGTCAGTGTAACTCCATTGAAACCTATGTAGCCATGCTGATTTACACAGCTGAGGATTTGAACCGTGATGTTTGAGCACTTACAGAATCCATCCAGCAATCCATTGCAAACTGCAAATATATATTTGACTTAATTTATTGGCTAATTACTTGTGACTTCTTCAATCAGAAATGTAAACAGATGCTTTTCAACACACAATACAATAGGGAAAATCCAGATTTTCTGTTTTTGTTCAGATTGTGTTCAGGGGAGAGAAATCTCAAAGTTCATACATACTCAGTTGTGATATCCATCTATCTGTCTACAGTATCTGCCCTGGCCACTTGGACTTGGGCTACACTTGCAGATAAGAACATAAGAATGGCCATACTGGGTCAGACCTAAGGTCCATCAAGCCCAGTATCCTGTCCTCTGACAGTGGCCAATGGCAAGTGCCCCAATCTAATGAACAGACAGTTTATCATCAAGTGATCCATGTCCTGGCACCCAATCCCAGCTTCTAGCGAACAGAGCCTAGGGACACCATTCCTGTCCATCCTGGCTAATAGTCATTGGTGGACCTATCTTACATGAATCTGTCTAGTTCCCTTTTGAACCCCGTTATAGTATTGGCCTTCACAACACCCTCTGGCAAGGAGTTCCAAAGGTTGACATGTGTTGAGTGAGAAAATACTTTCTTGTGTTTGTTTTAAACCTACTACCTATTGATTTCATTTGGTGACCCTTAGTTCTTGTGTTATGAGAAGGAGTAAATAACACTTCCTAATTTACTTTCTCCACACCTACCTATTATAAAATCATGATTTCATAGACCTCTATCATATCCCCCTTAGTCATCTCTTTTCGAAGCTGAAAAGTCCCAGTCGTATTAATCTCTCCTTATACAGAAGCTGTTCTATCTATACCCTTCATCATTTTTGTTGCCCTTTTCTGAACCTTTTCCAATTCCAATATATCTTTTTTGAGATAGGGCAACCACATCTGCACACAGTATTCAAGGTGTGGGAGTACCATGAATTTATATAGAGGCAATATGATATTTTCTGTATTATTATCTAGCCCTTTCTTGATGATTCCCAACATTCTGTTCGCTTTTTTGACTGCCGCTGCACATTGAGTGGACGATTTCAGAGAACTATCCACAATGATTCCAAGATTTTTCTTGAGTGGTAACAGCTAATTTGTAGAGCGCCGGGAGTTAAACCAGCCTTCAGAGACCGCAGCAGGGAAAACGCTGCCATGTATTTACACTGTCAGCTGCAAGTGCACTGGTGTGGCCATATTAGCAGCTCTTGCAATGCCACAAAGAGCAGTGCATTGTGGTAGCTATCCCAGTGTGCAAGTGGCTGCAGCATGCTTTTCAAATGGTGAGGGAGGGAGTGTGACGGTGTGTATGTGGTGGGAGAGACAGTGTGTTTTGGGGATCAGAGAGTGCGTCAGCATGCTGTCTTGTAACTTCAGACAGCAGCAGACCCTCCTCCCCCAGCCTCTCTCTCTCTCTCACACTCCCAGCCGCAGCATTCCACAGTAACGGCTTGCCTTGTCCCGGAGCAGATAAGCAGGCAGCTGTCAGAAACGGAGCTTTGAAAGGGGATATCCACATGCCTGCAGCCAAGTTCAAAACAATGACAAGAGTGGCCACTTGACTTCAGGAGATTATGGGATGTTTCTGGAGGCCAATCACAGCACAGTAATGCAACACCTTGTTCACACTGACGCCTGGGCGTTTCAACCAGGGCACATCAAGCTTTATGCTTCTGGTGGAGGTAGATTACTGGGAGCGCTCCAGCTGCAGAGTCCAGAAGCTTTACGTGCCTTGCCAGTGTGGACACCTCAGGAGTTAGGGCGCCCGGGACTGATTTAATGCACTCTAACTTGCAAGTGTAGCCAAGCCGCTCGCACTTTTTGCAGCAGTAAGTGTATTAACCCTGGTCAAATTCCTCCTTGAATAATTTTTCTACTTAAAATCACCTTTCGTTGGAATATATTCTATTCTCACTTCCTATCCTAGGCATTATATGCTATTGATGATTGCTGTTAAGTGATTGTTCTATTTCACAAATGCTTTGTTTCACCTGTGTCACTGTAATACAGTGGTAGACAAAGTCATTTGTACATGTATCTAGTGAAGTTTTCAACCCAGTTTGGGGTGCTCATCGATTAAAGTTGATACTTAAATTAAAATGAGTATCAAGCTTTGTTATCTTGTGAATTTTTTGTTGTGACATAACAAAATTGATTAAAATTGTAAATATAAAAGCACTTCATGTAGTTTTACACGCATTTTGGAAAGTTACAATTAATACAATTCCTACCAGTTATTAGCTGTACATATTGCAGGTTGCAGTACAGGGCACAAATGTGCTTTCATTAGGGGCCTGATCCAAAGCCCATTGAAGTCAAAGGCAGTCTAGGTCTACTCTTTCCAAGAGGAATATGCAAGCCAAAAAATCCACCAAAACAACCCTTTTGTGTGTATTCATCAAGATGAATCACAAATGCTTGCAACTCACATGGACAATAGAAATGACAACACAATATATTCTTCAAAGTAGACAAGTGAATCTGGGCTGTTTTTCAACTGGGATAAGTCTGCTGAATGCTAAGAATTAGTGGTAGTTTGCAGTGTTGTTGTGGCCATGTTGGTCCCAGGATATGACAGAGACAAGGTGGGTGAGGGAATATCTTTTATTGGACCAACTTCTGTTGGTGAATGACACAAGTCTTCAGGCTCTACACACAGCACCGAAGAAGAGCTCTGTGGAGCTCAAAAGCTTGTCTCTTTCACCAGCAGAAGTTGGTCCAATAAAAAATATTACCTCATCCAACTTGTGTGTCTCAAGAATTATCAGCATGCTTGATCAACATGCAGTAAATTATTCAGATTTAATTTTGTGATTTTTTTTCCTCCCTAGTAATAATTGAAAACCCTTACAGAAAGTTTCCTCTCATAACAAAGGGAGTCATGGTGAATGCAATCAGTAATAAGCCATCCAAGTAACCAGTCTTTGAGACAATTTGATGAACGCATTTTTTCTTTAACTTTTCTGCCTCCTTTCCTGCCTGCCTGTTGATGATTTAATCAACATCAGAAAGTAAATTGACAGTCTTTTTATTAGGATAATTCTTTATATCAGAGAGAAAATTCAAAGCAAAAATCTGTGGGGGAAGCTTGCAGGGAAGGACACAATCATATTAATTGACAGTCAGCCACACTGGTTTATCTTCACACAATTTGAGGAGAACGCCATATAATCAGTCTAATTTGGGAACTGTATTGCAGATAGTAAAAGAAGTAGTTTTGAGTTATAATTTGCAACTACTGACTGTTACATTTAAAAGATTAATTAGATTGATAGGACTAATGTGTTTTAAGAAGAGGAAGAGCAAATGATTATCAACTTTTGTTATGCTGATTATTTACTGGTTTCTGTATACTGTGTTTCTAAGTGGTGTGCACTGTTGAATCTGTCCATCCCTGCTATATTTCTCGATTTATGTCCTTTGTTATAATTTTGATTTGATTTAGACCTTATAAAGGCATCAAAATTACAAGGATATTTGCCTTTAAGCCATTAGGTTTGTATCTTGCAGAGCTGGCTCTACCATGTAGACAAAGCAAGGAGACACCTGGAGCACTAAAACAGTTGACAGTTTACATTGGTAGCAGAACATAACTATTAGGGATGTTCCCAAAGCCTGTCTTCTCCAAAGTACAGGGCAGAGAGAAATACATATACAAGTCTTATGTTGTGGGGAAGGACTATAGCCCCATACTCAGTTCTACCACTTATGGCTTATTGTATGCTAGGAACATAGGTATTCTCCAGTGTCCACTGGTGCCAAAAATGTAGATGGAGTGTTCTAATAAAAAATATAAAGTTTTGATTTGTTTCACTGTCTCTTTAAATTGAAGAATTAGCCTAGTGGCACTGGGTATTTTTAACTATTTGATTTTGTGCAGATTTAAAAAAGAAAAAAGTTTATATGCTAATACTGCTACACAAGGCCAGTTCATGGCTTTTCACAGCTCATGCAGTAATAATTTGGATAACCAAAGCTCTTTCAATAATGAAAGAAGAGGAAAACAAGTAAGCACCGTAGGGAAGGGATTTAGGTCAGAAAAAATAGATCTAAGTGTCTGAGAATGAGGAGGAAGTGTAGGGTTCACTGTGTATCCCACCAAGCCAGGCCTCTACTCCTGTCACTTCACTTTCACCCTCTTGTGCATGTATTGATAGTGGGAAGAAGTGAGTTCTTTTGTGCAGTCTCTTGTTCCTTGAAGGATGGCCTTAGCAATTCAGTCTGAGCTGCAACTTAAATCTCCATTTGGGAGGGGTTTATTTTTGTTGTTTTTCTTCTGAATGTAATTTATTTTGGCCATTTTCAATCTGTCCTAGCACATGAAATACAATTTTGAGTTTAAATGCACAAAAATGCTTACAGAAATTAAGTGTTATGTCCAGTACCATGGTCTAATTGTTTTAGATATTCTAAAGGAAACTAATATAAGAGCTGGGGTGTTGCATTACAGAAAGTGACTGACTGTAATTGTAGCTGTGTCGGTCACAGGATGTTAGAGAGACAAGGTGGTGAGGTAATTAGCTCACCTACCTGGTCTCTTTATAAAGTGGCTAAAGCACATGACCAGACGCTAAGTTTTATTGCTTTTTGTTTGTTTTTCAAACTGAGAGGAATGTGGACTACTCTGATTCCCATCCACTTGACAACACTGGTTTAAGTATTGGCGCAGAGGACTGGGACTCCAGAGATGTGGATTCTATTACTGGCCCACTGAGTTAACATCTTCTTGCTTAAGTTTACCCATCTGAAGAACTGGTATGATATTTTCTGCCTTGTGCATCTTAATATTTGTAAATATTCTCTGATGAAGGATAGCATAAAGTGGTGGTAGTTATAATTAGAATAAGTGCATACAGTAGACTGGAAGGGTAAATAATATGCATTTATTTGAAAGCATGAATGTCTATTCATCCAAATGGGTTGGAGCGCTAATAGCTCCAGTCTCTGAGATAACTAATGCATGTTTTAAAATCTCAAAGGAAAGAATTTTTCAAAGGCAAATTAAATGTCAAGGGCCACATTTGCATACTCTCCCTAACTGCATTAATAAATATTGCAGGCACACCTGTTTGTGAAACTTCATATTTGCCTGTGCATGTTGGATAATCAAGCAACCAAAAGTGAGCAGAAAAGCAGGGAAAATGGCTGGTTTTATAAAGGTTGCAATTCAAGACCCCCTTTCGAAATGAGTTCCGAAGTTCGTAACTAATACTGACCACAGTGACACAAACAATTCCTCTGCACCCTTAATTCCTTCTGAACCTCTTCCCTCATTGGTGTAGTAGAATATCAGTCTTAACTGTTGGTTAATATTTTTAGCATCTTAGCATTTTATAAAATTAGGTCTAGACACAGACTATAGTACAATCAGGAGCTGTGGCAAATCACAGTCCTAATTTAAGATGTAACAGATTAGGAGTAACAAAAAAAAATGTAATTTTTGTTCTTGTGTGATTTGTAGAGTATTATTTACCACAACGCTTGGAAGATACAGCATTCTGTTAAACAGTAGTTAAACAGTAGTTGAAAGAACTTTGCATAGTCTAGGGGAAGCAGTGATAGAGGTGGTCCTTGTTCTGTTGGAGCTGTTTCAGGGAGTGTTCTGCTGTAGACAACAGCAACAAATAGTGTCTTGTTCTCTCTAGTACAAATCCCTGTGAGAGGCCATCTCTGAGATGCCATTAGCATCCAAGCTGCCCTCCACAAAAGTGAAAGATTTTATCTGTCTCACTGGACTGCAAAGACTGGAGGGAACACATTAAAACATAAGCCACACAATGCTCCGGGCATATCCGTGCTTGGAAAGTTTTAGTCGTGGATTTGCTTTCAAAGTTTAGAATAACCCTGAAAGAAGCTTTAGATCATTAATGATTCTTTAAAGACCTCATTACTGTAATCAGAGGATGAGTAAAACATGTTCTGGAATGACATGCTTCGTGGCAAAAACTGTGTGCTTTTTTTAGTTGTTTGGGGGAAGGGACGTTTAGTAAAACTTTACTATTTTTCACTAGTTTGTGTTCTTGACAATTACAGAATTACCTTGTTATATGGCACTAGGTAAAAAACAAAAATGCCAATCCCACAAAGTTTGGTGGGAGGAAGAATCCAGACAGGAATTTGATAGCAGTCTACACTCTCTTTTAAGACTGGATGCTAAAGGTAGAGAAAGCAAAGAAGGAAAATATCTGCACTAAGCAGGCCAAACTGAATGGGGTAGAGATTGCTGCATTTCTAAATGTAATGCATTGTTGTTAATTCAACGATGCACTTAATTTCTCAGCCACAACTTGGTTGTCTGGCCATTTTGCTTGGGGCTTCAGCCCTGCGGGAAGTGCCTGCCAGGCCTCATGGCTTCAGCCCTGCCCCTGCTGAAGCCCAAGACCCCACTCCCCACTGGGCAGAAGGTCCTACCCCACCACCTCACTGTAAGGCAGAGGTCCAGAGCTTCTCCCCCCCAGTCTGGTAGGTGGAGAATTGGAGGAGTGTGGGGGGTTCTGCAAGCTGCACTTTAACTGCCCCCTGAATCTGAGAATGTAGCTGTGGAAGCTGAGGCTGGGAAAGTTGTTAGAGATTAATTCCCCGTTCTAACAAACTGATCAGGGCCTGCCATAGCCAGCAAGTTTCCTGGAAACAATAGGCATTTTTCAGCTGCTTATTAAACGAAATCTAGGGAGAGAAAATTGGGTGCACATAAAATGTTTGGGGATTGGTAATGTGAAAACATCTTGACAGAAAAACTGTACATATGCAAATAGTTAACCTTGTATCCTTTTTAATATGTTAAATTATTTCTTTTCATTCTGTTTGGGATTGGTTGTTGGATATCATCATTTTAGGTCACATTGGGACTATGGGTGAAGCTGAGGTGGTGGGGGAGCTGCTGTTATGAGCTGGATTAAACCTTGTTATGGGTTGAGTTAAAACCCCATTGAGATTGATAGGTGTGAACTCACCATTCACTTAAGACAGCTGTAAGCATACGCCTCCACCTAAAACAAAAATAGTGTGTGAACTGACCAGGTGCTTTTGCTGAGTGTTGTTTGGGTATGGGTCTGTGTGTCGGAAAGCAAAAGAGACTGAAATATAGAGGGAGCCCGCCTGAAAGCAGGGCCCTGTAAGAGAGCTGAAAAGTGTGTGCTTGGTGCTGTGAGAGAGAGAAGCTGTTTCCTGCTATTTGATTCCTTCTGTGTTCAGAGACACAACTTTGCACATTCTTTGTAAATAAACAAAACTGCATCAAAGGTATAGCTGACTATCACCAATTTCTCCTCCCAACTGGAACGTCCGGAGGGCCCCAAACTGTGACTAGCCACTTGGGTCAAAAAAGGGAAACAATATCTATAAAGAGCCATTCATCAGAAAATCTAATGTGCTTTTTAATGAGCATTATTAAAGTTCATCTCTTACACATTCTTCTTGGGATAGCTGTAAGGCTCCTGCCACCAACTACAATTATTTAAATTAAATTGTCACTTAGAATTGGAAAAACCATTACTGGCACTGGCATCTATTTTTTGTCTTTATTTCAACTCACCTGGTCACCACACTGGCTTCCACACAAGACTAATCTGACTCTTGACACCTTATTTTAAAGCTCCAGAAGAGAGTGCATTTCAGCTTTTGCACATTGTTCAAAATCATATTTGCTCTTTGTTTTTATAGTTGGAATAAGTTTAGAAACATTTTCTTGCCTAGATGGCATATGCACCAACCATTGCATGTTTTGTTCTTTTCTGTATACAGTGCAATGAACTGAGAGATTAGAAAGCCGCTAACGTTTACATTACAGCACAGTCAATTACCATTTGTTATTTCTCTGAGCTGCCTGAGAGGAATGATAGGTGCCATGAAGATAATTGTGTTCCTATTAAAAATGTCTACAACACAGTTATAAAAATGGAAAATATGAATCCGTAAGCAGTATGTTTTTCATTTGTTAAAACCAGATTTAAATTAAACCCATTCAAAGCACACTCAATACACTCTTCTATTAATTTTAGAGTGGTGTATTTCAGTTTAGCATAAACTTGCTTCTAATTAATTTAAGCTGTATCAGCATACTCTAGAATTATGTTGATTTAAGACACAATGTGTCCACAAAGGTTTTTGTGTCAATTTAACTAAACTGATTTTAAATCATACCTTTAGTGTGTACACAAGGCCTGAGATAGAGAAGACCTGTTTTTTTCCATTGTCCTATACCTTCTATTGTTCACACCTGTGCAAAGTGGGTGTAAAATGCCACCACATCAGAATGGTAGAGTTTTACACTCCTCTGCACAGCTGTAAATGATTACACAAATTAGTGGGGTAGTACAGTACAGAATTACAAATGATGAAACAAAGATACAGTATTCCTGGACAGAGTGCTAATCTTCTTGAAGCTAGTGGATCTTTCTCTCATTTTTGTTTTAGTCATCAGTACGTGATCAGCACTTGATGATTACCTTGTCTGTGGAGGATGTCAAGCGGGCTGTGGGCCATTCATATATGGAAATTTTCAGTGGGAAAGGGAGGAGTATTTGTGATGCAATAACTTTTTAAAATGTTAAAATTGTGTTTTTACTTTCTATATTCCAGAGGACAATACAAATATTCCCATGCAAAATGGTCCGAAGCCTATGTGGGGAAAGAAGGATCCTTCAAAATTTTCTTCCAGCCAACAAGTGCATTTTTCTAATCACAAAACTACCTAGAGCTAGTTGGAAAACTAGGGTGGCAGGGAGCAGGTGGCCAGGGAAAATTTCTACTTTTTGGCCAAAAAAAACCCCCAAAACCAAGCTCCTAGACTTCCATCTGAAAAACTTCAATCTGAAATGCTGCCACAGTGCCTCATAGGAGTTATAGTTTAGATGCCTCAAACTCCTATTCTCTATTGGACAGTCTCCATCTCCCTTGAGGCAGCACCTTCCCTCTTGCTGAGCCATTGTTGTGCCTCATGGGAGTTCCATTTCCACGGTGCATCATGAGAAGTGGAGTTTGGCCATGGAATGTGGCCCATAGAGGAGAATGAGAACATGAGATACAGAAACAATAATTCCTACAAGGCACCGTGGAAGCATTTCCTAACTGAAATTGTTTGGTTTTCAGGTGACATTTTTCACTAAATATTTTGGCAAAAATCCAATATTTCATCAGAAAATTTTCAACCAGCCCTACTAATATCCCATTAACTTGCTGAATTTAATGTACAGTATTAAAATATTATTCATATAATATCTAATTTTTGGTCATGTATATTAAGTTGGAAGTCCATTCCAACTATTTATCACTCTGTAAATTAATACCTCAAATTCTTTCAACATATGTTCTCTCTCTCTCTCAACTAAACCTTTATCCCCTAGTTCTGGTGTGCCCAGCAACCACCAATAATCAGGATTAATTAATAATCAGGAGGCAATAACCCTCATCTAAATCATGTCACCCTTGAAGCATCCTCTCTCAAAACTAAATAATCCTAATTTTGTCAATCTAAGTACAACTCCGTATTCCATTTATCCTCTTTGTTGCCTTACACCGTTGTGTCCTTAATTTAATCATAGTTTTCTTCAAGTAAGGTAACCTAAACAACACTCTGCCCCCAAGGCAGTGTAACCAATGCTTTATAAGAGAGCACAATATCATTAGACTTTTATTGTATAACCCACACTTGAGTCAAGCCAGCATCCTGTTAGGAGGGTATAATGGAAAGTACTTGTGGGACAAATGTATTCTAAGGAGGAATTTGCACATCTGGAGGGAAGAGCCAAGCCTAGAATATGGCATGATAGATTAGGCAGTACAAGGAAGCGCTCAAATGAGAAGTTTGGGAGGTGGATAGGCAGCAAGATGGGGATCTTGAGCACATGATAGCCAAAATGCAGGCAGTGACAGAGTTGGACAGAGCTTTGAAGGAGATGGGTGCCCAAATCAGAACTGAATTTTGGGGCTCTGGTTCATATTTGGGATTTTTAAACCCTACAGTTTGGTTTGCATAAAGGATTTTTACTCACAAGAGAAAGGGGAACCAACTGTAAGGCTTAGGTTCCAAACACCTCAAAGTTCACATCCAGGATTATGTTTCATCACCATTTCTACTCTGAATTTGACATGTGAGGTTGAGGGGATGCCAGGGAAAGGGTTTCAAAGAGGGAGGTGACATGGTCCAAATGTCAGAAGATGTTTTTAGCAGCAGCATTTCAAAAGACTGGAGGGGAGCGAGGGGAGATTTCAAGATGACATTCTCTTTTCTGGTGACCTTTTCAAACTGCCCTAACGCTTCTGTTTTTCAGTTCTCTTGATTTCTTATTCCCTTGAAAGCAGTTTTTGATGTACTGAAATATTGTATTAGTTGATAAACCTCTGAGCATGTTGCCAGTTTCATGCACATAGTTGTTCATCTGAAACATGGGATATAAAGGCTTTTCATCTTTTTCATATACAGTAACTGTTTTTTAAAAGTAATGTTGATTGCAGATTTTAAAAGCACTCTAACCTTTTACTGAAATGCATTGAGGCAGACACAGTGGAGAAACGAGGACAGACGCATGCATGGAGTGAAGTAACAGGATCCAGCTTTTATTAAACTTTAGCACAGGAGGGGGGCACTACCTGCCGTCACCCCTACTCTCCCCCTACAGACATTTCATTGGTTCCAGTGTGGAAGTTACATGGCTCCTTACCATATAACTTGTAAGTTGGGTAGGCTCTCCTCAGCATACACCCCTGGACTTGGCTCTCTGAGTCCTAGCATCTTCTCTTCCCCAACCCACATGAGGAGAACAGAGGGTGCTGAAGGGTGAGGACCTTGGCCTGCAAGTGCCACAAGATCTCACCTTATCCTGTGAGCCCGAGGCCCATCACCAAAATCCCAGGTCTTTTACCTCTGGGAACCGTTCATTTTATTCTCTTAACCACACTGGTAACTGGCCGCAAGTTGCAACACATTAACCACTCAACCCCCAAGTTACCTGAGTTAGGTTCCATGCACATTCCTGGCTAGGAAGTGCTGTGAAGAAGGCAAAAAAACTTTCCTGGTCCTCTGCCAGTTGGCCCATGTGAGAAAAAATTCCTTACAGACCCCCAAACAGCTGATCAGCTAGACCTAAAGCTTCTGTCAGGCTGGATTCTGACAGGTGGGTAGGGTGGCCTGCTGGAACAGAGCCAAAAGAGGCTCCACATGGCCCCCGTGCCAGGTTAAATCCTGGGAGCTGGGGAATGCTGGCCCAATGACTGCCAGAGACGACTCCCGCCCCCCCCCACCTCGGTGGCCCCTCCCCCACAGCTGGACAATGATTGCCAGAGACTCCTGGCAGGAGGCGCTACCTGGTGTCCCTCAGCAAGGGTCTCCCTTGCTAACTGCTGGGACTCCCCTTTCACCACCGGCCCCATCAAGTTCCCCCACCCATTGAGGCAGGTGGGTGGCATTTTTCCTGCTGCCTAAACCATCTGAGTGTGTGAGACTCCCTTCAACAAGGCAAAAGAGTTAGTTTAACTGAAACACTCACACTTTGTATTGTACCAAAGCATGATACGTCAGATTCAGACCTTAATTTGTCAAAACCCAAATCCATTTGGATTTAATTATTATGGCTCAGCTGTTTATTTGGATATCTTTTACATAATCTCTTACCATTTTCCTTCATCTCCTGTCCATTACCACTCTTTTACCCCCATCTCAGACACATACACACCCGCCACACACACACGCAATCTTCTCAAAAATTGTTCTGTTAACAATTTGTTCCTTTGGGAGAACTGTGTGATACTTAGAATCTAATTATTCCTCTTCAGAAATATTGAGATATTCTAGCTGAAATCAATTTTTACCTTATTATCTAGTTATCCAAGGTTAAGTTTAAATTATTCTTTTATGGCACAGTTCTGCTCTTGTATGTTTGTGGCACATCTCTCTGACTTCCCAAGTGAGCACATCAGTGACAGAACGTGGCCCTTTCAGAGCACCGTTTGATTTTTGTAAGGGACTTGCTTTCCTTTCCAAATATACATCCAGCCAATTGTTAGTTACAGGGAAACAGAAGATTTTTGTCTGCTTACATTACATATGAATGGTGTGCGGTGCCCATTAAATCTGCCAGATATGCTGCATATTTTTTGTAGAGAAGGCTGCTTATAAATACACATTTAAAATGTTATTTTTATTTAAGTTCTGTGGTGTGTGTTAGACTAATAATTAATATGAAGGCCATTAGTTGCAGATACTAGGACAAAGCTTATTTTAATGAAGCTTAATTAAAACAATGAAAATATGCACAAGAGACCATCCTTTTTAGGCAACTTTCTTAAAACCGTTCCCAAATGTGTAGAATGTTGTTCTGTTCCTCCTTTATTGGAATACCACCTCTTCTAAGCAATCCATTATTGTTGGTCGCTTAATATGTTTCACTTTACTTGAATCATGAAGTGTTTACAGGAAAATATATCTTGCTATGTTTAAGAAAGCTCTTGACTTTAATTAAAAAAAAAAAAAAGTAATATGGTTTCTTCCCAGGAAAAAGAAGAAAGATTTAAATCTAGGATCCTGAAAAAGGTGTGATCTCTAGCACTCTAAGGGTCAGGTGTCTTGGAAACTGACTTTGTCTCTATTGGTTGCAGGAGTGAAAGAGCTCGCTGGATTACTGCACTTGGACAGAACAGTGACAGACAGAGTGCAGACAGGACAAGTAAGTGAGAGACAGTAAGAGTTTTCAGAAACTTAACGTGAAAATAGAAATATACTGCCCCTCAGTGGATAGCTTGAATAGGTGTAGACTGCAAGAATAAATGTGTTTCCTTCCAAAAAAACAAATTATCCAGATTTCCTTTGCGATGTTCCTTTTGGTCTAGCATAGCGCACATTTGTTGACCTTCTGTGGATGCTGTTTATCAAGACCTTTTCTGAGGAAGTTTTTTCAAGGTTTTTGTGGTACAAGGAGTTATTTTACTTGCATTCATTAAAACTGCTTTGGCCAGTTGAATCAGCCTATTAGTGACTAGGTTGAGAATGCAAGCTGATTTTATGTCTGACCCAAATTCATGTGTGTGTGTAGTTCCCCATTGGGAAGCCAGCATGTTTAATGTGCTCATTACTGAGATTACTTGGGTTCTTTTGTTTTGGCACATTCTAAAATGGGATGTTAAAATGACTTTTGAGCATGTTGCTTAAATATAAAGGTATTCAGTTGCTTATACACATCATGTGGTTCAGTTTATCCTGTTTCTTCCTCAGCATTGACACAGGTAGAGATTGTCAGAACTTACACTGCAAAGCAGTCAGATGAACTATCTCTTCAGGTTGCCGATGTGGTTCTGGTTTATCAAAAAGTGAATGATGGTGAGTAAACATTTTTCCAGTTTGCTACCACCAACATAGATTAGTCAAGCTGGGAAACAGAGTCCTAGTCTAGTATCAGCTTCACAATGAAATGGGGTGTCAGCCTAGAAGACACACCACAGAAAGCCATAGGTTTAGGCCTAGGTTCTTGAGGGACAACCACTCTTTATGCAGGCATTGTGGCCACATTCAAGTACATTTCCATCCATCTCAGAGGATTTGCATAGATAATTAATTTCAGGTGCAGCAATGTGGGTATAATTCCCCCTCCCCCCCAGGAGCCATGTGCCCATAAAGGAGAAACTAGGTTAAGGCCTCTTTGAATATCTCTCTCTTAAGAGTCATCATTGCTTTGTGAGCAATGTATCTGTTGATTTGTCTGAATACTGCACACATTCAAGGTGTTTACATCTTGTGCTATGCTTCAGTACATGGTGACTCTCTAAGGGGTAATCTTGCAGCATATGAGGCAGGGACTGTCATTTGTTACGTAAATGCTAGTCATGTTGGGGCCCAACCTGGTTATTGCTACCACAATAAAAATGTTATAACAATACTGAACATGTCCTGCAAAGATGCTGAGTACAGTCAACTCCCAGTAGCTTCAGTGGGACTTGAGTGCTCAGCACCTTGCAGAAGGCAACCCTTACCTCTAACCCAGTTGTTTACTGTCACAAAGAGTAAAAAACAAATGGAAAACCTCAGGCCGATTGGTTTGTTTATATTCCTGAGATCCAAAGAAGGTGTGTGGTTTTTCAAATATACTGTACCTTTACTGCTTTATTTTTATTATTCCTAATCTGCATGCATAATGTTTCCAAACAATGTAGCCTATCTATACCTTATACTTGACTCATTGTAAGCATAACCATATTACAGATACAATGACAGACTGTGTGTACAGGAGTCTCTCTATAAACATGCCATACACAGTATATTACACATGTATTTATTGTTGCCTCCCCATTCTCCCTTGCAGGTTGGCATGAAGGTGAACGATTGCGGGATGGTGAGAGAGGTTGGTTTCCAATGGAGTGTGCCAAGGAAATCACATGTCAAGCCACAATTGACAAGAACATGGAACGGATGGGACGTTTGCTTGGACTTGAAACAAATGTATAGAGTCCCTAAGATCTGTTTTTTCTTTGCTGCAGGATTTGCACTAAGGGCCCAAAGTGGTGGCTTGGTTTTGTGCTTGTTGTCCCACTATAGCTGTAGCGTGGGAGCTATGACTCAGAGATTTGTAAAATCAGTGTCGGGAGGAAGGGCGGGGGGGTGGGAGAATCAGCAGTTCACTGGGTATCCAGGATACTTTAAGTTAAAAGCCCCTAAAAAGTAAATGAACTTCTAAAGTTCCCATAACAAAATTCAGGTGATATCTTTAGATAGTTCCCTCTTCCTTATTTTACAGTGTAAGAGAGCTAACTGAATCCTGGCCTGAGTCAGTCTTATCTGCACTGAATCCTAACTGGGACTGAGCAGTAAGCTCTGGGAGCAGCTCCACATACCTTTGACTTCACCTCCCTTTGTCTTTAGCTGCTGCGCCCCTTTTATCATTATGTGCTGTTTCCTCACACCTGTCCAACCACACACACACACACTTTTTTATTTTTGCTTGTTTATTTTTTTAATAATTTAAAAGCACCTTAGCTTCCTCTGGCCAGGCCTCCCACCAGCCACCCACAAACATGTTGCCCTGCAAGGAAGCAGCAACAAACAACTAATATATGGGGATTTCCCACTCCTCAGGGGAAAGTTGCAGTGCTGTATTGCTCGCACCAGATGGTGCTGTGTGTGGGGATAAATAGCAGCTCGCTAGCCCCTCATATGGCCTAAAATGTAATCCATGAGCACACACTGTATAAAGTGCTCTCTCCCCGATAAGGCTCCAGAGAAGACGTAGACCAAGTGAAAAATATTCCACTAAATTATGAGTGCACAGCTCTCTACCTTTGTAATATAAGAGCATCCTTCTGTTCGGTCTTCTCATCTTTTTCCTTGTGGCTCTCTGTCTACATCTATCTATATGTCTGTTTCAGTGAAGGGTTTTCATAACATTAGATTACCTTTTGTGTTAATCTTTTAAAACCTTCACTCCTTGGGCTTTCTCTTCCCAAATGATGGCTTCTTATTTCACGCACATGATTTTTTTTAAAAGCTGTCATTTGGAAAGCAGTGATTAAAGTACATCTATCCCAGCTAACAAAGCTAATGTGTTCTCCAGGGACTGAGAGGGGAAATCCAGAATGGTTTTCTGTTGGTCTTTTTCGCTGATGATGATGTTTTATCTATTCAAGCAGCTCAGATTTTGTTTCCTTCCAGTGTTGCTTCAGTGTACAGAGGGCCAGGAAGGGTTTTCAATCAAGAAGTATGCAGTGAACTTTTGTAGTGTGGGAAAATAAGCTTGGTCTCCAAGGCTCCAGCCTCCATTCCCAGAACAGACCAGTCTTACGGTATGTCTCCCCTTTTAGCTGGGGATGTAATTCCCTGCTCAAGGAGACTTACTCAGGCTAGTTCCCATTGAGTTAGAACAGTAAAATCAGAACATAGCCCCGGCAGCGTGACCAGCAGGACGGCTAGCTACCCTGAGTACGTACCCATCAGATACCTTAGCTTGTTTTATCTTGTTCTTATTTAAAAAATATTCTCCGTAAGTATAAGCAGCTCTGTGCTCTACACTGCTCCTCTGTGTAAGTCAGGCAATCTGATTTTCTGTGTTATAATTCTCTCCAAGCTTATCCAATTTCACACAGTATTTCACTGGAGTCCCACGCCAGCTGATTCTGACATCTTCTCTTGTGTCGTTTCTCTTACTTCCCTGGCCCTATTTAAACTAAACTAAGAATAAACTAACCTTCTGTGCTCTGGAGCACACACATGCATGTGCTGATTTGGTGTCTGGGAACGCTAAGCACAAGCTGAGATGTAGGATTTGGCTCCCCCTATTGTCCATTATGTTAGCATTACAGTATCTTATTGACAGGTTTCAGAGTAACAGCCGCGTTAGTCTGTATTCGCAAAAAGAAAAGGAGTACTTGTGGCACCTTAGAGACTAACCAATTTATTTGAGCATAAGCTTTCCGAAAAGCTCATGCTCAAATAAATTGGTTAGTCTCTAAGGTGCCACAAGTACTCCTTTTCTTTTTGCGAATATCTTGTTGAGGAGTTTGCACTTTTATACATTTACAGACATGTTTTTAATACCCATGCTGTAAGTTGTGGCTACAAAAAATACTCAGTTACACAGTTGCGTGTGAACACTTTTGCAGGGGTATCTTAAGATCTGAATTTTATCAGTTTGTGTCTTAACTTCCACTCCCACAGCGCAAGGATGATAATGCTGAATTCTTGGCTTATTTGAAAATACATGAGGATGTTGATCTCTGGGAAACATTCTATTAATCATTTCATTTCAATTCCAGTTTTGCCTATAAATTTAACTAGGATTTCAAGATGTGTTGTTGCTTTCGTTCAAGGTTTTGCTGGGAGAGTGGAGTGCTTTTTAACTTTTCCATTTCTGTAGCAGAGGTGGTAAAATTAATTTCCTGTTTTTTGTTGGGAAAAGAGGTGTATGAACCAGAACTCCAGGATACCATCACCTTCAGTCCTTGTTACATGTTAATTACTACAGATACAGAAAGGGAAAATTATATAAGAGAGCAACACTAGTATTGACTTAAACTCTTGGTCATACAGTTCAGAATGGAGAAAATGAGAAGGCCTGGCAATGAGGGAGGGTTTGCAGGGACTATAGAGTAATATGATGTTTTGTCAACTTTGCCTTCCCATTCCTAATTGTGACCTGACCTGCTGATTGGAGACTCCATTGTGCACATGATGGTGAGAGAGGGAATAGTAGAAGCTCACGTTAGCGCTGCTGAACACATGTTCTCCTTTGCCTTAGAGAGTACCTGTCAAGATTGTACTCCAAGCATCACTGGCCAAATTTGGCATCTTCAGCCTAGCCTCAGAATTTCACAGGAGAAACAACCATTTAATATTGTCTGACCAAGATGCACTTGTAAACAGGAAATAATTTTCAAAACATCTTTTCAGTTACTAGGTGTTATGGTTTGCACACTGTATGTATTATAAATATGTTAATCCTTTTAAGACACAGCTGATCACTCGGCAGGGTTGAATAAACGTTAGCGCAAAAAATGAGGTAAAAACTTATATTAGAAAGGCTTCCTGCTTGTAATATTTTCACTCCATTTTTTTGGAGGGGCTGCATGTTGTAATATATACTGTAATATGTTGAAGATTTGTAAATGAATGAATTGTTCATAAGGTATCCCTGTAACAATTACACTTAAAAATATATTAGAAAAGCAATAGTTTTGTATAAAGTAATTTGAAGATTCACAACCTTGGAAGTTTGACATGTGGTTATATACCCTTGTGAATTAATTTATAAGTGGACTGATGAAACAGTAATGAGCATATTGTAATCTTTGTAAATTGAACAGTCTTATTTAACATAGGTAAAAAAAATGCTAATTTTTTAACAAATAATTAAAAAACCCTACTGTATACAGCCAGATGTTTAACACAGTAACTGAATGTATAAATCCAGATATTTTATTCAGGTTTTTTAATACATTGTATATATTTTTCACACCTAGTTTTTTCCAAATGTTTTTATAAATACAATTCTGCAGGAATTAGACATCAGTGACCGCATAGGACAACAATCAATAAAATGCTTTTAAAAACTTTACTTTAAAAAAAAAAAAAAAAAAAGCTTTGACTTTTACTAGGAAAATACCAAACATCACTTAAAAATCCCTGCTGTCATCCTTTTTGTTGGAATTAGTTTGGATCTTTTTAACCTTTGTCTTTCTTGTTTAAGACAAAGCCATAATTCAATTGGACCTTATGCACCTTGCTGCTAACATGGATGAAAGTCCAGGAGCCATAAATAGGGGAGAGCAATAGCTCTGTGGTATACTCTGTGGTATGTGAGAGTTATAGAAGTGGAAAGTCTCTTGGTATGTCAATGGAAGTCCTGATACTTCTCTCTTCCAGTGCTAATATGCCAGATGCACAAACTGTATGATAAATGAAAGGCCCGATCAATGCATTTCTCTCCCTTACCCCCTTTTTTGGTGTTCAAGCAAGAGCAGAATAAAGCCCTTAACTTTTCTCAATTTAAGAGATATAGATTTTACTTAACTTAAAATTTTACAGATAATTTTCTTAAAAGAAGAACTGATTAAAATTTTTCCAAAAATAGATATTTAAAGCTTCCCTGTGAAATGAAAATTTATGGAAGCCAAGATATGGGAAATTCAGGAGACCAGTGTCTAAGATCCCTAATAAGTAGAACTGGGGAATAACTTAATGAATGAGTTGGCACATTCGCATACATTCAGCTTTTGGAATGTTATTGCAAGAGATAGGGACTTGCTGTAGGTGTCATTTGTAAATGCAATGAGAGCATTCCTGCAGCAGTTTGTTGGGGTAGGATGTCCTCAGTTATGCAGTCACATAATACAGATTCTTAGGCCTCAAATAGTATTCATGTGGATCCTAGAGTAGGATGAGGACCTCACATTTTAACAATCTTCTGAATGTGCACAATACTCATTTGCTGCAGGTGAAAAAGATAGCACAGACTCTATACGATAACTGCCAGAAAACAAGAAACTTGCAGATAACCTTTGACTGTTGTTGCCTATACCTTGACCTAGGGCCAAGTTAGTCTCATAATAGATATTCTCAGCAGGGGAGAATAATTTCAAATTATGCCAGTTAGATGTTGCCTTGGAGATTTTGGTCAGATGCTGAAAATATCATTGTCCCAAAGGTTCACAGATTGTAAAATCAGATACCCCTTCTGAGAAGTAAACCTAGATACTTGCCTGAATTCCAGAAAGAAGTAGCAACCAAAATTTGAAATGTGCTGCTGGAACGAAATGAGGAGCCAGTTCTGAGAAGACTCGAGATGGAGACCAACAAGCCAAACCAGGGGCGCTAGAGCTAATGACCCAAGAAGTACCAGACCTCAGCATTGGTGTGGATGCTGCGGTGAGGCGCACAATATTAAATACCGACAATTGTGAATTACATAACAAATTTCATGTCCTACAGCCCTCTATAAACAGCCTTTCTTCCCCTATAGACAACTTCAGTGAACCAATCTTCACAGCAGAGTACCACCTCTCTGTAAGAGAAGGAGGGCAAATCCCTGAACAATAAGGTAGTGCAACAAAAGGGGAAAAGTAAAAGGTAGTAAAAAGTGTGACCAATTAATCTGTTTCTTAGCCTTTCCTAAGCAAAATTACAACCCTTGACTTGCTGCAGCTGTTAGCCTCTTTGCTATCAGTCTCTAATTTAAGAGAAACTAAGCCAAAATTGTTACGGATAGCCAGGCAAAATACCTTTAAGAGAACAGCAAGAAAGCTGGGTAATTACAGTAACCATGAGACAATCCTCACCCACCAACTATGACAGGAGAATGGGAGAAGTAGTGTTTCTTCAGGATGTCTTGACTCTATCTACACACTGACCAAAGCTCGTGAATGCTTCAGCCTACTTCTTGGTGCCTAAAGAGCATGGCATATATTTATTTCCCTTCATTTTCAGTCTCATTGATGGCTGCATGACCCCACTATCTAGAAATATTCCCTTATTGATGCCTTGGTGACCCCAAACTGATCATCTGTGACTTCTGCATGACCCTGACTTCCCCCAGTATAGCTCCCACATGTGACCCCACAAACTGGATAATCTGCCTCTTTGGCCCCCTACCATACAGACACTCTTTTCTGGACCCCTCCAAGATCCTGACTACTTCCAAAATTAACAGTGGTTACCTCCTACTACAATGGTTCTCAAACTAGAGGTGCCACTTGTTCAGTGAAAGCCCGGGGTGGGCCGGGCCAGTTAGTTTAGCTGCCGAGTCTGCTGGTTCGGCCAATCACGGCTCCCACTGGCCCTGGTTCACCACTCCAGGCTAATGGGAGCTGTGGAAAGCGGGGCGGGCTGAGGGATGTGCTGGCTGCCCTTCCCGCAGCCCCCATTGGCCTGCAGCGTCATTACACAACCAGTGGGAGCCGCGATTGGCTGTTTCTGGGGACGCGGCAGGTAAACAAACTGGTCCATCAGGGGCTTTCCCTGAACAAGCGGTGCCCCTAGTTTGAGAACCACTGTCCTACTACTATCCAGGCTTGCTCTCCATTACTCTGTGGCTTGATACTCAATGTCATTGACCCCTGACTCCACTACCTCCATACATTCACTTATTAACCCCTCCTCATCTGCTGCCAAAATACTCATCAGTAAGAGTTCATTTGTGACCCCACTGCCCTGATATGCAGCATCCTTGACCACCCTACACACTTCCTCCATTCACTCCCATCTTGACATCCCATCTTGAACCTCACTATCTGCAATGCTGCTCCTCATGACCTCACTGCCTTGCTACTCTGCCTCATTGACCCCTGCATGATTCTCCCCCTTCACCCCCCCCCCCCAGACATTGCCTCATTGATCCATCTGTGACACCAGCTGCCTCCAAACTTATCAATGACCCCTTCATGAACCGCACTGTTCCCATTGTTGCTCCCTGGGACCTCCACAGACACTCTTCACTTAAAGTTGTCCCGGTTAACGTTTTGTTATTACACTGCTGATCAGTTAGGGAACATGCTCATTTAAAGTTGCACAATGTTCCCTTATCATGTTGTTTGGAAGCTACCTGCTTTGTCCACTGCGTGCAGGAAGAGCAGCCCGTTGCAGCTAGCTGGTAGCGGCTTGGAACCAGGGTGGGCCGGCAGCCCCTCCCTCCCCGCAATCAGCTCCCCACTCCCCTAAGTAAGTTCCCTGTGCAGCAGCCATCCAGCAGGCTACCAATTACAGGCAGTTCAGCTGTCCCTCCATGTGCTGCTCCTGCGCTCTGCCTTGGAGCTGCTCCCCGAGCCCATTGCTTGCTGTGGGCGTGGGAGGGGGGCATCTAATGTCAGGGTGTCCTCCTCCCCTTTGCTCCTGCACCGTGCTTACCCCAGCTCCATAGAGCAGCGGGACACATGACAGGGCTCAGGATGGAGGGCGCTTCCTGGCAGCAGCTGTGGTGTCAGCTTGCTGATTAATTTAACAAGGCAGTGTACTTAAGAGTGGGTCTGCGTACTCAAAGGGGAAATGCACATCTCTCGCTCTCACACACACATAGGCTGCCGTGCTGTCGCCCCTCCCTCCATTCCTTCTAGCTTGTAGCATGTGACTACATTAACAATGAGTTAACTCTTGAGGGCTCAGCCAATTGCTAGTTCATCATTTAGCAGTAAGGCATTTCCTGGGACATATCCCACCCTTTACTCCTCCACCTCAACCAAACTTCACAAGCATCATTGCTGTGTACAGTATTAAATTGTTTGTTTAAAACCTATACCGTCCGTCCGTCCGTCCGTCCGTCCGTGTGTGTGTGTGTGTAAAAAATATAGTCTTTAGTCTGGCAAAAAAAAAATTCCCTGGAACCTACACCCCACCCCCCCCCATTTACATTAATTCTGATGGGGAAATTGGAATCGCTTAACATCATTTTGCTTAAAGTCACATTTTTCAGGAACATAACTACGTTAAGTGAGGAGTTACTGTATTACTCAACCTTAGTGACCCTCCCCCATGACCCCACTACCACCAGATACTGATTTATTGAGCTCCTGACTATCTCCAAAATTATCATCAATCCAACCCCACCCCCAACCCCAATGCACCAGGTTTGCGCTCCAAGGCTGTGTGACTCTACAAAGTTGATACTCATTGACCCCCCCCCCCCCGACACACACACATAATCCACTTCTGTCATACATTCACTTATTCACACACACACCCCCTCAGCTGAGGCCAAGTCATCAGTGACAGCTTGACCCTCCAGCCACACTGCCTTGACACTCAGCCACCTTGTCCCCGCCATTACAACCAGACACTCACACACCCCGTGACCACATCTGCTGCTAAAAGCATCATCAGTGACCCCTCCCCCCGCAAGTGTGCATGCCTGTGACTCCTCCCCCAACTGCCCTGATAGGGACATTGACACCTATGTGACCCCCCACCCCCACTACCCCCTCCAATCTTGAGTCCACTGAGATGCCAACTACCTCCAAAATTGTCATCAATGACCCTGCCCTGTCCCTTACGGCTTGCCTTCCAGGGCCTTGTGTGCCCCCCCGCCCGACTTAATACTCCACCTCTATGACCCCATTTCCACCAGACATTGGCTTCGTGACCCTGACTGTCTCCAAACTTGACCTCAGCGTAATGCCTTATGCCCCCTCAGCATTGCTCCATGTGCCTGCGTCTGACCCCCCCAGCCCCCCCACATTGCCTTGCTACTGGCCTCATGAACCCCACTTCCTCCTGACAGGTCCTTATGGTCCCCTCTCCCCACCCACCTGCCCCCAAACACCATCTGTGACCCCCCCCTTAGTACTCTCAGTGTTGCGCTCCTGACTTTGTTACCTCATTGCCTTGATACTCAGCCTCATTGACCCCCTCTTCCCCCCCCGCCTGAGCCCCATTACTTTTAGCCTTGCTCGCAATGACCTCCCCCCCCCCCACCACTGACATGATACTCAGCATTGGTGATGCAACTGCCTCCAGACTTATCTTCATTGACCCTGCCCCATACTAATCTTCCATGTGGCCCACTGCCGCATCCTCCCCTGCCTGACACCCACTGCCACCCGCTACCTCTCGTGGGCGAGCATTTGAGCTAATTGTCCTGCTGTGTGATAGGCCCTGATCCATTCATGTCATGCCACAGGCTGCATAGTTCCAATGGGAGCCTGGTGCTCCTTCCAAAATGGGTCGCCGGCAGTGTGGGAGGGCTGGCCAAACGTACTCAGAACATCAAGGGCATTTGTGCCGTATGCTGACCATTCTGTAGCTACCCAGAGGGTGGGTATGCTCTTTTGTCTGCCTGCTACAGGAAGGGCAAGCTGGCTGGCTGATTGGCCAACAGGGACCAGGGAAGTACCTGGAGACCGGGAGCGAAATCCTATTACCTCGCCCCTGTAAAGCAAGTGCATTACCACGTGAGCTAATTCCCACTCCCAAGGTAGGGCCAGAGGAACTAAAAATCCCATTGATCGTCATTGCATTGTAGGCTCTGATGTGCCTAAATCCCTTTTGAAAATGAGATTTAGGCCCCCTAAATTAGTTAAGTGTTGCAATGCTGAGTGTAGCACTGCCTAAACATCTTTAAAAAATTGCTTCAGATTACAGCCTTTAACGATGCAGATTCACCATTGACTTTGAAAGCTGGGGTGGGCATGTCCAAGCCATTAATCGTTAGCAATAAACTGAATGAAGGATGAGAGCGTGCATAAAAAACCACAACAGCATAATGAGCACTGCTTTGAAGACTAGCCATCTTATTCATGTATCACAAGTATCCCCTCTTTTTATTCCCTACCCACGGCAGTTAGCATAATATCAATAACAGAGTTTTTTAAAAAAAATTCTCTTAATTCAGGCTAAATTTAGCAACATAAATATTGCCATAGCAGAAGAAATCAGTGGCCCATCTAGTCTAGTACCTGGTCCCTGACAGTGGCCAATAGCAGCTGCTTCATAGGCAGAAACCCCACACCAGATAGTTATGGAATAATTGGCCCATTAGGGAAAAATTTTTCCTGCTCCCAGACCATTAGTGTTTGTTTAACATGCTGACGGTTTATCCCCATACGGGATATTACATTATTACATAATTGTGGATATAATTATCAATAGAAATGCCTCATCATTTTAGAATCCCACCAAACACTTGAACTTTTAGTTTGTGGCAATGAGTTCCATATTTACAGCCTGTGTTGTGACAAAACAGACAGCAAGAGAGTGAGGTGGAGTGATTTTCTTGTAGTTCATTTTAAAAAGTGGATACCTCTCACTTTTATTAAATGTTACCTTGGTCTTGTTGTATGAGAGCGTAAATAAGAGTCCCTGACTTACTCTCAGTGCCATTAATTATTTGCCTCCATCATATCCCTTTGTATATGTCTTCTAGCTAAGTTCTATCCTTTTCATTCAGTTCTATCCTTTTCATTCGCTCCTGATAACAAATTTACCCAGACTACTAATCATTTTTGTTGCTCATTTCTGGACCCTTCTGTTTCTGCTCTTTATTTTTTTTAAGATGGGAATTTGAACATGTCTATCCCGGGAATCTAGCTTTTCAAATCTCCTCTAATCCTTCTATAGGATTTGACCTCTAATCCTTCTATTGAGCTAAATTAGACAAGCATTATTAATGAAGAATAAACAGGCTTTATTTTTGTGAAAATAGAATGGAGCCCTACATGGAAATGATCCACATATAGTTGAATAAGAACACCCATGAGAAACAGCAATATTATTCTGAACATATTATTAAAAAATTACAATTGAGACATTATACTTTAATCTTCAGGAGGGATGAGATTTTCACCCCTGCTCCAGCTCCTGTATGCTGAGTAAAAGGGCTGGAGCAGCATGAAACCTGGTTCCAGTTGAGAAAAGATTCCACTGATTCCGGCACTGCAAACGACAGCCATAAGACTGTCCTCTGATGACCTTCTTGCAAATCCTAGTCTACAAGGATGTGCCATGAGCAGGGCTATGGCACTGTGAAGGCTGTTGGACTGGCTGCAGTAACTTAGACTGACCTACAGAGCAAGGAGCAGCCCAACATTGGAAGGACACAAAGATAGATTTAAGTCACCTTAGGCGCCTAGCCCTCTACACTTGTGAATTCTGTGCTTCACTTCTAAGGCCACGTCAACAGAGCTAGGTTGCTTAGGGGGTATGAAAAATCCACACTCCTGAGCAACGTAGTTACTCTGATCTATCCCCCAGTGTAGACAGTGCTAGGTTGTTCCAGCAACCTAGCTGCCACCTCTTGGGAAAATGGATTAACTACAGTGACAGGAGAACTCCTCCCACTGCTGCAGCAAATGGCTATGCTGACGTGCTTAAGTGTAGACATAAGAGGCAGAAGCACACAATTTCACCTCTGGCCTTTATAATGAGATAGGCTTTCATTTTTCAATGCACAGACTGCAACCTCACACAACAGACAGAGCTAGGTGAAGCCTGTGCTTGTTAGCCAGTTTGTGGCAGTTAGTCAAACAGCAATACGCACTGGTCAAAGTGTGATCATGTGCTACATCCATTGTGAAACATGGCAAGATGCAGAAGCCATTCCTATTGCTCACGCACAGCTATTTAGCAGCACTCCAAATATTTTCCATAGAGTTAATACTGTGCCTTTAAACAAGATCTAGAGCACTTTAAGATACTTATATGTGCAGTGTTCAATAGTTACATCCAGATTTACTTCTAAGTTCCTTGTACAGCTCTAGTCCTTGGAAAGTTTGAGTTAGACGAAGAAGAAGAAACTAGAAGAACTGCATACGTACAGCATGGCTAAATGACAACTCAGGGTGCCATCATAACCATCTACAAGTATTTAAAAGCTGTAAACACCACGGAGGAATTGTTAGGGCACTAGTTCCCAAGCAGACTGGGCACATTTTCTAGAGAATAAGAGGTAGAAGACATTTTTGAGTAAACAAGTAGGTAAAGACATTATCTTTCATAATTACAATGGTCTGAATCTGAAAAAAATACTTACCAAGCTGAATTTTGGATATTTGACTTTTAAATTGGTGTTCAACCTTTAAATTTGAAAAACTATTAAATTTCCAGTTTTTATTCCACTACAAGCACTTACTATATATCCTGCACACTGTTAAGACAAGCATAATTGAACAGTTCCTACAAGTGCCAACGCACCCCATGTATTTACAGGCCCCAGTGCATGCGAATTTGGCATTTCTGCAGCTACAGTGTTGTTATATGCACCCTTTGACACATCCACAGGTAACAATTTTTGCACAACTGTCAGAGATTGGCTTCACTGACAACAGCTTGGATCCAGTTCTCCATTGTGTTTGGTCCAAACCATATTCTCTAGTGTCGGATTGTTGCAATTTGCCTGCCTCCACAATGCCTGAAGATGTTTTCAGAGAACTATCCACAATGACTCCAAGATCTCTTTCTTGAGTGGTAACAGGTAATATAGACCCCATAATTTTATGTGTACAGTTGGGATTATGTTTTCCAATGTGCATTACTTTGCATTTATCAACATTGTATTTCATCTGCCATTTTGTTGCCCAGTCACCCAGTTTTGTGAGAGCCCTTTGTAACTCTTCCTAATCTGTTTTGGACTTTATCTGGAACAGTTCTGTATCATCTGCAAATTTTGCCACCTCACTGTTTCTCTCTCTCTCTCTTTTTCTATTACTGTACAAATAAAAACGACAGCGAATAACAATGCTTTTTGCATTTTTATGCTATCGGGACAAAAAGCACAAACAAGTGTGCTGACATTTTTAAAGTAATGATTAGAATGCAATATTGGGGGCCTTCACTCTCATTTCCATGATTTAATCCCCACTGTATGTAGTTGACTTGCTGAAAGATCACAAAACATGCCTTTGCAGAAAAGTCTTTCAAATTTGCTTCCAGATAAGATCATGAACAGTACAGTGTTGAATATTTCCCTTAGTTGATATCTGTATAGTCCATCATGAGGACTGCATAGTCTTCTGAAATGCATACTCTCCCAGTACTGTATTTTATTTATATGTACACACACAAAAAATAGGTATACACTATATCTCACACTCACCACATAAACCTTTACATTGTTGATCCTAATTTTAAAGTAAATTACTAGAACAGTTTGTGATGTTAAGACCGTGTCTTTAGTGTGATGTTTTGCAAATGCCAGTGGTAATTTTGCTTTATAATGGAAGCTCATGTGAAATACACCTCTATTTGCCTTTAAAAATTCAGCTGAGTTAAAAGCTTTCTGTTGCATTTTAAATTTGCTTTTGTTTAAATAATACGTAAAGATCTATTTTATGAGATGCAAAAGAGGATAACTGTACTCTGCCTTTTAAAAACTGTCCCCTAAAAGAAGCAGTGTTTTTTAAAATGTGTCAGGAAATTTACTTCATGGAAGAAACAAAGAACAGAGATGCAATTTCTTAACTGTATGAGTCTCAGTTTTTTAAAAACTATCAGAACTTTTAAGAATTATTTCATTCTAAAACTTTTTTCTCTGCATTGTAACAGAACTTTGTATTATATGTATATTAGAGCTGTCAAGTGATTAAAAATATTAATCGCAACTAATCGCACAATTAAAAAATTAATCATGATTAATCATGTTATTAATTGCACTGCTAAACAATAGAATACCATTTATTTAAATATTTTTGGATGTTTTCTACATTTTCAAATATATTGATTTCAGTTACAACGCAGAATACAAAGTGTACAGCACACACTTTAGTTTTAATACAAATATTTGCACTGTAAAAAACGAAAGAAATAGTATATTTCAATTCACCTAATACAAGTACTCCAGTGCAATCTCTACAATCTCTATCATGAAAGTTGAATTTATAAATGTAGACTTTCGTACAAAAAAATAAACTGCATTCAAAAATAAAACAATGTAAAACTTGTTTTACAAAAAGTCCACCCAGTCCTACTTCTGCCAGACAAACAAGTTTGGTTACATTTGCAGGAGATAATGCTCCCCGCTTTTTGTTTACAATGTCATCTGAAAGTGAGAACAGTCGTTGGTGTGGCACTGTTGTAACTGGCATCGCAAGATATTTACATGCCAGATGTGCTAAAGATTCATATGTCCCTTCATGGTTCAACCACTATTCCAGAGGATGTTTGTCCATGCTGATGACGGGTTCTGCCAGATAACGATCCAAAGCAGAGCGGACCAACGCATGTTCATTTTCATCATCTGAGTCAGATGCCACTAGCAGAAAGTTGATTTTCTTTTTTGGTGGTTTGGATTCTGTAGTTTCCGCATCAGAGTGTTGCTCCTTTAAGACTTCTGAAAGCAAGCTCCACACCTTGTCTCTCTCAGATTTTGGAAGGCACTTCAGATTCTTAAATGCTGGGTCCAGTGCTGTAGCTATTTTTAGAAATCTCACATTGATACCTTCTTTGCATTTTGTCAAATCTGCTGTGAAAGGATTCTTAAAATGTACATGTGCTGGGTTATCATCCGAGACTGCTATATCATGAAATATATGGCAGAATGTGGGCAAAACAGAACAGGAGACATACAATTCTCCCCCAAGGTGTTCAGTCACAAATTGAATTAATTAATTTTTTTTAACGAGAGTCATCAGCATGGAAGCGTGTCTTCCAGGATGGTGGTTGAAGCATGAAGGGGCATATGAATGTTTAGCATGTCTGGCACATAAATACCTTGCAATGCCAGCTACAAAGTGCCATGCTAATGCCTGTTCTCAATTTCAGAAAAAAGAAAGCCGGCAGCATTATCTCCCCTAAATATAAACAAACTTTTTTGTCTTAGCAATTGTCTGAATAAGAAGTAGGACTGAGTGGACTTGTAGGCACTAAAGTTTTACATCGTTTTGTTTTTGCATGCAGTTACGTAACAAACAAACAAAAAATCTACATTTGTAAATTACACTTCCACAATAAAGGTTTCAGAGTAACAGCCGTGTTGGTCTGTATTCGCAAAAAGAAAAGGAGTACTTGTGGCACCTTAGAGACTAACCAATTTATTTGAGCATAAGCTTTCGTGAGCTACAGCTCACGTCATCATGAAGTGAGCTGTAGCTCATGAAAGCTTACTTCCACAATAAAGAGATTGCACTACAGTACTTGCATGAGGTGAACTGAAAAATACTATTTCTTTTGTTTATCATTTTTACAGTGCAAATATTTGTAATAAAAATAATATAAAGTGAGCACTGTACAGTTTGTATTCTGTACTGTAGCATAAATCAATATATTTGAAAATGTAGAAAAACATCCACAAATATTTATTAAATTTCAATTGGTATTCTATTGTTTAACAAACAGCCCTAATGCTTATACAATTTTTTGAGTAATTTGTCATTTAAAATCTGGTTTTAATATGTCTATGCACCAATGTGGGTACAAGAAAAAGCTGATTTAAACTATTTATTGAAAATATTGTAATTTAAAATCATTCACAACAACTGGAAGTTACACGTCACCAGCACAGAGGAAGGGTATGCTGCTAGTTTGGGGGCACATGTCATAGAGTGGAAGCAGGGTGGAAGAAGGCAGGCTTGGTTTTTCATAGGGGTGCTCTTCTTTCTTCATTGGCTGGTTTTCAGCAGCTCTATTCCCCCTTCTTAAAGGAATCCTGTTGTCTCTTTTAGGCCCCAGTACATTCTACAACTTTCCAAGGAGAATTAATGATTTACAATGGAGTCTAGGCCACTACAAAATCCCAGAGAGCCCCAAATTACATCAGTACCTCCAAGATGAAGGATGACCCAACCTCCACTAAGTGCACAATACAACTAGGAAGCTGGCTGGAAGAGAAACTGCCCATTTTCTGTGTGCAGCTCTGATATGTCTGCAATATAGCTCTATAAAACACTACATTGTAGACTAATACTACAGAATCAACTTATACAATGACTAAATGGCTGGGCATTTGGGGAAATATCATCACTCACAAGATCTCTTTCTGAGGAATGCAAAATGTTTTCCATTACTTTCTTATTTTAAAAAAATAAAAACCAATTTTTTATTTACTTTTTTTCTTTAAAAAAAAAAAGCGAGACTCTCACACTCAAAATGCTATATTTAACTATAATACATTGTTACATTATATTCGGGATCAGGCAGTGCCAAGCCATCACTACCTCAGCATAGACTCAGATGCAGATTCTTTCAATAACTGCTTTGATAAACTCTGATCCTTTGACCTGCAAAACATCTGTTGCCCTTCTAGAAAAAATGTTGGCTCTTTTACTTTTTTGAACTAATACTGCCGTTCTTATGGAGGCTCTGTCTATCACCAGCAGAAGCAGCAGCAGTTTGTTTTCTCTGTGTGGCACCTAGCCTTCCAAACACTTTTATCCATCCAGTTTTTGTAAGTATCCTAAAAATTTGAGAAACAAGGAGAACAATACTGATGCCAATTACTACCCAGATAACATTACCCAGACTACTGCTCCATATACTTACCATAGGCTTAGACACTGGAACAGGTCCACTGTCAATGCTTCCTCCATATCCTGGGAATTTACAATCTGGAGGAGCCCACCCATAGTTACAGTGGCAATTTTTAGTATTGGTGCATACTCCCCTACTGTTGCATTTTTTCTTAGCGTCACAATCGAAATTCAAATTTGGCACACTTGCACATGTCCTATTAAGGCAAATTTTTCCATTACCACAAAATGTGCCATCTTTCACTTCCCCTGTATCAATTACATCAGTCCCAGCATGATGGTCTATACCCCAACACCAGATATGACCCAGGGGAGTTTGTACGACAGTACTATGTTCCTTCAAAGGAGGTATTTTTTCTACATTTTTACACTGAATCCTTCCACACAAGACATCACTGATTTTACATTTTTTGTAATTTGCTCCAGTTTCACCACCACCACAGTTGCCAAACCGGTCACCTCGAGTGTTCAGGTTACTGAAGCAACTTAGAGGAGCTTTTTGTGCACCCCTTCCAAAGATATCTGCACACTGTTTCTTGTGGTTATGGCAGCTTCCCCGATAACAGTAGCCCATGTCACTGCATGGAGTTCCATCTTGTACATACACATTATCTTGGCACCACTTTGAAGTCCCATTGCAATACTCAGGAAGGTCACACTCATCAACAGCTGCTCTGCATAGTTTTCCTTCAGCAAGGTTTCAGAGGAACAGCCGTGTTAGTCTGTATTCGCAAAAAGAAAAGGAGTACTTGTGGCACCTTAGAGACTAACCAATTTATTTGAGCATGAGCTTTCGTGAGCTACAGCTCACTTCATCAGATGTTTACCGTGGAAACTGCAGCAGACTTTATATACACACAGAAATCATGAAACAATACCTCCTCCCACCCCACTGTCCTGCTGGTAATAGCTTATCTAAAGTGATCAACAGGTGGGCCATTTCCAGCACAAATCCAGGTTTTCTCACCCTCCACCCCCCCCACACAAATTCACTCTCCTGCTGGTGCTAGCCCATCCAAAGTGACAACTCTTTACATAATCAAGTCGGGCTATTTCCTGCATAGATCAAGGTTTTCTCACATCCCCCCCACCCTTATGTAAAGAGTTGTCACTTTGGATGGGCTAGCACCAGCAGGAGAGTGAATTTGTGTGGGGGGGGTGGAGGGTGAGAAAACCTGGATTTGTGCTGGAAATGGCCCACCTGTTGATCACTTTAGATAAGCTATTACCAGCAGGACAGTGGGGTGGGAGGAGGTATTGTTTCATGATTTCTGTGTGTATATAAAGTCTGCTGCAGTTTCCACGGTAAACATCTGATGAAGTGAGCTGTAGCTCACGAAAGCTCATGCTCAAATAAATTGGTTAGTCTCTAAGGTGCCACAAGTACTCCTTTTCTTTTTCCTTCAGCAAGAATTTGACACTTTTTACAGCACTTTCCAAAAGCACAAGCCATACCTGGTTTCAGTTTGCACGTGGACTGACAACACAAGTCTTTTTTGCATTCCAGTTCCGAGCCACAGTCACATTCCTCTTCCCCTTCCACCACCTTGTTACCACAGCGCTTCATCCTAAATATTTTGCTGGGTGCTGGGATGTTATATAGGCAGAATCCAGCGCCTTCACGGAGGAGATTAAAATATACTTCACGACTGCAGTCACTGAACTGATCAGTAGTTACATGCACAGCAGCCATGATGCAGCCAACAGTTCTGTTACAAAGACATTTATCATAGTCATGATACATGCCAAGATTATGACCCAACTCATGTGCAACAGTGACTGAAAAAAATGGCACAGAAGCAAAACACCACGTGACAATGGATGCTGCATCTGTCACAAGGCAGATGCCTCCTACATATGCCCGCCCAACACGCCCTCTGTATATTTTAGCCATAAATAGCTGTCCAGCATCATGCTGCAGGCGACGATAGAGCACATCATTCCTCCAGCGGTTAAATTCAGGAAGGGCATTGCCTATAGTATCGGGTAATGTGATGAGGTTGTTTTCTGTCCAGATCTCTAGTCCAACTAGGATGACATGAGCCCCCAAAGCACGATAAAATGAGTCCACCATATTGACCACTTCGAGGACCTGGCTGGTCAGGAGGCTTTCATTCCTTCTAAAAAGGATGAACTGCTCTTTCTCCACCACCACACAGAACTCAATATACGTGGCATGTGTCCATCTGTGACGTCCCGCTGCCACAGCGGGCCCGGTGACCTGGATCTTGGTTCCTTGGTGTTGCAGCTCCTCAGTGGTCACCCCACATGAGGCAGGTGTGCCCTTCACTTCCCCCATCCGATAGAGAAGGTGCTGGCAGGTGGAGGAGGCCTTGATGGGCTCGATCCCGTAGCTCGTCCCCTCGATGTGCAGCAGTCCCCGCAGCCCCCCAGAGCAGGTGCTCAGCACCACCAGTGACTCTGGGGCACCCTCCACGTAGCCCTCGTAGTAGCAGTGGCTTGGGATGAAGGGCTGGCTCCTCACCAGCTCACCCCCCTCGTAGGTGAACACAGGGAGGTGGCCGGCCAGGAACAGGCCCTTCTGCTGCAGGTGAGCAACCAGAAGTCTCCCACCCACCTGCAGCTGGTAGGACACCCGCCCCTCGGCCTCCCGGCCCCCAGGAGGCGCCAGCCGCCGAGGCACCGTCACCTGGTAGCGGGGAAGCCCCGCAGTCCCATCACGGCCCGCGCTAGGCAGGAGGGACCCCAGCAGCAGCAGCAGCACCAGCAGCGTGGAACAGCCCGCCCGCAACGGCCCTGCCGCCGCCATGACCCCGCCCCCCGCGGGGAAAGAGGCGGGAAAGAAGCGAGGGCCGTTCAGGAGGCGCCTTCAACCGCTTCCTCCGCAACGGCTCCTGCTAGCGCGGGCGGCGACGGCTGGTTCCCAACACCGGGGCGCAGGGCATCGCTACACCCGCCCCTCCAGCCCGGCCCCTCTCACGGCAGCCAGCCCGCGCCCCGCTCAGGCCAGATTAAAAAGGGCCAGGGCCAGGGCGCAGATGCTAAAGCAACTCATCCCGCACCCTCTGGAGCTGCCTTCCTGGTGTTCTAGGCTGGGTTGTTTTGTTTGTTGTATATATATATATATATATATTTTAATACACTGACCCTCTTCCAGCCTCTCCCTTGCACCAGTCCCTCAGCAGATTGAGTCCTTTAAGCCCAGCTGCAGGAGATGGAGGATCCTGAACTGAATCCTAGTGTGCTGACAGACCATCCCGCCTTCATGCAGGTGAAGATGAGTAGCCCTGTTACATGGGCGCAGTCAATGGAAGGTTGTCAACTGCGAGGTACACCTTATTTCCTAGAACCAAGCCTCTTTCACATGTTATAGCTTCTAGGAGCCTTTCCTGCTAGGTGCTGTACAAACACCTGGTGTTTAAGCTTACAAATCATAGACGATACTACAGGGGTGGTAGTATTGGAATGTGGAAGTTTGACGTACACACTGGAGGTGAGCATGTCTCTTCCATCCCATTACACAAGACATTTTCACAATCACAGGAGTTTTGTGATTTCCACAGTGGTATTGCACGTTGCTATAAATTGCACATACATTACTTATCGTGGTTTGTCACTCACATTCATGGATAAATTTATCACTTTCATGCTCATAGAAAAATCTGTCATATGTTCACCTTGCATAGGATGTGGGTTAGTTACCAAGTGATTTAGGGTCCATAGCACTTTGAAAAACACCTAAAAACCTCAGACTGTAAACTCTGTAGGGGTGAATATCAAACTCAGAGTACAGGGAACAAAGGTTCAGAACAGGACCAGGGATGACAACACAAGGATTATATAGATAAAAAGTGTTTTAAGGAAAGATTTGAAGGAGGAATGTTGGCAGATAGGAAATGAGAGTCTGTTCCAAGAACATAGGGCATCATCAAGGAAAACACATTGCTGAGAATGGGAGAAAGTAAAACCCCCAAAAAACCAAACCCACAGAAGTAGCAAGGATAAAGTGGAGTGAGAAAGCAGAATTGTAGGTTGAGCACAATGGTAAAGAACTGAAGAGCACTGCATAAAGGAAAAGTCTGCATCATCTCCCTTCGTCACTAGTGTCTGTTATCTTCAGAAGCATGGGATTAGTCACCTAGGTATTTAAAAAAATACCATCACAAACCATTTTAAAATTGATTCAGGAGCACAAATTGTGTACTCTCATTGATTAGAGAGTCTAGCAGTTTATAACAATTATAATGCCTCACTCTTATACAGTACTTTTCGCTTAGGTTACTTTCCATGTTCTTACGTTGTACTCATATTGTATAATGAGCCTCCTACTGAATGAAACCATGAATCTAGCAAATAAAAACAGACTTTGCTACAGAGATATTCAGAAAATGTTTCAAATGCTTTAAAGTGGAACTACTCTGATAAGCGATGGTGAAAATTGCACCTTTTTACTCAGTAGATCTGTAGTGTGGCCTTTAGATTTTAAGGAGTGATGTTACCATGTGTGAGCTAATACATAGTAATGAATATATTTAAGTTACAGAAACTCAACAAGGTAGCCATTCCATCAAACAGCATGCAAAAATAATGAAGTCCTTCTCGGCAGGAATGACAAGCCTTAGTGAAAGTCATCAGGAAGTCCAGATTAAGAAGTTCATTAGTAAAGGTAAAAATCTATGGAAGTAGGTTTCTGGACTATTAGAATAATGGCTATCAACAAAAGACGAGCAGCAGAAGAAAGAAATAAGACATATATAATCTTAAAATCCTGTAAGCAAGTGAATGTCAATGGCCAAGACCTGAGAAAAAGCAATTCAAAAATAAAAATAAAGCCATAATATATTTGGGGAGGCAAAATGATTATCACTCAAAGGGAGTAACACTAAATGACTTCCAAAGCAGAGAAATTGCTTATAGACTCAGAGCCAACTGCTCCAAGCTAGGTTTCAAACAAAATGACAATTCTACGTTACACTCCAATGATGAGATCAACGTTGAGATCCATTCTGCATTTGCCTATGAATTCTGACAATATTCTCAATCATGACATCTGCTTAGTATTGGGGAACTTCAGTGCCAAGGTTGGGGATAACAGAGAAAAAGGAATGGGCAAGACTGGCTTTGGTTCCCAAAATAAGAAAAGTTAAAGACTGGTGTCAAGGCTGATTCCTTACTCTGGCACTGAGTGCAGAAGGTGGGGGCCCGCAAGGATTCTAAAAAATTAATACTGGCTACTCCAGGCTGGTATTAAACTCACAAGGTTACAGCTTTTCTCTGACCTTGAATGGGTAGATGCTGCCACCACCGAAGTGCAAAAAAAACCCCAACCCTTTTTGGGACCCAGGAAGGTGCACTTGGGAATTCCTCCCTCTGGGGTACCCTCAAGCCCTTTCACTGCCCCGCCCCCCGGGAAGAGCTGACAAAGAAAAACAAAGGAAATCAGCTGTTGCCACCAGCTAATTCAACAACTTGTGCACAAACCTCTTAGGACACACAAAAAACCCAATCTTGTTCTTAAAAAAGGTAAATTTTATTAAAAACAAAAAGAAAAAATACATCTGGAACTTAGGCTATTGCTAGATTTAAAAAGAGCAAATACAATAAATGGTTTTCTTGAGGTCCAGCTTAATGGTTACAAGCAAAACAAAAGCATTTGGGGGTTAGTACAGAGGAGTCCACAAGCCTTACAGAAATAAAAGAGATAAACCTAATCGCGTCTTCCTAGACATTTTCTGATCTGCTTACATATTTGGGGTTTCAAATGAGTAGTTTCTAGGTATGATTGGATGATTTTTCATACCTGGCGCAAGTTCTTACAGCATAGTTTCAGCCCTGTCCCTGCTCTCCGGGAGAATAACCCAGACAGACAAAAGGGCAGTCTTGTTTCAATTTTAAAAAGTTCTAGCCCTTCCCTTGGCTCTTTTGGTCAGGTGCCCACTCCCTTCCTTTTACCTATGGACTTTTTAACCCTTTACAGGTAAAGCAAGTAGAGAACAACTACTAAAAGGGATTTTATAGCTAACTGGCTGGCTGGGTGTCCATAAAAGGGAGCTACCTCCCCCCACCCCGTTTTGTTTATTACAACTGGTATAACTGTGCCTGCTTTCAGGCCTCATAATTGGTGGAAAACTATTTTCACACAAAGATACCTATTAAGTAACTTGGAATTCCCCAGATGAAGTCACTAGGAATCAGGCTAGCCATGGTATTGAAAGGAAATTTAGATCAACTCTCCAGAAGGTCAGAGCATATATCTGAAGGCACCACAATTTGCGTGTGGAAAGACTGAAGATCAAACTTGAGAAAAAACAAACCAACCCAAAAAGTACCAAGAAAATTGTCAGCAAATGAAAAACAAACTAGACATTAGAGCAGCAATTTCAAACTGAATTGAAGAACAGATTTCAGGTGATACAAGATTTAGGGCAGGTCTACATCATGGGGCTAAGTTGACTTAAGTTATGCAATTCCTTAGGTCGACTTATTGCGGTGTCTACACCATGCTGGGTCAATGGGAGAAACTCTCCCATCAACTTACCTTATGCTTTTCATTCTGGTGGAGTACCCGAGTCAACAGGAGAACGTTCGGTGATCGATTTAGCGAGTCTTCACCAGACCTGCTAAATCAACCCCTGGTGGATCGAACGCCGTGCATCGATCCCCTGGTAAGTGGATACAAGCCCTTAGATCTACTATAAGAAGTCAACATTGATATGTCATGGTCCTTTCTGTTTGACACTATCATAGATACCACCACAACTGTAGTTAGTTTCCAGAGAAGCAAACCTGTAGTCTGGATAAGTGAGGACACATGAAACTACGTGTAAGAAAGGAAAAATGCCAAAGCAAATATCAACTCAAAAAATCAGCAAAAGTTGTATAAAAACCAAGGACAAAGACGTGTGAGAAGAGATAAAAAGGAAGTACGTGGATAATATTGCCAAAGAAGCTGAAGCAGTTGCTGAATAAGGTGGCAGAAGAACAGTTTATCAGCCAATACGTTTCTATCTGGCAAGTTTATACCAGCTGGAGGACCTGGTTAGGGATAAACAAGGAAAGACCTGAACAAAAAAAGAACAAAGAACGATGGGCAGTGCACTTTTCAGAGGTGCTGGGCAGTGCACTTTTCAAAAGTGCTAAACAGAACACTGTAGGAAATTTTTGACTGACGAAGAATTTTAACACCTAGTACCAGATACTGTACATCACAAACAAATGGAAGATGCAATAAAAGTTAAAACCTGGGACAAGAGCTGCAGGTGAAGACCAAGTCACCAAGGAAGTGAAAGCTTCTGATGAGACCAGTGATAAAAATCACTGAACTTTTCACAGTATACAACTGGAAAAAGCTTCCAGAACAATTGAAAAATAGCTTTATAGTCAAAATACCAAAGAAAGGTGACCTAAGTGACTGCAGTAACTGGTGAGGTATTACCTTTCTTTTTAGTGATCAGCAAAGTCTTCTGCAGTATCATCTTAAACAGGATAAAGAAAGAAGTTGAGGGATAGCTAAGGGAAGAGCAGGCTAGATTTTGACAGGAAGGTCATGGGCTGACCAGATTTTCATTTTAGGAATAATCACTGAAGAGCACATCAAGTGGCAAAACCCATTCATCATACAGTTTAAGAAAACATTTTACAGCCTCCATTGTGATTCACTTTGCAACATTTTGAAGTGTTATGGTATGCCAATAAAAAAAAAACATTAAAGCTTTTTAAAATAAATCAAGACGCAGCTTGCAGTTAAAGCAAATGCAGACTTGAGCAAATGGTTTAACATACACACCGATATCAAATGAGGATGCACCTCTCTTGTTTGGTATTACTGTTGACTTTATTATCAGAAATAGAAGAGACAGATACAACATAGGCATCACATAACAGTACACTAGGAGATTTCGATTTTGCTAACATAGCTCTAAGTGACAGCTCAACTAACATACAAGCAAATACCAAAAAACTCTCCAGTATTGTGAAATAAATATGAAATTATGAAAAAGCAAATTAATGAGAATTTCAGTAACTGCCAACTCAAACAGTATGTTAGAAGGCAAAGGAAAGCAATTCATATACCTTGGCAGTAACATGCAAGTCCATGGGGATATCCAGAAGGAAAGAATGTCACAACTTGGCAAGATGGCAGCTGAATTCACAAGATTAAACAAGATTTGGTCATCAAAAATCTGCAATTTAAAGACAAAACTACAAATCAACTCAAATTTTATTTCTACTTTAACATATGGGTGTGAAAACTGGAAATACACCAAAGGCATGGACGGATGTCTAATTCCTTGAGGAAGATAGTAGATATGAAAAGGAATGAATTTATAACAAATGCTGAGATTCACCAGAAAGTTCAACAACTGATCTCCAAAGTTATCTAGAAAAGATAGAAATATCTAGGACGTGTTAAGAAGAAAACCAGAGGGTCTGCCACAAGCAGGCATGCCATTGGGTAGCTGGTGGAACATGTAAATGGGTCCAGTTGAAAGAATCCCTCCACTGAACAGTACTTCAAGGGAAACCATTTGGGATTTAACAATATAGAGGACATGCAAAGTGTAGAGCAGGTTGGAAATTTTGACCAAAAAAATGTCAAAAATGCTGATTAATCAAAACAGAAATTTTGTGGAAAAGTGTCAGTTTTGGAAGAACTTGCATCAGGGAAAATTCTCAGGTTCAGGGTGGAAATTATGGTGAAAACCAGAGAGAGAGGCTGCAGAATAGCTCATAGCTGAGTGGTTAGGGTACTCATGTGGGATGTGAAACACCCAGCTTCAAGTCCCTCCTCTGAGTTAGGCAGAACAGGGATTTGAACCTATGTCTCTCATATCGTAGGTGAGTGCCATAGTTACTGGGGTCTCTTGTGATTTTTCACAACAAAATTAAAAAGTTCTCCTTTTTGTTCCAAGAGAAAAAAAAGTTTTCAACAAACCTTGAATATTTTTGTTTTCCGGCTAGCCCTAGCAAAATGCAACCCAGAATAGGCAGGGATGGCTGAGATTTATTCATGCCCCCAACAACATGGGAAAGAGTTAGATTCAGAAATTCATCAAGCAGTTTAACATTTTAAAGCGTTTGTGGTATATATTAGTGCGTACTGTCTCAGTGAATAGCTGATTCACTGTACAATACATTAAAATGTACACATAACCAAGTAAAATTAAAAGGCAATTTTAACGTAAATCAAATTGAATGGGAAAACAGTAATTCAGATATAAAACTAGTGCTACATGCAAGTCTTAAAAAAAAAAAAAGCCCCCGCTTTAAACAAAACAACAAAACTCAGACCTGAGTTTTGAAACAGCTTCATCTTACGTTCTTAGCTATACTAGTGGACCAGCCTAGGAGTACTTCCAGAATGTTACATTCAGTAAGTGATAATGGATACAACTTGAGTAGAATATAGAGAAAGTAGTTAATGGGGGAAAAATAGATTGTGTATTTGTTCATAAACACTGAATTTACACATTGTACAATTCATGTGGCTGGAGACTGATCTTCTTCTTCTACGTATAGTCCAGGAATACAATCAGAAGAATACCATGCTGTGCTTAAAATCTTGCAGTGAATGCACTAGTTTTCAAACAAGTTTCCAGCTGGCCCGGAACTAAAGAATTTTTTTTCTAAACGTAAGGACCTGGAAACCAAATGCCACTGTGCATGTGGGATGAAACAAAACCAGTAGCCAGAAGAATCCACCCATGTATTACATGCATTTCCCAAAGCAGAGCAGCTCTGGATACCCACTAAATCCTACTTTTAAGAGTATCTGGGCTGGGAACATGTATACTTGCTTTATCTGGATCTGTAACTTATTATCATAGTGTTGCATTTTTCTAATGGCTCACTGAGTAGAGAACTTCAAACTGCCACACCTCTCCTTAAAATTTTAATCCGCCGCACAAGCCTGCAGAGAGAGGCACTTGAGGTGGAGCACCAGTGATATGAGAGGAGGGAAGCTGGCAGGGCATTCTCTTCAGTTCCCTCTTTCCACTGGTCTGTAGGCCCAGTGTGATGTTGCACCCCTTAATGCTTTATAGAAATATGCTTATAAATGTAAATATGACATAACTGGAATATGTTTTATGCTACATATGCCATGTAACATATCTTTGAAAAGGTTACGTTCTACTGAATGTATTCGTCCTATTCGTATGCATGCATAATTTTTATATCTGAAGTTATGAGCGTTGGCTCTATGTTTGTATTTAAAGTGTTTGCTGTAGGAAGCACTTAAGACAGATTTGGTCAACATAGCGTGAAGGGGTTATTCAAGTAATTGGGAGTACTTAATTAACAATGAACATTGAAAGACACCAATCCACATCTGAGCTTTCCTGGGAACGTTCAAACTAACACGTGGGCAATGGCATTGGCCTGTAGAGAACTGAGTCATGCATGGACAAACGACTTGCCCCTGTGACTCTAAAACTCCATCTTGTAGCTATGATTCTACACAGGGGGAGAGAGGGGTTTCCACTCACAAGAGAGAGACTATATAAGCCCCTGGAAACCCCTCCGTTTTGTCTTTAGCTGGCTCAAGAGATAGCCTCTCCACCCCAAAGAGACGCCTGAAAGAAACTGGAACAAAGGACAGTAACTACAGGGGCGTGAGTGATTGTTGGACCAGACTAGGAGGAAGCCTAGTCTGTAAAAGAAGCTTATTGGAACATCTCTGAGGGTGAGATTTACCTGCATTTAGTTTCTTACTGTATTAGGCTTAGACTTGCATGTGTTATTTTATTTTGCTTGGTAATTTACTTTGTTCTGTCTGTCTATTACTTGGAACCACTTAAATCCTACTTTTTATACTTAATAAAATCACTTTTTGCTTATTAATTGACCCAGAGCAAGTAATTAATACCTGGGGGAGCAGACAGCTGTGCTTACCTCTCTATTAGTGTTATAGACTGCAAACAATTCATGAGTTTACCCTGTACAAGCTTTATACAGAGTATAACATATTTATTTGGGGTTTGGATCCCATTGGGAACTAGGTATCTGGGTGTTGGAGACAGGAGCTCTTCTTAAGCTGTTTTCAGTTAATCCTGCAGCTTCTGGGGGACGTGGTTCAGACCTGGGTCTGTGTTTGTAGCAGGCTAGCGTGTCTGGCACAACCAGGTAAGGTACTGAAGTCCCAAGCTGCCAGGGAAAACGGGCTCAGAGGTACTCCCAGCACATTAGGTGGCGGTCCCAAGGGGGTTTCTGTGACACAACCTGTCACACCCAGTTTATCAACCTTCAGGGTGTACTCCAACCAGCAGAGGGGTGATAATGTGAGGTTGAATAGTGAGGGCGGACACTCTTGCCTCCCCCTACACTTTTTTTTTTCTTTTTAAAGTCTTCCTTATCTTGTGTATCTATTGTAGTAATTGTTATATTGCTAATTGTTGTAATGCATATTTTTAAATGGATGACAGGGCACCCAAAGCTTAATATGAGCACTTTTTGGATATAGTGTAAATGGAAAGAGTAAGGTTTCCAAGAAGTTAGATTTGTTTCGTGATGGCAACCATACAAAAAGCTTTCCATGTTTATCGGTCACGTTAGAGTTAATGCAAATCCTTACATCCCACTAGGTAAGGATATGTTGTGTAGGATTTGCATTTAAAAAAAAAAAAAAATGAACTGAGACCGAAGACTGATACACTGTTTTAGGTCAATTTTCTTCAAGGTAAGTCTACGAATTCCCTAATCCAACACGTGAGGATGTGCCAAATCCTAAAGAAGGCAAATGTACATGTATATTCAGAGAGGATTCACAAAAGGAATTCCAAATAGCATATTGCAATCAAACATGAAACAGAACCAGTGATATAACAAGTGTAGCTTTAACAAAAAACATTTAATGCAACATTATGTATGCCTTACATTTAC
Source organism: Lepidochelys kempii (assembly GCF_965140285.1). Taxonomy (NCBI): domain Eukaryota; kingdom Metazoa; phylum Chordata; order Testudines; family Cheloniidae; genus Lepidochelys; species Lepidochelys kempii. The sequence continues at coordinate 25,734,523 of NC_136388.1, read as the reverse complement.
TCCATTTTCTAAAGGAAAATTTAGACAATAACTAATCCTGCACAGTGTATTCCTGCCATGATTTTTATCTACCATAAGTCACTGCCTTATTCTGAAATTTCAGTCAATACTGATCACTGGGTACAACAGGAAAAGCAAGAGTGATGGAATAATTGGGATGAAAGAGGGAGAATTTGATTCTTACCACTGTACACTTTAACAGCTGCTTTGTCTAGAAGTTGGCTGTAGTTTACATTTAAATATGAATATAGTTACTTTCAGTTGAAAATTCTGAAAGAAAGATGCTGCTTGGTTTGAACCCCTTTTGACTACTAGACCTGATTACTTTTCCCCAAAAAAACCTTAATGTGACATTTTCCATGGACAGCAGGAACATCTGACGAATTAGATAGTACAATATAACACAATATTTTGAATTTTAAACACCTTTTCCTTGAAAGAGTTACAGTTATAAAGAAGCCAAGTATAGACAGGACAAAATAAACCACATACACTAATGGACGCCAACATCATTGCACTGTCATATTTAAAAAGCTACATTAAACACTGGATGTCATGCACCTACAGCCATTATAAACTACTGAAATTAACTGCTCTTCAATATGAGTGGAATTACTGAGTTGCCCTAGAAAGTCTTTCATCTAGCTAGACAAAAAGCTATAAAATAAAAGGAAACTAGTGAAAGTGTCATCTTCTCAAACACCAACATAATAGCGTCAACTGTAACGTTCATTCTGAAATCGAGGGGCATAGTTTCTGGGACTTTCATTCTCCTGTGTTGTGATTAGGTCTATAATGGCTGTCAGCACTGCAGTGTCCCTGGATTTAGTGTCATTCCAGTCCACAGGGTGTGGGTTTTCAATTTTTTCTTGTAGAAGGTCATCCAGTTCTCTTCTTAAATCCTGTAATAAGAAAGTTTGTTGGAATAAAAATAGATACAATCTAGAAAATTATCGTTTAACACTACTATGCAAGTTATTAAAAATCATGTGGACTCTCAGTTGTACAAGTATCTTTTATCCTGCTATAAATAGCCATCATACCCCTCATGACAACCATAACATCCAACTAATTTCAACATTGTCACTTAAAAGATCAAAATCTGCTTTTAAAGTAAGCAAAGAGACAAAGTGGGTGACGTAATATCTTTTACTGGATCAACTTCTGTAGGTGACAGAGACACAAGCTTTTGAGCTTGAACCTGAACAAGAGCTCTGTGTAAGCTCAAAAGCTTGCGTCTCTGTCACCTACAGAAGCTGATCCAATGAAAAAATATTACCTTACCCACCTTCTCTCTCTCCCTAATATCCTGGGACCCACATGGCTACAACAAAACTGCACAGAACAATTTTAAGTAATTAGCAGGTTTTTTTTCTTAATAATGGACTCCGGGGTGATGTTTCTGAGCTACGTCCTCTTTAGAGAAGTATAAATATATGTGGATCTCTGAATATCTTGTTCTACTGGCCATTAAAAGGCCAGCATTTCCATTAATTGCCACTATTTTAAGGTTAAGAATTCAATTAACTTAATAAATTGTGATTTTTCTTTTTATATAGTTACAAGTAATCTCCAACATTAGGACTGAACTACTGAGTAAAAAAAAATTCACCCTCCACTCACTTTACTTTGTGCATTTGATGGCATTTTGTATCTAATTAGTTTCAGAGTTCTCCTCTTTAGACAATTTCACCCTATTTGCGTGGGGTTCCCCCACCCCGACAAAGGGTGAGAAACTTAAAAAAAAAAAACACAGGAAAAAGTGATTGGAAAAACTAAAGTGACAGGAAAACTCAAGGGCAGACATGGTAAATTAAAAAAACCAAATTAGATTTCAAGTTAATACTGTTTTGGAAGTCTGACAAAAAATGCTAGAAACTAGGTCAGTATTTTTCTACATAAAAACTGATTTGTCCATTTAAGTTATTAAAGTGCAAAATATTTTCTCTTTTCATACTTCTGCACTCTTGGCCCTCATGACTACTTCAATTTTTAAAATACTTGGAAATGGGATTAAGAGATGGTTCAAGGACCAGACCTTACTCTTTCCAGCAGAGGATCAATGCCAAAATTCACTGTTAGCCAAGGGACCATAAATAATTTTAAAAGGTCCATATCTTTAACCATTAGGGTTAGAAATTAATACCTTTTACCATCGGAAACCAGATTAATAGATTAAGGCCAGATGTGATCATTTTGATCATATAGTTTGACCTCCTGCATAACACGGATCATAAGACTTCCCTGAGATAATTCCAGTTTGAATTATAGCTTTTCTTTTAGAAAGATATCTAATCTTGATTTTAAAGTTTCCAGTGATGGAGGATCCATCACAACCCTTGTTAAATTGTTACAATGGTTAATTACTCTCACTGTTAAAAAACTGCACTTGAATTCTAGGCTGATTTGTCTATCCTTCACTTTCCGGCCACTGGATCATGTTATATCATTGCCTGCTAGACTGAAGAGTGCTCTTATAAATTTCTGTTCCCCATGTAGGTATTTATAGACTAACCTTTTTTTTCATAAGCTAAATAGATTGAGCTCCTTAAGTCTCACAATAAGGCTTTTTAAACTCCTTTAGTCATTCTTGTGGCTCTTCTCTGAACCCTCTCCAATTTCTCAATATTGTAGGGTCCACAAGTCAAGAAGAAGTGGACACAGTACTCCACTAGCAGTTGCAGGAGTGTCAAATATAGAGGGCAATATAATATTTTTAACTCTTACTTGAGATCCCCCTATTTATATATCCCAGGATCTCGTCAGTCCTTCTAGCCACAGCATTGCAGTTGGAGCTCACATTCAGCTCATTATCCAACATGACTCCCAAGTCTTTTTCAGAGTCACTGATTCCTAGGATAGAGTCCCCCATCTTGTAAGTATGGCCTACCATTCTTTGTTCCTAGATGTAGGACATCACATTTCGCTATACTAAAACACATGACTTGAGTTCATCTTATCAAGGTGATCCCAATCTCTCTGTATCAATGACCTATCCTCTTCATTAGTTACTACTCCCCCAGTCTTTACCAAGAGAGCTTGTAGATGACATAAATACTGATTTTATGTCCCCACCTCCCTCCTGACCACTGATAAAATTAAATAGTGTAGAGCAGAGAACTGATCCCTGTCAGATCCCACCAGAAACATAGCTGCTCTATGTTGAAACTAGGATTCTCGCTTTTCATTATTTATTAGCCCTGCAGGTCATAGTTATGACATTTAAAATCACGAGAAACACAAGGTAGGTGAGAATATCTTTTATTGGACCAACTTCCGTTGGTGGGAGAGGCAGAGACAAGCTTTCATCTCTTCCAATAAAAGATATTCTCACCTACCTTGTCTCTCATATCCTGGGACCAACACAGCTACAACAACAGTGCAAAAAAACAATCATATCATTTTGATTGCCATCCACATGCATCTTACTCTCTGAGTCACACATGATTTTGAGAGAGAGAGAGAGAGGATAAGGTAATATCTTTCAGTTGGACAGGATCCTATCGAGAACCACTAGAACAAGACAGTTCTTTATGGTTCTAAGAACCTCCTGTGTAAATATGCATTTAAAGAATTAATACAAAGCCTTGTTTTTTTAAAACAGGAAGTCAAATTAAAAAGGACTAGTTAGATGGAAGTTTAAAAACCTGAAACTCCATATACTCTTTTGTAAATAGGTATACTGTGATCTGTTTTATGAAGGGCCCTTCCGTCTAAGCAAGTTATTATTTTTGATATTACTATGAAAAGCTGCATAAAACAAAGGCAAATGGACTATCACCTTAACTAGATTTCCTATCCTAGCTGGAGACTCAAAGACAATCCATTCATCCACTGCAATAGTATCCTGATCTTTATCCTTCTGGATGGAAATATCTCCGCCGAAGAACAAAAGACAGTATGGAGAGACCTCTGTACAATCATACAGGTAAATCTGTAACAAGTCAAAAGTATTCAACAACACTAGAAAGCATATTAATACATCCAAAATGACATTACTATGTTACTTAATAAAAAATAAAAAACATTACCTAAGATGGTTTAAAGTCATTTTTGAATCAATAAATCAACTTAATTTCAATCCTGCAGCGAATCACTCAGTTCTAACACGATTCTATAATCATATTTTTTTATTAATGTGAAGACTGAAAGTGTTCATGAATGCTGACAATTTCCCTTAGCACAAAGCTTAGGTGAAGTCAAACAATTACTTATCCTCCTAGTTAAGGTAGTTGCATGGGAGTCCCAGTTAGAGCAAAAAAACCTTTCCTTTCCAGATGCACTTAATGGTATCAAGTGAAGGAACAATCTTATTAGAAGCAGTTGTTTTACCATTAGACTTATCCAAAGGTATCAGTACACAATGCACTACATTATAGATGCAGTGTACTGAACCCAGGTCTCTACCCCAGGGAACTGACAATCTGCAGGTATGTAAGTTCAAAAGAGTACAAAAAAACCCAACAGTGGGCATATTATACGCAGAATTCTACATGACAAAGGCAGGCCCTTCGAAATTTCCCTCAATCCTCAAGAAGCAAACAGAGGGAGATTGAAAAACATTAAGTTGAAGACTGTTCCAGAAGAATGGGATGGCATCAGAGGCAGAAATTCTAATGTGGGCAAAGAGAGCCAAGGGGGCTGTCAAAACCAGAAATATGGTCAGAAGGAGTGCAGAAGGAGATGTGGGAAAAGGTGAAGTAGGGGTTGGAAAGTTAGAAATTGGAGAGAAGCTAAAGAGAGCAGCAGCTGATTTGTCACACCAGCAGGAAAAGGCATCTCAGCAGCTGAGTTCTGGAGGGATTGAGAGGAGAAAGATGGGCACAGAGGGAAGTACTAATGGCAGAGATGGTCAGCAGTGTGAAGTTTGCAGCAGCCATGCCAACCACCACCTATGGATTCATATTAGCTACCAAGCTTCCTGAAGATTCAGGGTGTTTACCTTGTGCAAGTTCATGACAGGTGGTAATTGCAGCTAATATAGCTGTCTGGAGTGCAGATTAAAATATGTAAGATACTTAGTGTTTCAATATGAAAAGATTTAACAGGTGGCATCACGCCAGATGGCAACCCACTTCTTGAAAACATACTATTTTTTAAGACAATGTTTTCGTAGTCAAGATACTAAGTAGGTGCAATTAATAAGCTAGTTATATACATTTATAAAATGCAATATTGTCTTGATTTTAACAGAAGTTACCTGTCCACTTTATTATATCAAATATTAAGTTGTACCAAACGCAAAATGCGGCTTTATGTTTTAAAAAGTTTACTTATTTAGTTTAAAAAATACATTACCATACAGATTCAGAAAGTAGTAAAAGTGTTCACTTACGCTGCTAGTTCTCATCTTTAAGTGATACACAAGCCAGTTATAATGGAATTCTGTCTCTTCCACGTTAACAGATTTAGGATGAATGTTAACTGTTCCATCTGTCTTGGTGCAAACTTTCACCCTTTATAAAAAAAGATTTTTCACCAATTAGAGGTAAACAGATATTCACAGATTCTGAAAAGGTACATCCATATTTTATCCAAAAATTGATAGCCTTTTCATCAAATTCTGCACTGCATTGTTCTAAATTTCTGAAAATAAGTGACATTCAAAAACAGTTTTTACCTCTTCCCATAAAGCTGTACCTGGTTAAGAATGCATATTAGGAGGTTAAACTGTCCCTTGTTAGTGAAGCCAGATATAGCACCCAGTTTTTAGGCATTTATATCTAACCGCTATTTCTTTCAAACAGGAAAACATTCATGACATTTTCACCCTTTCTCAAAAGGGAGCACTTATGAGTTTACTTAGAAAGGTTGGCATACAATGCAAATTGCCAAAAAATTCTTGGAAAACACCTGCAAATCACCTGCATATGTGAGCTCTCTCTATAACAGGTACTTGAGATTCAGAGAGTGTAGGAAAATAGAACAAAATATTATTTACAGCAATAATTAGCCCAGTAATCAAGTAAAAGGGTATTGCATGGATAACCTATAGGAATCCTCACTAAATCAAATCCCCTTTTTGAGTCCCCAAGGGAACAAGAGGAGGAGAAACCAACTGCAAGATGCACATTGCATAGTTATTTTCTTCTTTCTGGAGCTCATTATCGTAGAGTTCCAGAATTGAGTACACTTACTTCAGGGCAGTGATTTTCCAAAAGTGGTTCATAAAGCCTTGCTTGCTACTGGCCCACAGAAGGGAGTGTTTTACAAAGTGGGCACTGGGGTGTTGGAAAGAGAGGCAGTCAATAGGAGAACTTCTTGCAAAGTGGTCTGTAGAACAAAACAATTGTTTTAGGCAGCAGTAGAATCCTTCAACTGGGCCAGTGCTGCTCATTTACATTCACCTCGCTTAACCTGGTGGCAGAAATGCAGTATTGCCCCATCCTACTGAGTTGAATGAGGAAGCTACAGAAAACGCTCTTAGGATTGGTTTAACTTTAGTTTTGATTTTGAAAAATGGTAAGGTTGGGGACTCAGTCACTAATGATCTCCAGCACCTAATCAAGCACACTAGGTTCAGTTCAGGCTGAGTGTTAACAAGAACTGGGTCTTCATCAAAGTGGAATGTTGATCAAAGGTGCACTACTCATGCTATTAATATGAGAAACATGTAGATTGTAGGAAGTGGTAAGCAAGTGGACTAGTGCTGCTGGGGTCTCTTTCTTTCCAGCCACCGAAGGGGATGGGAGAGGATGTAATGTCTCAAGTGTAATTGCAGAGAAAAACTGATAGTGTGATTCTTTGACAGTCATGCTGTTTCCATATTTGCGATATTACACGTTTATGCAACATTGTCAGGTCATCCTTTTAAGGATGTATTTGCAGGTCTCCAACTAAGTATTGCTGATTTAATTAACTGCATAGCTCACATAAATTAACCCACATCTAGGATTAGTTACACAGAAGATTGCATCTAAGTACTTCAAAGTTACTGGTTAACACCTAAAAACCACCTGTGCAGCAAAGAATTTGAATACAAACATGAGATTAAAGCCTTACATTTTTCTCTTTTTGCTAAAGCTTTTACGGATCTTTGCAACTTTTGGATATAAACCAGCACAGATGACTGCTTTGAGTAACTTCTCATTATCTGTAGAAGACAACAAAGTAAATAATGCATTCTACAAACCATGAATTAGACGATCAAATATCCTCTGTCTTTTTCCACTGTTTACCTGAGTTGGTATTAGATTTGGGATCTCGGGGGTTTTTACTACTCACAAACCCAGCTGCAAGGAGATGTTCAGCAAACTGTCCTTTCATGTTAAGCAGCATCTAGGGTACAATATCAGGGTACAACATAACTCTTCTTGGAGAATGATGCTCTGTCAAACATTTTTTTCCCCACAAGTAAACATTTCCTGTCACACCACACTACTAAGATGACTACCTGAAGTGTATTTGAAGAGAGAAAATATTCCCAGCAATAATCCTTTTCACTTCTGAAACCACGTCGCCGGACCTCTTCCCAGCCCTGAAAATACAAAATACTTTCAACTACAGTTCAAAAGGGCACATATTTACTAACATCTATATGTAAAAAACAGAAAAGGGCAAAAAGTATAGCTATACTTTTCCCCAAGGGATCAGAAGTGCACCCTTTTATGTTTGATTTTCATGTAATGCAAATAATCTGCCAGGTGAAGGTAATAGATAGTATATAGAAAAAGTAAAATGACATTTTGATTCATTTTTTGTTTAATCAGTCTAGTTGTGCATTGGATATTTATTTGTTAAAAATTAAGTTTGAGCTCTAATCTTAGCAGTGAATGGAGTTATAACAGCAAACAACAGTTCTTGATGACAACAGCAGTAGCCTGGAGCTAATAGTGCAGCAGGACTTTTAGGCCAAGTATTTTCTTAGTTCTCATTGAAACATGGGAAAAGCTAAAGAAAGAATCTCCCCAAGACTGGTGCAGTCAGTCCCAGCCCCCTGTAGAGTCTGAGAGAAAAATTATGGACTTTGTTGATTTTTAAGGGAGGATGAGTGGAAGTGACTAAAACTAAAAAGAAAAGGTTTGATATCCATGTATTCAATACAAAGCATTTTATATTTAATAGCTATTTAGACATCTGCAACATATCTATGAAGTTACCCTTTCTCCCCACCTCTCCCTAATGCTACCAACAGGGAATTAGGTTATTACTACTACTATCATGTCAGAAACAAGGTTCTGAAACACTAGCAGGGCAAACACGGTTTTGTGTTGTGTGAAGAGGCCATACACAAATGCTTTGTGAGTGTATGGGAATGAGATTTGATTTTGAATCAAGTATTTTGTTTCAAGAGTTCTTCAGTTAAACTGAAAGCACAACTTCAAAGGCTAAGCCAACTGAACATTTAATTAAAACGGACTTACCACAAAAGCATTCACAACAGTTAGATGGTCACTTTTAGTATTCTTTGATAATTCTTTTCTTCTTGCATCTGCTACTTTCTCTTTGCCCTTTAAAGAAAACATAAAATTAGAATATACCACACATCCATGACTCTGGCAAGCTATTTTTCTCCCAATTTTTTTTTTTTTTTTTTATAGTAAGGATAAACGTAGCAGTACTCTATGCATGCAAATTAAAGCTACCTCCAATAGGTAACAACAACACTCTATTGTGACAGATTGGTGGGCCACACTTATGGAAAACTTAAATTTTAGATTGACATTTTTAAGCTGAAGTATTTATACTGCCTCTTACTAATATCCTGCCAAGTTTTAAAATGTAAAGAATTTGTTCATTATATTTGCAATTCTCTTTTTAGATACTTTACCAGTGGAATCACAAAGGGGTCCTTGAAGCTGAGGCTGGCTGCAATTGTGAGTACTGGATCTAAGCAACAGAATAAAGCTCCAAAGAGGATCATTTTTCCAATATGTGGCTCAACAGGCAATCGTGCCAAGTGGACACCTAATGGAGTCAGTTCTTCTTGTCTATCCAAAGCATTCTGTTAGAAAAAGAAACACACTTCTTGAATATGGGGGTAGGAGAAGAATTTTTTGAAAACAGGCATTGTACCTAGTGAAGAAGGGGAAAACATGACAGCTGAAGAATCAAGAATCAAACTTGAATTTTTTTGAGTTTAATTTATGTATTATGCAATACAGAACATGGAGCGCTAGAATGTCTTCAAGAAGGCTACTTTAACAACAATCATCCTTTTATTTAGGCTTTAAAAAGCTTATTGGTGTTAGTAAAAGTTTATTGGACAAAGTACTTCTTGAGTATGTGAAGGCACTACCCTAGATGGAAAAAAGAGACAACAACAATAGATTTGAAGACACTATAAAGTGCTCTTCTGGTTTTTTTTTTACTCCATTTGTTACCATTCCTACATCTTTTCCCCTTTCTGTTCTGGACTCTGTTTATCCCTCCTTTTGCTACTAATGTTCTCTTCCCACGCCCCTACCAACTATGCCACCGAGTTTTTCCTTCTGCTTAAACTTGTTCACAATCCCTTCAACTTGTGAATAAGGTTGTGGATCCTTCCAAATGCTGCACTGCAACTAAACAGGCTGCTTCAATTGATATGCGTAGGTAACAAAAAGTACCAACTGAAAAATCATCAGCACAAGTGTGTCACTAAACCCTATCATCTGAAAACCAAAGCTGCACTTGACAACTGATTGACACTTCAAAGTGACTTTTCTATCTTAGTTTATTGGCCTCAGTCCCCACTTATGCCTGTGATCCTATTGCCATTCAAGTGGCTGTTCACAATTAGATTCTTCCTCCCAATTACTTTTATTTTCCATGGAAAAATCTCAAAACACTTCATCGATCTGGCTATTTTGGGATGTCTTAGGTAGACACAGTCATAAGCAGATGGCACAGTTTTCAAGCAGCAGAGACAGGGGAATTAAAGCTCCGCTGGGAAACCTCAAGAAAAGGTTGTATAAATGTGAATAATTTAGAAAGTCAAGTTCCTGGAGAGTGACTTTAATCTGGTACAGTAAACATTTTCAATATTTAAAATAAAATTAAAATTATTTCCCCTTTGTACCTCAGTCACACAGGACCCTGGAAGGCAGGTCACTGGTTAGTACCAGTCACTGCATACCTCTTATGGCATGAGAGAAAGTGTAGTGCCTCCAGTGAGTAAAGTACAGCCTGGATGCAGATAGAGCCACTAGAAGCTGACTGGCTCCAATAACCAAAATGCATATAATCAGCAAGGTCTGAATTATCTTATAATAAGGTAACTCAGCAATATTACTCAGTACTGATCTTAGAGTGACTTCTGTAGTTCGATATGTCAACACAATGAACCATAACGTGCTCTAGCATATGTTTAAGTATTAGTTTACCAGTTCCATTAGATGATTTATGGACAACATCACAGCTTCACGAGATGGTGGATCCATTAGCCTACTCAGAAAATAAGCAATTCCACCAAGCCTTAGAATCTGAAATAAAAGAGATGCAAGTTCTGACAGATATGATTCTGAGTGCACATTATGTGTTACCACTAATTCACTGTACATTTGCAGACCTCTGAGCTGCTACTCCCTAATTTGCAAAGTTACTAATACATCAGAACTTTTAAGTTTGAATTTCACTAGGTTAGTGAACTCAGATTTATCAAGTGTTCCTTTATTTTCCTACAATCACTTAAATTCCGAAAAAAATGAAAAGGTATTAGTGCAGTCACAAGTTTTGTTTAGGACTCCACTCCTCATCTGAGGTACACGTCCAGCACTTGTGTCAACAATTGTTACAAGTCATGAACGTCATCGTTTTTGTTTAAATTATCTCCATGACTTTATATTTGAGGATGTGTGAGTGACAGCAAATAGTTCAGCCAATTTCCCTGAAAATTGCCATGTCAAAACTACTAAAGAAACAAACTCAATAAAAGTAATGACACAAAATGGCAAGCATGTGAACTCAGTCAGCTTTAATCGTTTTTAGTAAACTATGTGACACCCATCTCTGAGGTGCCATGTCTTATGACCTGCTAATGAACAGGAAGAAAAAAATTCTCTGGCTTGTGGGAATATGAATTCATGGAAACAGCATAATTCAGATTTACTTTAATAGAGTTCATCTTTTATTTAATATTAAATCAGGTATTTAGGAGACTATTACAAATTACTTAAAAGTATGGGCTGTCAAATAGTCTGTCAAACAGTTGTAATCTGTTATATCAAGTTATGCTTAGGAACAACCTCAGGCTCAGAGTAAGTTTTTGAGCACAGTACCTAATGCCAAACACTTCATTCTCTTATCAGCATGCAAAGGTTCTAATATATTAGAACAACTAACCCATATCAGATAATTACCTTGATTTGTAAACAAAGTTCTTCCAAAGGTGTCCTTAGGATTTCCGGTAATTGATAATCATCCAGTAGGCTGGCACGTAGACCATTGTATAGATGATAACAGTGACCCGGCTGGACTCTAATATTCAAAATGTGTAAGAAATATTTTGTCTTTCAACAATACTTACAACTACATTGACAGCTTCTCCCAAACACTCAAAAATTAATAGTATATTCCCCCAAAATCAAAAATTTCCAAAATTCATAGTATATCCCAAAACACTTCAAGGCATTAAAATAAAGGTATACAAGTTAAAAGGTGTATTCAAATGGGGTGAAAAAAGAAATGTCAGAGTTTTGAAATACAACGAAGAGCCAATAAGGCAGAAGGATACAGGAGGAATGTTTCAGACAGCAGAAGCACTAGAGAACAACAAACCAATGGTGGCAACATGTAATGAAGGAGCAGTGAAATGGTTGAAGGGGGAGCACAGACAAGGTCTTATGAGCTAGACAACAAGGGGTCCATGTAGTGTTTGACTAGTAAAGCAGTTTTTAAGTTTACAGACAAATGTTTGCTTCAATATACTTCATTCTCCCAAGGTGTGAAGATGAAGAGGTAACATAAGACTAACAACACCATGGAGTTTAAAAAATTCAGTACTACTACTAGAAATATTCAAAAGCCAATCAAGTTAAATAAGAACTCATACCCAGAACTATGCCAGAGTCATTCCACAGGAAAAGAATGAGACAGTCATACTGGCTTATGCTTTATAATGGAAAGTGAAAAACAGAATAGAAAGCACTTGAAAGTGTCTTAAGGTACACTACTGTAATTGATTGAAAGTTGAAAACTTTAATGTCTAATGTGATCACATTTGTTTCCATTTTAGAGTTTATTGCCACAGAAATTTTCTGATATCGATAGTCATTTCTCTTACCTTCCTGCTCGACCTTTCCTTTGTTTGGCATTAGCTTTACTAACCCACTCTGCTGCCATTGTGCTAATGTTGTTCTGTGTATCAAAGTGAGTTTCTTTTATTTTTCCTCCATCTATGACGTACACCACATCATCAATAGTAATGCTGTCAAAAATAAGTGGTTTTCTTACTTTACAGTATGCATAGAAAAGTTATTCTACAGAGTGCAGGATATACTTTATCTACTTGCTGTACTAATTGATTAATTATATTTACAAACTTCATTGGTGTCATTTTAAGAGCTCTGCAAATACAACAAATGAAACTTATTTGCTGCATGTCAAGAGAATAGAGGGACAATCCTGCACACATTTTAAAAACATTCATTTCACATTTCTCTGAAGTAAGGCTAAGCAGCTCCTGCTCTGCTGAAGCACAACAGCAAGTATAATGTAGTGATAATATTATTTGGTATCACTCACTAGTAGATGCCACATTACCACAGAATCATTCTAAAAGGGGCAAATAAGTGGAAGATGTGTGTGTGTTTTTAAAAACGCATTTCATATACCAAAAACAGTAAGATTAATTCTCCAAAGCCATGCCATATGCTAAAAGAATTTCTAAAGCTTTGCCATGAACTGAAATCGACACTTACATGAGCCCCTGCAGATGATCTCCATGCTTCAGCAGGACTCATAGCTGAAGCTATCTGGCATAGTTTACATTACATGTTATAAGAAAGTATGGAAGATTTACAGAAGGATGCTCTAGTTTTAAATAAATATAGAAAGTAATGGACAGAACTTAAGAAAACATAAGCATGGTAAAAAGGGGCTAATGTACATTAGCTTAATTTATATGAAAAGTCTGACCAATACTTAAAAAGCTTCAAGCATCTAAAGATGGCATTATGGAAGCTCATGTTTATTGTCTTAACTTCTATATTTTCTCAGTTTACAAGTGAAAATGTGGTTTAACTGTCAGCTCTGCAAACTCAACATGGGATCTTACAGTCAATTTGTATATTTTCTGAAGCATGAACTGTCAATATTCTACAGTGGAATGTAGTCAACAGTCATGTTGATGAGCAATGCAAAAAAGAGACAACCAGGCCCTGCAGTGGTAACAGGATTCAAATAAAGAGGTAAAAAGCTTGTCAGGAGTAGTAAGTAGCTCAGATTAATAATACTACAGATCTGTTCACTGAGTCACTTTATGACCATTCCACAGAGCAATCAGCTTCCAATAAAAAGGTTTGAAGATTTAATCAATCTAGTCTAGCATATTTATAAAGAAAAAATCCCTAATTCACTGTACCACCTATTTATGAATAACCAAATGCATGTTATTAGAAATATTTAACAGATTTACATTTTTGCTTTAATGTTATGATTTAGCATTTATTTTGCAAGAATTGTGTTATTTGATTAAAACGTGGCTACCTACGTAGAAACAAAAATATGTTTTACCTAGTCTCTGCAATGTTGGTAGCAATTACAATTTTCCGTACTCCAGGAGGGGTCTTTTTAAAAACCTGAAAAGATATATAATTAACAGAAGTAAAACAGACTATTTATCAAAACCAAACAAAGCACAAAGTCATTCTGAGTGTTTTGCAGGTCTGAACAGTTACACTTGCCCTCCTATCTGTTTTCCAGCAACTGCTTTCATGCAGTTAACGGACTTGGAAATTGTTTGTGAAAGGATCCCTATCATAGAACTTCAATAATTCACGTGTATTCCCTAAATATAGTTAAACATAAGTATATTATGGTGATGAATATCTTCTTTAATAAGAGTATTTTATACACATACACGTGTGCGCTAAACAATGCAATAATCAACACCATGTTCAAAGGTACCTGCAGCAGTGCTATCTGGATAGATAAGCACTATAAAAATACAAATGGACTATTTCCTACAAGCCAAAGAGAAATTTAACACTTAGTTTTATTTCAAATTATGCCTTAGCTATATTTGGGGGGGGGGGGAAGGAACCTATAGCAAAACATTTTTATCCTCAAAATCTATGTGTTCAGAAGATTTCACTTGAAACAAAAAGACATTTATTATAATTTACCAATGTTTACTATATAGTTTAACACAATAAAAGTTAAGAATATTGTAAGTAATGAAACATACCTGTGTCTGATTAACAGTAGGCATCAGTGAATGCAGAGGTATAATAATGAATCTATCTGAAAGTTAAAACAGTAAACATAATGGTATGTCATGGAAAATTCAATGCTGTACTGCAAAACTAAATCTGGACACAAAGGATAAAAAAGGAGGAGCTGTAAATCTACTGTTTCTCAATCCTAGTCACCTTTCTTCAAACAGGTATAAATGTACTTTCCAGTACTTTGGTAATACATTATACCTAAGTTAACGCTTCTTTTGACCACACCATATCCAGCTAACCTGCATTACTCTAAATTTTCATTGGAGAAAGAGGATGAAAAACTTACTAAATACAGAATTATGTCCCAGTCTGAACAGGTCATATCTCTGTTAGGTTGTTCAGGATATGAGCATCTACAATTAAAGTTAAAAAAAACCTACACACATTCCTGTGCCAAACAAACATATTAAAATAATGTTTAGCTATAACTATGCTGAGGTTTTTGACAAGCATAGCTACATGGCAATCACCCAGTTTCTCCGGATAAAGAACTCATTTCTCTCTATAAACAGTCTTCCATTTTGGATCTAGCACAACAAGTCAGATTCATATACCATCAATTCAAGAAACAACACGTTGATTCAAATGACCACTCAGTTATTTTGAATGGACTCTGTGATTCTGAAATATTTCCATTTCTAAAATTAGTGACATTTCACTAATAAGAAGGACATTAATTCAAAACACTCCAAAACAGGAGGGTTAAGCCTGTTCTATATGCACTACATTAATGACAGCAGCCTTAAAAATTCTGCTCAAGTGTTAACCTTGAACGAAGGATCAAGGGCAAAAAGTGTGTTCTCACCCAATACGGTGAAACTTAAATAGAAACAAACATACAGAGCATTCTGTTGAGATACAGATGTAACCCTTTCATTTTAAAGTCTTTTTCTTAAGTTCTACAAGCTTTTGCAATTGTGACAAAATTGTACTTTTGTGTTCGGCCATTTGATTTTGGGATTAAAAAAGTTATATGAAATAATGCAGTTTAATTTAACTGATACATTATGGAAAAATTACCAGTTTCCATGGAGTTTTTAAAAGGTTAACACATTTCTAATGAGTTAATTTGTGATCAGTTGCATCTTCAATCCATATTCTATCAGATGCTTTGTTCAGGTTCCACACTAACATATAAGCAATACTACAGAGAACAAAAGTGGCTTCTGCTGGCAATGCAGTACTGGCTGGTTAATGACAGATGAAGTGCTTAGCAACAAGCTGACTGTCAGCATTGAAAATATGAGCCAATGGCCTTCCAGTTGGTCAACAGCAAAGTCGTCAGCAAAAAGAAGAGAAAGGCGGCAGTCAGCCACAGGAAAATATTTTAAACCATTGTCCTTGGTTTAATTCTAAAAATCATAGCATCCATTTATAGTGGCCCTCTAAGCATATCTGTGCTGTAACATCTGTATCTTTAGGGTAATTTTAAGATTTTGAAAAAAAAGGAAACTGGTAAGATCTGTGGAACAGAACTTGCTGTACTGTATTTGGGACTAGTTAGCATAACTTGAGAGCTTCTAAATATGCAAAAACCAAAAAATCATTTAGTATCAGTTCTGCAGATACTTGATTGAAAGCATTTGCAATATACCAAGAGTGGTGTTTAAGAGATCACCTATCTTTACTGTTTTATCTATACCTAGTATCAAATGTGGCAACAATTTGTTGCTGTGGAAATTACCATCTTTGGAATTATCACTGGAGGTAGGAATATACTCCATGTTTGTGTTTTTATACAATGGTACTTTGTACACCTGTATTCTTGTGATGAAAACCAGTTTTAACTTACAAGTCCAGAAGTGAACGCTTTATATATAGGCTTGGCTAAATTCACTTTTAATTTTTTTAAAATAAATTCAATGGATAATATCAATGTTTGTTTTAAAGTATATTTTCAATTTCTAGAAATTAAAATTTTTCATAGATGCAGGAATTATTGGGGGGGGTGTCAAACAATTATTTAATGAGAGTAGACAATGAGATTAAAAAAAGTTAAAGCTTTATAACTATTAAAAATCAAATTGTCAACATCACATCAAAATATACAAATTAAATATCCTTAAACCAAACTCTAATAAGTCCTCAAGCAGCATTTTTCTGACTTTGCCTGTGTGTAAATTTCATTGGTCATCGATGAAAATATTTTTGGTTGGTTTGTGGGTGTACTATGAAATCAATGTTTATAGATAAAAATCTAATCCTTCTAAGCCTATTAATATACCTGTCCACTTCAATACTTAGGCTATGTCTACACTGCAATTAGAAAACCATGGCTGGCCCAAGCTGGCTGACTTGGACTAAGGGGCTGTTTAATTGCAGTATAGACGTTCCGGCTTGGGCTGGAATCTAGGCTCTGGAACACTCATCTCACAGGTCTTAGAGCTTGGACCCTGTGAGATGGGAAGGTCCCACAGCCCAGGCTCCAGTCTGAACATCTGTACCACAATTAAACAGCCCCTTAGTTCAAATCAGCTGACAAGCCAGCCACGGGTTTTTAACTGCAATATAAACATACTGTTAGTTCCCTTCAACAATTGCTATCTGAAGCAGCAACACTTCCCCAAACCACTGGTATCTAAAGCACAGGGCAAACAGTTCAGTGGCAGGAGGGAATAAAAGCACCACTGGGGACAGAATTATAACAAAGCTTTGTAGAAGAAATAAGTTTTAAAGGAGTTGTCAACAGCAAAGAGGAAGGAAAAAAGGAAAGTTCATATTTGGATAGAGATGGACCATCCAGGAGAGTTCTGTATATGAGAATGGACAGAAGGAGGGAGATGTGGCTTTGAGAGTCATCAACGTGGAGATGGAAACTCAACCATGGGAATAAATGTCATCGGCAAGATCTTTGGATGAAAGACAATACATAAAGCGCAAAGATATCGTATATATAATGAGCACAGAGAGGAGGGAGCTAGGAAAAGAATAGAGGGATGCCAACAAAGATGGAGAAGCGGATGAACCAGAAAAGTTGCTGAAGAAATGGTCACTAAGAAAGAACAAAATGCTATTCTTATAATTATTTTTTACCTGACTTAAACATGACTTGTGACATCAAGAGGTCATGTAAAGTGCTAATATTGTCCCAGCCTGGGAGAAACACCAGTATTGCACCATCCTATACATGAATGGAAAAAGAGATTAAATTACATACTAAATACTCAAACATTTGTACATTTGTGTAAATATCTTGGATAGATGACATTTAACTTGAGGCACTACTGAATCAAATATTCCACAAAATTTTATGAGCTTTTTTTTTTTTTTTAAAACAGGAATGACTGCATACATTTTATCTGAATTTTAAAAAAATTCCAATGGAAATTTGATTTTAAAAGGTTCTATAGTGTTTGCAATCCACAATATTGTAGCTCTGCACTAGTTTGAGAAACTGACAGTGTAACTAAATAAGAGAACTATGAACAAGTCTATTTTAATTTTCCAAACAAAAGAATGCAAAGTAAGCAGCACAAACAGCAAAAAGTTATTTTTCTCAGGTTTTAATTATCTAACAAGTTATTTGTAACATAGGAAATCTGATATTTATAAATATGGTTTTTTTGATACCCGACTATCCCTTTAAAATAAGGTAACAGTCAACAGATGCGTTGCTTGTCCAAAGAAGGCAGAATTATTCCATGGTCCACTTATTTCTTCCTATAATTAAGTCATATTGCAGTGCTTGATATCCATTATACTGTCTCAAGTGTAGAACCTTTATGACAATGTATATAAGTAACAAATATCTTTTTCTCAGAATTTCATTAGGGATTTTAATCACTAATGTATTCCTGCATATTCCGTGACATACTTTCTCAAATAAAAACCAGCAGAATGAAACTTGAATTCTAAATAAGCTTAACTTAAAGAGAAAACAATTACCACACTGGATCAGACCCAATGGCAATCTAGTCTGGTATCCTGCTTCTAGCACCAGCAAAAGCACGATGCTGCAGAAGTAAGCAATAGTAAGAATTCAAGTCCATTAATTTTTAAGCAAACAAAACATAACTGATTGGGTTAGATGTGTAATTAGGCACATACAGAGGTGTAATGGGGTAATGTAATTCCAGGGCTAACTAAAAAAAAAAAAAAATACAAAAGCTGTATTAACTATTAATACTAAGTTTATAGTTTACAAGTTAACAGCCTTAAAACAAGCCAGGACAAGAGCCTCCTAGTTGTGTGTTTAGTAAACATCTGAACTAATAGGACATCATTAAATTATAATAATTCACAGGCTTCACTGCATTTACTCAGCTGAAATAATTTAAACTATTTGCCCAGTACATGATACCTTAAAGGAATAAATTACAACTCAAAACAGTACAGTTAATTTTTCTACCCATTTGTCAACAAAGAGCAAGAAGGTGGAAGGCTGGTGATTTACTTTTATGTTCATGAAGTTTCCAGGCAGTGTTTTTAATGTGATTTTGCACAATTAAATTCTTCACTACATTCTTTGATTACTACACTACTGATATCGCTTTTGACGTACACATTGAGTACAACAATGAATTTAAAGATATCAACTAGCAATAA
Source organism: Lepidochelys kempii (assembly GCF_965140285.1). Lineage (NCBI taxonomy): Eukaryota > Metazoa > Chordata > Testudines > Cheloniidae > Lepidochelys > Lepidochelys kempii. The sequence continues at coordinate 25,715,612 of NC_136388.1, read as the reverse complement.
ATGCATTTAAATTTTATGCTACCTTCCATCAAAGGACTGCAAAACACTTCACAAATAATTTATTAAGCCTTAATATCCAATTAAACTATTACTCCCACTTAACAGATGGGAAAAAACAAGGTGTGTCAATGTCAGAACTAGTAGGAGATTCTCAGACATCTAGCTCTGTGCTTTATTCACTAAACAATGCTCCCTGTCTAGGTAATAAGGGCTATGTAATATGGTTCAGTATCACTAAGAGAAGCATGAATTTTTTAGGGTGAGATTCTCAAAGCTGCTACGAAGATTTAGATGCAAACTCTTGTCAAAGGCCCCTATTCAGGAAGGCACTTATGCACTTCCTTACTTTAAGCACATGCTTAAATCTTGTTGACTTCAACAAGGCATGTGCTTAAGTGCATTCCTGAATCAGAGCCTTAAATGAAAATTATGCACTAAAGCCTACAGGTGATTATGAAAATCTCAGTCTCAATGTAGTGATGTAACCCAAAATAATTTCCATCTACGTTTTGACATTTTTAGTGACTGCTGATCACAATGCAGAATTTCCTGAAGTGTGGTGTCATGTTCTAACGTTGTATCCTTTTCCCATGGCTGTTAAAATAGATCACACCTAATATTTTTATTGTAACACTACTGAAACCAGAGAAGAATCTTAACTTAAAATATTTTATTTGGAGTGAGTGATTTTGTAAAAAATATAAATCCAATGGGAACATGCACAAGCCCGTATAAGGCTTTTGTTCCTTTAGATATGTAGCTCCTAGTGGGAGGAAAAACAGTTTGCTAAGCAGTATGACTTGAGAACATTTATAGGATTGATTGTTAGTGGCAGATTTTTGGTTTCAGCATAATAATTCAAATCTATAATTAAAATCGAGCTTTCTGAAAACTGTTAGACACCATGAGTCAAGTGATCTTAGCTAGAAAGAAAATTAACTTATTAAAATAAGTTACGCAAATCATAGAGAAACTCACCTCTTCCTCTAGGACAATGTGTCTGATAAGTGCAGCTATAAGGTCAAGATCAATCTTGTCATCATCCATCATTTCCAATGCATCTATAGTACCTGCTGAATACCTATAGTGTGTACATAATGACAGGTTTTAAGAAAAAAAACATTCACTCATTTCAAGTGTTTCTATTACAAGGCAATTGCAATTTGACAGCAAAGAAAATGCAGTATTCTTGTATGATATAGTTCTCTTTTGTTTATACACTAGACTTGCATAGATCTATACCACATTTGCCCTAGATTTAGAGTCTGGAATAATGTGAGAGCTTTAAGACAATGATACTTTGCTCTAAATAATTTGAGACAGTTAGGTCACACTATGACAGACATAAAATTAGTACAAAGTGAGACTGCATAATATTTAGCCCATGTACTTAACATATACAAAATGTTTTGAGTTCCATTGATAAGCAAAGTGAAGTGTCAAGTTTCTGAATATAACATGTCCAAATTAAGCTAAATTAATTATTTGGTTTAACAAAGTTGCTGCAGCCAAATATTTCATGCTTCACCATTCAAACTAATTAAGTGCCTCAGGGACTTAACTCTTCAAGCCAGCAGTTATCCAATCAGTGAAGACCTTGGAATGCATTATAAATGAGTCATTAAAAATCACTGAAGTTCCAGCAAAAAGGGGAAGGAAGAGAAGTCTGAGAGGAGAAAGTGGTGAACTTTGAAAAAGACAGGGATGACAAGTGAAGCAACATGTCCCTGTGGTGGGGAACATGTTGCACAACTTTTTTTTTAAAATCATTTTTCCATTGCTTGAATGTTGTAGTGTAAAGCTCTGAAAAGTGGGGCAAAAAAGGTGTTTACTGGGTTCCTGAAAAGGAGATCTTCCTTCCTTATCCCTGTCATGACCCTATTGAAGGAAAAACAGGTGAGACATGATGGGGTTAAGATAACTTTTGCTCCCCAGTCACCCTATTTCCATTCCCCCTCCTGCAGGAAATTACTCCTCAAAAGCCTGTGGGCAAGGAAGGCTTAACTGCCTGGGATATTAATGCTGCTACAATTTGTTTTTCTTACCGTAACTGACCAATGCATTTTGCTCAAACAAAATCTCCCATAGAGGAACATGTTTTCGAAAAGAGGTCCACTTGCAAAACTTGTAAATTGACATTTAGGCTTCCAACTGGTCATTTATGGGTAGAATCTTTGTAATTGTGTGTTCAAGTGTAGGCAAACAATTGAGCCACACATATATAATCCAGTTTTGGAGTATGGCCTCAGAATGGACAAAATGGTTAGTATGGTAGGGAAGTGAGCAGGATGTAATTCGTGCAGTCCTGGGAGAAGGATTGGCTGGGTTGTCCATTCACAAAAAATGGATTTCTAGGATGGATTATATCATGCCTCTTGAAATAACCAGTGTAATGTCCATGAGAGCAAAGCAGTGTAAACAACCAAAGGGAAAGGACTGAAAAAAATCAAAGAATATCAGTTAAAATGGTAAGTATAACAAAGGTTTGGTTTATGTTATTTTTAATCCGTTTGTTTAGAGGGTTATGAAGGAATAGTCTGAAGAAAAGGATGTCAAAAATATTTTTAAAACATTGTGGAGTGTTTACTGTTCTGTTTTGTTGATTATGAGGCCAGACTACTAGCAATATCTACTACAAAGGGAAAGATAGAGCAAGTAGGGAAGCCATCAGGGAAATAGTTAGGGATCAGAGTATAAGCAGCCTGACAGTTTGATGAATAGAAAGAATTGTGGACTATACATGTGCATGCCAATAGTAAATGGCGGATTGCGACTTCTGCCCCTACATCAGACTTGGAGTCTGCAACTTTTAATTTAACCAAGCATGTGTGATACTATGCTAGTATGTTGACTCATGTAGAACACACTTACACTTAGCATTGAACTGCACTACTCACAATGTTATAGCCATCTTTATGTAACTGGCAATCATGTTATAAAAACTAATTAATTGCATGTTTCTCAGCTGTAGAAGTACATAGATAATTGGTAATACCGGACAGCATAGAAATGAACAAATAAGACCTACCTTCCTCGCAGCTGCCTTAGATAATCTGGCCATCGTTCTCTATAGATTTCTTCTTTCTCTTCCTTTTCTGGTCTGCTTATGTGTCCTTGCATAAAGCCCTTCTTCAACCGTGGTCTGCAATCTGTATCTTTTGGAGTATATCTAAAGTACATATTTATTATGGTAATTTAATATTTTATTTTAATTTAAAAATTAAAAAAAACCACTTCTTAAAGGCTAACAAATACATTGGTGATTCAGCCCACTGATAATATCGTGCAAGATTTTAGTTGTACCTTGTAATATTATGCTTTAAAGAAAAACAGCTGAAGAAGCCTTATCTACAAAGTGGGCTCCATTTCTACAAAGCATAAAAATAGGCAGAAAAAGAATTATTGAAGTTTCTCTAGCTACCTGAAAATGCAAAGATGATCAAGCATTTTAACATGAATAACTGACCTAGTTTGGGAGGGGGAAAAAAATAAAAAACCAAAGGACTTCAAGTTGAGATTTTTTTTTTTAATTTGATTTTGACTACTGACAGCATCTTGCTAAAAATATGATGCCATTTGTGAAAACACAGAAAAAACTACTGAATTTTCCATGGTCAAAAATGCTTTTTTAAAAACAAGATGTTTGCCATCAGTTCAGAAATGTCAGTTGTCATTTGAAACAAGACTGAAATACACATCAATTTATTCATGGTGCGATGCGACTTGCAACTGTGGAAAATCCAAACTGCTAGGCTGAGTAAAAGTGAACATCATTCTACATATTTGCCTAGTAGTATCCAACAGTTATGTGGATCTTTACTTTCAGAAATAGACTGACCTTAACTTTTCAATTGTGTCTTCCAAAAGATATTCCACAACAGGGAAGGTGAATCCAGGTATATGGATCATGGGACAATTGTCTATTGAGGAAGAGTGCAACTTCTTAATTCTTAGAAAACTAATAAAATATACTTAATACTGTAACAATATTCTATATCAAAAATAGTTACAAAAAATGTCAAACAGTTCCTTTCTACTTAACTGCATATCTATTAAGTTTGATTTTCATGTACACTTAATGCTTGTGAAAAGTATCAAGTTAACACCCCCAGAAAGTCACTAAATAGACCACCACAGGCAACAGCAGTGCATACTTCTCTATGTTCTAACCAATGTGACTGAAACCCAAGGCAGATGAACCACTTGTAGACTGGCTGGAATACCACAGGAAGATTTGCACTGCCTATCACTCACTCATGCCCTCTTCGGGTGCTAAATGAGAGTTTTAAAAATTAAAGATAATGCCAACCTCCGTTTGGCAACTTATAGTGTTCAGAACTGTAGAGTTAATGCAAGGCATCTCATGGAGGAAAACAAAAGCAGCAATACAGAACCATGATGGGATAAATCAAGGAATCTCTAAGATTGCACCCTACTTTGAGGCCTCTTAACATTGATATAATCATTGTTTTTGATTTAAGTCAAACCCACACTTTTCTTTTTTTAAAACCGCATTATTAAAAAGTACAAGTCCAAAATATATAGCAAATATTAAGTATGTTACATATCTTATAAATATTACAATTCAAGCATATCACCCACCAAAATATTCTGAAAATTTCTCAGCATTCAAAGTAGCACTCATCAGTATTACTTTCAGGTCTGGTCGAACATTTAGAAGATCTTTAATAACAGTCATTAAGACATCTGATTGAAGATTTCTTTCATGGATTTCATCAAGAATAACATGACTAACACTGGACAACTGCCTAAAATAAAAGAACGCAAAGTTGATAACATTTATGTTTAGCAGAAGCAAGGCATTTAAAAAAAAAAAGAGAGACAGACACACAAGTGCTAAAGAATGGAAACAAAACACAGAAGCATTAAAAAGCCAGCTCACTAAAACACTGATAGTTGTATTCACTAGTTTCTTTTTAAATATAAATACTTACTTGTCTGATTGGAGCCACTGGAGGACGATTCCTGTTGTACAATACAAAATGGAACCTTGTTTCCTTGGTAACCGACTGAAAAGAGATGCATTAAGAATTCTTGAATTCTCTTTTCTAATATTTTACAAAGTACTTTGAAAGCTCCAAAGCAGAATGCACTTTAAAGTGTCTATAATGACAGTCTACATCATTCAACTTATTCTCTAGGCCTGCTCATTTAGAACTAAATTAGTGCAAAACGGGATTAAGTCAGGGCTAGACCACAGTATGCCTATGATGAGGAATGGATCATTTGCAATCTAACAGTACCAGGCTTTACAGCCATTATTTGTCAGGATTAGCTTTTCCCTACTCATCCCAAATTGTTGTTAGACTAAAGACAAGGCAAAATATTGTTCTCTGTTAAACAGCGTTTATACATGAGAATATAATTTAGCTCCATGAATAATTGTACATCCTGAATAAAAACCATCTGTGTACAAAAACAACACTGAAAGATCAAATTACAGCATATTCTCTATTTTTAGCTTTTCAGCTTAGTTTTTCATTTAAGGATTATTCCAGATACATCAGCACCTACACTAGGGCCCTAAGCCTGCAAACACTGACGCAACATGCTTAACCTTACATGATTTGAATCAGACTATACATGGTAGTCAAATTAAACATATGCATAAATGTTCCCAGGATCAGGGCCTAAAACAGTTGACATTTTTAACTTTAACACTCCCTTCTATATGTCTGTTGTAATAAGGCTGTTTCCAGATTGCACAAGCTGTGATTTTCAACTTGACCAGTCAAATGGTTTCCAGTGTAACCAGAATTAGTACACAAGATATTTTTAAGTCTTTGAACCATAACATTGTTTTGTTCCTTCTCTGCCTCAACCAGATCTCTTATCTCACTCACCTTTTAAGTTCAACAGTTTAAGATGTGCATATTGATAGCCTGTTTACACTGTGCTATTTGTAATCCTTCCACCATGTGGTGTTCATTTTGTTTATCTATAAAGGATTAAAATCCCCTTTAAATTAACAGAATTACAGATTTAAACTTGCTCCCCTGTCACAGGAAAGTAGACTACACTACAAAAATTGACTTCTCACCAATTTAAGTGGCATCAAAGTTCAACCATTGTAGTCAAGCTTTCAAGTAAGTACTTATTTTTCCTCCCAACCATTTACAGGAAAATTGCTCAGGAATCCCCTCTGGGTGAAAGCAGTTAAGTATGTTCTGTCTATGCTTAAAATAGTATTTCAAATTTTCCCGTTTGATTTATATTAGATTTGTCAGTTTACATTCAAGTCAGCATACAAACACCAAGAAAACTATCATTTACCTCTGGAGACGAATTTGGTATCCTGTACTCTTGCCATTACCACACACTTCTGCCCTTTCAGCTGCAACTCTCTCTGCCACCTTAAAATCAAACCAAATAGCATCATGTTAAAAAAAAATAAAAATAAATAAGGCTTATCTGAACTTACAGGTATTCTTCAGTAGAAACTGTCTACCATAAAGAAGTTACATGTCAGTTTATAATAATGCTAAAACTACCTTTAATACCCTCCTCTGATGGATACAGCACTCCTTCGCCACAATCCAGGAACTGGTGTATAACCCAAAATATATTTCAAAAGACAGTAGAGCTGTTTTATAAAGGATGGAACTAAAGGTATTTCAATCCTCCCCCTTATAACTTAATACCATGACATGCAACTCTTTACAGTAGTGGAAATCCTCTTTACAACCCAGCACCTCCTATTTGTACTTAATGGAAACTATGCATTTTGTACATTCTAGTAGTCAAACTTCACGAGATAAACCAAGCTGAGAAACGCTCACCTCTAATTTTCTTTATCAATAGTTTGAGATCGAATTGTTTAGCAACGGTTAGCTGTACTATTCTGTGACCATCACACAGGATTGAGAAATGAGGCTGTAAGCATAGAAGACACTAATTTTTGAAGCTGTGCTGCTTCGTCCAGGAAAGTAATAGGAAAACACTTTCTGGACAGCTCAAGAACAGCAAGACATAAGGTATCCAAAAAGCAAGAGTCTAAGTACAGACCCTTTCACATTTTCCTTTACCCTTAACTATGCCCATATTAGGTAAGAGTGCTGAGCAGGATACCCAATTAATAAGATCCACAAAGGTCTATAGGTAAGTTCTGGGTGAACTTCCACTACCCTTGCAGGTTGCACAGACCTGCCGAAGAGTTCAGCTTCAATGCTGCTTCCTTCAGAAGAGCAACACTGAACTCCAATCCTGCACATACGTACTTGATAGATGCTTCAACATGACTCAAATACATTAATTATGGGTGCAACTATTCGCAGAATTGGGAATTTAAAATTGTAAACTCTTTGAGGGAATGACACATCCTATATGCTTGTACAGTGCATTGCAAAACGAGGCCTGGTTCTGATTAGGAACTTTGGGCAGTACTGCAATACAAGTAGTAAATAATTTGTCCACAATTTCTCTATTGCAAAAGGAAATTAATATTCAAAGAAACAATTAATTCTTCAGCACTGCACTTACTGAGATAGCACTGATCCTCCTAGGTTGGGTACATACAATCCTGCAAGCAGATCCTTTCCCTCTCTCTATACAGTCATCCAGAATGAACTGAGTAACTTGTGTCGTCTTTCCACAACCAGTCTCACCACTTATCACAGTCACCTGATTATTATTGATCATAGTTATCAGTTCCTATTTTAAAAGGAAAATATAATGTTATGTTGACAAATAGTCTTTTTAAACTGTATAATTCCCTATTCTTTTGAATTCAATTTAAAAGAACAAGCCACAGTACTTTAAAGGGACACATTTAGACACACATTTTATTAACAGTTTAGGGCCAGAGGTTCAAAGTGTGCCATTCACTTTAAATATATGACTAAGGCCATGCACAAATTACTTGTGTATACAGAATGAATACTATCATTTATGAAAATAGGGTTGCACAATGAACAGTCCAGAACTTTGGTTTATGAACAAACAGGGTTTGAGACCCCTTTGAAAATATAGCTAGCCCTAGATAATTGAAAATGAAAGCTTAACTTCTCACTTTTCCTGTTTGTTTGGCTTTTGTATTTCGTTCAGCTCAGTCACTGAAAAGAGACTGGTCTGTTTCTCGATAGTATTCAGCAGCACTTTCCATTTCACATATTTCAGTGTTTGTGCTGCAATCACAGCAAGGGAATGTTTAAAACCCCACAAAAAGGTTACTGGAATCGGAAGAGCAATGGAACTATTTGTTTCTTAGATTTTGTCCTTTTTTGAAAGAGACAACTAAAATCAGGGACCAAAATGGACCTGAAAGTGTCCATTTACAGTACAAGTTATACTGTCCATTAAAGGTCTAACAAACCTACAAAAGAAAGCACATGGAGTACTTTCACCTTGATATGTAACATACAAGTTATTTAACCTAAGATGAAAATAACCCCCTTTGGCTAAAATGGTCCATAATTCACTCATTGCACGTAGGTAGCATAAAACAGCATGCAGCCACAATTGTGTGATCTACAGACTAAAATGGAATAAAGACAAATTTTAATCAATGTTCAATCATAAGTCTCACATACATACCATGACCAGCAATAAAAATAGCCACACCTGGCAATTTTAGATATAATACAGTAAATAAAATGTTTATTAAAATTACAAGTAAGCACGGCAATTAGTCACCTTAGTTTCAAACAGCATGTAACATTTTAAAAGTTAAATCTGCAAAGTGAAGGATGAAAAAGCTATATAGTATTTTAAATATACTTGGTGCTCATTCCTGGTTTCCATGGAGACTGCTGCCTAGCTGTAAAACTGTATGGTTCAACAGAAGTAGAGTGAGCTTCCCTACATTGCACGTCAATGTACTCGAAATCTTTTCTGGAAAGAAATTAGCTGTAATTATGAAGCCTCACATGTTCTGATGTCTTCAGAAGGTGGTAAGATTCTTTACATTTCCTCTAAAAAATATTTCAAACCAGAGGCCTTCTGTTATAAATCTGGGTCCAGTAATCATATTTTTCGTCTGAATTACAAACCCTTATTTTTCTATATTTATAACAAAATAGCAGAGGTGCACTGGATTTCAAAGTAAAAATAAACACATTTACCCTTCTTATCCCATATGAAGGAAGTTTCTCTCGGAATCTCTGGGGAAAAAAAAAGTTATATTCATTTTTAAAATACACTTATGCTTTGGAGGTAAAAAATACAATCAGTTTTGTTTATGATCAACAAACGTTTAATCTGAAAAAAAGATAACTTACTTGTATAACAAGTTGTACATGCTTAGTCCTAGGTCCTACAAACACTTATGTGTATGCTTAACTCTAAGTTTGTATGTAGTCCCATTGAAGTCAGCGAGACTATTCGCATACTTAGGTATGTGTGTAAGCATTTGCAAGATTGTGGCCTTAGAGCAGGAGTGGGCAAACTACGGCCTGCGAGCTGTTTTAAGCTGGCCCACGAGCTCCTGCTGAGGAAAGGGTCTGGGTTTTGCCCCGCTCCAGCCAGGGCGCTGGGTCCGGGGCTGCACCACGCAGCTCAGCCCCACTCTGGCACTCCAGCATGTGGCTCAGGCCCACTCCAGCACTCCGGCCGGGGCGCTGGGTCAGGGTCAGGGTCTGCACCAAGCGGCTCCTGCCACAGCATGGCCCTGCTCCAGCTTCTACGTGCTCCAATGGCCCCCTCCAGCTCTCCAATGGGAGCTTCAGGGGCAGCGCCTGCAGACTGGGCAGTGTGCAGAGCCACCTGGCCATACCTCTGAGTAGGAGCCGGAGAAGGAACATGCCACTGCTTCTGGGAGCCGCTTGCGATAAGCGCTGCTCGGAACCTGCACCCCTGAACCTCTCCTCATGCCCAAACCCCCTGCCCTGATTCCCCTCCCGCTCTCCAAACCTCTCATCCCCAGCCCCACCCCAGAGCCCGGACCCCTAACCAGAGCCTTCACCCCTCCCGCACCCCAACCCCAGTTTTGTGAGCATTCATGGCCTACCTTACAATTTCTGTTTCAGTAAGGTGTTTGATACTGTGCCACCTGGGGAATTATTAGTTAAATTGGAAAAGATGGGGACCAATATGAACACTGAAAGGTGGATAAGGAATTGGTTAAAGGGGAGACTACAATGGGTCCTACTGAAAGGTGAACTGTCAGGCTGGAGGGAGGTTACCAGTGGAGTTCCTCAAGGATCAGTTTTGGGACCAATCTTATTTAATCTTTTTATTACTGACCTCGGCACAAAAAGTGGGAGTGCGTTAATAAAGTTTGCAGATGATACAAAGCTGGGAGGTACTGCCAATTTAGAGAAGGACCAGGATATCATACAGGAGGATCTGGATGACCTTGTAAACTGGAGTAATAGTAATAGGATGAAATTTAATAGTGAGAAGTGTAAGGTCATGCATTTAGGGATTAATAACAAGAATTTTAGTTATAAGCTGGGGACGCATCAATTAGAAGTAACAGACGAGGAGAAGGACCTTGGAGTATTGGTTGATCATAGGATGACTATGAGCCGCCAATGTAATATGGCTGTGAAAAAAGCTAATGCGGTCTTGGGATGCATCAGGAGAGGTATTTCCAGTAGGGATAAGGAGGTTTTAGTACCGTTATACAAGGCACTGGTGAGACCTCACCTGGAATACTGTGTGCAGTTTTGGTCTCCCATGTTTAAGAAGGATGAATTCAAACTGGAACAGGTACACAGAAGGGCTACTAGGATGATCCGAGGAATGGAAAACCTGCCTTATGAAAGGAGACTCAAGGAGCTTGGCTTATTTAGCCTAACCAAAAGAAGGTTGAGGGGAGATATGATTGCTCTCTATAAATATATCAGAGCGACAAATACCAGAGAGGGAGAGGAATTATTTAAGCTCAGTACCAGTGTGGACACAAGAACAAATGGATATAAACTGGCCACCAGGAAGTTTAGACTTGAAATTAGACAAAGGTTTCTAACCATCAGAGGAGTGACGTTTTGGAATAGCCTTCCAAGGGAAGCAGTGGGGGCAAAAGATCTATCTGGCTTTAAGATTAAACTTGATAAGTTTATGGAGGAGATGGTATGATAGGATAACATGATTTTGGTAATTAACTGATCTTTAAATATTCATGGTAAATAGGCCTAATGGCCTGTGATGGGATGTTAGATGGGGTGGGATCTGAGTTACCCAGGGAAGAATTTTCTGTAGTATCTGGCTGGAGAACCTTGCCCATATGCTCAGGGTTTAGCTGATCACCATATTTGGGGTCAGGAAAGAATTTTCCTCCAGGGCAGATTGGAAGAGGCCCTGGAGGTTTTCTGCCTTCCTCTGTAGCACTTGCTGGAGGATTCTCTGTATTTGAAGTCTTTAAACCACGATTTGAGGACTTCAATAGCTCAGACATAGGTGAGTTTTTCAGGAGTGGGTGGGTGAGATTCTGTGGCCTGTGTTGTGCAGAAGGTCAGACTAGATGATCATAATGGTCCCTTCTGACCTTAGTATCTATGAATCTATATTCCCCGATGTGGCCCTCAGGCCAAAAAGTTTGCCCACCTGCCTGAGAGTCATATTATGACCTTCTGGATTCGGCCAGAAAGGAATAATTGAAATTAGCTGATATGAGTCCATCCTCCTACATAAGATCTTGAAGGCAGATCAGCATCACCTTATGATAAACTGTGTCAAAAGCAACTGGTATGTCCACATCAACATTGTTGGTTCTTTCACCACCACCAGAGCAACCAGAATGATTTCCAGGCCAAAAACTGGTCTAAAGGTGGATTACTGGTATTATGGATGAATTATCTAATTCATTCACTTAAAAATAAATCATATCATGCTGTCCACTGCCTTGCACTTAGATTTTAGCATTTTAGGATGAAATTCATATGAAAAATATTATACAAAATAAATGTTTATGTTCAGAAGTAGTCACAGGAGTGTTAATATTTTCCAAATGTTATACTATTGGTAATTTCCATGTACAAGTGTTTATTGAAGTGGTGGACAGCTGATAAATTGCATAAAGGAACATTATGACAGTATCAAAAAAAGTATTTTCACGTAAGTGACACTAAACAGATTTTCATGATGACACTTTTCCATTAACAAGGGTATAAAAGGTAACTAGTTTTTGCTTATAAAAATAAAAAACTATTATAAATAAAAACATTAGCATAAGTTGTGGCTTCTAGTTAACCGTTATCTAGTACCTGCATTTCAATGTATCTAGGATCAAATTTCTTCTTTCTTAACTCTTCTCTAAATTTCTCATTCAAATCAATATCTGGCTCATTTTCTTGAAAGAGATATTCTGAATCTCGATCTACGAATGTTTTCTCCAAAATTGGTCTCTGCTTTACAGAAGTCTTCGCCAAGGTTGGTTTCTCTAGAGGTACCTCTGGACTATATCAGAAACAAAGATTTGATTATAATGCAATTTCCACATATCAACTCAGGCATAGCTTGAAAAAGTCCACTCAGCAGAGGTAAGTACAAAAGTTTCCCTGGTGAGCATGGGGACGTTATAAATGTCTGCAAAATTTAAGATACGTACAAATTTAAATTGTCCTAGAATATAATTTGGTAAAGTTGTTTTTACATATACCAATAGACATACAGTATTACCATAATTAAAATTATATATTTTTTCAAACAGTTTAACAAACTATTCCACTGCAGTGTTTGAAACCCAATCACTGCCATACAAGCCATCTGCAAGTGAAACTGACTAAACACAAATAAAGGCTTTGAGTTTCCCTATTCAAGCTGAGAGAAATGCAAAAGAGGTATAAGAGTATAGTGACAAGTAAATAGGATTTTTAAAGCTCTCAATTTTAATAATCTTTGGTATTAAAAATACTGCCAATTTGAGATATAGTCAATTTTTTGAAGTTAGTTAAAATTTATTTCAGGTACTATGCTTGCCAGCACTCTGACAATTTTTGTGGCTCTACATTTTTTTTATCCCCATTACAATGCAAAAGATCCATACGAGCTGTGGAAAACTAGATACAAATTGCTGTCAAATGCATAAAATTTATCACAGTAGCAAGTAAAAAAATTCAGATAGAAGAGTGACTGCTAAGTAGATGGTGTCTGTTTTATTACAATACAAGTAATAGACTTTTTGTTTACAACATAGGATTGTTACCTTGTGTCCCTTTAAGTCTGTATCTAAAATAGGTTTCTCCTACTTATGTAGCAGAGAATACCGACTGTAAACCAATGTAATGGTGTCTGAGTCTGCAGACAGAACTACTGCCTTAACTATTCTCATTGCCCCCTCTCATAATTGGATATGACTGGAAGAACAGGACCATAACTTTTTTCTTGTGGCAGAGTGAAATTAACAAGATTCTGGTGGTCTGTTTCATTACTGCTATTGAGAATCCTGTCTGTAGAAATGAAATTGTCAAGAAGTGTGCCTATTTCACTTCAGCTTGGAAAACATTAACTGAGGCTGAACCTATTCAAGAGGAGAACTCAAAAAATGGAGGCCTGGGAAGAACAGAGTAAGATAGTACTCTGGCATTTGGGGTGCAGAGACAATTTCAGAACCACACCCATTCCCCAACAATCTTTGGGGTGGGAAAGAGAGCACTCTTCCCTTCCAACAGCAAGGGGAGCCTCAACATTTATCACATACTTACTAGCCACAGTCTGATACTCAAGATTAACTTTGATGTTTTAAGAGTATGCCAGGCCAAAGGTATTTAGACACCTAACTCTCATTGATTTCAAAGGTAGTTTTGGCACCAAAACACACTTAAAAATCTGGCTTTAGGGACTTAATGCACTCTTAAAATATCCAAGCTGCAGTGTAAAGAGAGTCAGGAATTCTTATTACATCTAAACTGAGTAGGAATAAATACTACAGTGGCAAAGAAGAGTCTTCTCTACACTACAGCTTCTACAGTTGTTGCCACTAATGGTGAATTACAGCTATAAAGTTTGCTAGCATAAGACCAGAGAGAAACTGTATAAAAAAATGGAGTTCACAAGCATTCTTGGAAGTCCAGCATCCTGCCCTCTCCCTCCCAGCAGCTGGGTATGAAAAAGAGGTAAAAATCTGTGGAACTCGCTGGGTGAAGATACCCCCTCTTCCTCTACCTTCTACCCCCAATATTTCCTATTAGTATGGCCCTTTGATATTTTTTGCCCAAATTTTCCCACATTTTACAAGAACTATTATTCATTTTTTACTGATTTTCACCCAAATTCACAAGTACATGAAAATACCAGTTACTTTAAGAAAATCCAATCCATTACATTAGGTAGATGTGTTTATGTTATATTAAAATTAGTCCATGTGTAAATGCAAGACTAAGTAAGGCCATGTGGCGGAAGATACACACAGACACATAGGTGTGCATATGTGTACATCCTGTTGATATTCAGTTCATTAAATAAACCACAGCATTACACTGCTTTTACTTTCAATATTCTTATCTTTTCCACTATTTGTTGCTTCTTCCTGTCCCCCCAACACTAAACCAGATATTTATCCAGAAAACCGAAGTTAATTTTTTGCACCAATTTTCAACCATTTAATTTTTGTAACAAACACTTATAAATGCCCAGGTAAACAAAATAAAAACGAAAAATTAAGGTTCTCGCCTATTGGCTTATTTATGGTTAGTACATTTAGTCTTCTGTTGTGGGTAAAAATTTCAAACCCAGAACTCAAGCATAACCTAGAAAATTGTTTGAAAACAATTTTAATTCAAACTAATTATTTCCTTCATGTGTTACTACTTAAAAAAAAAAATCAGCATTTATAAAATTTTATTTAATCTAACCCACATGACGACACCACCTTTAACTTTAGCAGTTACTACCGAAATCTTTTGCCACCATTTTCTAAAAAAGAAACCCATAGCATAAGCGATTGATTTTTTTTACCCTTCTTCCTCACCGGACCACCATGACACAGATTCTTGTTCTTTTTCATTTCTAGTCTGGACAGTATTCAGCAACTGAACAATCTGTTCTTCCCTGCGTTCATCCATACGCACCACAGCTCTCTAATTTGAGGAAAGAAAAACAGCTTTTCCACCAGTGTTTAAGAGCATATAGTCATGTTCAAAATTTATTTGCAGGCTTGGTTTAACCACAAAAATGTTTTTCCATTTTCCTGCAATTGTAACAGTAGTATAATTTATGGGACTACAAAATTAAACTTGTTTATCCACAATGTAGGAGGTGAGTGGGTCTTTTCCATCATGCCCTACAAGACATTTTAGCAACCACACAGATTTTGACTTATCTATATACTTGCAGTCAGTCATGCACAAATTATTATTTGTAAGGAGGATTTTTTAAGTGGTATTCTTTGCATTACAGATGTAAGGAGAACCAAGTTTAAGAAACTGAGACATCACATTCTCACTCCTAGAATGCTAATCTTTTTAGTCACCTCGACATACCAAAACCCCCTACTTACAGTGAATCCTGTTAATAGCCACCAAGGAGACTTTTTTCTGACCATTTTAACAGGTTAAGACAAGCTTTGACGTATTTAGGACTTTTCGATGTTTAGCTATTAATTACAGAACCAAAATAATAAATTTTTCGTTGCTTTTTAAAAAGAATCTCTCTCTCTCTTCCTCTACATTCTGTGCCTCCTATCTTCTCTGCACCTGTGGAGGTGTACAGATACCACAGAGAAATGCTATTAGAAATACCTGTACTGTTGCATGCAATACTTCCCATAGCGGAAAAAACACAACCCCTGAGAATCCTCACTTTTCCCACTACAGCTCTTAAGTCACTGCTAGAGAAGCAAAAAGTGATCCCCCTTTTCTGCAGGGGAGTTTTAAAAACAGGGATGAGGAATAGCACAAACATGAACAGCGTTCTCCCAGGCTACCTGCTTTTAACCATTTAGCTTTTCAGACACAGGGGTACTTCCTTTACCATTTTCTGGAGCTTGCTTGCTCTGGAAAGGATAGCTGAAAGAGGGATAAGACACAGCGTGAAGCCTAGGCAACTCTCTGACACCACATTCTACAGGGCATTCTGATCCCACTGAGGGGTACCAAAAGAAACTGCACCATCTGCTCAAGAAACTCCCTGAAGCAGCACAGGAACAAATCTACACAGATACACCCCTAGAATACCCCTGTTCAGGGTTCTGCCACCCAAGATCCATAAACCTGGGAATCCTGGACTCCTCATCATCTCAGGCACTTGCATCCTGACTGCACAATTGTCTGGCTATGTGGACTCTCTCCTCAGGCCCTATGCTACAGCACTCCCAGCTATCTTCAAGACACCACTGACTTCCTGAGGAAATTACAATCTATTGGTGATCTTCCAGAAACACCTGATTAGGTGAAATGTAGACTTTTACATCCACAGCCTACACTATAGATATAGAAGCTCTCTACACCAACATTCCACACAGAGATGGACAACAAGCCGTCAGGAACAGTATCCCTGATAACGTCACGGCAGACCTGGTGGGTGAGCTTTGTGACTTTGTCCTCACTCACAACTATTTCAGATTTGGGGACGATTTATACCTTCAAGTCAGCGGCACTGCAATGGGTACCCTCATGGCCCCACAGTATATCAACATTTTTATGGCTGACTTAGAGCAACGCTTCTTTAGCTCTTGTCCCCTAGCGCCCCTATTCTATTTGCACTACATTGATGACATCTTCATCATCTGGACCCATGGGAGGGAGGCCCTTGAGGAATTCCACCAGGACCTCAACAATTTCCATCCCACCATCAACCTCAGCCTGGACCAGTCCACACAAGAGATGCACTTCCTGAACACTACTGTGCAAATAAGTGATGGTCACATAAACACCACTCTATACCAGAAACCTACTGACCGCTATACTTACCTATATGCCTCCAGCTTTCATCCAGACAACATCACATGATCCATTGTCTACAGCCAAGCCCTAAGAGACAACCGCATTTGCTCCAATCCCTCACACAAACACCTACAGGATATCTATCAAGCGTTCTTAAAACTACAATACCCACCTGGAAAAGTGAAGAAACAGATTGACAGAGCCAGAAGGGTACCCAGAAGTCACCTACTCCAGGACAGGCCCAACGAAGAAAGTAACAGAACGCTATTAACCATCACCTTCAGCCCCCAACTAAAACCTCTCCAGCACATCATCAAGGATCTACAATCTATCCTGAAGGATGATCCCTCACTCTCATAGACCTTGGGAGACAGGACAGGCCCTCAACCTGAAGCAAAACAGACAGACAGCAACTACACATCAGACAGCCCCTTAACCTGAAGCAAACTAACCAGCAACTACACATCACACAACAGAAACACTAACCCAGGAACCAATCCCTGCAACAAACTCCACATATCTATCCAAGGGACACCATCATAGGACCTAACCACATCAGCCACACCATCAGGGGCTCGTTCACCTGCACATCTACCAATGTGATATATGCCATCATGTACTAGCAATGCCCCTCTGCCACATACATTGACCAAACCGGACAGTCTCTACGCAAAAGAATAAAAGGACACAAATCAGACATCAAGAATTGTAACATTCAAAACCAGCAGGAGAGCACTTCAATCTCCCCAGATACTCAATAACAGACTTAAAAGTGGCCATTCTTCAGCAAAAAAACTTCAAAAACAGATTTCAATGAGAAACTGCAGAACTGGAATTAATTTGCAAACTTGACACCGTCAAATTAGGCTTGAATAAAGACTGGGAGCGACTAGGTCACTACAAAAAAATAAATTTTCCCTCTGTTGACACTCACACCTGCTCGTCAACTGCTGGGAATGGGCCACATATACCCTAATTGAATTGGCCTTGTTAGGACTGACCCCCCACTTGGTAAGGCAACTCCCATCTTTTCACGTGGTATATATTTATATCTGCCTACTGTATTTTCCACTCTATGCATCTGATGAAGGTTATAGCCCATGAAAGCTTATACCCAAATAAATTTGTTAATCTCTAAGGTGCCACAAGGACTCCTTGTTGTTTTTGCTGATACAGACTAAGGCCTTGGCTGCACTTGCGAGTTATAGCGCAATAAAGGAGCCCCGGGCACACTAGCTCCTACCCATTTACACTGGCAAGGCATGTAGAGCGCTCTGACTCTGGCTACAGCGCTGCTGGTACTCCACCTTGGCGAGTGGAATAACGTTTGCTGCGCCCCTGCTGGAGTGCCGCGGCGCCAGTGTGGACGTCCTGGTCCTATAGTGCGCTCTGATCAGCCTCCAGAAGTGTCCCACAATGCCTGTGCTAGCCACTCTGGTCATCACTTTGAACTCTACTGCCCTGCCCTCAGCTGACCAACCGTCAGACCCGCCCTTTAAATTCTCTGGGAATTTTGAAAAATCTCTTCTTGTTTGCTCAGCCGGGCATGGAGTGCGCTCAGCGAACCTTTCCAGGTGACCATGCCTCCACGCGCCAGGCGAGCCCCAGTATGGAGCAATGGCAAATTGCTAGATCTCATCAGTGTTTCAGGGGAGGAAGCTGTCCAGTCCCAGCTGCACTCCACCTGTAGGAATTACTATACCTTCAGGCAGATATCAAGGGACATGATGGAAAGGGGCAATGACCGGGATGCACTGCAGTGCAGGATTAAAGCGAAGGAGCTGCGGAATGCATACCACAAACCCCGCAAGGCAAACCGCTGCTCCAGTGCTGCCCCCGCGACCTGCCATTTCTACAAAGAGCTGGATGCAATACTTGGGGGCGACCCCACCTCCAGTCTGAGGACCACGATGGACACTTCAGAGCCCAGTGCAACAAGGCAGGAGGAGCAGCAGCAAAGCAGGAGCGAGGGTGCTGAGACGGAGGAAGATGCCCCGGAATCCCGAGATGCATGCAGCCAGGAGCTGTTCTCAAGCCAGGAGGAAGGTAGCCAGTCGCAGCGGCCGGTGCTTGGTAAAGGACAAACACTAGAGGAGGTTCCCGGTAAGCGGCTTTTATTTTGGGAAGGAAGTTATTTGTGCGGCTCTTGGGGCGAGGAGGGTTTGGGCTGCATGCATGTCTAGATGCGGAATAGGGCGATGACGTGCTCTCTCACATCGTAGTAATCGGCCTCAGTGATCTCTTCAAAGGCCTCATCCAGAAATTGAGCAATGTGCTTGCGCAGGTTTCTCGAGAGAGCCACTGTGGTCCTTGTCCCAGTCAGGCTAACTTGTTCGTGCCATGAGGGGCGGGGGAACCATTGCTGCATACAGGCAAGCTGCGTATGGGCCAGGGCGGAAGCCGCATTGCAGTAGAAGACCCTCCCTTGCTTCCCAGGTCACCTTCAGCAGTGAGCTATCTTCCAGGACGAACTCCTGTGGAAAATGTGGGGACGGTGTTCAGTAAAGGGGGCCCCTGCCGCGGTTGGCTCTCCTCAAGGCACAGAAACCCAGAGGAAAGTACAGCTGTGAAACAATCAGTCACGCTTGACCCTGTGCTTACTCACCATTTTGGGGCTCCTGTGGGTCATGTGCGCTCGCTTTGGGACGGGCAAATTATGCTATTGTGTAGACTGTGCTTGCCCTTAAGTACGGGGGAATCATTGCTCTGTCTGGTATGAACAATGCTGCCTTTGTTAAGTGTTGCATTTTGCCTTTATAGATGCAACCTTGAATCAAAAAGGGGCTACGTAGAAGCAAGGAAGACAAGTTGCATGAAGTAATTAAGCATTCAAGTAATGAAAATCAAAAAGTGCAGGAGAGTGAAAGGAGGGTCCGCCAGCAGAATGTGGATCACCGGCACCAAAGCACGGAGCGGCTGCTAAGCATCATGGAGCACCAAGCGGACTCGACACAGGCGCTCGTAGCAATGCAGGCAGAGCACTACCACCCCCCCACACCCCCTTTATCCCAAAATTCTTTCCTTTATGCACCTATGTCACCTCCAACCCACTTTCCCCAACATCCGGATTCTTACTGCCACCAACACCTGCCTCCAACACCTGTAGCTTCACCACCCAGCCCTGAAAACTATGACCCTTACCCACTGCGCTCAACCCCATCACCATGCAGTATAGCCATCCTGAAGTGCAGCACTCATTGCACAACACTCCAGACAGGACATACGCAAATCGGTGATTGTATCATTCCACACCCCCTTGCCCTTTTTGTTTCCCAAGCAGTTGTGTCTCTTTTCAATAAAATAATTTTCTTTTAAATAAATGGATTTTTTGGCTTTGAAAACATTCTTTATTACTGCATAAAGTAAAAGATACCTTAGCCCAGGAAAGAAACAGACACTGCAAGTCAGTATAGCAAACACAGATTCCTACTAACATTGGAACCACTGCACCTCACTCCCGTGCAGGGCATCAGACATTACTGGTGGCTTTCAGCTTCAAATTGCTCCCTCAAGGCATCCCTAATCCTTGCAGCCCCACACTGGGCCCCTCTAATAGCAATGCTCTCTGGCTGTTCAAATTCAGCCTCCAGGTGTTGAACCTCCGAGTTCCATACCCGAGCAAATCTTCCACCCTTCCTGTCACAAATGTTACGGAGGGTACACCATGCGGATATAACTGCAGGGATGCTGTCATCGGCCAGGTCCTGCTTCCCCTACAGAGGGCACCTTTAGATGGCCAAAAGCACACAGTCATTCTGCATCGGCTCAGCCTGTTGTTGAACCACTCCTTGCTGCTGTCAAGACTCCCTGCGTGGGGTTTCATGAGCCACGGGATTAAAGGGTAAGCGGGGTCTCCAAGGATCACAATGGGCTTTTTGAATTCCCTACGGTGATCTTCTGGTCTGGGAAAAAAGTCCTGGCTTGCAGCTTCCTGAACAGGCCAGTGTTCCGAAAGATGTGTGCATCATGCACCTTTCCGGGCCAGCCTGCGTTAATGTCAATGAAATGCCCACGGTGATCCACAAGCGCCTGGAGAACCATCGAGAAATACCCCTTCCGATTAACATACTTGGAGGCTACGTGAGCTGGTGCCAGAATTGGAATATGCGTCCCACCTATTGCCCCTCTACAATTACAGAAACCCATTTGTGCAAAGCCAGCCACAATGTCATGCACATTACCCAGAGTCATGGGTCTTCTGAGCAGGATGCAATTAATGGCCCTGTAAACTTGCATCAACACGATTCCAACGGTTGACTTCCCCGCTCCAAACTGGTTAGGAACCGATTGGTAGCTGTCTGGAGTTGCCAGCTTCTCCACCATCAGGGCAGCTCTCAGTCTTGTGTCCTTGTGCAGCAGGGTGGGGGTGAGCTTTTCTCATCCGAAAGTTCTGCAGCCACTGCTCGTCATCCCAGACTTGCATGACGATGTGATCCCACCACTCAGTGCTTGTTTCCCGAGCCCAAAAACGGCGTTTCAAGGTGGTGAGCATGTCCGTGAATGCCACAAGCAAACTCGCATCACATGCACTACTCGAGTTGATATCATCGTCTGAGCCCTCACTGTCACTTTGGATCATAAGGAATAACTCGACTGCCAAAGTGATGTGCTGGCGAGACTCATCAGCATAGTCCTCAGCAGTTCGGGCTCCATTCCCGCAGACCGAAAGGGAAGACAGAGTGCGCAGTACAAAAAACGTTGAAAGATGGTGCCAAATGTGGATGGAAGCACAAGGATTGCTGGGATGTGAACCGATGCATCACGGGGCGTTGGGAGAGGACCCAGAATGCCCTGAACTCCCCGCCCCCTTCCCACAAGCCACAGCACCAGAATGGGAAGAGGTGCTCTGTGGGATACCTGCCCATAATACACCGCTTCCAGTGCCGCTGCAAGTGCCAATGTGGCCATGCCAGTGCGCTTGCAGCTGTCAGTGTCAACAGACTGCAGCGCTTTCCCTACTGCGCTCTATGAACGCGGGTTTAACTCACAGTGCTCTACATCTGCAAATGTAGCCATGCCCTAACACAGCTACCCCTCTGAAACCTGTCAATACAGCATGTCATCTTTAAGCTGGGTTGTGTTCTCTACAGATTACTGTAGTAGGGCAGGTTGGGTGGGGTTCTTTTGTTTGTTGTTGTTTTTTGAGCAAAACCTTAAAAACTAACATCCTGTCTACTCTGCATGCCCAAACATTTCATAGCACTTGTCTTCAGAGCAAAGTTTTGTTTCTCACAATCTTGGCTAAAATTTGCATGCCTGACCACAGCCCAAGCGGCACAGCCTACTAGCGGTCTCCTGTCCTGCACCCTAGGTAGCTTTCTTTATGCACGTAGTCTGGTACCGGGGCGGATTTGACTGCAGTATTTATCCGGCTCCGTGGCTAAGACCATCATGCGCCCCTCCCCCCCCGGGGGGACAAATAAGTTGGGGGTGTGCACGTGCATGGAGAGAGCGACAGACCACACAACAGTAGCCGACCATGGGCCCAGGGTCCAGCGTAGCAGAACCCGGGCTTTGCACCCACCCGCTGCCAGGGAAACGTCCCAGGGCCGGGGGACCGTGCCAGGGGCTGGCGGCCCGTCCAGCGGGAGAAGAGGGGGAGCCGGGGGGGGGCAGCGGGGGCTGAGCCCCGGGCCCAGGAGGCGGACAAGAGGCGCCGGATACGCGCCGCGGCCGTTACCTGCTGCCTGTCAGGCTCTTTGCTTTTCTGGCCCTGCTTCCGCGCGTACCACAGCCCGATGTCGCGGCCCTTGAGGTGGCTGGGATGCCGGCCCCGGCCCCCGCGGCCTTCGGGTCCCCCCGCGGAGGAGGAGGAGGAAGGCCGGGGGCCCCCTCCTCCTCCGCGGCTCCAGTCCCTGCGGTGCTCGAAGCTCATCCTCCTCCGCTCAGGTCGCCGCACGGGGTAGGACGCAGGGAGCGGAGCACCCTCAAGAAGCCGGCGGCAGCGCCTGGCGGAACCGGAAGTCGACCGTCTCTCTCCCTTTCCTCACTTCCGTTCCACCTCCCAACGCCTCCGGGGGCGCTGGCGTGTCGCTGTGGCAGACATCAGCCCGTTCCCCGGCGCGCGGGCTGCTTGTCCAAACCTAGCGGGGAGCGCGGTGCGGGATGTGTTGGGAAATTCGGGGGGAGGGGAACGCTGTGCCAGCGTGTCGCAGTGGTTAGAGTGGCCGCCTGGTACCCTCGTAGACCGGGGTTCTAATCCCGGCCGCCCGCATGGGGGTGGGGGCTTTGCTCAATCACACTTTCCTTCCCTTCTCCGCGGTCCGTGAAGCGTCCTGGCTGTGCTTCGCTATGAGCTCACAGGGCCTTTTTCTAGGCTGGGTTGGTGCCTGTCTATGCAGTGAAGCGGGAGGCGTCAGCCCGTGACTCAGAACCTTTCTCCCTTTGAGAAGGAAAGCCTAGAATCCACCTCTGCCCACCCTGTTAACTCTGAAACCTACAGACAACACCAGCGTCCAACCTTACCAGCCAGAAATGTGGGAACAGTGTAAAATGCAGGGGCTACTGCACTCCTTTTACTAGTCATGTCACACTTAAATAAAAGTGTGATGTAAAAACATCTGTAGATGTAACCCACACACTTCCTGGGTATGGTGTTCTGTCCCCTCTAAATGGTACCGAGACTACTTAGAGATGAATGAGTCTGCTACAGCCCTGGCTAACGGCCAGGTGGCTTTTGGCTCATGCATTAAGCTTCATGGGTCCCAGGTTTGACCCCGCCCGCCACCAATTAGGGTCTGTTGGTGTTACATAGATGCCGAAGAATTTTCACTACAGTCCTGCAGCACCCAGGCACCTTGCTACAGCGTAGAAGCCATGTGCTGCACTGTCAAGTGCCTTGAGTTAAGGAGCTACTAAATCCAGGAGCACAACAAACAGGTAGGGACTATGTACTGGAGGCTAGATCAAGTATTGCCACTGTTCTTGGGCATTGTCCATTAAGACAAAGTTATCACATTACACTATTGTGATATATATGTTGTAATGTTGCATCATCATTTGCATCATCCCCAGATAGGTTTCAGGGTTGTTTTAATGTCCTGAAAATGTGGGACAGGCCTAACAGCTTTAGTACAGTGGCTTGAGAGATGCCAGTTTATCTGGGCAGAAAACAATAGACATCTATTCTGGTCCATCAGGTTATCATAATGGATCCTCTATTGCACTGGGAGTCACCATACACGATTTAGCAGAAGGAAAATGAGAGAATGCTTTAATTAGGCAAGGAGAAAATAGCAAAAGCACATATTCTGGCTGGTTAGCCTTGCTGTTAAATGACCTAGGCTGATGGAAGCAGGATGGTTAGCTGAGGGATTTATTTGGACAGTTTTAGTCAAACATCTTGGCCAACTCGTCTGAAATCCAGGCTTAGAGCTCTGGATGAGATATTTGCCTTTTACTTTTCATATGAATTTCTGACAGTCTTTGTTTTAGAAATGTTCTGCTCCAACAGCTGAAGTCAACTTAAAGATTTCCAAACATTTAAAAACACCCTGTAAAGTGTTTTTTGTTCTTTATAGGTGACACACTTCCCTCTAAGACCTTAGAAAACCAGTGTCCCAGAATAGTCCTAAATGGTGCTGTGCTGTCAGAAGAGCCAACTTGTTTGAGAGACAATCCATACTCCATGGTCAGAAAAGACTCAGTCTTATTTTTCACAAGAGTATGGGTATGAACCCCCATGTCATCTCTAAATACCAATGTGAGTAGTTACATCAACTGAAAAATGTGTCTGTAGTTTCAACCAAAGATTTTATTTGCCCTTCCCTTCTTGAGGCAGCAGCTATTATGACTGTGGAGAAAGCAGCAATATCCAGTGTGATTCTCTGATTTATTGTTAAACTATAAATCTTATAAAAAAAACATGGCTCAGGATGGGTGTTTCTATTACTGGGATTTTTATATTCTATCTACATTTAGACTAGTACTAGTTCTGGGTGTTCTGTGTTGATTGCTGCTTTATGTAGTAAATTTTGTCCAAGCTCTGAAATGTTAAATTCATTCTTTTAGGTTATTAATCTTTCACTGTTAATTAAATTAATACTCCTTTTGTTTCCTTGAGTAACATTGTGATGCTATAAACTGGGGATCAGCAACCTTTGGCCCACGACCCGCCAGGGTAAGCCCCCAGCAGGCCAGGCCGGTTTGTTTACGTGTCGTGTCCGCAGATTCAGCCGATTGCAACTCCCGCTGGCTGTGGTTCGCCATTCCAGGCCAATGGGAACTGTGTGAAGTGGTGTCCAGCACATCCCTCGGCCCACGCCGCTTCCCGCAACCCCCATTGGCCTGGAGCGGTGAACCACAGCCAGTGGGAGCTGCGATTGGCTGAACCTGCAGACGCGACAGGTAAACAAGCCGGCCTGGCCCTCCAGGGGCTTACCCTGGCTGGCCGCGGGCCAAAGGTTGCCGATCCCTGGTTTATAGCATCACAATATCCCTGCTATAAATGGCTCTTGACTCTCATTTCTCTATAGCATTCTTTGCTTTCTCTGCTTTGTTGTCAGTCTACCACTCTTCACAGCATATGCTTTGAAGTCTGATTCTCCAAAATACCAACTATCCAGCGCACTAGTTCTCAAATTTGTTTCATGTTAACAGCCGCCTCTTAAAACAGTTCTGTTCTCGTAGACTAATTTCCCTCGCAAGTCCCAATGCTACAGTTTACCCCAATCTAAATCTTACAATTCCAGCACTTGGTTACATAAAATAATAGTAAGACAGTACTCTGGAAGCAAGATGAAAATAAACACAGATACATAATGGGGGCAGCTGCTTGACTACATGCTTAACCCACCCACTGCCCTTTGTTTGGAACAGACGAATGCATAACTGAATCCGTCTCTCTCCCTCTCTTGTACTGGTTCATGCTTTACATTGTGATGGAAGAAACTCTGGGCACAATCTATCAGCTCATGGTTTAAGAACTATTGGAGCACTGGGTTTGAGATCTCTATATTCAGAGTTTTTATAGTCATACATCCCTTCATTAAATAAAAAGGGAGTCTTGACAAGGGCAGTGAGAGTGCTCAAAGTCATCACTGTAAGACCAGGGATCGACAACCTTTGGCACATGGCCCATCAGGGAAATCTGCTGGTGGGCTGGTTTGTTTACCTGCAGGTTCGGCTGATTGCAGCTCCCATTGGCTGCGGTTCACTGTTCCAGGCCAGTGGGGGCTGCGGAAAGCGGCGGCCATGACATTCCTCGGCCCACACCGCTTCCAGCAGCCCCCACTGGCCTGGAACAGCAAACCATGGCCAGTGGGAGCTGCGATTGGCCGAACCTGTGGACGCTGCAGGTAAACAAACTGTCCCCACCTGCCAGAAGATTTCCCTGACAGGTTGCGTGCCAAAGGTTGCAGATCCCTGCCATAGACCATGGAGGCTTAGTACAATTCATGAGGTTTCCCTAGTTACTGCATGCAATTGCTTTCTGTGGAGTCCTAGGCAGATGGGCAATAGTAGCAAGAGCTTTTCCTGCCTCACTACAGAACTGGAGGCAGCCAGCTCTCTCAGACTTTAACACAGATTTGTAGGGGTAGGGATGGAGGGTGTCTTTGCTGACCCTGCCTCTGAAGATTGTATTCGGGGAGGGACCAGCCAGTCACCCTAAAAGCATCATACAGGAGGGGATGTACAACTACAAGCCTACACTTCCCACCTCTCAAAATCCACCGTAAGCTAAGAATTGGGGTACAGGGAGAAGTCTACCCCTTAGGACAGTGTCAAGCAGGATTTTTTGTTCGTTTTTGTACAGCAACAGAGGGCATGCAAGGACTGAAAACCTGGAAGCATGCATAGTAGCTGAAAATATTAATTCATATATGGGTATCTGACATTCATCCTTTTTAAGTAATCCAGTAGTCATAGGTTGGGGGATCAGGTTAGACAGCAGATGCTTTTAGATGACCAAGTAGCATCTGTGATCAGGACAGATTTTCTTTCATCTGTACTTAGCCAGAAGATTGCAGGCTCCCCGCACCCCCCTTTTCTTTTTTCTTCTTCCGCCAGATGCTGCTCTTGCTACCATCATCCATATCTCTGTCACTTCAAGATTAGATTACTGCTATGAGCTCCCCGTAGAGCTACATTGTAAGACTATTCAGAAGCTCACCTGGTAAGTGGAGTGTCCTACTGGGAGTTCTGGATGCCATAAATACCTGTCATGAGTTCTCTGTGATGTGTTCCGGTTTCCAAGTAGAAATTAAGGTGTTATCATTTGTATTACCATAGCACCTAGGAGACCTAGAAATGGACCTGGACCCTATTGTGGTAGGCATGGTACAAAATACAGAGCCTAAAATGGCCTGGGACATGTCTATATGAGAAATCACTTTCCCATGCTATCCTGTGAGAGCTGACTTCAAACTATATGTTCAAACTCGGTCCCTTAGTATATAAGGGAGAGGCATCTGCAGGCAGGGCTCCTCAGCTTTGGAATTCACTCCCCAGCTTGATCTGAAAAAGCCCAGATATGTTGACAGTGAGGGCACGTGTGTCTCTGGGAGCCACTCGATACTAACTGATAGAGGGCACACCATACTGTTACTCACATCTGGACTGACCCACTCATTTCCCCAACACACTGTTGTCATGATGTGTATCTTAAAGGTGTCATGTAAGGGATCTTATGCAAACTGGTAACACGCTGGTCCTAAACTTAGGGTTCAGTGCTCTCTGAAAGGTGGATCATCTTGGCCTGGGAGGCAAGCGTAGCTGGAAACTGCATATAGGTGAGAAACCTGCTAAGACAAAAATAAAAACTTGCTGAAATTACGTTTTAGTCACCAGAAAGCATGTTTTGTTTTACTTGTAACCACACCTATTTCTTTTATTCTTCCTTATTATCACTTAAACCTTTCTTCTTTGTTAATAAACTTATTCTTGTTTCTTTACAAAACCATCACAGGGCTCTGTATTACAGTGAAGTGTGAGTCTTCAGCTAACCTAACGGGCTGGTGTGTGCTCTGTCTCTTTGAAGGCAACAAACTTAATAACTTCTGAGAGTGTCCAGTTGGAGGGACTGGACACTGCAGGCAGACATCTCTGGGGAACTCAGGAATTGGGATTCACTGATTGTTAACTGCAAGGCAAGGTTTGGACTGGCAGAGTCCTGAAGAGTTTGCTGGAAAGACAGATGGGCTAGTGCAGGGGTGGGCGAACTACGTCCTGTGAGCCGTTTTAAGCCAGCCCCTGAGCTGCACCAAGCGGCTTGGCTCTGCTCCAGCGCTCTGGCTGGGGTGCTGGGTTGGGAGCCAAGCGAGTGGTGCGGCCCTGCTCTGGCCGCGGGTCTGGGTCTGGGTCTGCACCGTGTAGCTTGGCCCTGCTCTGGAGCTCCGGCTGGGGTGCTGGGTCTGGGGCTACACCACGTGGCTTGGCCCCGCTCCAGCCGGGGCGCTGGGTCCGGGGCCGCACCATGCGGCTCAGCCCCGCTCCGGCTGGGGAGCAGGATTGGGGCCACACCACGCGGCTCGGCCCCACTCCGGGGGGCGCTGGGTCGGGGGCCACACCCCTTAGTCTCTCCCCATGCCCTAACCCTTTGCCCCAGCCCTGATCCACCTCCCACTCTCCAAACCCCTCGATCCCATCCCGGAGCACCCTCCTGCACCCCAAACCTCTCATCCCCAGCCCCATCCCAGAGCCCACACCCCCTCCCACACCCCAATCCCAATTTTGTGAGCATTCATGGCCCTCCCTACAATTTCTATTCCCCGATGTGGCCCTTGGGCCAAAAAGTTTGCCCACCCCTGAACTAGTGTGTCAGGGAGCTGACACATAGCTTAGCAGCAGCAAAGCTCTCATTTGGTGAGACTGTGGGGACGGTAACATAGTGGCTCACAGTTCTGGATACCCAAGCAGGATGTCACAGCATGTTGCAGGATTCCTTTGTTTTCTGGGGCTTGAGAGAGGCTCATGGATATAGAGAACAGGGTAGGAGCTGAGGTGGTATGGTTGTTTTAGTACGGCTGGATTTTGTTAAGATGCAAAGCTGAGTGAGGTGTATTACTGTATGATTTTTTTTAAATGTCATTTTAGGAGCTTGCAGGGTGCCTAGAACTTTGGACAGGTGCATTTTTGTTTGAGAAATCAAATTAAGTAAATAAATACTAGATTTTGCTACGAACCACTGTGAAGATGCTTCATTTACCTTTGCTTAAATCTGGCATAAAGTCATCAATTTTTAGCTTCATAAAACTTTTTTAGCTAGTTATCTGACTGTCACTTTATAAAATTAAAGATGGCAGAAGAAACCAAATAACACAGTAGGTGGTTGTTTGAAGCTCCATAAAAATGAATCATGACCTAATGCAGTGTGCTGTGTTTTCTTTGTGGTAAATAATTTAAAATATTTTAGCATACTTCAAATGCCCTGGATTCACATCCAGACATTATTCTTTCTAGGGCATTTTGATTTTACAAACATTCAGCTCATGTAAATGAGTAGCAGTAATATTAGCAATACAGCATAGCTCTATCTCTTGTGAGCAATATTGGATTAAAATTGGTCACATCCTGTTTTAATGCAAATTTGAATGTCAGCCTCCTGCTTTTCTTCTCTCTATTTCCTTTGTTAGTGTAGATCGTTACCTGCCCGTGTTTGAGAAAGTGCTCTTAATTTTTAAAATAGCGGAACACAGAGGTGTTCTTCATAGATAGAAGAAAGATGATAATATTCTAACAGGAGGGGGAGTTGAAGGAATGGAAGTGAGAGCACATTATTTAAAAATCCAACTAATTTTAATATAGCCAGAGCCCTGACACTGCAGCATTTTCCTTCCCTAAAGCTGACAACAGTCAGCATCCACCACCACAACAGCACTTTATTTCAAATCCTATTCCACCTGCCTCTCTCAAGCCACACACATTTTCAACCCAGCTAATGGGTATGGCATTGGGAATGTGCCTTTAGGAGCTGAGATTCCCTGACAGAGAGGCTGTGAAGCTCATGCACAGCCAGCTGGAACTGGACACAGAATAAAACAGAGCTCTTGCAAGTACCTTAAGCACTGTGTGATCACTGAACACCAGGGGGAGCTCATTACACTGCAACTCTCAGCCACCTTCATCTTCAACTGTGCTGTGCTCTCCTCCCACACTAGAGTTAGAACTTGTCTACACTTACCGGAGGATAGACGCTGCAGCGATCAATGCATAGGCAGTCGATTTAGCAGACATCCCTCGGCCCGCGCCGCTTCCCGCAGCCCCCATTGTCCTGGAAGGGTGAACCGCTGTCAGTGGGAGCTGTGATCGGCTGAGCCTGCGGATGTGCCAAAGGTTGCCGATCCCCGGTTTAGCAGAGCACAATGTAGAGCAGTCTTTCCTCAAGACTGTGGGAATGCAAAGATGCACAAAGCCCCTTTCCCAACATGTACAGTGCTCAAACTAAAGAATCTGAGACAGAATGTCCAGTTTTCTGTAGAATTCAGAACTGAGGTGCCATGGAAACAGGGGACACGCTACACAGTTTAGGTCCATCTTGGCATAGATTACACAGGTCTAGTCCATACTGTACCTGTTCAGTTGATAGCCACTGGACTGTAGTTTCCAGCACTGCCAATCTGGTGTCCCTCATGAACACTACATTTGTAGATTTAATAAGAGGAGAAAATTAGAAAAAAGATTTATTTTAAATCTGTACATGTTCTTCCAATGTACGATCATAAGATTGGCTATAGAAACAACAAAGCTTTCTGCTTATAATTAATGGGAGAGAAATTTTCAAAGTGGTGCCTAGGAGGAAGTATGTTCAAACACAATCAAGCACTAATAGAATTTTTCCCAAAGCTGAAACTGTGCCAAAAATAATATAGCACCGTGATGTCCATGATTTGGAGCGTCATCATGCTTTGCAAATTGTACTAAGTAATTTCCCACTTACCTATTGGCCATTTTCTTTTTTCACCTAGATGCACAAAAATCCGTGTAGTATCAAATCATTCTTTGGAGATATTGAGATAGCTGGTAATTTGGTAAAATTTTACAAGGGAGCAAGTTCATCATTATCAGGGGGATGATACGGTGTCCCTATCTCCCATTCTGAGATGGACAAATGAATTTGCCAAATGCAAATATGTTCTATAGCGTGAATATGTAATAGTTGTTAAGTGCTCATGTGTGAGGCTTTTGTGTGGTTCAGTACAAATTCAATCTATTAAGCCTGTGAGTGTTGAATGTCCTCTATTCCCACTGAAATCAATGGGAGCTGGGGGGGCTCAGCATTATTCAGGAGGCACTCATCACCTCACAGCAAATTTATGATGAATACACTGAATTCTTGAAAAAAGAAAAGGAGTACTTGTGGCACCTTAGAGACTAACCAATTTATTAACCAAATAAATTGGTTAGTCTCTAAGGTGCCACAAGAACTCCTTTTCTTTTTGCGAATACAGACTAACACGGCTGTTACTCTGAAACCTGAATTCTTGAAAGAATCCCCAACTGGCCACAAATTCTGGAGGGAATAGATTGCCAATTTTTTTTAAAAAGGCACACTGAATAGACATGCAGAAAATAGCCAAATAAAATCACACAAAATAAACACTGAGAATTCTTAAAAGGAATTTTAAAAAGTTTAGGGCTCATTTGTGAAACACGCCACCAACATGGTTATGTGTTTAGTGAAAGAGAATTCCACAGCTGCATTCTCCTGAGAGGAAGAGAAAGAAGGGATGAGACAGAGAGAAAGGGATCTGTATACCCCATCTTCTCCAGCTTGTTTGTGCAGTGCGACAGTTTGCAGTTCCAACCCTATGACAAAGAGGAAGTTCTCTTGCTTCTTCTAATACAGTGCAGCTATGACCTTTCAACAGCTATTTAGCTAATCTGAGATCTCAGGCAGTGGAGAGTCCCTCAGGTAGCTACAGTATCAAGTAAGAATTTTCATGCCCTTGTAATGTTGGTCTTGCTTCCCAACCCTCATCCTCTTAAAACTAATGAGCTGATGGACGTGAAAGTGATTTTTTGGACTGGATTTAAGCCTTTTGATGAATATAAGCCAAAACAATTAGTGCATCTCTAATTTAGAAGCCAGTGATTTAAATCAATCGACATAGCCTACAGGAGAAGTGCCCTACAATAGTCTGAAACCAGTGGGGGACTAAAAGGAAATGATTTATCATAATTCGATGGACATTTGTAGCACTTACCACCATTCGGTGCTTAAATTGTTTGTCCCTGTAGCAATGTTCAGTTCAGTATACTAGTAAGAGCTGAGGTTGGGTTATGGGTTGGGTTAAAATCCCATTGAGGTTGATACGTGTGAACTCACCCTTCAGTTAACATAACCATAAATATGAGTCTCCCTTAAAACAAAAAGGTGTATGTCTACCTGCCCAGGAGCTTTTGGGCTGAGTATTAAGTTGGGTAACTGTGTGTTGGAGTGTGAGAAAACAAGCAGATACTGAAGTCACAGACAAGAACAGAGAGAGGCAGAAGAAAAGAGACAAGAAAAAGCCAAGCTGGAGCTTGTAAGCACAGTGTGACCCTGGGAAAAGCTTTTGGGCCTAGGGTTCCCAGGTGCCCGGTTTTTGACTGGAAAGTCTGGTCAAAAGGGGACCTGAAGGATGTCTGCTCAGAACTGACTGGATACCAAAAGTCCGGTTACTGCCTGCAGGGGTGCTGAAACGGGGGTCACTGCCTGGAAATGCCATTGCCAGCCTGCCCCCTGCCCGGGGGTGAGTGGTCATCAACCCATGCCAGCCCCTTCTCAGTCCGAATCCACCTCCTACCTGCTTCTCATGGGCAGGCAGGCTCCATGTCAGCTCCCAGCCCAGCTCTGCAGGCAGCAGGTGAGTCCCGGGGGCGGGGGGAACAATCAAGCAACTGGGGGAGTGGGAGCAGCCAAGCAACGGGGCACAGGGGGGAGTGAGCGACCCAGGGGTTGGGGGCTGTAGTGTCTGGTTTTAAGAAATTTGAAAGTTGGCAACCCTATTTGGACCTGTTGGCTGAAGAGACTTTCGACTGTAAGCGAAGAAATTGCTCCTTTTGTTCTTGGGTCCTGCTGCATTCAGAGACAGAGGACTTGGTACATTCTTTGTAAATAAAGAAAACTGCACCAGGGAAATACATGACTATCACCAATTTCTACTTCTAAGAGGAACATCCTCAGGGCCCCAAACCTTGACTAGTTGCTCAATTGAAAAGGGGCAACAATACGTTTCTTGAATGCTGCTTGACTTATAGCCACATCTTGCATAAACATCTATGTGCATGTTTAAGCCTTTGGAAACCTATTTGTTTTTGTTTTTATATTTCTTTCACATCATTCAAAGAAAGTTCCTCAGGATCTGCTTAAATCAGAAGTCACAAGTTCCAGTTTTTGAAGGAAAAGGAACAGAGAAATCACCTTTGATTTTAAGAAAAAAGTAATTCTGTTTATGGGAGGCAAACAAAACTAGATTGTTTTTCACATGCAAGTATTCATCTGGCCTGTTATGATGTCAGGCAGTGATGTCCTCAGGTACTGATACCAAATTTTTTTAATCATAACCCTATAAATAAGACTTGAATAAGGGGATTCTTCTATTCCTTCCAGGTTTTTAAACAATTGTTGGCAGCCTCCAAGGCGCAATTAATTACTGCTGGCTCAAAGACTCATTAGACTTCACAATGATTCTAAGGCCTGGTCTACACTTAAAAATTGGATTAACCTAGCTACATAGCTCAGGACTGGGAAAAATTTTGCACCCTGAGTGCTGTAGTTTGACTCTGATATAGATATGGCTTGGGCGACAGAAGAATTCTTCCGTTGACCTAGCCACCACCTCTCGGAGAGAAGGGTTAGGTACACTGATGGGAAAGCCCTTTCTGTCAACATGGGAAGTGTCTACACTATGGCACAACGGCTACAGATTCATAGCAGTGCCACTGTAGCATAGACATGCTCCAGGAGAGGACAACCTAACTCTCTTGGAAAGAGGTGAAGGGCTGGGACAAACAGGGTCTAGAGGGAGGAAACCTAGGTGTAGCCAAGCCAGGACAGGAGGTCTAGGCTGGGGTTTATGTCATGTTTGTTTGAATTACTTTTATTAATACAACTAAATCCAGGAGAGGAGGACTTTTTGACTCTTTACAATGAATATGTTGACTGTATGGAGCTGAATGGGTACTCCACCAGGTTACAAGGACTTACCTTATCTCCCCATCTGTTTCTGAAATAGATATCTCGATGACAAATCAGAATGCCCAGAAAATAGAACCAAACTTCATTATTCTCAAAACACAGTGTGACAAAGTTCCTGCTCTACCTTGGCGGGTCTTGCGCTTATTGGCGGATTTGCTCGCCTTGGAGCTTCACGGCAGCCCTCAGCTTGGCCGTTTTTCTGAACCCACAGTCCAGGTCGACTCCTCCTGTGTCTGACCAGGAGTTGGGAGGATTTGGGGGGAACCCGGGCCCGCCCTCTACTCCGGGTTCCAGCCCAGGGCCCTCTGGAATGCAGCTGTCTAGAGTGCCTCCTGGAACAGCTGTGTGACAGCTACAACTCCCTGGGCTATTTCCTCATGGCCTCCTCCCAACACCTTCTTTATCCTCAGCATAGGAGCTTCCTCTTGGTGTCTGATAATGTTTGTACACCTCAGTCCTACAACAGTCTGCGTTCTCACTCTCAGCTTCTAGTGCCTCTTGCTCCCAGCTCCTCACACGCACACCACAAACTGAAGTGAGCTCCTTTTTAAAACCCAGGTGCCCTGATTAGCCTGCCTTAATTGATTCTAGCAGCTTCTTGATTGGCTTCCGGTATTCTAATCAGCCTGTCTTAATGGTCTCCAGAAGGTTCCTGATTGTTCTGGAACCTTCCCTGTTACCTTACCCAGGGAAAGGGGACCTACTTAGCCTAGGGCTAATATATCTGCCTTTTATTACTCTCCTATAGTCGTCTGGCCCGACCATGTCACAACAGAAAATATTGATTAATAGCTGAATTCATTTATATAAATAAATACCACATAGATTTATATTTACAAGCCAGGCAAATGTGATACTTAACCTCTCCATGTAAGCAGATGCAAGGGAAGAGTCAAAGCTAATAATTTTAAAAAATCCGATTTTTCAGATTTCATCACCACCTTGCAGGAAGAATGGTCATATAACTTCACTGGAGTTGCTCCATTTGGCCCAATATTTCCACATGATTATCCCCTGGGTCATTTGGAATAAATCAGTACTGTTAGCAGAAAAATCTGTCTAATAGTTTCATGTCTTTTCAACATGCACTGAGAGAACATGGGCATTTCTAAGCATTGCAGTGGCAATATCCCAGTCCTGGTTATAATAAGATCACTTGTAATACCACTCCATCAGCATGGTACTGCTACTCAGTTTACCTTTACGCTCCTAGACCACTTAGCTCTTATTTTGCGCTAATTTATTCCACCTCCAGAGACAGTACTTAAGACCAGAAAATTCTCTACCATTTGAGGCCCTTTGTAGTTTTTGTAATTTCAATTAATCAAACACGTTTCAGTGATAATTTGTATGTATCCAAGGGTATGTTTACACTGCCAGCAAAGGTGTGATCATAGCATGGGTAGGCATACCTGCACTAACTTTAATTTAGCTAAGGCAGGTAACAATGGCAGCGTGCACGTGGCAGCACCGACTTCAGCATGAGCTAGCAACCCCAGTATTTACCCAGGCTTCCTAGTGGGCTTCTCTGGTGTGGCTAGTTCACTCTGAAGTTTGTGCTGCCACATCTACACCACTACTATTACTTGTGCTAGCTAGATTAAAACTAGTAGCATGCCTACTAGTGCTACAATCCCATCTTCATTTGCATTGTAGACATACCCTAAAGTTACCAAAGTATGAACCACCCAGGAAGACTGAAGTCTAGCGGTTAGGGGAGTGGATTTGGGAATCCTAGTTTATATTCTTTGGTCTGCCACAGATTCACTAGCCTAGATTTTCCACTGAATTCTTCTGTTACATGAATGGCAGATATTTTTCATTATTAGCTGATGTTTTAGATGAATATAGGCCCCACTTCAGCAAAGCATCTAAGCACATGCTTGAAATCAATGGGATTTAAACCCACACTGGAAATTATGCAAGATTGAAGGCTTCATACAGAAAATTGCTACATTTCAATCAGGTTTTTTTAAAAGTAGGATAATGCACATTTTTAAAAAAAGTAATGAAATAAAAATGCAAAGACTTTTAGTGTGGTTAAAATTATAATAACATGTACACATAAGTGGCATTTATAATCTGAATAAAATTAGACATTTCTTAGTATAATCTTAGTGAGTTGAAAAATTGCCATGCTTTTCCCAGCCCCTTTTTTTGGGTGCTGTTCATATTAATTTTGTGTCCAACTCAATAGTACATTATCTTGATGTAAAAGAATGAATCCCTACAGGATGGATTCTGGCATAGTAGCATATTCTAAAAAGATGAAAGATAATACATTCCTTTCAGTAGTTTAAAGTGAGAGGTAGAGCCTCTTTTGCCTCGTGGCGTTTGTGCCATTTGTAATGGAATAAAGTGGCATTTGTAATGAAAAAATACTTAACCATTATAATGTGAAAAGACATAATTTTACATACAAGTCTATATAGTAGAACCTCAGAGTTACGAACACCTTAGGAATGGAGGTTGTTCATAACTTTGAAATATTCATAACTCCGAACAAAATGTTATGGTGGTTCTTTCAAAAGTTTACAACTGAACATTGACTTAATACAGCTTTGAAACTTTACTATGCAGAAGAAAAATGCTGCTTTTAACCATCTTAATTTCAGTGAGGCAAGCACAGAAACAGTTTCCTTGCCTTGTCAAATCTTTTTTTTTTTAATTTCCCTTTTTTTTTTTTAGTACTTTATGTTTAACACAGGACTGTACTATGTTTGCTTTTTTTAATCTCTGCTGCTGCCTGATGATGTACTTCCAGTTCCAAATGAGGTGTATGGTTCACTGGTCAATCTGGAACTCTGGTGTTTGTAACTCTGAGGTTCTACTATAGTACAATGAAGATGCTAGCTCAGATGCGATTGAAAATGAGGAGGTATGACAATAAACGGCCTAACTGTACAATTACAGCGAGTAATCCTTACTAATGCAGGTAGCAATGCAAGTAGTCAGTGGGACTACTTCTGTGAATAAAGATTATGTGTATAAGGATTATCCCTATAAGGATTTGAAGGCCTTATTAGATTTTCTCAAAATCAACAAGAGTTATACATAGATGTTGTAATTCATATGAAAAGCTTTTGTTTGAGTCTGAGAAAGCAAAATTTAGTCTGCCTGCAAGAGTTGTCTAATGCCATAAAATACATTATGGCAGTGAAACAATACATTAACATGTACCCTCATCTTTGATTTCATTATATTGATAAATGTCGGGAAGTTCTATTGTACGCCAGTTCTAGAAGTCACCCATTAACACAAAACCTATAAACATAAAATATTTGCAGTTATCATTTAATTACCAATTTACAGGAAATAAATGTTAAAATAATGTGAAATTGTAAAAATACCTGACATCATTATGATTGATACCTTTAAAAAAAACCAAACATATTCCTCTGAGCTAGGTCATACAGGACCTGGTTCTGGACTTACATGCATCAACTTCACCTTTGCTGTTAACTTAGAGTTACTCCCGTTTTAGGCTGGTGTTGTTGGAGAAGAACCTGGCCCAATGAATATACTGTTTATCAGAAATTGCCCTGCATATTTTTTCCTCAGCTTCCAGTGCAATATGCTTTGCATTATTCAGTAGTTAAAGTTACAAACAGGTGCTCAGGTGCTAGACACACGTGATATTTTTCAAGGAATTTTTTTTTCTGTTTCAGTTTATTGGGTTTCTGTTCAGAGACGGAGCTCTTCTCTTTGAAGTCACCTTCTAAAGGTCACTTTGACAACCATCCCTCTGCCCACAAATGTCAAGCTGTTGTTGAAAGATGCACGAAAGGTCAGCCGGAAAAAAAATTCAAACTGGAAAGGGATATGAATATGTTTTACTAGTTATTACAAGGGGGTTTTAAAAAATTAAATCCACCTAGGTTTCTAGAAGTGATAAGTGAGCCCAATGTACAGTGTTTACTAGGCCATGTCTATGCTACAACCTTTGGTTGATGCATGTGACATCGGCATAAAGCCACTGCAGTTAATATATATATATACCTTGGGTGCATGTATATTTGGCTCCTGGCGTCAGTGCTGCGCACACTCCCTATAAGTGCTTGTGTCAATGCACAGTGTGGTGCACCATGGGTAGATATCCCCGTGTGAAACCCAGCATCGTCCAGCACGCTGTCTTTTGGGAAGTTTTGGCACTACATGAGTCGTACTGGGATGACTGGGAGCAAGGGAGTCAACTTCCCAGCATGCAACTGTCTCTATCCCATTATGTCATCTATATCCCATAACCTTCATACCTTTTTTAAAAATCCCACGAACCTGCACAGCCTTCCTCGTTGTCCACCATCCCTGACAGAAGCATGGTGCCTGCAGAGCTCTGCACTATTGTAATAAGCATTGCACACACAGGACGCATGATCCTTTAGTATTTGCAGAGCCATAAGAAGAACTGACTCAGTGAGTAATGTGATCATTTCTTGGAGAACAGATTTCTGTGGGGCATAGGGGGAAACAGGTCAGGGTTGTTGGTGGCATTCACAGAGCAGCTGCAGACAGTGGAGCACCACTTCTGGGCCCAAGAAACGAGCACTGACTGGTGGGATAGAATCATAATGCAGGCTTGGGATGATGAGCAGAGGCTGCAGAACTTTTCTGCCACATTCCCGGATCTGTGTGCTGAGCGCATCCCAGCCCTCCAGCGCAGGGACATCAGAATGAGAGCTGCCATGACAGTGGGCAAGTGAGTGGTGATCACTGTGTGGAAACTTGCAATGCCAAACTGCTACTGGTCAGCGAGAAATCATTTTTAGAGTTGGAAAATCTCCTGTGGAATCACTGTCATACAAGTGTGCAGGGGCATTAATTGCCTTCTGATATGCAGCACTGTGACTCTCGGCAATGTGCAGGACACACTGGATGGATTTGCAGGAATGGGGTTCCCGAACTGCGGTGGAGCAATAGACGGCACATGTATCTCTATTTTGGCATCAGACAACCTTGCAACAGAGTATATCAACAGAATGAGCTCCTTTTCTCTGGTTTTGCATGTGTTGGTGAATCACTGGGGACGCTTCACTGACATCAGTGTTGGCTGGTCAGGGAAGGTGCATGACTCTCACAGCTTTAAGAACACAGGACTGTTCAGAAAACTAAAAGCAGGGACTTTCTTTCCCAACTGGCAGGTTACCACTGATGATGTTGAAATGCCAATAGTGATCCTGGGGGAACCTGCCTACTCCTTGCTCCCCTGGCTCATGAAGCCGTACACCGACCACCTTGACATCCCCAAGGAAAGATTCAGCTACTGGTTCAGAGGTGCAGAATGACAGTTGAATGCGCTTTTGATAGAAGGGACGCTGGCATGGTTTACTCACAAGATTGGATCTCACTGAAAAAAACATCCGAACGGTTATAGCTGACTGCTATGTCCTGCATAATATATTCGAAGCAAAGGGGGAAAAGTTGCTGCGAGGGTGGAGTTGGAATGGCTGTCTGAGATTGAACAGCCAGACACAAGTGCTATTAGAAGAGCTCAACTTGGAGCTCAGGGAGATTTTCAAAGAGCATTTTGACAGTGAGCGACAGTACTGAATCGTTGTGGTCTGTGCTCTACCTGGCCCTTTTGCTTTGGGGCCAGTTAGGAACTGTGTGGTGCTTTACGTACATCTATGAATATAACAGTGTCAATGCATCCATTAATTTTGTAGTGCTTGCTGTACATTTATGATTACTACACTGTTTTTTCACTGATTCTATGAGTTGTCACATTGTAGAATAACAAGTGGGTGTTTTCACAACTGCTTAGCACTCTGCAGCATATGTTGTAAACTAATAAAGATGAATTATTTTCCAAATAATAGAATTTTATTCATAATAAAACCAGTACAAAGAAAAAGTGGTGTAATTTAAAAGCAAATACATTAAAAATGTAATAAATTAATGGAACAGAAATTTACAAGGAGAAAGAAAATTTTACCTACTCATACTGTAACTGTGGCTTTCCCAGGTCAGTGCATGTGAAGCTGTGGTTGTCCTTAATGTCCCCTGGGATGGAGTGGCAGGGGAAGGGATGTGGCCCCTGATGCCATGTGGAATGTTGGGTGGGATGTAAGGAGATGCTGTGCTGGAGTTCTCTATGGATTGCCAAGGGAGGCGAGTCCATGATTGTAGAACCTGCAGATCCACAAGTGTCTGCAGCATCTATATTTGCTGCCAGAGAAGCCCCCTTATGTCCTGGTGCATCTCCCTCTCCTTTTTCTGCTGGGACTCCTGGGCCTCTCTCCTGTCCACTCTTTCCCTCTCCAGGGTATATGCAGTGTTCACCCTCCAGACCCATTTCTCACGGTCTGATGCAGCACTGGCTTGCAGAGTCTCATTGAACACGTCACCCCCAGTCCTCTTCTTTCTTCTCTTCCCCCCTGCCCTGCCCCCCGCCCCACCCCGCTCAGGTGTTCCACAGTGTGGAGGGGTACCACTCAAGGCTGCAATGGGAGTGGCTGCAGATAAAACACAGAATTACCACTGTCAGTATAGTCACACTGGAAAGCAAAAGTTAAGATTCAGATCTCTCTTCCCTTGCTCCCCTAAAGTATAAACAAGACATGCCTATTGACATTTCTGCTTCAGAGTGCTTGTGCACAGCACCACTCACAGAACCAGCCGTGGAGAGTATTCCGGCTGGGGTAATGACAAGGGAATTGCTCAGCTGCATGAAATGGCACTGAATACTGGCATCTTTTTCCACAGGTGGTGGTGATTTTAGCTGATATCTCACTCCTGAGGGTAACAAAAGCACAGAGAGCACAGCGGCTGCTCGCATCCCGAAGCCATCCGGGCCCATATGCTGCTAGCCTGTTTATTGCAATGGTGTCACCTGAAGTTATCACTAACTGGCATGCGAAAGTGTCCTACCACAGAGGAAGAAATAAGGTTGCCATCCCTAAAAGCCTTAGGGAGAGGATTGCAGAGTAATGAAAGGCTCATTGTGATCTCTCAGGAGGATTCCAGGGACATCTCTGCACATAAACAAAATGCTCCACATGACCTCCCCTGCCTAACTCTACAGAGGCATGAACGGAAGATAACTCCACCTCTGGCTGCATTGCTACCTCTTCTAGTATGAGTAAATTAATGAAAAGTCAGCTGTGTCCTGCTGAGTTGGGGAGATGGGGTACCATCAGTACATACAGCATTGTAATGGGAAATACAATTACACAATTACCTTAGGTTCCTTCCCCTGCATCAGGCTCACCCATGCTTGACTGTCAGGACTGACCAGACTGCAGTAAAGTCTCAGCAGGTCCCGGTTCATGGCACAGTGGGACCTCTTAGTCGTATGTCTCCCATCCTCCTCCTCTTACTTCTCCACTTCATCCTCGCTGTTCATGCCAGGGGCCTGTGACTTGTGCTTCTCCGAGGTATCCACGGTGGTCTGTGGGGCGGTGGTGGGGCCTCCGCCAAGTAGGGCATGCAACTCTTCGTGAAAAGCAGCAGGTCTGAAGCTTGCCACTGGATTAACTGTTCGCCTCCCTGGCCTTCTGCTATGCCTGCTACAGTCCCTTTGCTTTCACGCGGCGCTGCTGCCGCTGGTTCCCATCGTGCCCCTTCTCCTGCATCCCCCGAGCAATCTGCTTGTAGGTGTCCACGTTTCTACAGCTGGTCCGTAGCTGCGCCTGCACAGCCGCTTCTCTCCACAGGCCCAGAAGATCCAATAGCTCCTGTCTGCTCCAAGCCAGAGCGCATCTGGAGCGCGTGGTCAGCAGGACAGTTGCAGAACAATGGAGTCCTACTGTGTGGGCTTGCCAGGATGGAGAATCACAAAAGGCATTTCAAAAATTCACTGGGCTTTAAAGGGGAGGGAGGGACTTTCAGTGTCTGTGACCTTCTAAGCAATGGAGTTCACAACTGTGACCAGGGCAGGCAATGTTGGGCCTTGTGGGGCAGCTGCTGGAGACTGTTTGGGTTGCCACAAGTAACACAGTGTCTACACTTATGCTGTGTCAACCTCACTACATCAACCATGGCTCAGTGCTGCTCAGGGATGTTGCCGGCACCCAGTGCCGAGAGGCTGAACAACAGCTTGAGTGGTTCGTTACCCGGTGTGCAACACCCAATAATCACAACGGGGTGGAGAAGCAGAAAAGTTTATTTGCAGCTGCAAAAAGGTACAGGGAGAATAAAATCTCAAATCCTGCACAACAGAGCAGGAAGTTACACAGGCTTTTATACATCCTTTTTCCCAGCATACTTATCCAATAGCAAGCTGCCCCAAGTATCCATATAGCCAGCCAATCCAGTTCCCAGCTAGTTTCCTGATTCTCTGTATCATTTGTTAAACTATACATAAAGCTGCTTTATTCAGCATTGTTCTTCCATATCTCCCCTGTTTGGCCTTGCTTAGTTTCAGGCAGTCTGACTCTGCAACATATTGTTGCAGATTCTCAGCATAACTGCTGTGTGTGCCTCCAGGCGGGGGGGGGCCAAGGATGCTTGGGCCTAGTACGCAGAGCTGCTGCGAGTGCCTCCAGGCAGGAGGGGGGGCCAAGGACACCTGGGCCTAGTGCGAGGGGGCTTTATCGACACTCGTGGTCTTCCATCCCCTCGAGTTACCTAGCGGCCATGCCCCAGTGTCCCCAACAGGGAGGTGATGTTACTGTGTCACTGTAACAGGGAAC
This sequence comes from Lepidochelys kempii, assembly GCF_965140285.1. NCBI lineage: Eukaryota > Metazoa > Chordata > Testudines > Cheloniidae > Lepidochelys > Lepidochelys kempii. The sequence goes on along the minus strand of NC_136388.1, from coordinate 25,673,082 downwards.
CTATATCGGTGGGAGACAAGTTAAATGTAGACACATGCACAACTAGGTCTGTGCAAGGCAGCTTACAGCAGCCTAACTTTGTAGTGTAGACAAGTCCTAATATATGAACCAGGAGAAAATGAAGCAAGTTTTCTGGAGCACTTTGCAAATGGCTCGTGTCTGTTGAATAATTAAGACATGGGTGTTCACACTGTTTCAAATGTTTAATTGTAGCAACCATTTTAAAACAAAACATAAAATAGATGTTTAATACATTACCAAATTATTTACAGAATCGTCACTGAAGAAAATGTATTTATTATAGACCAGTAAGATAGTACTTTACAGTTAGGTCAAGTTGAGGGCTGCATCTAGATTGCATCTGAATCCCTCCTAAATACAATCAGATGTTAACACACCATCAGTTAATATTTTTCCTATACACAGTACTAATCTCTCTTGGGGAGGGGGAGGAGGTGGTAAAAAGAACCAATCAACAAAGAAGACTCCAAGGTAATGATGGATTAACCCTTTTTGGTGCCCTGGGGGGAAGATGTTGCCCCTCTAGCCCACTCTCCCTATGGGTATGTTGCCCCAATTGGGACACTACCTAGGATATGGGTGCTGAATTTAGCCAATAAATAAAACTTTAAAATATATCCAGGAACACATTGGACACATGTTCAAGTAATCAGATGGCATCCAGTGGGCAAGAGCAAAACATACCAACAAGTCAAAGCAAAAGGAAAGTGGAGCCACGTTAAGAGAACTTCATCTGTGTATTGCTTTTCAATCTTGGCTACTGGATTTCACCCTTCATTTCCTGTTGTCCTGGGCTTGGGGTAATGTGGCCCATAGATTAATAAATGGCTGCTCTGAGGAAAGCACTTGCTTAAACTTAGTTTGGATTTTTTTCCTGCGCTGAACAAGGCTGTGAGAAAAGTTGCCATCTCATTTTTGAGCCAAGCATTCCAGTTTTAAAGAATGCCATGTCTTCTTGTTGGGCCCCAAGACTTGCATCTAGCAAGATGTTTACAATCTTTTGATCTGGTGCTTTAGACTGGAATTCAACTGAGAAGGGCTTATCAGATCAAACTGTGCTCCTACACTGCCTTCTACCTGCTTTCTGTAGAAGACAGCAGAAAGCAGTAATTTCAGAAATAGCAGGGTGCCTATTCACAATTTGTAGAAAAAATATAGTTGAATAGATCTTAGAATGGATTTTTCTTAACAATATAGTTTCTAGTTAAATCTGAAATGAAGAAGCAGCTATAGTGTTACCACCCTCAATTTCAGTGTAGAAGGGCAGCACATTAAACCACGACTCATAGCACAGTGTGATCCATCTCTATCTTAGCAACCTCCAGTCTTTGGGCCTCATTCTCCTCAGATTTACACCAGTGTAAACCCAGTGATTTCAATTGAATTATTTCTAACTTACACTGGTGTAACTGAGAGGGGAATCAGGTCATTTGAGTTCACACCTCAATATTGAGGGTTAACTGCAAAGAAAAATAAAGTCAGCCCATGTTTTGTTTTGCTTCTTTGTGGTCTCTAAATAAGGTCTGAAAGGGTTTCTGCTTATTTCCCCCCCATCCCCTAGAAATTCAGGCCTTTTCTAGACTTCTCTCCTGGAAAATTTGGGATCATTCTAGCTCTATAAGGGATTAGGGCATCACATATACCATGAAAATGAAAGCTGATTGAGAGGGAATGTGATTTTTGTTTAAAACTCTTAATTTTGTTCATCCCTATTTAACTGAAATGCCTGACAAACAGATGGAAGAAAAGGGCTTGATGCATCATTTTGCTACAGTCCATTTGCTAGACTGATACAAAGGGGTCAAAGAACAAGTGTAACCCCTCCCTTCTGGCTCTACCAGCTCTGCAGCAGGCTCCTCCCTCCGGTAGCACTGGGGGCTGTGGAGGGAGGGATAACAGACCTCTTGAAGGAGGATGTGTGGCTGGGACAGACCTTCACCTCAGCCATACTGTGACCCTGCAATGGCATGTAGGGACTATCGCAGCAAAGGTGCAAGTTAGGGCAACTCTCAGGGTTGTGCCATGGGTTGCACCATCCCTGGCAGCCTCTGCAGAGGTGGAGTGCATGTCACCTACACTTTCTATGCTAGCGCTTGCATGGGGATGACTCTGGCCTTGATAACCTTTAAAGATGAAGGCAGCTGCATTTTATGCAAATTAAGCATGATGGGATGGCTCCTGGCATGCTGCCAACATGACCCTTGTTTGGATCAAGTATGGACACCCTGTAAGATTGGAAAGCTTCTTTTTCTTACATGGGAAGAGAAGGTGGGGGCAGGAAGCGGGTTCCTTAGATTCCATGGGATAAGTAAACTGAACATTGATACACGTGTACACAGGAATGTTGAGCAATTAGAACCTTGTTGAAATACATGTTACCATATCTACAGAATGTGCATGCTTACATTTCAGCTACCCAGATTCAAAAGTTGATATTATAATGGTTAGTTACTTATGTGGTACATTGGAATTGTGTACATAACAGTGGAAACTTAAAGCACTTAGGCCTCTTTTAATCCTGTATTTAACCAAATCCTGTATTCAGCTTTTGACTTTAGCTACTGTTTTCTGATAAATACTTCAGGCACAAGACATCAGTCATAGCAGAATTGTGACAGAAGCACAAAAAATGTTAAGAATCTTTCCTTGGATGGAAATGGTTTGATCATTCAGTTTTCACAGGTTTCCATGGGTAGATTGCCCAGTGCCAACAAGCAACCAAAGCAGCTTCTAAGCTTCTATTCAGAAAAGGTTTTAGAAATTATAGTAACAAAAACCAAAAGCTAAAACACAACCACCACCAGTGTTGCAATTCTCTAATCAATATTATAAAAGCAATTAACTATTTGATGTTTTCCCACCCATACATTTTAAAAAACCTACTTATTGGTATAGTCCAGTGGTTCTCAACCTATTTACCATTGTGGGCCATGTATGCAGCTCTCTGTTATTTGGGCCTCATCCATACAGTGTATCTGTATGGCCCTGAGGATGTCACATGAGCAAGCAGCCCATTGGTCGCAGGTTGGGAACCATTGGTATAGCCAAACAAAATAAAATTTCATGTTACAGAAGAGAAAAGTCATTGTGTTTGATAGATCAATTGAATGAGAGGAGGAGTGTCAGTCAAATCAGATTTACTACTCTAAGTGTCTTTTAATTGCTGTTGCCATCTTCTTCCCTTTTTCTGTATGCTTTATTTAACAATTGTATTTCTTCCTGATAACCATCTCTCTCCATATGCTGCTTTTTACTATTCCGCCTATGAGCTTCAACGGTATCTGGAATTGATATGTTAATATCGCTGTCAGGATTGTTTGATGGTATAAAGAGAGAGTAGGAAGCAGTTTCTCCTAAATCACATGAAACAAACCTGTTTTCTTTCCGTGAATAACGCAAGGACGGGGATCTGACCTGGGTAGAGGACTGGCTGATATTACTGATGATTGATACAGTATCCATGGCCTCTTCATTGTCGCAAATTTCAAGAACTTCTAAATGAATTTTAACATTTGTGTCTGCAAATGTAGTAGGAGAATCCTCAGGGTTTGGCTCATGACCAACACTCTTGGATCGATATACTTCAATTTTCTTTGATGTGGGTGTTATTTTTTGCCCTTCAGTGCTTACCTCGTAGGTAGATAAAGAGAGAGTTTTTCCCGTGGGTGCATGGAGAGATACAGTCCCTTGAAATGCACATAAAGGAATAGCTAAGGCCCCACCTGAGCGCTGGAAAGAAACAGAATTGCCATTATTTAATGTTCATTTCTGAAGTCAAAATCCATTATAAACAAGCCAATTATGCCTAGTTTATTAGCTTGCTTTCACTACTGTGAACATGAGAAGCCTGGTATTTAAATCAACAGTATGACTTTTTTAAAGGGTGAAAACAATAGGTGCTTTAAAGTGAGCAAGGCTCTTTATGATGCATTTTAATATAAAAGGCAAGATTATTATTATAAAAGTGACTATGACTCAGTTATATGCATGGTCACAAAGGTCTTAATTATAAGATTTCTATAGGATTCAAATTTCATCAAAGCCTGGTCCACATGAGGATCAGGACTGAGCTAGCTATGAACATATTTAAAGCACAGTTGGTAATGGGAGGTTCTGTCAGTTTCCCAAGCCAGTATGGGCCGAGGGGGAAGGAGAGGGAATGGTCAGAAGGGTGCTAGATAAATTTTGCCAATCTGTAGCACAGATTTATAACAGAACTAACTTGGTTACAGATAAATTGTGTTAGAACCCTGCTAGCAACTACCATGCTTCAACGTGGTTGTACAGTAACGACCACTGTTCTGCTCCCAGAGCAAGACAGGATTTTAAAGGGTTGCAATCCCCCCTGCAACAGAGGAACAGTCATGATGTTAAAACCATTTGAAAATAAACTCCATTGCAGTCCTGAGGTACCCTGTGTAAAGCTGCAGCTAGGAATTCTTAGCATTTGTATTTGAGTTTACACAGAGAAAAGTCTCTCCAAAGGTTACATTCCTCCCAAAAAACATGTTAGAAAAGGTACAGGCATTACAAAGAGAGTCATTGAAAGAATCTGCATGAAAAGCACTAGAAGAAATTGAGCACTTCTATATGGACGGAAGTAGCACAGCCTCCTGGGGTTCGTCTGTATATTTTGTGTCCCCCTCTGTGCCTGATCCACAGAGAAGGATCATCGATTACAGCTCCTTGCTTCAGAGCCTGGGACTTTAGCTCAAACTGCGAAGACTCAGTCTTTTAACTCTGGAGGTCTCCAGTTCAATCCCTGGTATTGGGCATGCTGGCAACTCTGACAGTAGTAACTGTACTCCTTGCAAAGCTACAGATGACTGAACTACCTGGAACACAGGGATTGGAGAGTTGCCCCTGCCTGCAGGGCTTCTCTACCTCCTGCTCTCCAGCAGATCTGCTACAGTTTGCGCCTGGAGTGTCCCCAGGGGGGCAGTGGTCAGCATCTCTAATTAGCCTTATTCCAAGGCAGGAGGAGCTTTGCCCAAGGCAGACTGTCTCAGGCAGATGAATACTTGGGAATTTTGCAGTGGGCCACCCTGGGAGGAGGTGCCAGAATAGTTAAGAGGAGGGATGCAGGGCAGAGGAGAAGATCTCTGTGACTCTGGAAAGCTGCAGAGCGCAAATCCACACCCCCAGACACTTAGGTATGTCTACATTGGAGCTGGAAGGTATAATTTCCAGCCCAAGCAAATGTACCTGCAGCAGCTTTGATTGAGCTAGCACCCTAAAAACAGACCTATAACCCTGGTAGCGGGAGCAGTGAGAGGAACTAGTCACCCTGAGTATGTATCTAGGGTCCTGGATGGGACTGTACTAGGGGTGGCTAGTCCCTCTCGCCACAATGGCTACCCCTTCTATTTTTAGCATGTTAGCTCAGTCAGAACCAGTGCGGGTATTTCTACTTGTGCTGGAAATTACACCTTCCAGTTGCAGTGAAGACAGACCTTAAGGGTCTGCCCCCTCTGCAGGTAAGGCCTCAGGTAGCTCTTTGAGAGTCACCCAGCTTTCCTCCCTGCTCATGTTATGGGTCCAACATAGCTGGCTACAGGAGCAGCTGCTGTACACAAGGCTGAAGGTTCAAGAATCAACCACCAGCCCCAGTGTCTCTTCTCTGGACCCCTTCCCCTCCCGCCACTCCAGTGCAGTAGTCTTAGCTTTTTGGTAAACTGGGGGATGAGGAGGGGAATGAAGTAACCAGAGGAGGAAGGGAGAGGAGAAGAATCAGCCAAAAGGGGGCTGGCAATAAACAGAAAGAAAAAAGATGTCAAGAAGGGAAAAACCTGCAAACAAACAGACAACCAGGACTGGAGGGAGAAAATGGACAGAAAGAAATGGACAGAAAAAGAGCGATGTCAGCAAATTTGTTAAGACGTGGAACAAGTTTATAAGGCAGGCAGAGTGGGGGCAGCACCTACTAGCCCTCTAACCCTTCCCAAGGGAGGGCTTTAAAAAGGGACTGGATGGAAAGGCTCCAAGGTCAGCAGAATTTCCCTCTGATTTGTGCTACTGTTGTGATGAAGCCACGTACAGCTGGCAGACATGAATATTGGATAAATCCTACACTGTGGAGAGGTCAGAGTAAAACCCTAGTTCCTCAGTTCCAAAAACCACAAGCCTTCACTGCTTGAGTCAAAGGGACACTCTCTCAGCTAATGCTAGCAGAGGGGCCATATTCTGTCTAATGGCTAACTACTAGAAAGGAACCAGGTAAAATAAATGGAAGCAGGGATGTGTATTGGGATTACTTGGGAACTGAAAGAGGGTTCCTCCATTTTGACTGGCCTTGATTTTCATCTTCTTTCACAGTCAAGCTGAGCAAATCTTTAGTATCAAAGCAGCTTAGCCCATTGACATGAAAGGTAAATTTGCTCTTGAGAGGGCAAGGAAGGCAATTATTTGCTGGTTGTTAAGGAAAAGATCTTGTGATGCAACCTGGTAGAATGAGTCAGGAGTTTTACAGGGCTGCCATGCTGATAATCAAGTTGTATGAATCCTTAACACAGATATGAAAAGGCTGCACTTGCAAAGAAAAACGGGATCCTATTATGCAAGAGAATCTTATTAGACTCAGGCCTAGTCTGGTGCTTGGACAAAGCAACTAGCCTGAAAAGAAGTTGATTTGCCCTGCCAGAAATTGGCCTACCCTGCTGGAAGGAAATAAAAATAATATTTGCCTTCTTTATAGATTTGTCAGAGAAAGAATTTGTCAAGAATTCATCCAGTTTAAATTAAGTAACAGAGGCAGCTTATGTTCTGTGTCTGGGTCCAACTTTTAGTTCTGTCTATAAGTGTGTGAAAGCCAGATTCAATTCACAGTGTAAAACTGAATTCATAGGGAGGGCAGAAACGGTGTGCCTTGCAGCAGTGGACGATAGTAGGACAGAGAGTGAAGTAGTTCATAAATTAATTTCCAAATAACTGATAAGACCTAGGACTCAATTCTCAGCCCTGGCTCTAGCTACTTTCTTTGTGCTGTGCAAGCTCCTAGTCCGCACCATTTGAAGTTCTCTGTTCAAGGGTCTATTAGTGTCTGCATTTCTGGCAGCTAATCTGGTTCAGAGTCTGGAGTACTTTCTAAAAAACACACTTAGGTTGTGAAGGACATCTGGAGTGTATGAAAAAACAAGATCAATAAGGACTGAACATGCTAGCACCTATTAAGTGTAAGGTTAGATTCTCGTTTAAGATATTACTAATTTGTAAAATTGGATGTCTTAAAGACAGAGTAAATCTGAGGCCTTCAGAGTGAATTCTTTCTTGAACAGAATGAGTAATTGCCACTGCCATAGTTCTCGCTGCTCTTTCTGCATAGTTTATTTTTGAGTAAGAGATCAACATCCATCTTAAGTAGCCAAATGTTCATGCCAAATTTATGTTTTTCCAGTGTTCAATGAACTATATAATTTCAATAGTTACATCATAATTTACCTGTGTATTAATGGCCAATAAATATTATTAATCGTTATAGCCATTACAGCTGTAGCAGACACAGAATTTAAAGCATAAACTCACAAACTGCCACTTAAATGGCCAGTAATCTATCCCCTGCATGCTTTAACAGAGCAAATGTTATTGAAACAAACATGTTAAAAATGCAAAATATTATGACAAAACTCCAAATCAACCTAGTACTAAATAAAGTTAATAGGCCTTATATTGTCCCATAGTGTTTACTAATAGAGCTGGGGAGAGAATGGCTCTCCCATCCCAGGAACATTTTTGAGATTTCAAACTTTTTTCCCTTTCCCAAATTGGGATGAAATATTGAAATCTCAAAAAATGTTGTGAAGTGAAAAAAACTTTAAAATAAGTTGGATTTGGATCAATTGAAAATATTTCATTCTGATAATTCTGAAATGTTTAATTTTGATGTTGACTTTAAAACTATCTCTATAATTCACTCACATTTCAAAATGAAAAGCCATTGTGAACCAAAATCCAGAATTTATTTTGAAATGTTGAAGTGGGATGTGCTGTCAGTTTCAAAACATTTTTCCCAATTTTTTCAGAACTGATCCTTTCTCATGAAGTTTCAGTTTTGACAAATTGTAATTTTTTTTCAACAAAACAGAAAAAATATTTCAGCCAGCTCTGGTTACTAACTGCATCCCAGAGCATTCTGGGCTCTCTCTCCCTCTCTATAATATACATATAAAAGCAATACCTGTTACTGCACTAGGAGATGAAGTGAGAGCTAGGACAGAGATCTGAGTATTGATATTCCATATTCATACTGGCCGACCACATTAAAAAGTAGTGCTTCTGCGCTCTACTCTAGTGAAACTTGGTCAGCTCTAATTTGAATGTATTACTGTAGTCTTGCCTGGAAGTGACAGGGCTATGAAGGAAAATGGGGTCCCCTGGAGTGGTTTCAGCCTCCTGGCTAGCCAGAGATGAAAACCCTCTAAGCAGCTGACCTTCTTTGAACACTTGCGGAATCTAGTACCCTATTAACCTACTGAGTTAGCACAAGGCCATTAGTCCTCTATTTAGATCTCAGTAATGCAAACAAGATCTGACACTCCTTCATGTAGAGTTTGTAACTGAAAATGCACTGAACAACGTGAGCCAAAGGTTAAGGTCTATTGTGGATTCACATCTCTTACCTAGGTTGGTTTGCTTGTGTTGCAAATCTCATGCATGAATGAAACAGCCTAAGTAGAAACTGTATCTGACATATCATATTTAATATAAGGGAGAATGGACTTGGAAGAGGAAGAACTTTGTTCGTTCTGCAAGAGAGCAGACCAGATACAGGTCTTTTCTACACCCATGAAACCTGGAGTAACTCCATTGACTTCTGTGGAGTTACTTTGGATGTAAACTGATATGAATAAGAGCAAAGTGTGACCTTGGATTCTATTAAGCTTGATTATCTTTATAAAATAAGGTATTGTTTGCCTACAAGGATATAACAATAAATAGTGCGTCTTGTCATTGTTTGTCTACATCAGAGCTGGCTGTTCTTTTTATTTCTCTAAAGATGTCCATTATGGGTCTACTATTTCTACTTCAGCACCTCTAACTAATCCAATATTAAGTACAGCATTTGGAGTATGACTTCTGTCCAAAACAAGCCTGATTCTGGTACATTCCATGAGGCAGAATTTTGCCTTCTGTATCTTCGTAAACCTGATTTTATGTTTTGATTATAAATCTTTGAATGCAATTTGAATTTAAAAACATTAAGAGCAGGAAGCTGTCTGAGTAATTCAGTGATGGACTCCCATTTATTCTAGTCAGGTTCATTTACCACCCGCAGTGTTATCTGAGTGAAACAATGGTATCTGCAGATGTAGCAGGGATAGGATTCATTCTTAATACAATTAAATTTGAAAGCAATCAGCTGTTCTCTTTTTGAATAATCTACAAGGGCACTCTTCACAAGCCCAAAATGTTTTTGGAGGAAGACTCCATCCTTTCGTCTCTTTCAACATTGCTCCCTCCCTGCGCCTTATATTACAATGGTACACTTAAAAAACAACAACAACAAAAAGAGTATGATTTCTAAAATAAATTTAAAATTCAGACTGCTCCCACACAGTATATACTACAGCTCCTCTTTTAAAAGCATAATTATAAAGGTTCTTTAACTGAGGAATAGGAAGCCTACTGATAGTCTGATTCTCTTGATCACCTTCGGAGAGCGAGAATTTTGAAGATGTCTTGACTTAATGCATCATCCATTTGAATGCATCAGGGAATTATGCATTTGCATGGGGTGAACAGCTATTAGAAATAAAAAAAGCTCTCTCTTCCTAGTGAAAATGCTTTTTAGTATCCATGATATACGGGCAGTCTAGCAGTATATTAGATTTGCATATTAAAGTAGCATAGTCTGCTAGAGTAAGATTTAGAATATTGCTTCCAAATTCTTTAAGTCTAACACTGTGTTGGTTCTATGATGACTTGTTATAGTTTCATGGAGGCAGGCCACAGCAGCCCGATCTGCATGTGTTCTTAACAAATGCTGCCACTACCAGTCTTTTTTTTATTGTAACTCTTCAGGCCAAATGGACACTTGAATTCATTTCAGAAGAGCTAGTCCCTGTGTGGTAACGAGTAGCTCTTTCAAGAGCTTCTCATCACCTTCAACTCCCACTGTCACTGATGGGAACAAAGGATGTTCAGGCCTTTGAGGATCAGACACATACAGCATAGTGTCTCACGAGAGCTGTAGAATGGGGCCTAGGATCTGACCCTTGCTTCACAAAGAACAATTTGACGAGCAGTATGTACAGTGCACCTTAGATCAGTCAAGTTTGTTTTCGACTAAAATGTAAGTGCTTCGATCTGAGAAAAATAAAAAAATTGTTAATATTTTTAAAGATGTTTAAACATGTTATTTCTGCATCTGTGATGCCACGCCAGAAACATACGATTTAGTAAAAAATAAAGATTTGGGCCCCAATTCCATGTGCACAAGTCACACTAACTTCCCTAGGAGTTCCTTGCACTCAGTGTGTATGCAGAATCAAGCCCTTTATTTTCTATTTTATTGTGTGAACAGTGTGTACTTCCATCATGTCTTACCACAGGGCTCTTCATCTGTATGAATTCCTGTCTGGAATAGCTGAAGGCAATCCTGTCTGTTAGAATCTAGGATGTTGTTTTCACTGGAGGACTACATATACCAGTACATTCATTTTTTAACACGAAGAAATGAAAAGTTACAGTGGAATAAATAACAGATGTATTCATACCTCACATACATCATTCATACCTCAATGGAAGTCATTCCGAGCAAAGCAATCTCTGCACAATCCCTGCAGCAAATCCTTTTTTGTTCATGTAAGTCACACACTGTAGCCTATTATGACTGTGGAGAATTGAAAATACTCCTCCTTTTATGAGGCAGGTATGACCCTCCCCCCACTCACACATACAGAGTGAGTTAGATTCTCCCTCCTTTTCTGGCTACTTTGTGCTGCTCAGGCAGAATCTGAGCCTAGCTCACCAGCTGAGAATTCCCCCATGTTGTAGAGCTCTCAGCTGGTGAGAGACATAGCCAGCTCCTATGCCCACCTGGCCAAGGAGCCATGGCAAAGGCAGTGAACGAGGGGGGCAGCTGTGGTCTACCAATACAGCCAACTGGCACATGGCCAAGCTGTTGGTATAAGTTAGAGCTTCTCTACCACCAATAGTCTAGGACTGGTTCAGATTCACCATAAGAAACATGGAGACATGGCTCGCTCTCTGATGGCTTCCTCTTGCTCCTGTGCAGAGCCAATCACAGTGCAGGAAAGAGTCCAGGGCCGTGCCTTATCCATAAGATTTCATATCCAAAGGAAGCCAAGATAGAAAGAATGCTGGTGTGTGCAGCGTATAGCTTGTTTCCAGTGAAGCTAAAGTACAATGGCAAATTCTACAGCCTGACTCATGAGTAACTTGACTGAAATCACAAGAGAAAGGGCTGCAATATAAACCCCAGAGTCTTAGATGCATCCGGACACGTAAACTGCAATTCTTGTTATAACAAAGCTCTATTTATGGAGCCTAGTCTCTCTGCAGCCCGAACTCACTAGAAATGTTGCCTGAGTAGAAACTGATGGATCTGACCCATAATAAAGGTGTTCCGTGAGGAAAAAAAAGCTTTAGAATCTTCTGCTATATTTCCCTTTGCAAACTGGCAAAAAACTACTACTCGATCCACGTTTGCAAGAAATGTTGGTTATGCACACATGAAAGAGTAATAAAGTGATTTTAACTTGCAAGTACATAGTTAAGGGAAGTCGTAACATCCTGCAAAGTGTCAGACACCACCTAAAAAGGTACCATATGCCTTTAACTTCCATTGATTTAAATAAGTGTTGCTGAGCACCTTGGGACCTCATGGTGAGGCCATTAATGTTGTGCTCCTCAGCTGGATCTCACTATAATCAATTATGTATTCTGCTTCCTGTGGGAATTATACTTCATGTGCAAAATACTTTTGGTTAGAAGTGTGGGTTGGGAGGAGATGAAGTATTTATTTCGCTAGAGGAAGCCTAGAAAATGAGGCAAAAAGTGTTGTTTGAGGATGATTTATTAATATACCTCAATTTCACCAGGGAAACTTTTCTATGCATATTTGACATTTTATACTGAACACAACTGACCTTATTCTATTCACACATGTGGAACCTGAACTCAGCGGGTATGAGTCTCCACTGCCTTGCACCCTGTGCAGTCATTTAAGCACATGCTTAACTCCTACTAAGCAGCATTTTAGGAAAGATTTGTTAGCAGGAACTACATAGTGGCAAAGGAAAAAATCCAGCTCCGTTCTCTGAATGTCCTTATTGATTATTAAAACACTCTATCCAGAGAATAAAGTCAAATCTGCTCCAAGAGTGTCTTCCGCCAGATAATACTTGTGTTAGCCTTGTGCTAAAAGCAGAGAAAAAGTGCTCTGCAACAAAACAGAGGTTGAACGATGGCTCAAGTAATTTCCGACAGAGTGAATTAGTGAGACAAAAATGACTGCAGCTATATTGCCAGCCCTAAGCATTCAAAAAAAATCATGAATTATGCCCTTCCCTCAATCACAATGTTTGCATAAGAATTGGAGATTAAGAAAAATACATTCTGGATTCTTTTTAATTTTCCTTCTGGTTTTGGAGCCCTTAGGTTCATGTTTTCAAGTTTTTTCTCTACAATCACAAGGGCTAGAAACTGCAATTTAAAAATAGAAGAAGACATTAAAAATATTAAAGGCAAAAATTATTCAGCATTAAGAATGAAATTGTTTTATCCTCATTATGTACTGTGCATCTATGATCTGTATTTATCATCCTCATTCTGAGGACCTTTGCACACCTACGCACAATAGGAGGGGATAAGGCCTGGCTGCCATAAATATTTATTCACACAACTATAAACACTGGGTGTGAATACCTGTTTCAGACTGGAGAATCATCCAGTGAGACCCGGATGATACTGAACAGGGACACTCTAGAAGTGGCTTCATCATTAGTTCATATAGAATTACACTAAGATCTCAGTTACACAAATGCAAATCTACAGTAACTGCACTGACGTCAGCTAAGTTAGAATAGTTTCTCATCAATACTTTATCACATTACAAACCAACAGTCTCCTCTCGAGAAGGCCACATATGAGCCTTTCCTTGTGATCTACCCTGTTCTTTGACATCCTAGTCTCATATCTAAATAGCCCCTGGGGTTTGTTTCCCCCTAGACCACTTCCTCTCCCTCTTCAAAGCCACATGAACAGAGTAAAGGTTGTAGCTAGCCTGCAGTCAGCCACTGTCAAAATAATGTAGGGAGATTTTCACCTATGACCAGCATTAAGTAATTGGGAATAGCAAAATGTTAGAAAACAGCCTTGTAGAGCTCCTTTATTCCTCAAAACAAAAAATAAAGCCAGACTGGAAGCACACGTGTTAGGAACACGTCTTTGGTGTTCCTTCTCCTCCTTCAAGAAAATATCTGAGGTATGCTACATCAAACTCAAAATCTTTTAACTGTGGAAGTAAATTAGGATTAATTGAATTTAATGCCACTTTAATTCTGAATAAGAACACCCACACAGACACTTAATGCAATTTAAGTAATCCATTTTAAATTCACACCCTTAATTTATTTGGATTAATTTTCTGAGTAACCCTGTGTAGACAAGTCCCTAGAAGCAGTAACCTTGTGAGAAGTAGAGCTTGGCCTGTCATCACAAATTGCTTCCTCACTTTCAACAGCTGTTGTTGACTTGTACCTCCTTGTATACAGCTGTTTCCTAGCTCTGCTGGTTAACCCTTGCTTTGCCGGTCTGGAGCTCCAGGGCTTTCTGACCCTGTCACACTTGCCCCCCTTGGGACCTAGATGGGTACTATACCCTGTCAGAGGGTTAAAAATAGGTTTGTAACAAAAAGCTAGTTATAAACTTAAACACAGAGGGTGAAATCCTTGCCCTATTGAAGTCCATAGCAAAACCCAAAGAGTCTACTCCTTAATAATATAAGCTATGTAGTGCTTTTCATTCCTAGCTGTCAGAATACTTTATAAAGGAGGTCAGTCTTATCTCCATTTTACAGATGGAAAAACGGAGGCACACAAAGGCGAAGCGACACTCCCAAGGTCACCCAGCAGCAAAGCCAGGAATAGAACCCTGATCTCCTAGGCCAGTGCCCTGTCTGCTTCCCCTAATGGCAAAATAAAACTGAGTAAACCTCTAAAAGGTTTGTGCGCCTAATAACTTTAAAGGAATGCAGACTATAGCTGAACTATATTTTTAGAATGTTTCCACGGACGCCTTCACTGTTGCTTTTCATGGACAATGTTTTTTCTGTTTACTTTAAAATAGACTCTCTTCAAATCCCCTAAAATAAAAATTAACTGCAGTAACATTTATTACTGCAGTAATTTGGCCTTTGGAAGGCTGACTGCAGTAAATTTAGAGGCTGATAGCTAAAGGAACAGATGAGGTCACCCCAAGTGACTTGGAAACTAGTAATTGGGTAGGACAATGGCAATCTGTCCAGATCTGTACTTGGAGCAAATTCATATAAAAAGGAGCAACAGACACTGTTCAAAATAAGACAGGTTTCAGAGTAGCAGCCGGGTTAGTCTGTATTCGCAAAAAGAAAAGGACTTGTGGCAACTTAGAGACTAACCAATTTATTTGAGCATAAGCTTTCGTGAGCTACAGCTCACTTCATTGGATGCATTCAGTGAGCTGTAGCTCACGAAAGCTTATGCTCAAATAAATTTGTTAGTCTCTAAGGTGCCACAAGTCCTCCTTTTCTTTTTTCAAAATAAGAGCTATACAAATATAAGTTGGCATCTGTGCTTTTTGTAGTCTGTTGTCTGCAAGAGAAGGGAATGAGCTCAGCAGCCAGCACTCCTTAATAGTCAGCAATTAGATAGTGCTACATGGGGGTATTTAGCCATGCCCTGCATTGGGGAAGCATAGCTGGGAAGTGCAAAATGCATCTCAGAGCCTTTGTGTCTCTCCTAACACTGACATTATCTGGGTTCCAGCCTGGTCCCTAGTAGAAACCAGAATAAGACAAAGGGTACTGTAATGCAGTGGTTCTCAACCATGGGTATACGTACCCCTGGAGGTACGCAAAGGTCTTCCCAGGGGGTCTACCAACTCATTCAGATATTTGCCTTGTTTTACAAAGTTTATAAAACGCACTAGTGAAGTCAGTACAAACTAAAATTTCATACAGACAAGGACTTTTTTATACTGCTCTATATGCTGTACACTGAAATGTAAGTACAATATTTCTATTCAAATTGATTTATTTTATAATTATATGGTAAAAATGAGAAAGACAGCAATTGTTCAGTAATGTGCTGTGACACTTTTGTATTTTTATGTCTGATTTTATAAGCAAGTAGTTTTTAAGTGAGGGGAAACGGGTACACAACACAAATTAGACTCCTGAAAGGGGTACAGTAGTCTGGAAAGGTTGAGAGCCACTGCTGTAATGTACACTAGCTGCCAACAGCTGCTACAGCATGCAGGGAACAGTCAAGCTCAGGAACCACCCTAAACCACCAACAATGTGGAAGAGCAGCACAGATGCTGCACAACTGGATCTCCATATACATAGGGAGTTCTCCAGTTCTAGTTAAACCAGGTCTAGAGCAGCTATGTGCTAAATACATATTAGTGCATCAGGCCTAGTATTTTCAGATGACCCTTGCAATTCATCAACAGCATTCTACAGATCTACATTTTAATTAAAGTTTTATACAAAATACAAGACCATGTTTATTCAGTCTTATATTTAGATATATTTTGTATACAGAAAGTTTTAACTGAAGATAAAGAAACACCATTTAAAAAGTTTTCTTTCATTCTCTTCAACTAAGCAAGATACCATTACTTGACCATCTTCATATTATTCAAATGACTACATGTTTTTTTTCCTGCTGTGAAATTTTACGAGAGCCATTCATCATGGGTCTCAGTTTCTTTACATTTTATAATTGCTGATGTCCTGCAGAATACAAGATGCTCTATCACTACACACTGCTTATGCTAACATTATTATAAACCATCAATATGGTGCTACAAAAAAGGATCTTTGTAGCTCAAATAGATTACATTTAAATAGGTCTTCTGCTGGCTGAATACCTGATGGTTCAGGGGTGCAAAATCGCGTGCATGACATCAGTACCAAATCCACTGAGTAAAGAAACAGACTCGCCCAGCAGGACTTGGTGTTAGGTCTGGTTATTGACAGACATTTACTTTCACTCTGAACACCCGTTTTACATGCTACAGTTACAGTGGAAAATAACCGAGAACACAGGACTGCTCATTTCGATCTGCGTGCATAATTTTTTTCAGGTGAGCAATTGAGAATTTGATCATTTTTCACTTCTTTTGGGCATCTGCTTTCATAATGCTGTTAGGTATTTATGGTAAATCATATAATAAACCATTTATCACACCCCAATAAAGAGTGTGTAAAATCATTAGTGTGCAGCTGCTCTGAATGTGTACCTATCCGAGATCACAGGTAAGTACTTGGAGTGGCTAGCCCCTCCCAGTGCTCCTGTTGCCACAGCTATCCTCTATTTTTTAGTGCGTTAGCTAGATGAGAGCTAGCCTGAGTATGTCTCCTTGAGCTGGGAATCACACCCCCCCTCGAAGTTTAGACATACCCATAGTGTAGAAGGAGCTTAGGTCATTTCATCAGAGTGATATCAATCTCGTTCATGGTATTGTCTGTTTACTCAGAACAGGCTGTCTGATATCAGTAGTGGCTTGGAGCAAGATTCGCTCTCATGTATACAAATATAGTTCTTCAAATACAGATGTGGAGGGATGAAATGTGTACCTTGATTTTGACGATAGCTTGGTATTCTTATGCTTTTCTGTGCTTTTTTGTGGGAGTTTAGTATTCATAAAAAGATGCTTCTTGAGTGTCAGCTCTGAACACTTATTTATTCACCAAAGAACTACAGAATAAGCAGCCACAATGCAAGACAGGCTTCCTCACACTATTGTGTCAATGTGACTGAGCCCTGACCTAGAGAGAGTTTCTCTAGAGCCTCGGCTACACTCAGGTTCCCAGCCCCTTCAAATTTTTCATTGTTACTACCACTAGTGCAATTCCACGGATTCTATCGATGGAGGGAACTTTCTAAGCCTTTTTTGTTTTGAGCACTTCTCTTTTCCAATACCCATCTATAGGAGCTAGTGTGTGGATAGATAAGACAGAATGCCTCATTACCCTATGACACCAGTTTTATAGTGGTATAACTCTCATTAACAGCAGTGGAGTTATTTTTGATTCAATACTTTCAAAAGGGAGAAGACAATCAGGCAACAGACTCCTACATATCCAAGTCTCCAACATGCTGACTAGGAGGTACAATATACAGTCTCTTGGAACCTATTTCTTGAAAACATTAAATGAAAATGATTGGTGCCCTTTAAATTGTTTTTCTTTAAGGGTCTTAAAATAACAAAAAAAGGACAATGCTGCTTTCTAAGATACAAATTAAAATGGGTATCCTTACACATGCATCGCTGGATAATGAAGAGTGAGTCAGCAAGCAAGGTGAGGAGGCAGCTTTAAAAAAGGATTATTCATGCCTTTCTTATGTCCTTGAATTACTTCAGGTAAGTGAGCATTACACACACTCTGAGACGCTACCCTGCTCCTCTTCCTGAGTTATCTACCTTGGGGAGCAGTAAAGTACCCTGAAGAATGTTCAGTCTCTTTACAAGTTATGTCCACATGAAGTAGTACCAGAATTTTTGCCAAACTCTGACCAAGCATAAAGTAAGCAATGACAGTTCTAACTGTGAAAGTTTTGGGATGAATCCTTTACTGAGACAAAATTACTGTTACATAACATGGGTGTTTTGCCTGGTAAAGAACTGCTACATTTGGACCTTTGTTGTTTTTCGGTCAGACTGTCATTATTCACCAGCTTCAGTAAAATAGTTTTTCTAATTTTGAAAAAGTTTGCATTGTTCAGAGCTACCTAAACAGATCAGAAATCTCCACAGGTGCTGGAACTAGGGGTGCTGCCGCACCCCCTGTCTTGAAGTGGTATCCATCATATACAGGATTTACTGTTTGGTTCAGTGGCTGTCAGCACCCCCACTACACAAATTGTTCCAACACCCCTGGAAATCTCTGACCTTCAAACCCCCGCCACTACCCCAAACTACATATCCTCAGCTACTGGATTAAGGCATTTGTTCCCTTGAGCCAGTTTTACTTTTTAGCACTATTTATTTTTCAGTTCCGCTTCCCCTCTCTTCTTTCCCCCAGTGCTTTTAGAGCAAGGTCAGACAGTCTGACTCTCAACCTTCAAACCTGTATGACACAAAATGTGACGAAAGGACTGAAATGTTCTTAACATCTGTACCATACATAATGATAGATAATGGTGTGCAACTATAAAATCCATTTTTAAGGATGCCATCTCACTGTGTGAATTAGCTTTTTTAAAAAACTAGAAAGACAAATTCCATCATCTGCAGAAATAAGAATTCCCTCACATGGCTTATCAGCTAAATTTGAACTCCATATTCTGAGATCTCCAGCACAGATCTTTACTAGCTAAGCTAAAGGAGGAATTGTTATCCCCTAGGTGGACCACTCTGTAGAGATGGATTTAACACAAACTTGACTAGTGGATTACAAAACTATTTGCTAGACAATAGTAGTCTACTGGAGATCAGGAATCCCGGGTTTTACTTCTGTCTTTGGGAGGGAGTGTGTCTAATGGGTAGCACAATGACTAGAGACAGTATATCCAAGCCCGTAGATTTTGCACATTCATTCTGAGATGCAGTGTAGCTGAATGGATAAAACTTGGTTCTGTCACATCAGTGACCCAGGTGCTATTCCCAGCTGTGCCTGAAGTGACACCGAGGTGAGATCAGAACTCAGTGCACTTTCCCTACAGGGTTTTTAGATAGAAAATCTGGCAGCGTGGAAGAACACCTTTCTCAACATCTGTAAGTTTGATGATGAGGGAAAGGTACACTGTCTCTTAAAATGAATTATTTTCCACTTAAAAAGGAAGATTTTAGAATGTATGAGACTGGAGTTACCTGGTGACTTGAGGAATACTGCATATACCTACCAGCATAAGCTTTGAACACACATTGCATTGGAACAGAACTGGAAGAAATATATTAGACAGTTTTATAAGACAGAAAGGGGTACATTTTCAATGTACTGTGTATGGATTTAGCCACTTGACTTCCATTAACATTAGTGGGAGAAGCAAGATATCCCTCGATAATTTTGATTCATCTACACTCTGATTTAGTACAAAACACTGCATCTGTTAATTCTGCCTCTATCCATATCTTTTCAGCAGAGACCTTGCTTGAAAAGAAAAAATGACAGAAAAAAAAATTACAGAAGCTTTATTTTTGTGTTAGTATTTTACCATAGTTAAAACAGAGGCAGAAACATAGCTCTTGGGGCAACAAGGTAGTCAGGCAAATCTACTAGAAGGTGACAGAGGAGCAAGGAAGGAACTTGAGAAGGAAGGGAGAAGAGGATAGAGAGGTGTCGGAGTATTTTTGCGAATACAGACTAACACAGCTGCTACTCTGAAACCTATAAATAGATGAGAAGTGACAAATAGGAGCACATGCCAATCTAAAGATAGATAACATATGAACTAGTATTACAAGATATGCATGTTCTCATTAATCAGATTAGCATTTAGTTTACCATGCTGATAACTTCCACTCGTTCCTTGATCACAGTGAGCCACATTCTGATCCCCTCACTCATCCTGTATAGGTCCTTGCTCCACAGGTAGTCCCACTGAGGTCAATGGGCCATGCAGAGTAGGGTGTTTCCAGAAACGGAGCTCTATATAAATATGGCATTTAAAGAAACCAGAAGAATCACCAAGGAAATTGTTCTATTTCTCTCTATTGTGACTGAATAGAAAATTAATTTTGAAAAAGGTTAATTTGTGGTTAAATTTCCTGATAGGGAAATTTGTGAATACAGCTGCCCACAGGTCTCTGAGCCTGAGCCACGCAGTAGATTTAATTTTGAGCAGATTTAATTTTGAGTCCTCCTCTGCTTGCCTCTCCGGGGACCAGCTATGTCACCGGGTGCTGATTTGACCAAAAAGGAGCAAGTGAATATTGTATTACTGTTATTTATATGGCACCAGCAGGGTGCTGGATCCTTTACAAACAGATGAGACTATCCTGTTGCACATGCTAAACAGACACAATACAGAAAAAGGATAGGAGCAGGTGCTATCTATAGCTCGTAAAAGATTGCATTCCTACAGGATTTAGGTGCTCCAGAGCAGGAGAAGCTTGCTGCCCTAAGTCTATTTTACCCTAATTTATTGAAAATATGAAGGTTTTTAAAGATTATTTTGATGAATTGCATCTTAGGGACAAATTTTGCTCCTCCTCCTCCATAGCTCCAAAAGTGGTTCAGTTCTGATGTGCAAGTGGGGGGCAAGGAAATGCAGTGGGCGCACATCTCCTGTGCAGTATGGAGCTGAGAACCAGGGTGGCTCCCTACTTGCCAGCATGCAGGATATGGGTCAGACTGGGATTATGGCAATGCAGAGGCTCCAAAGTATCTGCCGCTACATAGCTCCGCTCAGCTTCCCTTTGCAGAGAGGGTGCATTATAGCCACTACAGCTTCAGGAATCCCCCCCTCCAGGCTAAGGCTAAAGCTCTTTCTCCCTTCCCATCACAGCTACTTGAATCTGGATCTCCATCTCTAAGTGATTGTGTCCTATATCTTACATTTTTGTACGGCTGGAGATCCTTAGCTTTCCAACACCTGTATTTTGCCTGGCAGAAGCATAACTAACTACTTCATTCTCAGCCTATAGCTATCAAGGCTGCCACACTGAGTGGGGAAGTCTTCTTGTTAATAGCTCCATTTACACCAGCTGAGGAGCTGACCTCGTGTTTGCCGGACCTTGTATTCAGCCGCCCAACGATTCTGACATTGCATGGTTTCACAAACTTTATCAAGCGGTTACTAAACAAAATGGCAAGTAAATAGGAATACGTACTGCTTCCTACCTTAATTTCCAAATTTTATTTCTAAAGTAACCATTTATGAATTCCAATACAGAGCTAGATCTGGTCTGGTTCTTAATTGTGACTAAGTTATTGACAATATAGGCTCTTTTAATATGGGATTATTTCTGCTCCTTGATTGGTCATGGGAAACTTTCAAAGCGAGAAAATAATGAGCGATGAGTAACAAACAGTGAAGAGCCTTGTTCACATATGTATCCAAGTATTTGGAGGGAAAACAGCCATTCCCCGAACGTTTGCACAAACAAACATGGACATGATCAAAATAAACACTTTGGGGAACATTTCTAAATATTGTTTTTAAAGAACCATCTATCAGAGAAAACACAATTCCACTGAGATTTTCAAATCTGCCCATGGATTTAGGTGGTCAATTCCCATCAGTGTCAATAGAAACTGTGCATCTACGTCCCATAGCATCAGGGGGGCAGCCGTGTTAGTCTGTATACACAAAACCAACAGGGAGTCCGGTGGCACCTTCAAGACTAACAGATTTATTTGGGCATAAGCTTTCGTGGGTAGAAAAAAAACACTTCTTCAGCTTTGAAATCTCAACCTTCATGATTAGATTTAAAGTAACAAAAATTCACAATAATTCAGACAGCCTGCAAATCGAATTCCCAATATACCTGAGCTAAATCCCATAAAGAGGTTAGACTGAAAAATAGGAGCCTATTATACTTTTTATAAAAAAGCAATGATGAGTTTACTTCTAGTTGAAACTATCTGTTCTGGAAGGCTTAGAAGTGGAAGAAGAAACGTTTCGTGTTCTGTCAGACATTTTCATTCCCTGCTCTCTCAGACTTGCTTCCTTGCACCCAGCAAGTAGTGTTAAGATAAGTAAGGGGCCCAAACCTGCCATCTTCCATGAATACTAGCACTGACTACTTGACTTCACTAGGTCTACTGGTGTCATGATTGCTCGTAAAAAATATCACAGAATAGGGCCCAAAGGGCTAATAGCCTGCACATGCAGTAAAGAGAATTGTTGAAGCTCAACCCATAGTTCTAATGGCATTATGATGATTCTCTAATTCTGTTAATGTTGCTCAAAGAAGAATAATCCTCACACAAAATGGCATAGAAAATGCATGCAGCAAACATAGCTGTGACAAAAAGAAATAAGTGGAGTTACAGCAATATAAAGCTGTTGCAATGCACTGGTGATATGGACCCATCAAATGAATCCCTGAGGTAATTGCACTGAAGAGAAAATGAGTTACACCAGAGAGGAGTTTGGTCTAACATCTGGAGTAGGGTACGACTAGAATATTATATATTAGACCAGGGGAGGGCAAACTACGGCCCGTCAGGGCTTTCAATCCAGCCCGCAGGATTGCCAGCCCCATGGCACAGCGGAGCTCAGGCAGGCTGCCTGCCTACCGTGGCCCTGCGCTGCTCCCGGAAGCGTCTGGCACCATGTGCCTGCGGCCCCTGAGAGGGGGAAGGGCAGACGGCTCCATGCGCTGCCCTCGCCTGCAGACACTGCCCCCCGCAGCTCCCATTGGCCGGGAATGGGGAACCACAGCCAATGGGAGCTTCAGGAGTAGTACCCGCAGGTGAGGGCAGCGTGTGGCAGAGCCGCCTGCCCCACCCCACCCCACCCCCAGGTGTTACTGCCGGACAGGTCTTAGCCCCTCTGTGCGCCGCTGCCGCCCTGGAGCCGCTCGAGATAAGCAGTGCCGGAGCCCGCACACTGGACCCCTCCTGCACCCCAAATCCCAACCCCCTGTCCTCAGCCCCCTAACCTCCTGCCTTGAGCCTCCTGCTGCATCCCTCCTGCACCCCAACCCCCCTGCCCTGAGTCCCCTCCCACACTCTGCACCACCTGCGTTGAGCCCCCTGCCGCACCCCACACTCCTCCTGCACCCTAACCCCTTGCCCTGAGCCCCTTCCTGCATACCACTCCCCGCCCCCGTCCTGTACCCCAACTCCCTGCCCCAGCCCTACATTCATGGCCCTGCGTACAGTTTCCCCAGATGTGGCCCTCGGGCCAAAAAGTTTGCCCCCCCCTGTACTAGACCCCAAATGGGTACAGTAGGTGTAGGTCAACTCTCAAAGATAGAGTGAGACAACAGTCTGTGAAAGGACCCAGTCAAATCTACTCCATGTTCATTTTGATGGGAGCCCATATAAAATGTACTGCAATACATAATCAGCAGGGACAGCCCGAAACATTAGAGGTTACTATAGAGTGACCACAGAGTTCTGAACCTTTATTATAGGAAACCATCATTTTTTTTAAATAAAGGGGAAGGATATTCTGTATATATGGCCCAGTTTCTGGGTATAAAAACTGCTCCTTTGTAGTAACCATTTTATACCCTGCTCCTTTGTAGTAACCATTTCTTTCTGTGCTGTTAAAGAGCAGTTATGTAATCACTGGAACTGGCTGACTGCAATTAGTTGGGTGAGGGAGAATGAGGGTGGTAAATTAGTTAATGGTCTCCCTAAAAGGTAGACTCGAAAAAGGAGGTTACCTGGGTTAGAGAAGTGCATTCTTGATTTCTATGCTGCATTTAAATAGTGCTTTTTAAAAGGCTCCTAGGCGTTGCCGTTTAACAAAGTGGACTTACAACTATTTTGCTCTAAAGTAACATGGGTATGTGACTGAGTGTACTCCCCCTTCCTTCTCTCCCCCATGTTGCTTTTCTCTCACCTTGTATCCAGACCTTGAAACTGGTGCACAGCACTGACCTGGCCATAAGGAAAACAATATGACAGAACTGATAGCATTCTTGTCTGATAATGTGCACTTACACTGTGAGCACGTGCCCCAGTTAAATGGCGGAAATGTGATGCTTTCCAGTCGCAGACAGGAAGCAACATGGCAAACCATGCTCCTCCCTAGCACGAAAGCATGAAGACCAGTTGCAATGCACCTCCTGAATGTAAGATAGCCAGTATAAAGCTAAATGAGAGTTGATCTCTGCTAATCACAATGTACTGTACTTACATCTCCAGATTATTAAAACATTGTATATAATATATAAACAGCATTTATATTAAATTATTGGTTCCCTTCAGTACATTTCCTGGTAGTTTGTTCGCTCTAATTTTAAATTTGCAACTACACTTCTGTACGAGGAAAATAAAGCCAACCACATCCATGAATTTTCTGTCCATACCTTATCACTAGAATGCTCCAAAATCCATTACTCAGACATCACTGTTACTAGGAACTAATTGGTACGACAGAGCCAGTCAGCAGATGCTCAAATAAGTGGTTTCCTTTCCCCTCACCAAATAACATTACATGATTTTGAAAGTTCTACAGTTATTGTTTTTCAGAATCTTTGGAAACAGCTATTGAAAAAAAAAACCTTTAAAACTAGGTAACACCTGCCCACGTCCTTATGGTTCAGGTCCATTGCTCCAACAAGTATAACCCGCAGAATACTGGATATTTAGTTTTTGAAGAGTTAGCCCAAAGCTAGTTTTTAAGCTGAGTGTCCCATGTCCTTTGCTATTTGGGCATTCAACACATAAAAATGTACGTCCACTTAGTTGGTTGCAACAATATTTAAAGTTCACTTTTAACCTTTTGTGCCTTGTACTAAGTTATTAAAATTCTTCTTTACAGATCTGAGAGCTGATCCCACCCCACTGAAGTCAATGGAGATATGCAGATTTATACTAGCTGAGGACCTGGCCCAATATTGCTTAGCACTTACACTGTACCTTGCTTTTTCAAAACACTTTGCAAACATTAATTAACCTACATGGTTGTTTTATTAATCATGTACAATCCTTTCTCCCAAGTCAGCCCAAGATCCCAGCAGATTAATTCTGCTTTTAATCCTGGTGGGAATCTCCTTGTCTTGCCCTTCTCGCCAACGGGGCAAATGTCAGCATTGTGGAGATCTGCAAGTTAGAGTTGAATGTCAGAAACAAAGAGATCCTGTAACTAGCATCTTGAACTTTAGACCTTCGAAGCATAATAGCCTGACAACCACACACACTGTTAGAATTTGGAAAATGTCAGTAGAGCACAAATTGGGATTCTGGGCAATGGCAAGTGGTGAAGTAGTCTGTCCAAGAAGTGACAAACACAGTCTCCAGGGCAAAGGAAGCCAGCCACATGCAGTCACTGCTAGCTGCTTCACAGAGAGATGCTGGCATTAGCTACAAGCAGAAGTCACAACAGGACGAGCAATTTGAAAGGACAGCCAAAGAAAATGGTAGAGGAGTTCTGGTTGAAAAAGTGACTGGAGGCTACCGCAAGGACAGTCACAGTTAGTGATAAGCCTATTACAGTATGATCTGACTTCGTCAACTAGATTATACAGGATACGTGAGCAAAGGCCAATGCATTAAAACTGCTGAATGGTCATTTACTTTTTGCAAAGAGCACAACTGTTCATCTCTGCAGGCTGTAAGTGACCAAACACTTGCATTTTAAAAAAAGGGAGAGTAAATCCAACATATTCAAATAATCTCTTTATTTTATGAACAGGTAGGAGCCATCCAGCCCCAAATATCTGCCCCTATTGATTTAACTTGAGCCCACTATGGCAGCACCAGCAGGGTTTCAGGTGACTTCAGGATTCAAACAAACAATGGCACACTCCTCCATTTGTAGGTCCTAATGAAAGCCTTTCAGACCCATAGACTTTAAGGCCAGAAAGGACTATCATGATTATCTAGTCTGACCTCTTGCACATCGCAAGCCACAGAGCTTCACCCATGTACTCCTGTAATACACCCATAACGTCTGGCTGAGTTACAGAAGTCCTTAAATCTTGGTTTAAAAACTTCATGTTACAGAGAATCCACCATTTACTCTCATTCAAACCCGCAAGTGACCTGTGCCACATATTGCAGAGGAAGGCGAAAACCCCCAAGGTCTCTGCCAATCTGACTTGAGGGGAAATTCCTTCCTGATCCCCAATGTAGCTCTCAGTTAGACCCCAACCCTTTGGAAAAGTCAACTCACACCACATTCCCCATTCTGCAGGGAATGCTACACAAACAGGACCACGAATCCCAAACAGTCCAAGATCAGTGTCCCACTCACCATGCTGTTGAGCGTTGGCTCCTGTAGGCAGGGTTCTCAAAGGAAAGGCAAATTCCTCCCTGGGAGCCAAGACCACACCCATGACCTAACCTTGCCTTTTTAAAAAGCCTACTTTTTTAATCAGACCCAGTTGTCATCTCCTCCCTCCATACCTAGGCAGTTAGATATTCCCTTCGGGGTATGGCAGGTACTTTTCCTCTTTTCCCAGGAATCTTATTAACCCTTTTTTCCTGCTTTCTGGCAAGTGGGAT
This sequence comes from Lepidochelys kempii, assembly GCF_965140285.1. Lineage (NCBI taxonomy): Eukaryota > Metazoa > Chordata > Testudines > Cheloniidae > Lepidochelys > Lepidochelys kempii. Next base: position 25,646,765 of record NC_136388.1, on the reverse strand, counting down.
AATTAAACCCTATCACCTACCCCGGAAATGTGTTCCAGGAGCTTACAGAGTCTTCCACTTATTCCTATAAGATCCGAGTTACCCAGAAAAGAATTTTCTGTAGTATCTGGCTGATGAATCTTGCCCATATGCTCAGGGTTTAGCTGATCGCCATATTTGGGGTTGGGAAGGAATTTTCCTCTAGGGCAGATTGGAAGAGGCCCTGGAGGTTTTTCGCCTTCCTCTGTAGCATGGGGCACGGGTCACTTGCTGGAGGATTCTCTGCTCCTTGAAGTCTTTAAACTACGATTTGAGGACTTCAATAGCACAGATATAGGTGTGAGGTTTTTTTTGTAGGAGTGGTGGGTGAAATTCTGTGGCCTGCATTGTGCAGGAGGTCAGACTAGATGATCATAATGGTCCCTTCTGACCTAAATATCTATGAATCTATCACTTGGATAGGCAACTGGTCGTTTTATATGTGTGACCACTGGAGGGCAGTGGACCTACAATAATTCACACAGCCCAGTAGTGTCCTAAAATGTCACTGATGCAGTAACGCAGCTTTTTAAATTTTAACCATCTTTCTTGAGCATTCTCGTCTTTCATTTTACGTGTAATATTTTGCTCATTCATTTAAGGAGAGAGATTCTTGTTTTTCTTCAGCATTACAACCCTGTATAAAAGCCAGTAGGAGACTACCTTATTGATTAAATGGTGTTTTTCCTATGGCCAATGAACTAATTAAGCACTCCTTAGTGTCAAATGCAATCAGAATAAAGGTCTGAAATTTTGTTATTTACAAAACAAGTGACCTGATTCCTGAGGTTTCAATCAAATAAAACGAAGGATCAAATTGACCAGTAATTCAGTAATGAAGAAAGCTCTGTATTGTCTTTTGCATTACATTCTTTTGCCTATGCTCCATGTTTGTTCTCGGACATCTCATCGTCAGATCACATCCTTCAGGATTTAACCAAAGGAGCCTGGTGACATCTGAAAGTGAGTAGGCAAGACCGATATTTAAAAGTGTCTCAGAACCAATTCACAGCAGTGATTAGACTATCAGACACAAAACAGCGTAGGCAACGCTCCCCTCAAAGAGCCTCCATGGGGTTTAACTTGAAAATGAGCCACATTCATGGTTATTAAAATATCATTATTGGCATTATTTAAGGCAGGCCAAAAATCGCTGTGCAGAAGCATGACCACTTCGAGCTAGAGAAGGAGTATACAAGCTAGGGGCAGATCATGGGGCTGTGCAATAACAACACATGCTTTACCCTTTATCACTCCTAAAACCTGTCCTGGAATGTTTTCCACAGCTCAACATGTAAAGAGTCTTTGGACTGTAAACTCAACAGTCCTGGGGGAGACAGGATTGAGGCACAACACTTGCTCACTACAGGTGCCATTATAGATATAGCTGTTGAGGGTTGTATGTATCCCTGAAGCCAGTATTTGGCCTTTAGTTCATAATCATGAACTTTTAAGGAGGCAGGAAACCCAAGTGTGCATTGACTGCATTACAATACCAACGATCTTTTTATTCAATACAGATGAACTAGCTAACAAATATTTTCTCCCTTCTGTTAGGCACAACATGATTTTCTTCAGCATCACTTCTTGCTAGGCCTTTCCACCCTCCTAAAACAAACACATTAATTATGGAAAATCAAATAGTCGTACCCATTTCTGAGTCCTCCTGTGTCTTTGATGCAGTATACAAGACATTAATGTGGCGTAGGTTTGTTCTATACCCGTGCTTATTTTTTTGGATTCCATTTCAAATGATCAGTGCTACTGTTACAAATGACAGCTTTAAGTAGTCACCAGTAACAGGAATTCTTTTAGGTGCTGAACTCAATTATAGTCAGAAATCAATGCAAAAATTCCTGTGTCCCTAACACCCATGAAGGTGCAATGGCATTAGAATCGAGCTCTCATAGCAAAATATCACCATGTTAAGGAGATCAGTATACATTTTATGTCTCAACAGTTCTTGATATGTCATCAGCATGGTAGAGAGTACACGAATGAGTGCTGGGCACGTGGAAGAGGAAGCATGTAGGCCCCAAACATGCAAACTGATCCACATGGGCAGATCCCAGCCACCTTGCAGAAACTAGAATGACTTCAGTGGGAATCTCTGCAGGCATATGAGTCAGACCAGATTACAGGATCAGGACCAGCCCAGTTTTACATGACATACATCTTATGCCCTTGATGCTCCTCTTACTCTAGTCTAAGCCATAATTAACTGCATTCAAGCCAATGAAATTAAACCACCGTAAATTGAGTGTGAGAGCAGAATTAGGTCCTTTATCTACAGGACAATAAGAGACCAGTTTATGGACACCTAAGTAGATCATTAAACTAAAATGATGTATATAAGGAGTTTATCTTGAACCAGTTATTCCACAGTGCACTAGAAGACTAACCAGCTCCTGAGCACTGCTCATTGTTAGTAACTATCCAAGTTATAAATCAATCAAAGGGATAATCATACTAAGACTTGCAATGCTGTGGGTCCAAAAGAACGGTAATCTTGATACCCATATTGAAATCCACAGTCAACTGCATTTCACTCAGTTGTATGAATAAATAAATGCCTGGCATGTCACCCAAAGGACATGTCACATTTCATTTGGGTCTTCTGCTAAAACGCCTACCATGAGATAGATTCCCATCTGACAGTCTGCCCAGAGTAAGAACAACTAGTGTCAGAGTCACAGTTCAGCCCCTTTCCTCTCTTGCTTCATGGGGGAAGAAAAGTGCCAGTCCTTTTCCTGGTACAGCTTACTTCCCCCTTTGTGCCAGCTCAGATGCACTGGCTGGCATGTTAAGGGAGGGAAATCCAAGGCTCCATGCACTCTCTTCCCATCTGAGTGGGAGGAGACTGACAGCAGCTGCAGGCAGGAGAAGAAGAGGGTTCTTTATGTCCTTTACTCTCCTGTACAAGCATACAGCAAGGGCCATAATCTTGCCCTGTGTGGTTAATGCATCCATTCTTACACACAGAAGAGTCTCATAGGAAAAGCTACACGTGCAAAAGTGCAAAACATTAAAGGGTCTATATATTGTTTAATTATGAATTGCAGAATGTATTAATGCTCATTTTAGACATTTCAAATAGGTTTGATTTTGTTTTCCTTTCTAGAGAACTAACACATCAGAGGTGAATCAACTAAGATCACTGATATATATTATAGCTGTTTTGAACTGGTGGGTCAGTTTTTATAGGGGCCTTCACTGAACTTCTAAAATTAGGCACACCAATTTCTGCACACATGTTCTTCACTCCCGTATTTCTACATATTCATTTTTTCATGCTTACACATTTTTGCCCATCCAAAATTTAGGCATGAAAAAGTGTTGACACACATTTAAAAACTGCTTTTGAAAATTTGATCTTTTGGTTAATAGGAGCATTGTGTCACAATGTAAACTTAAAATCATTTAAAACCCTTCACACTGAACTTTTTATTATAGTGTACCACCTCAACACATGTAGCACTTTAGGAAAATCCATAGACTACTGGTTCAAATGGGACACAATTCCAAGAGCAGAATTAGAAAATAGATGGGAAGTGAGAAGAGGCTGCCAAAATATATGGCTTTAAATATTTGGAATTTTTAGAACCTGTTTAGCTGAAGGGAATTTTTCAACAAAATTAGAAATGTATTTTAAGATGCTTTTATACAAGAACTCTTTAAAACTCTTCAAAAGAAGAAAAAAAGAATGAAGAACAAAACCATGCTCTACCTGACGGGGAGTCCTTTCAGATTTGCTCCTGCACCACTCCCAATCTGTGAGTTCTGGTTTACGGCTCTCCTCATGAGACAGCCTTCTTTCCTGCGCTTCAAAAAATGTTGATTTGTCAAAGTTTCTGACCTCCTCTCTTTTAAAGGCTCCTAGTTTGTCAGAAAGAAGACGGTCCATGCTTTTGTCCTTGGCAAGTTCTTGTTTAGTCTCCGTACTTTTGCCCTTGCTGAAATCTTTAAACATGGAGCTATCCTCGATGGGTATGGTGCTGAACTCAATTTTGGCAGATTTAAGGATTTTGCTGCTAACTTTCTGAGATTCTTGTGTGTTTTCACAGTCATAGTTCATCAGGTTATGATAGGATATAGAGTTATCGTCACCATCATCATCATGGTGGTGGCTTTCATGGGATATCTTGTAGATTCCATAACCTTGTTGGAATGACAGGTTGAATTCAAAACCCCTCCTTTTTGCTAAACAGAAAGAGAAAAGCTCTAGTTAAAACATAAAAAAGTTACATACAAGAAACACAGTTAGAAAATGTATTTTAAAAATGCCTAATTTTATCTGTAAATTTAAAACTAAAATACAAGTTGGTTACTTTTAACAACAGACTTTTTGGTATCCATAATATATGAATTATTATGGAAAATTAAATACTAATCATAGCATTATAGACACTCTGGTAATTAGCTCATTTATTCCTTTGTCAAAGGATGGTAGAATTTCTATGTTCTGAAGGTGGTTCTTTGCCAGAAAATAGGAATAGTTTCACCCATCATTTTTTAAAGAACAGGATTTGCAAAGCCTTATAAAAGTTATACTAGAAGTAAATAACCAAATTATGGTTCATTTCACAGTGTATCTCAGTTTCAGCTAATGAGAAATTCCCCAAACCCCAAAAAGATAACATAGCATGCTTTCAGAAAAATACACTTAGAACAATAGAAATATAGGACTGGAAGGGACCTCATTAGGTTATCTAGTCTGGTCCCCCACACTGAGGCAGTACTAAGTATTATCTAGACAATCCCTGACAGATGTTTGTCTAACCTGTTCTTAAAAACCTCCAGTGATTCCACAGCCTCCCTATGTTCTACTTCTGAGAATCAATCAGAACTGTACTTCAGTGCCAAGAGGAAAATAAGAAAAATACATTTCTACATTAGAAAACAATCATGTAGGTGAACTAATTCCATAATCAGTTTACTTTCATACAGAGACAATATATACATTCCACATATAAAATTATATTCTAACATCAGGACTCTAATTATTTTAGTTGATATAGTAGTTCAGGAATTAAGGTAAGAGTGCTCTACCTCCACATATCCCCTTAATTACTTCTCTCCTCTACCATAAATTCCCTCCATTTCTTCACCCTGCATTCCCATTTTCATAGTACTAGACACAGAAATTAAAAGGTATGTCTCTTATCAAATCATGAAAGCATTTTCCTCACAAATCTATCTAAAAACATTTTAAGACACAGAGTACAGAGAACCATTTATAAAATAGTATCTTTATTCAGCATATAGAGTCTATTTCTCAAAAGATAGTATTAAGTGTGAAATCACAAACTCAACCATTATTCTGTTAAAAATCCAGAATAGCTCGAACATCCTAAAAACATGTTTAGCTCGAACATCCTAAAAACAAAGCATTTCTATTTACTAGGGCTGTCGATTAATCACAGTTAACTCACAATTAATTCAGAAAAATTAATTGCGATTAAAAAAATTAATTGTGATTAATCACAGTTTTAATTGCACTGTTAAACAATAGCATACCAATTGAAATGTATTAAATATTTTGGATCTTTTTCTACATTTTCATATATATTGTATTCTGTGTTGTAATTGAAATCAAAGTGTGTATTATTTTTTATTACAAATATTTGCACTGTAAAAATGATCAACACAAGAAATAGTATTTTTCAATTCACCTCATGTAAGTACTGTAGTGCAATCTCTGTCGTGAAAATGCAACTTACAAATGCAGATTTTTTTGTTACATAACTGAACTCAAAACCAAAACAATGTAAAACTTCAGAGCCTACGAGTCCACTCAGTCCTGCTTCTTGTTCAGCCAATCGCTAAGACAAACAAGTTTGTTTACATTTACAGGCGATAATGCTGCCCTCTTTTTATTTACAATGTCACCAGAAAGTGAGAACAGGCATTTACATGGTACTTTTATAGCCGGCATTGCAAAGTATTTATGTGCCAGATATGCTAAACATTTGTATGCCCCTTCATGCTTCGGCCACCATTTCAGAGGCATGTTTCCATGCTGATGACGCTTGTTAAAAAAATGTGTTAATTAAATTTGTGACTGAACTCCTTGGGGGAGAATTGTACGTCCCCATCTCTGTTTTACCCACATTCTGCCATATATTTCATGTTCTAGCAGTCTCGGATGATGACCCAGCACATGTTGTTCATTTTAAGAACACATTCACTGCAGATTTGACAAAACACAAAGAAGGTACTAATGTGAGATTTAGGTTTAAGAATCTGAAGTGTCTTCCAAAATCTGAGAGGGATGAGGTGTGGAGCTTGCTTTCAGGAGTCTTAAAAGAGCAACATTCTGATGTGGAAACTACAGAACCCAAACCACCAAAAAAAAAAAAATCAACCTTCTGCTGTTGGCATCTGATTCAGATAATGAAAATGAACATGCACACTGCTTTGGTTTATTATCAAGCAGAACCCGTCATCAGCATGAACACACGTCCCTTGGAATGGTGGTTGAAGCATGAAGGGACATATGAATCTTTAGTGCATCTGGCATGTAAATATCTTGTGATGCCGGCTACAACAGTGCCAAGCGAGTGCCTGTTCTCACTTCCAGGTGACATTGTAAACAAGAAGCGGGCAGCATTATCTCCTGCAAATGTAAATAAACTTGTTTGTCTGAGCGATTGGCTGAACAAGAAGCAGGACTGAGTGGACTAGGAAAAACTTTTTCACTAAGAGGGTGGTGAAACACTGGAATGCGTTACCTAGGGAGGTGGTAGAATCTCCTTCCTTAGAGGTTTTTAAGGTCAGGCTTATTAACAGTGCGATTAATTTTAAGGTCTATTATTAACAGTGCGATTAATCACGATTAATTTTTTTAATTGCTTGACAGCCCTACTATTTACATTATTATATAATTGTTTCTTTACCATCATCATAAGTTTACCTCTGTAAGTATTAGATTAGATTCAGAGCAAAGCTGTATCTGGAATTAATAGTTTTCTTGACAAACTGCAGTCACTCTCCTTGGGATAGTGGTTAAAAGTTCATGGTCTGGATTTGAAAGAAGAATCCAATTCAGAGAGAACAAATGACTTGAACCAAAAGGTGCTTTTCTGAAGATCATGAACCTTGTTCTCCTCTCATTTACTCCCATGAGAATCAGGAGTAAACCCACTCAAGTCAATGGAGTTACACCGGTATAAACAGGGAACAAGAGTTTAATCCAAAACCAGTTGATGTCAATGAGAATTTTTCTACCGATTTTAATTTTCTATGGATCAGGCCCTTATAGCGAGAAGATAATCAGGCGCTACATCTGCAAGTAGCTCTCACTGCTGAATGGCTAATACAGAAAACTATTATAATTATTACATGTGAAAGTAATTGCAACACATTGCTGTGGCTTTGAGGTCCTGTCAACATTGAAGGCCTCTCAGTGGCTGCATGATGGATGTGTGAGCAGTAGGATCCGAACGGCCTTTTCTCTCATTGACAAAATTCCTGTAATTCCGGGGCATGAAGTCACTCAGAATTCAGAGGTGTTTTTGCCTGTTTTTAAAATGTGTTTAGCACAGTCAATGTATTTTCTTAATGCATGTCATATTTTGGCAGATGGGTTTTTCTAGGGGTGGGGAGGAGGTTAGGGGAGGAGTCAGAGTTTGAACTCATAGTTTCCATTAGAAGGTTTGACAATGACTTGCTGTGTGGTTTTGGGCAAGTCACTTAACTTCTCTGTGCCTGAATTTCCCTGCCTGTAAAATGGCATAATAATGCTCTCTAGCCATCTTATAGGTATGTTGTTAGGCATATTTGATTAATGTCCATGAAAACCTTTCAGATCCTCAGATGAAATATGCTACAGGAGTGCAGAGTATTGTTACTGTTGCAGACAACTTTCTATGCAATCTACTATAAAATTTACTCTAACAGTCTGTTGCCATATGGAACATCACTTAAACCAATATCCCATCCTTCAACCTCCCACACTTACTTTTCCTTTCTTCTGAAGAAATGGCATATGCATTCCTCCTGCAGTTAATGATGCAGCCACAGGGCAGGTGGATCCAGCGTTCTGACAAAACAAACACAGGGGTGACCGTGGCAGCTAGTAAAGTCAGCAGAAAACTGAATGTCTCAAAGGAAAGGCTTTGAAAACCAACTATGTGCTGGACAGCCATCTGTATCTGAAAGGCAGAACATTAAGAAATTAAATCACTTCAGTCACATACTGTATTTCCAGGAATAACAAAAACATCACATTGTTAATGTGACAAAAATAGAGGTCACAGATTTTCATTGATTTCCTGCTAGGCTTTGTGACTTTGACAGATGCTAGAAGACAAATGTCCTCATACAGTCCCTCTCCCTCTCTCTCTATTTCTCAGAATGCCTTATGCTGCAAATGAAATTATAAATATTGATGCCTGAGGTCTGCCAAAGAAGCAGCTCAGATTCCAAGCAATTCTTAGGGATGACTGAGCCAATCCAGTGAGGCGCTGAGCATCCCCCACTCCCAAAGTCAATGAGGTTTGAGGGCACTCAGTGCCAGGCAGGATTCGGCTTCACGTGCATGATAATTCTCATTCTTTATGGATAGGAGCTGAGAGGCTGACTCCATACACATCCATAGGACAAGGATGACACTGAACAATTCCCAACATGTTCACATGCCCAGCAAAGGACTCACTTGTAAGTATCCTTTGTTATATTTACCCTTTCCATACATTGCATCAAAATGTTGTAATGCTTCAATAATTACAAAGATACAAACATTCTTCATCACTTCTCAGACAAGCTTCAGTTTCTTACCCAAAGATGACTGGCAAAGGGCGTGACTCAGAACTGTGAGGATGGAGGAAAAACAATCTGCCTTAGTAAAACTCACAGATCTCAGAGAGTCAACCCAATGCCTGCCAGACTGCTTGAAACACAAAACCTGATTCACCCCTACCATTAGCCTAGCTCTGTGCTGGATTCAGTGGCGTTACACTGAGGTAAAACTGGAAAAACAATGATGAATCTGGCTTTTCATTTTTGAAATGCACTGATTTTGTATGACTGTATCAATCCTGATGAAAGCCAGACAAACACAGCTCTAGTTGAAATGACTTCTATGGATGTGATTTATGCTGTTCATAATTGCTGGATGACTGTTTCAATTAATATCACACAAACTCTCTCCCTGTGTAAATAAATCATTACAAATATGCAAAGAAGTCTGACTTTTTACCATTGTGGGAAGCCAGAGAATGACTTTTGTCAACGCAAGAATCAGCGAGAATCGTTTCTGAGCAAACTCCACAGTGTAGCTCCTGCTCTGCACGCTGTTTGTGCAATGGGAGTCCAGCCCACAGCGCTCAGCTGGGCTTTGCCTGAATACTATCTCCGAGCTGGGACAGGCATTTCGGAAATGCTTCAGGGTTTTATCCACGGGGTCCTCCAGAGAAAGGGATGGGGCGGTGCTACAGGCTGGGGGCGTCCCAGGGGTAAAATAGCCTCTGGTGATTTCCTGGTAATTGACATAAAGACGCTGTTGCTCATCTGAGCACAACAGTTGGTAAGTTAGAGGGACAGAAAGCACGGTGAGAAGGCAGAAGCACAGCGAGTAGACAATGAATAAAAACAGGACATAGGAACTGGTGCAATCTGTGAGGCAACCCCAAGAGGTGGGAACATAGGTGCCCCAACCACAGAGAGGCAAAATGCACACCAGCAAGCTGACAGTCCAGATAGCGAGAATGGCCCATATCATGCTCACTGGCTGTTTGGAGGTCCACTGACTCCACATCACAGTTTTGTTGATCGTGTAGAAGTTGTAAGAAACTATAAGAGTACCTTTCAGATTGCTAGAAATGCCCTGAAATAAATAAAGCAGCGCTGATGTGGTACACAGAGGCTGGGGGAGTGCCTCACTTGACCACTGCATGAGCATAAAGATAGTGACTGGCACCACACTTATCAAATCATCCACAGACAAGGAAATCACAATCATTGAAAGTGTGGTTTTGTTTTGAATTTTCAGTAAGGACACTAGTGAATAAATGCTGCCCAGCAGGGTAGTGAGCGTAATTATAAACATCAAGCAAAAAAGAAAGATATTCAAAGTTCTTTGTCCATTGGTTACATCCATAATGCCATGATTTTCAGTAAAGAGGCTTGTCCCATTCAGTGGGAAATGACTAGATGTTACCGACATGGTTGTTAGGGATTTTATTTTGCCTTCTCACCGACTCCGCAAGTTTTCGTCAGATGAATCGGAACTGCTCCACATCACAAGTTTCTTCTTTGTTTTCATAGACTCTCCTTTTTGACACTTGATCAGGATACATTCAGATGTGTGTGTCCTCTAAATCCAGGATAGCTCACACCCAAAAAGCAGGCTCCATCAAATCAAAGGAAACATTAACACATGTACCAAAGAGCGCACGATGCTGACAAAAAAGCAATTCCTCCTTAAAACAGACTTTGGGGGTTGAGCTGGTTCTTTATAATCCTTCCAAGTGCAAGAGGATGATTAAATTGGGTTCTTGCGGAAATAAAATACCATTCACTTTTGACATATAGCAGACAATGTGCCTTACTCGAGAGTTCAGTTGAAATGAAGGCAGAATGTCAGGTATGCTCAAGCCAAACTGGTTCAGGGAGAAACATAGTAGAGAATGAGAGGCTCTTTGATTCAGCCTGCGCTGTTCAGAGCTGCAGGAGGGAGGAGTCAGATCCAAGCAGGATAGCAGAAAGGGGGGAAATTAGTATCTTTCCAGGCAGAGCTGCCTCTTAGCTAGATCAGAAACACAAAACAGAGTCCTTGCTAAGCCCCACCTCCAATGCTGACACTAAAATCCAATGCAAATACTCAGACCTGATGTCAGCCATAAATGTCATCCCTGAAAGCCCAGGGCTGCTCCACAGCTGTGCATCACAAGCTGGAGAGCTGCTTTTATTCTTACTATGTTTTCTGTAGTCTGAGCACAGAGAGGGAGAAAGCTGCAAAAGCCTTTTATAAAAGATGAAACTGACAGTGTATCCTGTTCTCCCTTTTTATTCTTACTCCAACTGTACGTATGTGTGTAACTATATATTTATACATTGACAAAAGGTTGTTACAGACAGATAGCAATCAGCAGCACAAAATTGGCAAGTTGTGTGCTAGCTTTGTTATGGATCAGCATCAGTTTGGGGGGTACATAAACTTTTATTCCATAGAAGATTCAAATACAAAGAGCATCAAGTACTGAATGACTACTGTCTTTTGACTAAGTACAGGCAAACCAGCAGATCGTGTGCCTTTGGATATGTACCGATATTTTACATTTAGTAAATGTGATGCTGATTAAACTGATAAATTGACAGTATTGTAAAGAGCCAACGGAGGCAGGCAGGTGGAATGCAACCTTTTTGCAGAGCTCTGCCTCTCCACTCTGATCAGCAACAGTGCTGCTATTCAAATACTGGCTTTGGGTGTATCCATAGCACGACAGACAGTCTCTGTTTAATTGTATTATCGTTTAAGGCTAAGACTGCTGTAGACTGGCACTAAAATGTGATTGACACCCCCACATTCATTTCACTTGTGATGTATGCCAGCAAGGGCCTCTTCTACAGGCTTTGTATTGCTCTAGCAGGGCAAAACAGATGAAAACACGACTTGACTGGCCAGCTGATGATCTGCTCATCACAGGAGGGCACGGCTGGGAGAAAGGGGTATTGCTGCTGTCCAGTGATTCCCCAGATACTGAACAGCCCCTTGAGGGCTACAACAACTCAGAACAATCTTGAGACTACGCTAAGGTCTTGCCCACACTAACAGCGGCGTGTAGGTTACATGTAGCTGTACACCGCAGTAAAGAGCAGGACACTACACTGCTAAAAATAGGTGGTAGGCACTGCTTGGGCACGCAGAGAGCCATGTAGGGGACATACTCTAAGGTTCTGGCATGGCTTTACTTGCCTAAGTAGTGCCTCTCCATCTACACTGCTATTTGTACCCATGCTAGGGGGTGAGTGCAGTGAATGTACTTGACACACCACCATAAGGAGTGTAGACATGCCCTGAGTTGCTCTTCAGGACTGAACTGGTACCCCGAGGATCAGAAAGCTGCAAAAAGTGGCTAACAGACACCCCACTCTACAACCCTCAAGTTATGTCAGGCAAGGCGCTAGATCTGCCGCATACACCTTGCTTTTGTCAAAGTACAGGATTGCAATTTATCTGTCCTACCTGGGCTGCTCCAACTAAAGGCTAGGACTCCTTTCCTTAAAAGTGTATTTACAAATCACAATTGCCTCTACCCTGAATCAACTTTAAGTCAACTACAGTTCTCTAAACCTTGAGATTAACAGGCCAAGTCTGTCTGGGATTACTGTCACAAGACAGGAGGAGAAATAGGCACCACCCACCCTTGCATGGGCCGTCATTTTTACTTCAACTGACACACTCTCAATAGCCTTCATTCTTCTGTAACCTATGTAGAGGGCAGGTAGGTCAATTTACTTAACAATTCTGTGCTATGGGACTCCTCTAGCTGACAAAGTCTTTGCATAGAACATGAATTTCTATTTTTGCAAGAGACTACAGCGGGATTTTCTAAAGGAAGCCTCCAAATACCAAAAGTGGAAATTATAACAGGATTCACTTTCATTCTCTCCTTAGGAATCCAGTACCAGTCTTTATCATGACTAAGGCTGTGAGTCTTTCACGGAGGTCACAGATTCCATGACTTTCCGGGACCTCCGGGACTTCTGCAGCGGCCTGTGGGGCTGACCCCAGGGGCTGCCTGAGCAGCTGTGCACTGGCTGCTGCTCAGGTGGCCCCAAGGCAGCTGGTCCCAGGCTGCCCCGGAGCAGCAGTCTGGGAGCAGCAGTGGCGCCCTGGGTCCCCCCACCCTCCAGCAGCAGCAACAGGGCCCTGGGTCACCCTCCCCGCCCGGAACAGCAGCAGCAGTGCTGGGGCTCCAGGGCGTGGCCCTGCCCGCCCGGCCCGGAGCAGCAGCAGGAGCAGCAGTGGGGGTGGAGCAGCGGGGGGGGGGGCAGCAGTGGGACAGGAGCGGTGGTGGCAGGACAGGGCCCCAGGGTGATGCCCTCCTGCCCAGAGCAGCAGCCGCAGCGGTAGTAGTGGTGCCCCAGGTCTCTATGTCCCCCCCACCCCCCGGAGCCATGGCGGGGGCCCAGGGTGCCGTCTCCCCCTGCCCTGAGGGGGAGCAGCGGGGCCCCTGAGCCCCACCAGCAGCAGCAGCATCTGCTGGAGCATCCCCCACCCTCAGTGCCTACGATACAGTTAGGGGTATTTTTAGTAAAAGTCATGGACAGGTCAGGGGCTGGGACTTTTTTTTTTATTGCCCCTGACCTGTCCATGACTTTTACTAAAAATACCCCTAACTAAATCGTAGCCTTAATCACAAGACAGTTACGTGCGTGCACCCAGCTGATAATTTCAAAATCCTTTTTATGAATAACAGTAAAAAATACACCTCTTTTGCAGCACAGCAGTTACAGTGTACCCTAACTAGAAATTTATTTTCTTTTAAAATGAAGAGCATAACTCAGGGCCCAGACACTAAATAAATACAGGGATTTCTGACAATGGGAGATCTTCTGCTTTAACGTAAGCTCACCCAGGGTATTACACTGGCAATTAAATAAAACATTTGATTGTACTATATAACCAGTTGTTTCATCATCCCCAATATTGGGCACAAACAACACTTCAAATAAGGAAGAAAACAAATGGACAATGACTGTAGCTGTTAGGCTCACACACGGTGTTTGGTTTCAAGATGTAGTGCAGCTGCTGAAGACATTTGGCATCCAGTCTGGGATCCTCCTTTATGGTGTGGTCCCAGTCTCAATCCCACTGACTTCTTTAAAATTACAGGCAACTGCACTGAGATCCAACCCATGGATTCTGTCTGGGTTATCCCTGGCAACTCTAGCTTGTCCCTGCAGGGCTAGGCTAGATCTGACCAGTGCTCACCAAGGCTGTAGGTTTTGTAGCCCTGACATAACTCACTACTGATTGGCTAGGAGCTTCCAGCTTCTCTCTCGGGGTACGTGTGCACATGCAGGAAAGCCTGCCCTTAATGAAGCTTCTGCACCAGCTTCAAAACAACTACTGAGCATGGTTAACAATTTCCCACACTCCCTGTAGCGTGCTGAAATAGCAACTACTTCTTTGCAGCCATTCAAGGCTCTTTACTGCCACTTTGTCTGAGAGCAAGTAGAAACAGCAGCTGTAATTACAGCAGTAAGTGTTTTTGGCTGACCACCATGAAATAATAAAAAGAAATGGGGGTTACACTTACATTCTCTGCATATGCTCCCGCTGCCTGGGTGGACTTCATCTGCACTGTTCTCTCTTGTCACATTTCTGCCAAGGGAACTCAGTATTCTTAAGAGGCTTTCTTGATGGTACTTCTCTTTTTCCTCTTGGTAAATTTTTCTTTGCTGCTTCTTGCATCATGCTTCTGCTATGTGCATTTACAGTAATTGTGATAGCTGTTCCAGAGCTAGCTCAGCTGTCAACTTCAACTTCTCAGAGTTCCTTGTTTAAAATGTCACCTACCAAACAGTCTCATATGTGGACTTCTTGACTGAATGCAAAGTCACACGGCTTTGTTTGTTCAAAGAGGGCCTTCACACTATCTCTGGCCATTTAGACCCTTTGGTAAAAGCACTCCCATCTGTGTATTTTCCATTCCTTTTTGGAATGAAACGCTCATTAGACTTTTTAAGACAATGTCAAGGTATTTTTTAATCCCCTTCCTCAGCAAAGGTAAACAATTTATAAGTATTTTCAGCCTCACTCACCACTCAGTAAATTAAATGAGCGGATATGCACCTCGCCACTCTGGGGTAAGCTTTCTTTGAAATATGGTGAAGCACATCTTCCACTCAGGTCACTCCATGGCTTTATAAAACTGAAAGTCTTATGGAAGGATGAACATTAGCATTTTCTTTTCCTCTTATTGATGCTAGTTCAAAATGTGTCAACTTCTGACACAATGTCATGGAACAATGGTAAAGACTCACAGAATGAGTCCCTTTTTGTAACACTGAAGAAGTAACTTTGCTGGAATAAGAAAAACAGTATTATTCCTAAAACTGCACGCTTGCTCTCTCTGCTTCATTGTAGAGCTTCTGTTCCGCATCCTGGCTTCCTTCTATGGTTTTAAACAAACAGTATACATATCTTCATACCACCCACATTGCTTTTTTAACCTCTTAAGTGGCATCTGTGTATATCAGAGAGTGCAGGTCCCTTGGGAGCTCCTAGTAATGCGAAGCAGGTTCAGTGAAGTGGTTCTTTGGCGTCCATCTTAGGACAAGCTTCTGGGTGGGAGAGATAGAGCTGGACAGAGAAGCCACACTATGCATGCACTGGTACAAGCAGTCCTCACTCACGTCTGAAGGGACTGCTGACATTCTGTGCCACAGGATGGCAAAGAGAAGTCCGAGCTGAAGATCTTCCTGGGCTTCAAAAACACAGTAGCAAGAAGATGGCAAATTCCCCTGCTGCTAAGCCGTCACTGGGTGTGCTGTGGATTCAGACTATGGTCAGGCAAGGGCTGTTTCTGTAGGTTGCTTAAGACATTTACTATTTAATTTATGGCATGTATTACTTAACCTGCCAAATTGCAAGTTCTTTATCACTTTCCCTATACCTGTGCCACCTTGTGGGATATCACTTGGTAGTTTATAAATTCCAATCTGCCTATTAAGTGTTACTTATGTTGCAGCTGCCCTGTGTTGGATAGATGTCCCTTATTGGAGGAAGCACCAGGTGCTGATTTGGAATGAACAAAAGGACAATTTGCACAAAGGCCACAAATCCCTGGAGCATAATGACTTGGGTGTAAGGGTCACTCTACTTTCCAGCTATGGATGCTCGCTACTGTAATAAAATCAGTGCTGTGTCAGGAATCAAGTCCTCTGTGCTCATTGGTAACAGACACAGCAGTATTGTGCAGACCTATAAAGTATCAGATATATGCAGAACCCATGACTAGGCTGCAGAATATCAGCAGGCCAGTTTAAAATTGTTTTCTCATGTTTGCTGAACCACTGAATTACACAAATATAAAGAAAGATAGAAAGAATAACACAGATAGCACAGCATGCATCTGTCTTTCAGTGCTTTCAGCCTTATTGTGTTGAATCCAATTATAAAACGTGCAATAACTCATATTTATAAACACGTACCTGGAATATAAAAGCATTACATCTTCACTCAGAATATAAATGATAATGCCTAGTTTAGCACGTACAAGACCTCCAAGGTTAGGGAGGCTATGCTCTCTGCATTATTTATACACACTCTTTTTTAATAGTGTAAACTCTTGTCGTTAACAAATGGTATCAGAGAGGCAATATATTAAACATGGAAATCTCATCTATGTCCTGATTTCAAACAGTATTGCAAAGCAATGCCTCTATTTAAAGAAAGAGTCAGCAGTACTTGACACTCCGTAGGATTTCTACCAGGCACAGAGCATCTAGAAATTCAAGAACATCTGTAAAGAAAATCAAATGTTCATCAATCATTTATAAAACATAGTCAACAAATAAGTTATTAAAAATGCATCATTTTTTAGGGTGAGTTACACATCTTCTTTTCAGTCATGACAGTGGTCTTGTCACTGACTTACAGTTTTGTTTCTCTTTGTCACTCAAGAATGATAGGGTTATTATGCTATGAAAATTGAAAGCATTTCCCTTTAAGAGGTGATTTATTCTCTATGGCTATAGTTACATGTTATGTATAAACATCTTTGCAATCTACTCTGCAAACTATTATGAGATAGACAATTTCTTACCCATCCTAGCTATTGGTTTAATAGGTTTAAAAATGTACATATTTAAGCTTTCTTTAAAAAAATATCTATCATACTTGGTCTGTTGGGAACAGACATCCCTATAGAATATATCAAATGTTTAGAAGCTGCAGCTTCTGTTTAATCCAATTACTTGACCCTGAAGATTTAAATTGAGGGTGACTTCCAATACAAAGGCAGGTTCTCTTAACTTTAATTATTTTCCCTCTGTGGTTTGCATGGTATTATTGCATAAGAAAGAGGTGGCTGCTAGATAAAGGGTGGCTACTGATCAAGAGTAATTAGAACAGTATAGATCAGGAGTAACTATTTAAATTAAAGAATTGAGCTTAATTCAGCAACCCATTACACACATTGGGTTAGACTCCAGAACCTTTAATTTACATTGAATAGTAGCTAACTTCATATATGGTCCTGTTGAAGTCAATGGGACCATTTGTGGAGTAAGGTTCTACTCACCGAGAGTAGAAGTGTCATAAGCTCACCCATAGATAGATACTTCTATTTGCAACTGACTTGAGCTCAGAACCAGGCCCATAATGTCACTGGTTTGACAAATAGCCCACCTGTGTGTTCTGACTACAGTTGTGAGGTGAATTTTCTTTTCCAGGCACCTTCACAAGTCAGCAAAAGAGAATGCCAGTAAAGGAAGTGCCAGCACTTTTGTCAACTTGGCGTCAAACAAGATGGCTGTGAGGTGGGTATGATTCAATTTAGGCTAGGTAAGCACAGAGGTCAATAGTGTTGTTCCTCAGGAAACATCAGCAGTAGCAGGATAAGCAGAAGGGATGACTGGAAGAGGCAGCAGAGACGTGGATGATTCTGGGGGTGGCCATTGAGAAAGGAGAGGAGAGAGAATCAAATCTGGGTGGGCAGTAGGGAGAGAAAAAGTCATTTGGGTTTAGGGAGGGGTGTCCTCCAACAAGTGACATGAAAGTGGGGAGAGCAGAGCTGGTGGCTCAGGGCAGGGGATAAGCCTGAACTCTGGGCAGTAGGGAGGGATCGGAGATTCTAGAGCAGGGGCAGGCAAACTTTTTGACCTGAGGGCCGCATCGGGTTTCCAAAATTGTATGGAGGGCTGGTTAGGGGAGGCTTTGCCTCCCTAAACAGCCAGGCGTGGCACGGCCCCCATCCCCTATCCGACCCCCCCTTTTTCTCACCCCCTGACGGCCCGCCCCTAGACCCCTGCCCCATCCACCCATCCCCCCCGGCTCTCTATCCCTTGACACCCGCCCCGGACCACCCGCCCCTAACTGCCCCATCCAACCACACCTTCTCCCTGACCACCCCTGGACCTCCCACCCCTAACTACCCCCTGCCGCCCCATCCAACCAATCCTCTCATTCCTGACTGCCCCCCTGGGACCCCTACCCTATCCACCCCTCCTGCTCCCTGTCCCCTGACTGCCCCTGGAACACCCACCCCTAACTGCCCCCCACTGTCCCATCCAACCCTCCCTCCTTCCTGACTGCCCTGCCCCGGGACCCCTGCCCCCCTTCTATCCCTCTGTTCCCCACGCTCTGACCGCCCCGACCCCTATCCACACTCCCGGCCCCTAACCACCACCCTGAACTCCCCTGCCCCCTTACCGTGCTGCCTGGAGCACCAGTGGCTGGCGGCGCGGCTGCATCAGGACAGGCAGCCGCGCAGCACAGAGCACCGGGTCAGGCCGGGTTCTGCAGCTGTGCTGCCCCAGGAGCTCGCAGCCCCCCCGCCCAGAGCATTGCACCAGCGGCGCAGTGAGCTGAGGCTGCGTGGTGGGGGAGACGGACCATGTGGGGGGTGTGCCTCCCGGGCCAGGAGCTCAGGGGTCAGGCAGGACGGTCCCACGGGCCGTAGTTTGCCCACCTCTGTTCTAGAGGCTGCCAGTGTGGAAAGGCTGAGCAGTCAGGGCAGTGCTTCTGGGAAGCTCACAACACCATTTCTGCTGAACACCTACTAGCTCAGAGGGCTGACAAGGGAGGCACTGGCAATCTTTGGAGAGGCCAGGCCTCCACACACCTCCTCACAGCGACTGTTTCTCATGCAAGTTGGTTGCAGCTGTAACTATGGAGGAGCAACCAGCCCTTCTTCACGTTCTCTCATTCTATTCTGGGCACTGCGTGCACACTATCACATGCATTCCTCCCCTTGCTGCTGCTTTTTGGGCGCCACACAGGGATGAGACGGAGATAACAGGAGTCAAAGCTGTGGCAGAAGCAGTCTTGCACACATGGTGCTGCTACAGCAAATGTTCTGCCTTCCCGGTAGCTGGGGCCTTTGCGCTGACACATCACACTCGGACGAAATGGTTTCCCCTCCGCTATATTGGTTACATTCCTAAACTGTGTCCTTCAATGTCGTATCCACCTCCCCATTACAACCACCTCATGGTCATTAACTCCTTCTCAGTACCTTTCTGATCCTCTCTCTTGTTACTGCTCCTGGGTCCCGGGGGATGCAGTATACTCATCTACTTCTCAAGAATTGACACATGGAAGAAATCCTGCTCTCAACATTTTACGTTATCAATATCGCCTCTGTGGACAGCCTACACCTCTGCCTTATCCCCCATTTCTTGGTTCTCCAGGCTAAGGTTTAATAAATTAGAAATTTGGTGCATTGGAAGGGAAACATTGGGAAAACTACACTGAGACAAGGAGCTTTATTCAGATGTCCATAGTAGCAGTGTAAATCAAATTAACTGCATGGGCTTCACTCCCATCTACACTGGTATTACTTGGATCAGAGCCTGGACCCTTTTCAAAAAATGTATTTTTATACTTCCCAGAGAGCAATCTAACTAAAACCTCTGCTTCGAAGAAACAGAGCCCAAATGGTTTCTGCTGGCCCTCCTGGCCACAGTACCTACTCTTACAAAAATAAAAATAAAAATACCCCTCCAACTAAAGGAGTAGCATCTTATGAATGTTTTTAATTTTGCTGCACACATTTCATACAGCTCTATTAGTAAGTTCAGATCTAACCACAGGGCAGAGCTCCTTTGGTCTATGGGGTTGTCTCATTGTTTCCTTGACCTCCTTTGTCTGTTTGCATCCATCTTTGTTTCTTGTCTTATAATTACATTGTAAGATCCTTGGAGCAGGGACCATTATTACCCTGTGTTTGTTCAGTACCTAGCACAATAGGGTCCTCTAGGATTCCAAGGTGCTTTGCTAGTACCAATAATGATATAAAGTAGGTAGAGTATTAAACTTTTAAAAATGTCCCTAATTTAGGTACTGCTGAACATACGCAGTGTACTGGACAAAAATCACGTCAGTTGCTGAGCAATTTAGGAGGCTTGTCTGGACATCAGCACTTCACAGGTACCATGCTGCATTCTGACAGAGCATAGAAAATGAAGTGGAATGCAGCAGTGAGAGGGTAACTGAATGACCCAAACAGTTTGAAAGGAACAATCACTTCCTTTGTGAGGAAACAAAACAGAAAAAGTCATCTGCTTTGGAATGACCTAGCTGTGACCCTGTCTGAAAACAGCAGGAAAACCAACTTTAAGGCAGCACCGTCTTTGCTAGTAATAAAATTAAAAATAACTATGTATAGAACTCCCTTTGCTCATTTCACTGACTGTCATATAGCCCTGCTATGTCTTCTGCCACCCATTCTTTGGCACTTCATTTCTCTTTTACTTTCTTCCCCTCACATTCTTTTCTCATGTTAATTATCAAGGAAGGCTGAATCAGTACAGATGGGAATTAAACACTGGGATTTACTACAGCTACAAAGAGTGGATTTAAAATCAAGGGACACTTTGAAAGATGTAAAACTCTCAAAACCAAATTCTGTGTACAGAGCGTTTGGAATGTGCAAATCTTTGCTATGATAGGTGAGCTCTTCACTCTCATGTCAGTCTCATATAAGGTCACCCCCATTTTACAGTATCCCCCCTCTAGGTATGACCTATTTCCTGAGGGAAAATTGGTATTCACTATAAATATATTTGCAGCAAAGCCTGGGAGGGGTACTTTGTGGTCTAAGTACCATGTTTGGAATGCCTACTTTTCCACAGACCATAAAATTAAATCCCATCAGAAGAGATTTGACCTTTCATGGTGGATAAAATGTATGTCATGAGGCTTGTTGCAATTGGCATCTAGGATAAGACCCTAAAAAATGAGGTCCTGACTCTTCTACTTGTATAAAAGATCACTCAGTAGACTATTCATAAAAGTGATGAATTGCCTTGGTGTTCAAGGCCAAAATTTCACCTACATGTGAGCAGAGAGTAGCACAAATCTGCAGATCTGGTCCAAGATTCGAGGAGGGGAAGCAAAAGTGGATGGGAACCTGGGAGGCAGTGACCATGAGATGGTTGAGTTCAGGATCCTGACACAAGGAAGAAAGGAAAGCAGCAGAATACGGACCCTGGACTTCAGAAAAGCAGACTTCGACTCCCTCAGGGAACTGATGGGTAAGATCTCCTGGGAGAATAACATGAGGGGGAAAGGAGTCCAGGAGAGCTGGCTGTATTTTAAAGAATCCTTATTGAGGTTACAGGGACAAACCATCCCGATGTGTAGAAAGAATAGTAAATACGGCAGGTGACCAGCTTGGCTTAACAGTGAAGCCTTGCTGATCTTAAACACAAAAAAGAGGCTTACAAGAAGTAGAAGATTGGACAAATGACCAGGGATGAGTATATAAATATTGCTCGGGCATGTAGGAATGAAATCAGGAAGGCTAAATCACACCTGGAGTTGCAGCTAGTGAGGGATGTTAAGAGTAACAAGAAGGGTTTCTTCAGGTATGTTGGCAATAAGAAGAAAGCCAAGGAAAGTGTGGGCCCCTTACTGAATGAGGGAGGCAACCTAGTGACAGAGGATGTAGAAAAAGCTA
Organism: Lepidochelys kempii; assembly: GCF_965140285.1. Taxonomy (NCBI): domain Eukaryota; kingdom Metazoa; phylum Chordata; order Testudines; family Cheloniidae; genus Lepidochelys; species Lepidochelys kempii. The sequence goes on along the minus strand of NC_136388.1, from coordinate 25,625,112 downwards.
ATGTACTCAATGCTTTTTTTGCCTCTTTCTTCACGAACAAGGTCAGCTCCCAGACTACTGCACTGGGCAGCACAGCATGGGGAGGAGGTGGCCAGCCCTCTGTGAAGGAAGAAGTGGTTCGGGACTATTTAGAAAAACTGGACGTGCACAAGTCCATGGGGCTGGATGCATTGCATCCGAGAGTGCTAAAGAAATTGGTGGATGTGATTGCAGAGCCATTGGCCATTATCTTTGAAAACTCATGGCGATCGGGGGAAGTCCTGGAAGACTGGAAAAAGGCTAATGTAGTGCCAATCTTTAAAAAAGGGAAGAAGGAGGATCCTGGGAACTACAGGCTGGTCAGCCTCACCTCAGTCCCCGGAAAAATCATGGAGCATGTCCTCAAGGAATCAATTCTGAAGCACTTAGAGGAGAGGAAAGTGATCAGGAACAGTCAGCATGGATTCACCAAGGGAAAGTCATGCCTGACTAATCTAATTGCCTTCTTTGATGAGATAACTGGTTCTGTGGATGAAGGGAAAGCAGTGGACGTTTTATTCCTTGACTTTTGACACGGTCTCCCACAGTATTCTTGTCAGCAAGATAAAGAAGTATGGGCTGGATGGATGCACTACAAGGTGGGTAGAAAGTTGGCTAGATTGTCGGGCTCAACGGGTAGTGATTAATGGATCCATGTCTAGTTGGCAGCCGGTGTCTAGCGGAGTGCCCCAAGGGTCGGTCCTGGGGCCAGTTTTGTTCAATATCTTCATAAATGATCTGGAGGATAGTGTGGATTGCACCCTCAGCAAGTTTGCAGATGACACTAAGCTGGGAGGAGAGGTAGATACGCTGGAGGGTAGGGATAGGATACAGAGGGACCTAGACAAATTGGAGGATTGGGCCAAAAGAAATCTGATGAGGTTCAACAAGGACAAGTGCAGAGTCCTGCACTTAGGACGGAAGAATCCAATGCACCGCTACAGACTAGGGACCGAATGGCTATGCAGCAGTTCTGCAGAGAAGGATATAGGGGTGACAGTGGACGAGAAGCTGGATATGAGTCAACAGTTTGCCCTTGTTGCCAAGAAGGCCAATGGCATTTTGGGGTGTACATGTAGGGGCATTGCCAGCAGATCGAGGGACGTGATCATTCCCCTCTATTCGACATTGGTGAGGCCTCATCTGGAGTACTGTGTCCAGTTTTGGGCCCCACACTATAAGAAGGATGTGGAGAAACTGGAGAGAGTCCAGCGAAGGGCAACAAAAATGATTAGGGGTCTGGAACACATGACTTATGAGGAGAGGCTGAGGGAACTGGGATTGTTTAGTCTACGGAAGAGAAGAATGAGGGGGGATTTGATAGCTGCTTTTAACTACCTGAAAGGTGGATCCAAAGAGGATGGATCTAGACTATTCTCAGTGATAGCAGATGACAGGACAAGGAGTAATGGTCTCAAGTTGCAGTGGGGGAGATTTAGGTTGGATATTAGGAAAAACTTTTTCACTAGGTGGGTGGTGAAACACTGGAATGTGTTACCTAGGGAGGTGGTGGAATCCCCTTCCTCAGAAGTTTTTAAGGTCAGGCTTGACAAAGCCCTGGCTGGGATGATTTAGTTGGGATTGGTCCTGCTCTGGGCAGGGGGATGGACTAGATGACCTCCAGAGGTCCCTTCCAACTCTGTTATTCTATGAGGGGAGAAGACGACTGCCAGCTCTGCAGCAATTTGTCTCTTCCTTGCAAACATATGGAAATCCCTCTGGATATGGGCTCAGTGGACGTGGAGGGGACAAATTGGGATGGAGGAACAGAGGCTTTCCATACCATCGTCCCCTCCCAACCTGTGGAACAGGCCAGCACAGATTAATTCTAAGTGGGAGTTCCAGGGGCAAGGACTCGGTGGTGAAATCCCTAGCACCATGGCTCCACCACTCTGACTCCTAATTAAAGACAGTCTTTCTCAGGAAAAGAAAGAGCATCAGGGCCTGACCAGGGGTCAGGGGCATAACATTGTATTGGCACTTCTTTGGGGCAACTTGCATAAATGACTCTTGGCTTTGCTGTGACTATCTATTGGAGAGTTCACCCAGTGAGCACTTTTAGCCCCTCTGATTCTGCACACAACACTAGCCAGATTCACTGATATTTTTAAAACTAAACTCAATTTGTACTGTTTAAAATAATCAATCCTTAGTAGAGGTAGTTGAAAAAAAGGGGGGGCAAATCAAAATTGTGTGTGGCAATTTCTCCTGAAATTTACTAACTCTGATAAGCTCAGTTTTAGTTTTAAAATAAAATTAAAGAGAGCCATCAACAAAAGGTAAAAATGGAAACAAACAAAATAAACCCAGAAAATAAAATAGGAGACATAGAAAGTTAGGTTGATTTTGTTTTATAGATTCTGTAAATCTAAAGTTAAAAGAAAACACAATGAATTTCTTTAAGCTCTATTTTTGCCTCCTTAGCCTAAGTTAATTTGAAAGGGTGTTAAAATTATTTTGGGTTGAAAAAGTGTATGCCAGCTGGTTATCTTTATAGCTGTGTTCTAGATCCCTAAAAATGGTGCATCCTAACATAACAGAATCCCTCAACACCTTCCTGAAAGAACCTTTGTGTATGTCTTAGAAGCGTATTTTTCAGGGTCCATGGAACATATTTTATTAGGAAAGGGCTACTAATTAATTTTGATTGATAGGAAAAGGATCTATTAACTCTGCTGATGTAAACCATGGCTAGGCTGGAACTAGAAAGGATGAGAAAGCAGCAAAAGAGTAACTGAGAATAAGTGAAATTTTTTCTCTTCCAGAATAAAAAGACAAAAGAACAACAGAAGAGTCTAAAGATTTAATTAAAAGTATGTATTTTGTCAAAAGGAAAGTGTATTCATGGAGTCTGAAGCACTGGAAAGAAGTGGCACTGAAAACCGGCAAAAAGCTAGGTGTGCTTTTCTATTATCCCTCACTAGGTGGCATGTGCGTGAGAGAGAGAGAGAGAGAGAAAACTCTCTTTTCACAGTCTGGTACCTTTCAGTTGTACATTTTTCTAAGTGGCTCTCCCTTCCTCAAGGTTTTCAATACATTTTCTTTATAATATTTGCAAACATCCTCCTTCAAGGCATTGAGTACACCCATCAAAGCACAGAGCATCCTGAGTTCCACTGACTTCAGTGGGAACTCATGGTCCTTAGCATCTCTCAGGATCAGGCCCTTATTACTTGAGTCTTTTTCTGCAGTAGGCAGAAGTCAGGCCCTTCTGTTGTATTCAGACTGAAATGAATGCGAGGCTGCATTCTACAGTTATGGTTGGGTGCAAAACAAACATTTGAGATGGGGCAGCTGGTGGCCACCCCAATATTTAGAATGCCTAATGCTTTCCATTATAAAAGAGTCTTCAAACCTTTTCTTTGAGAAGCTCTCACATTATCCTTTATTTGCAACAGGTCTTTGCTATTCAGCAGAGGGAATATCCTCAGATTACATAAGTGTCTTTTCTTTGCCCCATGAAATTCCGTCCAGCTTTTTCAGGGATATAAACTGTTAAAACCACCCTCTCTCTTTCATTCCTCAGCCTGCCAAAATAAGCTGAACGTGAACGTTCTAAAGTTGAGCTGATGCTACCCCAAAGCATCAGCAATAACACACTGTATTGGGAATGCTGGGGAGCTGCCAAGCAGCTGTAGGGGTGGGATGGGAGAAGACAGCCAGGCTGAGCTCCCCAACAATCCTGGACCCAGCATATGGTTCCAGTGGCCCATGCCTTACTTTGGGGGCATCACATTGGGCAGAAGACCGCTCTCCATAACCTCTACATCTCCTGCTGGGTGCAAGGGAGACAGTCACGCTGAGCTCTCCACCATAAATCCCCTTCATCCCTCGGGGCACCACATCCAGCTGCAGATCCCCAATTCCCAGGGAATAGGGAGAGAGCGAGGAGGCTGGCTGCGGCTGGGATCAGGTCTCCCTACGCCAACCAATCCCTAGTGGTCCATTCCCTATCTGGGAAACAGCCTTTTTCTACTACCACTTAATGGTGTTAGTTCTGTAGCTGAAGTGGTAACAAGCTGGGCTGCAGGCTCAGGGCCCCACTCCTGCTGCTGATACACACAGTTACACTTGAGCGCACTGTTACATGTGCAAAGAGCAAGCTTTTTACACCTTTTTCCTTTATTAAAAATCCTAGAAAATTATGTTAAAAAATTAAAAATTTAGGTGGCAAAGTTAAGCACTCAAAAGTTAGGAAATGTGAGGTTTATGGTTAGCTGTGCAACCTTAATTATGTCCCTTTGTGTGTATGTATTATGATACAGTCTCTAATTACATGATCACATATTATTCTTTCCACAGGACTCCTGCCTCATTCAGGGCACAGCTCAGACACAAAAAAGGGCAGAATTAAGGTTGCATAAGAAACCATAAATCTGATATTTCCTAATCTACAGGTGCTTGATTTTGCAATCTAAATAACATTCTTTTAATGTAGTTTATTTTTGATGTAATAATATCTACTCTGGATTATTTGTGGCTTTTTATTTCATTTTTTAAAATAAACACAGTATGCTGATACAGATCAGAATGAGAAAGGCAGCTGTTTCATCTCAGTATATACAATGACTGGAATGAGATTGGAATGCTAAAATGAGTACTGATGCACAGGCAGATTGGCGAGATTATTGTGGCCCTTTCTGTAATGTGGTAACCAATGAGAGAGGATTGAGACTTTTGGAGTTTGCCAGCTATAACAATCTGGTTCTTGCAAACACATTAGGAGCACATAAAGCATCCAGACGATCAACATGGCACGCACGTAATGGTCTATATCAGTGGTTCCCAAACTTGTTCCTCCGCTTGTGCAGGAAAAGCCCCTGGTGGGCCAGGCCATTTTGTTTACCTGCTGCGTCCGCAGGTTCAGTGGATCATGGCTCCCAGTGGCCGTGGTTCGCTGCTCCAGGCCAATGGGAGCTGCTGGAAGCGGCGCGGGCCGAGGGACGTACTGGCCGCCGCTTCCAACAACTCCCATTGTCCTGGAGCAGTGAACCGTGGCCAGTGGGAGCCGCGATCAGCCGAACCTGCAGACGCAGCACATAAACAAACCGGCCCGGCCCGCCAGAGACTTTCCCTGCACAAGCGGTGGAATAAGTTTGGGAACCACTGGTCTACATCACAGCCAGATCGACTATATCATGGTGCAAAACCGATTTCATTCTGGGATTAACAGAGCTAAAACAAGGAGCTTCTCCAGTGCTGATATTGGAAGTGATCACAACTTTGTGATGCTAAATTTTTGGCTGTGGCTAAGGAAAATAATCAGGCCAAAGTTCACCAGAACCAAGTTTGACTTAGAAAGATTCAGAGACCGATACATTGCAGAGTCATTCCAAGCAATGATAGGCCGAAAATTTGCCCTGCTGCTTGCTCTAGAGGAAGATTTAGAACCAATGACCAATAATTGCAACGCTGTAGTGAATGAGGCAGCAATGGAAATCCTTGGGAAACATCATAAGACGACAAAACCATGGTTCACAAATGCAATAATACAAATGTGTGACATTAGAAGAGAACTTAAGAGAGACAGGAACAGCACTGAGGAAGCTGATAAATACAGAGTGACTGGCAGAAAGATCAAGAAAGGAATTAAGGTGGACAAGGAGATATGGATTGAAAAAACAATGCTCTACAATTGAAGAGTGTATCAATAATAGAAATAGCAAATGAGCCTTCCAGGTTGTAAAAGATCTGACAAAGGAAAGATGGACCAAAGCTAACACAATTTAAGACAAAGAAGGGAACGGTCTTACAGAAGAAAGGACATCATCAATAGGTGGACAAAATACTGTGCTGATCTATACAACCACCAGACAAATTGAGATCCTAGTGTTTTAGACAGCACAGATTCAACAGAGAAGGATGATTTTCCAATACTACATGAAGAAGTGGAGACAGCTGTGAAATCACTCAAGAACAGAAAGGCTATAGGTATTGACAACTTCCCAGCCGAACTGATGACGTTCAGAGGAAAAATAGTAATAGATGTACTCACCAAGATCTGCAACAAGATCTGGCAGACCGGTGAGTGGCCCTCCATGTGGACACAGTCACTAATCATCACTCTGCCAAAGAAAGGCAACCTGCAATTGTGTCAAAATTACTGGACCATAAGCTTAATTAGCCATCCCAGCGAAGTGATGTTGAAAGTCATATTGAACAGATTGAAACCACAAGCATAGAATATCATTGCTGAAGAACAGGCTGGCTTTCATGCTGAAAGAAGTATCACAGAACAAAAAGAAAAGGAGTACTTGTGGCACCTTAGAGACTAACCAATTTATCTGAGCATAAGCTTTCGTGAGCTACAGCTCACTTCATCAGATGCATACTGTGGAAAGTGTAGAAGATCTTTTTATACACACAAAGCGTGAAAAAATACCTACCCCCACCCCACTCTCCTGCTGGTAATAGCTTATCTAAAGTGATCACTCTCCTTACAATGTGTATGATAATCAAGGTGGGCCATTTCCAGCACAAATCCAGGGTTTAACAAGAACGTCGGGGGGGGGGATAGGAAAAAACAAGGGGAAATAGGTTACCTTGCATAATGACTTAGCCACTCCCAGTCTCTGTTCAAGCCTAAGTTAATTGTATCCAATTTGCAAATGAATTCCAATTCAGCAGTCTCTCGCTGGAGTCTGGTTTTGAAGTTTTTTTGTTGTAATATCGCAACTTTCATGTCTGTAATCCCGTGACCAGAGAGATTGAAGTGTTCTCCGACTGGTTTATGAATGTTATAATTCTTGACATCTGATTTGTGTTCATTTATTCTTTTACGTAGAGACTGTCCAGTTTGACCAATGTACATGGCAGAGGGGCATTGCTGGCACATGATGGCATATATCATATTGGTGGATGTGCAGGTGAATGAGCCTCTGATAGTGTGGCTGATGTGATTAGGCCCTGTGATGGTGTCCCCTGAATAGATATGTGGGCACAGTTGGCAACAGGCTTTGTTGCAAGGATAGGTTCCTGGGTTAGTGGTTCTGTTGTGTGGTATGTGGTTGCTGGTGAGTATTTGCTTCAGGTTGGGGGGCTGTCTGTAGGCAAGGACTGGCCTGTCTCCCAAGATTTGTGAGAGTGTTGGGTCATCCTTCAGAATAGGTTGTAGATCCTTAATAATGTGTTGGAGGGGTTTTAGTTGGGGGCTGAAGGTGACGGCTAGTGGCGTTCTGTTATTTTCTTTGTTAGGCCTGTCCTGTAGTAGGTGACTTCTGGGAACTCTTCTGGCTCTATCAATCTGTTTCTTCATTTCTGCAGGTGGGTATTGTAGTTGTAAGAATGCTTGATAGAGAGCTTGTAGGTGTTTGTCTCTGTCTGAGGGGTTGGAGCAAATGTGGTTGTATCGCAGAACTTGGCTGTAGACAATGGATTGTGTGGTGTGGTCAGGGTGAAAGCTGGAGGCATGTAGCTAGGAATAGCAGTCAGTAGGTTTCCGGTATAGGGTGGTGTTTACGTGACCATCGTTTATTAGCACTGTAGTGTCCAGGAAGTGGATCTCTTGTGTGGACTGGACCAGGCTGAGGTTGATGGTGGGATGGAAATTGTTGAAATCATGGTGGAATTCCTCAAGGGCTTCTTTTCCATGGGTCCAGATGATGAAGATGACATCAATATAGCATAAGTAGAGTAGGGGTATTAAGGGATGAGAGCTGAGGAAGCGTTGATCTAAGTCAGCCATAAAAATGTTGGCATACTGTGGGGCCATGCAGGTACCCATAGCAGTGCCGCTGATTTGAAGGTATACATTGTCCCCAAATGTAAAATAGTTATGGGTAAGGACAAAGTCACAAAGTTCAGCCACCAGGTTAGCCGTGACATTATCGGGGATAGTGTTCTTGACGGCTTGTAGTCCATCTTTGTGTGGAATGTTGGTGTAGAGGGCTTCTACATCCATAGTGGCCAGGATGGTGTTATCAGGAAGATCACCGATGGATTGTAGTTTCCTCAGGAAGTCAGTGGTGTCTCGAAGGTAGCTGGGAGTGCTGGTAGCGTAGGGCCTGAGGAGGGAGTCTACATAGCCAGACAATCCTGCTGTCAGGGTGCCAATGCCTGAGATGATAGGGCGCCCAGGATTTCCAGGTTTATGGATCTTGGGTAGTAGATAGAATATCCCAGGTCGGGGTTCCAGGGGTGTGTCTGTGCGGATTTGATCTTGTGCTTTTTCAGGAAGTTTCTTGAGCAAATGCTGTAGTTGCTTTTGGTAACTCTCAGTGGGATCATAGGGTAATGGCTTGTAGAAACTCGTGTTGGAGAGCTGCCGAGCAGCCTCTTGTTCATATTCCAACCTATTCATGATGACAACAGCACCTCCTTTGTCAGCCTTTTTGATTATGATGTCAGAGTTGTTTCTGAGGCTGTGGATGGCATTGTGTTCCGTACGGCTGAGGTTATGAGGCAAGTGATGCTGCTTTTCTTTTTGCGAATACAGACGAACATGGCTGTTACTCTGAAACCTATCACAGAACAGATTTTCATCCTTCTTGATCTATGTGAGAAATACTTACAACACCAGCAGGACATCTACCACGTCTTTGTTGACTTCAAGAAGGCATTTGACAGAGTATGGCACGAAGCTCTCTGGGCAACCATGAAGAAGTACAATGTTGGTCATAAGCTTATTCTTACCATTAAACAACTGTATGCCAAGGCCAGCAGTGCAGTTCTCGTCAATGGCACAATAGGAGAGTGGTTTCACTCCACTGTGGGAGTCCGGCAAGGCTGCCTTCTTTCGCCCACACTGTTCAACGTCTACTTGAAGCACATAATGACTGATGCCCTAGAAGATCACATATGCACAGTCAGCATTGGGGGGGTGAACAATCTCAACTCTTCCGTTCGCTGATGACATTGATCATCCTTGTGAAACGATTGGATGAAACCTCCGCAAAATATGGCATGGAAATCACTGCAGAGAAAACCAAGCTGACAAACGTGATGGGATCAGCTCACATATCACTGTCAGTGGAAAAGAGCTGGAGACAGTGAAACAGCTCAAGTGTTTCGGGGCAATCATCACTGATGAAGGATCCAAGGCAGAAATTCGGGCAAAAACGGTGCAAAGAGCAGCAACAGTGGCAAAGCTAAAGTCAATTTGGAGGAATAAGAACATCTCCCTGGAATCCAAACTGAAACTGCTGCACGCATTGGTCATCTCCATTTTTCTATATGCATGGAAGACATGGACCCCTATGGCAGAACTGGAATGAAAAATACAGGTAGTAGAGATGAGATACTTCTGTAAAATCCTCGCATCTCCTATTTCAACCATGTCACTAATGAAGAGGTCTGCAACATCATCACCCAATGCGCTGGGTCATATGAAGACCTCCTGATGACCGTGAAGAAGTGCAAGCTGAAGTGGTATGGCCAAGTAACAAGATCATCTAGCCTATCCAAGATCATCCTCCAAGGGACAGTACAGGGGAAGAGAAGATAGGGTGACCAGATGTCCCGATTGTATAGGGACAGTCCTGATTTTTGGGTCTTTTTCTTATATAGGCTCCTATTACCACCCACCCCCATCCCGATTTTTTACATTTGCTCTCTGGTCACCCTAAGAGAAGAGGAGGTAGACAGAAGAAGAGATAGATTGACAACATAAAAGAGTGGACAGGAATGGACTTCGCAGAGACTCAAGCACTGACACAGAATCGTCAGGGGTGGAGACAATTGGTTGATTGCTCATCAATGATGGTGCCCCAATGACCAATGTGGCTTTGGGAGTGGTGATGATGATGATGATATACAATGAAAGCAGCACTGTGACGCATGGATACAACAGTCCATCTCTATTCAGTAAAGGACTTAATTAACCCGAATGGGACTTAAGCACATGTCTAAAGTTAAGCCCATCCTTACGTCCCTTGAGTGCTTTGCTGAATTGATGTCTTAAAGAGGACAGAGATGATTAGGGACTACATTTTTGGTTCTGTTTATACAGTCCCTAGCACAATGGGATTCTGGACCATAACTAGTGCTCCTAAATGGTATGGTAATACAATAATAGTAATACTAAATAGTAATAATAATATATGGTGTAAGTGAGTAGCATCAACTAGAGCTGGGCAACTAACATAAGAAACATCTCCATAAACATTTGCTCAAATAAAAAATGGAATTCCCTTTGCTAGTTTAATAGCGATTGTATTACCTTCTGTGAATATTCTAATTAATGAGTTTATTAGCAGTGTTGATTTCAGTGGTTGCAGTTGGATACCCAGCACTTTTAAAAATCAAGCCACTTGTTTTGGTTCCTAAATATGGATCCAGGAACCTCACTTTAGGCATCCACTATTTAAAACCTTGGCCTTCATTGTCACATAGATAAAACTTGATTTTCCTAGAATGCTTTTATACCTTGAGTTTCTTGTATATTCTTCCAAATACATAGAAGAGAAAGAAATCTATTTCCATCAAGAACAACAATGTCAACAATACAAAGGACAATTTTACATCAACATACACCTACTCAGTACCCTTGATGCAAATTAGATTGGTCTATAGTTTGGACAAGAAACATAATAAAGGACAAAGAACAGGAAATATTGGATATACATTGAAAGTAACCCTTTCCAAAATAAAACAATTGGAGAATTAACATAAAATGTGTACTACTTACTAGCACAGAATGGAAATTAACAAAACAATGTAGGTTTCAGAGTAACAGCCATGTTAGTCTGTATTCGCAAAAAGAAAAGGAGTACTTGTGGCACCTTAGAGACTAACCAATTTATTTGAGCATGAGCTTTCGTGAGCTACAGCTCACTTCATCGGATGCATACCGTGGAAACTGCAGCAGACTTTATATACACACAGAGAATATGAAACAATACCTCCTCCCACCCCACTGTCCTGCTGGTAATAGCTTATCTAAAGTGATCATCAAGTTGGGCCATTTCCAGCACAAATCCAGGTTTTCTCACCCTCCACCCCCCCACACAAATTCACTCTCCTGCTGGTGATAGCCCATCCAAAGTGACAACTCTCTACACAATGTGCATGATAATCAAGTTGGGCCATTTCCTGCACAAATCCAGGTTCTCTCACCCCCCCACCCCCATACACACACAAACTCACTCTCCTGCTGGTAATAGCTCATCCAAACTGACCAATGTAAATGGCAGAGGGGTGCCAGCAATGCCCCTCTGCCATTTACATTGGTCAAACTGGACAGTCTCTACGTAAAAGAATAAATGGACACAAATCAGATGTCAAGAATTATAACATTCATAAACCAGTCGGAGAACACTTCAATCTCTCTGGTCACGCAATCACAGACATGAAGGTCGCTATCTTAAAACAAAAAAACTTCAAATCCAGACTCCAGCGAGAAACTGCTGAATTGGAATTCATTTGCAAATTGGATACTATTAATTTAGGCTTAAATAGAGACTGGGAGTGGCTAAGTCATTATGCAAGGTAGCCTATTTCCCCTTGTTTTTTCCTACCGCCCCTCCCCCCAGATGTTCTGGTTTAACTTGGATTTAAACTTGGAGAGTGGTCAGTTTGGATGAGCTATTACCAGCAGGAGAGTGAGTTTGTGTGTGTATGGGGGTGGGGGGGGGGGTGAGAAAACCTGGATTTGTGCTGGAAATGGCCCACCTTGATTATCATGCACATTGTAGGGAGAGTGGTCACTTTGGATGAGCTATTACCAGCAGGATAGTGAGTTTGTGTGTGTGGTTTTTGGGAGGGGGGTGAGGGGGTGAGAGAACCTGGATTTGTGGGGGAATATAAGCTTGTTTTCATAAATCATCATGAAAATGACCATCACAAAAGTTTTACATTTTCAGTTTGATATTTATAGTGTGATTGAATGCTTTTAGTTAAAAACAGCCTTTATACATCATACAAACTTCCCTTTTGTGTCTGTCCTATATGGAGTATAGTACAGCTATGCTATTATTGGCAAATAACTAAACTTATTATCTTTTTAAATTATAGTCAGCATTCCCAGCTTTCTTCCACCCAACCCAATGACAGCAGCCTGGTGAGAAATAGGGTACTGGCAAATTAACAATCAATATATAGGGTTAAACTCTTCCCTAGTGTAGTTCCTGTCAAGTCAACAGAAGTAATATCAATATGAATTTGGACCATAGTCCCTACATAAATAGATGGCCAAGGACCCGATGCAAAGCCCTTTGAAGTCAATGGAAAAACTCCCATTGATTTCAGTGAGCTTTGGATCAAAGCCCATAAGATTATCGTCCTTTCAAGCATGTTTACTACTTGGATCCTAGCTTCAGCTGGTTGAAAAAAATGGCAGAACTTCCTATTGAACAAAACTTTTTAAAAAATACCTACCGCTTTTCAGAAAAAAATTGCAAAATTTCTATCAGCTCTATTCCTAACCTTGAGTCTCCTTGTTAGAGCCAGCATCTCCTTCATATTTTCTAGTGATCTGTTTATAAAGAGTAAGATTTTCAAAGATATCTAAAGGAGTTAGATGTTTAATGGCCACTAACTTTCAATGTAAATTAACTACCTTAACTACCCTTGAAAATTGCACCCCAAATTGTTTTATATTTCCAAGTAACTCTCATGTTCAGTTATCTGGTGGATGAAGTTCGCCTCTCTTGAAATACTAGGCATTGAGGGTTCTTTCTTTCTTAAAAAATAACATCTTCAGCAACAGAGTGTAGGGTAAGAGTCTCTAGAAACAGCTGGACTGGTAAACAGTCACTTTTGCCGTTGGATTGGTTGGAATCACCAGTTATTTAATCTTGTTAATTTGTCAGCCTTATTGTCTCAGCTACATGAATGTCAGACATTTTCCAAGGATCATGTTCCCCATGAGAATCTGTGCTCCAATAAAAATAGGTCACACCCATTTTTCCACACGCTATTCTCTTTATGACTTAATTTAGTAGCAGACCTAACATCTTTTAAGCCCTGTACAAGCTTGCAAATATACATTTCTCTAGCATCCCTACATTTAAAGAGAGGGGAACAAGGATAAGACATCCAATTAATTCTGTAGCATTCTATTAGAATCATAGGGTCAGAAGGAACCACAAGAGTTATCTAGTCTAGCCCTCTGCCCAGCTGCAGGATTTGTTGTGTCTAAACCATGCAAGAGAGATGGCTATCCAGCCTCCTTTTAAAACCTCTCACAACCTCCTGAGGCAGTCCATTCCACTGTCCTACTGTTTTAAAGTTAAGAAGTTTTTCATGAGATTTAGATTAAATCTGCTATGCTGTAGTTTGAACCCATTATTTCTTGTCTTGCCCTCTGTGGCAAAAGAGAACAACTTTTCTCCATCTTTTTTATGGCAGCCTTTGAAATATCTGAACATTGCTATTTGTCCACTCTCAATCTCCTCTTTTCCAAATTAAACATACCCAGTTCCTTCAGCCTTTGTTCATATGGCTTGCATTCCATCCCTTTGATCATCTGTGTCGCTTGCCTCTGGATCCTTTCTAGTTCCTACTCTGGCACTTCAAGTGCAGAAGGTGGGGGCCTGCAAGGATTCTAAAAATTAATACTGGCCACTCCAGGCTTATATTAAACTCCTGAATTCTAATCCTGCCTTCCAGAACAGTAGCAACCCCACTCAGCTTGGTGTCATCTGCAAATTTTACAAGCATACTGTCCATTCCATTAAACAAGTCAAATACTGAATCGTACTAGAACCAGGAAAGACCCCATGTCCTCCCAGTTCGATGGAGAACCATTGATAACTTCTCTTTGAGTACTGTCATTCAACCTCTTTTGCACCCACCTTACAGTAATTTTATCTAGACCATATTTCACTAGTTTGCTTAAGAGAATGTTATGTGGGCCTGTGTCAAAAGCCTTACTAAAATCAAGATATATCAAGTCTACTTCTCCCCCCTTGACTACTAGGCCAGTAACACTTTCAAAAAAGGAAATTATCTATTATTTTATAATCCTATTATCCTTTAGATGCTTACAAATTTATTGTTTAATAATTTGTTCCAGTATCTTTCCACCTATCCAGGTTAGGGTGACTGGTTTATAATTCTCTGGGTCCTCTTTGTTCCCCTTTCTAAAGCTAGGTACCATGTTTTCCATTCTCCAGTCCTCTGGGACCTCCCTGTCCTCCATGAGTTCTCAAAGATAATTGCTAATGGTTCCATGATTGCTTCAGGTAATTCTTTAAGGATGAAATTCATCAGGCCCTGCTAACTTCAACACATCTAACTTATTTATTTATTCATTCTTTAAACTGTTCTTTCCATATTGTGGCACATGTTGCTTCTCCCTTGTTGGTAATATTAATTGTGTTAAGCACCTGGTCATAATTAACCTTTTTAGAGAAGACTGAGCCCTCGTCTACACTATTAACTTATGTCTGTATAACTACATCGCTCAGGGGTGTGGATTTTCCATTCCCCTGAGCGATAAAGTTATACAGACCAAACTCCCAGTGTAGACAGCACTATGTCAACAAAAGGGCTTCTCCCATTGACATAGCCATTGCCTCTCGGGGAATTGGATTATCCTACATTGACAGGAGAAGCTCTCCCATCAGCATAGGTAGTGTCTTCGCTAAGCGCTAGAGCGACACAGCTGTGCTGCTGCAGTGCTGTAAGCCCTGAAGCAAAATACGCATTAAACACATCAGCCATCTTGATGTCATCTGTTATTAGCTCTCCTTTCCTGCTAAGTAGGCAGGCACTTGCGGGGGACATCAGCCATGCAGTGGGCTGGGCTAGGAGGCAGAGAAAAATAAATACAGCAGAATGACAGGCGATACACTCTGGGCTCTGTTCCCTGGAGGTAGACCCAGATGTCAGGCCCCTGGCAACTGAAAGTCTGGATGGGGAAGGGAGTAGAGAGGACAAAGCAAGGAACCCAAAACCCTTGCTCCACAGCCCAACAAGTGGGTGACATAGACAGCAGGATCCTGGCCAAGTCTTTTGATGCCAGATTTAGGGCATCCCAAAAGGCTACGGAGTAGTGCTGTAAATTAAAGTGGCACAGTCCTCCACATCAAGGGTGGTGATAGAATCACCACTGCTTGGCATCAGGGCCACATCAGGATACCCCAACACACCAACAATGACGAGAAAACATCATGATGGCAAAGAGAGAGAGTCCAAAATTACAATGGATCTTTCTGAGAGGAAAGGCGGGTGCAGTAATATCTTTTATTGGACCAACTTCTTCCGGTGAGAGAGACAAGTTGTTCTGAGCTAACACAAAGCTCTTCTTCAGGTCTGGGAAACTTAAGGAGCAGTCCCTGTGCTACCACCCTTCCCCCTCCCTCTGAGGAACTGGCTGACCCTGGCCTTTCATTTGCTATGCAAGTCAAACATAAGCAAGAAGAAATCAAACAATTCTTCAGTACTATTAAAACACACACTTCAAACAAAGTCTTCTGATTTCCTGGTGATTGCAGCTCTGACAGCTTTGGTTATTTTCCTTTGATTTTATCCTTTGTTCTAGTCTAAAAAACTCGTATCTCAGATTTGAAAATTGCACCCATCCCCCCACTTTCCCATGTCCTCAGTGTGAGCCTAACTCTGTTTTGGTTGAAATCAGTGACTTTTACTACTGACTTCAGCGAGCTGAGTTAGGTCAGTGCTGAGTGCTTCTGAAAATCCCACCCTTAGTATCAAGCTACTTGGATCTCTGCATGAATAACACAACATCACTTCATAACAAAAGTGGTCCCATGAGAGAAATGGATATTTGTGAAATATCTATTGCACCTGAAATCCTGTTTAGCTTTTTTGATGCTGCAAGTGGGTGAACGTAATTAACAGTGCTAATTTCCCAATGATGGTAATTAACAGTGCTACTCTCCCGGAAATAAAAACAATCAGATAGGTAAATCTATACTTAACACAGGAGCATTTGCAATAAAAAATACCCAACCAATCTTCAGGTAGGTTCAGAAGTTCACTGTATTCAGCGTAGTCTGAATTTTTTTTGTTTTTATTTTTAGGTAAGTCTTGAGGATATCTTAATGAGATTGTCATGGAGAACTTCCCTAGCAAGACTAACTTACTTAGAAGAAAATTCCTCAAACCTGGTGACAAGTCCAGCTCATTTGATCTGCAGATTCTGACACTCAAATTAATAAATGGACTGGAGAGTCTAGGCTCTGAGCCAACAAACTGGATACTTTATGGCAGAAGTATAATAAGAATATATTAAGAGCCTTGAGATAAATAAATTGTTTCCATCAGGCTGGATATAAACCATTCATTGCTCCTCTCAGAAAGATGAAGATGGCAGAGAAAGAGAGAATAAGATCTAAAGGCAGGTCAAAAGATATGTGGAAAATTTCAGACATGTCCAAAGACTGATAAATTTAAAAACAATCCTACTTACGTAGAGGTCTGATAGAGAATTTTACTAGATGTTCTTGGGCCAGGTTTGGGTTTTCATGTATGATCATTATGTTATTGTTGGTGCAAGGCCAGCCCTACCACATCACCATCTGTCAAAGGGACCATTAAGCATTCCCTACTGCACTGATTTTATGCCATTATAATTTCATTAATTAAATGCAGTTGAGCTGGCATGCACGGGCAAACATCTGGCATTAATATGGGCCAGTAGCGGAGGACTTTCCCTGCTGAAGCAAGGTGGAGGGTAGGGGTGGGGGAAATAGGAAAGGAATCATGACTGGAACAAATGCTGCCCTGAATTATCCTAGTATAAATCTGAAGCAATGCCATGTAAAGTAAATAGAGATACTCCAGTTCTACACTGGCATAACTGATGTAGTAATTTTACCCAACGACCATTTTGGCTTTGTCTTCCGTGGGACCAGGATTTGGTCTTGTATGTTTGTATCATTTTGACAGACCTTGAGAGTCTGAGGCACACAATTTGGCTTCAAGTTAGACTCTTAAATCCATGTTTATGCACTTAAAAGGGGCCTGGTTTTCAAAAGTGCAGATCACTTGGTGCCAGCTGTAGGGACTGCAGGTGTTCAGCACTTTTGAAAATCTGGCCACTTTTATTTAGGTGCCCAAAGCCCTGATCCTGCCACTGATAATACACAGGAACTGTCAGCAGCCTTCTTGCAAGCTATCAATGGCAGGATGAATGCCTAAATATGGATTTTGGAGCCTAATTTTATGGCTACCATGTTTAAAAAGTTTGGCCTTAAACTATTGGTGACATTTCATTTACAGTATAACTCTCAGCAGAGTCATGGACTTATACTAAGGATGCATTTGGCCCACATGGTGTTTTCAGTGAAAGGACATTCGTTACTGGTTTATGAGTGTAAATTATGTACAATCTCAATATGGTTTAATCACTCTCCAATGAAAATAAGCAGCCTTAGTCATAGTGCACAGAAAGCATGGTGTATAAGAGATTAATCAGGCGTAAAGTGCACAGCCTCCCTACTGCATTACTTTTTAACAACACATGAATAGATTATGTTTTTTTCCTTGAACTATTTTACACCTCAAATATTTTTTAAAAGTCTCTGTCAATAATTTTATTGGAAATATATGCAAGCCTTATTTTTGTGATCACATTCATAACCTAAATGTAGTTCTGTCTCCCACCTCACACCAATATCTATGCTTCACGCTTAAATTTTAGCACCCCAATTATATATTATTAGATTTAGCACACAGGGGATTTGCACAAATAACTTTTTATTTAGAATAAACTGAAACGCTTGAGAAAAAATACACCATAGGATGTGCAGGCAAGATTTTCAGCTGGTGTAAATTAATGTAGCTCCATCAAAGTCACTTTACCCCAAATGAACATCTGGCTATGTTTTCAGTTATGAAAAGACCTATAACCTTTTAGGCAAGCAGCAAGAAGGATTTGCATACTAGAGCAACAATGACTACTTGAGAAGGTCTTATTGATACTCCTGCATTTACTTTGTCTATTTCTACTTCTATTTGATCATGTTTTTCTGCAATAATATACCGACAGCATGTCTGAATATTTGAGTTAGTCTTATGTTAAAGTACTGACGTTGTCTTATTTCAGAAGATTCTTTTTACTAAGCTGTCTTCTTATGTTAGTTTTCCTGTCATTTTGTTTTGTTGATTTTCAGTTCAGTTTCCTTTTTACTTTTGATTTGAGGCACATGCATTTCAGATCTAGTTTTCAACTATAATAAGGATTGGAAACTCTACACAATGAACACAAGCTTTTTTTAAAAATCCAAGTTTTTGCTTACTTAGAGAGACTATTAAACCTATGCTTTGCAATGTGCACTGCTTCTGGGTACAGTTCAAGATGCTCATTTTGACCTTTGAAGCCCTAAGTGGTTTGGACCCACTCCTAGCCTCTTACAGAAGACCACATTTCTCCTTCTAGGATACTAGAGCCGTTGAGATTTCATCAATCAATCAGGTGTCCATCCATTGCTCTGGGCACACATGCAATCAATATAAATGACAGCAGAGTCCATTAGAGAGACAAGGTGGATGAGAGTTATGACTTTTACTGGTCCAATTTCTGTTTGTGAGAGAGAGCTCTGTGTAAGCTCGAAAGTTTCTCTCCCTCACACAAACAGAAGTTGGTCCAATAAAAGCCATTACCAACCCACCTTGTCTCTCTAATATCCTGGGACCAACATGGCTACAACACTGCATACAGTAAAGTTAATTAACATGAACTAAAAAGGCTCTCCTGATGGCTTTCAAGAGGCAGGATTTTAGGAGTCCAGCAGTCAAACTACTGGCATTTGGATTCCAAGTGCTGACCCTCAACTATCATTCCCAGCGGCCCCAGAACCTCCTGATTCCAGTGTTCCATTTCACTTCTTATTAAAACGAAGATAAAAAAGTAACAGACTCTGGAGAGTGGAGTCCGTTAATGTAATACCTAGAATGCATGTAATGGTTGTATTAGCTCCTCCACATTGATAGGGCAATGTTACTCAAGCTGTAGCTGACAGAACAATCTCTAAGGCTGAGCCTTGCCTCTTCTGCTGTAACTGCCATCAACCCCCAACTGTAATACTGATTTTTGTCACAGGGCAACTGTCCATAAGGTACGAAATTAGGGCTTACCACCCTCATTTAATTTTATCCATGTAAGTGAACGGTCATCAGAAGGTAACAAGGATGATGGTCTGGCAGTACTAACCTGGTGATACAGATGGTCAAAAAGCACCATAACGGCTTGACAGTCCCTTGTGTCATCCAGTCTCCCACAGACTGATTTTCAGTTAATCATGCCATAAATGTTGATGTTAATTGACATTCTAGAGATACTTTTCTGTATGGAAAATTGCATATTTCATATTTATTAGTCAATTGCAATCTCCTACTTTCCCCCTTGTGTTTATTTGAAAATCATAATTTTCATCTGTGTCAGGTCTCTGATGAATTCACAGTTTCCTTTGAAAGCACAACACACATAGAATCATAGAAGGTTAGGGTTGGAAGGGACCTCAAGAAGTCATCTAGTCCAACCCCCTGCTTGAAGCAGGACCAATCCCCAATTTTTGCCCCATCCCTTAATGGCCCCCTAAGGATTGAACTCACAACCCTGGGTTTAGCAGGCCAATGCTCAAACCACTGAGCTATCCCTCCCCCCAACATCCTGTTTCTTGTTCATGTTGTTGGTTTCATGTCAGGCTTTTTTGGTGGATTGAGTCTTCACGGATTTTTGAAGATTTAAAGATTGCTTCAGGCCTCTGCCTTGTTTATAAAAACTGATGTTTTTATCATCCATGCATTCCATTTTTATTTAGGAGGTAGCCTTATTTTGATTAATCAGACTTTTCAATGTGCAAGCAGAAAGATTACTGGTATTTTTTTTAAATGCCATAGGGTACTTATTTGATATAGCAGAAGATTTGGCATAATTTTATTTTAATAAGTACAAAGCTGTCAAGTTTTGATGGTCGTGTAGTCTATTCCTTTGCAGCCATTAGCCTATTTGATGGAGTGTAAATAATTTTCTTGAGAGGAAAGAAATCAAAGGGCGAGTCTCTCTACCTATGCAGAGATATAGTACAGGACAAAATATTTTAATACATATATTTTCAGCTCCTTAATCACAGCTTCATAGTTTTAGCAAAGTATCATAATTATACTCTAATAATTAAGATTATTTTTTTACAAGAGATCTATTTTATACAAAGTATATTGGGTGAAATTATTTACCAGAAAACACATAGATCAAACTAATGCAAATATGGAGAAGCAGTAATAGAAAAACAAAATAGATTCTGTTTGTTCAAAATCATGGTAATAATTTATGCAATAATGCACTCAGTTTGGGTGGTTTATCATAATCTAGCACGAATGTTAGTGTTGACATTAAGCCTGAAATGCCTGGGTGCATAAAGACTTCTGTGAGATTTCTCTAATAATTCTTTTTCTTTTTATGTATTTTATTGCCAGTAGGGGATTTCTAAAATAGTTTTGAAGGGATATTAAAAATGATTCATCTAATTCAATTTTCTAATCCATGCAGATTCATCCATTTATAATGTTGAAAAACAATCACTGAAGTTCCCTATTCAAAGTGCATTTCTGTAATACACAACATAATTCTTGATAGAAGCAGAAACAAAACATAATGAACATAATTAACATAAGAACTGACTCAAGGCCAGATCCCTCATTTGTTTCTTGCTTAATTAACTTTTCATTTAAATTATCAATTGAATTTTTAGTGCCTTTTACTGAACCCTTAGGGCACAGTAGATGAATACACATCCTCAGCAAATGGACTGAGGCTCTGAAGATGCTTCTTTTTAAAGTATCTTCTCCCCATTCATCAGAATCAGGAAGAGACTTGCTGTTCCCTTCTGCTTTCTCCGATGTCGGTCCTTCCCTCCTCTCTAGCAATTCCTCTACCCTGTGAGCATCAGAACAGGTCTTCTTACCAAAATGGGTACTAAGCCTCAGGCTCCTTCCGCCTCACTCCAGCTTCCAGCCTCACCTCCTGATTCATATCCAGTTTTTGCACCAAGCCTCAGCTGTAGTGGACTTAAGTGGGTGAAGTTTCTCGCACAGAAGAGAGGAAATCAGTGGGAACTGTCACTAGCCAAAAGTTCCAATATGTCCTCCCCTCCGTGCCACAACGTCCTTTATTGTAGCCCCCCGGATCATGGGAATTTGTCAGGCCCCATTCATATCTACATGAGGGTCAGCTAGTTTCCTAACTGGTAAGGCTAAGAGCACATGCTGCTGACTTGAAACCGAGGTATAAAAAGAGCATTGCTGTTACTAACTATAGGATTAAAAGGAGGAATCTGGGATTCCGGATTAGAACAAGTAGACACTATATTAACCTACTGTTTTTACAGAGATTTGACCTCTAACATCACATACAAAAAGTCATGTTACTATGTTTTCCCTCCACCGAGAAAAATTTAGACAAAATACATGTGGGAAAAATCTCCTTCCCCATTAATTTTTATATGGTGCAGAAGCTAAACACAGTGAGAAAAATCCTGAGGTCTTTCCTCAGTTTGCATACAAATGGCATTTACAGGACTTTGCCGCAGAAAAATTAAGGAAGGAAAATTAAGGATTTAGTGGATTAGGCTAAGGGTGCACAGCAGGTTGCAGGATTATGTGCCCACAGTTTCACCAGTGCAACTGTATAGTAATCCATCCGTTCACATGAGGTTTACTGTGAGCAGAATTTGGCCTTGTATCTGTTTCTCAACTGGGGTTGTAAAGTTATGCTCTCAAATTCAACATACATACAGGAGGTGAGGTGATTTATTAAGTATGATTGTGGGATTATCTACTTGTGGAATTGTAGAGCTAATGTGTCTCTGAAATTATAGAGCTTATGTATTCTGTGGCTAACAAACTGAATAAATGCAGTAAAGACTGTTAACAGCATTTGTAGAAAGATGGTTAAAAATCACAATAAATGAATAATTATAAATGTAATGTTTTATTTATAGGGCTTGATTCTCTTTTCATTTACACTGGAGTATATCAGGACTTTTTTTTTTTTTTATGGCAAAGCTAATCCCATGAATGCGTCTCTCTTCAGGTGGCTTTCCTTTCCAAAGAGAACGTGCAACCACCTCCATCCTCTTTTAATTGGCCCTCATCGGCCCGGTGGGTCTCACTAAGAGCTGCAATGTCAGTATTGAGTCTTGCCAGATCTCTGGGAATTCACTGTGCTGAGAGTCCATAAGGGTGCGGACATTCCAGGTGGCAAAATTCATTGTTATATCTCTTGTTTCAGCCGCGAAGTTGAGTGATTCCACTGGATGTGACCATCCAGTCTGAACAGTGTGAGACAGCCTATGTTTGGGGCACCTTTTCTAGCTGCCTCCCCATTTGGGGTGAACAGAGGTGATCCTAAAAAGGCCTGCTCAGGCACAGCTGCTGCTGAGAAATGTACTTCTCGCATCCAAATACAAGAAGACCGATACACGGCTGCCGCCTGCGTGCAGTTTGGTCACTAAAGACTCCCAGAGATCACGGCTCCTGTCTTCACTGCCACTCATTCATTGCTGAAGGGGTTTGTGTCAGTGTGAACCCTTTGGCAGAGGCCTGTGCGTGAAATCTTTTAACGTGGGGAAACCGGTGTGCAGCAGTGACCACATGAGACTTGACAGGAGGAAAACCCTGACCCGGTAGGAAGAAAATTCAAGACAACCAGTGGCCTCCCTCCTGCTTCAGCCTTCATCGGCCTTCACAGCCACAGGGTACTACTCCATGATGGGATGACTGCCACCATTCTGTGCAACGGCTCAGAGACAAAACCATTCATCATTTGCACCGGTGTCAAGCAGGCCTGTGTCATTGCTCCAACATTCTTCTCCATTTACTTTGCTGTGACCCTGATTCTCATCCGTGACCACTTTCCTGATGGAATCGGGATTGAGTATCATATGGATGGCTAACTCCTCAATCTCCGATGTTTCCAAACAAAATCTAAGATCACGAGAATTGGCATCACTGGCCTTCAGCATGCAGAGACTGTGTCATTCTCGCACATACAGAGGCCAACTTGCAAAATACCCTAAATCTTTTTGCAGATGCCTATCGCAGCCTGGGTCTCTCTCTCAATATCAGGAAAACCAAGGTACTCTACCAGCCCTCACCTGCATGAACTACTCCTCATACTCCACAAATCACCATTGGTGGAGAACCCCTGGAAAATGTGGATCACCTCTCCCAAACAGCCAGCATTGACACAAAAATTGAATATGGGATCTGCTGTGCCAGCACATCCTTTGGAAGACTACTCAAACGAGTCTTCAATGATAGAGATCTGCAAACAGGCACCAAGATCTTGGTTTGCAAGGCAGTTGTCATCCTCACCCTTCTTCATGGGTGTGAGACCTGGGTAACCTAGACAGGACATCTCAAGCGACTGGAATGGTTCCAGCAGCACTCCCTCAGGAGGATTCTCAGGATCAGCTGGGAAGACCGATGCACTAACATCAGCGTTCTCTCTGCAGCCAACATCAGCACAGCTGGCCACTGTGTACCTATGCCTGACACTTGCCTCCCGAAGCAAGTGCTCTTCTCTCGGTAAGTAAGGGAAGAAGGGCTTGCGGAGGGCAGTGGAAGCCGTTCAAAGACATACTGAAAGTACACCTTAAAAAGGGAGGCATCAACCCAACAAAGTGGGAGGACTTGGCGTGGAACAGAACACAATGGCGCCACACCATCCACCAAGCCACAGCTCACTTTGAGAACATACGTGCTCATGAGATAGAGAAGCGACAAAGGAGGAAAGAAAGGGCACAACAGTCCAGCCAACAACTATGTCTTCTCCAAGATTACACCTGTCACTTCTGCAGGAAAATTTGCAGGGCACAGACTAACTTCACTGAGGACAACTGAGTTTCACTGGTGTAAAACCAGTGCACATGAAAGGAGAATCAGACCCATAATATACATTTTTATTTATTAGATAAAAAGTATTTATTTGTTTGTCAGATGCAGGCACCAATTTATCTTTTTTATTTATCTGCTCATTCTTATGTTATTGCATATAGTTTATAACTTCATACAGGTAGTTATACTTAAAAACAGCCTTAATTGCATTTAAGTATTATATTTCCTGAGGAAATATACATAGGATCAATTTTCCATAGTCTAGAACACTACAAATTTTAATTATAACACTTTTTTACAGTGCTAGATTGGTAACATGAAAAATGCATTAACACTTTGTCCTTTTCAGGATGCTGGGAAAAGGACAAGTATTATATTTCTTCATTATTTTATTATTACTGATAGGCAAAGCACCAGCTTTTCCAATATCCATTAGGAATTTAATCAATCTCCAGCCTGAAATGAAAAGTTTAAAAAATAATCAGTTTTCCACTTGTTGTTGTGCACTGAGAAACTGCTACCAGCTGTCTGAGCTACACACGGGGCCTTACTCTTCTCAGAGAGCTTGTCTACGCTACCACTTAAGTCAGTGTAACTTACATCACTCAGGAATCTGTAAAAGCCACCCTCCTGAGTGATGTAAGTTACATCGACTTAAAGCACTGTCCACACTGCGCTATGTTGGTGAGTGAGCATAGCTTCTACCTCTCATTTAGGTAGAGTAATTATGCCGACAGGAGATACCATGCTGATGTAGCACGGTAATATAGACTAGCCCGGAGACTCCAGCTTTACACTTGTGTTTCTCCTTTGACTTTAGCTGAGTTACCAGCACTCTTGATTTACACTGGTCCAAGACAGAAGATATAAATGCTTTTTCATTCAATGATTTCTCATCTATGATTGTCCTAAATGTATTAACCAGAATGGTCTATTTATGTAAACATTTACAAGTTAGTTAAATAATGTTACTTAATGTAAGAATTCTGTAAGAAACAGTATTGAAAAGTCGGCTTACTGTATGCAATAATGAAGACCTGAGATTTAAAATGAAAATAAACTCATAATTTCCATCTTGTAAAATTTAAAAAAGGTGCCCTGTAATTATACTTATCTTTCAGACCATCATATGTGGTGAGATTATAGGGATGTCATTGTCTTGTTTTAGAAAAATGGTACTAACAGTTAGAATGGGGAAATGAGTTTGTTCAAAACTAAGAAATGACACAAATCTTTGCCCAAAACTTGAACCAACTGGAACTCAAACAGTTTCTGAGGTTCAATAAAGTTCTTGTTATTAAAAACTAAAAACATATTGGCCGAAGATCCACTGAAGGCAATGGATCTATGGTTGATTTATTGTAACTGAGGATCTGGTCTCTCATGTTTTTCGTTTCAGCCTGGCCTGAAAGAGCTTACTAAATCATGGTATTTCTATAGCAAAGATGAAGTACTGAAAATATTACATGGTAACTGGCCCAACTTCCAGATCAAAGAGATTTCAATTTTTGCATCTTCCTTAAATAACAAGATACTTGGAGAAAAAGGATGAGGGCAGGGGGTATGGAAAAGGGATAGGGGTGGCAAACTGAGGAAGTAGTATGTAGGGAGGGTAGAAAATAAAGAGCCAGAAGATATCACAGCATAAAGCTGAAAAGATAAGTGATCTCTCGCTCGCTCTCTCATTCTATTCTCTTCCCTCTCGTCTTTAAGTCTTTCTCCTTTCATTCTCTTTCTTTTATCTCTCTGTATGGTTTCTATCATCTGTTTTTCACTCCTCTTCTGAATCACCTTTTGCCTTTCTCTTCATTTCCTCCTCTCTTCTTTTCACCCGTCCTCCACCATTTTCTTCTATACCTTTTTCTCTTTGCTTTTATATTTTTTCTTCTATATATCCCCCTTGCTTCCTTTTTCCTGTCTTCTTTCTACCTTTCTCCTTCATCTCTTCTGCATTTCATTCTATCCTGTGTTTTCTCTCCCTTCCCCATTATCTCCTGTTTCTTCTCAGCACAAATTATTTAATGGAACATATCTAAAAGTTTCACAATGGTTTAAATGTGTTCATCTGTCAGAAAGGTACCTTTCCTCCAACTCTCTGGAGTCAGTCCTTTCAGAGGTGTGACTCTCTGTCAGTAACTGGGAAGATACCGCTTCAGTTGGGATTGATTTATGAATGCTAAAACCAGGCACAATACAACGGTACAGTATAGATTCCAGCATCATGCACTGTATACAGATATAGAAAGTGAAGGAAGAGTAAAAAAGCATTTATGGCCTGATCCTGCAACCTTGGATTCAGGGCACCATCCTGCCACCCTTACTCATGGCAGTAGTCCTGTAGAAATGAATGGGATTACTCATTTGAGTGACGGCTGCAGGTCCCCATCATTGGCAGGTATGCTTTAGTATTAAGGAATACTGTCTTTCCTTGCCGGTAATAAAGTATATTACATAAGAGGTCAAAACCAAAACACAAATACATGCCAAAATTTCATGTCCTAATCAGTGCACTTGTTTTTAGGAGTACTGTGAGGAAAGCTACGAGAGTTGTGTAGGCAATGCTGATTTGCTAATGCGGATAAACAGTATTAAAGGCCATCAAGGGGCTTTAAAAATCAGGATAGTTAGATTTCTTCCAAACATATCTGAGCTGAGAGGATAAAACTGGGAAAATTCAAGCTTACTGCAGAGCCTTATCATTTAATGACAGAGGATTTCAAGCTTACTGAAAAATCTGTCTCAGTCAAGTCTGAGTATTATTAGGATGCTGTATTATCAAAGGGATTGAAGTACTCATTTAGCTCAAGAAAGATTTCCTAAGAAGTCTAATATAGTTACAGTACTTACTTAAATGAGGAACCTGCCTTGAAAGTATTTTTACAAGAGTTGTCTATTAAAAGCCTTAATTAAACACAAGTAATTGGTTGATCTAGTTAACTAACCATAGCGGTATATCTTGCCACACAAGAGACCCAAATGTCATTCTTAAATTCACATTCCCACCTGCCAGGCCTGGGAGCGCTACACCTTTCCTAACTCAGGGGAGCGATGGCTCAACTCTGCATCAGGATTCAAGGAACAGCATTAGTAGGCTCTGAAAGGAGTTGGTGGCTGCTATGTTCTCCTGTCTGGAAATGGAGTTAAAAAGGGGGAAAACCCTAATGAGTATTCAAGATTTCATTTCAGCAAAAAGCCCCCCCACCCCAAAGGAAAAAAAAAAGGAGAGACTGTGAAGAAAAACACCAAAACTATTTTGGACAGAATTTACAGCACTTTCTGCAAACAGTAATTTTTCCATCCTTCATTAAGAAGTATCTCCAAAGGCAAGAACCAAGCATAAGTGCAGGCAATCCAGGTGAGTACCACAGGAACAACATTGGGAGGAAAACCATTTGAGGGCAGATGGAGGAGTTAGGAGTATAAAGAAACACAACTTTCAATTAGTTGCTGGAGCAAGAACCAATGCTGAAAGTTTAGAACTGAAAGTAAAAGCTCAAAGGCCTTTTATGTGGATTAGATACACTTTCCAAGGTCCGGCTTCTGACTGCCAAGAATCCTGACCTGACTCTTCATCAACAGGTGTTATAAGTATCATGCCATTCATGTGTGGAATTTCCTAACTTCATGCAAGAGCAGCACAGTGTCTCTGGCTCTTTTAAGAAGGAGAGACAGCCATATGTACAAAATTTGTGATTTTCATTTAATACCGTTAATTAAATTGTTTAGCTCTTCTTGTTTTACTGTGAGTGCAGTAGTCCCCAAACCTACACATAATGTAATCTATCTGCACCCCCCGGAGCTGGGACCAGGAGTTGAGGCCGGGGGCAGGCTGGGAGCCGGGCTACAGTCAGGGCTAGGAGCCAAAGCCTCAGCGTTTGCTGGGGGTGAGACCAAGGCCAGAGCCAGAGCAGAGCTGGGTGGAGCTCCGTCCCCACCCCCACCCCCCACCCCCGTGGGGGCTGGCTGGGGCTGGGAGTGGAACCGCAGCCAGGGTAGGGGAGTGGGCCTGGGAGTCATGGCCAAGAGCGGACTCAGAAGCCTGGAGCCACGGCTGGGGGCTGTAGCGGAGCTGGGGGTAAAGCGGGACTGGATGGCACTCCCTCCCCGCCCCCCATGGGGGCTGGCCAGGGCATAGGCAGCAAGCTGTAGACAAACTGGCAGTCCCAGTCTGCAGGTGGGTTCAACGTGTGTTTTTAAGTTTGGCTCTTCATGGGTTCACATCTCCTTCATTTCACTTTGGGTTTCAGGTTTGATTGAACAAGAAATCTTAAAATGAGTGAACAGACCAAAAACCCACTAAGTTTTGCCTGATTCTTACTCTAAACCATTTCAGAATGTAGTAATTTTGCAGAACCATTCACTGAAACCAGTGGGGAGATAGGGAGTTCACTTGACACTCAGCTCAAGTTCTCTCAAAAGACTTACCTGCTTTAACTAAGATGAAAGGAGCGTGGGCTTTGTAAATGAAAGCCAACAGAGCGTTGCCTGCTCTCTTATTTGACTATGAAAGTTTCACACAGCCCTGATGATAAGTTGTCATGAAGCTTAAGTAAAGATTTGCTGAAGCTGATCTCATAGGCATAATTTTGATCGGGGTTGTCAAACATTTTCACAGCATGGACCACAGCTGAACAGAGAGATGTCATGGACCATCTTCCCTGCCATTCACAACTGCATGCCCTCCCAGCCACGATCACGCTCTTGTAGCAATTAGAGCAATTATTTAGGTGCAGCTAGGCTGACTCCTACTGATCGTTTCCAGCTGCTTCTACAAGCTACCATGCTCGTCTTTAAAATGAACATAATGAACCAGGGGCTCGTCAGAGACCACAGTTTGGGCATCACTGCCCTAGATTGCTCTGAATGATAAAACACAAGTATGTAAAAGCATGTGGACAAGCAAATACTATGGCAGTTATTTACAGGGAAAAGATAAGCTCAATTGGACTTTTCTAGTTTATTCTATTTAGATCCTTACGCTGCACCCCACATCACAGCACCTGAGCAACTTCTATTTGAAACTGATTTATTAACTATTATGATGAAACACGCAGGAATTTTATTTCTTTTTCACCCAGGTCAGGTAAAATTGCTCCCAGGCTTATGAGAAATGCCCTGTCAGATTGCATTGTCTTTCTGCACTGTCAGGATCAGCAGGAACCACTGAGAATAATCAGTCTTAGATTCTACCTTCTTCATCGACACCTATGAAGTGGTTTGCAACAAAATCAATACCAAAGCCTTTGACAGGACCTCCATTTATATTAAAACACAGTCGCTCAGTGATTATGAAATGAATCTACTCTTTAATAAAAGAACTTTGTGGGCATGGGAGCATTCCCCTTCCCTCCCACTCTGCCTCTCAGCATGCTCTGTACCACTTAGGGCCTAGCTCAACTCAAAAGTCAGTCCTGAGAGGGATGGAAGTGTCAGCCCATTGTTCTGGGAACCTTCATTAGTTCCACCTTGAAATCGTAACCCCGCTCCCTTTTGGGAAGCTATGAGCATACCAGTCATTCTCATGATGATAGGCTGTCTAAATGGCTTCTATCAGTGTTGGTGCCAAGCCATCCGTATCAATAATGGTGCACCTGAAAAGGAGAATCCTATTGTCTCACTGTTATTTTATTTTATTTCACTGATTTAATGGTACACAAGTGAGAAGAGATGCAATGATTCAGGTCCTGCTGTGAATGCTTGGTCAGGGTCTACTTGCTATTGTTAAAGCAAGTATTCCTTTTCTTTTTTCTTTTTTTTAAATTTTCTCCCTTCTTTTCCTTTTACTTATTTGTCACAATGACATCCCATTACACGCTGTAACTGTGGCTCTCTGGGAGTAAAGAAAATGACTTCTGTCTAATAATGATTTCAAATTGTCAATAATAATATAAGGTTTACTGGAGCTAGAATAGGTTTCAGAGTGGTAGCCGTGTTAGTCTGTATCAGCAAAAAGAACGAGGAGTACTTGTGGCACCTTAGAGACTAACAAATTTATTTGGGCATAAGCTTTTCTGGGCTAAAACTCACTTCATCGGATGCATGCAGTTGAAAATACAGTAGGAAGATATATATATATATATATACAGAGAACATGAAAAAATGGGTGTTGTCATACCAACTGTAATGAGAGTAATAAATTAAGGTGGGCTATTATCAGCAGGAGAAAAAAAACTTTTGTAGTGATAATCAGGATGGCCCATTTCAAACAGTTGACAAGAAAGTGTGAGTAACAGCAGGGGAAAAATTAGCATGGGGAAATAGTTTTTAGTTTGTGTAATGACTCATCCACTCCCAGTCTTTATTCAAGCCTAATTTAATGGTGCCCAGTTTGCAAATTAATTCCAGTTCTGCAGTCTCTCGTTGGAGTCTGTTTTTGAAGTTTTTTTGTTGAATAATTGCGACTTTTAGGTCTGTAATTGAGTGTCCAGGGAGGTTGAAGTGTTCTCTGACTGGTTTTTGAATGTTATAATTCTTGATGTCTGATTTGTGTCCATTTATTCTTTTGCATAGAGACTGTCCGGTTTGGCCAATGTCCATGGCAGAAGAGCATTGCTGGCACATGATGGCATATATCACATTGGTAGATGTGCAAGTGAACGAGCCTTTGATGGTGTGGCTGATGTGATTAGGTCCTATGATGGTGTCACTTGAATAGATATGTGGACAGAGTTGGCAACGGGCTTTGTTGCAAGGATAGGTTCCTGGGTTAGTGTTTTTGTTGTGTGGTGTGTGGTTGCTGGTGAGTATTTGCTTCAGGTTGGGGAGCTGTCTGTAAGAGAGGACTGGCCTGTCTCCCAAGATCTGTGAGAGTGAGGAATCGTCTTTCAGAATAGGTTGTAGATCCTTGATGATGCGTTGGAGAGGTTTTAGTTGGGGGCTGAAGGTGATGGCTAGTGGCGTTCTGTTATTTTCTTTGCTGGGCCTGTCCTGTAGTAGGTGACTTCTGGGTACTCTTCTGAAGTGAAGAAACAGACTGACAGAGCCAGAAGGTGGGTATTATAGTTGTAAGAACCCTTGATAGAGATCTTGTAGGTGTTTGTCTCTGTCTGAGGGGTTGGAGCAAATGCGGTTGTATCTTAGAGCTTGGCTGTAGACACTGGATCGTGTTGTGTGTCCTGGATGAAAGCTGGAGGCATGTAGGTAAGTATAGCAGTCAGTAGGTTTCCGGTATAGGGTGGTGAACCACCACACTTACATCTTTTCTATTGGCAACCTCTAATACCAATTCTGCGGCCTTCTTGATTCCTGAAGATAATTTGACCCTTAAGATGATTCTCTTCCATATCACCACCAACTGCAGAGTACTGCTATCAGCTTAGCATTTGTGCCTAACCCCATGCACCAGGTGCACAGGGTGGTTTTCATAGAGAATGAAGACTATGCAAGTTTTAAGGCAGTGGTCCCCAAACACTAAGGGGGCACGGAGGAACATTTTGGGGGTGTGGCGGAGCCAGGCCAGCCCTTATGGGGGGCTGGGAGGGAGCTCCACCCAGGCCCGCTCTGCCCCCAGCTCTGCTCCAGCCTCGGCTCTGCCCCCAGCTGCGGCCCCGCTTTGTTCCCTGGCTCCCAGCCCAGTCGCAGCTCCACACCCAGCTGTGGCACTCGCTGTGACTCACCCACTCCCAAGCCCAGACCTGGCCTCGGCCCCTGGCTCCCATCCCCGGCCTCTGTCCCCAGCCGCGTCCCCGCTCCCAACCGTGGCTCTCGGCGCAGGAGTGGGAGGGAACACAGACCAGGATTAGAGAGGGCACAGTTTGGGGACTACTGTTTTAAGGACAGGTTAAATGGTTTCTTTGAAAATCACAGTCATTTTATGTGCAGAAGTAGTGTCAATGAAGTCAATGAGATTTCTCCTGCAAGTAACTGCTCATAAGTGTGAGTAAAAGGATCACAGTAATCAATTTGACAGAGAGGAAAAAGAGTCAAGACTATTGAATAAAGGTCATATCCTGCCACCCTTAATCATGATGAACAGTTTCTTCCTCCATCTATGAGACTCTCTGCAGAATAAGGCACTACTCAACAGGCGGAAGGGTACCAAAATCTGACCCCAAAAATACAGCCTTTACAATTATGCAAATTCAGTGGAGTCAATGGAGCAACTCCAGGTTTACATCAGCATAACTGAGAACAAAATTTGGTCCAGGATTTAGAGGCACATTGGACCTGATCTTGATCTCACTTCTAAAGAAAGAGAGAAGAGAATCATACCCCTAATAACATACATTATAGTTATGGGGAGCATTATAATAAGTGGAAATTAACTGATGCTAAATTGTAACCAAATTAGTTTGGAATTTATTATAGTTAGTGTAATTATATTGAATACTAGAGAAAGCACAAATTAACTTCAGCACAACCAAGAGGTAAGTGTGTCATTTGCAAAGGATTGTGAGGTGTTTTAAATTACAGAGATATTTTCAATATGCATAAAAATGAATGTTTAAAATAGAAACTATGTTAAATCTACAAAAATCATCTCTTCAGTTCTCAGAAGTAATGGGCCAGAGTCCTTGGCACGGCAGCTGCTCTGCATAGCACCACCAGCATATTCCAGCTGTGACATTAATATAACTGGCCCAGGCAGAATCGCTGCAGTGGAAGACTCATGCGCCGGTGGCATAGAGCAGGGTTCTAATGCCACTTACCATCCCTGCTGTCACTGAATATAGCATAGGGTTGCCAGTTTTGGTAGAACATATTCCTGGACACTTCATCACATGACATAATCGTTTAAAGATCCATCTTTAATTCCTGGAGATTCCAGGACAATCCTGGAGGGTTGGCCACCCTAAAATAGCAGTGTGTGGCTGGAGAAAAGGAGCTATGACTCCAGAAATACGTTGATCCTCAGGTAAGACTATATGCAGAGTAAGGTAGATAGACACTCCAGAGCTATGCTGATCCTAAGATGCATTTTCAGCCCCCTGTGGCCATTGCAGCCTAGCATAAATTAGAACCACCACCAGGCTGCTCTAACACAATACAGGAGGACTGGCTTGCATAGAACAGCAGCAGGATCAGGGGAATCCAAAGATAAGCATTAGAATGTTCTGTGCAGTTTAGCACAGCCGAAGATCTAGACCACTGATCATACAGAATATAGGTTTGTTAAAAAAACACACACTGATTCCTATTATACTTGCCATAATTATGACTACCGACAGCAATGGGAAAAAGGAGCTATTTATTCCTCCAGTGAAAAAGAGCTGGCTGCCTGTAAATGTTCTTCATGAGTAATAAAGTATAGGAATATCAACTCAACATAAAAAAGCAGCCAGTAAATATCAGGCCTGAAGGCACCTATTGCATTAATCTAATCTGACTAAAAACAAAACCTTGCTTTTCCAGAGAGTAGTTTAGAGACTAATCATCTTAAATAAAAAGGAATATGTGGTTACATGGGTTCCGTTAGGAAGTATCTTCTAAAATAGGTCAACCATTAGGGCTTATCTAAGATGCCGTTTTAGAAAGGCATAATGTACATAAAGTACATAAAGGCTGCTCAAGAAAATCAGTTTTATCTTAATCAATTCATTTTTAAACACTCATCTAATTTATTATTTCAGTAATTTCTTTTCTACTCCCGGAAAGTAAGATTTAGCCATAATTTCCGAAAAGCGAGTCATCACGAAACTGCTCCAAGACCATGTCTGTATAGTAACTATAATTCATGACTACACTAAAGCTCCATTATCTCTATTATTTAATATTGGTATCTTGTTGTCTACCACATCAACTCGCTCTCCTTTTATTTGAGTAGCTCACGGAAGTTTATGCTCAAATAAATTGGTTAGTCTCTAAGGTGCCACAAGTACTCCTTTTCTTTTGTGAATACAGACTAACACGGCTGTTACTCTGAAATCTCTCTCCCTTGACTCCCATGCAATCTAGTTGCCAACCTTCCAGTGAAGCAGCATTTATCAATGTGAACAACAGAGCTGAATGAAAAGAGCAAAACTTTGTTCACAAACAGTTCACAGAATCAGACACAGCACTCCAATTCAGCCTCTTTGAGTAATGTTTTTAGTCTCTATTAACAACATTCATACAGCCACAGTTTTGTTTGAATCAACACTCGCAGAGAGTCAATTTTGGACCGAAACCAGAGATTCTTTTAAACAAGAAAGTAAATTCATTTAATTGTAAACTTACTTTTTGTTTCATGAAGAAGCAGTTTATCAATGTTAGATCATTCCATCCCAACAACACCACATGGCCAGTCACAAATGTCTAATAGCTAAATTGGAACATCACATAATCTACTGAGTACTGACTGCAAAACAGTTCACAGACAACTCACAGCTTAAAGGTATTCATAAAATCTATGCACTGAGCAATTTCAGATAACAAACAGGTTTGTAAAAACCATGATCTGTTCACAGATAAGTCATGAATGGAGGGGAGGAGGACTTAAAATTAGTAAACAAAATTGCTTACCACAAATAGCTCAACCAGTTTGACACCTCTTCTCTAGTCTCATCCCTGTTGACAAAATTAATGACTCTCTTCTTCTGGGTTCTCTTTCCTTAGACTTTTATGACTGTGTGCTCTCATGATTTTCTTCTAGCCACTCTATCTGCTCCTTCAGCATCTGTGTGATTCTATCTCCTTCACCCCCTCCCCACTCTCAGATGATATTCTTCAGGTTTCTCTTCTCCATCTACTTCCTATTCCTGGGTGACCACATCTGTTTTCACATTTTTAGCTATGATCTCTATTTACTACCTCTTAACAGCAAATTCTAAGTCTGTTCACGTCTGAATCTCTGGCTATCTCTCCAACAGCTCCTCATAGCTGTCCTGCAGCCAACTCCAATTTAACGTAGTGAGAACTAAACTCCTCTTATCTTTCTTCTCAAGCCCTTCTCCTCCCTATACTTCTCCCACATGGTGGGAGGCAGCAGGCACTAGCAAGGCATGTACAATTCTTCTGCTCAGAGAAGCAGGTAGCAACATATTATGTGAGGTCACCTTGAGCCATTCTGCTCCAAGACAGTAGGATACAGCTCTGGAGTTGGACACATGGCTGGCATTTCTCTACTCCTGCAGGGAAATGCAAAATCTTACCTTTATTATCCACTATTTCTCAAATAAGAAATTGAATGAATTGAACAACTTCCACTATTTTTGCCCAATAAGCACAATGTGCTGTTTCTTATTATTATTCTGAAGCAGCAATTAACTAACAAGAACTATTCCTAGAACAATATTAATATCATCAGTGATGCCCTGGCACAGGGGTGTTTTAGCATGACC
The DNA here is from genome assembly GCF_965140285.1 of Lepidochelys kempii. Lineage (NCBI taxonomy): Eukaryota > Metazoa > Chordata > Testudines > Cheloniidae > Lepidochelys > Lepidochelys kempii. The sequence continues at coordinate 25,590,094 of NC_136388.1, read as the reverse complement.
GAAGTTTGTACTTTAAAAAAAGGCAAGCATGTCAAGTTTCAGTTTCATTCAAAACATGGGGTGGGGGGAAAAGGGAAAGAGATAAATTAATGATAGAAAGAATATACATACGGTCTGATCTTGTAAATCCTTCATCACATAAGTAGCTCCATTACAATGGAATTACTTGCACAAGTAAGGAATATTCAGGTGAGTCAGCATTTAAAGGATCAGTCCCAAAATAAAGGACAGAAAAATATTTTCAAGGGCCTAAAAAGTTAACACTATAAATAAATGCAAACAATTACTTGATTCTTGTTTTCAATGCAAATTTGATTCCATGTCCTGAAAGTTTTTGAAGAAGACTGGAAGGCTTGTCTACACAGTGCATTAGTCCTCACTAGAGGGATGTAAATTCTAGTGCACACTAGGCCATGGCACACTAACTGGCCTGTGTGGACCCTGCTGGCATGCACTAAAAGTCTCACAGTGCATTTTAACAGAGTACGGTTTGAAATGGGTCTACATTAATACGCACCTGGGAACTTTTAGTGCATGTCAGCAGGGTCCACAGTCAGTGAGCTGTGGTGGCAAACAACTTAATTAGTTTTGAGAGAGAACTGGACAAATTCATGAGTGTGATTGCATGACAGGGTAGCTTGTGATGGTAGGAGGGCAGGGCTCAACAGCACTAGGGTTCACTTATGGTTTATGTCTTATGTTTCTAAAAGCATATCCTTCGGAGGTTTCAGCCAGCCACCAGCAGGGGTCAGGAACTGATTCTCCCCATGTATTCTAGCAGGTTTTTTTAATGTCCTTCTTCGGAGACATCAGGGGTTGCCACAGCTTTCAATGGGACATTGGGCAGGGTGGGCTCTGCCGTGGTACTGAACATTCTTTCTCTCAGGTGCTTGCTGGCTAGTTCTTGTTCACATGCTCAGGGTCTAACGGCTCACCATATGTGGGGTTGGGAAGGAATTTTACCCCAGGTCAGATTAGCCGTGACCTTGGGGTAAAAGTTTTTGTTTTTGTTTTGCCTTCCTCTACAGTGTGTGGGTGCTGGTCACTTGCCAGGATTATCTGGGTATATCCCACTTAATCATTTCCCTGACAGTGCAAGAATCTCAGGCACTGGTACATCTCGGCCCCTCTTATTCTCTGCCTGTGACGCATAATAGTTCATTTTCCTCTGCACTGTATTGTCTAAATCTCATTTCAGTTTTTGGGTTTAGTCTACAGGTGCTGGGTGGTGTTGGTGGCCTGTGATACACATGTATGGAGACTGTTGGCCCCTCACTAAAACTCAGTGGGGATGTTTTGGTTGACTAGCTCCCAGTCCCAAAAGTAAGGGGAAGGGTCAATGGGAAATCAGGACCCTAAGACTGACAGTCCCTAGGAACGATGGGGAAAGGCCAATGCTCCAGGTCAGCCTGATTGACACGGCAGACAGGCTAGGAGGCCCGGGGTCTTGTCCTCGAGTGTGAGCTGGAATTGCCTGGAACAGAGTGGGCTGAGCTAAGGAGAGAGCAGGTGCACGAGCTGAGCTGGAGAGCAGAGCCGTGCCAGCCAGAGAAAACCAGAGAAGCAGCCCAGGAAGTAGGTCAGTGCTGGGAGCAAAGCCACAGAAGCAGTCCAGGGAGCAGACCTGTGCTGGGAGGAGAACTGCAGCAACCAGAGTCAGAGGGGCCAGAAAAAGCAGCCCAGGGAGCTGGAGGCAGAGCAGCAGCAGTGCTGAGGCAGAGTGGAGCTGGACCTGGGCTGGAGGAGTCCGGAGCCGGGTGCAGTGAGAAGCTGGGGAGAGCAGGGGCGGACGGACCCTGAGCAGCAGGCCCAGCACCGGGAGATGCCGCCAGCCAAGAGGCCTTGCAGGACAGACTTGGAGGGGGATCGTAACCCTGATGGGGGAGGGGGGCTGACACTGGGAAGATGGGAGTGCAAGTTGCTCAGCCTGAGAGTGTGTGGCCACCACCAGAGCAAGTGTCCGACCCGCAGCATCCCTGCAGCACAGCCGGGGCCTGAGAAGAAGGCCTGGGACTTACAAGGAACAGACTGTGAACTGCCCTGACATTCCAGAGACGCTGGTTGTGATGTCCCCGTGCCACAGAGCAGGGTGACGTGTTTTCCTTTAACCTTTCCCATTTTTTCCTTATTTTTTTTAATTGATTGCTGTTTAATAAATTGTATTTGCTTTGAACTATATGTAATGACCAGTGGTCAGAGAAACGTCCAGTGCAGAGAGAGCACCCCGGAGCGGGGACACCCTAGCTCCTCCCAAATGTCCACAACAAGGTTGGGGGTCCAGCCCCCCAGGAATCCTGGGCCCAGTCCTGTTGAGGCTATAAGGACTCTGCCACACAGGGGAGTGGAAGGAGAGCCCTCGAGGCCTCTGGGTAAAGGAAGTGGGAGTGAGGACTCAGATCCTTTCACTAGCCCATTTCACCGGGGTTGTGCATAGGGAAAGTTCCCCACAATAGCAGGATCATTCCCCCGCTTATGTACAGGAAGTGAGACCAAATGATCAGGCCCCTTCTGTCCTTAAACTCTGTTCCCTGGATGGTGAAAATCCACCTAGCAGTTCCAGGGGATCGAAGGAAGTTTTGGACAAATCCCCAAACCAGAACAGTGAAGGGTGGGGAGGGGGCATTTTTGCAATCTGTATGGAAGAGAAGAATAAAAAGGCAGAAAACTTTCATTATTCAGAAAATAATAGAGAAACAGTCACTTACGTTCACTTCTCCTGGTGCTCCTCAACTCTATGGTCAGGGCTGTCCTTTTCATAGAGGTCTTCCCAGCCTCCCTTTGCACTGGGTTTCCCTGACTGTCCAACAGTCCACCAATACAACAGAAAAGTAGCTCTGTCATGTGCCCAGCCCCCTCCACACAATGTCCCGAGCTGCTGTATCTCACTCCCTCTTTTTTCCCTGGGTCAGCTTTCCAGCTCCCACCCACCTGCACCTTGCTCTGAATGACAGGCCGGCCTGCCAGACAAGAGCTGCAATGTACAGCGACCCCAAGTGGTCCAGTTTGGAACGACACCTCTCTTTTTAACATTTCCACTTCAACCGCCCTGGACACTCAATTTCCGATCTAAAAGTCACAATTCTTCAAAAAAAAAATTCAGAAACAGACTCCAACGAGAAACTGCAGAACCGGAATTAATTTGCAAACTGGACACCATTAAATTAGGCTTGAATAAAGACTGGGAGTGGATGAGTCATTACACAAACTAAAAACTATTTCCCCATGCTAATTTTCCCCCTACTGTTACTCACACCTTCTTGTCAACTGTTTGAAATGGGCCATCCTGATTATCACTGCAAAGGTTTTTTTTCTCCTGCTGAAAATAGCCTACCTTAATTGATTACTCTCGTTAGAGTTGGTATGGCAACACCCATTTTTTCATGTTCTCTCTCTCTATATATATCTTCCTTCCTACTGTATTTTCCACTGCATGCATCTGATGAAGTGGGTTTAGCCCACAAAAGTTTATGCCCAAATAAATTTGTTAGTCTCTAAGGTGCCACAAGTACTCGTTCTTTTTACTAACTTTAGTGTTGTTTTAAAACCAGCTGCTAGGATATGAATATCATTATACTCCAAGGGCGTAGACACAGATGGACCACGGCCCCCCCAGTTAGTACCCAGCCCCACCCAACTCTGAGCCTGTCTCAATGCCAACTTTAAGTCAATTTATTAACTTTTTTCTTTTTTTTTGAACCATACCTCTGAAGGTGGGAGCTCAAGTATCAGGCAAACAGGTGGGTGTTGCTGTCGGTCTGGATGGAGCTACCCTCCAACACTGTAGAGAGCTACGCTCTGGCAGCTCTTCCTTGTCATTTTCTGTGCTCAGCTCTGCCAGCACAGGCTGCTGCTCGCTAGCTCAATGCAGTGTGATGCTGTGCAGAATGGAGGGAGGCGACTGCTGGGTGAGAGAATGTCAGGTGCCCTGGGTGACATTCTCTCACCCTGGACGTGTAGGGTGACCATATTTCCCAAAAGGAAAACAGGACACTGTGTGGGGCTAGCCCTCCCCACACCCCTGCACAGGGCTGGAAGGAGACTGGAGAGGTTGTCTAATCCAGGCCCCTGCAATGAGGCAAAACCAAATATATCTATACCTTCCCTGACAGATGTTTGTTCAATCTGTTCTTAAAAACCCACAATGGCCAGAATTCCAAAACCTCCCTTGAAGCCTGTTCCAGAATTTAACTACCCTTATAGTTGGAAATATTTCCCTAATATCTAACCTAAACCTCCCTTGTGGCCGATTAAACCTGCTATTTGTCCTACCTTCAGTGGACATGGATACAAATTGATCCTCTTTATAACAGTCCTTGACATATTTGAAGACTTATCAGATTCCCACTCAGTCTTCTTTTTCCAAGACTAAACATGCCCAGGTTTTTTAACCTTTCCTCATAGATCAGGTTTTCTAATACTTTTAGCACTTTTGTAGCCCTCCTCTGCACACTTTCCAATACGCCCGCATCTTTGTTAAGGTGTGGCACGCAGAACTCAACACAATGCTCCAGCTGAAACCTCAGCAGAGCCAAGTAGAGCAGGACAATACCTCTCGTGTCTTACATACCACACTCCTGTTAATACACCCTACGATTATATTAGGCTTTTTCAAAACTGCATCACATTGTTGTCTCACTTAATTTGTGACTCACTATAACCCTCAGATCCTTTTCAGCCAGCTATTCCCCATTTTGTAGTTATGTACTTGATTTTTCTATTCAGTTTCTTATGTTCTACTAAAAATTGATCGTGCAAATATTTCTGGAAAGCAATCCTATAAGAACTGAGAATGTGGCTGAAGCAAATTAATTTAAAAATGCAAACACCTGTTCACAGGAAATTATTGCATTTCTGCTTACTTTTCTGCCATTAGATGTCCAATATATCTCCTTAGTATGCAGCTCATTAATGACAGATTCCAAGTGCTTCCCCCCTTTTTCCAGCCATCATCAGAGAAGTGCAAGTATGTCATTAGTCATCTACAAACTAACCAACATGAGCACTGCAGCTCACATAAGCTGGTACTCCTGGAAAGCTTACGAAGTTTGTGCTTGCAGTTATCATCTTGAGGTGTTCTATATACAGCAGCATGAAAAAAAAAATTAACAGGATTTTTGATTTATTCCCCCCCCTCTTTAAATATAAAAGAACTAAATCCATTTACAGCAAATTTTTTAAAAAGTGTTGAGGCAGATGCAATTTATGATAGCTGAATTTAAGTCCCAGAAAACAGAAGTACACGATAGGGTGAGAACCTTAACAAAAGCGACTATATGCTAAGCAGAATTTGGCCCTCTGAGTTCTATGACTATCCTAACCACTCTCCTTTAAGCAGATACAAGGCTCTGTTTTGTCTTCTTCCTCTTTATATCTATCACATTGTAACCCTCATAAATGAGCACATTTCTCACAGTAGCCAAATAATAAAAAAGGGGTTAGTTTTAAACACACATTTAACTAAACTGAGCAGAAAAGAATCCACTTGTGGAGAAAAGCACTATGAAATATAATACCAAAAATGTGACTTACATACAGTTTTATTAGTAACTCTTTTGCAGGATTAAAGAAAATACGTGCCACATTACCATTGCCTTGTGCAGTGAAAGCCTATTTAGTTTGTAATGAAGAAGCTAAAGAGATTAATAAATGTATAACCTAATACTGTGCCACAATATTTTATACCGTATTTGGTTTGCATAAAATGTACTTATGAAATATTCATGTGCTCAAATTTGATTAGGATGCAGTATTTCTTCATTCTGATTTGAACAATTGCATGCTTCCTCTTTACTGTGCTTCAAGAGTCAACCTGCTTTGTATGCTTATATAGTACCTTGTGTTTTGTACTTAAAAAAACTCCTAGACTATATTTAACTTCACTGCTGGGCTTGGGAGAATGAATGCAAATTAGAAACTTTCTTAAACTTGCATTGATTAACCTCAGAGATAAACTGGAAGAATTTTAACCATAAGGACTAAGTGATGGCTATTTCAATAGCATCTCAATGCCCCAACTGAGATCAGGGCTCCCTTGTGCAACGTATTGTACATATACTTAATAAGAGACATTCCATTCCCCAAGAAGCATACAGTCTAAATCAGTGGATCTCAACCTATTTACCATTGTGGGCCATATATGTGGCGCACAGTGTGTTATGTGGGTCGCATCCAATACTACCTGTGTGGCCATGGGGATATCACATGGGCCACATCTGTGCGCTGATTGGGCCGCAAGCAGTCCATGGGCTGCAAGGTTGAGAACCACTGGTCTAAACGGGGGGGGGGGGGGGAGGGGGAGTAGCAAACAGGATTAGGGAATTTTAGAAGATTTTGAACCTTTTCCTTCCAGAGCTGCACAGAGACCTTGCCAGAGGCATCATTTCTAGAAAATTAGGTTACCGTCAGACTTACTGGCTGGATGCAGAGTCTAAATTTAGTTTTCTTTCACCACATTCACACTAAGTAATTGTGTGTTTGTGTGTGCATTGCCCTAGCTTCAAAGGGTGCAGCAGACCCTTGTCTTGCTAATTTATAGTTTCATCTCAGCCAGGGTTCCGGCAAAGGGAAGTTAGGAACGCAATCCTCTTGCTGTGGCAAGCAGAGTCTCTTCCCATACAAAATATACCAACCACCTGGCATTACGGATTTGCATATTTGTTAGTACCAGATTTGTTGAGACAAAGAAGTAGCATGTGCGTATGTAATCCTGTCTCTGAAGCGGGAGGGTCACATCTTTGTCTGCATCATTTACTGATCTGTTTGACATCTGATTTCTGTTGATACTCACAGGGGAGAGTTTTCAGACTCCAACGAGAAACTGCTGAGCTTGACTTAATATGCAAACTAGATACCATTAACTTGGGTTTGAATAGAGACTGGGAGTGACTGGGTCATTGCACATATTGAATCTATTTCCTTAAATTAAGTATCCTCACACCTTCTTGTCAACTGTCTAAATGGGCCATCTTGATTATCACTACAAAAGTTTATTTCTCCTGCTGATAATAGCTCATCTTAACTAATTAGCCTCTCACAGTTTGTATGGTAACTTCCAACTTATCTGTATGTATCTATCTATCTATCTTACTATATGTTCCATTCTATGCATCCGATGAAGTGAGCTGTAGCTCACGAAAGCTTATGCTCTAATAAATTTGTTAGTCTCTAAGGTGCCACAAGTACTCCTGTTCTTTTTAGGGGAGAGTTTGACGTTCACTTTCTATCTGCCCAGAAACCCTGCAATCTCCTGGGAGCTGCACAGGTCTGCAGAAAGGAATCAGACAGGGCTTTCTTTGCCTACTTAGCAGCTCTGGCTCCAAGTCAGCTGCACTTCCAAGAACTCTCCTTCCTGTGACTGCTCCCAAGGTGACCCTTAAGGGAGATTTCAATATAAAAGATGGGAGGGCCGTAGAAAGTAATGCAGGCCCCATGGTATATGTTTTTCCTGCCCAGAGTGCTGGAGAGCCCATGGGGAAGGTGGTGTCCTGCCCCTGAATTACTTATTCCTCCTATTGCCTATATCCTCCATGCTGCAGGGTCTGGGGAAAGCCATGGAGATCCCTGAGCCCCTCTCCATGTGAATCTCTGGGGAACGATCAGGCCATCATTTCTTTAGCCTTGAGGCCCACAGAATAGCAGCAAGTCTTAAGTTTGTGCAGGTTGAATGTTACATCCTGTTCAAGAGTTTTGTTCTGGTTAGCTACAAGTCAGTGCATGAAGTTACTCAACAGAGAAATGTCATACGCAGGTCTCTGGACCCTGGCCTGTGTGTAGGGTAGATTTATGGGGGTCACAAGGACCCGGGGAGAGAATGGCAGAAAGGAGCCAGCTGGAGACACCAGGCTGTAGAAGCAGAACCAGCCAAAACAGGGACCTGGTGACATTTGGAGAAACTTTCTGGTTTTGACAGAACTTGCTCTGCACTGACTGGCTGTTCGCTCCTATCCTGTCCCCCTCTCCCTTAGTCTCTGACTTTACCTCAGCTCCATTCTACACCAACCTCTCCTTCCGTGCCCTGCCCACTTCTCCCCCCTTCAGTGCCCTTTGCTTTCCATTTAGCTGATCCCCATCTAACTAAACCTACGCCAATAAATAAGTAAATAAATAAATAAAAATCACAAAACTAACCTGCCCTTTGCTGCATGACAGTTCACTCTGCTTGTGTGGTCTGCCCCTTTCCCCACCCAGGCATCTGGTCTATTTGGATTGTAAGAAATGAGGGGGCTGGCCCTTAGGCACATACATAGTTAATAATACATAGTTAATAACTACAGTTAAATTTATTATGGGTAAAATTGTCAAAAGCACCAAAGTCCTATTGACTTTCAGTGGGATGCAGGTGGCACTGAATATTTTACTCTACATCTATTGTATGCCCAGATTGCATATGTCCGTCTTTGTGTACCAGCATGGAGTTGGGCTTTCAAAGAGATTTTCACAGGCACAAACTGCAATTAGGTGTTTTATTCCCATTGACTTTCTAACTGCCATTTATGCCTTTGGAAATCTCCTCTTTTATGCTTATCTTCTTAGGGCCTGATGATGTTTGGTGTGCTGGTGTGCTAGGTGGAGTGAGTGTGTAGGTGCCAGGTTGCCCTTCCTCCCCCAGCATAGTCATGCAGAGGGAAGCTATAATTTGGATTAAGCACAAGAGGGTAGGGCTAGATAGCTCTGCTAGCTGTTCTAACAAGCGCAGATGGGGCATATCTGGGCAGACCTGGAGATAGAGTCTCACTCTCATCCACTAGCAAGTGCTGGGAGGGGAGCACAGTCGGCAGGGCACTGGCTACACCTGTCCTACAATTGTATCAAGATGTAGTGCTCACATATTAGCCTGAACCTTTGGATGTCAGAAAGCTTCCCTGCATTAGTGCTTGGAGACACGGTGCTCTCCTGGCCTAATGCTTACAGCAGTAGTTGTGCCCAATTGTTTTATGTTAGTAGACACAGCCTGTTTTGCACTGCACATGTGGGGCAGTCAAGTGGTGTCAGACCCAGCATGTCTTAGCGCCTTGCTGCCAGTGAAAGGCAGCATGATTTGGGGTGGTTCAGGGTAGACTGAACCCTCAGAATCCCTAGATGTATGCTTTGGAAAAAATGCTGCAAATACATATTACATTCTTTTAAAATAAGGCTGAATAATGAAACCATTTACTTATTAAATAGAAGCTATTCAATAAAGAAAATTATATGAGTGATGCTGTAGGTAGGACTCAAAAGGTAGATGCATTCAAGAACACAATTCAGCTTTATCATATTACATCAATCCAGTCTTTGGATTCTGTTCTGCCACACACTCTCAGTTCCCAGGCTTTGTCTCCACTAAGAGACTTATGGAAAGAGTTCCCACCATTGCTAACGCAGGATCAGTTGTCAATTAGACTTACTCCCAGAAAGGTTAGATAGCACCATTTTCAGAACTGTGTCAACAGCTGCCTAAACCAGGACTCCCAAAGTTGCTAGAACCTTTTCAAAAATTTCCCTACCATCAAAAAGGCTCCAGTGTATTGGCTGGGAGTTAGATCAGATGTCAAAATTGGGCTCTCCTTTTCAGTGGCACCCAGGGATGACAAAACAAGCTGCAGGGGATAGAAGGGAGATTTTTCCAGGTGTGGAAGCAATAATTTTGTCAGATTTTTTCCACATTTTTATTAAAGCTTTTGTAGTCACTCACTGTAACTATCACCATTCAAGCATCTGATAAAGTTTGTAGCATGCAGCCTGCATCGTGTTCTTAGATGCATCTGCTTTCTGAATCAGCTTCTATTCTGGAGTATTTTATTCTTTTAATCCATCATAGATAAAAGAGATCCTTGCACATGCCTTATAAAATCTGTCACGAGCCTTTTTAACAGTAAAGATGTCATTTCATTTTGCCCATTCAGGGCACCCATGTATTTATCTACATTCTGCTATGTGAGTCATTTACATGGTGAGTCTTCTCGAAGAAGAAACATTCCATTACATACTTGCTTGATATTGCCCCTAATCCTCCTCTGGTTTACTACTTTAATTAAAATGCAAAGGAATCTTAAGGGAACTCTTTGGTATTGCCTGATGAGTACTCAGTTCGCAAAATCATCTCTAAACTTGTCTTCAGCTATAAGACATTTGGGAAGTTAGGAACTGCTCTTGTTCTACTTCACATAGCAGTAGAAACTACACTTAAACTTTCAAGAAACAAATGTTTGAGCACACACATTCCCATCAGGGCTTGACCTGTCATTGTCTGTTTTTGTGCTCTGAGAAATGTGACAAACACATTATACATTTAAAACAAGTAATTTCCTAAAAAACTTTGCTACATTACTATGCATGCTACATTACTATGCATGCCTGAGACATGGTGCAGAGCAATCAATCATGAATTAATATGTTCTTCCACAACAGAAATTATGTGTTCTGAGTTTAAACAGAGACAGTCACATTATCCACTTGGGAGCAGAACTGGGCCAGTTACAACTGTGTTTATAAATGGCTATCAAAACGGAGAGCTGGGCAGATTTGGTAGATTTCACTGTCCCATGAGGACAATTTTTTTTAATTGCTCAAGCAGAACCTGTTATAAACTAAACCCCATCTCCACAATCAGGGGTCTAGCACATTTTGTAATCACGATGAGCTGTAAATGCAGACAACATCACAAGATGCTGTAGGCCTTACCCGTGTGAATTGTGCAGGATTGGGCCTCTTATATGGGCAGGACCTCTATGCTTTTAGATTTGGAAAGTCACGTGCCTGATCCTGCAAAACCTTCCTCATAAATAATTATTACTCACATGTGGTACCCTCGACTTAGATAGGGCCACTCATGTGAGGAGGGGGTTTGCAGGATCAGGCCCCCTATCTGTGTGAACGAATGAACAAATGGGTATTTTCTTTCAAATTTTGGATGCATTTCTTCTTTCTTGCTGCTGTTATTTTTAACCTGACCATGCATTATCTAATTATCTATAATTGCTCTTTTTAAAAATTTGGTCAGCTATTAAATCCAAAACAAGACCCCCAGTCAGCAAGGCCTTTAAGCATGTTTCCATTTTAGAACACAAGTATTCTCATTAACTTCAATGAACTATTCACAAACTTTAAGTTATGCACATGGTTAAGTATGTTGATGAATTGCGACCCATATAAGGATTAGAGGTTGACTTCATTAGAACTGCACTTACATCTGCTCTGAATTTGGCCCATAACTTCTGATAATTTAAAAGCAATCCAGAATCTCTGACACACACTGTCCTTCCAGTATTCAGAACTAAGTTTCTTGTTTTGGATAGAGAGCTATGTGACACACGAGGGAAATACACTTTACTTTTAGCTGAGCTCATACCTCAACTCTGGTCCCATATGAAAGTGACTGTTTGTGCTCATTGCTGAACCCACTCCACAATATGCAACAATTGGCAAGAGAGGTCCAGGACCATTGGCTGAATTCTGTTCCTTATTAAATTATTTTCACCAGCTCTGTAGAGACAAGGTGGGTGAGGTAATTTCTTTTATTGGACCAACTTCTGTTGATAAGAGAAACAAGCTTTTGAGCCACAGAAGACCTGACCAGCAGCTCTGTGTGGCCCGCCCACACCCACATCCACCCACCCCCCTTGTCTTTCTAATACCCTGAAATGGACACGGCTACAGCTACATTTCGCCAGCTTTATCATTTGTTCCTGCCATTTCAGGATGACATTTAGTTTGTCTTCTAATATGGGTGAAAGAAACAAGACTTGTGCCATTTGATTTTAATTTGTTTTTAAAAAGGTATTGTTGGTAACTGTAAATCAAAAAAAGCATTTACAGTCTCTGGTCTTGTGTTGGTAAAGCTTGACGGTGTGTATCCTGATTACAGTGTGGGGCTGCATAGCCTTTGGTGTTCTCTCACTCTTTTGCTGGCACCAGAGAAATGCTTTTGTTTCATTCTAATTATCCAGTTCTGTCTGCCAGATTCTCTGATTTGCTCTTTGCTCATATTACTCTCCTCTTATATGAGAAAACCACAGTTCTTGGTATCCAAAAAGCCTCTTTTCTATGTCAGAGCTGGGTTAAAGCCAGCTTCCCTTGAAGTGTCGTCATCAACAGAAGAGCGACTCCGCATAAAAAGGACACTTTTCTATTCTACAGATGGTCTCCCCATGCATATTTTGAATCACGTCACTAACTCAGTAGGTTTTGCTGTCTCCAAGACAGCCACATTTAAATGAGTGTCTGATTACACACACACAGATACATATCAACCTTATTACCAAGCATCAGGCCTTGAATATTTTCGATACTAAAGATACGTTAGTGTGGAAAATGAAATGATCTATTTTATTCAAAGGCTTTTACCTATGCATATGCCCCCTTGGAGCCAATAAGAACTTTTTGTGCCTTTGGGCTGCAGGACCAGGCTGCAAATGAGGGAAGGAGGAGAAGGGAAAGGAAGTAGGGAGGAAAGATTTTTAATTATGAACAAACAAAAGCCTTAGGAGAATTTCAGTGCAGTATCTCAGAAAGATAACGGAGGTATTTATCCACTAGACTACACAAACTGTTTACAATGTCCATGGAAATTTAAAGGTGTTACATTCTCTGACTGAAGGCTCACCTTTCTTCCTGAAAAAAGAAAAGGAGTACTTGTGGCACCTTAGAGACTAACAAATTTATTTGAGCATAAGCTTTCGTGAGTTACAGCTCACTTCATTGGATGCATTCAGTGGAAAATACAGTGGGAAGATTTATATACACAGAGAACATGAAACACTGGCTGTTACCATACACACTGTAACGAGAGGTTTCAGAGTAGCAGCCATTTTAGTCTGTATTCGCAAAAAGAAAAGGAGGACTTGTGGCACCTTAGAGACTAACCAATTTATTTGAGCATGAGCTTTCGTGAGCTACATGCATCTGTTCTAGACCTCGCTTGATTAGCTCATCATACCATCAAAGGGTACAAATGTGCACCAGCCTTTAATCCCTGATTAGATTCCCAAAACTTCAATCAAAACCACACTGGCTTAGATAAAACATTAAAATAAGGTTATTAACTACAGAAAGATAGATTTTAAGAGATTAAGTGGTATTGGCATAGAACAGGTGTGGGCAAATGTTTTGGCCCAAGGGCCACATCTGGGTATGGAAATTGTATGGCAGGCCATGAATGCTCACAAAATTGGGGGTTGGGGTGCGGGAGGGGGTAAGGGCTCTGGCTGGGGGTGTGGGCTTTGGGGTGGGGCCAGAAATGGGGAGTTCAGGGTGCTGGAGGGAGCTCTGGGCTGGGGCAGAGGGTTGGAGTGCAGTGGGGAGGGCTCTGGCTGGGAGTGCAAGCTCTGGGGTGGGGCTGGGGATGAGGGGTTGGGGGTGTAGGAGGGTGTTCCAGGCTGGGACTGAGGGGTTCGGAGGGGGATCAGGGCTGGGGCAGGGGGGTTGGGGCATGGGTGGAGGTCAGGGGTGCAGGCTCCAAGTGGTGCTTACCTCAAGCAGCTCCTGGAAGCAGCAGCATGTCCTCCTCCGGCTCCATGCTGCTGTTTCTGGGAGCTGTGCAGAGGCATGGCAAGCATGGAGTGGGGCAAGCCCCTGACCATGCACTCCAGCTAGAGTGGGGCAAGCCCCGGACTCCGTTCCCCAGTGGGAGCTTGAGGGCTGGATTAAAACATCTGAAGGGCCAGATGTGGTACCCCTGAGCCGTAGTTTGCCCACCCCTGGCATAGAAGATCAAAATTGGTTACAAAAAGAAATGAAATGGCAAAAACGCAATCTAAATCCTCAACTTTATCAAGCTATTATTTATCAATAATTCTAGAAGCAAACAGCTTTTCTCACCCCTCAGTATATTTCAGGCAATTCACAGTTCTTAGTACACAGGCTGGATTCCCTTCCCAGCTGGGGACCAATCTCCCCAGTTCAAAGTCTTTCAAGAAATCTAGTTTCAACAGAGATGGGGGTGGGAGGGCAAGTGGTGATGTCACTGTCCCTCTTTTCTACTTTTGTCCTACTGCTGGAAATATCCATGCTGTGTCATGGGGTTAGGCAGCTCTTATGGGTGTACGTCAGCTGCTGACCATCCTTCATTATTAATTGTAAATTACTTGTTTACAGCTCCCCTGCTGGTGAATGGTTGGTGATGGTTGCTTAACACCTGGCTGGTTATTGGTTACCCCTATGTTGCCGCTGAGGAGCTAGTCTGTGGGCATTTCCCAGACTCACAACATGTTTCAGTAACAAACACACAGAAAAATCCGATAACTTCATGTACAATGATGATACATTTCAAAAGGACAGTAATGGTCCACAGATTAGGACTTTTCCAGTGAGATCTCACAAGGCATACTTTGCATAAGATTTATCATAATTTTGTAATTATGGTACCATTGCTTTCTTTACAAGACTCAGCTTGATAGGTAATATGGGCTTATTGCGTTAGCAGTTTTCAGCACTGAAAATTAATTAACCCCGTGACAATCTACACTATTATGGGCTCCACTGTCACGGGGTTAATTAATTTTCAGTGCTGAAAACTGCTAACGCAATAAGCCCATATTACCTATCAAGCTGAGTCTTGTAAAGAAAGCAATGGTATGAAAGTGCCCCCCCCCCACTTGGCTCTCAATCACTCTTGAGACTTTCAATATGTGCCCAAGAACAGTCTCAGCAAAACAGTGCTATCCCTTTTAGATGACTTCTAAAAGTATCTTTCTTATTGTCTTACATCTTTCTTTAACTCAGAGAAATTCCAGGTCAAACGAATACAGAAAAATAATGGTGAGTATAACATCAAGCATTATATTTTACATTCTTCCAGTTATCTGAAGAAACACATTTCTTCAAGACCGTTCCCCCTACTTATTAGGCCACATACATCAAAATAGCATTTTCCCCAGATAATTAACTACGGATTTTGTAGTTTAAAGATAAAATAAGAGCTAATGACTTCTTATAAGTCATTTAAGTACAGATAATCAGCTGGTAATGGATAGACTAACAACTTGAATATCCCAGAACGACCAGCTAGGAAGATGAATCTGTTATTCAAGAAGAAATATAAGATAGGAATTGTATTTTACAATTAACTGCCTGATAATGCAGATCCAATGTAAGAAAACTTTGCTGCTGACATTAATGGGAGTTTTACTCTTATCAGGACGGAGCCTTTAATGTGGATCTCAAACAGTGCATGGGAAAAAATGAGACAGTTATTTCTACAGTATTAAATTAACAGTGTGAATATTTTTAAATAACATGCAATGAAAACATTAAAAGAACTATTAAAAATTCCAGTGATATCTGGTGTTTTCCTATTGCCTGCAGATAAGAAAACTCATGAAAACATAAGTATTTTCCTTTCTTCCCCTTGTTGGAGGAATATTTATGCATTCTTTTTATTGTCCTTGGATTCTCTAACAGGTTGATGTACCATTTATCTACAGTTAGATTTGAATTAATAAGACAAGAAAGGTCACCAAACTAATGATAACTGCATGGTGTTTATTCACACAATGTATTTTACTTTTGGTTGTATCAGCGTGAATGCCACAGGCCTATCATTTAGAAGACATCAGAGCTGTGAATTCACCCCTCACAATCATTTTAATCTGGATTTGCATACAGTTCTAATTACCGGTACCTATGTCCACTCTAAACTTTGTGGGCTTTCAGCAAGAGATCTGCAGGCCCAACTGGGTAATAAACTCACATTTGATCTTACTTCAATTGCCCTAAAAATATTTGGGGCTAAATATAAAATTGCTTTACACAGCATTGAAAAATCTATTGGTGACCTCAAACAGGCCTGCATGCAAGAACACTCTGCCATTCTGCATGCTTACTAGTTTACAAAGATCAGCTACTGCAGAGGCCCCTAGAGCTTTCATTTAAGACAGACGTTTCAGGACAGCTTACAACAAGTACTTAGAAACACCTTCTCTGCCAGTCTGAGGTTTTCCCTTAGCAGTCTGTCTTGCTGCAGTTCCTGGCCTGTGAAAAGGTCAGCTGATGCATATGTTAGCTAGCAACATCTTTACTGCAAAGTCACAAAGTAGATGAAGGTTATTTTGAATTTCTTTCCAGAATTAAATTTGCAGCAACCGATCAAATATTACATTATAATGTATGACAGACACAGTCAGAGTGGGAGCTTGCAAAAATTGCTCAGTACTTTTGCTCTGCAGACTGCTCCAAGTTTACCTCGGGTCCAGATCTGCATTTTTCACTCAGATCTGTCCCTTAACTTCTTGTTTTAATCAGAAAGACAGGCTTTGTCTTCTACGTGGACCCAGAGTTCACTTGTGAGGGAAAAGAAAGCAGCATGATAGACAGACTTACTCAGGGCAGTAGAATTCCATGTCTTCACCAAGACTTGTCTGTGGAGCTCGACAACAATATATTTTGGAATTCACTACATTTTCACCACCCCTCTCTTCCGTGTAAATGCACAGTACTTCATATAAAGTACTGTAGGGGTGCTCCTAGTGTGGAGTCTTAATACTGTTGGGGAAACTGGGGCATGGCCACTAGGTAACTCGAGGGGATGGAAGACCACGAGTGTCAATGAAGCCCCCTCGCACTAGGCTCAAGTGTCCTTGGCCCACCCCCTCCCACCTGGAGGCACTCGCAGCAGCTCTGCGTACTAGGCCCAAGCGTCCTTGGACCCCCAGCCTGGAGGCACTCACAGCAGTTATGCTGAGGATCTGCAACAATATGTTGCAGAGTCAGACTGCCTGAAACTAAACAAGGCCAAACAGGGCAGATATGGAAGAAAAATGCTGAATAAAGCAGCTTTATGTATAGTTTACAAATGATACAAAAAACAAGGGAACTAGCTGGTAACTCGATTGGCTGGCTATATGGATACTTAGGGCAGCTTGCTATTGGATGAGTATGCTGAAAAAAGGATGTATAAAGCCTGTGTAACTTCCTGCTCTGTGTGCAGGATTTGAGATTCTATTCTCCCTGTACCTTTTTGAAGCTTCAAATAAACTTTTCTGCTTCTCCACCCCGTTGTGATTATTGGGTGAAGCACACCGGGTAGCAAACCAACCCCTGCTGTTGTTTTGCCTCTCAGCACTGGGTGCCGGCAACAATACCCCACAGGGGGTTACTCACTTCCTCTGACAGCAGGGTGAAGAAAGGGATGATCATTACTAGTGGTTTTTAGGGCTGAACTCAGAGTAGGTGGAGAGACACACGTACAAGCAAACACCATAACCTTTGTTTGCAATTTTATAATAAATGCTAATTTGAAGATCAATGTACATTTTTTTTGATAGACAGCCCCTGGTGAGGCAAAATTTGGGACCCTGATATAACACAATATTATAATATACAGTTCCAACAAAAATTACACTTAAATTGATACACTACAAGAGGAAAACAAAACCAGATATGCCATTACTTAGCATTTGGAATATTCTGATCCACCATGGTTAATATCTGTTCAGGAAAACCTGCTGCCTGAACAAAATCTTTCCAGCAATGACATCAACTGGGCCAAATCCATCTTAGGGTAACTCTGCTGAAGCTTAATGGAGTAATACCAGAAATGAATTTGCCCCAATACATTTCCATCATTCTATACAAACTTTCATGTCCAGGATTCAGTTTTAAGTAACTTTTTAAACTGAAGAAAAATCTCTGAGAATATGGGTTCCGTACTCTTTCTACTGAAGTTAATGGCAAATCCCCAGAAGGATCAGGGCTCATTTCCTTTATGCTACATTATTCTTCTAAAGGACACAGTTTTATAATACATTTTATATTAAAATTATTCCAAAAACATGTCAAAAATAAATTTCAAAAAGTGATATTTCAGAGGGCCACTTGTGAAGAAAGGTTTCATTCTAGATATAGAAACTCCAGGTTATTTACTTCATGTCTGGTGGATGGGACAGAATAAACAGGACTGAAAAGAAATAATTGACTTCTCTACAGAGTGTTTTGGTGTTATCATGAGGGACTTCTTGGCACTGAGGACTTTTCTGATTAAGTCTCTGTGAGTTGCATGTTATTTAGTTGTGTAGCACAGAGCAAACACCACCACACAACAGGGATTGCCTTTCTTCTTACAGGAGTCCCTATATATGGTGCCCACTGCAGTCCTATGCTCTCTATACATAACTTTCTGCTGTGATTCTATCATGTTATTTAACATTGTCTGGCATTAACACAAATTTATTTTTTAATTATCTGTAATTTTGACTCACAAAGAGGCCATCATTAATACCTTAAATACTGCAGTTTGGTAAAGTTCTCTTTGCTGCAATACTCAGAGTATCACCTAAAATAGGGACTACAAACACTGTACTATTTTTTATTATTGTCAGATTTTAACAACAATCCATCTAAAGCAAATAATCCTGCTTTTTAGCACAGTATTAGGGAGAAGGTCTGTTGTAGCACCTCTGAAAAGTCCATTAACTTGAAAGAAAAGATATCATTATGCTTTATTACTGGTTGTCAACAAAAATTTATCATTGCAAGCGGTCACATACTTTCCTATTCCGTCTCTCACTTTTTCAGCCATTTGATATAGGGTACTATTCTAGAATAGTCACCTGGGTCAAGTATCCAAGAAAAGCAGCAGAGAAGAAATGGCAGAAGTGAAAATTAACGGCTACAAATCAGAAACAACGTACTTGAGAGCGGAAGGGTGGTGTTCTTCTTGCTACCCACTGTTTATTATCTCTAGTTCTCTGTTCTAATTTCTACAGTCACTTTAACTGAGCACCATCCAACCTTATGAATTTGATGATCACTTTTTTTCAGAACAGCGAGCATGCCTTAGTAGATTCATTTTCCTAAAACCTCATAGCTCCTTTGAAACTAAGTACTTCATATTCATCACAAAGCAGCGGAACAATCAATTTTAGTGTTTCACAAAACAATGGAGAAATGCAACCAAATGCATTGCTGGGGCTTTAGTTTCAAAAACACAAACACTAATAAAACCTAACTCTCTCTCCTCCTCAACTGGACTAGCAGGGGTCAGATTACATTATGTTCTAGAGGAAAACAAATTTCCATTAAAATCCTGTCCCCTGTAATATAAAGACAATAGCTTGTTTCATATGCATCCCTTGTGTAGCGCAGTTGTAGTCAAAGAGCAATAATGAATACTAGCTTCCTTTTTGTCATGGATGCTAATATACTTGTCAGTATGAAAGACCTGTGATGACTTAAATGAATTATTAAAATAGGACACTTCTTTGTACTGCATTTTATCTGAAGAAAAAGAAACAGGTAATGGGGCTACAGTTTTGACGTCACTGTCAAAGTGGAAATCCCATCTGATAAAATATAAATGTCACAGGCTGGCATGGTGAATTTCTGCATGTGTGAAGTGGAGTAAACATCTATAAATTATAATGGTCTAGGACTGCTGAATAAATGCAAAAGGCCCTCTTTATACAGTCTGAGTGTTTCTAAAACCATTTATATTTAAATGAATATTAAACCAAAAGCTACATACCAGTAGCCAACACACTCTTTGGGGATGCATGGGGCTCCTTGATATGCCAGTGCAAAACCAATTAACATATAATTTATGAGTGGCGCAGCATACGAGTTGGCTGTTAGAGAGCTTGCAAGTGAACATGGCCATGTGGCTGCTTTAACAATTAGCTATTTTAATGTAAGTAGTAAATATTATGTACAAATGGTACATTAATAGCTGGTGCATAAATCACGGATGGTGTGCAAGTGTGATACAACAGCACTGAATATTTAAAAAATACTCTTCCACACATCCATCTTTCCCCATCTCAAATGAAAAATATTTTTTGTTTCAGATAGACAAAGTATCTCATGTCTACACAACAAAATTAGGTCGATTTTATAGAAGTCAATTTTTAGAAATCAATTTTATACAGTTGATTGGTTATGTCCCCATGAAGCGCATTAAGTCGACGGAGTGCATCCTCACTACCATGGCTAGCATCGACTCATGGAGCGGTGCACTGTGGGAAGCTATCCCACAGTTCCTGCAGTCTCCACTGCCCATTGGAATTCTGGGTTAAGCTCTCAATGCCTGATGGGACAAAAACATTGCCGCAGATGGTTTTGGGTACATGTTGTCACTCTCCCATCCCTCCCTCCGTGAAAGCAACTGCAGACAATCATTTCGCGCCTTTTTTCCTGGGTTACTCATGCAGACGCCATAGCATGGCAAGCATGGAGTCCACTCAGCTCACTGCTGCTGTTGCGAGCATTGTAAACACCTCGCACGTTATGCTGCAGTATGTGCAGAACCTGGCTAAGAGACAGCAGCACGAGGACAACTGTAAGTAGGACATGGACACAGACGTTACTGAAAGCACGGGATGTGGCAATTGGGACATCATGGCGGCAGTGTGGCTGGTTGATACAGTGGAACGCCGATTCTGGGCCCAGCAAAGAAGCACAAACTGGTGGGACCACATAGACTTGTGGGTATGGGATGATTCCCAGTGGCTGCGAAACTTTTGCATGTGTAAGGCTACTTTCCTCGAACTCTGAGTTGCTTTCCCCCACCCTGAAGCTCAGGAATACCAAGAGGAGAGCTGCCCTGACAGTTGAGAAGCGAGTGGCGGTAGCCCTGTGGAAGCTTGCAATGCCTGACTGCTACTGGTCGGGAATCAATTTGGAGTGCGCAAATCTACTGTGGGGACTGCTGTGATTCAAGTAGCCAATGCAATCACTGACGTTCTGCTGTCAAGGGTAGTGACTCTGGGAAATATGCAGGTCATAATGGATGGCTTTACTGCAATGGGAATCCCTAACTGTGGTGGGGCGATAGATAGAATGCATATCCCTATCTTGGCACCGGACCACCTTGCCAACCAGTACATAAACCACAAGGGGTACTTGTCAATGGTGCTGCAAGCACTGGTGGATCACAAGGGACGTTTCACCAACATCAACGTGGGATGGCCGGGAAAGGTGCATGATGCTCGCATCTTTAGGAACTCCTGGCTGTTTGAGCAGCTGCAAGAAGGGACTTACTTCCCAGACCAGAAAATTAATGTTGGGGATGTTGAAATGCCAATAGTTATCCTTGGGACCCAGCCTACCCCTTGCTCCCATGGCTCATGAAGCCATACACAGGCAGCCTGGACAGTAGTAAGGAGCAGTTCAACTATAGGCTGAGCAAGTGCAGAATGGTGGTAGAACGTGCCTTTGGAAGTATAAAAGCTCGCTGGCGCTGTTTGCTGAGCAGGTTAGACCTCAGCGCAACCAATATTCCCATTGTTATTACTGGTTGCTGTGTGCTCCATAATATCTGAGAGAGTAAGCGGGAGATGTTTATGGCTGGGTGGGAGGTTGAGGCAATTGCCTGGCTGCCAATTTTGAACAGCCAGACACCAGGGTGATTAGAAGAGTGCAGGTAGGCATGCTGCGCATCAGAGAGGCTTTGAAAACCAGTTTCATGACTGGCCAGGCTATGGTGTGACAGTTGTGTGTGTTTCTTCTTGATGCAAACCAGTCCCCTTTGTTGATTTTAATTCCCTGTAAGCCAATCACCCTCCTCCCTTCGATCACAGCTGGCAAAGGAAATAAAGTCACTATTGTTTTGAAACCATGCATTCTTTCTTTATTAATTAAAAAAAAGGGAGATAACTGATAAGGTAGCCCGGGTGAGGTGGGGGAGGAGGGGAGGACAAGGGCACATTGCTGATTGTAGACACACTACAAATCAAAACTGTTTAATGACAGCTTTCTGTTGCTTGGGCCATCCTTGGGAGTAGAATGGCTGGGTGCCCCGAACCTCCCCCTCCAAAAGCATTCTTGGGCATCTGGGTGAGGAGGATATGGAACTTGGGGAGAGGGCAAGCGGTTGTACAGTGGATGCAGCGGGGGTCTGTGCTCTTGTTGGCTTTCGTGCAGCTCCACAAGATGCCTGAGCATGTCTGTTTGCTCCCCCATTAGCCTCAGCATTGCATCCTGCCTCTTCTCATTGCGCTCACTTAATGCTTTCCTGGACTCTGCCACTGAATGCCTCCATGTATTCAGCTGTGCCTTATCAGTGCGAGAGGACTGCATGAGCTCAGAAAACATGTCACTGAGAGTGCATTTTTCCCCTTCTAATCTGCAGTAGTCTCAGAGACAGAGATGATGGAGGAGCACAGAAACATTTGCACCTACAGGGGGATAAAAAGGGAGAGTAAAATTTAAGATTATACATTTCTGAGAACA
Source organism: Lepidochelys kempii (assembly GCF_965140285.1). Lineage (NCBI taxonomy): Eukaryota > Metazoa > Chordata > Testudines > Cheloniidae > Lepidochelys > Lepidochelys kempii. The sequence continues at coordinate 25,567,954 of NC_136388.1, read as the reverse complement.
AAAGGGAGACTCTTTCACAGTGAATCAAGCAATTCACAGCAGACAGCACATGTGCTTTAGGTACAAGGTCGCATTTTGCCTTTTATATTGAGCGCCTGCCGGTGTGGTGGCACATCACACGTGGCTGGGCAACAGGAAGCATGGTAAGCCAAAGGGTACACAGGTTTGGCTTCTAACGCCTTCATGTGGGAATAACATGTGGGAATGTTTTCAAACTGCAGCGTCCTCCTTTCCCATAGCAAGCAATGCCTGTTGGGTTTGCCTTTTAAAAGGGGGGGCTGCAGTTTTCGGGTGGATGTGCAGCACACACCTCTCCCCACCCCTCCGTCTGGCTATTTGGCATGATCCCTTCACCCCTCCCCTCACCGCATGGCTATGGGATGATCCCTTTTAGCCAAGCACAAACAGCTCAGCATGAACGGGGTCCTTTTACTGTTCCCTTACAAAAATTCCCATATTTCAACCAGGTGACCATGAATGATATCACTCTCCTGAGGCTAACACAGAAAGATATAGACCGAATGTTCTTGAATGCGACCAAAATGCAGGATCATTCACTGCCATGCTTTGTGCTGCAATGATTCTAGACTACTTGCTACTGGCTTGCTGTGGTAAAATGTCCTACCGTGGAGGACGAAATAAGACAGCCCTCCCCAGAAACCTTCTGCAAAGGCTTTCAGAGTACCTCCAGGAGAGCTTCATGGAAATGTCCCTGGAGGATTCCCACTCCATCTCCAGACACGTTAACAGACTTTTCCAGTAGCTGTACTAGCCTCGAATGCAACCCAATTCTTCAGGGAAAATCAAACATTAAACACTATTGCTTTTAAACCCTGTACTGTAGTTACAAATTTGCACTCACCAGAGGTGCCTTCTCCACCTTCAAGGTCGGGGATCCCGCCTTGGGAAGGTATTTGCTCCGGGCTCCTGGCTGCCTGGGAGAACGGATTCACCGCTTGCCTGCTGCGCATTCTCCTCCTCCTCCTCCTCTTCCTCATCCACAAAATCCTCCTCCCTGTTGCGTGAGACTCCCCCCTTGCAGGTGTCCATGGATAGTGGTGGGGTAGTGGTAGGGTCCCCCCCTAGAATGCCATGCAGCTGATCATAGAAGCGGCACGTATGGGGCTCTGACCCAGAGCGACTGTTTGCCTCCTTTGTCTTTTGGTAGGCTTGCCTGAGCTCCTTGACTTTCATGTGGCACTGCTGTGTGTCCCTGTTGTAGCCTCTGTCCATCATGCCCTGTGCGATTTTGGCATCTATATTAGCATTTCTTCTTTTTGATTGGAGTTCTGCCTGCAGAGATTCTTCTCCCCATACAGCAATCAGATCCAGTTTCTCCCGTTCTCCCCATGCTGGAGCTCGTTTGCGATTCTGGGAGGACTAAATGGTCACCTGTGCTGCTGAGCTCGCCACGCTGACCAAACAGGAAATGAAATTCAGAAGTTCCCAGGGCTTTTCCTGTGTACCTGGCTAGTTGCATCGGACATTGGAGCACTCTGGGATAGATCCCAGAGGCCAATAACATCAAGTTGTGTCCTCACTACCCCAAATTCAACCCAGCAAGGTCGATTTTAGCGCTACTCCCCTCACTGGGGAGGAGTACAGAAGTCGATTTTAAGAGCCCCTTAGGTCAACGGAACGGGGTTGCTCGTGTAGACGCATTCCTTATAACATCAACCTAACGAGGCTAAATTCGACCTTACCCTGTAGTGTAGACCAGGGCTTACTGGCGGTTACAATGGCAAGCTAACCATTAGTCACAGGTTGTGTATACACGAGCACACACACACACACACACACACAATGTGAATATGGCCCTAATCCAACGCAGCCACTTAGGCACGTGCATAACTTTAAGCAGGCAAGTAGTGTCACTGAGGCTACTCATTTGCTTAAAGTTATTCATATGCTTAAATGTTGTGTTGATGCAGGGCCTATTTGAATCAATTAGGATATATGTTTGGTAATTTCCGTAGGAAATCACATGCCAAAAAAAATTCTGCATATACTTTTAATTGACTAACTTTTAAAAAAAAATATGTAGCTCAAATTCATCAGATGCTTTCAATGTACACTAAACATTAGCTACCTTCACAACACTTCTGCAAGGTAAGTGTTTACATATGTAAACAGAGAGTGTGTGTTTAAGTGACTGACCTTGGAGGTCTCAGTGAAAATCAGGAGCAAAACTAGAAACACCATCCTGTGGCTTCAGTTTCCCTGGTCTAACCACTAGACTAAGCTTTCTTCCAGTGTCATGTTTTCCATTTAAGTTACAATTATTAATGAAAGCAGAGTACGTGCTAAACATTTACAGCAATGCTGTCCATACTATGCTAAAGAACCAGTCACAGTATTTAAATTTTGGCAGGAATACACGTGAGGACGGAGAGTTCTTGGTATAATTAGCTTGGCAAAGTCCCAAAGCTACTTCATTAGTCATACACCTAAAATGATAATGCAGTCTGAATGCCTGTCATCATGCACAACCATTCAGCTCTGGCAAAGCACACGTCCAATCCTTGTTTTTCTTTTCTGAAAAGAAAACTTGTAAAGCTTTCCAATAGCCACAGATGGTGTGTGTTCTGTTTGACGAGACACACACTTCCTATTTTATCATCATAGAGCATTTACAAACAGTACATGTGTAGAAGCCAATTCCTTGTATTAATTTCCAGTAATAATTATAATAGGGGTGCGTGTGTGCAAATGTGTATGTGTGCGATGTGACAGGAGGGAAGAGGAAGAAGCAAATATTACTGAGGACAGTACTGGAAAGTTACAAGTGGCAAGATTAGATAAACTGCTGCTAGGATTGTTTGGGATGCTTCATTAAGAACTATGTATTCCAGATTGAGTCAAAACTGAGTAAAAACATAAGGATTTGGTTGTTTAAGGGTCCCAAAGGTGCAAACACAAAAGGCACATTTCCTGCCCTAAAGAGCTTACACTCAAAGGACCAGATTTTCCAAAAGTAACTAGTGATCTTGGAGCCTGAATTTTTGTGTGCCCAACTTGAGATATGTGAGCAATCACCCTCAGAAAATCAGGCCCTTTTAAGGTGTCTCAAGTTGGTCAACCAGAAAATAAGGCAACAAGATCACAAGTGACTTCTGAGAATTTGGGGCTAAAACCATTGCTGGAGGGAAAAGGAAAAGGGACTAGGTTTGAGATTACAGAGATGCGTCACAATACCACATAAGCACTGCATCCCAGCCCATCTGTGCTATGAAGATTTTAATGACTGAGCCCCTTCCCACAGGCAATACACAATTAAGACTGATTTCAATTAGAGCAGCATGCTAGCAGGGGCTGCAGAAGGAAGCCCATTGCACATGCCTTGGTTAGTGATCAGATCCTCAAGGCTGGCCCTGCTTTGCTTTGTTTTCTTTTAAAAGGGAAGATTTGTTCTAGGAGGAAGCTCCATTACTTCTGTCTGTTCTCCCCTTTTCTGACTTAGTTCCCTTATTTTATGGTGAGTGAATACTTATTTTCTCCTGCTGCTTCTCCCCTCCTTTTATCCTACTGCTTTCTACCCCTGTAGAGGTACCAGAATTGCAGTTTGGCGGATGGATTCTTGTTTGATGATGGGACAATTCTGTCTTACCTGTAAAAGGGTTTTCTTGGCTCTGCCAAAACACTGAGGTAATGTGGAGGTTCTTGTTTCAGATTTGGAAGTTTTCTAGGGTCTGGGAGTGCCTGTAAGCTCTTGAAGGGGCTGGGCTGGGCACCAAAGAAGGAAATGGCAGCCTCCTCATAAGGCAGCCTCCTCATTTGCATGGGGACAGGACCAGACCAAGAGTAGCCATGCATTGGCAGAGGAATTCCCCGTGTCCAAGTAATACAAAATTGCCCCAATTTAGAAGTATTCTGTATACTGTGGACTATCCAGACACACCTAGAGCTGAAAACAAAATTGTGCAGAAATGCTCGCTTTTGGACCACAACCTGAAGGCAGTGGCGAGCACACTGGCCTGGGATGTGGGAGAGTCACAGTCATGTCTGTGCTCCGCCTGATGCACAGCAGAATTTTTCATCCCAGATCACTCTGGATCAGGCAGAACAGAGTTTTGAACCTGGCTCTCCCACATCCCAGGTGATTTCTCCCCCCTTCTTCTCCCCCTTTCCCCCAAAACATTTCAGCTAAATGTAGTTACACTGAAAATATTCTGGCCATCTCTAGCTGCACCATTTTTAAAGGCAGTTTAAGTTTTCTGGTTGTACAAGCACAAAGACACAAGGCTCATAACTAGCCAGCCTCCAGTGCTATTTGTCAGAAAGAAAATAGAGGTCAGCTGACCAAAACTGATAGCTTCTTTGACTGTGTGGCAGATGTCTATCGGGGAAAGCCCCTGGGACAACAGGATGCATTTTATCTGACTGCTGGATACGAAATTCTTGTGGGCAGTTCCTCACCTGATATGAATTTTATGGCACCATTGATTTCTGATTACCAGCAGGGTCATCTTGTTCTTTTATGAATTCCATACAGCTCTATAAAATACAGTGGTGCATACATTTACACAGAAACCCTATATAGTACTTAGGCTACTGTATTTCCTTTGGAAATCCTGTGGCTTTTCAATAGAACAAGTGTGATTCTTCTCTCTAACAGAAACAATAATTGATCCCATCAAATACATGATTAGATGAATTTGTATAACCACGTTTTATATTTATATATTTTTATGCCAAAAATTGTCTAAAATATTCTGAGATATCATCACAAATTAATCACATATTTAATCTTGCTTAAGTATGCACAGACTAATAGAATTGTAATAGAAACATGTTACTACATGGTATTTTTCACACTGGGATTAAGGGGAAAAAAATTAATGCTCATTTCTGAATCTTGAATTAAACAGAAGAGTCTCAAATACCCCACAACACAAAAACTAAAAGAAGCCAGATTTAGGGTCAGTTATTACAGAGTAGTTATGATATAACCTTGTCATGCCATATAACATGCTAATATTATTCAGTATGTAGATATTATTATAATAGTGTAAATAGTTTTTAGCAAAGCTCTTGTCTACTTGGAATACTATTTTAAAATGAGAAAAGTATTGTTTGTTTTACCTTCCTCTAACCAGAGATTGATCTGAACCAGAGCCAGACTTTCCCTACCCCAGAGCTTAAATATCATGGGCTGGCTACTCTCAGAACAGAGAGGGGCTGATCCAGCTTCTCCTTGCTGAGTAAGATGAATCTATTGAGCAAAAGATTATTCACATTGGTTCCCTACCTGAGAGCTATGACCCCCAAGGGTGGAAGAATAGACCCAGTCCCCTTTCCTACCATTAGGGGAAAGAGGTGGAAACTTTGAAAGGGCCTCACCCTGGAAATGATTTCTCTCTTTCAGATCTCTCTCAGAAGGAAGTGGAGCATGACAAACTGTGGAACCAAGCGACAAGTGGGAGCAAAGCCAGGAAACAAAAGCTGAAAAGTTGCTGGAGGGGCCACATGATGATTTTTGAGCAGGCTACAGGAAGCTGAGGAGTGCCTTGCAAAGCAGGAAGCCTACCACCCCACAAGCAAAAACGGAGGAGCTACATGGGGGACGAGGTGTGAGTGGCTGACACTGTAGCAAGATTCAGGTCAGTGCAGAACTTGTGGAAAGTAGCAGGGGCTGAACGGAGATCCTGCAGCCAGAGGGCTGAGCAGAGGGGGGTCTAAAAAGAAATCTTAGGGACACAGAGCCAGCCCAGGCTTCCTATAAAATAAAATAAAAGTTAGTGTGCTCTGATGGGGGCAGGACCCAAGAGAAGGGGTTACCATCCTTTTAAAGGGCAATTATATACACCCCAGGATGAGTGGGGCTGGGGGGGGGGTTAAGCCTAATTGCCACCACAATTTCAGCAATCTGCTAGCAGTTCTGCAGGAAGCTCTGCCGCAACAGAGGACAGACAGAGGAGGGGGCTCCCCCAAGAAGACACACCACAAATACTGGCCAGAAAGCCTGCAGGTTACATAATTATCTAAACAAAATGGATGGGAGAGTGCACCCCAAGACTTGAGGAGCCCTAACCCCTCTAGGAGATTGCTCCCAGGCGCTAGGCTGGGAATTGCTACATTTGCCTTGAATGTACCTGCTTAAGTAGCTGAACCTAGGTGTTTACAGCCTTTTACCTTTCCTGCCAGCCCTAGTAAAATATCCCTTCACTTTAGCTGTATGTCTGAGTGGTTCCTGGGACCCACAAGGATTAGAGCCTATGGGGCCTAGCAGCTGAAGTGCCTTCAGAGCTTGCCACCAACTCATGGTACCGCTGATCCATGAGTGAGTGGCGCAAGAGGTTCGCTATGGCACTGAGCAGTCCTAGTAATGATATTGTTAAACCTGGTTGGATCCTGTTTCTCTCAGAATGGCTCCAGTCAAGTTCTGCTTCTTCCCTCTATTAGGCAACCCAAATCCAATCAAATTTACTCCTATTAAGGTAAGAGAAACCAGACAGCCCTCTCGACAGCAGAGTGCTCCTCACCAAACAAGAACCATACGCAGTCCCCACAGGCACAGTACACTCCCAAGTGCTTTGCAACAGAAAGGCCTCAACTTCTTGCGGCCCTTTGTAACTTATGGTGACCCATTTTGCTAACAAGTTCTACCCAAACATGGACTCCAGGGAAGAGGAAACAAAGTAGCCCATTTACAAGTGTTTTGGCTGAAATGATGACAAAGAAATTTCAATGTGCAGATTGCAGATTGACGAACATTGTGCAGATTGACGAACATTCTGTTTGGCTCCTCCTTTTCCCTCTCAGACAGATATAATGTCTCCTATAGCCCCAAAACATGGGGAGTGCAGCAACTGCAGCACACATGGAGAAGATGCAGAGTCTGTTCCCCTCAGCCTGGCCAGCTCCGCTCGCTGGAAAGAGGGTTAGAGAAGTGACCCCAATTTTGCCTCAACCCTCTAAGTCAGCTTTGCAGAGGCTAGCGCCTGCCACAACTCCAGCACTACTCCCCAGTTGCCCTTGCTCACATAAGCAGCTCCACTGAAGTAAATATAACTACTTGTTGAAGAGTTTACAAGATTAGGCCCTACACGTGCCTGCCATATTTGTATTCTTTCAGCAGGTCTGTTCCTTTAACAGCACCATTAGTATTGTATTACAGAGGGAATTCCTTTTTGTTTATTAGATCTTTGCTTTGGTATGAAGATCAGTTGTCGACTGCACAATAACTTTTGGTGCACCCACTTAAAAACACTTTCTTGGCTTTCTCCAGAAATACATATTTTGGTTTGTGCATGGGGATGTTATTTGGGAGGAATTCCTCATTCTTCACCACAGCCTCCAAAGCCTTACATCATAAGAACAAGGGCCTTCTACCTGAGGAGGACTGGAGTCTGTCCACAGAACTTCTGCTTTGCAGGAGGGTGGAGGGATGTCACTTGAGAACACCACAGGGTAGGCACAAGCCTCCCAACAGACTAATTTTGCTATTTGCTCTGTGCGGCTTTCACAGTACTCTCAAACAGTCTACCCCAGGAAGCTAAGAACAAAGCTTGGGACCCACAGACAACTTGCACAGACGTGAATTGAGTAACCACTCACTTAGTGGCCTGACCAGGAAAATATATTCCCATATTCAATCTATGCCATCAAGCTGTAGTTGCTCATGTGGGTACTACTAACAAACAGAATTCCAGTTCTTCCACTTGCCAAGTTACAATGCTGTCCTGCAATTATTCTTGAAGCCAGTGGTCTCTGGTGAAAGTTTCTGCCCAGGAGTGATTGGTGTCCTATTGTGCCTTTAAAAGCATGACATGATACAGTGAAGTTATTGAAAAGGGATCCTGAATACATCTATATACCATATGTGCCTGCATTCATCTTGGGAAAAGCACTTTAAAAAAATTTGGATTTAAGTTCAAAAAGGTAATGGATGATGGCTTTTTTATTCCCCTATATCGACCATCATGTCTTCCACAATTTCTGCCAGCATTCGACACGTTTATTCTCTTCCTTTCTCTACTCACATTTTCTCAGCACTCGATTATTTTTTCTTATTATGCTTTTCCTCTCTCTCAACGAAACAATGTACAGAAGGCTTAAAATGCTAGAGTGGCAGGGGAAGCCATTTCAGTCACAATCTTACTTCTAGCTCATTCTGTCACCATTAAAAAACCCCCAAATGTCTTGGTTTACAAGATCTATCCAATTTGTGGCTCGCAGCCCCCTTGATGTTCAACTTCCGTCAGCATTTGGAGTGTTTGCCACAAGTCTCTGGAGCAGCACATCAGCTTCTACACAGCATGTTTATTGATGAGAGGATTAAAAATATGCTGCCAAATCTCCTCCACCACAGATCTGGCGGAATATTTTTAACCCTTTCTTCCCCTTCAGACTTCCCTTTGAACACCGGTCCTGTGAAAAAAGAAGCCCTGCTGGTTATCGTGAAGTCACCCCTTCCTCCCCTCCCCCACCTTGCAAAGTAAATGCTTCTCCTGCTACATACACATGCACACTCATTGGGATGGCACCTGCAGGATCATATTGCTGTGGTAGAGGCTGGCAGCCACGGAGCCCCTGGGCCCAGGTTTGCAGCAGCTAAGTGACCTGGAACATTTCCATGATTGCTGCCATTTTTTGCTCCAGAATTAATTTTTAATTAAAAAAAAAGATTTCTAAGCACTTCTGTCTGCAAAAGTAAAAAGAACTTTGAAGTATGAATACACTGTCAGCAGTGCAGTGAGGTCAGCTGGAGTATGCAGAGACCCTGACACAATGGGTCAAATGCTTAGCTGATGTAAATCAGCTTAGTTCCATTGATTTCAGCTGAGGATCTGGCCCAAAAGCTCTAAGAAAGTTGTGGTGTGTTTTCATTCACCTTCAGCAATGCTAGCAGTGAAGGACAAGCATGACAGTGAAATGGCAACATTAAGCTGCAAGTGGCATCTTATTTTGGCTTCTCGAGCGCGAAGAGCTTGGTTTGTGGTTGGAATTTGGGAGAGTACCACCACTGATTATTTCCTAATCTAACCCATGTCTTCATGCACTCTGCATCCATGGCCAGCAATGACTCATAAGGTTGCTCTACATTACACAGTTGTATAGAAGCTGTGGTCAGAATGGTAATTCTGTGACCCTAACAGCATCCCAGTGCAAGAGGGCAAGATGCTCACTGGTATCTGGTAGTAAGTTTCAGCTGGTCTAACACATTCAGTGTGCCCCAACTCACTAATGTTGTACCCGGTATCTAGATGGTGTCATGTAAGATATCAATAGAAAGCAAATAACATACTGATCATTACTATTATTGTGTGGTGTGGGATATGTACAGAGAACAAATTCAAGATTACAAACGTGTTGGAAATTATGTTATCAAAGGGGGTCTGCCAGGCAGGGCTAAAGTTACTCCACCCTAGACAAAGGAATGTGGTTCTGCCACATGGAAGGTATTTGCAAGGTTCATTAAACGACAATGGGAAGACAATTTACATAGAAGGTTAACAAAACCATCAAGCCTACAAAGGAAGGAGACAACTGCTGAGCATCACAGCAGGGGGAGGAGATTGCAGGAAATAGATCAATTTGCATTTTAGCAAACATCGGGGCGGGGAGGGGGGGAACCAGCATGGAACTTTCTGTGCCAGAAGACTCCATGTTGCCTTCTCACAGCATGAATGAACTTTACTTTGGGGAAGGGGAGGGAACCTTCAGAAAAATCCATTTCAGAGAATATGAAAGAGAGAGGCAAAGAACCCCTAGTTATCTTTCGCCTAAGGAATCAAGCACTTTGGACTTGGTGGGAGATCCTGACTGCAGGGGTGGTCAGGCATCTTGCTGGGAGGCAGATTGGTAAGGACATTGCCTTCAACAAGGCTGTAGCTTGTTTTGTTAAGTGTTAGCTCTAGAAAGCATTTTTCACTTTTAGTTGCTTGTAACCATTTCTAACTCCATCCTTTATACTTGAACTCACTTAAAATCCTATCTCCTTTTGTTAATAAACTTGTTTTGCTTTTAATCTAAACCAACCAAGTGCTGTGTTTGATTTAAAGTGAATGGTAACTCCAGTTAATGGGGCAAAATGCTGGGTATTGTATCTTGAAAGGAACAAACAAACCTTCATCTCTCTGAATTGTCCAAGACAGTGCTGGTTTGGGAAAATCTGGGACTGGAGGATGCTGGGGTTATCTTGCCAGGTGTAACCAAGGCTAGTGGAGGCCAGAGTATGGCAATGCTTTAACAAGCAGGCTGCTGGAGTCAGAGCTGCTTGACACACAGATGCTCGGTGCGTGCTTGTCTGCTGGCTGGAAATGACCAGACAAGACAGCTACAGCAGTGGAGCATTTTCAGGCATTTGGGGTTACAGGGCAGGCAGTGGGACAACCACTCACTAGTCTGGACTGCATCCCAGAATGTCACAGATTCTTCACAATTACATCCAGCTAACTCGATTTTTCACAATCTGAAACATTTTGTAGTGAAGACAATCCCCGCAGAGGGCAGGATGCAAGCATCTTGTAGTCCTGAAAATATATCCCCTGTTCACTCAAGGAGCCAGGCTAGGAGGAGAGATGCCAGGCTGAAAGTCTCCCATATTTTCTGGCTTATGAGGGTGGCTGGTAGACCTTGAACCATTGTTGCCAGGAGCCAGGTCCAAGAGCATTTGCCTGTGGAGACTCAGAACTCGGTATGTGCCACTGGAATCCCATTCCCAAGAGTAAGTGTACGACAGAAATGGTTGTTCAGTAACATGTAAACAGACAGGGTACGCAGAGGGTAGCTGCTGTTGGAAGATATTGACCCATTCTCAGGTTTCAGTCCAGACCTGGTTTAAGCAGCTGCAACTACATTGCCGTCAATGGAACTGCACTCTCTTACAGGGCCTAAAGTTTGACCTTCACTCTCAACTTAATAGAACTGCATCGGAATATGTCTGTGCAGACTGACTTTCCAGAGCCATGTTCAGATTAGCCAGCTGGGCCTTTGCGTATAACTGTGTATTAACACACAATGATGAACAGCTGGGACCTCAGCCCTGAAAAACAAGACCATCTAGAACATCCAATAATTACAGTACATTTAACAAGCACCTATTAAACAATTCCACAGTACATTCACTCATCCCTTTTCTATTCATGATTATGAAATGTCAAAGAGTTAAAACTCACCACAACTTTGGAGAAGCTGTTCTAATTAAATGTACCACTGATCAAGTGATCAATAAGGGAGTGAGAATCAAACAAAGTGCCTTATAATTAGATCCCACGGTATACTGCTTTGATGTGGGGTGTCGTTGTTTTGCTCCAGCCCGATGTACTGTAGAATGAGAAAAAATTCATTTGGCTGTTTTCCAGCCAGCAACAACTGCCTCATTCCTGCTAGGAAATAAACAAAGATGGGGGAAAAAATTAACTGATTTGGTTGGCCGATAGAAATTATAACTGTGTTGAAGGTATCTTGAGGCATTTCTCTGGGAAATGTGAAACATTTTTAGTAGTGTCTAGTGGCAAACAAGAAGAAGTACATTTGAAAAATTAAATTTCAGCAGTAGCTGTGCTGTTCGACCAGCTGCCAAATAAAAAAAATGACCATATGCTGTCTGCATCAGTGAACAGTTTGAATCACTTTTGTTTTCCCCAAATGTTTTTTTTAAATGAAAGACTATATGCTGTTCAAATACACAATTACTCTATTGCACTTCACTTCATCCATACAAGCTATTAGATCTAGAACAGAAATATATACATTCATAAAAAACAAGAGGGACAGGAGTTGGAATACCCCAGTCTCCTCAATATTAGACAGAAGCATCATACAAGTCCACAGAAGAATTACAGAGAACTATTTGATTTAATGGGCAATAAAGATACAGTATGCCAATTTCAGTATTGCCAACCCTAAGCATTCAAAAACAATGAGTCAGGCAGCCCAAAAATGATGAGATTTTTTTAAAATGTCATGATTTTAAAGCAAAATTTCTGGGTTCTTTTTATTTGCCTTCTGGATTTTGGGTTGTTAGGGTTTGGTGTTTTCAAACTTTGCTATGCAATCCTGAAGGCTAGAAACTTTGTTTAAAAAAGCTAAGATTTGCACAAGTAACAAGACTGTAGCAATTAAGGCTTTAAAAAAAATAAATCATGAGTTGACAACACCGTTAGAGCAGAGTGTGCTTCCAACATGTCAAGTGCTATTCTGTTTAGGTATTATTATTTATTTTTAGGTTCCCCAGGCACCTGAGGTAAGGAGTTTTTAATGAGCTCTTAGGCCTCTGTCTGTTTTGACTTGTGACGTGTCCAACCCCTCAGAGGAAGAGTGAGGGGAAGGGGGTTATGTGCTGTGGATACAGAAAGGGAGGACGTTACTTTAAGGTGCCTATGGTGATGCAGTGGCCCCTGTCCCAATAAAGAGGGTATATCTGAGGTCCTCAATCAAGAGCCAGTGGAACAGTATACCCAGGAAGATGTCTGATGGGGCTAAGGAAGTCTCCAGAGACAACAGACATCTTCTGTGGTGGATCTATTGGTGGAATATTGCCCAGACAGAGTCCAGGTTGAGGTTGAAGACAAAACAGCTTGTATAAACTACATGCTTTATGTTGCCGTAGTTTGTTTTTAAGTCCAAAGAAAGGGAGAACAGCAGCAGAGATGAGGCATGGTTATGTTTGAATGATCTGTGTTAGTTAGTTTCTGCACATGTGCAGGGAACAGAGCAGAGGAGCTTGTCTGGAAAGGCTCAGAAACATCCAGAAGAGTTATGGTAGATTTTTTTTTCCTGTTTGACAAGTTTTAGAAAAAGAATCCCAGGATTTTGCTTCCTGTGTGTTTTCGACTTGCTTCCTCATGGTCCATGATGCCAGCGGAAGTTGTCAGCACTATGTACCCAAACTGACGTGAAGGCAAAAGGTTGTTCTGCCACTTTTCCAGGTCCTTCAACTGAACATCAAATCTGGGACTGATCACACCACACTTGTTCGGACTGCCTGTGAAATTAACAACAATTTTCCCAGCTCTGTGATCGTCAATGATCTCAAATTCACCAATGTAAGTATGCTTCATCATCACAGGACGATTATTTTAGAGCACAGTCTAATGAGAACTTGACATTATCCATGTTTCTCTGCATTGTTGATGCTCTAGGGCATCGTCCAGAACATTCATGCGCACCATGATTCTGGTGCAGCAAGATAGTAGGCATGCTCAATGAAGTTCTCTTGAAACTGCAAAGAAACCACTATTGTGTGGGCAGGAAGTTCCGCCTGACAGCTGAGCCAATCAGAACTCAAGGTGTGAGGATTATAAATATTGGAGCTAGAGAGCTATAGGGGACCTGGTAGAAGAATAGCAATGCAAGGCCAGGAGAGGCATTTACTCCAGGCTTGGTCTAAAAACCTGTTACACTTTAGCTATAGATAACCTATCTGACCATACAAGCTGAGGACAGCAAATCACCTATCAACAAAGGACACTGCCTGCTATAAGGAGCCACCAGATTTGTTTGCTGATAAGGCAGAAGTGCTTGAATTTTGGACTGAGATGCTGCAGTTAAGAATCCAGTTGACACACCCAACATTTTAGGGCACATTGCGGACCGAAAAATCATCCCTGAAAGTTTAGAGGGGGAAGGAACGAGTTTATGCGGTATGTGCGAACGTACAGAAGCGTGACTGCTGTGCTGAAACCTCACATTGTAATGCAGCTGGTACAAACCAAACTTTCATTCCATGAGCATGTATGGCAGTGGCAGAAGAAGAATTTGTGGAAGTCTCAATGGGAAGAACACTGGCAGATTTACTGCCTAATAGCTGTTGTTTTAAAAGTGTTTGAAGTGTGTTAAGACATATTTCAAACACTGTTTAAGATGCTTTTGTTGTATTAAATGTATTTGTTTACTGAGGGGAAAGATGATCCAACAGTTAGGGCACAAGCCTAGGACTTGGGACACCTGGGTTCAAGTCTCTGTTCTGCAACAGACTGGCTGTGACCTTCGACAAGTCACTTAGACTCTCTGTACCTCAGTTCCCTATGAAGATAATAGCACTTCCCTACCTACCTCAGTGTCTTGTGAGGATAAATGTAGTAAACATTGTAAGGTGCTCGGATACTACAGTAACGGGATCTATATAAATACCTAGCGAGAGAGATTTTAAAAAAGACCAAGCAGTTGTGTGCTTCTGGAAGCTGTTCCTAACACCTAAATGCAGGATTTTGAATACAGTAGCCCCAGGTTTGATGCTACATAATGCTTTCTGAATTGTCTTGAATAGACAGAACTCTGGCCTGCACTTTAACAAAGAGTTAAGCTGTCATGCAAGAAAGGGGAGTGTAATAATAGTGTTACATAACTTCATCCTATGTCAATTATTACACTTACAGCCTTGCACTCTCCTTTTTCCATACAGTGATATTTGTGAGGCAGAGAGAGGTAGTAGAGACAGTGACAAGGAAGACCTTTCATTCTGACCCGGCCTGTCGGCATTATGAAAGTAATTACATTGCCAAGAATAGAAATATGGCTAGTTCTGTGAATAGGGATCTTCAGCTGTGATTATAGACACAGGTGGGTGGGGAAACAGGGTTAAGAAAAGCTCCACCTCTTCAGTGCACCAGCTAACATTGCTGTACCAGAGCAGAGGAAAAAGTACAGTTGACCACTGATATAGACCAATTGTACTGGCATACACCAGTAGGACCTTTCTTCTGAAACAAGCGGGGTACAGAAGGAGATTGAACAGGGAGGGAATTGTGACTGTGTGTAACATGCCCCTCTCTTTTCTGCTTCTGAGGCAGTGCAGATGCATACCATTCCTTACTCAGGGCAGAGAATAAATTTATAGTCTAGCCCCAAAACATGTACAGCTTGGCAAAAAGTTGTCTCCTGAACACACTTCCTGCACTAGGAAGGTGGCTCTGGAAATCAGTGGCTGATGGACATGTAGAATTAAGCAATAGAACTGAACACAGAAGACTGGAGTCCTTTTTTCAACTAAAAAGCATCAGTGAGACAGGAGATGAGGTTCATGGGTTAAGAACATTACCTTGAAGTCTTTTATTCTCTTTCACAAAGCACATAAGAGATGAGAAATGGGGAAATGTCAAAACTCCTCTTTTAAAAGCATTTTTATCTAAAGAAGGATCCCAGAGAATGAGAGGAAAACTGGGGAGAACAGCACTTGCACGGTGACTTTTAAGTGTTTTCTCTTTTCAGACTGTGCCCAAGACAGACTTTTTCCCTTCAAGATTTACTTTATGTAATCTGATTGAGGGCTCTCAGGAATAGAGCAAGAGACAGCTTGAATTCTGCATCTAAATGCAAACCCAGTGTCCAGCTGCTCTCCCTCTGAGCCTCAAGGGAGAAGGAAGGGCAGGGGGGATGGAAGGTCATAGCTCCAGCCCATAAGCAGCCTGATCCAGAGCCCTATAGAAACAATGGAAAAGACTCCCCTTGACTTGAATGGATTTTGGAGCTGCCCCAGGGAGGGCCAAGCATGCTATAGTGAACAAGAGATGGAAAGAAAAATTACATAATTACTTGTATTATCATAGTGCCTAGGAATCCACCTCCCATGCCCTGGGGGGAGGAATTATGGCATCCTGAGGCCCCCCTGAAGTAGTGCAACTCTATGCCACCCCAGCTCATGCTTTGGGTCTTAAAATGCACAGTTTTCATGCATGGAATTACTAGACTTTTAGTACAATTTTTACTCTAAAAAAATATCTGTTGGCTGAGTTGTTACTGTCATACAAATCTACTTGAGTGGCTGCTGCATGCATCTTCCTTTGTGTGGATGTGCTCTGATTTAATTTGCATTCAAAGCCAAGAGAAACTGTTACATTTTCTACAGTTGAAAATTATGAAGTGCCTGAAACCAGGGCAAACATATTGGCCTTGCAGTATCAAACCTTTTGTTTAACATCAGACCTTCAACTGACAGTGTTCCAAATGGGGGATAGTCATCAGCCTAAAGAAGCATCTCCCCACCCTCTCTGAAAAGTTCTGGTCATGGCCGGAGAGTTTAAATTGAACAGCATGATCCAGCCAAACAAACCTGACAGCAAACAGAACCACATAAGGTAAGATTGATCTATACTAGACTGGAACTACCCAATACAATAATACATTTCCTATCAAACCTCCTCCAACTGAAACTGTGCCGATGCTGCCAAGTTTAGTCAACATATGAGGGAACTTTTGTACAAGCAGAGTACTTAGCTCTCACCAGCAAGCCTCCTTCCCTTCCCTCAGCAAGCCTTGTATCCACCTCTTCAATGCCCCAAGCTTACCTATGCTAGATTTAATTATTTGGGGATGGAGAACAGCCTCCCCTGTCCTCTACACTCTGGGTGCTGGATGGTGCCAAACAGCATATTAGGGTGCCGAGATACCTCTCTAATATTCAAGAGGAGGGACCAGGTCACCAACCACTGCTACCTACCACATTTCTCTGGGGGGGGGGGGAAAGCAGGAAGTAATGAACTAAAAGTTTTACCAGCTAACATTAAGGGATTGTACTGGATTGAGGAATTAATCACATTAAATCATTTTAAACAAGATTATGGTATTTAAGGAAAGAAGAGGCTTTGACACATTGTCTTACTCACTTGGGGCTTGATTGTGCTTTGTAGTCAGAGCCCACCATGAGAACATCACCACTCAGCATGCCTTGTTGGAGTATAAAAGATAGCTGGTAATTATTAAAGTTGGGAAAATTACACAACCACCCACCCAGATTTTATTCTTTAAGAAATTGCTTTATACTTACACAGGGAGACCTGTTTTTCCACAGAAAAGAGTTTTAAAAGTTATGGAGAGAGACTAAAGGAAAAAAAAATCTTTCAGCGTTTGCAAGAGGAGTACACACTGAATTCACTGACATGTTAGAACTAAAGCCATTCTAATTGTTTCACACCAAGCAAGGTATAGGGGAGACCAGTTAATGGCCTCCTGGATGATATTTTATACCTCTATATTGAGTTAATCACTTATACCCAAAGGCCTGATTATGTTTCAAGTGACAACTATAACTGAACTGGGAAACATTAAAGATGAAATATCCCAAATGGCAGTACCTGTAATTTTTGCTAGTTTGCCTTCCATGATGGAAAAGATAGGGTACTTGTATTTTTACTAAGTCATTTTATTTGCTTTTAAAGAATTTGAGGTTTCGCTATACTCAGGCTAGGAATTTGGGAAATCTGAAAGGGTCATCCACAAAGATCTAGGATGTACCAGCTGGGCCCTGAAAAGAAAGTTGTTTTAAAAAATCTGGGTGTGGCACTCAGATCTACTATGCCTGGGATTTATGTAGTTGTTTCCATACAGAATGTACTCACAGGTGGTTAACCTTGCTTATAGTCAGATCCAGGACCAATTGACCTTAATTATATGAAAGAAATTTGCAGTCCCAAAACCAATAGATTGCAAGAATCACATTCTTCTGATCACATTAAGATTTCATACAGTGGAGATAGATTAGTCTTAATAATAATGTAGGTTTCTCAGAGCCATGCTATTCACTAGCCATGTATTACATTTCCAGGCATTTCTCAGTTTCAGATCATGAATTTTTAATCTTACTGCATCATTTGAAAATTCAAAGAAAGGCATTGCTGAAATCCAATTTGAACAATTAGTCCTCCTTGCAAATTGCTGCTTTAAAATGTTTTAGATTGCTCATTTTTAAAGACTTATGCACAAAAAAGCAAAAATCTAAACACAGGAAATAACTTACTAGGAATTTTGGGTGGTGAGCAATGAATCTAATTACCCTTATCTTTCACAGAAGACAAATATTCTTCTCGAGTCTGGCCCCGCTAATTCAGAAGTTCTACTGAAATTAATAGGAATTTTGCCATTGATTAGGGTCCTATCCAAAGCCTACTGAACTCACTAGGAGTTCTGCCATGACCTCAGTGGGCTATGAATCGGGAACAGGACTGGGCCCAAGGTAAGTACTGTAATTTTTTATTCCCTCAACTGACTGGAATGGTAATGACTTCTGGGTAAACAGACATAAATGTCTTCTCTTCAAATGACCACATTTCTCTATAATTTGCTTTTCCAGATTTCATCAAGTAAGAGTTAGTTATTGGGGAACACATCCATTGATAGAAACATATATAATATCATGAGAGAACCTAATTCTTTACTTGTCCATTCAGAGTTATGGAGCTCATTTCTCTTTGCATGCATCTCCTCTAGGCTGATTTAGCCTCTAAATATTTTTGATTTGTATCAGTGTGACAAACTGTGCCTCAGAAACATTCTTTTGTTTAACCAGTTATTCTTCTGCCAAGAATAATAATCTTCTTCCTCATTTTAAAACAAATAGTTTGTCACACCTATAAATAACTATTACAAATACTGATAATGTACTACTAAGATACTTGAATATTAGCAAAGAATTACCTAGTTTAATAAACACTGTTAAATAATACATAGTCTATTGATTTTCCTTACAACTGAGCATTATTATTTAATTAGTATTGAAACAGTCATCCACAAGCAGTAAATTTGTTTGCCAATTAAGCACCAGTTTTACTGGACATTTACCAGTGTTACCATTATTGTGTCCTGATCCTGCAATCTTTATCCACTAGCACCAATCAGGGCCTTTGGGTATGTCTACATTGCATAGTAAACTCGAGCTCTGACTCCTCCCTTCCATCCAGGCATAAATCACTCTGACTTCAAAATGCAGGCATATGGACCCTGCCAGGGGTATAGGTATGAGCCCAAGCCCCCACTCTGACACAGGTTCAAGCCCAAGCATTTTGTAGTGTGGATGCTGCTCAACTCCTGGTTGCCAGACTCGGGCCTGGAGAGTCCACCAACGCTAGCCCACAATCCCGAGCTGATGTTTCCCAGTCCTGCCACCCCCAAACTTCCCATCTGAGTCTCAAGAACCAGAAGCAATCTCCTCTTCCAAATGAAGCTGCTTGGTGTTTAAATCTTCATTTCCACATGGACTGCTCAACTGGAAACATAGTTAATCCTCAAATGAGTGAGTTATAGCTAGCAGTAACCAGCAGTCCTGCTGGCTGGTCAGAGGAACACAGGTGGATCTTCCTTCACCTCTGGTGCAAAGTGAGCAAGATGTTCAACTTCAGCAAGAGCACAAGAAATTATCGTGCCTACAAAGCTATATCTGAGCAGCTGGCAGACCTGGGGGTCAACTGGACAGCAGAACAATGCAGAGAATGAATCAAGCAGCTCAACTCTGACTACCACAAAGCCAAGGATGCTAATGAGACGACTGAAAACTATCCATCTTCCTGCCTTTTTCACAAGGAATTCAACCAGGATCTGCAACCTTCAGCAAGCCCTGAGCCTGCAGCAGGGCATGACTATCTGTTGAGCAGGGACAGGGCTCTGATTACCCCATGACAAGCAGAGCAAGAGGAGAGCCAGCCAGCAGATGAAGGGCAAGAAGCGAGCCTAGTGCTGAGGCTGGTCACCATGGAGGCTATGCCGCCAGAGCAGCTGCAGCACATTCTGGGTCCATACTTGGAGGAGCTGTTTGGGGATGGTCCAGGGGAAGAGGAAGCACCACAGGAGCCAGCTAAGTTTCTGCTGCCATGTTTGTTGTTATTAATTGCTGGAAGAGAAGGATTTCTGACTTACAGCCATGGTTGGTTTTTAGTACAAGCCAGGTTTATAGTGTGCCTCTGTTCACATAATTTCCCTAGCACCATCCCCTCTGTTCACATTTCCCTAGCACCATCCCCTCCACCCCCACTCCTTGCACCCAGCACCATGTGGGATTCTAAATGGACACTGGGAACTGAGGGGGGGGGGAGTTAAACAAGCAGTTATCATGACATTTTTACTAGCTCCTGGCTGATTGTTAGAAATATAGGTTGAGACACTACAGTAATGAGCCTCACATATCCTTCCCTGCCAATACAGTACACCTTATAAATTGGCCAGACCCACGCTGTCTCAGACTGGTGGTAAACTGAGTGAAGAAAAAAAAAAAGCTGGCTGTAACAAGTCCAAACAAAACTGGAATGTGTATTTGGTCAATTGCTGGGTGAAAAAGGAGTCCAAATGACAGTGGAGGGTGCCTGTCTGTCCGTGTTCTGGGTCCCCATGGCTGGCAGTCAGTCGGGGCTGTCCATGAACACAGGATGCTTGAAAAAAGGCTGTACTATTTCTCCATGCTACATCAGCATCTTGTTGATTTTAGCATGATTTTTCACTCACTCCTGGCTGGTGATGAAAGCAGACTTCTCAGAGTAGGAACTCCAGATGGCCAGTTACATTCTGGGGCAGGGTGTACTTATTAGGGCCACTTCTGTAGCGCTTGATCCCCCTCCACTTAGCAGAAATGGATAGGTGTCCTCTGCTAGCCTTGAACAGAAGTTCACGCTTCTCTTCAGGGACCTCCAGAATATTCGTGTTCTCCAGAGCCTGCCCAGCCTGACAGGATTGTAAACCATAGCTAGCGACAGCTAGCTCAAACCACCTCATATGACCTGACTCCCTCTCCCCAGCAAAAATGGTGGGGATTTATAAATCATCTTAATTTAATTTTGTATGTGTATCTGACTATGGTGTGTGATGGCTTTCTATGCTGCTCCAGGGACTGTCTGAAGTGGCCAGTGTTTTTGTGTGTGAATTAAATAAAGCCTACTGATAAAATGTATCATCTTTAGAAATGGAATTAAAGCAGACCCCTTTAAAGAATAGAAAATGTAATTTTTTTTAATCATGGACTGACAGTTTACTCTTTCGTTTTCCTTTTAAGGCCCTTCCACTTCTGCAGGGCAAACACATGGCCCCAGGAGCCTGGGGGGGAGCAGACTCTCCAGCTACGAGCTAGGAGAAAGAGTTCAAGATGAGTTGATGGGAGAGATTCTTGATAAAACCAACCAGCAGGTTCAGTGCCAGAAGAACCAAATTGAATATAAGAAGGATAAGGATGCAAGAAAGAGGCTGCACGGCACGAGGAGAGACTGGCAACACAGTTCTTGGAGCAGGACCACAGGTTGTGGGTGAAAGAGTGCAGCAGAAAGAGCTGTTCAAGAGGTCATTTGTGCTCCTGGCCACCAGACTGCATGCTCCAGTACCTGCTTCACTTCCTGCTCCAGCCCCAGGGCCTGAGTCCCCTCCACATTATGTCTACATATAGGGAATGTGCACCTATGCCTACAGGCACGAGCAGCATTTGGAGCAGGGGGACATGTCACAGCCAGCATGCCAGTAGCCCCCTCCAAAAGGTGCCTTGGACAGGTCAAATGCCACCGCCAAAATGTCCACCAATGTCTCACAGATGCTCTGCCTGATTCCCAAAATAGGACTGACTGCATGACCTAGAGAAGTTTTTCCACCAGGTGGGATTCATATTGATAGCTCTAGCTTCTGGGAGGTTGGTGGGAGAATGTGGACCCAAAATGGGTCAGCTAGACGTGTTCGCAGGCGAAAACCACTCAAACCACTTCTGGTCATGTCCCATCGACAAGTCCTTCCACAGTCACTATGAACCAAAGCCTGGTGAGGGCACTAGGAATCCTGAGATATGATCAGATATGCCCCCAGAATCAGAAGGTCTGACTCAGGTCTGTGTGGTGCACCATGGATACATCAGCACACTTGTGAGGCCTGGTTTTATAATGTAGTATGGATGCTCAAGTGTTGTCTTAGAAACACCAAGTCTGTGTCCTGCAGACCTAGGTTTACTATGCAATGCAGACATAGCCTTGGAGACTAGCATAGGTGCTGGAACAGGTACTGCCATACCCTCTGGCTTGAAGTGGTTTCCATCATACACAGGGTTTACAGTTGGGGTCAATGGCTCTCAGTACCCCCACTATACAAATTGTTCCAGCACCCTTAGAGGCTAGTTACCTGTACAATGGATTATTGCTAGTGACTTGATCAGGATAACTAACTCCCTCAGACTTCTTATTTTGAGTTGAAGGCTGTAAGCCTTTTAGGTTTAACAGAAAAAACTTCAGAAGGTTCAAATTGGCAAGTAAAGGGCAGCAGGCAAGAATAATCTGACATTTTTGTGCACAAAAGAGATCAGACCTATTTCATCTCCACTAGAGTCCCGGGCATTCCAAAGTAAACTTTCTCATAGCGATCAGTGATAGCACTGCTCTCAACCCCTCCCCTTTTGGCTACCTGCTGGCATTCTCCACTTTATCCCAGTCTGTACTCTCATTCTCACCACCATAGGTTTTCATCATGCCTAGGTTACACCTAGCACTCCCTCTCCACTTTACACTTACACAACCTCGTCACATTTAACCATTCACTCCAGCTTTACGCAACACTCATGCTTGAGCTCTTCTTCCAAAATGCATCGCTCCACCCACCAGTACTTCTGAAAGCAGCAAAAATCCTGCTCCCTATGCCACAAGGGTGGTGTGTATTTGAGTTGTTCGGTCCCTCTTTGTGTAAGTTTGAATAGTTGATTCTCCTCCACCCTTTGCCTTGTGTTGTCATCAGTGGTGTGTAAAATACCACCACCATTTTGGAGCGGTAGCATTTTACATTCACTTTGCACAGATGACTGAACAAGACAGTGGAGAATCAGGCCTCTGGAGTTGGCCAGTTTGCCCCATCCTGGAATAGGCTACCATCCACCATATGCACTAGGTCCCATTATTCTCTTACTTACACCAGTTTAACTCCATTGACTTCTGTGCAGATGGCCCAGTTTTATACTGGAGAGAGAGAGGAGAGAGAGAGGACAGAATTGGTCCCAATGACTCTAAAACAATTTCATGCTCGGACTTTATGTTAACTTGGCCCTGTGGCAGAATAGGGACTGATTCTGATGTCTCTTTCACACATATAAATTAAAAATAACTGCATTGATTTCAATGGCCTTGTATGAGAGTAAAACCCAAGACAGACAGATCAGAACCAAGCCCACAGTCTGTAACAGAAGGAACAGGGAAAACAATTACCCCGCTTAAGTGTGTGATGTTTGTTTAATTAACGGGCTAAGGAGAACGAAGAAGGGGTGGAATTGAGGTGGAAATGACTAATTTATTTTTCTAGGCCCTCTCAAGTTTATCTGTCATCATGACTGGTCACAGTATGAATCGGATCCGTCTGTGATTTGGGTTTTTCTAGATCATTTTTTGAGCTTTGGCTGTTGTGTTTGGTTGTTGATGACAAGCTGAAATTTTCTGTGGAAAGCAGACACTTTTCATGAAAAATTTTGTTTAGCAAAAAACACAAATTTGCCATTGAAAACCAGTTTCTATAGAACGAATTTGACCAGCCCTGCAAAGCATGTATTGCCAGCCATTAATACTATCATAGGTCCCATTCCAGAATATACAGATTGTTCTCAACTCACTGAAGCTGACATTCACTCCAGGATTGGGTCCGCTTTGTGCACATTGCTGCATTTTGTTTGTCAGACAAGGTAGTTGAATCTGCAGTAGATCAATAGCTATCAAGTTGTCTAAGAAGTATTTACTGTGCCAGTCACACTCACACACAAGAAGAAGGGAATGTTTTTGTGAAGCACGACTAATACAATGTTTAGAATTTCATCATATAATATGATAAAGTACTAAGTCACTCTATCAGAGCCATGGCAGATGGGAAAGTAGAGGCCTCTGAGCCAGTGTGAAAATACAAGATGACTCTGACCTCAAACCCATTCCAGGGGATCTATGGGTTCCAGTTGCTGAATCCCCAATTATTTTCTGGGCAGGGAATGCAAATCTTGTCATCCCCAACAGAGAACTCAACCTAGCAAAAACGTATGCATGTGCTTCACTTTAAAGTGGTGCCCGAGTCCAAGGAACTACATAGATACTTAAAGTTAAGTACATGCTTAAATGCTTTGTTGGGTCACGGCCAGAATGATCTATAAAATATTTTGGAAGAAAGTTGTCCCTGTCCTCAGGTTGCTTCATGGGAAGAGGAATGGTTTGCTCCATGTTTGACTTCCACTAGGTGACCTAATGTTCCAGTGAAAATTGGCATCTGGCTGTGGTGCACAACAGAGAGTTCACACAGATGGGGAGAGGGCAATCCGAAACTTGCAGAGATGATTTACAGAGATAGCTGACAGAATGCTAAGACATCTAAAGAAAAGAAGAGCCATATGGCATTGTCAATTGTAATTAATATGTTACTGAGCCAGTACAATAGAACAATAGCTATCAAGTTGTCTAAGATGCGTTTGCTGTTCCAGTCACATACAGGAGGGAAGATAGGTTCAGTGAGGCACTTTCAATGCAAAATGTAGCATTTCACATTAAATACACTGCAGCAGCATCACTTCACTCCTCTGCATCAACATCTCCATCCATAACATGTCTGATATTGAATTATCTCATGGGTGCCGTAAGGACTAGTTAGGATTTGTAAAACACAGTACAGATCAAAAGTCCTATGTTTATGTTCTCATATCACAGTAAAGGGTGAATAGCAGCACCCAATCTACTTTCTCTCTGCCATTTGTTGTTCTGTATAATTTTATGGTGACCTTATGACATTCATTTGTTATGATCAGTTACCTAAGGGTCAAATCCTTCAGTCCTTATTCAGTTGCTATAGGGACAATACTTCCATTGTACCAAAAGGGTGAAATTCATCCCGGATACAAGCAGGCATGACTGCATTGACTTCAATTCAGCCACATTTGTTTTCACCCCAGTTTACTTTTGTTTATTTAGATTTATACAAATAGGAACCCTCTCATCTAGGTGCTCCTGCCAATGGGGCCTTTGCCTGACTAATGACTAAGGGTTATCACATCAATCCCTCAGCAGGAGAAAAGTTATTCTGGAACTTCTAGCTGGGGTCACTATGTAAAGCAGTGACTCATCATCCTTGCGAGTGGAATAGGACACCCATGGGCTCTGTGGATGAAGTAGAGTAAGGGACATGGTAGTTTTAGGACTCAATCCTAGGCCCCACTACAGCCCTTTGGAGCAGCACAAAGGGGCCATACAACTGGCTTATACAGCCAGCTGGGATTCCCTTGGTGAGTAATTCACAGGTGGTGTAAAGCTGGTATAACCGGCCTCTGTCACGTCTGCTCTGCTTCCAGCCTAGTGGGTGTGCAGAGGGAGAGCGCATGGCTGGATTGCACTGTGCTGCAGCCATTCCTGGCTAGCAGAGTGCTCCCTGGGGACTGTTGCACCCTTGGTGTACTTTAAAGCAGCTAACCAGGCCCACAGGATCAGAAAGCCACAACTGGTTCCCTGCTCCTCGCATCTAAACTAAGAGCAGTATAGAATTGTGCCCTACGCACGTATGGAGATGTCCTAGATTCACCAACAAATTAGGTAGGTAGAAACAGCACTGCTTCTTTATGTAACTGGGGTACAGTCACAGCAATGACTCAGTTTGTGGTGATAAGCTGTATGAGATCATCCACTTCAGAAGCTGTCACTCAATAATTTATTTAGTTACATTCAGGCTTGCATCATGTCTGCCAGTATAATTCATCTGCCCTAAAGCATGTCACACATACAAAGCCAAATTCTAAAAAGTCATAAAGGTGAGATGATCTCTCTCTTAAAAAAGGCACATTCAAAAAATGTTAGCCATTTAAGTGGTATAGTTATGGCATTCTTTAGACCTGAATCTCTTTTTTAAAAATTGTAAGAACTAATTAGCCAATAACCATCAAAAATATAGATACAATACAAATTCAAATTTAGGCAGTGATTGTACAAACACTTACTCAAATGCTTATTTTACACATGAGTAGTTCCACTCAAGCCAATGTGTTTTTCAAAGGCTCATAACACAGAAATGAAAACTGTTTTTCACTCCAATACTCCAAGACATTCACCCTTCTGTGCCAAGTTTAAACTTAAATGCCCCCAGCCACTCCTGCTACACTATAATTAATATAGTGAGCTACCTCTCTCTTGACTCTCAATAATAAGTAGAGTGGCAAGGAGAGAGGCAATCTCCCTTGAAGGAGGAATGGCTTTTGAGTAATGAGTGATGTGTTTGGTGCTCCTCATTTATATGAGGTCTCAGTAGCGTGACCCAATACCTGCAGTCTTGATTGAACAGGAGGGCTCTGTGTAGAAAAGAAAAAGAGATGTCTATTTGATAGCATTTGATAGGAGAGATTCAGTTTTGTTGCTCTCAACATCCAGTTTTCCACTGAGGCTCTGTTGTAAAATTTCTAGTTTTTAATAAACTACAATACAGTATAGCATTTATACAGTATTTTTTAAATGTTGCACAAACTTGGAATTAGACATTTGCAACTTGATACTAGCATCTCATGAATAACAAATTGCTCAAAGGTTTGGGGGATTGTTGCACAGAAATTATTTAATAAACCACTAGAATTTAAACCACCAAGTAAACATTGCACAAAAGAAACAACAATTAAATACAAGAATTTCTCTTATCTAAGACAGCCAGCTAGGTTGTTAAAAGTTTATGGCAAGAATTAATTTTATATAAAAAGATAGTGTCCTTTTAATTAGGCTGTGAGAAATATGAGAATAGGGTTACTGTTGGCAAAAACGGATAGCTGCTAATTTTACAGTGCTTGTGTTGACACTGTGTTTTCACGTTAACATGCCCCATTTCTTTGCAAATGTTAATCTTATTATTAAGTAGAGAGCCAAATTAAGGCTTTATAAATAATAGATGTGCTGTCAGACAGTTTGGTGTCCCTTGGGAACTGTGGAAACTACAGGCTATGTACAGACCTTGTACAAACAAAACATATCTTGGTTAATCATTAGTGGCCATTTTGGTACCAAAAAAAACCACAAGAAAAAAAAAGAGGGTTCCTTGTAGTTCTCTTAAACTGAGTATCTACAACAAATCCAGATACAATAGGGCCTCAATCCTAGAAAAATGTAAGCCACATATTTAACTGTACACACTGAATAGTTACAGTCAATAAATGGGGCTATTAATAGTGTGTAAAGTTAAGTACATGCTTCAGTCTTTCCAGGATTGATATCTGGGTGTTAAAGGATTTTTTCCACATTCTCCTTACTATTCATAGAATCATAGAATATCAGGGTTGGAAGGGACCTCAGGAGGTCATCTAGTCCAACCCCCTGCTCAAAGCAGGACCAATCCCCAACTAAATCATCCCAGCCAGGGCTTTGTCAAGCCTGACCTTAAAAATATCTAAGGAAGGAGATTCCACCACCTCCCTAGGTAACGCATTCCAGTGTTTCACCACCCTCCTAGTAAAAAAGTTTTTCCTAATATCCAACCAAAACCTCCCTCACTGCAACTTGAGACCATTACTCCTTGTTCTGTCATCAGCTACCACTGAGAACAGTCTAGATCCATCCTCTTTGGAACCCCCTTTCAGGTAGTTGAAAGCAGCTATCAAATCCCCCCTCATTCTTCTCTTCCGCAGACTAAACAATCCGAGTTCCCTCAGCCTCTCCTCATAAGTCACGTGTTCCAGTCCCCTAATCATTTTTGTTGCCCTCCGCTGGACGTTTTCTAATTTTTCCACATCCTTCTTGTAGTGTGGGGCCCAAAACTGGACACACTACTCCAGATGAGGCCTCACCAATGTCAAATAGAGGGGAACGATCACATCCCTCGATCTGCTGGCCATGCCCCTACTTACACATCCCAAAATGCCATTGGCCTTCTTGGCAACAAGGGCACATTGTTGACTCATATCCAGCTTCTCATCCACTGTAACCCCTAGGTCCTTTTCTGCAGAACTGCTGCCAAGCCATTCGGTCCCTAGTCTGTAGCGGTGCATGGGGTTCTTCCGTCCTAAGTGCAGGACTCTGCACTTGTCCTTGTTGAACCTCATCAGATTTCTTTTGGCCCAATCCTCCAATTTGTCTAGGTCCCTCTGTATCCTATCCCTACCCTCCAGCGTATCTACCTCTCCTCCCAGCTTAGTGTCATCTGCAAACTTGCTGAGGGTGCAATCCACACTATCCTCCAGATCATTTATGAAGATATTGAACAAAACTGGCCCCAGGACCGACCCTTGGGGCACTCCGCTAGACACCGGCTGCCAACTAGACATGGAGTCATTGATCACTACCCGTTTAGCCTGACAATCTAGCTAACTTTCTATCCACCTTATAGTCCATTCATCCAGCCCATACTTTAACTTGCTGGCAAGAATATTGTGGGAGACCGTGTCAAAAGCTTTCCTAAAGTCAAGGAACAACACGTCTACCGCTTTCCCCTCATCCACAGAGCCAGTTATCTCGTCATAGAAGGCAATTAGATTAGTCAGGCATGACTTTCCCTTGGTGAATCCATGCTGGCTGTTCCTGATCACTTTCCTCTCCTCTAAGTGCTTCAGAATTGATTCCTTGAGGATCTGCTCCATGATTTTTCCAGGGACTGAGGTGAGGCTGACTGACCTGTAGTTCCCAGGATCCTCCTTCTTCCCTTTTTTAAAGATGGGCACTATATTAGCCTTTTTCCAGTCGTCCGGGACTTCCCCCGATCGCCGTGAGTTTTCAAAGATAATGGCCAATGGCTCTGCAGTCACATCCGCCAACTCCTTTAGCACTCTCGGATGCAGCGCATCCGGCCCCACGGACTTGTGCTCCATGCTTTTCTAAATAGTCCCGCTCAGACATGGAGCAAGACATGGAGCACATGAGGCCAGCTGATCATGTCCGTCACCTCTCATGCGGCACTTAGTAGTACCTTGCACTCTAACTGATCTCAGGCAAATATCATGTTGAGACAGATTGTAGTTTTGACCAAGTTAGGAGTCCCAGGGTTGGGCCCTGAGAGTCCATGATGTATTGTGATAAGTCATAGAATAAGATTCAGCAAAAACTAAAAACCACCAACTTAACTAAAGTAGGTTTAAAAATGTCCACTCATTGTCTGTATTTATGGGTACCATCTACTGCCAAATAAGCAGCAATTCAGTGTAGTTTTCCATAAGTATTGCTTCCCGAAGGCATCTCTATTGGGAATGATATCATAGCCGAAGTCCATTATCACTTCATAGGCCAAATCCAGGCTTCTCTTATTATTGCCCCAGAAACACAAGCAAAATAATGCTGCAAAAGTAACATTTTCACCTGTATTTTGGTCAGCCGGACCTGGATGCCCACACAGCCTCAGTAATGCCAGGAACAGAGGGACATGTGCTAAAATGCACTATAAGGATCTTACCATGTCCCTCACCTTAAGCCTGCTTCAAAATGCCTCTTCCACGGCTCCAGCCACAAAGAACATACAGCGTGTGAGCTCCACAGGTTCAGTGGAAGTGTGACACAAAAGTTGCGATCTGCTTGTCTGTCTCTTCCTAAGTATGGGGAGAAGACAACATGGATTTGGCAGCTAGTATCTCCATATAATTAGAGGAAGCCGCATCTGCTGGGTCCATGAATCCATATACATGAATTATATGAACAGCATGGCAGTAATGTTCTCGACAAGAACTCTAAAATCAAGTCATAGAAATACCACATGTCATTCCTTACACGTCAGCAGATGTTGAGAAAAGACAAACTGTGCAGGACTAAGCCATCTCCAGTGGCCAGATCCTGCAACTCTTTTTCATCTGAATAGCCCCCTCTGCAGATTGAGGCACTAGCTTGGCACAGATTCTTGTACCCTGCAGAATGCCAAACCTAACCTGGTTAGGTTTTTAATGGCCTAAAACCTTTGATGAAGTAGCAAAGCAGAACTCAGAAGAAAAGTGATCTTTCTTCTGTCTGGTCACACTTCAGATTATTTCTAAAAGTTGTTCCTTGACTACTTTACTAATTTAGGGCCTACTCCTTCTTCCATTTAAATCAATATCTGAACTCCCATTGATTTCAATGGCAGCAGTATCAAGAGGGTTTTGGGGGGGGAGGGTTTTGTCTTTATTTTTATTAATATTCCATTACTAAAGTTAATATCTTTTTTTTAAAATGTGTTTTACTGAAGATAGTTACCAAACACTAATAGCACCAAAACATTAACTCTTCCACCATACTGAATATTAAACATAGGTTAGGACAGTTGGTTTGACTTGAATTAAAAATTAAGATATTAATAAAGCAGATCTGCTTTATACTGGAGGCAGGTCTACAATGTATGTGATAATGTAATTTTACAAGTATATTAAACACATACAATACTTTTCACCAGGCAATGCTGTTTCACTAGATTTATTCATTAAAAACATACATTAAAATGTATGTTTTTGAATTATACATATCTGTGTGGAAATGTGTAGCACTGAAGATTACAAAATAAAAAATGAGTAAGACAGATGTTCAGTTATTACGGATACTGTGACTGGTATGAACCTAATAAGCATTTCAATGCATCTATTTTAATTTCCAAATTGTAGCTTACTTTATTAACGAAAGTAAACCTACTGGAGTCAGTTTGGGCCATTAAGGAGAAACAGACAAACAAACAAAAAGACTCCTCTCTTTGGCAGACCTTTCTCACAATAACATGGCCCTCCAAAGGTAGGTAAGGCAATACATAATGTTGGGACAAATGGATTCGCACACTGAAAGCTGGAGCCATGGAAGAGGCATGCTGGCACAGGCAATAAGAATATCTGAGTTTCACACACATCCAGCCTGTTCAAATGATCAGCAATCAATAGTCAATGTCAACTCTGGAAGTGTAGCCATTAGATTCAAAAGCAAATGGGAGCTACAGGCACCCCACATCTCTGAAGAAGAGGTCAATTATTTACACATTCAAATATGGATTTCGTGTCCTCATGTTTGAAATCCAAGTTTGAACATTTTGGGTTAGTGCACCCCTTCAAGCTCCTGTCCCAGGCCTAGTATCAAGACATTAGTCTGAGAGAGTCCTTCAGCTCTTCCTGCTCTCCCAAGATTACGCACTCTTTTCTCACAACCACCACACTCCTGTACCCCCTTTAAGATGGAGATTAAAGCCCTCAGACTGGTTAAAAAAGAGAGGTAAATATAATAAAAATCAGTCTCTAAATCCCTCTTTTGTCTCAGAGGAATAGAGCAAAAATCTGTAGATCCTTTCTTGTTCCAGAGGAGAAACCAGTCTCCAACAGCCCAAACTTTCAGAGGTGCTCATTCCTTGACAGGAGCAGCATAGTTGTCAATCCACCCACTTCCAGCGGCTGACTTCCTCTGCTTTATGAATACTCAGGAATGCCAACCGGCTCCAGCTGTTTTCAAGCCCTATGAGTTAACCCTTGCTTTTCTTCTATGGAGCTCCAGGACTTTCTGACGTAGTCATTCTTGGGGACCCTGACAGGTGGTACATTCTGCCTTACTTCTGCTGCTTTCACTTTAGGACTTTGTCTCTGATGTCTCAAAGAGGAATCATAGAATCATAGAAGATTAGGGTTGGAAGAGACCTCAGGAGGTCATCTAGTCCAACTCCTAATCCAAGCAGGACCAACCCCAACTAAATAATCCGAGCGAGGGCTTTGTAAAGCCAGCCTTAAAAATCTCTAAGGATGGAGATTCTACCACCTCCCTAGGTAACCCATTCCAGTGCTTCACCACTCTCCTAGTGAAATAGTTTTTCCTAATATCCAACCTAGACCTCCCCCTCTGCAACTTGAGACCACTGCTTCTTGTTCTGTCATCTGCCACCACTGAGAACAGCCTAGCTCCATCCTCTTTGGAACCCCCCCCCCCTTCAGGTAATTGAAGGCTGCTATCAAATCCTCACTCTTCTCTTCACAGACTAAATAAGCCAGTGGTTCTCAAAATAGGGGTGCAGCTTGTTCAGGGAAAGCCCCGGCAGGCTGGGCCAGTTTGTTTACCTGCTGCATCCACAGGTTCGGCTGATCGCGGCTCCCACTGGCTGCGGTTCGCTGCTCCAGGACAATGGGGTCTGCGGGAAGAGCGGCCAGCCCATCCCTCAGCCTGTGCCACTTCCCGCAGCCCCCATTGTCCTGCAGTGGTGAACCGCAGCCAGTGGGAACCACGATCGGCCAAACCTGTGGACGCGGTAGGTAAACAAACCGGCCTGGCCTGCCAGGGGCTTTCCCTGAACAAGTGGCACCCCTAGTTTGAGAACCACTGAAATAAGCCCAGTTCCCTCAGCCTCTCCTCATAAGTCATGTGCCCTAGCCCCCTAATCATTCTTTTTTGCTCTTCGCTGGACTCTCTCCAATTTGTCCACATCCTTTCTGCAGTGGGGGGCCCAAAATAGGACACAATACTCCAGATGTGGCCTCACCAGTGCCGAATAGAGAGGAATAATCACTTGCCTTGATCTGGTGGCAATGCTCCTAATAATGCAGCCCAATATGCTGTTAACCAGACTCATACTGATCTCATGATATGACTCTACAACCAGAATTCTCCAGTTATTTCCAAAGAAAGTTCTGTATAAAAAGCCATGGCTTTTAGTATTAGAGGCGAAGCATGATTCATTCCCTAGCAGTCACTCCAAAATACACCCCCAATGCCTGTCTCCAGAGAAAAATTACTATACAGCTGTATTTGAAGGGGGAACATGCTGCGGCTGCTGTTGTTTCTCAGATGGCAGCAGGATTGTCGAAATCAAATGACCAAATATCATGAGTCAGACCTAAAAAAAAATCAGATTTTAAAAAATAATAAGTTTGGGGATCATGGTTTCTGAGACATCTTTGAATTTTTTCTCTGCAACCGTGAGGCCTAGAAATTTACTTTTAATTTAAAACGAAAGCTGAGATTCTCATCTAAACACATGACTCCTGGAGCTGAGGCTTTAGAAAACATGGCTATTGCAAGACTCACCTCAAAACTGAGAGAGTTGGGAACAATGCAGCAGAGAAGGTCCATTTATTTCTGCTAGCCATAGTTTTACACTTCTCCATCTTGATCCTCTGCTGAAAAATAATCTACTTGGGGATCAGGGTCTTTTTTGACCAACTAGAATACCCTAAAAGAATCTTATGCTATTACTCAGTCAAAGGCACACTTTGGACAACAAGTGTGACCCCTTTTTCTTTTTATTATTGTTATTATTGGAAAAAAATAAATCCATAGATTAATAATTGTGTAGGTAAGCTGGAGAGAAGGCTCCTTACAGAAGAGTTTAACTGCCACTGAAGTACCAGCCACCAGTGCTCTCACTCCCAAGCCAGCCACAAGGAACTCCACTGATATTATATGCAACAGGGCATATCCCTGATTGCTGTACAGTTACTCTGGATTTACTGCTATATCAGTGTAACTACCAGCATACTATGGCCTTTTGGCTCCAACCTAGAAGTCTTTTGGTTGACACGTCAGTCAGTTGGCTGGTGTATAGGAGTGACTCGAGGCTTTAATTTGTGAAATTCCCAGCACCCTCATCTCCACACAGCAGTTCTCAGGACCAGGCCATATAAATGACTTCCCTGGACACCCACATTTAACAATCTGGGATGTGGTAAACACAGTCACAGTGCAGATGAAAGACCACTTGCAACAAAGAGTCTGGCTGGGCGATAGGGTCAAACTCTGCTGAAGTTCTGATAAGGGCATGCTACTTCTGTGAGCTGTATGCTGTTTGGCATCTTATATCCCAGCTCAAGAGTTCACAGGTTGGTATATAAATTAGCCTGAGATACACCATCCTGAAGCAACTCATTTCTCTCCTAACAAGGAAACTATTAATCCACTGCTGGAGTATGTTTTATAATGGCTCAGAAGCCATGACGTATAATTTATTATTATAGAATCAGAGTCAGAGGTGACTGGTTTGGAAGCTGCTGTTGTCCTGTGCAGATCTGAGCTGGGCTGAGTCAGCACTGTAGGTGCTGTTCACTTTCTTCTCCTTTCCTCTTAGGCCCCTCTCTCATTGGATCATGAAAGGGCACCCCGCCTAGTGCCCCTTCTCCCTTGCCACCTGCCTTTCCATTTCCCAGAACATTCAGGAAGTTAAGTATGCAAATCAATATGGATTTCATAATTTATCCTCTCCTAAATCATCTTATCTCGAGCCTGATCCAAATCCCATTCAAGTCAATGGCAAGACTCCCACTGACTTCAGTGGTATGTTAGATCAGGCCCTAGTAGGTAAAAACAAAGGATGGTTTTGTTTGTTTTATTTTTCCAATAGCTTTTTTAAAAAAAGTTAATACAGACATACAGACCTGTAGACTTAATCCTTCTCTTTAGCCACGGAAAAGGTACCGCACTGACAGTGGAAGTACATGTCCTATCCTGGAGGAACTGCATCTTTTGTTGAGAGGGGGTTCGACTTCCATGCTCATTCACATGCTGACATCTCTGTTGACGCACTAATTAACTATGGCTTTGAACAACAGTGTTTTGCTGAAAACCAGACTTTAAAAAGATATTTGAAACATGGCATTGAACATCCAGATTAGGCTTTTTAAGAAAATTGAAATAGGTAGCAGTTAAAAAAAATGAACAGCTGCACTATTATTTGTCATTTGCAGCAGCAGTCATTTTAAAATCCTTATAAACTTTGTCACCTTTTGTCCTTAACTAAGGATGAGGCAACAGTATAGAGAACTTTCCTGTCCTTTTTCAAGGTTAGATGTGTTTTGGAAGAAGGTTAGCTTTAGTATTTCAAGAGACTATAGTAAGGATAGATCTGAAGAGCATTTCACAAGAAAATGGATTTTTGCTGCTTTCCCTAGCAGCTGAATACCCTCTATCTACTTCTCAAGAACAGTGTCAATGGGAAATGGTCAACCATACATACTGGCACATAGATGTTCCATATTTAATAATCATGGGGCCCAATTTTCTTTATTTAAAGCAGTGTTACCCTTCTGCCAGGTGTTGTTATCAGAGGTAATAAGGGATATATCTAGGATCCCTCTTGACAAGTAGCAAAACCATCTTGAGCCCCCAGCCAGAAACCCAAATTTACACTTCTGGAGTGACCTGAATAGTCAGAACTTCCCCACTCACCACATTCTAAGACTGTGTACAAAGAGGGAAATCTCTGTTAGGGAAAAGGGAACAAAATCAAACTTGGGAAAACACAGCAACAGAATAGATATGCAACTAAAGAGTAAAATACTACCCTTACCGGTGACTTAGGCAGTAGTCTATCTAATTCCCTTCCCTCCTTCTGATGAGCATGTCCTGCTGATAACAGTCCCTTAACCACACCACCTCATACACACACCAAACCCCACTCACAGTTTGGATCACAGAGTAGCCATAGTCCAAGTCTCTCTCTGCAGGCCTGTCTCTTGTCCCAAGGGAGATGATTGCCTTGTCCCACCTGGAGGCATCACCATCTTACCCAGCTCAGTGATTCAGCTTTATCAAGTGTTGTGTAAGCAGGGTCTCACCAGAGCCCACTCAGTTCTGCTGCTGTCCTCTGCATGATCTCTGCGTCCTTTGTGATACTCTCCCAGCAAAGTCCCTAGTTTGTATCATCCCTTCCTGTAGAGTCTACAGCATCATCACTCAAAGCAAAGTCCTCAATCTGTATTGTCTCTCACAATGAAAAGCCCACAGACAGGGAACCAAGAACACTTAAAACCCATGTGCAGAGTCCCAGCAACTTGGGACTTAGTTTTTTATCTCTTTAAACCTCCCTGGAAGCCAACTTTCCCTCAAAATCCAAGTTACTGTATAGTCATGGTGACTTTCCAAGTCAGGAATTGTGGGTAGGTAGTCTATGCAAATGAAGTTCTCTATGGCAGTTCTCACTGGAGTCTCTAACCAGAGGAGAACCAGGCCTATGGGTTCAGTTGTGCCATTAAGGCACTGCTCTGTGTAGGTGGAAGTGGGGAGATGCCCTAGTGAGCGTTTCAAAGGAAGGGGGTAAGAGTCTTCCTGGTGCACAGGGGCAGTGCACTCAGCTATCATGAAATCTCCTGGTCCTGAGGCACCTTCCCATAAAAGCCACAGAGGGAATTTCACAGGAAAAGATAATACAGACTAAGATTGTAAACTCTGTGCAACTAGGCGTTGGGGGCTGCTCCATGTCTGTCCACCCTGGCCCTCCCATGCCTCCCTTGAGCCTGTCAAGTCCCCACCCCTTCCCCTGAGCAAATTAACATATCAGCAAAGGAGCCTGTATGAGTAGAGAAAATGGGTATGAAGGTGGATGAGCCCCACTTCTGGCTAGTAGCGAGGGAAGACATCCAGGTGTGGAGAGCCTTCATTGCCTGCAGATCTGGAGAAGGAGGAGTGGAGAGGGGAAGATAGGTTCCTCTTCCACAAAGTTCCAGAATGGTATTTGAATTCCCACCTACTATACTAAGAATTGCAGCATTTGCCATAAATGAATATTTCAGTGGCACTAATAATATTTTATTGAATATGGGGGATTTATAGGAGCTAGACAGTCTATGAGAGAGAACACAGTTTTCCTTAAAGCAACAGTTCTCACCTCAGCAAAGTGGCTAATAGCAAGTGATTACTTGGGCCAATCTTTGCTTACAGATTTCCCTGGATCATCTTGTTATATACTCACTAGCATGGCATGTGCTCTAGAAAGCACAGCAACATGCCCTAGTAATTGCAAGGGCTCCCAAACTGCATTTCAATGCTGTTTGTTTGGAAACTTCTGCATATTGCTGATGCAAATATAACATGCACTATTTAACCTAAGAGCTAAAGCCAATCCACTAGTGACATTTCTTTTAACCATAGCCAGCTTTGGACCTTTTAAAATCTAAGGTATTTATATGGCCCCCCCAACACTATATTATCTTAGCACACTCTTTAAAGTACTTATGCTCAGACCACCTATATGAGGTAGGGAAGTGCTATTATCCCCATTTTGCCATTGGTGAACTGAGGCACAAAAAGACTAAGTGTGGGCTCCATGAAGAGACTTGGGCAATACTGAGGGTCACAGCACCTAACTTTTAGGCCCCTAGAAAGAAAGAAAAAAAATCAAAGGAACCACACTGTGATCTACAAAGCCGAGTGATGCATTTAAGCTCCCTACAGGATGAATAGGGAGAGATGGGCAGCTAAGAATGCAATCCACAAAAGCCTGCATGGTAAATGCAGAGCTTCCAATGCTAGCCAGTGGGGGTTGCCAATGACCGGAGTGTGCGCTCAGCCTTCCCGCTCTCTGGGAAGGGGGATCCAAGTCGGGGCTGCAGGGAGGTGCAGCTGCTTAGTGATCCACGAATAGGAACCCGCGGCCTGGAGGCCAGCAGTTTAGGCACCTCAAGTGTTTCTTGCAAGAATGAGTTAGGCTCATGCCTCGCTCTACATAAAACAGCCAGAGGAGAATGGAGTGCTGCAGCTACCACCCACCTGTAATAGTTAGCCCAGTGGTTAGAGCATCCTCCAGCCAGAGGGGGAGAAAAGATTTGAATAGGTGTGTGTGTGTGTGGGGGGGGTTTCACACCTCTCATGAGAGCGCTCTAACCACTGAGTTATGGGATATTGCGAAGTGGGTTTCCCATCTCTCCTGTTGCAGCTCTTCCCCTGTGGATAAATAAAGAAAGAGCGATGATTGGACCGGGGGGCTAGACCCAGGGTCTCCCACTTGGGTGCCCTCACCACTGGACTAGACAGTCCCTCTTGTTGTCTGGCCCAGTGACTGTTCCACTCTGGATAAATAAATACTTAAATAGTCACTGGGTCAGAGGGGTGGGGGTGCGGGAGCATGATTCTGTAGCCCGGTGATTAGGAAGCCCTGCTGGGTGGTGGGAGACCCTGGGGCTTAGATTGGAGATAGGTGGCTGGATGCTGAGAGTGAGACTGCCATGCACATGCCCAGAGGCAGGAACAGAGGCCCCTAGGGAACTTTGACCCTAGGCCACCTGCTTGGTTCTGCAGGAGTTTTGTAGATCACATCCTAAACAGAGACTTAGGCACCTAACTACCTTTCTGGATGTAGGTGACTTTCCCAAGGCCACACAGGAAAGCTGTGGCGAGCAGGGAAGTGAACCTCTCCCAAGTCTCAGACTATCAGCCTAGCTCCTGGACCATCCTTCCTCTCACCTGCGCCCAACACTATAGGTACTGCCTTCAACTGTTTTGCAAGAAATAAGGAAGGCATAATCTGGCCTCCAAATTATTACAATATTTTACATCAGAAAAAAGCCCTGGATCATTTTTTCTTATGCACAATCAACATCTTGAATTTGGGTAGAAAAAATTCACACTATCAACAGATTGGTGATTACAGAATGTTTGCAAACAAATACAGTAATGAAGTGCAAACTGAGTATGTTCTGAAAAGCTGCTTAACTGTTCAGAGCTTTTTGTGTATAAATTGTGCTCAGCTTTATTCTGCATCGTAATATTTATCAGAGACTGATGTTGATAAGCACTGGAATAAATTGCCTAGGGAGGGTGTGGAATCTCCATCACTGGAGATTTTTAAGAGCAGGTTAGACAAACACTTGTCAGGGATGATCTAGATCAGGGGTTCTCAGACATTTTTTTGCTGGGCCCCCCTTTGAAACTTTAACTGACATATTTCAGGCTGTGAGAATCCCCCCCCCCAAAAAAAGTGATAGAAAATTACTGTACATACTCATAAAAGCATACTCGTGGTATTGCCACCCTTATTTCTCTGCTGCTGACTGCAGCGCTGCCTTCAGAGCTGAGTGGCCAGAGAGCGGCGGTTGATGCATTCCCCCCTCCCACAATATTTTTTGTGATCTCATGCCCCCCGTGCACTAGTCTTATGACCCCCTTTTAGGTTGGGACCCCCAATTTGAGAAACTGTTCTAGATAATACTTAGTACTACCTTGAGTGCAGGGGACTGGACTAGAAGACCTCTCAAGGTCTCTTCCAGTCCCACAATTCTCTGATTCATGGGCTCCAAATTGATCCAATGGGTACGCTTTGAAAACTTCAAAATGAGTAATTTAAAATAAATCAGTTCAATAAATGATGACACATTGGGCCCAATGTTCTCAGGGCTAACATAAGGCTGTGGGAGCTGGAGATCTACTAAAATGTCAGACAGAAAACGCTATACCTTTGAAAACAGATGCTCACAAAATCTTCTGGGCATTAGATGAAGAAACTATCACCAATAAAGAGATCCAAGAAATCACCAGCCAGCAACTCATCTCCACAGACTCAGAAGGAAGTGCTGGAAATATTTCGGGCACGTACTTCAGGTGCCAAACACAGACTCCCACACGAAACTGTCAAGTGGAAACCACTTGGTGTGAGGAAACAAGGGCACCCAAGAGAAACTTTAAGAAAAACCAATAGCAGGGCAGGCAGAAGAGTCAATCTCAACACCACAGAGCAGAGGGAAGCAGCAGCTAATGACAGAAAGGAATGAAAGAGACTAATTTCCACCCTGTGCCCCAACATTAGTGCAAGAAGGATGTAATAGAAGGCTGAGGGTTTAAACTGGGGAGGGAAAGATAAATGAAAAACATACTGAAGTAGAAAAGTAGCGCTTGAACATACTCAGAGATAAATGCAATTGGGACTGGGGGTGAGGGGCAAAAGGTTACTATTTCAATGTTTGATAACAGCAGAATACAAACAAGGATGGTCAGTGGATCTAGCATCATGTAATTTTTATGTTTGCTTCTGGAATGGAACTGGTGCAGTGTGAAATACCACCAGAGCTTTTGGAATGGAATCAGTGCACACGGTGTAGAGAGCTG
Source organism: Lepidochelys kempii (assembly GCF_965140285.1). NCBI lineage: Eukaryota > Metazoa > Chordata > Testudines > Cheloniidae > Lepidochelys > Lepidochelys kempii. The sequence continues at coordinate 25,528,580 of NC_136388.1, read as the reverse complement.
TGCAAGCTGTCCTCATCCTCGGCCCACCACTGAGCTGTGTTCTGGAAAGTTCCCTCTACCCCAACATGCAGGGGTGGAGGCTGTGGGCAAGTAAGGTTCCACTGGCACAGCTACTAGTTGGATCCACTGACTAAACTCTCCTACAGAATGGCAGGCACAGCAGAGGGCGTGATGGTACTGAGGCTGCGGTGCTAGCCCCGAAGTCACACTGCTACAGCTCTGTGGTTTAGGAGGGAAGAGCTCAGTTCCTCCCTTTCCCACCTCTCCACCCTCTCACAAACACATCCACCATGGAACCTCATGCACCAAGCCTGTCTACTCAGAACTGGGTCAGGGACCAGGTTTTGACTGTTGGACCTCTTTTCTTTTTCCAAAATTATACCAGTTTTCCCTTCAACAAAATAGTATAATGTATTTTTTATACAGTGCCAAAACGGCTTCGAGATAAACACAGGGTCAATTTTTCCATTGGCCATTAAGTCACAGAGTTTTGTGTGCACAAATAGGCAATGCTAGGTAGTCACTTGGAATGACCTAGATTTGCTAAAAGAAATGACTATGTACCTGATTTTGCATGAACCTATGGGCTACTGAGGTACCCATGAATGCGTAAAATGTGTGTGTGCAGCATTGGAGGCCAGTGTGAAAATGTGACAGTGGTGGACAGTGTCTGCTGGTGGCGCCACGTAGTTGTTAGGAGGTAAGGTCCCTGGTCACCACATCTCAATTGTTTCCCCCAGACCACCTCTATGCCTCTATGGGTCAATTTGTCTTTTATTGGGGGTTGATTCAACCCTCTGGTCAGGTTACCACTCAGTCCTCTCCCCCTGCCGTGATGGGATTCCTAGGAATAATGGCGTTTGGTTATTGACACCTCTCCCCCGACTCTCCGATCCCAGACAGGGTTTCAAAAGATATTTAACTTTTCCTTTCTTCCCTGCAGGGGGAGTCTAGAAGGTGAGGGGTTTTCATTCCCTTCTTAATGAGAGGGGAGTTGGGTTGGGAAGCCCAGGCCTTCTCACTCCACCAGGCTCCAGGCCAGGGTTCCGTGAGGGTTACTAATGTCCAGCACCCAGCAGTGCCTTAAGGCTGTCTCCCTGGGCCGGTTCCTACCACCTAATTTCTTGTCAAAGTCTCACAGGCTGAAGAATTAGTAAGAGCAAAGGTACTAAATTAACCTTCAGCCCCTCTGGGTTTAGTGGCCAAGGTCTTCCTCTCCAGGAGAAGGTGGTTGTAGCACCTTTCCTCAGGTGAGCTGAGGGCAGCTCTTTCTCCCTGCCTTGTCAGCCCCCCTTCTGAGCCTCACCTCCAGCTGCCATGCCCTGCAGGTGTGGCTGGTCACCTGGGCACAGAGTTGCTCTGAAACCCCACCCTAGAACTGAAGGGGTTAATACATCCCATCAGAGTACGCAAAACATTCTTTCACAGAAAGTGATTACTGTATGCTTGCGAGTTTATTTCTCTGTAACAAGTTCAGGATTTTTAAAGGTATTTAGAACCTAGAAAACACTTTGCCAGAAGGTTATATCACGTTTAGAGTACATGTAGAGCAGTGGTTCCCAGACTTGTTCCGCCACTTGTGCAGGAAAAGTCCCTGGCGGGCCAGGCAGGTTTGTTTACCTGCCACGTCCACAGGTTCAGCTGATTGTGGCTCCCAGTGGCCACGGTTCGCTGCTCCAGGACAATCAGAGCTGCTGGAAGTGGCGGCCAGTATGTGCCTCGGCCTGCGCCGCTTCCAGCAGCTCCCATTGGCCTGGAGCAGCGAACCGTGGCCACCGGGAGCCGCGATCAGCCAAACCTGCGGATGCGGCAGGTAAACAAACTGGCCCGGCCCGCCACGGGCTTTCCCTGAACAAGCGGTGAAACAAGTTTGGGAACCACTGATGTAGAGCAATCATATTTCCAGTGGACTGGGACCACTTCACAAAGAACACTTTACATGACACAAAATTTACTCTTATGGAGTCCCAGCAGTGAGACCAGAGATTAAATAGGCTTGGAGACTGAACCTGGAAGATGGTCCCTACAGGGGAAGGTCAAGGTATATAGGCAGGTATATAGGCACACTGCTCCTCTGTTGTTGTTCTGTGGGTAAAACAGAGTTTTGATCACCAGATGCCAACATTCCAATGGAAGAAAATTCACACACAACTATTAATTCACAAAAAGCATATAGGTAATTACAGACTGGTGGAAAGTTTGACAAAGGTTCTCTCGCATCATTTAGAAATGTTTCTGTATCTACTAAAGAAATCTGGGCGCACTTCTCATTTACACTAAGGCTCCTTCACATAGCTCTGGCAGTATAATGGAGCTTAAAGTGGATATAAGTTGCCGTTAAAGGGAGAGTTAGAACCCTTTACACAGCCAGAGTGAAGTAAAGAGACCTTGGAGTAAATGAGAATCAGGCCCCCAATTTTTCCAGCACATTGGAGGCAGAAAGGTTTTCTTTTTTGGGAGGAGAAAGTGGGGAGGTTGAATTTCACAGGTAAGCTTTAAAAATAGTCCAGTTCTAACAATAAATTTCACTTTATTTCCCCCACACCAGCCAAACAGAGCATCTTAGAGACACCACAGCTAAAAGAACAAAAGTATGTCCTTGGACATTTTTGTAGCAGTCTGGATATTATCTATAAAGAACTGACCTATATACAATACCACTGCACAACGAAGCCATATCAATAATCCCAGACAGCCTTTTTAGAGTTATTTACTGATCCACCAGAACAACAAGCTTACCACTGACTTTTCTCTTACAAGCTACTTAAGGAGGAACTTAACAATGTAGCATTAAGCGGATGGTTAAAAAAATTCAATGCCACAAAATAACTTTATGCTTTGGGTGTATAAATCATGATCAGAATAAAGACTGAGAAAAATACATTCAGTCCTGTAGCTTACCTGCCCAAAGTCACTATTTGATAGTGGGAGCTGCTGAGTGCTCAGCATTTTTGACAATTAGACCACTTATTTAGGTGTATAAATTGGGTCTCAGCAGCCGAACTGCAAAAATCTACTTTTGAAAACCTTGTTCTGAATGACATGAAGGAAAACAGATTTGATTAAAAACAACCCAATGTAAAAACATTACAGCTCAACTGTATAGTTCAGTAAACCCCTTTTGATACATACAGGAATCTATTAGGGTGGGAAATCAGGGTAGACCTGGAACCCACTAAGCTTCAAACCTCAAAATCAGATAATAGGCTTCACCCTATACAACCCATTTCCATCCCACATCTTCCCCGTAACCCCAGTCACCATTCTGATCTAGTATGGATTTCCCCCTTGGCCCAGTCTGCCTTGGACCAATCCAGTTAGGCTCCTTCTAGGATAGTCCCAGCACTGGTTGCAATGTCTCCTTGGGCAATCCAGTTGTGACTCTTCTTAGGACAGTACTTCTCAGGCTCAGCTCCTTGACCATCTGGTATGTTAAACAGGAATGTTCAGCACCCATTCACCTTGGGCAAAATCTCCTTTGCTATCTGCCCTCTTGCATACTTCAAAAAGTGATCTAGGCAACACTAGCCATCCCCTTCCCCCCCAACACATACACACACATACACACACACAAATACATAGCTCAGGTCACCAAATAAAATAACGGGCTTACAAACATTTAGAATTATAAACAAACACACACACTGTTGAAGTGCCGAGTATATACAAATTAGGTACGAGTTCAGGTTTGTTTGTGTTTTCTCTATAAATGGTGAAAACAATATTGAAACTTTCATAATGCGGTCTTAGGCCCCTTTTACATACACCAGGTTCAGATTCACTGGGGTTGGATGAAGGCATAGGAATTTAGGCCCAGACCGTGGGGCCCAGTTCCTGAATTCACATAATGAAATCAGAATCTTAGCACATGTAAAAAGAAGTGATTCCAGCCCTACTGGGTGTAAAGCAAAGTTTGAAAATATGAACACAGTGTAACTGATGCCTGCCTGTGGCTGCAGAGAGCTCCTATTTGATGTAACTGTGAAATCTGCTGCTACGCCAGCTAGACAGCGTGAAGGTAGGGTCATGGGGGAAGTGCTCCCAATTTCCTTATTTCAACAGGTTTGTTGTCCACTGGCATCAGAAGTGGAACCAGTGGAAAAGATCACATGGCTAGCTCCGGGTGACGTTTTCTAGCGACAACAATTCAATCTAAAAATCATCATAAATGGCAGCCTCACAATGCTCATGGATAGGCCAAAAATTCACAAAGAGCTTTCAGAGTAACAGCCGTGTTAGTCTGTATTCGCAAAAAGAAAAGGGGTACTTGTGGCACCTTAGAGACTAACCAATTTATTTGAGCATGAGCTTTCGTGAGAGCTGTAGCTCACGAAAGCTCATGCTCAAATAAATTGGTTAGTCTCTAAGGTGCCACAAGTACGCCTTTTCTTTTTACAAAGAGCTTTGTCACACAGTTTGTGGGTACAAACAAAGTTCTAATGAATCACGCCTGGTTCCCAACCCATAGCTGAACTTCAGACAAGGTTAACACGAAGAATGCTTTTTGGGTGAGTCAAACATTTAGCGCAGCTCCATTCCAACACTCCTGTTATCTGGAGCTGACATTCTCACATGTCCTCTCAGATTTTCACTCTTAATTTTGGATTACCTGGCCTCTCTAGATTGAAGTGAGAGCCTAAATGTTACTTTGAAAGTAGTTTTGCTAATTAAATTACAATAACTCTGGCATCCAAGATATTGGAGGGTGGATTTACAGAGGATTCTGAATTAAAAATATGCCTGTGGAAACATTTTAAAAAATTTGGTGTCAATTGAATACATCACATTGAATTAAAATATTTCAGAATTCCTGTTTTGTCATTTGAATATTGTCAAACAGATTATCCTCATATCCATAGTCAACTTGGTCCCACACGAAAATGATTTTAAAGCTTATTCTTAATAATCTTCCATAAAATGTCGTCTAGAAGTGCTGATTGATTGCTAACACAATACAACACATTGCTTTAGTTTCTAATTGGATACATTCAGTAATTTTACTGACTGTTTAGCATTCAACATCACATGAGCTGGGAGAAGACCTCCAAAAAGAAACAGAATGGGGGTAGGAGCACACAAGGACAGGAGCGGAGCAGTGGCTCTATAGCATAAACCCCTCTAGTATAACTATAAGGGTACTACACTGCAGCCAGAGGGGATCATTGCAGCTTGTGTAGACACACTCAAGCTAGGTTTAATTTAGCAAGCTCAGGTATTGGAGCACTGAAGTTGCACAGCACATATGTCAGTGCGGACTGTACAAACCCACCTGGAAACCTGGGGAATTACTTGCACTGTACTGCAACGTCACTATTCCAGGACCTGAGCTAGTTAGATTGCAGCTGGTGTAGATATATCCAAGCTAGCTTTAATCACACACTGTGATCTCAGGGTAGACATACCCAAAGCGTAACTTACTTGCCGAGGAGCAGAAGAGGTAGAAGTATAGTAGGAAATGCACCTAACAGGCATGTAAAATAAACCAGGCCCCCTCCTCTCAGACAACTTTTCCTGCTACCCACCTATTTCTGCTCCTTGGCAGGTAAGTTACTCTCCTTTTGCTTGTGCGGGGACTGCCAAACCAGCACCAGCTCCAAAAGCCTATTGAAATTGATGGGAGTCTTTCCATTGATTACAATGGGCTTCAGATCAGCATAGTTATACTATACTCTCACTTACACCCTTTACATCTGTTTTCTGTCCAACTTACACTCTGATGTAGAGCAATGAAGTACCAGAAACAACTATACCACAAAAACAAGTTTCCATCAATAGAAGAACTACATCTTCTATACTCTGAAACATTCCTAACAACATTCAGATTCCACAATAATATTAAGGAAATAAGTCAGTGTAATGCTACTTAGATATCAGTGCAGTACACCAAGGGAAAAAGTATTCAGTGCAAGATGTTTTATTTATGAGATGTGTCAATTTTATCTAAACTAAAATAAAAATTTGTCGGCTACATCTCCAGCTGTGCAAATCAACACAACTCCTTGGAAGTAAATGGACTGCACTGATTTAAACTAGCCAAGAAAATTGCACACGCCTGTGTGTGTGTGTGTGTGTGTGTGTGTGTGTGAACATGCCCCCGCATTTGTCTGTCAGCAACAAGATTTGGTGCACTCCACTGAACACTCAGCAGCTGCATCATGGCAAGAAAGTATAAATAATGAAAGTGGGGGAAGATGAAGACAGACTAAAAGCTCTACAGTAAAAGCACAGAATATTTTTTTTCTAAAGCACAACAATATTTTTAAAAAATCTGTAAAGTCTACAAGAATGCAGAAAAGAAGGATGTAGCTTCAAATCATACACATAGGCCTCTGCTTTATTTTGTCTGATGTATCTTTCTTCTTCAGTAAAGCAATTTTTTAATAAGAACAAACACAGGATCTATATAGAGAGATTAGAGGCTCAGACACAGTGCTGCAGCCCTGCAAGTTAGGACTCTTCAGACCTTTATCCAGAATGAATACCTCAAACTAACTCAGGATTAAATTAAATTTTCAGCAACAGTGCAATAGCTTCCTAATAGAGATAAGCCTTCTGAGAGTCAAGTAGAAACACGGGCTGGATTCTGCCCTCTTGTAAATCCAGAAAAACTTCTTTGAGCCTAGTGGAGTTATTTCAGTTTTATCCTAGTGCAAGAAAGCAGAATTGGGTCTTCTATCTGCAGCATACTACAATTCAGTGTTCAATGCCCTCTACAGTGTTCTATTTCTTGATTAGGGTGGAATTACCTAATGAGCTTCAGTAGTAGGTATAAAGAGACATTTGCTCAAGACCTTTCAGCATTTACACTGCCTGCAGAGTATTATATATCTTTGCTTCTTTATGGATCTGTTGGATTTATGCATTCATATCAAACATTTAAAAGACTGAAGCAGTTTTAGAGTTAGTGCTGGTGGCATCTGATTGTGTGATTAGGTCCCTGTTTCCACAACATTAATTGGGGTTTTCTTATCTTTTATTTCCTTTTGATCTTAGAGTTGATAAGCTGTGAATCATTCAGCCCAGAGTGAAGTATAGCCCATTGCATACTGCCTCATGCATCCAGAACACCCACTCTCCTGTACCTAGGCATTTATACCAGGCTCATCACCATAGTAAATGACTATCTAAATTCCTGTGTCTTTTATGGCCAAATGTATACACACAGAGTATACTTTAATTCATGAGGCCTCCAAATTTAAGCCCTGGATTCAAACAGCCCACAAATGTTGAGTGTCTAGATCCAAGCATCGCAGCTAGACACTAGCTCTTTAATAGGCTAACCCCTTGAAATATAGGGGACATGTGGATCAAAAATCTGCAGCTCATACCATATCTGATTTTAATGAAAGACAAGAAGCTTCCTCTCTCTTGCTGCTGTATATCCTTTGTGGAAGGATAAAGAGGCTAAAACCCATTTCAGCAGTTTCTAAGATCTCTCTAAAGGGTTCATTCTACACATGCTTATTAGCATAAATTCCCTTTCAAATCCCATTCCAAATTTAAAATGAGGAAAAATCCACAGCATTGTCTGTTAATTCCCAAGGCGCATCTAAAACTCCCTAGCTATGGAAATGAAAGTTAATGCAATTAACACAGGGCTCCCACTTCCTGGATGTAGTCATAGCGATGAGGTGGGTTTTATTTTTTCTCTTCCATAGCGCTGATTTCTAACAGTCCCCATGCTACAGCACAGACTCATGCTAACACAGCACAAATACAGTACAATCAGTCTTACCTAAGTTCCCTTGCTTCCACCTCTCTTCAATTTTCAAATACATATCTTGATGTCATACCAGGCACTTCCATTTCAGTGGCATCTTATCTTCATGGAACTGAAAATCAACATGAAGTAAAAATATGGTTTGATTCTCTGGTGCTTTATCCCAACATGATAGATGTGGTGAACAAGGGGGATATTCCAAATACATTTGGCCCATCACTTACGCCTGATGCAGACTTGTGGCAAACAAAATCAACTAGGAAAAGGTTTTATGTAAGCAGGCAAACCAGCAGATGAGGTCCATATTGTAGAACTAGAAATCTTCACAGTTGCACATCTTTAGGTCCTGATATGTGAGGTGCGGACTTCAATGAAGGGTGCAGCGCAGTTTGCAGGAGACACTCCACATCTCAGCAGCTAACAGCGACTATTCCTTCCGTGCAACTAGGTAGGTCACTTAGTCTACTCTGGATACAGCTAAACTGCCACTGGGAGGTGTCATTCCCAGTTCAGACAGACAGGTGCATGCTAAAAATAGCAGGCACACCTTAATGGCATGGACAGCGACTTGGGCTTGCTGCTCGAGTACAATCTTGCCCATGCTCATGGGTGTGTACTTGGGCTGCTAGCCTGAGCCGTTGGCTGTGCTGCTGTGGCCATGCTGCTATGTTTAATGTACTAGATAAAGCAGAGCTATCCCCTGTATGTCTCCTTGCCCTGGGAATCACACCTCCCCGTTGCAATTTAGAGGTACCCTTAGATTGTAAGCTGTTGGGGGCAGGAACCATCTCTGACTGTGTGCCTGTACGGTGATGTTCTCAGGGGGGTTCTCATCTTAGTTAGGGCCTCTAGATGCTATTGCAATAATAAAATAAATAAAATAAATACCTTAAAGTGGTGGACATTTGTAATCTTATTTTTACTTTGGGTTCTCACATTACCAGGACATATTATACAGTGCCGCAATATGTAAAAATCACTTCAATTACAAAATTGGATTGTTTCTCTTCATTTCAGTTGCTTCCTCTGGTGGCCTGGCACAAATGAAGATCTTTACAAATATTACAAACCCCATAAAATGCCAGCTGTGCATACTTGAAACTTTCAAGCAGACCTCCATTCTTACGAAAATTAATATTCTTTTGCTTGATTACTTATCCCAAAAGCAGCAATAAAAAAAGTTAAACTGCCCTGCAGTTTCCCTCTTGTTCTTTTGCCTATCTTGCTATAGTAGTCTGTTTCACCTTGTCTTTGTTTAAATGAAAAAAGTGCTTTCAACACAGTCTATTTAAATTTGTGGCGCAAACAGATTCAATCAAGCTTTGCAGCATATTAGTGGTGTGTACCTACATTTGTGAAAACCTCTCAAAGGATGAGCTCAATCCCTTGGATCAAAGAGTCTGGCCAGCTTAGCTTTCTGATCTAAGAAATGTTAACTACCCCTGAGAAAAGGATGGAGTATTAGAAACATGGTGCTATTGATAATTATAATTACAATAATCATTGCAGTACTGACAATAAGCTTAAATGTTCACATGTGTAATACATGCAAGTAGATACCTTCCCAATTATAGAGAGCTCTAATAATTTTCAAATGGCTATGCTCGGGTAGACCCTGCACCTTCACAGCACCCTATTAACTTCAGTGAGGTCTACATGAACACAGGGAGGCCACGTATTCAGAGTCATTGGCAGGAATCAGGCTTTTGGACCACAGCGCATCAAGATCCACAATTTTCATTAAAACGACTGGTAGCAGAAGATTTGCAGCATCAGGAAAGATCAGGCCTTTGGTGAGTTTATTTTAGTCATTAAGTGATGCAGCTTGTCTAATCATTTGTGTCAATTTAATAAATTTCACTATATTTTTAAAATAAGTTATCCAGCTTCTCTTTCCCCCTCTCCCCCCCAACTCATTATTTGCCCCTCATTGAGCTGGTAGAATATCTGATAATATTGCCACCATTCATCTGACTAAATGTCCCATTCTGAGATTAGCATCACCCCTCTGCTGAGTGGCCGATGTGTGTAATCTGGTTAGATTTTAAAGTGTAACAAATCATAGGCCACAATGCCAGGGAGGCACATGGGCCTTGGCCTGATCACTTTTTGGCCAGATCACACCTCAGTGGTGCTCACTCCAGTTTGGCCTAACCAAAGTTCATCATGACAGAGGGGTGGCTGGGCCAAACCTGAGTGGCACTGTGACAGTGTGCTAGGTTGCAACGCCACTCAATGAAATTTGGAGAAGGTGGATGTGGGGGTTCATGGTCCACAGGGTCAGGCTGCTGTTGTTAGGGGCACCTGAGAGAAAAATAGAAGGGTCAGACAGGGATGGGGGTGGCAGCTAATCTATAGAACCTGCCCCCCCCAAACACACACACTTCAAATGGTGCTCCACAGCCCCTGCACATACACCAGTCCTGAAACAGAGGTGGTCAAACAGCATGTGGGTAATGCTGGCTGGAAAACTAATCTACTTTTTTTTAAATGGAAAATACTATTTTTGTTTAAATCAAATACATATTTGAAATGTTTTGATAAAAATTCCTATGAAAAAAGACTTCCCATGAAGATAAATTGAAAAAAATTGTTTTGAAAATTTTCATTTTGGATTTCAGGACAGAATTCTCTTCTGATTTCTGGTAGATTTACATGTGCTAGTATGCTCGGTGGCTATGGTGGCACAGGTGATGTCTCAGTTGTGAATCTGAAGTGCACTAAACTCTTGTGTCCACACTCTTATTCAGAATTAAAGTGGCCTTATTCAGAAAGTGAATTAAGCTAAACCAAATTAAGACAACTTTAACCCTAAATAACAGTGTCCACACAGATTTAAAATTGTGTAATTAATGCATTCCAAATGTATACCTTTAGTTAATTGGGATTAACTAAATGTCCCCATGTAGACAAGCAGTAAAGCTCTTGTTGTTTGTTAAACAAATTCACAATTGACACAAATGACACATTACCCACAGATTGAATTATTTGCCCACAGTTACAAAAAACATAGCCAGAGCTACTACAGTATTTAACTGTCCAAGACATTACTCAAATGAAACCTGATTCCCATTTGTAGGAACACCCCACTATATATAGTGCATGCAAAACATTAAGGTTGCAAAGTCAAGTGCTCAAAAGTTAGGCAATACCAGAATTAAGGTTGTCTGTATATCTGTAATTCAGCTCTCTTGTGCATGATGATACAGCTTTTAATTATATGATTACAGATTTTTCCATGCCGCATTCAGTGTAAAAAAGTATATGTGAAAGATTAGATGGGGTACTTTTTGTTTTAACTTGGGGGCTTGTCTACATTTAAAACTCTGCAGGGAGGACGCTGCCTATACGAATGGGCATAGGTACTCCAAGACAGTAGCTAGATCGGCAGGAGAACTCTCTCATTGACAGACCATGTCTACACTTACCCAGGATCGATGCAGCTGCAATTGAAGCAGCAGGAGTTGATTTAGCAGGTCTGGTGAAGACCCGCTAAATCAACTGCAGAGCGCTCTCTGGTCAACTCTGGTACTCCACCAGAATGAGAAGATTAAAGTAAGCGGACGAGAGAGCATCTCCCATCGACGCAGCATGGTGTAGACACCTCAGTAAGTCGACCTAAGCTACGTTGACTCCAGCTACGTTATTCATGTAGCTAGAGTAGGGTAACTTAGGTCGACTTACCCCAGTAGTGTAGACAAGGCCTTAGTGCTGTCTGCACTGGGGGTTTGGTCAGTTTAATGGCACTGCTCAGGGGTATGGATTTTTCACGCCCCTAAATGATGTAGTTATGGGACCTAATTTCCTCGTTTAGACCAGGCCTTAGGCTCTGATTGAGGAAAGCATGTAAGCTCATTTAAGTCCTATTGATTTCAGAAGGACTTATGCACATGCTTAGTAAGGACTACTTAAGAGCTCTCTTGAATCGGGTTCCTAGTCTTTATTCAATTGACAGTTCAAATGAAATTGTCTAGATAAGAACTATAGAATTTGGTCAAATAATAATAAAACTGATTGCATAAGAAATCTTGTAAAACTATTTAATAACTCCAGCTGTCATTTATTAACGTGATAAGTGTATTGGAAAACTATAGATGAGGCGAAAAATCCTCCTGTGAAACAAAGTGTTTGCCGAGAGAGAGGAAGTTTTATTTTCACCTACAAAACATTTACCCAAGTTGTGTTGAGTTTTTCCATATTAATTACTTTTTATAGAATTACATGGAATGTATTACTGAGTTTAAAACCAAAGAATGGGAATAATTAGTGTCCACACATGGCCAGCTCAGAGTAATCAGTTGTAGGTTTACACATATTAAGAAGTATTTAGCTATAGTCTTCTATTCACAAAATATACCAACACATCCCATTTTGGATAATTTCTCGACCACAAAGACATTGCTAGACTATTGTTGCCACATTGCTGTTTATTCAAAGTGTCAGAACTACCACTGATAGTCCACTTCCACAGCTCCATCCCAGACACTTAAAAGTGAAAGTAGTAAGAGAATCTTTGAACTCTAAAAAGCATATTATAGCTCTAATAATTTGCAAAGTACAGAACTTGGTGCAGTGTAATAATGCTAGGAATGGGGCTCCAATAAAAACTGATTTCACTGATTCTAGATCAGCTTTGCTCACTTCATGTATCAAATAATGTTTTTTCTTAAGTGCTAGCCCTGAAAACTCCACCTGAGATCTGAAAACCAAACTGTTTGTGGCTCACAAATCATCTCCCTGGCCTACGTAAGTGAGTTACTAGAGCAGTTAATGTGTTATTGAGGTGTCACCTTGAGATAAAGAGTCTATGAACAGAACTTAAATCAGCACTTCTGTGGGTGTGCAGGAGTCAGAAGGAAATCCCAGCCTCCCATAGCAATATTGGCTGAGCTGTACTAACAGGAGTAAGAAGTTATTTTTGTCACTAAAGATAGAAAATTGATTCTGAATACAGTGAGCAGCTCTGTGGAGCACAGAGATGCCATTTTTACATGATCACATTTCTGACCCTAAATAAAGTTTAACTAGAATAAAGAGAGGCCAAACCAGGCACTTTAAACAACAGCCCTTTATTCAGCCTGGATCACAAGGGGATCCACACCCAAGCAGCAGCAGATGCAACAATAGTTTCTCAGAATGAATCTCAGAGGAAGGGCATGGACTTACTGACATGCACAGGTCCTGCCTTAAATGTCTCCCATTATATGCATATGCAAATAGCCAGACAGGCACCAAATACCCTCTATATCCACTAGGAGGCTTATTATTACAGGAATCAGCACATGCCAAAGAGCACACATTGTATTCTTACAAATATAAGATTTACACCGAGGTAGCACTTTGAGGCTAAGCAGGCGAGGGCCCCATTATGTCTAGTGTTACAATTCAAAACCTTGAAAAATTAGAGAATTCATCCAAATTCAACAAGATGAAATTCAGTGAAGAAGAGTGCAAAGTACTTCACTTAGGAAGGATTAAAAAAAATAATCAAATGCACAACTACAAAATGGGAATAACTGGCTAAATGTTAGTGCTGCCAAAAAGGATCTGAGAATTATAGAGGATCACAAATCGAATATGAATCAACAATGTGATGCTGCTGTGAAAAAGGCTAATATTTCAGGGGTATATTAACAAGAGCATTGCAACTAACACCAGGGAGCTAAATGTCCTGCTCTATTCAGCACTGGTGAGGCCTCAACTGGAGTAGTGTCCAATTCTGGGTGCCACACTTTAGGAAAGATATGGACAACCTGCAGAGTGCTGAGGAGAACAAAAAAAGATGGTAACAGGTTGAGAAAACCTGACCTATGAAGAAAGGTTAAAAAATGCTATGCATGTTTAGTCTTGAGAATTGGGTTGGGAGAGGGTGAGACATGACTTGAGACCTGATAACCATCTTCAAATACGTTAAGAGCTACTATAAAGAGGACTGTGATCAATTGTTCTCCATGTCCACTGAAGGTAAGATGAGATGCTATGGGCTTAATCAGCAGCACGGGAGACTTAGGTTAGATATTAGAAAAAACATTCTAACTATAAGGATAGTTAAGATCTGGAATTGGCTTCCAAGGGAGGTTGTGGAATACTTCACTGGAGGTTTTAAGAACAGGTTAGACAAACACCTGTCAGGGATGGTCTTGGTTTAGTTAGTCGTGCCTCAGTGCAGGGGGCTGGACTTGACTTTTCAAGGTCCCTTCCAGCCCTACATTTCTGTTTGTCAATGACTGTCCCTTCCCCAGACAAGACTGGAATCCATTGTTAGAATATTCCATTTTTGGCCAGTGATATTGCAATCTATATGAATTTGGGATTTGCCTAGCACCCTTACAGGAAAGAGTCTCAGTAACACATTTGTGTTAGCAGAATATCTGAGGGGATCAGTCCCCCTTCAGATGCCTTTTAAAGGAAAACATCAGTCAAAGAAAGATTAGGCACTGCTAAAAATTTAACTCCCAATCCCTGTTGCAAAGGGAGAGGAGGAGATTCTCGTGTGCTAAAGGCTGCGGAAGGCTGCATTTTTGTGAATGCCTACTCTAAGAATCTCAGCCAACAGAGATTAATTTCCTTGGCTGATGACCCAGAGGTGGTCTGAGGACCTTTTAGTTTTCAAAAACTAATTCAGATATGGCCAAAGTCTTACAACTTCATATTCAGCGTTTGTGAACTTCATTATACTCTCAGACAGACTGTTCAAATATATGTTAGAAATTGAGGTATAGCTGAAATTCAAGCCATGGTGATAGGAAAAAAACCCAGAAAGCGACCCTATAATCATGTAAAGCTACGCTGCTGTCTTTTTTCTATGCTTATCTGTCCTTTCTACTTTGTTTATGGATAGAAAGAATGCGAACTGTGTGTAACCTGCACTCCCTGATTTTGGGGAGAAAATTCCTTATACAGATAAGCCTCCATGCTCTTACCTACCCCAGAACTTCAAACAGACTGGGTTAACCGGTTCGAACTGGAAGAGATATCACAATGTATGTTGAACCAAGCTATAAAAGCTCATCCCTGTTCTTTGTTCGGGGCTTCACCATTTTCCTCTGAAAAGGAATTGGTGAGCCCTTCAGCTGTCGTATTCGCTAGCAATAAAGTGCCTCACTTTATCAAAGAGCCAAGACTCTGTGTTTTGTTTGGCTAATACAGAAGTCCAGGGAAGGCTACCCTCCTAACCCTAGACGGGAGGGGAACCCTTTTTCCCTAACAATTTGGGGGCTCGTCCGGGATCGCCTCTTCTCCGGACCGGTGGACGGTCGGGACTCTGAATCCTTCTTGCCGGCACCCGGGTTGCTTTAACCCTGAAGGCTTCCCGTCTCGCTTCCACCCGCCGCTTCGGCGAAATAAGGCATCCCGAAGGCACTAGGGTCCGGACCTATTGGTGAACACCGGCCGGTGGGAACTTGGTGAGTTCTGAATTTTTCCTTTGTGATTGTCTAGACAACAGCCGGGGGTCCCGTCTTTGGGAAAAGATGGGGGGGGGGTCCAGTAGAACTGTTGATCCTTCTACGCCTCTGGGCTATATGTTAAAACATTATGATAGGGATATCAAGGCCTTACAATCGGATGGCAACAAAGCTTTGTATAAGTTTATATTTTTGTGTCAAGGTCCCTGGGTGGGAATGACGCAAGACGACCCGGAACCAGGAAATCGCTGGCCAGGGGAAGGAACATTTGAGTTACATAACATTGTTCAATTACGAAAAGTATTGTATGATTTACAACCGCGGCAACTTAAGTATTCTGATGTATGGATAAGGGAGGCCGAACGGCGCAAAAGTGCCAGTGTAACTACTAGTTTACGTGCTGAGGTAGAAAAACTTAAAGCCATGCGGCCCCCACCATACAATCCAGAATCTAGTCATGCTGACCAGAAGCTAAAAACGTCAAAGTCTATTTATCCCCAACTCCCATTGAAAGAAGCGGGGGATCCTATACCATTGGAAGAATGTAGCTGGCTATGGGGTGGGGTACCGCAGCCTGACCCTGATGCACCCACGCCCCCAACCGGGGAAAGGAGCGGTCCCACTCTCCCACTAGCTACCGATACCCCCACAATTAACGCAGAGCGGGGGGGCGATCCGGAGGCTGGCACCTCTACCAGGGGGTTGACACGTCCTGATCCGCGACACCCCAGTGATGCAACCCCTGCAAAGACCCGGTCTCACGGTTCTCTAGGCACCCCTAAGGCAAAAGTTCTTGGAGCTGCAATAGCTAGTGCAGTCCAAATGCCTATGCGACAACTGCCGAGCGGTAGGGGGGACACACAGATGGTGTATGTCCCTTTTACCAGCACGGATCTAATGAATTGGTCATCTACTTTTCCCTCATTTCGACAGTGTCCGGAAGAATTTATTAAAAAGTTAAAGGGTATTTTCACAATGTATAATTGTAATTATGACGATGTGGAAATGATTTTAAATCAAGTGCTAAGCGAGGGTGAGAAGGAAACGGTGTATAAGAAAGCTAGAGAGACGGTGCAAGGCAGGGCGGCTTATCCGCAAGAGAAACCTGAAATGGATTGGGATGTTCCAGAGACCGTTCAAGAGTGGGATAAAATGAGAAAGCGAATCTTAGAAGCATTAGAGGATATGTCTAAGCCTGTGTATGATTGGGGAAAAGTAGATGCATGTGTTCAAAAGCACGATGAGCACCCAGGGGAATTCTTCCACCGCCTTTGTAAGGTTTTGAAAAACCACGGCGGCTTAGATCCAACCTCCCCTGTAGCGAAAACACAAGTGATCGGCCAGTATGTAAAAAATTTATTACCATTCGCTCGGAAGTATGTGTGTAGTCAACCAGCTTATGAAAACAAAACGCTGGAGGAGGTGGTGGGGTTAGCAGCCCATGCCTGGAGGAATAGGAAGGAATTAGACACTAGGAGGTCCGAAAAGCTCCTTAATCTGCAGTTGCAAGGTTTCCAAGACGGCTCTCGGGGACGGGATGCAAGCCGCAGGAGGGGAGGCTTTCGGGGACGAGGCGGAAGAGGAGGCAGCTCTACCCAGGGATGGGGATCACAAGGTCAGAGCTTCCAGCCACGGCCCGGGAGGGCAGGGCCAGATGAGTGCCGGCGGTGCCGACAAAAAGGACACTGGGCTGCCCAGTGCCCAAATTACCCCCTCCAGCCAGCTGACCCTCTTATGCAAGCCTACCAGAGGGTACAGGAAAGGGGGGGAGAAAAAGGAAGTACTGATTGAAAGCTAGCCACCCACAATGCTTCGTCCCCCTCGCCAGGAACCCCCTCCGCTTCTTGGACAGTGCAGTTGGAGGCAAACCACCCGGAGCTTCCAGTTGTGGTGGGAGGAAAAACTTATTCAATGTTAATCGACACCGGGGCAGATAGAAGTACTCTACAGGACCCCACCCTTCCTACCACTTCTGCAACCGTAAAAGCTATAGGCGTTGGTGGCACCGTGTGCGCCCTTCCTCTAACTGCGGAGCAAACGGTCCAGCTTGGCCCGTTATCAGAGGATCATAGCTTTTTAATTGCAACTTCCTGTCCTGCAAATTTATTAGGTAGAGATCTGTTATGTAAACTACGAGCAACTATAACTTGCAGCCCGGAGGGGCTATATCTCTCAGTCCCTACTTCGGTCCCTGAAGCTACGGTAATGGCATTGTTAGCCACTACACCCACCGCCCCCTTTGTCCCTGCTGAGTTATCTGATATTCCTGAAGCATTGTGGGCCTCGGCGTCCACTGAAACTGGACTTTTAAAGTCAGCAGAACCGGTGTATATCAATTACCGTACAGATGTCCCTCTGCCCCGAAAAATGCAATATCCATTGCCTAAAGAGGCCATAGAGGGCATTCGGCCAGTCCTACAACAGCTTTTAACTCAAGGAATCATTAAGGAGGCTACCAGCCCTTGCAATACACCTATTCTTCCTGTTAAGAAACCCAAGCCTGGCCCCGATGGCAAACCGGTTTACCGTTTCGTGCATGACCTCCGACTGATTAATGCTATTGTGATCCCGAGAGCTCCGGTTGTTCCCAATCCAGCAACTATTTTAACTGCTATTCCCCCAGGGGCTACTTATTTTACTGTGATTGATCTGTCTTCAGCATTTTTCAGCATCCCTGTGCACCCAGACTCACAGTTCCTATTTGCCTTTACCTTTGACGGATGTCAATACGTATGGACCCTCCTAACCCTAGACGGGAGGGGAACCCTTTTTCCCTAACAATGGCACCAATCCCCATGCACCAATTCCTTATGCGGGGTACCTGATTCCTGGTAAAGAATACATACACCCTATTGTAAACATGTTCTTAGTGAGAATAGGAAAAACCAAGACACTTTGACACAAAGGTGATAAGCAGGATATAAAAATTAGATATAACTCATAAAAAAAAACAATTGAAAGGACTATAGGTTTTTATTCTTAAACAGAGGTTCCCTATGAACTCTCTAAATTCTGGAAATTCCACTAGAAGGCTATCATGTGTGCAACAATTAGAAGGTGGAAGATTAAACCACAGGATTTAAGTAATAAATTAAAAATTCCAGCCTAAAGCTACCTGCAGAAATAAATGAGTTTAATCATCCTGAGCAAAGAGCGGAAACTCGAACAGAGCTAACTAAAAGAATGGAAGATGCAGGGTATATGTACAGTCAGGATCTGGCCCATACTGCCTGCCCTGAAGAGCTTATGAGCTAACTATGATGGATACGAAAAAAGGCTCAGTCCTGCAAAACCCTAACACCTTCAATAGAGTTATTAATGTAATGGTTTGTCAGACCAGAACCTAAAGGAAGGGTGTGGAGGGATGAAAGGTAAAATTGGAAGTAAAATGAGTGATATGGCAACTCAGTAAGAGCTCAGATATTCTGTGTTAAGGTGAGATAGGACTGAGTAGGCAGCACAGGATTGGAAGTCAGTAGGGGTGGAATGAGGGATTTGAAGGTGATGACTGAGGAAGCTTATTGCAGAGGGATTCCATTCCAGAGTAGGGAATAACATAAAAAAAGCACAAAGCAAGACCAGGAGGAGAAGACAAGGGGAGAAGTGAGAAGAAGAGTCAGGGCAGGCCATAAGGTGACAATTGAGATGGATAGGGGCCCTAAAAGTGAGGGTAGGGAATTTGAACTTCATGCAGAAAATGACATGGAGCCAGTGAAGAGACCTGCGGAGATAGGAGCGACATAGGAGGAGTGATGAGAGCGGAAGGTTGTTTTGGCGGCTAAATTATCAAGCAGATTAGAGAGGAAAAGAATTCAGAAGTCATGGCAAGAGTGAATCATGAAATGAAAATGGGTTTTGGCACTGAGGATGGAGAGGAAGGGGTGGGGCTTAAAAATGCTACAGTGGGAGAAGTGGTCAGATGCGGTAAGACCCTGAATGTGAGGGCAGAAGAAAAGGAACAGCTCAAATGTAACCTCAAGATTGTGAGGGTGGGGCGATGGGGCAGACAGTGGAGTTGTCAATGGTGTGTGTGGGGGGGTAGTCCAGGAGAAAAGATGAGAAGTCATGTTTTGCCCTGTTTAAGATCAAGGAAGCAATGTGGTATCCATGAGAAGATACTGGAAAGACAGTAGGAAATGTAAGATGGGATAGGGTGAGAGGTTGGGTAGAGATATGGAACTGAAAGTTAGAAGCACATGGTTGGTAAGAGAAACCATAGGGAGAGGAGTCACTCAGGGGGCAAATGTAGAAGAGAAAAAAGGGAAGGGAGCAACCACAGAGGTCGAGAGAACACCAAAGGTAGAGGACCAGTTATATTTTAGCTATTAATTTGGCTTCTGAAACAAAGAGAAAAAAAAAAGAGGATTTGGGGTGGGCCCAGGAATTTACTAAAGTATAAAGTAAGGACCCAACCCTGCGAAGTGCAGCACACCCTCTTCTGCCAGTGATGTAAGACGAGGGTTGAGAGTGCTCAGCACTTTGCAGGAGGAGCTCAGCACCCAGTAGGACTGGGCCATAGAAGAACAACTTGTCTACATCCTGTGAAACTGAGTGGTACTCGGCAACAAGAGAATCACATTTTGATATCCTCAGGAGTTGCTAAAAGATTTTTAAATCCACTTTAAGTGAAACTGGTAAGAGCTATGGTGCTGTATGACAGGTCAGGGGATTTAAAAATAAAAAATTTTGACTAGTAAGTCACTAGAGATAACACTATTGCCACACATGGAAATGGCAAATTAACAGGTGGATTAGAGTAGGATATGCCTTATTTTGGGTGGGGAGCTAATTAGGTCTCCATAAATTATTTTCCCCCATTCAAGATAATAAACAGATCTTGGAGTTTAATATTTTTGAATAATAATGGACTGTGTTCTTCTGGAAAAAACATGCCCTGGAAGAAACTGTTCTGATTTATTTGATGCTTTTCAAGTGATCTGAATAAAGCCTTGTAAATGAAAGGCAAAAATAGTACCTGTTTTTAGCTGTATACAATAAAATTGGTGTTTGGGGTTTGTTTGTTTGTTTTTAAAGCAATCACTTGACTGTATTAGAGACCCAAAAATTCATATTTCATGCAGTTGCATTTTGTATTCACCCACAGAAATGTCAGCATGGGCAACCAATAGCTGTAAATATGGTCATTATTAGGGCCCTACCTATTTCACAGCCATGAAAAAGTGACAGACTGTGAAACAGTCCTTCCCTGTGAAATCTAATGTCCTTTTGTTCCTAGGAGCGCCTCAGCAAAGGGGGCCCCTAGCTCCAGTTGGGCTGGGGAGGAACAGGACTTGGCCATCCCCTGCACAGCTGCTGTGGGGGGTGGGGGAGAGAGAGAAGCAGGGAAGGGAGGAGACCAGACCCACCTCCAGGTGCCTCCTGCTGCTGCAGGACAGCCTGGGACTGGGCAGCAGCTCCAGAGGTTCCTGCAGCTGGAGGAAGCTTGTGGAATTAGATCCAATCTTCCCTGTGCTGCTAGGAGCACCCCAGCAAAGGGGGCTCCTAGCTGCTACATGGCTGGGGCAGGACAGGACTTGCTCTTTCCCTGCAGGGCTGCTCTTGGGTCTCTCTTCTGGCTGTAGATAGCGCCACACCCTTTCATCCCCACTCTGTCCAGCTCTGAAGGCAGCACAGAAGTGAGGTGGCAATCCCAAGATGCCTCTACAACAGGTTTGCGACCCCCTCCCACAATCGTCTTTTGGGTCGGGACTCCCACAGTTACAACACCCTGACATTTCAGATTTAAACATCTGAACAGGTGACATTTACCAATTTTCAAATCCTATGGCCATGAAATTGACCATAATGGGCCCTGAACTTGGTTGGGCCCTAGTCATTATTGCATCTGCTGTCATGGAATCTGGAAGAAACATTCAGGAAGTCAGAGGATTGTCCCATCATGAGACATGAGCTACAAGTGTCATGAAGTGCACCCCTAAGTAGCCATCTGCAAGATATTTTAACAGAATGTGATTGCGTAGTTTTTCCCCTTTCAATGGGTTTTGTCTTTTGAGAACATTCTTGAAAAGATCTACTTCAGGAATCATGCTTCAGGAAAATATCTGAGGTTACGATTATTATAATTTGGAATGAGAGAAGCTTCTGGAGTCTCCATTCAGGAATCAGGGCCCTACTGCGCTAGGTGCTGCACAAACATGGAGTAAAGAGACAGTCACTGCCTTTTAGGACATACTGTCTAGGTTAATGGGATGATGTAACAGACTGACAAAACAAATGGGACGCAGCCTAAGGGAAGATGAGCTAACAGTTATATGGGCACATTTTCACATAACCTAGTTGCACACACAATGGCACTGATCCAGCAAAGGCTTGTGCATGTATTTAACTTTACACACTGCAAATATCCAATGTGCTTCCCCACTAGTGGGTGCTGAGCACTTGAAAATCTAGCCCTATGTGGATGTTGCAAAATGCTTGGTCTTTCTTCCATTCCTAGGATCAGAAGATATTTCAGCAACACAGAAGAAGCTTTCATTTATTTATTCAGCCTGAGGACCAGAACACTGCTGTGCATTATTATTCACTATTATTAAAATTTCAATAATAAAAGAATAAATAATTTGACTTGGCACAAATGTGTTGGGATCTGGTCCTTCAAACCCTTTAACTCATGCAGATTGTACCAGATCAGGCTCTTTGTGATTATTTTTTTTTCAGAGTTACAAGAAAACCCTTCTTCATGATGCTGGGAGGGGCAATCTATCATTGCAGAACCCAGGACGATGAAAGTTTATTTAATCAATAGCAAAAATATTCAGTTTATACTGGCTGAAAAAAGGGATCTGTTTGTCGGAATCTAAAGAAAGCGAAGTTTCTTTCCAGAAACTGGGCCATTGTGTGAGAACAGGAACATCCTTTACTGCAGTGCTGTGTCAGCAATTAATCCAAAAGCTATGCTTTTGTCACATGGAGACATTTTAATACAAGTTAAGAAATGTTAGAGAAGTTGGATAAACGAAAACACAAAACACAGACATGATACCTACAAAAAAGCCTAATGGGTAGGCTGCTGGTGCACCAATGTCACTGCCTCTCAGGCTGACCAGTATTGTCTCATCGTTTCCTTGTGCTCCCTCATTTGTCCGTATCCATGTTGTGTCTCATCTTATTATTTGTATTACCATAATATCTAGGAGCCCTACTCATAGACCAGAGCTCCATTGTGCTGGGCACAGTACCAACATATGACAAAAAATGGTCCCTGCCCCAAGGAGCTTCCAGTCGAAGTATGAGAGGAAGAGACAGATGAATGATACACAAAGATGGGGGAGTACAAGTAAACAATGAGATAATATTGGTCAAGAGGCACAAGAGGCAGTGGTCTCTCCCCACTAACTGTCTAACCATTGTCAAGTTTTCTGTAGGCATCACGGCAAAGGAGGGATTTGAAGGTAGGTAACAAGGTGACTTTGTGGATATTTACAGGAAACATCTCCCAACCATGAAGGGCAGCATGGGAAGAAGCACAAAAGTGTTAATTTTCAAACAAACAAGTAGTCAGTGGAGACTGGCATCATGAGTCAATGAGAGATGAGCAGGGACAGCTTGATAGCAACTGAGAGAGGACAGGGAGGGTGGAGACTGTCTGTGAAAGGCCTTGAAAGCCAATATAAGCAGCTTAGATTTGATGCAATAGTGAAGGAAAGGCCAGCTCTCTGGAGCAGGGACAGTCTTTTTGTTCTGTATTTGGACAGCGCCTAATACCATGAGGTCCTGCTCCATGACTAGGGTTCCCCAATGTTATGGCTGTACAAATAATAAATATTGGCTGTGGCAAAAACCTGAAAGAGTGAATTAGTATTTTTTCAAATGAGAGAAAACTGCGGATGTTTTCCTGAAGAGATATGCACTGGGAGTCACAGAACAAGTTTCAATAAAAGAATTAGTAAATATACATATACCGTGAAAATGAATAAACACTCGTCTTCCAGTTCAGGTCTTAAAGAAAATGCTTCACCCACTTTGAGAGCAGTGATCCATCTAGCTCATTTAATACAACAAGGCATATGCGTCAGCATGATGTACATGCATAAAGAATTGACATCAGTGAGAAATTCAAACTGCTCTCTTGACAGCAGCTGTCTAAGAACTGCACATTGCACATTACGTAGGGGAACTGCTGAGCAGCCATGCTTCCTTTTACTCAAAGCTCCCATCCTTTCCCCAAGAATCTATTTCACCTCATTCCCCCCAAAAATATTGACAACGAAACCACATTTTTCCCAAACATGTTCAGATGTTTCTGAAATTGTAAAGGAGCCTCTTAATTTTTAAACTTCTGAGCAGAAAAAGTGAGCAACCCCCCCCCAGCCCAAAACAAAATAAAAACAAACAAAACACAATCACTTTTTCTGCTAACAATAAGTAAAGTTGGCCAGATAACTTAAAATTAATCATTTTGCCTTTTCTCTCCTGGTCACAAATTGTGAGCAAGTTGTACAGTTTTTCTGTATTTCTCCAGAGTCGTCCACTTAGTAGTGTTCATTAATTTTTTTATTATCAGAATGAGAACGGGGGAAGACTTCCCTGCTTCTATTGAAGTTCCTCCCAAATTGGATGCTGCCATACATCCCTTCCAGAGATTAATTTATATTTGTAGTTTATCAAGATAATTCTGAAACCAGGGATTTTTGCCTTTGAAATGCAGCAGATTGTAAAAAAACAACAGA
This sequence comes from Lepidochelys kempii, assembly GCF_965140285.1. Classification (NCBI taxonomy): domain Eukaryota; kingdom Metazoa; phylum Chordata; order Testudines; family Cheloniidae; genus Lepidochelys; species Lepidochelys kempii. Next base: position 25,504,764 of record NC_136388.1, on the reverse strand, counting down.
TTTAAAAACTGAATGACCTGGGGGAGGCTCTCTCCTGAAGAAGATTACAGCTGGTTGGGAATATTTCAATTAAATGTCAAAGGTAAATATTATTTCTATCAGAAATTGGCAATTTGGTCAAAACAAACTTTTCATGGGAAAGAATCAGTTTCAACAAGTTTCTTGACTTGAAATTTAAAAGAGTTTTGAAGTTGTCAAAACCATTTAATTCTGACATTTTCCAAAGCAAAAACTTCTGTTCTGGTTCAAAACAGCTTTTCATTTAGAAATTGAAGCTACTTATAGTAATAAATACATAAATACATAAATAAAATTATCAAAATAAAAACAAACCATTTCAACTTATCTGAATCAATTCTAGATTTTTTCAGGTCATGAACATTTTAAAGATTCTGACTTTTCATCCTAGTGGAGACAGGAAAATCGTTTGAATTCTTGAAAGTTTAACAGGATGAGGAAACCATTTCTCACCCAGCTCCACTCAGTATCCGACTATACTAAATGTGGTACAGAGAAAGGTAGATTGATTAAAGGCTTCCTAACCCCTTAAGCTTGTCTTGTGTACATTTCTTAGTTTGAACAATAGGCGCTTTTACTATGTCATTTGTTTCACCCACAGGACCCTCACTATAGGATTTTGATTTACTTGGCTTTGCAAAGCAAAGCGTGGTTTTGTGAAATGAAACTGACTTCTGCTTACAACAAAAACAAAAAACACCTTTTCTGGTTTTTGTTTTCAAAGGTTTCTGTGAAATGAGTAAAGAACAATATCATGTTGTGTGTGTAAGACTTGCGTGCTGACTCTTGAATGAATTTGGGTCATTCAATTGTCCCCAGGTTGTTGTGTACCCTCTGTTACAGCATGTTGGGTTGGTTTGACAAATTTTGAATAGAAGAATTGTTAAAGGCTGACAAATAAATCAGGTATTTCGCCTTTTTTAATCTTAATCCAAGCGGATAACCCAGGCCATCAACCTATACCTAAGAGGGCCCCTATCCTGCAAAGGCTTCAGCATTTGCTTAACTTTATACATTGAATAGTCCCAGTGATGCCAACATGCTGAGCTCTTTTGAAAAATCTAGTTCCCAGAGTCCAATAGCATAAGGTGTGGAGAACCTGCCTCCCAAGAGATGCTCAGCAGCAACTATGCAGCATCTGGCTGCTCAGAGCTCTACTGACATTCTGGGCATTGTATATGATGTAGAGCAGCAGCTTTCAACCAGGGGTCTGGGCCCCCGCAGGGAGCCACAAGCAGGTTTCAGGCGGTCTGCCAAAATAAACCAGAGAGCAGGGTTGGCATTAGATTTGCTGGGTCCCAGGGGAAAAAAAGCCCGTGACTGAAGCCAAAGCCTGGGCAACTTAACTTAGTGGGGCCCCAGGCAATTGCCTTGCTTGCTGCTCCTTAACACCAGCCCTGACTTTTTACTGCTTATACACAGAAACAGTCGTTGTGGCACTGGTGGGCTGTGGAATTTTTATAGCACGTTGTGGGAAAGGGGCCTCAAAAAGAAAAAAGGGTGAGAACCCCTGCTGTAGAGAATTAGAAACAGTTCCACTCACTGCCTCAGCACCCCCTGCCGTCAGGGCAGAGCACTGCAAGGATCTTTGTCTCTAGTGCTCTCTGCAGATCACCGATGTGGCCCTGCAATGGCTTCTTTTCACCCGCAACACAGCCCTTCAGCTAAGCCTTGCCTAGTCCAGACTCTTCCTAGGGTAAGAGAAATCCACCAGAAGGTCATACAAATAAAAGGTTTTTCTACTTGCTTGTGCTCTTCTTCAGCCCACCCTCTAGCATCTGCTTCTAGCTCCTGCTAGGTTACCTCTAAATCTCTCTGGCTCTGAGATCGAGCCCCCTTCACAGCCTCCTTCCTGATAACATCCTCACAATCTGAGATACCCTTTCAGAGCCTTCAGTCAGAACCTAACTTGCTCCATGTGATTCCTCCTCAAACTGACTTTTCTCTGCCCTTTTATGAGACCCAGGTGTTTCAGGGTGTTACCTGAACCCATTAGTTCAGCCTCTTAGTCTGTGAGGCAGCTAATTATGGCACAGCAGGGCTGACTGAACAGAGCTAGCTAGTCCCAAGCTTCCTGGCTCTTAAAGGGGCAGGCCATCCTGTTACCCGGATCATAGAAACTAACATTACATTACAATAGGCTCGTGAGATTTTTTCTGTGAATGTTTGTAACTGGGACTAGTTCAGTCCTTGGTATCTGCTACGGAATATTTATTTTTCAGCTGGTCCAGTTGGATGAATTAGGTGACATTGATCAGCTTGTCACAAAATCCATTCTTCGCAATTTGCAACTTAAAAAGAAAAAAGAATGTCGTCTTTTTTTGGGGCCTAATTTTGCAACCTATACTTATGTGAGCAATCTTTACATTGGCTCATTAATCTCTTTGGCTCCAATAAACCTACTATTGTGAATAAGAACTACTCAAATCAGTAAAGATTTGCAGGATCAGGCCCTTAGTACTTATGGCCCATATAACTGAAATACTGCTTACTTATTAAGGCTACAGTTCAGCAAGGTACGTAAGCATGTGAGTAATTTTAAACACATAAGTAATCCCGCTGACTTCAGAGAGACTACGCAAATGCTTAAAATTATTCACATGCTTGAGAACCTTGCAAAATTAAGTCCTATATTATGAGGGTGCTGTACCTAATCAGGCTGTTTCCACATCACACCACCATTTATCCTGTTTACCTAATTAAAGACCAATACTGTGAGCATAGGTTTATTACGTTGTCCATATGCTAGATACACTTAGACAACTGAGACGATAGTGTACTTTCAAGTAGATGATGTATTAACTGAGACAATACATACTGAAGGTCAGTACCAAAATGTCTCACACAATATAATGTCTCATGTCTCACACAATATAAAACACTGATGTTGCTGAGCAGACAGATACACAATACATATGCTGGCTCTATAAATGGTCTTTCTTTAGTAAGTGTTTGCTGTAAGCTTGCTTTCTTTAGATGCAACTCAAGGCAAAGAGCTCCAAGCCAGCCAGCTGGTAGCTCACAAGTCAAGCAACATTTTCCACCCTGATTAAAATGAGAAGTAGAGATCTGTTTTAAAAATATTTTACAATATTTTTAACTGGCCTCTCTGAGCCTAATGCAGGAAGCACAGTCTTGTTTTGATGTCATTTGTGACAGTTCCACTAAGAGCCCTATATATGACCCAGTGGGATAAATATGGATGTGATGTGTGTAGCTCTTAGATCAGGGGTCGGCAAACTACAGTCCACGAGTTGGATCTGGCCCCTCAGGGCTTTGTATCCAGCCCGTGGGATTGCCACCCATGTGGTGCCGCGGGCCCCACACCAGTCTGGGAAGCGGCCGGCACCACGTCCCTGTGGCCCTTGGGGGAGGCGGGGTAGAGGGCTCCGCTTGCTGCTCTTGCCTGTGGGTACCTCCCACAAAGCTCCCATTGGCCGGGAACTTGGAGCCTGCCCTGGCTCCGGTGCGCACTGCTGCCTCCCTGGAGCTGCTCCAGGTAAGTGGTGCCAGGCCAGAGCCCGCCCCCCAAACTCTTCCTGCACCCCGCACCCCAACTCCCTGCCCTGAGCTCCCTGCCTGTACTCCAATCCCCGCCACACCCCACACTCCTTCTGCACCCCAACCCCCTGCCTTGAGCCCCCTGCTGCACTCCACACCCCTCCCTGCACCCCTGCCCTGAGCCCCCTCCCACACTGTGCACCCCCTCCTGCACTCCAATCCCCTTCCCTGAGCCCCCTCGTTCACCCCACACCCTTCCTCTGCCTCAACCCCTTGCCCTGAGCCCCTTCCTGCACACCGCACCCCCTCCCACACCCCACACTCCCTCCTGCACCCCAACCCCCTGCCCCAGCCCTACATTCATGGCCCTGCATGCAATTTCCCCACCTAGATGTGGCCCTCGGGCCAAAAAGTTTGCTCACCCCTATCTTAGATACTGTAGTGAAAGTCACCAAAAAGCCTCTAACATAAACAAGTGGTGTTACACGTAGGTAACTGTGTGTCTAAATTGGTTTAACTTGCATGCAGAAGTGCCAGAATAAAGGAGTCTATTATGCAAAGCAATCGATAGAAGGGTTCAAGATGGCCGAAGTCACCATCCTGGTGCTTCAACTTAAGCCTTCTTATATTCCATTTTGCTCACTGCAGAGTTTAAATAACATCAGCTTAGACTCTTTTACACTCACTTATCCATCAGTCACTTGCACATCATCTGTGAATTTGGCCTTATAAATCTATTTTAATAAAGGGTCAATAGTCTTTTTTTAAATGTATTTTATTTTAACAGCATTAAACATCATACTTTTTCTTCTAACCTCTGCAGCTGCCCAGAACAATCTTGGGGCTCTAAGAAAGTTACTGTTAAAAAGAAAAGAGACAGCGTAAAGTGCAGGGAAACCAAGGAAAGACCCTACCATTTCCATAGTTAGTGCCAAGTATTTAGGCTTGGAAGAATTCGATTTTTTATCTCTAAATGTCGGTAAATGTCAATTTCACTGAACACCTACAAACCAATAACAAGTATTTCCATTGATAATATTCAAAATTTACAGATAGGCAAAGTAAGATGCTGCTTGAGACTTTATTAGAGTCAAAATCCAGTGATTTAGACTTTTGAATTAGGCTGGCTACCAATGGACTAGTGAATGAATAGTTAAAAAAAGCTATGGTTTGTTGATTTAAGGTTACTTACTTTGTACATTTGGACATGTGATATTGACAATTTGTGTTTTAACAGTTTATAAAAATGTTACTTTTTGAATCTCAACATCTGCTGTCAATAAATAAATGTCTGACCCTCCCATAATGGCACGGAACTATACAAATTTAAACATATGAAAATCTAAAAAATGCTTAAAAATAAACATCGATAGTTATCCGTCAAAATTATGCAAATATTAAAAATGAGTTCTGCCAAGCCTACATATATTCGTTTCATACTCTGCATGTATCAGAGAGACCCAGAAAGGCTTTTACTGCCAAAATGAAAGTTAAGGTCACCTTCACAAAAATACTGAATCAAGTTGTATATTATAGATTGTGAGTTCCTTCAAGCAGGGACTTTCTTTGTCTGAAGGGGAGGCAATATGGCCTAGAACAGTGTTTCCCAAACTTGGGACGCCGCTTGTTCAGGGAAAGCCCCTGACAGGCCCGGCCGGTTTATTGACCTGCCGGGTCCGCAGGTTCGGCCAATTGCGGCTCCCACTGGCCGCGGTTCGCTGTGCCCGGCCAATGGGGGCTGTGGGAAGCAGCAGGGGCCGAGGAACATACTGGCTGCTGCTTCCCGCAGCCCCCATTGGCCTGGAGCAGCGAACCGCTGCCAGTGGGAGCCGCGATCGGCCGAACCTGCGGATGCGGCAGGTAAACAAACCGGCCGGGCCCGTCAGGGGCTTTCCCTGAACAAGCGGCATCCCAACTTTGGGAAACACTGGCCTAGTGGATATCTCCTGGGGCATAGAAGACCAGACTTCTGTTCCTGGTTCTGTAGCAAGGTGACCTGGGACAAGTCATTTGACCTCTCTGTGCTTCAGTTTCCCCATCTGTAAAATGGAAATAACGAGTCTTACCTTTTTTGTAAAGCACTTTGAGATCTACTGATGAAAAGAGCTATATAAGAACTAGGTATTATGTTGTTATGTGTTTTCCACAGTATATAGTGCCCATCTTTTAAAAGAGAGAAAAGGAGGAGCCAGTCAGCTTCCCTGCGATACCTGGAAAGCTATTAGAGCAATGTATAAAAGATTCAATTTGAAAATACCTGGAGGACGAAGGGGTGGTCACTAGCAGCCAGTATGGATTTACTAAGAACAAATCATGCCAAACCAGCTGGATTTCCTTCTTTGACAAAGTAACTGGTTTGGTGGATGGGGAGAAGGCAGTGGACATAATATACCTGGACTTCAGTAAGGCCCACATGACACAAGCCCACATGACATTCTCATAAGTAAGCTGGAGAAATGTGGGCTCAGTAGAACTACCATTAAATGATTATATAATTGGTTAAACAACCGCAAACAAAGAGTAGATATTAATGGAATGATGTCAGATTGGAAGGAAGTCTCAAGTGGGTTTCCACAGAGATCTGTTCTGGGTCTGGTGTTATTTAACATCTTTATTAATGACCTGGATGTTGGACTAGAGAGCACACTGATCAAATTGGCAGATGACCCAAAGCTGGGTATTTGAGTATAAACACTTGGGAGGGTAGAACTAAAATTCAAAGGGATCTTCATAAATTGGGGAACTGGGCTATAGACAACAAAATGAAATTCAACAAAAACAATTGTAAAGTGCTACACTTAGGGATGAAAAACCAAATGCACAAATACAGAATGGGGGATAACTGACTTGGCAGCAGCACTGCTGAGAAGGATCTGGGAGGTGTGGTTGATCACAACCTCAACATGAATCAACAATGCGATGCTGTTACAAAAAATTATAATAATGCAATTTTGGGTTGCATCAACAGAGGCTAAGCATGAAAGTCTCGGGAGGTGATAGTACCGCTCTACTTGGCACTGTTTAGGCCTCAGCTGGGGCACTGTGTCCAATTTTGGTCACCACTATGTAGAAAGGATGTAGAGAAACTGGAAACGATCCAGAGGTGGGCAACAAAGATGATCAAAGGGATGGAATGCAAGCCATATGAACAAAGGTTGAAGGAACTGGGTATGTTTAGTTTGGGAAAGAGAAGATTTAGGGGGGGACATGATAGTAGTCTTCAAATACTTTAAAGGCTTCCATAAAAAAGAAGGAGAAAAATTGTTCTATTTTGCCATAGAGGACAGGACAAGAGACAATGGGTTCAAACTACAACATAGCAGATTTAGATTAAATCTCAGGAAAAGTTTCCTAACTGTAAGAACAGTAGGACAATGGAACAGACTGCCTTGGGAGGTTGTGGAAGCTCCTTTGCTGGAGGTTTTCAAAAGGAGCTAGGTAGCCATCTGTCTTGGATAGTTTACACAACAAATCCTGCATCTTGGCAGAGGGTTGGACTAGCTGACCCTTGTGGTCCCTTCTAATCCTATGGATCTATAATTCTATTCACACAGTTAATGCTCAATAATTAATAATCAAATATGGACCAAAATAGTTGTCCCTCAAAGAATGGAAGAGGAATCAAATATTAGAAACACTGCTACCTTTAAAATGTCTCTGGATGCTGCCAGAACAGAGGAAAGAGAATATATCACTTTATGACAAACATTTCCCCATGGGAAAACATTTTAGATTTCCCTTTCACACATTTTTGTGTGTGATTTATTGCTTCCTGGATATGATTTAAACGCCACTATTTTTAATCAGTTCACTGTCAATAAAGTCATTATATTCACATATCTTGGCTTAGAAATTAGAATTGCCATTTACCATGCTCATTTCTGCTATGTTACATACTAATAAATAGGCAGCACTGAAGGAATTTGCACTCAAGTTGTAAAAAAATTTCCACTATAACCCTTGCTGATACAAAATTATTATTAACCCCCCAGTATTCATTCTGGGCAATGTGGTATATCAGACACTGTGTTAAAAATGACAAGCTATCACTATAACTGAAAGAAATGTCCTTGTTCTGCTTGCAGATCTGAGTACCATCTGAACCAGTTTTGCACACCGCTAGCTTACAGTGAAGTGGGGTGAGTTGTCTTTGTTTTAGGGAGCAGCCTGCTTTGTCTCTCTCTCCATAAAAGGACTTATGCTCTGTGTTTGGTACATGCTGGCAGGGCTCAGGAATGGAATGTTCTGCCTATTGTGGCTACAGAGCCACTAATTGCAGTCAAATAGGAGGCCATGAGCAGCATCATATCCCTACATGGTGAACTGGACCTAGATTCTGCAAAGTGACCCACTCATGTGAACCCTTCTGCCTGCATACCTAACTATAGAGATACTCAGGTAGATCCGTTTGCAGGATCAAGGCTTTAGTGACTATTTCACCATGAAAATATTGCAAAATCAAAGCTAACAAGGGGGCCAAGATTGTACTGGTCAGGTGCCTATTAATGGACCTACCTTTTAGTTCCTTTGAGGTATTTTTATGGTGGAGCTGGTTTCCTGTTTATTTTTAGGTGAAGCTGGGAATGGGTGACACAGGATGGATCATTTGATGATTACCTGCTCTGTTCATTCCCTCTGGGGCACCTGGCACTGGTCACTGTCAGAAGACTGGATTCTGGGCTAGCTGGACCTTTGGTCTGACTCCGTATGGCCGTTCTTAATTTATGTTATTTTAAAATGTCATAAATGGGAACAGGTGGATGATCAGTAATCATATCTTCACCTTGCTGAGATGCTAAAATGATTATGAATATTCTAGCATAGGGCAAACCTTTTTTTGAAATTATCTCTTTCATTCTAAATAATTAGCACTGCCATTCAAATAGCACTTTGTCTTTAAAGCATTGTACAAACATTGACTAATCATTCTCCACAACAGCCTGGCGAGTTAGGTAATTCAGTACTACCACCAGCTTGGGAAACTGAGGCACGGAGCTGTAAATTGTACTCAGGTATAAAACTCAGGAGTGCCTCACTCCCAGATCTGTGTTATGACCTGAGACTACCCTGCTTCCAAATACTTCAATTTAAGGAGCTTATCCTTCTGTCAGCACATCACCAAATAATGTATTAACATTCATAAGACATCTGCACTTATATAAGACTTTCATCTGAGTATCTCAAGGCACTTCAACAATATTAATGATTTAAGTAAGTGTCACAATGTCTGTCTGAACCTCAGTATTATACCCATTTTTCGGAACACTCAACTGAGGCAAAGAGAGCTTAGGAGACAAATTCTACTCTCCTGCATCAAACCAGAGTTGCTGAGTTTGGGCAGGGTGTGTGTGAGAGAGAAAGGTAGAATCCTTCGCTACATGGCTGTGGAGCAGTGGTGGATCCCCTGCACTCTAGCCTGCAGTAGGTTGTGCTGCTGCCCTACCCATGTTTGTTTCCCTACCTACAAATGCCCTACCCTGCCAGAGATACAGAAGGAGCTCCTGATCTTGGACATGCAAGAGGGGTGAACACTCTGCAGGAGAGTCCAGATCCTGCCACTCTCTTCATGAAGCATAAAGACATTGATTCCACTGTGGGCTGGGCCTTCTTCAGCTGTGGAGAAATGGGAAGGAAGTTGTGCCTAAACACCCAATAACACTGATATGCCCCAAGAATTATTCTGCCAGCCAGGAACCTCCTGCTAGCAGTGCTTATGTGATATTTGCAACTAACTTCCCTGCTTTCAGTGAACACATACGCACACGGCTGGATGGTACTAGTACTCTGTACAAAGCCTGTGCAGGACCCAAAAGGAAAGGAATCCTCCTCTCCTCAGACTCCATAATATCAGTGTAGCTGTTCCGGCTATCACTACAACTACTACAAGACTGTAGTAAAGGCTGATACGCTGCATTCAAGTGGATCCATGTAGCTGTGGACCCTCTGATCACAGACACAATTCACAACCCACTGAAATCATTGGAAAGGGACTTCCATTGACTTCAACAGGAATTGGATCAGGCCCCTGGCCCCTGACTCTTTCCTGGGCTGCCCTAGACCCTTTCCTCCTGCTGCAGAGCCACTGTGCACCACTGCTCTGTGGCAAGCAAAGGATGCCAGGATGCTCTGCATAGGTCTTATGCTGCGGAACTCTTTGCCACAGCATGTCATCAAGGCCAAGAACTTATAGGCAAAGAGGGTTTGTACGTTTATGTGGATAACACGAATATTCAGAGTTATACCAGTTAATGAACATAAAGGGTTTTGGAAGGGATAAAAACTTCATGGTGCAGGGAGTAAGTCATTCTCTAACTATTACAAATTAGGATGAGACATTCATAAGGGCAGCTTATCCCACATCTGCCTACTGCGGGGTTCTTGCATCTCTCCCTCAGGCATCTGACAACAGCTGGAAACAGGATACCGGACAAAATGCACCACAGCTCTGATCCATGACCCCATGTTCCCTGCATGGCCTGCTCACCATAGACCACTGGGATTTTGGGGCCTTCCACTGATTTTTGTGCTTACAGTTTAGTGCATGGCTCAGTGCTCTGCTAGACTGAGGGCAGAGCATCCAATAGTAGGAGCGGAAGTGAAGAAGATTTACCCTGTCCAAATGTCACTTAAGGAGGGAATGTAGGTTCCCTAGGGCTGAATATAATTCCTTTACTTTTGATCTGGCTGGCATGTCAAGTCTTTACAAAACTGCAATGAGATTTCTATTATCACAAGTGCTCAGGACCTTGGTTTTTCATCTCACGCCAAAGATGGTATGACTGCTGTTATTTATAGGAACATAAGAATGACCATAGTGATCAGACCAATGGTCCATCTAGCCCAATATTCTGTCTCTGATGGTGGCCAGTACCAGATGATTCAGAGGGAATGAACAGAAATGGGGCAATTCTGAATGATCCATTCCCTGTTGACCAGTCCCAGCTTCTGGCAGTTGGAGGTTTAGGGACACCCAAAGCATGGGGTTATGTCCCTAACAGCCATTGATGGACCTATCCTCCATGAACATATCTCATTCTTTTTTTAATCCAGTTATACTTTTAGCCTCCACAACATCCCGCTAACGAGTTCCACAGGTTGACTATATGTTGTGTGAAGAAGTACTTCCTATTGTTTCTTTTAAGCCTATTCATTTCATTGGGTGATCCCTGGTGCTTGTGTGTTATGTGAAGGGGTAAATAACACTTCCCTATTCATTTTCTCCCCACCAGTCATGATTTTATAGTCCTCTATCATACCCCCCCCCTTAATTGTCTCTTTTCTAAGCTGAACAGCCCCAGTCTTTTTAGTCTCTCCTCAGATGGAAGCTGTTCCATACCCCTAACCATTTTCATTGCCCTTCTCTGCACCACGTCCAATTCTAATATATCTTTTTGAGATGGGATGACCAGAACTGTATGCAATATTCAGGCTGTGAATGTTCCATGGATTTATATAGTGGCATTATGGAGCCAGCCTTACTGCAGACGTTGTGGGAGTGGAGGTTCTGGGAGACACTATCCACTCAGAGATTGAAGGCAGTAGGATTACCATATGCTTACAGTAGAAGTACTTGCTTCAGTATTTTGCTGGATCAGGGCACTTTGTAGGCTAGACCCTGGAGTGCACTAAGCTAACGTCTATGGGTTATGTTTTCCTCTTCCCTTCTAGACCACCATCTACTCTTCCTCAAGGTTGGTAGGGTTGATGTGGTATATTGTCCATGCATAGAAGCCCCAAGCATTTTCAACATACACTTTCTCCTCCCATTGTTTTTCATTTTTCATGAAAGTGGAGTATACAGGTCCTAGGGAGAAAATGGGTTGATGTAACTATACAGTAAGCAGAAACCATGTACAAAGTCACTCTGATATTAAAACATGAAAGTACATTTAAAGATTTCTTCAAAGCTGTCATAAATATAAAGGGAAGGCTAACCACCTTTAAATCCCTCCTGGCCAGAGGAAAAACCCTTTCACCTGTAAAGGGTTAAGAAGCTAAAGACAACCTTGCTGGCACCTGACCAAAATGACCAATGAGGAGACAAGATACTTTCAAAGCTGGGGGGGATGGGGACACAAAGGATTCTCTCTGTCTGCGTGTTGCTTTTGCCGGGACTAGAGCAGGAATGCAGGTCAGAACTCCTGTAAAGAGTCAGTAAGCAATCTAGTTAGATATGCATTAGAGTCTGTTTTGTTTAAATGGCTGATAAAATAAGTTGTGCTGAATGGAATGTATATTCCTGTTTTTGTGTCTTTTTCTAACTTAAGGTTTTGCCTAGAGGGATTCTCTATGTTTTGAATCTGATTACCCTGTAAGGTATTTACCATCCTGATTTTACAGAGGTGATTCTTTTACTTTTTCTTCAATTAAAATTCTTCTTCTAAGAACCTGATTGCTTTTTCACTGTTCTTAAGATCCAAGGGTTTGGGTCTGTGTTCACCTATGCAAATTGGTGAGGATTTTTATCAAGCCTTCCCCAGGAAAGGGGGTGTAGGGCTTGGGAGGATATTGGTTGTGTGGGGGGGAAAGACGTTTCCAAGTGGGCTCTTTCTCAGTTATATTTGTTAGATGCTTGGCGGTGGCAGCAATAAAGTCCAGGGACAAAAGGTAAAATAGTTTGTACCTTGGGGAAGTTTTAACCTAGGCTGGTAAAAATAAGCTTAGGGGGTTTTTCATGCAGGTCCCCACATCTGTATCCTAGAGGTCAGAGTGGGGAAGGAACCTTAACAAAAGCGTTAAGCTGTTACCATATGTTTACCATAATGAGTTTAATTAGAATAGCAACATGCTATAATTATTGACAATGCACACTTCCAGCACCTGGAAAACATTCATATTAAGGATGATATGACGTCCTGTGTGAGAATAAGGTTAGAGTAATTGCCATCCTGACACAGATTCTCAATCAGATCCTAGGTTCTTCAGGATATGGCATTGTTTCTTTAGTGAGCAGCAAATTACTAGCAAAGAAAACCACTCAATGTTGTTTATTAGCATAACTAGACACAGTACACCTACAGACCCAGCAATTAATTCCAAAATCAACACAAGTCAATGAGTAATGCAGTGGTAGTTTGTCTGGCATTAAGATTAATATCTTATCCATAGTAAATGAGTTTCCACTGATAAATTAAAAAAGAAATAAAGTAACATAAATCACATGAACACAATAAAATTAACCAGCATGATTAAAAATCTGTTTAATCATAGCTTTACATCTGGAATAGAAATCCATTCTTCTCCTTGTTTTGGCTTTGTATGATTTAGCTAAAAGTACAGGTGAAGTTGTGCAAACTGCCCACAGTCCAAAGGGAGGTGCATCACCCCATGGAGGAGCCTGAGGAAGATATTCTGCCCCAGAAAATCCTTTTTGAGCTCCCCAGTGCACAGTGTGCTTGCTCCTACAATCCCCTCAGGGAGTGCAGTTCTTCTCCCAACCCATAGCCCTGCCTTCACTGCCCTCCTTTAGGGTGCATCCCACTGGGAAAAGGGAGGGGGAAATGTCCTGAGCTGTGACTGGCCAGGATGCAGGGTATGCCAGGGAGCATATCTATCCAGGTTTCTTGCTCTCTCCTCTCCCCTGCAAGGTCAAGCCCCAAATTAGATAAACACTACACCATAGCTGCACTTGGCTTCCAATACAACCCATTCTGCCATTGTATAAAAATGTAACTCCCTTCCCAGCTTCACTGCAGTCACTTTACATATTCTGGGCAAAGAATGTCTAGTTCAAGAAGAGCAAATTGTTTTCAGTGGTTTCATGGTGGTTTGTCTGAGGGAGCTTGGGAGAAATATAGCCAAATCACTCCACCTACATATTAGAGTTCTGAGGGTATTTTCACTGCATTAGGCCCTTCACCAAAAATACCTAGTAACAAATCCAAGGCCACTTGGGATACGTGTACACTGCAGTTAAGAAGCCAGGACTGGCCCATGCCAGCTGATTCAGGCTCACGGGGCTCAGCCTAAGGGGCTCTTTCCTTGTGGTGCAGATGTTTGGGCTTCAGTATTTTCCAGGTGAAGCTCCCTGTGCGGGGGGAGGGTCCCAGAACTCAGGTCTGTAGCCTGAGCTCAGACGTCTATACCACAATGAAACAGCTCCTTAGCCTGAGCCCCACGAGCCCAAGTCTGTTGGCATGGGCCAGCTGCTGGTTTTTAATTGCAGTGTAGACATACTCTTAGGGACTTCGCCATTGTCATTATGCTTCACAGCACCCCATGGCTGCTTTGACCTGCACAGCACCAGCAGAGTTAGAATTGTATTGGCTTGATTCTCTTCTCACTTACTGGTGTAACTCCATTACGTAACTTGGGTGGCTCCTGTTTTACAACAGGGTAGCTGGGGGAAGAATCAGACCCTATCTATCGATGTAGTTCTATTGAGCTCCTCAAAGAAACATCTGAATTATTACAGCTCTTCCAGCTGCAAAAGCACAGGGCCCTGCTAACTGAAATGAAAGAAATGCAATTTAATTTATTAGCAGAATAAGGTCTATTTTCCACAGTTGAGCGCTTCCAATTGCATCCAGTAGAGGGAAGTGGCATACCTACACACTAGCCAGATCATTATTGTATCAAGATAATCCCCACACACAGAAAAAGCTATATAACAAGGATTCCTAAGATTAGAATAACAAGAAGTACGGAGGGGCGAGGGGTGTCAAATCCTAAAGCCTTTGCAGAGGGTCTGTTAGAAGCGTCCAAAAGGCTGGATATACTGAAGCATTTAGCTGTGTGTATGTACTTCCACCAGTGTCACATTTCCTTGGGTCATCCGTCAGTCCAATATCCAATTCTCAGCACTCACTGGTATAATTACAGGAGCTCTTTCACAGTGGAAATACACTCAAATTTCTTCTCTCATAACTTTTCAAATAGGAAGTTCAGTGCCCCAATGGAAATATAAATATAAGCAATAAAAACCTCAAAGCCTAATAAAGTCAGTCCATCCAGGTTGTAAAGAGTATCAATAATAAAATCCTAACCCAGTTTAGTTTCCTGACAAAGGCTAGACAGACATGTGGATAGAACACTAAAATGTAGTGGGTTTGGAACAGTTTTTTTTTCTTTATAGCCTGTCTGACATATATTAAATTACAGCTTGTTCTCTTTGGTTTGAATTTATTAGATATATTTTAACCCTTTCTACACTGTTACAAAAAAACCCAAACCACCCCCCCCTACAAAAAAACCCTCTCAAACCCTCTGAACTATGTTATATCTTTATTCCCAAAACCTTTGGCTGAGTTAAAATATAATTAATTTAAACCCAAATGGGACAAACCATTAACCTAAGATTTGATAGTCTGAGGCTTGCTCTCCAGGCGGTGCTCTATTCCTCAGCTGCTCTGCTCTGACATTTCAACCTAGTGGCTGTCTAGCCTCTCACAAGAAGCTGAACTGCGAAATTGGGAAATTCAATCACACAGGAAGAAATCAGCTATACCTCATAGCACACCTCTGCAGCAAGACAGACAGCATTAGTTAGGCTATACTGACCTTATAAATGTCTTGATCACTGCTTCCTCTGAAGCATCTGGTTCTGGCCACGGCTGGAGGCAGAATACTGGACTAGATGGACCATTGGGTATGGTCCCGTGTGGTGTTGATGTCTATATTCCTATGTTCTTTAGTGCGTTCACTCTCTCTCTCTCTCTCTCTCTATTATATAGGTGTCACAGGCTACAGGGGCAATCCAGACCAGTGAGGGGTCATGCCACTGCCTGCCCAGTAAGACTGAATGCCTCAAATACTTTGCTACTCCCTGCCTCAGATGTTCACAGCCAGCCTACAAGCATGCCGGTTACACCCTGACCCCAACAGCCCGTCTAGCCCCACTCTGGCTTCCACCAGCTTAGTTACAACCAGCAAGGTGACCCCAAAACACTCCTAAGTCCCAAATTTCTCCAAGACTGTCTGCCCTGAAAGGTCCAGCCCTCTCCTGGACAGTTCAGAGGAATAACAAGTTTGTTTGTTCCTCTAAAGACACAAAGCCACATCATATTTTAAGAATATAATTCTAGGGCATATTCAGAACTTTTTGAACACACCCTGTGCATACAGCATGCAAGAATATTAATGATCAGTGAGTTCTTAGTTTTACAATGATGTCTTGCATGGTACTTTTTAGATACAGATTATAACCCCAGTGAGCTGGGGCATACTGAAGTGGTTAGGCCAGCTGGAACCACTGGTACCAGTGAGCCCCTTGCCCTCTGGCAGTGGGATGCTGTTAGGGTCACACCTCCTTGTTTACAAAGCTGTAGGAAGGTTAGCCACTGGCTGACCTGGAGGCAGCAGGTTAGAGCCCTCTTTCCTGGACAGGGTACCTGCCACTATGTTTTCTTTCCCCTTTATATAGAAGAAACCTGTTTTGTCACCTTTGTCTGTTTACAGTCTCCAGGACATTATATCAGAGAATAACCATAATTTCACCTACAGAGTTTTTATAAACATTTCACAGTGACATTTATGACCAGAGTGTTATTAGATTTCAAACAATATTTTATATGCTCTCACCTTGTGTTCTTTTTCTGGGCAGTCGAATATAGTTTACACAACTTTTTACTCACTGATTTAGAGAGTTTGGGGGAAAACAAAACATTTTTCATCAGAGTGTTGAAATATTATTATAATACATTAATTATTGTGCATTATACATTAATAAAATAAATTATTGTACATTCTAATAAATTAATAAAATAATTATAATTAATGTATACACATTATTTATAATATTATAATAATATAATAATTATGCATATTATAATTGGTCTGATTTTTCAATTTTCTGTGGATTTTTAATCAAATATTTATTCCTGGATCTATTTTGAAATGAGTAAAAATTTACTGGCTAAACTTTATGTGTAAAATTTTTGTCAAAAAAATTGGGAACTAAAAATGCTCAAAGGGACAGACTATTTTATGTGAAATATTTCATTTTTGAACAAGGGCCTTTTTGATGAAAAAGGTTCTCGCTCATAATTGTTTGACTCTACTGATGCTCTAATTTCTGGTTAGGATTATATTTGTACTTATTATTATTACTTACTACTACTACTACAGTAACCTCTGGGGGTCCCAGTCAAGGATCAGAGCCCCATTGGGCTCAGGGCTGTAAAACCAGCGTAAGAAAACACACCTCGCCTCAGAGAGCCCACAAGAGAAGTTTATCACAAGATAAAGCAAGGGTTGGGGTTGGCAGGGCAAGGAACAGTGAAACCAGACCATTTGGCACTGTAGGCAGGAGCCTCAGCTTCCCACATCCCTGATGCCCGTAAGCTAATGTTACTAACTTCATTTTCTTATTGCTGCTAGAGTTGTGTGAGCCCTCAATGCTTTTCTCATGAATGATGCTGCTGGCGAAGAGCCATTTGGCTTGCAAGGGGGTGACTATAAAGCAGCCCCTTCAGTTTCAAGTTGGGTTTGATGAACTCAAACTTCCAGTGAAACATTCCCAGCCTTCACAAGGCAACTTCTCTCTCTTTCTGTGCTGGAGCTTACTGCACAGCTGGCTGCAGTGAAAGGGTGATGGATTGTTGTTCTCCCTACTTTACTTTACTTCACATAGCTCAAGGCCCTTGGCAAATTTCAGCCACTCAGCCTGGCTGCAAGGTGGACAGTAATATACATATTTCACCAATGGGTGGACTAAAGAACAGAGGTGGAATGAGCGAAGTCACACAGCAGCAATAGGACCAGGACCCACCACTCTCATTTGACCATTATAATCACTAAACAACACTCCCTGCTTTGTGGAGAAAGTTAGTGATTAAGCGTCAAATTTTACCTAACTGAATTTTCTTCTCCTATTTACCTCCTCCTTGCTGAGGTTTTGCAGCAGTGGAGTCTCTGGTTTTAAATGTGCATTAGTTGCATTTTTAAAAAACACTTTTGCAAAGAGCACTCCCTAATTGTTAGCCAGCACTTCCCTTACAGGGTTTCCCCCCAGGATATTGCCTGGGCTCAGGAATCCTGGATTTATATCAATTAGCAATGTTAAAAGAAAAAATAAAAAGCCTTCTTAGCAAGTGTGGGACTAACACTCCTGACAAATGCTTGCAAAGACACACCACAATTACCACTTAGTTGTCAGCCCTCAGGGTCTTTTCCAGAAACGCAGGTTTGTTCTGTCATTCTGAAATTGTGCTTTTTGAAACCACTCTTCGCTCTGTTAGGGCCTGATCTGGTGAAGTGTTGTGCTCCTCCTGCAAAGTGTTGAGCACCCTAATCTCCCACTGAAATCCACCTGCTCAGCACCTTGCAGGACCAGGTCCTTTGAGAAGATTTTCACTGTAGCCTAGATTGAAACCTCAGTGCTAAAATGGAAATGCAATTATATTAATGGAAACATATTTCATGTCTTTGTCAGCTAACGCTCTTTAGGTGGTTGCATGTGTCTGTAATGGGTTCTGACTTGTATCAGATCCTTGTAGTGAGCTGTTTTTGTACTTTACTCCTTAAAGTCCTTCTATGATGATTTAAAGCTTACTCAGAGAGTTATATATACGCACCATTATAATGATGGGGTGGGGGGGTTAATAAACTTATTACGTCTATTTTAATACAGAAGAAATGTTATTTATAAATATATGCACATTTAAACAGGAGAATAAATTGATTATACCTAGATGAAAGGCATTATGATAGTGGGCATCATTAAAAAGGTAATGTTTGTAATTTTTAGGCACTGATTCAAGAAAACCAACAAGACTCTTCAGTGCTGTGTCTTGAGTGCGGCTATTTCGGTCACCCTGAAATATGAGCAAAATAGAACAGGAGTGGAGCTGCTGGCCTGTTGAGAGCAAGGCTAGTTTTGCTATTCTAGAAATGGCTTTCAATGGCCAGTCCTTACGGCATCAGAAGTCAGGCTGGCATACCAGCAATTAAAGTCTTTGGCAACAGAAAGTAAAGGAAAACACTGAATTAGGCCTAAAACAGTCTTCTTGGTCTGTTTTAAATGTTTTGGTCTGATTCTGACTTCTGTGGAGTTTTTCCTGATTTGTGTGAGTCTGAGATCAGAATTAGGCCCTCCAGTGCAAACTGTGGGCAGCTCTGTACATTTTCTGTGGTGAGCTATTTTTGAACATTTTTATTAGATAGGTGCAACTCCCCACCAGCTTAAAGCTAGAGTAATGCAGTGCTCAGTTAGCCTCCTTGACTTCCCCATGGATTGCAATGCTCGCAAGTAGGCTGATAGATCTCTGTACCTGGAAAGGTAAAGAGACTGATTGTATCACAAGAGTGTACAAAGGGTAGCCCAAAGCTCACCTGTGATTCTCCTGAAACTCGTGATTTATGTCACAATAACAAATGACAAGGCATGATTTGACAAACAGGCATCTCAGGTGTGCTGTAAGGCATGCAGTGAAAGACTCTTTTTTAGCAAAGTTCTTCCTCTTAGTGTAAAATTTCCTACTAGAAAACTAAAAAGGTGCATCAAACAAAGGCCCTACAGTTTAATTGGGCAACAAGCTGCCTATTGTAAATAAAATGACTACATAGACATTCTGAAGGAAGGTCTGGCAAGTCACAATTGAATTAGGTATTGCTGGGCAGCATAATTATGTTCCTTAACAGCTTGATACTATGGATACTCTTCTAAATATTGGACATGTACTGAACACAAGTTTGCTGAGATCTCCCTAGGATTTATTAGGTTTATTAATAAAAATATTGTATTAAACCAATGCATAGAAAATTGAGTACATTAAATGTCTCACTGAAAAGGATCTGGGGGAAATAGGTCTGCAGTTGATGGGATAGTGCTTTAATGATGAGCAATAATGGTCATAAAAGCACCGTGTAAAATATTTAAACTGGCGTCTAGTCTCCAGCTTACATATTTGGAGCCAAAATATTACGTTCTCAGTATCCAACATGTGAAAAGGTTCAAGAAATTCCAAACTGAGGATGGAATAGTAATAACTATGGTCTTGATTTTGCATAGTGATCCACATGAGCAGACCCTTTGGCTCACAAGTAGTCCCATTGACTTGGCTGGGACTCCTTGTGGACAGAAGGATCCAGCCATGTGGACAGTTTTTCTGGAATGGGACTGGTAGCTGGTCAGATTCATCATTGCAAATAATGTATCCTACTAATTTAGCACTTATTTTTTTGCTCATAAAAAGCACCAGCATAATTTCACCTTCACTGTTTGCAACAGCTGCTTGCTGGCCAAATACTGAGAAGGAAAATATTCCCCAGCTGCCACTGCTTGTTGCTGCAGCGTATGTGATACATTAACTCTGGAAAACCTGATGCTGTTGATAATTAAAGAAACATTGATGAGTCAGCATTACCCTGTAAGAGTGTTACCCATTCTTGAGACGATACTGTGCAAACCTCCACGTGTCCTGACAAATACAAAGCTTTTATTTGCCTATAGAACCAGTTATTTGCTTTCATTTCCAATGTGTTTGCCACTATAATATTCTGTGTTCTCTCTCTCCCCACCCTTTTCTTGTTATTTTACATAAAATAGCTAATTCAAAATCTTTTGTCAAAGGGGTTGAATGGACTAAGAATATGAGTATGGCCCTCCATTGTATAATACACACATGGCTGTGTGGGTTTGTTTGGTTTTTTGCCTTAGAAGCATAGTCCAATCCCATTTAGCTGAATACTTGTTAATATAAACTCTCAGATATCTAAAGGTCAGTGAGTATTCAGAGGTCTGTTTTCACATAGTCTTGGGGCAAGTTCTGTAGTTCTCAATATTACAATAGTTATTTATATAACAGTAACACCTGCAAGCCCTTTGTGATGGGCACCGTACACACATAGCAACAGATGCTCCCTGTTTACAATCTAAATACACAAGACAGACGAAGGATGGAGGAGGAAACTGAGTCATGATCGGGTGAAGTGACTTGCCCAAGGTCACACAGCAGGGCAGTGACCAAGATGGAAATAAAACCCAAGTTTCTAGATGCCCAGTCCTGGGCCCAAGTCTTCAGGCCATGCTACCTTTGATTCATTTGATTCTTACTCAGGTAAAGTAATCACTGACTCTAATCTTGACTTCAGTGCCTGCATAAAGACTACAAGACTCAGTCCATAATATACTGGAGTCAGACATCAGCCCAAAAAGTTTTAAAGATATTTGGGGAAGCCATTTGAACAGACTTTGAGGCCTGTGCTCAAGATCTTCAAAGTTCAAGGCCTGCAGACTAAAGTGGCAGAAGGGGACATTGGGTCACTGAGTTTGGGCTGCCTTATGCAAATTGGCAAACATCCATCCCCAGCAGCTCACAAAGAGATACTGAACAATTTACTGTTCCTAGTACTTGCCCTATGTGTCCACCCATTCTGCCTATCTGGACCATAAACCTTTCACTGAAGCTCATATCTATTAAAAGTGATAACAATACATTCAATGTCTTCAGTGAGAGCAGGATTTGCCCTTCAATGAAACTGGATGGAACATGCCACTGTTTCCATCTTCCATGGAAAAATACCAGAATTCATAGTATTTTTCAATGGAATATGGAAACAGTGGCATGTTCCTTTAATGGAGGAAAACAAGAACCTAATAAATGCAGGCAAACTGCCTGCTAAATTCAGAGACCGTGTGCTAGAGACAATAGAGAGTTAGCCTAAGGCCTTACTTAGTCTTACAGTTATTTCAAGAAGTTAAAACTAGTGGGAAGACCTTGCAGGTTCACTGCACACAAACTGCCCTGGGGCACCCTTCTGAAGAGGGACACCTTCCTCTTGGAACAGTGTGTATGTGATGGATGTCTGCTGGGCTTTGTCAAAAGTTTTCTGCATTGTGTACTAGTTGCTCTGAGGGTGTGATTAAACATTGCTTTTTTTAAAAAAGCAACAATTATTTTCCTTAAAAATATCCTTAAAAAACTATTGGAAAATACTCAGCAGCCCTACTCCACAGTAGTGGCAGCACCAGTAGCTGGATCACGACAAGGGCCCAGCAGCTTCCCTGCTAGGTACCAAGCAACTTGGAGTTTTGAGTAGGCAGCATGTGGATTGAGACTAATCTGGGACAGCCTTCCAACGGGAGCAATGGGGGCAATAAAACATAACTGGCTTCAAGACTGAGCTTGAGAAGTTTATGGAGGGGATGGTATGATGAGACTGCCAACAATGGTATGTAGGCGATCTGTGACTACTAGTCACAAATATCCTCAATGGCCAGAGGTGGGGCACTAGATGGGGGAGGGCTCTGAGTTACTACAGAGTTCATTCCTTGGTACTTGCCCACATGCTCAGGGTCTAACTGAGTGCCATATTTAGGGTTGGGAAGGAATTTTCCCGCTGGGTGAGATTGGCAGAGGTTTTTTGCCTTCCTCTGCAGCATGGGGTATGGGTTACTTGCAGGTTTAAAGTAGTGTAAATGGTGGATTCTCTGCAACTTGAGGTCTTTAAATCATGACCTGAGGACTTCAATAACTCGGCCAGAGGTTATGGGTCTATTACAGGAGAGGGTGGGTGAGGTTCTGTGACCTGGAATGTGCAGGAGGGCAGACTAGATGATCATGATGATCCCTTTTGGCCTTAAAGTCTATAAATCTATTGGATTGATATTAGGGCTGGGAGCCAGAAACTCCACAAAGGTAATCTCAGCTCTGCTGCTGACTCACTGTGTGGCCTTGGCAATTAAACTTTCTGTCTGGACATGGGGGGGAGCATAGGCTATATTCCATCAAGACTTGTCATGGCTTGCGTGCTCCCTGGCAGAACAATCTTCTGTGAGTGACATCTCATTTTGACACTAGGAGTGGATTGTCCCTCTGAAGGTCATACTAACTACTCTCCTGTGATAAAAAAGGAAAGACTGGGCCCTTAGCTGGTTCTCTCCATGATTGTGAATATGATTTTGGAAGTCTGCCTGTAATTTTTAGAAGGATCTTTGCTGAGCTCACTTAGCTTAGTGTAAATTTTTATAACACTGAACCACCTCTCACTTGGGGAGGTCACTTGTTTGCACTTCCTTTCTTTTTTTAAAATCAGAAATGAAATGCACAGTTTTACCACAAACAGGTCTATGGAATTCAGGTACAAACATAAAAGCAATCTCTGCATCAGCATGTAGGCTGCAGCTGAAAGAAAATGGCTCTCATAAATGGTTGACATTTTATGTAACAAGCATATTCATTTTCCTTGTTAGAGAGTTCTTGAAGACAAACATCATGTTCCAAATTCCTCCTTCATTTACAAGTTTCCTCATGAATTTGTTAATAAAAAACGTACACAATGAACTTTTCCAAAACCCCAGCAGCTAAACAGATGCTGCATCATGATAGGAAAATCAAGTTAAATCTTCATGGTTTTTACTCTTAAATTACAAGTGACATGTTGGGCTGCATTGTGGTTTTTAAGCTTCTCATCTGAGCATTGTGGAGTGGGGCGCTGTGGAGCTTCACTGCCAGAGGAAAAGTACTGGTTTCATTGTGTATCATCTTTGTCTGCTTCAGCCAACCCCACACGAACTGTGCAAAGTCAAGGCATGGTGGACTTTGTGGGGTGTTGATGGGAGGGAAATGGCTGAATGGGGAAGAGCCATTCTATATAGTATCATAACTTGGCGCATCCCTGCAGCAGTTGGTGCTGACTCCGTTACTCTGATTTCCATTTGTTCCCATCCTGTGCCCATTAATCTTCTAGGTGGGTTTTGAGGGCAGGGAGGCTTTGACAGTGGCCCCCTTTCCAGAGAAAAAGTAGTGAGAGGCAGATGGGGAACAAACAGAGCATCTGGTCCACTGCATGAAATCTCCTTGGATCACCCTCCAGGTAGTGCAGCCATGTCCCGTGTCCCATCTTACAGACCTTCAAATGTTGTTCCTCACTGCTCCTTGCAGCATGAAACCCTTAGCTTCAAAGCTATAACATTTTCCTCCTGTGCCTTTCTGGTGTGGGAGAGGCATGATATATCTCTCTAACCCTGGAGAGCGGAAACCCTAAATGTATATAACCTGATACACAGAGATCGGAATGGTTTGACTTGATGCTTTGCTGGTGGGAGAAGGCTGTGGGGTTTGAGTATTGAACTGTAAAACTAGAAGCTGTCACATCTCATTAGTGGCTTACAAAAAAAGGTGTATTTATTTTTAGACGTGTCAAAGATATTTCTCCATACTCAACACTGCATGGGAGGCAGGGTGGGATCTGTATTCCCTGAATGCTGGACTCCAAATGAGGTAGAGCAAGGTTAAGTGTATCCAGACTGAAGAAGTGATTTTTTTCAGAAAACAGCATAGGAATGCTCCCAGAACAGTTCCGTTTAGCTAACTACACACAGCTTTGCATGGAGAATCAAATATCCGTTTTACATCTCTCAGGTGACTGGAGGTGAGAAATCAAATGGACAAAGGCTTAAAGTTGATATTGCTTATGTTCTTATGACACAATAGGTATCCTAAAATTGTTGTTCAAATTATTATAGTTTGTGATTAATATTTTATTCATTCAGTTGCATAGAATTACAAAATAATTATAGTTATGTAAAAAAAGGAAACTGACAAGAATTACAAACGTCTCTTCACTACACAATTCTTAGGAGACAAGACAAATCCTTGTTAAGTCCGCTACATTACCATGGGCACTAAGGAAAAATCTCCAAATGGAGCTTAGTTAGCTAGTTCAAGCAAACATCCAAAGGCAAAAACTAAGGAAAGTGATTTGCCCAACAGTAGACAATTTGCCATTGAAACATGTCTTAAAACAAGAAAAAATACTATTTATAGTGAAGATGCTTCACTTAGATGGCATACTCCTTGGGGCCTTTTTGGTCTGTTTTTGTAAAGCACCTAGCGCTATAGAGTTCTGGTCTATGAGTGGGGTACCTAGGTGCTATACTAATAATAAATAAAGGATAAGCCAAAATATCATCGGGGCTACAGCTTTGTCATTAAATGATCTTCCTTCTGCCTTGTTAATAAGATGACTTTGGCATCATTGTACTCATGAAAAATATGGGTTTTAGTCTTTACTAAACATTTGGCCAAGGATAGTGGGCTTTGGTGCCATGAAACAGGTAGAGAGAGAAGTTAGGTTTGACTGGCGTAGACCACTTTTAATATAAGGCCTGGTTGCACCTTCCCATAGTAGACCGCTGGGAAGGAGTGAAGGGGGAAGATAATTCTGCATGATTCCCCTTATGGAGTTCCTCCCGAACTGTTTGTTTGTGGGGTGATGCCATGTGCTACGATGCCAGATCTGTGTGCTCCTGTGTTCCTGCAGCTTCCTGCAGTGAGGCTCCCTGGGAGGACTAGAATGTATGCAGAAAGGGAGAGAGTTGAGGCTAAGTGTGTAACCTTAATTTGTGATTTCCCAGCTTTGAGTGCTTTATCATGCAACCTTCAAGTTCTCTCAGTGTAGCTTCTTTAACACAATTTAATGTAATAAAACACGTGTATCAAACCTTGGATAAGCAGGTTTCCTGAAATTCAGTAGCATTTCTTCTTGTTAGCAACCCATTCTGCTAGTTGCCATGGACACAATGATTGAAGGTTATCAAAAACAAATGGGACAACAAGAGAAAGGAGACATAAACAATCAACACAATGCAAAATGGGACATGATTAGTATGATAAGTATTGTGTCAGCCTTGTACGTTTTAATGGGAGCCGATTATTTGTCTGTATGGTGTAGTGCTGTGAAACAAAATATAGTACTCCAGTCACAAACCTAAATTAATGGCAAGGCCAAAAACTTTTCCAAAAAACAATATAAAAGTCCCAAAGGCCAAACCAATACTGTTTCCCAGTGGCATCCAAAAATCAAATTTAGCCAAGGATATGACCATGTAAATAAGAGGGAATGGTAAGTGGGTCAGCCAGTGACGTCACTCAGGGCTGTGGCAAAAGGTTATGACAATGAAGTATTCTAAACATGTTGGCTTTGACTTTTCCTGTGAAAAACTGCACAGAGACTTGTTTTATGTGCAAATACCATATTGTCATTTGCCAATAGTTATCTTGCATGGAAATTCAGCCCCTGCCCTTTTAATTGCCCTACTGTATGTGTAAATATATGAACAAAATTGGAGATCAGGTTTTCTTTGTCACACAAAGTCAGCACTACCACTGTTGCTATTTTCAGCCACAGTGTCAAGTGCATTAGGCTTGATCCTCAAGGTCCTAATTTTTCCTAAGATGGTACCAAATTGTTGATGAAAGTATTTCATCAAAAGGAAGGACAATGATACTTAATGTATAGCCCCCAAACCCTCCAGTTACTCACCTGACTTGTGAAATCTCTGCTCATAACAGGGGGAGGAAGGATATCAGGATAGTAAGAAATAAACAGAATGTTGGTGCAAGACAAGACTTAGGATAGGAGGGGATTTAATAAAAGGAAGAAAACTAAAGTCTTACATTAAAAAAAGCCAAACAAGTCATAGTCTGATACCCTTAGCACAAATGAATAAAGGGTTTCTAGCCAAGTTCATTTGTGGTGTCCCTTCTAGAATCCCAGTCCCCAAACTGAATCTGTCAAGATCAAAAGGATGAGAAAAAAATTTTCATCCCGGAGAAGAATTTAATTTCTATCCTGAGAGACTTGGTAGTGGTGGTCCAGTAGCAAATTAATCAATTTCTACACATTGGCAGATGGTGTCACTATCCAAAGTGTCAGCATAGATAAAGGTATAGTTCAGCCTTTCCCCAGTTACATCACTTTCACGTTGCACCATTTGTCTGGGATGCAAGAGATGAGGTGAGAGAAAGAAGAAAGGTAGGCAAGGAAGAAGGAAAGAAGGCACAGGAGAGCCAAAGACAAAGAAAACCATGGAGATACACAAAATTAAAGCAGGATACACTGAAATGCTCGATATATTGATGTGGGGCTTAGATACCATGGCGACAGATGTCTTAGAAGTGCATAAGAGAGAGTGTAGAATTCTCAAGACACAGAACAGTGTGTCCGCAGAATAAAGCCCTTTTACAAATCACATACACAGAAAAGAAAAAGTGGATAACAGTTTGTTAAGGGATACAGTAGCCAGTGCTTCCCTCAGTGACATAGGTGGAACTCACATTGACTTCAAAGTTCAGTTGAGTCTATCGCTTAGGGCAAAACTGGGGCAAATAACCAATTTCTCCAGCAATCACAAAATTGAGGACCAAGCTCTGTGTAAGAATGATTGCAGCCAAGATTTGGATGAAGATTACTTAATATTGAAGGGTTTCAGAGTAGCAGCCGTGTTAGCCTGTATCCACAAAAAGAACAGGAGTACTTGTGGCACCTTAGAGACTAACAAATTTATTAGTGCATAAGCTTTCGTAGGCTACAGCCCACTTCATCGGATGCATAGAATGGAACATATAGTAAGAAGATATGTATACATACAGAGAAGGTAGAATTAATTAGCCTTTTACAGTTTGTATGGCAACTTCCACCTTCTCTGTATGTATACATATCTTCTTACTATATGTTCCATTCTATGCATCCGATGAAGTGGGCTGTAGCCAACGAAAGCTTATGCTCTAATAAATTTGTTAGTCTCTAAGGGGCCACAAGTACTCCTGTTCTTTTTATTATTGAAACATATTCATGGACTTGATCTGAGTTTGTGCATGGGGAGATGTTACTTCTACTTGAAGGCACATATCAGAATGTGGCTCCTTCTTTCTGATAGTTTCAAGATTGACATTTCATTTATTAGTTAAAAACAACCCTGGTTGAGATGCAGCTAGTCAGCCTGCATCATCTTTTAATTTCAATTAAGAATCACAGGTTTTCATTATCGTTATTTTTGCCCACCCTGTGAAACAGATAGCAAATTAATATTGCAGAAAATGGAGGCATTGGCTAAATGAAAGCAATAATATTCAGGATAATTCCTATGCAGTTATATTAGTGTCTACCTTAATCCTAATATCCTAAAAGGACACATTTAATTTTTTAATAGCGAAAATCAAAGAAATAGAAATGCCACTACTGATAATGGCATCCTGAAGTCCAACTGTATTTAGGACCCCATTGTGTTTGTATTGTCCTACCACACAGAAAAAGCTTGTCTTTTCTCTGCAGATCTTACAGTTTTAAGTCATAATCCTGCAAACACTTAAGCATGTAAGTAGTTTTGCCCATGTGAGAGTCTCATGTGTTTAAGCATTTGCAGGATAGGGTCTAAAAATGCTAACTCATTAGTTTGTCCATTAATTCCATTATAATGAATAAATTACGATGTATCATTGTAGTGCGATCATGACATAACTAACTCCAGATGAGTTCTAATCTAATGGTAATTCATGTTTATTTTCTGTGCTAACAAAGAAAATAATCACAGAATGTGTAACTCTGAGTACACAGAGTCAAGGTATAAGACAAGTGGATAAAGGCAATGTCCTTAGAATCTGGTTCTATGGTGAGGGGGTCCTGCACAAAGCACTGAGGTGAAGGAGCAAGTACTAGAGGAGCACACAATTGGGGGAACTGATAAGGTTACTGAATTGCAGACATACAAAGTGGCTTGCAAAAGAGGTTATTGTGGTTTAGTGCACTAGAGGTAGAGTTGGGAATCAGGAGACCTGGGCTGAGATTTTCAAAAATGGGTGCCTAAAGTTAGTCTTCTAGGGTCAAAAGTGCCCAAGTGACTTAAGAGCATAAGTCACAATAAATTCAGTAAAAAGAAAAGGAGGACTTGTTTGGCACCTCAGAGACTAACAAATTTATTTGAGCATAAGCTTTCGTGAGCTACAGCTCACTTCATCAGATACATTCAGTGAGCTGTAGCTCACAAAAGCTTATGCTCAAATAAATTTGTTAGTCTCTAAGGTGCTACTTGTACTCCTTTTTTTTTTTTTTTTTTTTTTCAGATACAGACTAACATGGCTGCTACTCTGAAACCTGTCATCGAAAGTCACTGGGACTTGTGCTCCTAATTCACTTGTGTGCTCTTGAAAATGCCATCCCCAAATCCATATTCAGACCCTTACTAAGTAGCCTGATTTTCAAAAGTGCTGAGCACCCATCTGCAGCTTCCAGTGACTGGAGTGGGAGTTGTTGGGGGCTCACCACTTTTGAAAATCAGGTTACTTATTTGAAAGCCTAACGTTAGGCTCCTATTTTTAAAAAAATTCTACCTATTTGGTGTTTTGAGGCATATATAATGAGCCTGAGCCTGACAGGTGCTTGACACCTGCAGCTCCCATTAAGGAGGTAATTTAGGGCCTGATCCTGAACCACTGAAGTCAGTCAGAGTTTCGCCATTGACTTCAATAGGAGCGGACTCAAGCTGTTATTGAAGTAAGATTGAATACATTTTTGCAAGTTTTAACTTGCAACTGGGTGCTGAGGACAGTGGGTCTCAACCAGGAGTATGTGTACCCCCAGAGGTACGCACAAGTTTTCCAGAGGGTACATCAGCTTATCTAGATATTTGCCTAGTTTTACAACAGGCTCCATAAAAAGCACTAGTGAAGTCAGTACAAACTAAAATTTCATACATACGATGACTTGTTTATACTGCTCTATATACTATACACTGAAATGTAAGTACAATATTTCTATTCCAATTGATTTATTTTATAATTATATGGTAAAAATGAGAAAGTCAGCAATTGTTCAGTAATAGTGTGCTGTGACACTTTTGTATTTTTATGTCTGATTTTTTAGGCAAGTAGTTTTTAAGTGAGGTGAAACTTGTGGGAATGCAAGATAAATCAGACTCCTGAAAGAGCTACAGTAATCTGGAAAGGTTGAGAGCCACTGGCCTAGGAAACTCAAACAAAGGATTATGTAGAGTACTGTACTCGTGTAAGATGTTAACTTCAATAGGCATTACAGGTATTCAGCACTCTCAGTGTCAGGCCCAACATCTGCAACGTGGTACCACATCAGACTGGGATTTTCAATTTTTAACAGTTTCACACAGCTATATTTTAAATCTAGGGCAGGAGAAAGAAAAAAACATCTCTCGCCCCCCATTTTTATTTAATGTCTTTTGTTGTAAAGAATCCCTAACATCACACTAACAATAGTTTACATTTTCATTTATTTGATTTCCCTAGATCCCAATGACATATCAGAGTTTGCAAAGATATACTTAGTCATACTTTAGTAAACTATATCTTTCTCTGCTGATAATTTGTATGCAACCAGTGTGACCAGAAAAACATAATGCTTCCATAAAATATCTCATTTTATTAATTTCAAGTTTCTAATTTAATCTAAATGGCATTAATTTGTTTAAGTAGAACATTGTTATTATATCAGAGTAGATTTAATCCATGTTGTTAAATGGTCATTGGCCAGTGGGTCTGCTGGAAAATAGAGAAAATAAAATGAATAATTCTAAGTATACTAATACTGTGAACCAATATAGCAACATATGGGCACAGTGAACTCAACCAAAATAGCTGCTCAATACCATAGTATTAAAATTCAAACACTAAAGGAATGGTTACTTAGGGTCTTTTTTTTTACTCAGCTACACAGCCATGGAAAACCAGCATAAAAATAGAACCCGGTCCACACAAAGATGAGTGAACCAATTCAGATAAAATTAGAGTCATTCTGAATCATTGATCCAAAGAGAATAAAACCTTTTTGGAAGTTCATAAAGTTTGGTTTACTCCCCCCATTATTTTTCATTGTCACATATTTTTGAATTATATGGTTCTGGTTGGGACTGGAAGCAGAAAGTCAAAAACTTTGTGACAAGGACTCATGGTATTTCTAGCTCAGCTGAAAGGAGGAAGAAATCAAATGGAAAGCTTGATCTTCTGAGATTTCCAGCCCAATTTTATATTTGTAGCTATCCGGATAGTATGGATAAACTTGTGATGAACATTCCCTTTTTTGTTTACTCCTTTCCTATACCCTCTTTCTACTTTCCTCTCTTAGACTCTGAGATCCTTGGGATGGGACTATGTCTCCATGAAAAGTGCTTAGGGAATCATAGGTGATACCATAAATCAATTAATACCAATAACATTCCCCAAAATCTTTTGAGTTTCTCCCATCATCTTCTCCTTCCCCAACTCTCAAAAAGACAACTTTGAAAGAAAAAGAGTTGTTCATCTTTTAATAGAAGAAGGTTCATAAAGTATTATTGAGATTTCACAGCATAATTTACACCTCACAGTGGAAGCTAGATGTGAGAATTCCAAGAATGATGATAGAACCTCTTTAAACTCTGTTTAAAATTACACATGATAATAAAATTACACTTGACAATGTCTTTCCCTGTGCTTCTGTTTTTCTTAAGATTTCAGATTGTTCATTGTCACTGATAGGTAGAGAGAGAGCCTGTAATTTGCTAATTAAAATGTCAGATAAAATGAGCTGCAAACAGCCAGAAGTGCGAGATAATATACCTTCTATAGTAATGAAGACTTCTAAGCAGCTGTGTTCAAATTTAACTTTGGATTGACTTTGTGATTAAAGCAAAGAACTGGGAAACGGAAGTGGGTTCTGTTCTCAGCTATACCATAGACTTGACCTTGGCCATGACAATAAGATGTCGAATGCAGCACTAGCCCCTTAACCTCAATTTCCCCATCTGTAAAATGGGGATAACAATAGTAATCTGTCTCACAAAGGTGATATGGGACTAAATCCATTGTCTGTGAATATTTTTGAGCTCCTTTTACAGAACCCACTGTAAGTGCCAAGTATACCTTGTTATTACAGACTTCTGTTTTTCCAGGTTTGGCTCACAGATGAAGCCAATAATAGTGAAACTGTATTACCTGTCCTGACATGTCAGATATTTCTGTTGAATTTGGCATATAGCTCACTGCACTGTGACAATAGGTGCAAAACTTTTTGCCCATTAGTAGCAGGGACATGACAGATGTAAAGGGTATTCTTATTTCATGGTCCTTTATAGTTTGTAATGGAAAGTTGACGTGTGCAGCAGAGATGGTTCAGACAGAATAAGAACTGATTGAAGCCTCTGCTTAACTCTGGAATTCAGCCCAAGGGGACACGGTTCTGTTCAATGAACTTTACTGAAGTCATCTGCATTCTTACATACTTCTGCACTTCCAGGTTCTGACTGGGATGTGAAATGTAAGTGGCCAGATAGGAACAGAAAGGTGTATTTTTTTCTGGCCTCACCAGGAGGAAGAAGAATAGAGCTACCCTCTTTGCCAATGTCATTGCTGAGTTGTATCTTTTTTCTAAACTAGTCCAAGAATGAATAGTGCTTAATTCTCATCTTATTTTTGGTCCTGTGTAATTCCATTGACTTCAGGGGAGTTACTCAGGTTCAAAGTCAGGATGATCAGAAACCTTGAAGAAAGATGATACTGGCAGTATTTTCAGCAGGAACTGCTTTTAAAGGTATTAGAGAAGCAAATGAAATTGGTGGCGGGCACAAAATAAGAACTGTTCTAGGGACTGGTTCATTGTCTCAAAAGTCTATTTGAGTCACAGACACAAAATTTTGATATAACTTATTTGATGAAAACAGTCAAAAACCTTCCCTGGCAATATGACCAACATGGTCTCTTTTCTCTAAGTATATGGGCTTTCTAATTTCTAACAACTCAAAGGATAGTACTTCGGGATGAAACTCAAAATATAGAAACACTGTTTTTCATAGTGTACTGCTGAATTTTTTGTAAACACCTCTTCCGTAAAAGCAAGGGGGTCATGTAAGATGCACTGGGATACAGACACATTTCAGTTCTGCTATGCTCATTCTGTGACATGTTTGGCTTAGGCTATGTCTATACTGCGCCTCAGCGTGGACTATAGAGTGTGAATTGCAGAGCACACCAAAGTGTTGCATTGTAACTGCCCTGTGTGGACACAGCTGGCATTAACTAAAAGGAACCTAGTTTGCATTAATGTAGTCCTACTTTATTCGGGGAGGGATAGCTCAGTGGTTTGAGCATTGGCCTGGTAAATCCAGGTTTGTGAGTTCGATTCTTGAGGGGGCCATTTAGGGATCTGGGGCAAAAATTAGACATTGGCCCTGCTTTAAGTAGGGGATTGGACTAGATGGCCTCCTGAGGTCCCTTCCAACCCTGATATTCCATGATTCTTTAAAGGCTGAACTTCCCAGAGAGTTGACAGGGAGCTGTGAAACTCCTGTTATCCAAACCCATTTGAAACCAGACTCAGAATAAAGCTGGACTCTTGCAAGCATCTTAAGCACTGAGTGAACACTGCTCATGAGTGCTGTTTTTAACTTCTCAGTGGATAGGTTAAAGAAAATGACCCTAAAGTGGGAACATCAAAACAACAACTTTTGCAGCCAAATATCAGCCAGTGGAGTCAAGGAAACCAATTTTTGTTAACAGTCTCCTCAGTACATGCACTGGGGCCAGAAAATGGGTTTTAGGTTTATATCTCAGAATTCAAATACATGAAGCAATGGCTTAGAGTCCTGTCTCCCGTCAAGAGATATTGTGCTGTTAAAAGATTTCAGAGAACTGGAGCCAATATGTCTGAGGCTGAAGAAAAGGTTTCCTCTCAAGAGACAATTTGAGATAGTCATGAATTAATAATGACAGAATTTGGAAAAGACATTTTTTTAATATAAAGCCTTGCTCATTTAATTAAATTGATTTTACTTAAACTATAAACCTAGAGCCAAATACTGAGGCTGGTGGGATGTACTCAGCAATTGGTCATGGGGAAGGTCAAAGGGTTTTATTTCAGGAAGAGCAATCTGAAGTCACTTCTGGGCTCACTACTAAGCAATGCTTTCTTTGCCAGTTTTGCCACAACAGCATCGTAATTTTTACATATACTGCTTCCTGTGTCCCTTTGGAGCAGCGGGAGGAGAGATAACAATAGGCTGCTGGCCTGGAGGGTGCAAGAAGACTGCCCAACCTTATACCTCCAGCATGGGTGCTCAGGCATTACGATGTGTGCATTAGCCATTTTTTCTTTGCTTTGGTTGTTTTTCTAGTTATTCCTTTAGCTCCATGAATACCAGGTTTATTTGATTGTTTCTTCCATTGTTTATTCAGCCTTTGAGAGTTTTCTGCCCAGAATGTGTGAGGTAAACTCTAATATGCCAGCTCTCAGAGTTTACATCTCATAGAATCATATAGATGCAGGATGGGAAGGGACCTGAAGAAATCATGAAATCCAGCCCCCTGAGCTGAGGCAGGACCAAGCAAACCTACCACATCTCTGACAGGTATTGTCTGACCTGTTCTTAAAAACCTCCCATGATGGAGATTCTACAACCTTCATTGGAAGCCTATTGAAGATCTTAACTACCTTTATAATTAGAAAGTTTTTCATAATATCTCACCTAAATCTCCTTTGCTGCAGATTAAACCCATTACTTTGAGTCCTACCTTCTTGATAACAGCCCTTAATATCTCTGAAGACTTATTAGGTCCCCCCTCAGTCTTCTTTTCTCAAGACTAAACATGCCCAGTTTTTTTAACCTTTCCTCTTAGGTCAAGTTTTCTAAACCTTTAATCATTTTTGTTGCTCTCCTGTTCAGTTTCTCCAATTTGTTCACATCTTTCCTAAAGTGTGGCACCCAGAACTGGACACAGTACTCCAGCGGAGGCCTCACCAATGCTGAGGAGCACAGGACAATTATCTCCCTTGTGTTACATACAACACTCCTGTTAATACATCCCAGAATGATATGAGGTACATATTAGAATGTTCTAGGTACAATACTGAAGAAAGGATTTTCAACTCATGCACAAAGCTGCTTCCTGGTCTATCTCTCTATTTCCTACACTGTGAACTTTGAGCACTCAATGTGGCATTTCCTCTTTGCATGTTTCTCAGTGTTGACCAAGCTGCCTTCAGTTGAGAGTTTGAGAGCAGAATTATATCTAACTGCTGAAAATATATTTGAAAATGAATTGAGACAATTTCTATTTGGGTTTAGCTTGGCTAAAAAAAGCAAAGCGCCATGCTGCTCTCAGTTACCTCCTGTGTATGTAGTTAAGTAAGGTAAGAAGGATTTGGCCTGTAAAACTGAAGTGTGTTTCTTCGTTAAGGTCCCTATCCTTTAACTGTACACCTTCAATTTCCATTGGGGACCTGAGGGTGCTCAGCAACTGGCAGTCCTGAGCCCTTTGTCATCAATAAACCACTATTTTACATAGTGATCCTAATGCTGGGACCAGCTAATATTCTGCATGCAGGTTTCCCACTGAAGTCAATCAGAGCTCTGGATGCAGAGTGATCACATCAGTTAAAAATTCCTCACACCTACTCCAGCCAAGAAAAATTAATCCATTGCCTGTAAAGTTTTAAGAAGCACACAAAGCCTAGTGCTGTTCCTGATTAAATCAGTGACAAAACTCCTGTTCTCTTCAATGGCAGCAGGACTGGGGCCATGTTGGGAAATGGCAAAGGGATATGGGGATGAGTTGGGAAGGAAAAACCTGAGTGCAGAAAAACAGCGGGTCACATATATATCATGCCATTTCGACACAAAAAAGACAATGAAGGTAGATGATCTTTGATTCTACTGCTAAAGACTTTGACCCTGCACTGCACAGATGGCATCTGGAGGAATCATTGTTCTGTAAAGGTGCTATGGAAATCAGACCCCCATAGTGTTCATTCCCCAACAGGTAGACAAGCCCGCATTTTCAGTCCAGTTTACCATTGCATCATCACTTACATTACTGGTGAATTTCAGCCCATTGACTTCAACGGGACTAACTCAAGTGAATAAGATCATCAGAATTCATCCCTATGTTAACATTTAGAATCAATGTCAAGTTATGAGCATGGCAGAAGAATTATCTACCGCTGAGTGGCGTTTTTACTCTGTACTTTTTATTTTTTAATTTTATGTTTTGCTTCATAGTCTCAAATAAATATGACATTTTGCCAATGTGCAGTAAAATACCTTCTTTCCCATGCTTCATCATTATTGATTCTCCACTGAGCTTCTTTAAGTACAACCAGAGTGTTTTCTGTGGAAGGTGTTTGATTACTTAGTTGGTTCCATTAAAAAAATAGATTTTGCTGTTGGTTAGCTAAAAATAATCAATGGACAAGATGCAAAAGTAGAACATGTCAGGACAGGTAAACATCATTCAGAGCAAAGGAGAACAACAATGATATAAAAGGCTGATAAAGGTGTTAGGAAAATAACTTCTTTGAATTGGGAGAAATCAGGATAAAGTCAGGCTCACCCTGAAAGCAGTGCTGACTTTATATTGCTTCTTAAGGAGTCAAATACTGCAGTCCTTACTCGGGAAAAACTCACAAAGGCATTCAGAATAAGACCTACAGAATCAGGGCCTGAATAATGGGGTATGTGTCCCATATACAAAGAGCAACCACATTTATTCAGTCTCAAGACTTTTATTGTAGGTTAAGAGAAAACAACAAACAAGAAAGAACATGTCAGAGAGAGAGGAGAGGGCACATATACTCCATTAGATCTCTCTCACAAAATGGACCAGCTTCTCAGAAAAGTAAAAACGAAGTATACAGAAAAATAGTGTAAAGAGATACTTGTAGTGAGTATTGTAAGGACTGCAAAAAAAAAATAGCCGTCTTAGAAACGAAAATGCTATTGTAATGCGCCAGGCTCAGCTACATTCATTACAGTATAAGTGACATTGGCATGTTTACTAGAATATAACACTCCCTTATAGACTTCTTTGTGAAATAAGAGCAAAACAGGGCTTGATCCTGCAAGATGATGAAAACTCTGGCCTGATTCAGCAAAGCACTTAAGCGCATGATTAACTTTGCCATTTGGAGTTTTAAAATATGAAATATGTCCTTTGACACACACTAAACAAATACTATACTACTACTAATAACTTGACTCTACATTCAGGCCCCAGTCCATCAAAGCACTTAAGCATGTGCATAACTTTAAGCATGTGAGTAATCACATTGATGTTAACAGGACTATTCATATGCTTGAAGTTATGCATGTGTTTAAATGACACCAGCTGGGATGAAATTGAATAGTACAAAGTGCAAGGTCATGAACTTAGGGACTAACAACAGGAATTTCTGCTGTAAGATGGTGGCTCATAATTTGAAAATAACAGAAGAGGAAAAAGATCTGGGGGTATTAGTAGATCACAGGATGACTATGAACCACCCATGTGATTCAGCCACTAAAAAGACAAATGTGACAGTAGATGTATCAGAGAAGGTATTTCCAGTAGAAATAAGGAAGTATTAATGCCATTGTACAAGGCACTGATGTGACCTCATCTGGAATACTATGTACAACTCTACTCACCCATTTCAAGAAAGACAAATTCAGACTGGAGCAGGTGCTGAGAAGGGCTACTAGAATGATCAGGGGAATGGAGGGCCTATTTTACAAGAGGAGAGTAAAAGAGCTTGGCTTGTTTAGTCTAGCAAAATGAAGGCTGACAAGAGATGTTATTGCTCTCCACAAATAAACTGGGAACAAAACAACTGGGAAGGTAAAGAACTACTTAAGCTAAAGGACAATGTTAGGACAAGAACTTCCATGGGTATAAACTAGCCATGGAAATTAAGCTGAAAATGAGAAGGTTTCTAACCATCAGAGGAGAGAGGTTCTGGAAAAATCTTCCAGTAGGAGCAGTGGCACAAACAACCAACTAGCGTTCAGATGGAGCTTGATAAGCTTATGAACAAGATTATGTGATGGGGTTGCCTGCAACAGCAGGGGACTGGACTCAGTGACCCAGGAGATCCCTTCCAGCCCTATGTCCTACGCTCCTAAATGATTTGTTGAATCATGGCCTCAAACTGCGAGCTCTTTGTTATCCAGCTCTTTGTTATCTTTGTTATCTATGCAATATCATTTGCAAAGAAAGATAGGACAAGATGGTTGTTTCTTATCACTAGAGGGAGCTGGTTTCACATAATATTTCTCAGATAGCCAAGTATAAGCGCTGATAAAGAAGGGAGGCTCTTTGCATGAATTCAGATATCAGGATCAGACAGTCTGGTTCATATGGCCCATCAGAGCCTGGGTTTAACTTTCAGCCAAGCTTTGTGAATGGGTTTTAAGGATGGCAACATCTTGTCTTTCCCTACTTCCCTTAATTTCCTTTGTGGTAGATGAATGGTTAATTGTGGGACAGCTGGCCTGGATGCCCTCTTGTGGGGTGCTGTGTACTGAGACAGTTTTTGCATGTGCTGTGCTCAGGTATCACAGGAAGAGGAACATGACGTTACTAAAATAAAATCACCATGGTAACTCTTGGTTAATAATAATGTCAAACCACATATCTGAAATTATTCTCATTTTGTGCAGCTCACACAGATCTGCCAAATTCCTACCTTCCGTTCTGTGGGCTGAAAGCTCTGATGTACTTGGATACTCCTGACTCTTCATTACAGAGAGAAGCCAAAGAGGATTAAGGTGAATCCCTGTTTTTCTATAGGCAATATTAAAATTTATTATTTGCTGCCATCACAGTTCAAGGTGCAATAAAAAAAGACACACAGCTTAAGTGCAGAAAGACTGTAGACTGCTTTATTAAATGTCATAACTGTGTGTGGGCATACTGTATACCCAGCAAGAGGCCTCTGTGGTTTTCAAATTTGCAATCAGACCACGTGAAAAAGAAGGGAACTTCTGTGCCTCTTTCCCAATCTGCAGCCTGAAGCCTGGCCCCAGCTGTTATCACGATGCTCTTCCTCTGAATCATGCATCAGGTGGACATCACCAGATGGGCCCTACTTTACATCTGCCTTCACTGCTAAATTCCCAATGTTTGCATTCAGGATGATCCCAGAAACCATCAAACTTTGAGCCCAAGTCCAAATCCTGCATTTGGATTGTGGGACCAGTAAAACAAAGGAGAAAGCTCATTACTGCCTCCTCATTGTGCCAAAGATGATTAACTGTGATATGCCCAAACACTAAGTACTCGAGTGCCCATATCCTCTCTTCTGGCTCCTGTATCAATGACAGCAATGTAACGCACATCACAAACATAGAATGATAGATGTGTAAAACTGGAAGGGATCTCAATAGGTCATATAGACCAGTTCTCTGCACTCAAGGCAGGACTAAGTAATAACTAAACCATTCCTGATAGGTTTTTCCTACCTGATCTTAAAACCTCCGATGATGGAGATTCTACAACCGCCCTAGGCAATTTGTTCCAGTGATTAACTCCCCTGGCAGTAAGGAAGTTTTACCTAATGTCCAAACTAAACCTCCCTTTCTGCAGTTTAAGCCCATTACTTCTTGTCCTATCCTCAGAGGTTAAGGAGAACAATTTTTCACCTTCCTCCTTGTAACCATCTTTTATGTACTTGAAAACTATTATATCCCCCCCTCCCCTCAGTCTTTTCTTCTCCAGTCTGAACAAATCCACTTTTTTCAATCTTCCCTCATAGGTCATATGTCTTCTAGGCCTTTAATCATTTTTGTTGCTCTTCTCTGGACTTTCTCCAATTTGTCCACATCTTTCCTGAAATGTGGCACCCAGAACTGAACACAATACTCCAGTTGAGGCCTTATCAGTGCGGAGTAGAGCGGAAGAATTACTTCTCCTGTCTTGCTGACACCACTCCTGCCATTACATCCCAGAATGAGATTTGCTTTTTTTGTAATAGTGTTATGCTGTTGACTCAGATTTAGCTTGTGATTTACTATGACCCCTAGATCCCTTTCCACAGTATTCATTCCTAGGTAGTCATTTCCCATTTTATATGTGTGCAACTGATTGTTCCTTCCTAAGTACTTTGCATTTGTCCTTATTGAATTTCATTCTGTTTACTTCAGACCATTCCTCCAGTTTGTCCAGATCATTTTGAATTTTAATCCTATCCTCCAATGCACTTGCAACCCTCCCAGCTTGGTATCATCCACAAACTTTATAAGTGTACTCTCTGTGCCATTATTTAAATAATTGATGAAGATACTGAACAGAACTGGACCCAGAACTGATCCCTGTGGGACCCCACTTGTTCTGCCCTTCCAGCTTGACTGTGAATCACTGATAACTACTCTCTGGGAATGGTTTTTCCAACCAGTTATGCATCCACCTTTTAGTAGCTCCATCTAGGTTGTATTTCCCTAGTTTGTTTATGAGAAGGTCATGTGAGACAGTATCAAAAGCCTTACCAAAGTCAAGATATACATCCGCAAGGCTTATTACCCTGTCAAAGAAAGCTATTAGGTTGGTTTGACACTATTTGTTCTTGAAAAATCCATGCTGACTGTTACTTACCACCTTATTATCTTTTAGGTGTTTGCAAATTGATTGCTTGATTATGTGCTCCATTATCTTTCCCGGTATTGAAGTTATACTGACTGGTCTGTAATTTCCCACATTGTTCTTATTCCCTTTTTTATAGATGGGCACTATAGTTGCTCTCTTTCAGTCCTTTTGGAATCTT
The DNA here is from genome assembly GCF_965140285.1 of Lepidochelys kempii. Classification (NCBI taxonomy): domain Eukaryota; kingdom Metazoa; phylum Chordata; order Testudines; family Cheloniidae; genus Lepidochelys; species Lepidochelys kempii. The sequence continues at coordinate 25,465,011 of NC_136388.1, read as the reverse complement.
TCCCATCTTCCATGAGTTTTCAAAGATAATCACAAATGGCTCAGATAGCTCCTCAGCCAGTTCATTGAGTATTCTAGGATGTATTTCATCAAGCGCTGCAGACTTGAAGACATCTAACTTGTCTAAGTAATTTTTAACTTGTTCTTTCCTTATTTTAGCCTCAGATCCTACCCCATTTTCACTGGCTTTCACTATGTCAGACGTCCGATCGCTACTAAACTTTTTGGTGAAAACTGAAACAAAAAAGGCATTTAGCACTTCTGCCATTTCACATTTTCTGTTATTTTTTTCTCTTCCCCGCCCCGCGCACTCCAATGAGTAATGGGCTTACCCTGTCCTTGGTTTTCCTCTTGCTTCTTATGTATTTATAGAATGTTTTCTAGTTTAATCTCATTTTGTGCCTTGGCCTTTCTAATTTTGTCCCTGCATACTTGTGCTGTTTTTTATATTCATCCTTCATAATTTGACGTAGTTTCCACTCTTTGTAGGACTCGTTTTTGAGTTTCAGATCATTGAATATCTTCTGGTTAAGCCAGGGTGGTCTCTTGCTATACTTCCGATCTTTCCTATGCAGTGGGATAGTTTGCTCTTGTGCCCTTAATAATGTCTCTTTCACAAACTGACAACTCTCTCAACCTGTTTTTTCCCTTAGAAATATGTTTCCTGAGTTCAGATATGGATATATAATTTATTCAGATTCCAGTTTTTAATACACTCTCACAACTTACACAAGCTTCTGAGGGAAAATGCTGGATTCCTTCTGTCTAGTCAGGGAGTGACTGATCCTGCAAGATTTACTTAGGTTGTAAGCTCTTGGCAGAAGGGACCATCTTTTTGTTCTGTGTTTGTACAGCACCTCACACAGTGGGGTCCTTGTCTATGATTGTGGCTTGTAGGTGCTACTACAATACAAATAAATAATAATAATAATAATTAATAGGTGTCCTTGGCCACACTTTAAATGGTTTTTAACCCCCTGCCAGGTTACATCACGCAATCCCAAGGGACTCCGTTTGGTCCTGCATGTGGAAGCCAATTGGTAGGAGGGAAATGGCTTTCTGAGGCCTCCTTTACCAGTTGTGAATTTTCCCTTGAGCCTGGCCTTTTCATATTCGCCTCAATGAACAGTTTCCATTCCCACTCCCCACCCCAATAAAGTTCAGAAGCTAGTGAGCATTTCAGTGATCTTTGGAATATAAATTAAAAGGGTGAAATTCTCCTCTCAGGTTCACTGCTGCCATCTGTTGACTCCAGTGAGCTTATATGAGTTTAAGTAAAAGGATAATTTGGCTGAATGAGTGTTTTCTTTTGTTTCATTGCAGTTTTCACAATGCTGCCCACCCACTGCAACAGCAAAACAAAACAAACTTGTCAGGTCTCTTGTATAAAATGCAACTCTCTTTGTGTTTTCAGTGAACTATAAGATGCATGCATTGCACAGGCTGTATAGAGGCAATCTCTGGAGGCACACAGGGCAGTGTAACAAGGCAGTGTGAGGGTCAGTGCATTTCCCTGTGCCCAGCGGGGAGTCACACACAGGAAAGGTATTACTTCCCTCCCTCCCTTGAGGGTTCTGACAGTGAAGCAGTTTAAGTTGCCATTGGGGCTAAGTAGGAGAAGGCTGCCCAACTCACATCCCAGCTCCCTGGCTAGCTGTGGACCCTCCCCAGACAGCTTTGCTCACTTCTGGGCCAGGGCTAGATGACTGTTGGATCCTAAACAAAGGGAAGATTGTAGGCAATTTAAAGTTACTGCAACCTCTAGCCAGATGGACTTTCAGAGACTGGGAAACCTGCACAGTGTGATAATGGCAAAGCTCAGTGTAAATCTAGCCCAGAGATAGCAATGAGTGAAGAGTTAGTTTGAAATGTGAAGTAGAAATGAAATTAATTTTTTCCCTGTAAATCCCACATTTTATTGAGGCATTTAAATTGTTTGTGATGAGCACGTGATCAGGATGCATTTCTGGCCTTTTTCTCATTGACATTTGGGTTTTTCTATGATCAGATCCTGTAACCCTTTTCTTATGAGGATGCATTTGCTGTATGCCACTTCATTTTCACTCACCATGATTTGACTCGTACATGTTATTGCACACGTTTGATGAATAATATCGTTTTAAAGTATAACTTCAGTTACAAATTGCACAAGTTAAATCAGTCAGGTGCAAAGCAGATCAAGTCTCTTGGTTCTCAGCAACAATAACTTGTATAAAGCATACCCTTTCCTACCTATTCTGTGTTTTTCCAGGTAATTATTAGTAATCCAGTTTGTCTTTTTGTGTTCATTAGAGAATAGAGGCTGCAATTAATGGTCTGAATCGTATTTATGTCTCTGCTGAACTTGCTGATTTGCACTTCAAAGAGATTTCAATGTGGGTGTCAAATCTGTTAGGATTTTTGACAAAGGCAACTGTGGATTAAATGTTGTTCCAAATGGGACAAATCCTAAATAATGTTAATTAATTATTAGTGGTATACGTATTGACTGATAGCATCCCTTAAACTCTGTATTCTGTAACAGGTACTAGACTGAGATTATTCAATGTGGAAGAGACAGATTCTTGTCAGAAAGGACTCAGCAAAAAAAGATAAAAAGGAGATGTGATACTTGGCAATGAGGAGAAAAATATACGTGCCCCTTAAAAAAAACAGTACCTTATATATAGCTGGTCAAACTATGGAATTTCCATTCCTTTGGAAATTCCAACAGTTTGAAAAGTACAACTTTCCATAAAACCTTGGAAATTTCTGCATGTGCTGGCAAGGGCTGAGCTTTTAGCTAATCACAGAAGAATTGCTTGTAACACTGACGGGGGCTTGGAAGAGACTGAAAAAAGTAATAAAATTTAAGAAGAGGGGATAAAAGACTTGCTGAACTCATCATCTTTGCTTCTCAGCTGATGTTCTGATGACATATTATTAAACCAAGATGGTTCAAATGAAAGCACTATGAAGTGTTTTAACTGGATCATGGCTAATACATATGAGCCACAACTGCTTAGAGTTATGTTGTTTAATAAAGTCCCCACAGACTCTGACCTGATATTTCATCCTCCCCTATCTGCAACAGCCAGTGAGCATTCTACCATCAGTTATCTGTGGTTCTGGGTAGGATCTCTGGTTCTCATGAAACACTTCCAGCTGGACTGTAGAGTTGCTTCTGTCATTCCGTCTTCAGCAAGGGCTCATTGTATCGGGGACTCAAAGAGGGTTCTGTAGGGCCTTCCAGAAGTTTGAGTGAAATTCACCCTGCATAGCTGCTTCACATCCTTCTCAGGTGTTTCTTATTGGAAATTCGGCAGATAATCAAATCGGCAGATGACACTGGAGTGGCAAAGTTATCAAGGGACAGTGCAGAATCACTCTGACCTGCACAGATGGGAGAAGCTGAGGCTGTAGGCAACCAGGGGAGATTTGGTACTAACAAGCATACACTCTAGACCCAGAGAGAGGAAATAAACATCACAGATACAGGGTGTGAGAGACAAAGCTGAACATCCACACCATCATTTCATCCCGCTGTCTTAATATCCCTATTTAGTATAACTGAGCATTGCATTGCCATGAGGGAGGTCTGAGATCAGGACTGGCAGGGGAAGCTACATAAGCATTTCCTCAGATTCCTCTCTTCAGCGGAGCCGTGTCCCCCTAATGTTCCCTCCCCAGGAGAGCAAGGCATCATGTTCTGGGGGCTGCAAAGTGCTTGCAGTTCAAACTGGGTGACATTTTTCAGCTGAATAGTTTATTCACCAATAAATGCAGTTTTGAGTTGACCAAAGCTATTTGTGAATTTCAGTGGAATTGGGTGAGTAGTTTCTACTGAGGGGAAAATGATTTTAAAATATAAAAATAAAGATGTTTTGTTTCTAAATTTATTTAAAAACAAACAAACACCAAGGGCAAAAAAGAAACCTGAAAATGAAACAAAGAAATTTCATTTCAGGTCAACCCAAAATTATTTTTTGCCTTGATTTTTCAGGTCAGCCATTGAACCAAAATAATCAACTATTCACTCAGCTCTACTTTGTAGGGAGTAGAGGATACCTCATATCAGCATGGCTGCTGTCAGGGCAGAGGTGCCATGCTGTCCTCACTTGCTGCGGCACTGAAAGCTCCCATGAGGAAATCACTGTTGGTCTAACTAAAAATAAATGCCAGGTGAATTTCCACTTGGAAGTCCTGTCACAGACCAGGTGAACACGTCACGGAAAGTGGCTGCTCTCCAGCTCTTTTCCCCTCACCCTCTCCTCTAAGTATCAGTCTATTGCTCTGTACTGAGACATGGTGGAAGGAATTGCGGCAGAACCACACTTCGGGCTTGGGGACTTCTCAAATATCTGCTGAACGAGGTGGAGCGGAGCAGTGAGATGAGGAAGTTACAGTCACTGAAAGCAAAAATATGAAATAATTCAAATGTGGAGTTCCACACAGACCTGAACTCATTTCTGATGCCTTTTCTCCTGCAGCACTAATTCTAGTGTCAACACCACTTTTCAGTTGTCCAGCACCACATCCACATCGAAGGGCAGACGATGACCAGCTGCTCCAGGGAAATCTGCCAGGGAAGGGCAGAATGCAAGAAGCCCCCATCCCCTTGTTATGTACTATTGACATTACAGCAGTACCCTAAGGCCCAAAGGATTATCAAGGCCCCCTAGTGTCTGGTCCTTGTCCACAAAGAGGTTACAATCTTTCAAAGGAAAAAGCTGAGAAAGAAAAGGGGAGAGAGGGCCATCAGGGATATGATGTGTACATGTCCTATTTAAAATGGATTATCCATCTATTTATTTATGATGGTGACAGGGTGGAGGAAAGGGGGAATGACAGAAGGGGTTGAGTAAATACACCTCTACCCAGATATAACACGGTCCTCGGGAGCCAAAAAATCTTACCGCGTTATAGGTGAAACCGCGTTATATCAAACTTGCTTTGGTCTCAAGTATTTCCGTTATTAATAGTCACTTCCTGCCCCCTGGCTGACCCCTCAGAACCCTCAACCCATCCAACCCCCTTTCCTGCTCCCTGTCCCCTGACTGCCCCAACCCCCATCCACACCCCCACCCCTGACAGTCCCCCTGGGACTCCCACGCCCTATCCAACGCCCCCGTTCCTCATCCCCTGACCGCCCCACCCCCAGAACCTACAAACCATCCAACCCCCCCTGCTCTCTGTCCCCTGACCACCACCCCCCGCCGCCCGAGACCCTTTGCCCCTTATCCAACCCCTCAGCCCCGGCCCGGTACCCTCAACACACCACTCAGAGCAGCATGTCAGAGCCAGACATGCTGATCTGCCGGAACACGCAGCCCTGCCCCCCAGAGTGCTGCTTTACCACGTTATATCTGAATTCGTGTTATATTGGGTTGCGTTATATCGGGGTAGAGGTGTAGGAGCAAAGAAGTAGAGGGAAGGCAGGCAGGAAAGAGGGACATTGTAGGGGAGGTAAAGGGAAGAGAAGGTGGAGAGGAGCAGTGGGAGGGAGGCTGGTAGTGGAGTTACTATGAAGGAGAGGGTGGAAGGAGGTTCCAGCAACTAGAACTTCCAGAACTCCAGTTGTAAAAAATGTCCACAGTAGTCACCTGTGTTTAGGGGCTGCAAAATTCTGAAGGGAACCCAACCAAGCCTCTCCCTGCCCCACTGCTACCACTCCCAGCTGTTGCTAGGGAAGTCCCTGTTGCTCCTGAGGCTTGACTTCTCCACAGTGAAGTCCTGCTATGTTTGTCCTTGGAGAAGAGCAATGGGGGCTCTTAATGATTCTAGAGGGATGGTCCCCATTGCCAAAGGCTAGATCTGGGATGTAAGGGCCCCAGCTGGGCCTCTTCCTATCCTACCTTAGCTGCTGCTGGGAAAGTCTCTGCTGCTCCCAAGGGCTGTTTGCACTTCACAGAGTGCTTCCCTGAGCCCATGTGGCTGATGTAAGGGTTGCTGTGAGCTGGTATAACAGAAGAATGAATGAATTTGATCTTCCCTCACCCCTGCAAGGTAGGTAAGTGTTATCCTCCTCCCTGTACAGATGAGGAAGCTGAGGCCCAGATAGATGAAGAGCTCAATAGTATTCAATGCAAAGATAAACTGCTTGAGTCAGTGAGGAGGGGCTACGTATAATCCACTTCAGGAATATAGGTTGTTCCCTGCTAGTACCCCCATGGATGCTAACTTCCCTCAAAAAGGGTGGGAACAGAGCTGCTCAACACTTTCTGAAGTTTGATTTTTCAATTAAAAAAAAAAAATAAAAAAGAGAAAAATGTGGATGACATTTGTGTGATTTCTTGGCCCCCTTGATTTTGACCAGCTGGGGGTAGGGAAAAGCTTCATGCTGTCTGCAGAGACGAGGTCATGACACCCCTTGAAAGGACAGCAGAGTGTGTCACAGATACATCAGGTGGCATTCTGCTGGGCACACCAGAATTCCCCCCTCACAATGGAACCTGGCCCCTCGGAGCCCTCCCCTGTGCATGTGGCATAAAAGGAACAGTCTGGCTGTTTGTGACTTGGTCAAGGTCAGAGTACACCATGTGCTTTGTGGACTATTGCAAGAGGAAGGAAAGACAGGGAGCTAGTGCTGATGACAGGCTGCTCCTACAACATCCACATTGTGAATGGCCCTGAGACAGGGCTCCAATTTGGTAGAAGACTCCCTGAGCTGCAATCTTGTGAATAATGTCACTGATCAAATGTCTCAAACCGCTGCTAGCTATTTCTACTTATAGCTAAGATCTCTGGAGGAGTGGGAACCCAGGGAACTGGTATTAGGAGACCGTGACTTTCAACTCTAGTTCACTGGTTTAAATCCAGCATGTTATTGGTTGCCAGAAGTCAGTATCCTCCAACAGCTGTTTGATGGCATATGTGAAAAAGTTGGCAGTCTCTGTCTATTTCTTATTTGACAGCCAACATCCCTAAGCTGCACCCTGCCTGGCAGGCTCAGCAGAGAATCAAAGGATCATTTGGATGCACAGGGCCTTATTCAGTTTCTATTCAGCTAAAATTCCCATTGGCTTTGGTGTGAGTGTGTCTGAGCAAGGACTGAGTAAACATTGACTGAGGATATAAGGATTGAGGTTATAGACCCTCTACCAAATTCAGACTGAGGTACACAGGCAGGGTGATGTAAGAGAGCTTGCACTAACATTGCCCATGCTATTCTGGGTTTAAACAGAGAACTCTAGTCTCCAATGCTGTGAACTTTTCATTAACACTAAATTCAATACTTTTTTTTAACAGAAGAGAGAGTTTGGAAGTAATAAATTGTATAGTGAACCACACCTATGTCAATGATACTCCATAGCTTCTTCCTCAAGACTAGGATACATTAATTTCTCTGGTTAGAGGACAGCAATTTGGAGCTGTTGCACTTAAAGAGCTAATTTGCACCCACCATATGGCCCCTTGACACTACCAGAGAGGTATAAGGGGGCCTTAGTATAAATGAGAATCTGGCCCATTATTTATAATGAGCTTATTTTTATTGCAGTTTCAATAACAACAACATCAAAATTAGAAAGAAATGTTCTTTTGGGTGTTGTAAAGCTGTCACTTGTAACTGGAGACATGAGTGTGGTTTCCCAAATGATCCCTGATGGTCCTGTCATGATACTACTTCTCGCTAACTGAAATATACAGAAGAATATAATTATTTTGAAAGAAGGCAAAAACTCTCAGTGACAGTTCCAGGACATCCCATGACTCAGCATTCAGAAGACAGTCACATTTTGTTCTTGAACCGTCCGTTGTGATGATATGCTAAATGCATCCCTTTCAACATTGGATATTTTCACAGTCATTCCCTATATGTCTTTTTCTAGGTTGAATCTTGTTGTCATGGCTTTTTCTATATATAAACAGTTTGTGTCATGGATGTACAGAAATGACTAGAATGTGATACAGCATATGGTTCCAAAGACAGGAATGATGGACTTCAATCCTATGAAGATATTCTTGTATGTCAACTTTAATTTGGTGGTTTGGATGAGGTACTTATAAACTGTGATCAAATCACCCTTAACTTCTCTGTTAAACTAATACCATGAGGCCTGGGGTAGGGGTGTTACTTTTCCCAGATTCTGGTTTGGGGCTCAAGCCAGTTTTGCTGTGTAATGTTAAGAGGAATCCCTAGATATTGAACCTGGCCCTTGCTGCTGCCAACACCACCTGACAGCCGGAATACATCTGTAAAGCACAAAGCACACTTCCAGCTCTAGATACATAATAAGTGCTTAATAACATGATTGGAAATTGGATGAATGGTAAAAGGAATCCAAATGAGTCACCGATTATGTAAGTAAAGCTTTTATATAGACGCAGACTGTGCCTGGGCCTTGAGAAGGTTCACAGGAGAGGCAAGTACAAGAAAACTCCCCCCGTTGTGTTCCTTATGTGAAGACCAGGAATAATTGCACTCCCTGTGCTCAGAAGGGAGGGGCTGGAACTGTCTGATGGGAAGATGCAGCATGCGCACTTCCCATGCACAACTAGTAGCTCTGGGAAGGATTATGCCTCCATATCCTCAGATATTCAAGACATACTAGTTCATTTCCATTATTTAGAGTGAACAAATCTTCAATATCTATAATGAAAGGTCTATTTTGTTTGGCCAAAGGCTTTGTTGTGGCAATCGTTGCCAAAGCACTTCCCTCCAGTACCTTTCCCCCCTTCCTACGGAGTTTAAGGTTTTCCGCAGGCACTCCGTTTTGATCGAAAGAGAGGAGAGCACAGGAATAGCCTTTGGCGCAAGGAGTTTTCACATTCCGACAGAGACACTGAGAATTTTCTAGTCCTACGACTGTCCCAAAGTCAGCACTGTTTTGACAGGTGAGGAGAGCTTTCAGACGTGACAGTTCACATGCCAAGTAGTGCTATTGTGCATTAGCCAGCCACATCTCATCCATTTGCCATTTTAAATATTTTGAAAATTTGTTCAATGAAAATGATTGTGCCAGTTCAGCCTCTTCATGAGGGTAGGTACTGAGGTCACTTTAATCTGATGCTGGTTTGGGAAATAAATTGGTCATGTATAATTTCTTCAGGAATGGGCAGTGGATCATTCGTCACACTAGCGGAGTCTCTTGGTCGTTTGTCACATGTTCTTTTACCAAATGTTCCATCCCCATGTTCCATAATGTCCAAAACTCTCTTTTGGTTTCCTTTCTCATCTGTCTTGGTTTTCTTGGTCCTGAATGTCACATCAGTTTTAGTATATTAATCAAATTTTTACTTAGCATGGGCACACCCAAAAGCTTGTTCCAGTTCCATGACTAACCAACCACTACGTGGCAGAAATGAAGAACAACCTGGTTCTCCTCTTGTACATGAGGAGTAATTCCACTGACCTCAGTGGAGTCAGATAGGTATAAAACTGATGTGAGAACAGAATCAGAACCAATATTGGACTAACTAAAAAAAATAGGAGTTCCTAGTACAGAAAAATATGCCTTCAAGAGGATGTCATTGCTCAGCTATCGTTGCATTGCTTGCTTGTACAGGTGTGAAAACCCATAGTTGATAAGAATTCTATGACATCTTTGAGCTCAATCCAACTCCCATTGCCTTCAGCTCAGTATACCACCTCTCATCACAAGTACACCACTGCAGGGATCTAGATTTGTTAAAAATCTGTGCTTTCATGCCACATTGTGAAGTAGCAAATATCTTTAGTCAAAAACTATTTTTGTATTTTTGATGTTCTATTTGTTCAGGTCATAATAAAGTGTTAACTACAGAAGTCAGATTACAAGAAAACAGGTGATTGCATTATCCTAATCAAAACTTGTTTTTGTGATGGCAAGGCAGAAAACGTCTTATGGAATTTGTGCCCTCTCAATGTGTACTAGTATCTTAAATATTACTTATTGTCGCCAGACATTCTGTAATGTTTAAAGGAACAGTCTCAGAATCTGGTTTAGTTTCTTATGCATAATTCTAGTAGATGAAAACATCTTGGCTTAAAATATGGGGTTCTATAGTGTACAGTGTTGGTGCCTTTCAGAGAAAGGTCATGATGTATAGATATGGATGGAGAAGCTGCCTTATGTCCTACCAGAACACAATTGAAAGCCCCTTTGACATGTAGCATGATATTCAGATAGATGACATGCTTAGATTTTGAACCTACTTGCTTTTCAAATGAGAGTATTGACACTGAGCCTAGATGAAGCATTTGAAAAAAATCTAAACTGCTCTAAAAATAAAATAATGGATTGTCTTTCCTATATCCATCCAACATCAGTAAAGTTTGGATTTGGATATAATACATTTTAAATCTCCATGGTTCCTTTGAGAAAATCTGACCAGCTTTCCCAGAGTTGTTTAGCCATTTCTAACTGAGATTACTACTGCTGAAGGAATGAAGTGATGAGGAAGAGTGAGACAGCAAGCTAAGTTATTGTTAGAGCTTCATGCAATTCAGTGGTTTTCCTTTGTAAGGTTGCACACAAAGATTACATTTGCTTTCACAGTCCCTTTGCATTTTACTCTGTGTTTCTGATTCAAGTGAACCTAAAATCTCAGTTCACACTGGGTTTCATGTGAAAACCATGAAAAACTGTCCATTTTGTTTGATACTGATGCAAAACTGTAAACCAGCTCAGGTGTGACATTTACAACTGGGCTCAAGAACGGAGGCTGCTTACAATGGCATGTAGCTGATTTGCGATAGCCAGCAGCAATATCTTCAAGGGCCAGTAAGGGGGGCACTAGATGGGGAGGGCTCTGAGTTACTACAGAGAATTCTTTCCCAGATATCTGGCTGATGGGTCTGGCCCACACACTCAGGGTCTAACTGATCTCCATATTCGATGTTAGGAAGGAATTTTCCCCCAGGTCAGATTTGCAAAGACCCTGCATTTTTTGTTTCTGCTTTCCTCTGCAGCATGGGGCATGGGTCACTTACAGGTTTAAACTAGTGTAAATGGTGGAGTCTCTGCAATTTGAGGTCTTTAAATCATGGTTTGAGGACTTCAGTAACTCAGCCAGTGGTTCTGGGTCTATTACAGGAGTGGGTGGGTGAGGTTCTGTGGTCTGCAATGTGCAGGAGGTCAGACTAGATGATCATGATGGTCCCTTCTGCCCTTAAAGTCTATGAAGCCCAGGTTCAGGTCTTGGCAAGCCTGAAATTCTACACCACAATTAAACAGCCCTGTAGTGAGCCTGAGTCAGCAGACATGGGCCAGTGACAAGTGTTTAATGGCAGTGTAGACATACCCACTGCAAGGGGAAAACACATAGGGTATCAAAGTATCACAAGACAAACCATCCCAGGCAATCTTCAATGCCACTGCCTGGACTGTACCACTTCCCCAGTAGCTGGTGGAGGAACCCAGGCATGCCCTGTACTCCCATTTTCCAGTTCAGGGGCCCTCTTAATGAGCAGCCAAGATCTGCAGAGTTTCACCTTACTGCTGTTCCCCTGAGCCTTTTCCTACTCTGCCTCTCTCAGATTTTTGCTCCATTCCCTTCTGGATAAACCCTTCCTTCATGGAGTTGATGCCCAGGGAGTCTATCCCTACCTTCCCAGCTTTCCTCCTTTCCCTCACTAATGGCCAGAGAGTGACTGCAGACTTCTTCCCTACATTCCTTGTCTGCTGCCAACTGCCTGGCTTTATACTAGCCCCATCTGTTCCTTCTCAGCTTGGCTCCATCATCATTCACGGGTTACTTAGGCCACCTAATTCCCCTCAGCGATGGCCTATCTGGTTAATTGCCCCTTCTCAGCCTTATAAACCCTTCTAGACTAATGTGGAGTGAATACCCCATCACAAGAGGGTATGTAGGATCTTGTCATTTATTATGTTAAAAATAAAAACCTTGTTAAAATAGGCTTAGTATGAAATAAAAGTTTATTAAACACTCTAATTTTTAATCTCTGGCAATGGAATGACATCTTTCACTAAAGTGTTAATTTTCTAAAATGTTTGTTTTAATGAGATAGTTCAGGGGATGATTATCCCTAAAGTTATTGATTCTGATCTTAGATGCACTTGTGTAAATCAGGAATAACTCACCTAAAGTGACCAGTTACACTGAGTAATAGAGAATCACGCTCGATGTTTTGCGGGCTCTTTTTTTGCCCCAGCAGGGGAATCTTAGTAAAATAACAAAAATGACCAAGAATGCCTCCTTTCTAACAGCTGGACTTGGGAGTAATTAGGAACCCCAGAAATATATTGCAGAAAAATGGTGTGTGGAATGCTGTCTTACAAGATTTAAAACAAACAAACAAAGGCCCAATCCTTCATTTCTCATATGTGCAAAACTTACATTGACTTAAGTGAGGATGGTAAGATCTAGCCCAAACTTACAATTTAAAAATATCATCCTGATTAAGCTTTAAAAATTACAAAAATATAGCCCTTGCTTCCCCCCAACCCCATATAAAGGTCCTTCATATGTCCTGACAACCACGAGGCATACATGCATAGATGACAGGAGTATGAGAAAGGAGGAGTCTGAAAGCTTGTTATTTTGGGAAAGTTTAGCTCAAGGGAGCTAAAGTTCTAGGAGTGTAAGAAACAAGCATTCAAATATAGTACAATTCAGATAACAAAGAGGCAGGCATATTTTGATGCCTCCCTATACTGTGTGCCAATGATGTAAGTGATGGCCCAAAGAGGCTACTCCCTCTGGGGGCATATGGTAACTCAGTCCACACTGTAAAGCCTCTCCTTATCATATGCCCACAAATATGTATATTGGTTTCTGGGTGAGGGAGCAGGAAGACGGAAAAGTGTAACAAGTTAGTACCCAAAAGAAAACAGCCCAAAGTATCTTAAGTGAAACCTTTTTCAAGTTGGTCTCTAATTATAGCCAGATGTTAATCAAAGGCAAATCTACTATTTAATAAACAGGAAACCACCCTTCTGCCTTTACTAACTGCTTCATACCTGTTTCCTGTGCTTCAGAAATTCTTGCAGCTGTGTCCAAGAAAACATCAGAAAACTAAAGAAAATATTACCCTGTGTGTGAAGTATCATAACTAATCAATTTTACCCTGAAGAGTTACTATGCTGGCTGACTTAAAAAACAAACAAAAAATAAATAAAAAAAAACTTTTCTCCTCATATGTAGAAAATGATTTTTATTTATTTATTTTTATGGAATTATATTTGAAAACCCCAGTGAATCACCGTCATTGTTCAAATTCCAAAATTGCTTCACCAGATATCAGTTGGTATTCCAAGCAGTAGCTAGTATTTAGTGCAGAGAAAGTGTAAGACATGAACAAATGAGGGCGGAAAAAACCCATGAAGAAAATTCTTAATTACCCATTCAAGAGGGCCCCTGAGGTGGAAAATCGGAAAATTACCCATATTTACTTTACTTTATGCTCAAAGATATAAAACTAATATTGCTTTACAAAGTAAATGGATAATTTGCTTTTTTTAAGCATTTTTTACTTTTTTCCTGTAAAGAAAGGAATTCTGTATTAGAGTATTTTTAAAATGAGTTTTTAAAATAGCTCACAATGATAATAAAATTATTGTGTTGCCTCTCTTTTTATTTCCAAGTGTTAGTGATTGTTTTCTCTTTCCAACATAAAGGGCCAATGTCTGTTATCCCTTACTCATGCAGGTAGTCCACCGGTTTAAATTAAATAGGGTGAAAGAATCAGGCCCAACATTCACAATCCCTCCTCAAGGGCCTTCTCCAAAACTCATTGAAATCAATGGGAGTCTCTCCATTGATTTCTATGGGGTTTGGTTTAGGTCCCAAAAGAAACCACCAACCAAAAAAGGAACAAAGAAAAGCCCTGATCCAACAAGTACTGACTATCCTGAGTAGCCCCCTTAAAGGCAGTAGGGTTTGTAGAATTGTGCCCAAACCAATATACAAACAAAAAATGACACAGACATACAAAATCCCTCTGCTCTTTAATTGTTAGTGTGATGTTGCTTTGTAAGAGGTCTTCTGAGACAACATGTACGTCAGCTGGTGCATTATGCACCTGTAAAATTAAACATTCAAAAGGGTTATTTTCTAAAGTGGCTGGTTCCCTTCATTCATTTAGAGGCAATGTTCACCCAAGGTTCTCTTAGCAAACTAAATGGGATAAACTGATGAAGCATTTTTTCACGTGTGTTGACAAAGCTCCAGTAGGATGTGTAGTTACATTAGCTTAAGTGGGGTCTGTTCTGAACATCTCCAGTAAAAATGTTTCCCTCTTTTATCATTTAAGGCCTGTATTTCATTTAATATTTCATTATGCAGAGACAGGGTGAATTAAATGCTCATTAAATTGTAGAGAAATCCAGTTTTCAATAACTTAACTACCATGTGCTGCAAAACCATATTGGAAAGCCATGAAAAATGAATCTGGTTCATCCTGATGTTTGCGTTATGCTTAAAATACATACAATCCTTTTACTTGTTTGGGAGGAGGGAGAGAAAGAAGGAAGACCATTATGGTCTGCTGGTTACAGCAAAGGGTTAGAGAGGGTAAGGATCCTGGGCTTAAATCCAAGCTGAGATATGCAAGTTCACAACCTCTTTATGACTCAATCAACCCAGTTGTAAATCTGGGTTAAAGGAGGATCGTACTGAAAAGCACATATTGTGCAGGAGTTGAAGATGCATCACTCCCTTGTGATGCTGCCCCAGCTAGTGCCCTGCACGGCAGCTGCTATGACTCACTGAATTCAGGGAGTATGCCCTCAGTCTGCTCTATGGCATATTACAGGCATGCTCCTCAGTCAGTCATTTTAGTGGACCACACTGTCCATAATCGCTTAATGGCTAAAAATGTTCTCTAGTAAATCACAGTTGTGATAGCCAAACAATCCAGGATTTAAGGTAATCTAATATACAGTAGTATAATTTGTGCAGACAGCAGGCAAACAGCAATTCCTGCCAACAGGGTTTTACTGCTATATATTGCTAGCAATCTGAGTCCACTGATATGAAGGCTAAACCCCTTTTCACCAAACTAGAATCCATTTGTCTTGTATCAGTGCCTACCACATGTTCATATTAGTCTACTGGCCATGACTTCCTGAAGTTAATGTTAATGACCTTCAATCCTTAAATCAGTAGGAGTGTCTCTAGCTCCTTAATTTCTCCTAGAACAGTGGTTCTCAAACTTTTTTTTTCGCAGACCATTTGAAAATCCCTGAGGGTCTCGGCGGACCACTTAATGATCTTTCCAAATGTTAGCTAACTATTGTAAAGCGCTTTGGATAAAAGCGCTATATAAAAAAAATAAGAATTAATGTTTTTTGGTTCTACAAATAAAAGCACACATTTTAATATCAGTAGTCTTACCTTTCTAATGCAATGGATGTGCCCTCTCTCCCCTCCGAGGCAGCCCCCAAGGTGGGGCTGCGAAGCAGGCGGGGTCTCTCCCCCACCACAGCAGCCACAGAGCTGGGGCTGGGAAGGAGAGCTGTCTCTCCCTAGCAGCCGCAGCCCTGGAGCTGGGGAAAGTCACCTCTTTCTCAGGCCGCCACAGCCCTGCTTGTCCCAAGTTCCCCCACCACCTCATCTCACCCCACTGCTCCCCCACCTACCCCCTACTCCCCCCAAGGCCACCACCTCACCTTACATGTTGTCAGGATTCCCTCCCCACTTTGAACTCTGGGGTACAGTTGTGGGGACCCACATGAAAGACCCCCAAGCCTATTTCTACCAGCTTAGGTTAAAACTTCCTCAAGGCACAAATCCTTTCCTTGTCCTTGGATGGTATTGCTGCTACCACCAAGTGATTTAGACAAAAATTCAGGAAAAGGGCCACTTGGAGTCCCTATTTCCCCAAAATATCCCCCCAAGCTCCTTCACCCCCTTTCCTAGGGAGGCTTGAGAATAATATACTAACCAATTGGTTACAATGTGAGCACAGACCAAACCCCTTGGTTTTTAGGACACTGAAAATCAATCAGGTTCTTAAAAGAAGAATTTTATTTTTTAAAAAGTAAAAGAATCACATCTGCAAAATCAGAATAGAAGGTAACTTTACAGGGTAAATAAGATTTAAAACACAGAGGATTCCCCTCTAGGCTCAGCTTCAAAGTTACAAAAACAGGAATAAAACTCCCTTTTAGCATAGAGAAAATTCACAAGCTAAAACAAAAGATTATCTAATGTATTTCTTTGCCCTTACCTACAATTTTTGTAATCTTAGATGCTCATTTCAGGTATGTTTTCAGGAGATGTTTTTCCTGCCTTGTCTATTTCTCCATCCAGAGAGGGAACAAACAAAGAGAGCCTAAACAACCCCCCCCCCCAAGATTTGAAAGTATGTTCTTTCCCCATTGGTCCTTCTGGTCAGGGGCCAACTAGGTTAATTGAATACAGGTAAGGCAATTCAGTACAGTTGCCCTGTGTATATTTATGGCACAAGTACATCTTCTCCAGGGTTCAGACACCTAATTAGTGGAGACACGCCTGTGTGGCTCCACTAGTTAGGTGGGTGGCCCTTCAATCTCTTGTGTGCAGCTGCCCAGGTATGCACCTTAGAGGGAACTATCTACAGACCACCTGAATGGAGCTTGCGGACCACTTGTGGTCCATGGACCACAGTTTGAGAACCTCTGTCCTAGAACACTCACATGCCTTTCAGCAAGAATTTAGAAAATTGTCCAGTCTTTTATGATTCCTTCTAGTATTCATTTATTACCTCTCCACCTAAGAGAATTCTCCTTTTCTGCCCACCCCAGAGCCCAGACACTTGCAATATTTCAGGGATCACCAGCCATTTTAGTTCCAACATGGATGACATCTCCTCCAGCCCAAAATATTTTACAAACCTATTTTAAAACTTCTCTGCTGCAGTGCTGCTCTAATTAATAGAAGTCTTTAGCGGAGTGAATGGGAGTTCTGGATACAAAAGGATGGAGAAATCTCGTCCTGCATAGGTGTGTTCTGAACACAGTGGTCTGTTGCCCAGGCAGGAGCAGGATGCCAGGAACTCATGCAGGAGATCTATATCTACTGTGAGCCACGGAACAGAGTTTTGCAGAGACTCCCTGCATCCTAGTTGCTATAGTTTGTGTTAAAAATTCAACAGAAAGATATAGTCCATTAATAAATTCTAGGGTATTTTTAAAGTAATTTCTACAGAAACCACTTTAATTTCTATAGAACCCTATTGGCCTCATCATTAATAATTTCTACAGGACTTTTTCATATGGGCAAGTGGTTAGAGGCACAACAACATAGATTTGTGCTGACCACTTACTTTACTGGCAGAAAACTGCTAGCATAAAATTTGTGAGCACAAAGTGCACACACAAAGGGGAAAGTCCGTCTTCAACCTGGCTGAAGGTACACCACAATATGTACATTACTCAGTTCTCAATCCTTTAAGACAAAGAATTAACACTGACTTTTAAAATGGAAGTGCACAAATAATCAAAAGGAAAAATACAGTACAATAAAAACAGCAATTTTGAATTGAGAAGTGAGGGACATGAAATGTAACAATTTAGCTGTCTGAGTTTACAAAATCCATTGATTATATGATGTTGTAGGTTTAATAAGTGCATGTAGAGCTTACTAATTTGGTGGGCTTTTTTAAATAACATTCTGTAGCAACTAATATAGGTCAGGCTTTTTTACAGTTCGGAATATTGTAACATGTTAATTTTATTATCTATGATTCCCTTGAGTAGGAAGTGGGATTATGTAAACCTCTTGGTAATTTTTTACTTTGAATATAATTTTGCAAATTTTAGTGGGGAAAGTTTAGGTTGGTAGTGCAAGTCAGATGGGATGTCAGTGAGTGATGGCAGTGGGCAAGAGGCTGGATCCCTTTATGGTTCAGCCCCAGTGTTGGGAGTTTTTGTTGAGGTTGTAGAATTTTTGTAAAGAAAATGTAATTGAGTGTTAGCCAGAGTCCAATGAAACACACAATTAACCTTAACCCTTTTTAAATACGTTTTTGTTTATGAAATGATACTAGGCACAACATCAAAAAAAGAAAAGGAGTACTTGTGGCACCTTAGAGACTAACCAATTTATTTGAGCATAAGCTTTCGTGAGCTACAGCTCAGGAAGTGAGCTGTAGCTCACGAAAGCTTATGCTCAAATAAATTGGTTAGTCTCTAAGGTGCCACAAGTACTCCTTTTCTTTTTGTGAATACAGACTAACACGGCTGTTACTCTGAAACTAGGCACCACATAGCTCTTAATTATGAACAGACTTTGTTAAAATGAACTACTTCAAATCATCACTCCTGATAGACTGGTAATAAAAGATTTAAGGTAAAATGTAAAGAAAGGGAGAAGTTATTCCAGTTCCAAAAGACCACTCCAATACAGCTAGCATGAATAAAGTAATTACACTGCAGAAATCATCCCATTCTCTACTTTTTAACTTACTATTATTATTATCCCTCAGTATTACATCATGTGATGTGTTTGTTTCAGACAAAAAGCCTTCATAACATACAAGATCTTTAAGCATATAAAAGGGGGAGCTACTGTCTTAAATTTATCCCCTGGAGTCACCAATACATCTGACCATGCATTGACACTGTAGGTTTGGGTAGTCAGGAGTTTTATTAAACCCTCCAGAGAGTTCCTGTGTTTTAGGTGCTCAAAAGCACTCATTCTTCACCTTCCTCAAAATTCTCACAGTGCCTAAGAGCGCAGTCTTCTGGAAGTCAGTGATTGTGATGTCTTGCACTTCTTGTGTCATGATGACTTCTGTAGTTATCCTCCTACAGTATTCTCTTCTTTGGCAGTAACTGCAGAACTGCTGAATTCTTTTAGTGCCTTGAGTCAGCTCAGTAAAAACTGTGGCTTCAGAAACAAGCTGGCATGGGGAAGCAGAGAAGGCAGATGGCTGATCACTAGGGAAAGTCTTTCACTTTTTATCATGCTCTCGTATCATTTTCTTACTTATTGTTTATGACTCCTGACAATCAAGAATCCAGTCATGCAGAGTGACTGTATTCCTACTGAAGTCATTGGGAGTTGAAGCCGCTCAGACCTTCCTAGAAGTGGAAAGGCCCTGTTAGAAGTTAATGATATAGCATATTCAAATAATGTGTGAGCCCTGTCCGCACTCTAGAGCAGAGGTTCTCAAACTTCATTGCACTGAGACTCCCTTCTGACAACAAAAATTACTACACGACCCCGGGAAGGGGTCTGAAACCTGAGCCTGCCTGAGCACCGCCACTGCACGTGCGGGAGCCAAAGCAGAAGCCCAGGGGCTTCAGTCTCAGGTAGGGGGCCTGGAAACTGAATCCTACCACCCAGTGCTGAGGTCCGCGGGCTTCAGCTTTGGACCCAGGCCCCAGCAAGTCTAAGCCAGCCTGGTGACCCTATTAAAATGGGGTCACGACCCACTTTAGGGTCCTGACCCACAGTTTGAAAACCGCTGCTCTAGAGGTAGGGATCTCAGTACTGCCAGGGGAAATGTATGCCGAGAGAGTTCATTTACATAAGCTTTCCACCCAAAACCATCCAAGTGGTGATGCAAGTCAGATGGGGTGTCAGTGAGTGATGGGAATTGGTGGGGTAGTGGAATTTAACAGAGAGACAGAGGGAGGGGAAAGGGACTCTGCTCAGGGGTCCTATAGGCCATTCACCCCCTCCACTGAAGACTTTGTGATAGGATCATGCTTTGCAGTGAGACACAGCACTGAGGTAGCTCTTGGCTGAAATCACGGGGGCAGCAACAGAGCTGCACGAATTCTGCTGAGGCCCTCCCTCCCCGGCATCAAATCAAGCTGAAATCTCAACAGCAGGGTTAGGTGGTGGAACCTCAGGACTGGATCAGCCATCACTTTGCCTAGTGGCTGCAGACAGGACTGCCCAAGTGCACTCTGGAACTACCCTAACTACTGACACCAACCATGGAGTAGGGTGTAGCTCAGAGGGAAGGTGGAATGTGACATGTTAAAGGGGCATTCACCTATCAAATGTTCACACTAGCTAGTGGGGAACTGAGGTAAAGGATGACTCTCAAAATTACCACTGGCGTGAGGGTTTTATTTATGGTTCATATAAATATATTGCTGATTTACTGTTGCGGTTTTCCCAAGTTAATGCCATGTCCCCTTGTCCCTTTATAAAGTTTTCCTTGTTTCACACACAGACTCAGTGCCTGTTTGTGGGGAAGTATTGCCTGTTAAGGGTGCCCAGGGAAGGTGTTTAATTTCCTCAGGTCTCGAGGTAGGGGCTTGAGACAATGGTATGTTAATTTTAAGAGGAATCCCTAGATATTTGAACCTGGATCTTGTTGCTGCTGACAAGAAGGGTTACACTGGTATTATAAACCATTGACAAATTAAGTAAGGCTGAGTTAACTCTCCGTCTCTCTCACACATGACCCTCTCCCTCCCTTTTTTGTGCCCCCCCCCCACCTAGCTTCAAGCAGCAGATCTCTGATCCCACAGAGGAAATTCAGGAGGTTTGGTACTGATGCTATGAAGATATCAGTCCCCCATACACTTCCACGGAGAAAAGTGGGATCTGCACACGCAGGAAGGTAGAGGGGCTCTTAACACTCACCACACTATCTGGCCCACAACTAAAGAGTCTACAGATGATGTAAGAGATGGATTTTTTTCAGAGAAATACTAAGACAACCCAAGATGTTACTATGGAAAGACAGTTTGATTAGTTCCCTGTTTACAGAAACTAAAGCAAAGGAGATTGCCAGCTAGATAAGAGTAGAACATGGAAGACTTACAGAAATCTTTTGTCCATTTAACTCCACCAACTATTAGTATGTCATAGAATATCATTTAAATCTGAACACAAAGCCAAGCCAATAAAGCACATCATGCTTCCTAGATCTTCCTTAATTGGATGCCTTGGTTCGCAGTGCATCTAGCAGCAATAATCTTGATGCTGTATCCTTCATCATCCCATTTCTCTTCAGTTCAAGTGTGCTGTTGAGAAAGTCAATAGTTTTAGGTAAAATACTCCTGGAGAAAGCTTATATCAGCCTATTATTATAAGCACTGTCTTCTTCTGTGTGCAAGCAGGTTTTATAGTAACTACTTCAGGTAGAAAATTTCTCTGCTTCCAAGAATTTATGCCATTTCACACTTCCAGAACAAAATCCCCAAAGTTTCTCTGGCAGGATTCAGCCATAGCTGCTTTATTGCAAACCCATCAAATTAAAATGGGCAATGAGACAGTCTTTGTTTAATTTCCTTTGATCCAACTGCACAAATAACATTAACAACCAGAAATCTACTGCTCTTTTTCGGAGCATGTAAATGGAGGGAGAGACTGGCCAGGGCAAAGGAAAGAAACAGGGTGGAAATCCAGTGATTCCAGACAATAAGACTTAGTGGAGCCAATGGGGAGAAGTAGCCAACAGATAGAAATAAGGTCAATGGGGGGGGAGGGGAAAGGGAGAGTGAGAAAAAAACCTATTCAGCCAAATAAATGTGATGGCAGAAAAAAGATCACAAACAGCAGCACAAAAGACCCATAATAAGGAAAACTCTAATGGAGCCACAGAAAGGAGAGATGAGAGCTGGAAAAGAGAGAGAAAGGGAGATGGGGCTTCAAATGCTGATGTCAATGTGGTGTAGCTGAGAAGAGAGTTGAGCTTAGCTAGTTCAAGAAACAAGCTGCCATAAAGAGAAAAAGCCCAATAAAGCTTAAAACCAAACCAGCCTATGGCACTGTAGCGTCCATGCCCAGCTGTTACACAATTTAAATGAAATTCTTCTAAGGAATCCTGCCTTCCCTCCCTAGAGGTGCTACTCCTGAATCCTAAGTAGCCAATGTTACAGATTCTTCAGTTCCTGATGGTATACTTTTCTAGTGGGATATATGTGGGCATCCTGTCAGCAAATAGTCTACACAGAATGGGATGTAGCTGCAATGCATTGCAGAGCTTAGTACACACTACATTTTTTGTAGCATCACTGAACTTTATTCAGACAACACTGGTTTGGAATTAATATTAAATGCAAAGTGAACATAGATGCACATGTCATGAGAACCGTTTCTTGTTCTTGTACAACTAGCCAGATTGGCTACAAGCCATTCAAAATAAAAAGGCCTAATACAAGAAAACTTATTGGGCTTATCACTTCCTGGATAAATGCTAGACTCACACTGAAGACATTTCTGGTTAATAACAGAAAAATAAATTGTTATTCCTGGTGGAAAACTTGTTTTATCTTTCAGTGCAAACAACCAGATAGCAACTTAATGGGAGCTGTCAAAGAAAGGTAGCAAGTCTATTACCTTCTCAGCTGACATGTGCACATTAGTTTTTTATTAATAATGACATGGTGTAATAAAACTAATACAATTCATGCAAAGAATATATATTGATGGGAACTAATAATAATTTACAATGCCAACCCAGTATTCTGCAGACTGTGAGTGAAATAGACTCCCTCGTTCAGAGATCCCTTACAAGACACTCTGCTCTACATGTGTGGGTCGAATTTCACCCTGCATGCGTGAGGATTATGCCACACCCCAGTGAAATGCAGCCACTTCTAAGAGGGAAACATGGCACCGGAGCAGTGACTTTCAGAGGTGCTGAGCACTCAAAGCACCTGCTGACTTCAAAGCAAACTGTGTTGAGGCTGATCAGGGAGTCACCTGACAAAACTGGCTGGAGATTACAAAAGAGAGGGTCTCTCAGCAGCCATTTTGAAAGCGAGAAGGAACAAAGACAAAGACCCTGAGACTCTATATTCTGGATGAAAAATCATGTGCAGGAGAGCAGAGGGGAGTGAAAGGATACTGGATTCTTCCTAGGACTCTGGACTATGCCCAAAGAACTCTCCCAAGTGGTAAGGGGACTGTGGCAGGGAAAATGTAGATTCATAGATGTTAAGGTCAGAAGGGACCATTATGATCATCTAGTCTGACCTCCTGCACAATGCAGGCCACAGAATCTCACCCACCGACTCCTGCAATAAACCTCTCACCTATGTCTGAGCTATTGAAGTCCTCAAATCATGGTTTAAAGACTTCAAGGAGCAGAGAATCCTCCAGCAAAAGACCCGTGCCCCGTGCTACAGAGGAAGGCGAAAAACCTCCAGGGCCTCTTCCAATCTGCCCTGGAGGAAAATTCCTTCCTGACCCCAAATATGGCCATCAGCTGAACCCTGAGCATATGGGCAAGATTCACCAGCCAGATACCCAGGAAAGAATTCTCTGTAGTCACCCAGATCCCACCCCATCTAACATCCCATCACAGGCTATTGGGCCTATTTACCATGAATATTTAAAGAATATTTAAATTAACTGCCAAAATCATGTAATCCCATCATACAATGTGTATAGCTGTGTTTATTATGTAACCCTTCTGCCAGGTGGAGCCAGCAGCAACCAGGGCTGGGTTCAATATCTAGGGGTTCCTTTCCATCGATACATCACAAAACCCAGCTCGAGCCCCCACCCAATAACCTGGGAAAATTACACACCACTCCTGGGGGTCTCTGAGAGGCAATACTTCCCCTCTCGCAAGTACAGACTCTGAGTGTAGAAAAGAAACTTTTAATGAAAGGAGGGAAGTCACCCAACAACAATTCATAACCTGATACAATCTTGCTCACTCAAGACAATGATATTTCGTGAATTGCTCAACCAGAGGAGCTTTGCTGTGACTGGGTGTTTGTGCTCTCTGAGGCTTATGCTGCCAACCACCTGCACTTGACCCAGACACATGTGCGAAAGAATCATTTGATAATGATTCAAATCAGTTTGGTCAGATGCCAAACATTTAGCAGCCAGCTTAATACTAAGTGAAAAATGTCAATGAGGATTCTGCTTCTCCCTCAATCACCATTATGGTTTGTAGGCTTCTTCTTCACCCATAAAACTGCACGGCAGATCTGAATGATATGTAAATTAATTCAGTACAATTCAAGGTTTTCATATATTGTATATAAAGCCTTTCATAATCTGGGGCTTAAGGACAAGAATTGTTCCCTCTCCATAAATCACTGCCCAGTAGTTAGTCAGTCAATCAGTGGGTCGGGTCCTGGGCCCTAAATCCATTCAGGACCAGGACTAAGCCAGCAGCACAGATTTCTTGTTCTGGGTCTTGCTTGTGGAATTCTCTCCCACAGGAGAGAAGAACCTTGAATCCCTTGCTGTGGGGGTGGGACAATGGGGGTCAAATAAATTTGTTAGTCTCTAAGGTGCCACAAATACTCCTTTTTTTAATCCTGACTCTGTCATTGATGTTGTTGGGGTGGATGGTAGGGATGTGGTGTGAGAGAATTAGATTTCTTCAGTTTTGCATTTCTTCAATATTTTGCATGTGAAATGAGAATTGTTGCATTTTATTTGGCAAGATGGCTTGTCTGAGAACTACAACGTCTGCCCTTTGGTGCTGGCTGGGGATCTGTTTGATTTTTTTTATTATTATTGTTGTCTTTTGATTTATGATCTGATTGTGCTGCACTTAGATGATAAGTGTCTTAAAAATGTATTAAATAAAGTATTTTTTGGAATTAGAACATCTCACCAGCTTAAAAGCTAATATGAAAAGCATCTAAAGACACCAATATTCTGACTCACCCTTATGATCTAATAGCTATGCAGGCATTTGCTGGGCTTTCTTGGCAAAGTACTGGGTCAACAGGAGTGCTAGGAAAAACTTCAGAATTGCTTTCTCAGGCTATGTTCCAACAAGTTTACTTCAGTGATGCCACCAGGGATCAAGTGTAAAAGTTACTTCATATCTTAAATTATTCCTTTCCTGTCGTGCAGCCAGAGCATTGGTTATGCAGCTAGTCATCATTTTTTAATTGTGCTCTTCATCAGCTTTGAAAATTAAGGTCAACCTGTTCTGCGCCTGTGGCACCAACAACATCTCCTCTTCTATTTTCATTCCAAAAAAGGCAGAGGTTGTGATAGAATTGCTGCCAAAACTCGGTGCTCTGACACCCACCTGCATAAGTGCAATGATATCATTGACCTTGGGGTGAGGGGTGGGGGTTTAGAAGTGGTGTGGAGTTATGCACATGTATGTGACTACTGGCCTGTAGGACATCTCTGAAAGAAAACTGAGAGCCTTTCATTAGGGCTCAGTTTTTCTTCACATCAAGAAGATGTCACAGCCAGATCAGACATTTAGACTCTTACCTGACCGGTTGCCCTCCTGTCACTTTCACTTTTTGATAGACTGACTTGTCCTGATCTGTGACTATTCTATCTCTGCAATTTAGGAAAATAGAACAGTTCACCTGGCATGCTGAATGGAAACACACAATTAGTACATCCCTGAATATTTCTGGACTAGCTTCAGACTTAATTAAATTCTGCTGATAATAGAGAATTAAGTTCTATTGCATGTTTTTTGACATTAATACATTTACAGAATAACCAGTCCATAAGGGAAGTTACTTTCAAATCTCCACAGTCAGAGGTTGGTTTATGCCCTTAAGCATGAGACTTTATATCCCTTATGCTGTTTTATTCTACCTACAGATTTTCTCATTATCCATATAAACGTTCTTTGACTCTTTCTAAAGCTTTTGGCCTCAGTGAATTGTTGTAGCAATGAGTTCCATGGATATACTGCATTGCAGGAGAGAAGAGGGGAAATAAAGGGAACTGTCATAAAGATTTTGTATTTTTAAAATAACTGCTGTCCTTAAAGGTAGATGTGGAAAATTCCCTTAAAATCTTTGTTTTTGCCCACATAAATCTGGAGCATTGGAAGAGCTACCTTATTATCTTTTGGTTTGTAGGATTTTTCAGCTTCTGAGAGCACACTGGATTTTACCTCTTTTGTATAAAGAAGAATCTATTACCATCTCAAAAGATAATGTTTTAAATATTTTCTCAATCCTCAATAGTAATTAAATCCATGGCAATTTTTGCCCTTTTAGCATTGGGCTGACAAAGAGAGTTTTTCAAGTTATGATTGACATTTTAATGTATTATATGTAGTATATGGCTGTTGGTGGTGTTTTACATAGTGTATGCTTTTCCTTTTGTATTTGAAAAAGACATATGTCATATGCAATTTAATAACATTGAATAGAAAACTGTATTTCTCTAAGTATTTTCTTTCATCAAGTTTAAATGTTTCCTTTAAATTTAATTCAGTGCCTCTTGTTCTTGTATATGAGAAAGTAGATATAGGGCTGTCTGGTTTACCTTCCTATTCCAGTCATTATCTTCTCTCTAAACAAAACAATCCCATTAGTTTCAGCCTTTCTTTATACAGAAGTTTTTCCATGCTTCTAGTCATTTTTGTTGTCCAACTGTGAATCCTCTCTCTGTCTGCTACAAATGACAGCTGGTAATGGGGCTGGAGGGGTATAAACCAATTACATCTCCTGCCCTTTATTTCTTCAGACAAGAAATATTTATGGAAAATCTCTCTTTGCCCTCTTGTCTCCAGCAACCTGATGGCGTGGAATGGGGTGGCAGGGAATGGGGTGGAGAGTGCTGATGGTGGCATCTAGATCTTTCATTACCGCAGCACCATTGAGAGCAGCCAGAGGAGGCTGATAGAGAGGCATGGATGAGCGTTTAGGAAAGGATGGAGTGGATTTCGGTGCTATTGTAGAGGCAGTAGTAACAGAAACTGTCAAGAGCCTGAGTGTGACCCAGCAATCCCCTGGTGCCAACTGGCAGAAGGCATAGGAGGTGCATAGGGTTTTACAGGGACCTCTTGGGTCAGATATATGTGTAACAGTTCACTTAAAGGTGGCATGTGAGGTCTCTACCAACAGCCCATAGCCCACTGGTTGTCATAATCATTGTGATATGTGTGTACAAGTGATGCGTCAATATTAAAAATTGCATTCTTAAAGCCACCAGGAAGTGACATACCTCAGAAATGTTCCTGTCAGGCAGTAAGTAACAGATGCCTATCTCCCTGTCTGTCCCATTGTGTAATGTATATTGTATGCCTCACACCATAGGCCTATATGGATACTGAGCCAGGAGCAGAATGAGAGATTTCAAATCTACAAGAAAGGAAATTTACAAGATGAAACAAACAGCAGTGGTTGTCCTGTTTATGACAAAGACAAGGGATTGTTCTGGTATATCCTGGAATACAAGAAGACACACAGAATCCTTCACCTATGAGGGAAACTGACAGTGTGTTTTATGAAAGGAGGATCACAGCCAGCCTGGCTATGAAGTGCTGGAAGTATTTTGGGTGAGTAATACTCTACGAGACACAAAGGGGGTCCTGTTAATTAAGTTTAGGCTCTAGAATGCATGTTATGATTTTATTTTGTTGCCATTTTTGTCCAATACATTTACTTGAATCTCTATACTTTGTTAAATAAACTTATACTTGTTTTCACTAAATACAAATCTACGAGCAGCGATCTGATGTGAATGTGGCAAGCTGGGATGCATGGCTTCTTTAGAAGCAGCAAACCTGTGAACTCTGCAAGTGTCCAGTGGACCAGGGACTGGAGACTCCAGAGGGAGACACTTGGAGGGCTCAGTGGTTAGGCTGTGCCAATCACTAACCTGTAAAGTAACAGCAGGGCCTGCGAGGCCTTGAGGGGAGCACTTGTGGTGCAGTGGGGCAGCTGACCCACAGCATGCACAGACAAGGCTTCCTCATGCTAAGAACAGATGGTAGCAAGATGCCTCACAGCCCTGGTCACCCCCAGGAAGTGTCACACTAGGTGTGAAGAGAGAAATGAAGAGAGGAGTCAACAATCACTCCAAAGCTGAGAGCTGTGGTGTGGAGGAGGATGAGGCTGGAGAAAGGGAGAGGCCTGAATATGGGAGGGAAGATTAGAAATTCAGTTTGCTAGAGAAAAGAGAGGGAACAAGGTAAAATTTCCATCTTGCTCTGCTCTTCCAATACGTCAGAGATAGCACACTCAGAAAGAAATCTGTGCAGATGTTTAAATGTTCATGGTACAGTATTTCAGTTGCCGTGTAATCTTTTTTTTAAAGTCAGAGGGCTAGATCTTCAATGAGTTTAAATGGAGCTATGGCCATTTATACTAAGTGAGGTTCTGCCCTACAGATGCAACTAGCTGTTTATATTTGAAAGGCATAATATTTAAAAGGCCAAACATTTTCTATTCAATAGGCATTGGCTATATGACTATGTTCACACTCACTTTGGGTTTTTTAACAATAATGCCTTATAATGCCAGATGCATAAAGCTGCCAGAGCATTCCAGTGAATATGGTCCAATATTCTCATCAAGAAAGATCCTAAAGCTCTTTACATGTTTCAAAGTTTGTTCTCTTAAGCTAAATATAGTAGTATCCAGAGGAAGCACTGTGCAGATTGCAAAATATGTTTGTGATGGTATCTTTAATTATTAAAACTACATAGCCACAGTCATTCCACATCTATGTTTAAATTAAACTAAATTAAAAGAAACATAAGCTCTACATGTTTTAGAAGAAGTACAATCAACATCTCTGATATATTTTAATACATGCTAACGCATTGAATTATGGTAAGAAAATACTTAGGTCTCAGACATACATTAGGGATGATGAAGAAGCTGCAGCACTCCAAAGGGAACTTGTGGAAATATGGGATTTTTACCAACAAGAAGGGGAGTGCACCTGCGGATACAACTTTTCATAGGTTGCTTGATAATTTCCCCTTGATAATTTCCTCCCCACCCTCTTTGTGGTGTCTTGTCCTCTATGGGCTGCACAGGGAATTGTGCACACCAGCTACACACTGATCCGAGATTCTGTACACTTGCCTTCCCTCCAGGGCTGGCCTTACCATGAGGTGAACTGAGGCAGCTGCCTCAGGTGCCAGACTGTGGAGGGGCGTCACTAGGACCCAGAGTTTCAAAGTTTTGGCCCAAGCGAGGGAGCACAGGGGCATCATTTGAGCTTCCCGCCTCAGGTGCCAAAATGTTGTGAGCTGGCCCTGCCTCCCTCCTGGTGTACCAACCAAGCAACTGGGCACAAGCTGGCCTTTAATTATTAAATCCAAGTGGCCTCAAATTTAGCTAATAAAAAAGCGGTGGGAGGAATAGACTTTTTTAAACTGTCCATTAAGAAAATCACAGCGCATGATAGCACTCCTGGGTCACTGAAGAACATACCAAAATCTGCTGTCTGAAGTGCAAGTGTTCCTACCCTGCCAGTAGGCCTTGAGCCACATCTTGTAAAAAGAACAATTTATACTTCATTCTTATTCAGTCCTTGGCCTCTCCATTGACACTGCCAACAAGAGTGCCAATCAGCGTCTGTTATGGCAGTGGGTTTTGTGATAGACACCTATCGACAAGGAACGGACAGTACTCAGACCTAAGGAACTCATTTGACATAGGGCTCTGAACAGCTGTAGGGTGCCAGTTTGTCTCTATGAGTCATAGTTGTAGCAGGGACCATGTGATCCAAGGTTCTTTATCTAGGCTTTTTTACTCACTATTACATTTCCCTAAGAGTTTAAGGTCATTTGAGTCACTGGACCAAAGTCAGCCATATATAAACAAACAACTTCATCAATATCACATCTGAATTTGTCAAAGTATATAATTGTTAGCCCCACAAGTTATACTTTCCATTACTTTTTGGAAGACTGAATGACTCTGATATTTTCCCTTCCACTTTGTTGTACCCCTCAAAAGTTAACTGTTTGCATGGTTTGCCTAGTGGCTGTATTCAATTCATGTACCTTGCCAGCAGACCACTCAGTTGATGTCTTGAATTGATTCTAAAATGATTTTTTACTTAGGGGCCACTGATCATTGACACAGTATCCCCTAAATGTCATCATGCTTAGGTTCATTCTCAAAGTCATCAAATTTTACCTCTACCATAACATCTGTGAAATCTTGCACAGTGAAACTTAGAATTGTAGGACTGGACCTCAAGAGGTCATCTAGTCCAGTCCCCTGAGCTCATGGCAGGACTAAGTATTATCCTGGACCATCCCTGAGGGAGCATTTGTCTAATCTGCTCTTAAAAATCTCCAATGACAGAGATCCTCCCTAGGCAATTTATTCCCGTGCTTAACTACTCTGACAACTAGGACGTTTTTCCTAATGTCCAAACTAAACCACCTTGGCTGCAATTTAAGCTCATTGCTTCTTGTCCTATCCTCAGAGGTTAATGAGAACAATTTACCCCCCTCCTCCTTGTAACAACCTTTTATATGATCTTGCATGATACAGGTATCTGCTCCTGATGCCCAGGGGATAGCTGTAGCAGAGTTCTATTTTTCACTTGTGTGTATGTATTTCTGTCTGATTGCTATAATTAATCATGTGTTTCTCACCTCGGGGCTACAATGTGCTCTACCTAGGGCTACATCCTGGGATCACTTGAAGACTGAAACTAGTGCAGAATGCAGCTGCCTGCTGTTTAAGTGAAACGTCACTCAGATACATAAAACCAATACCCTCTATAAGCGCACTAGCTGTCTGGGTGGAACTTAAGATGTTAGCTTTAACCTATAAAGCTCTAAATGGTTTAGGATGCAGCTACCTAAGAGATCATCTTACTCCCCATACAATACATCCAGAGTTGTGATCCACAGGGGCACTCAGCACAGAGCTCCCTTGTGAGGAATGGAAGAAAGCAGCTGGCAGGGTATTCTCCATCAAGTCTTGACTCAGGAATGTGCTTCTCCTGGATCGTCTGGAGCCCAGATTTGTTGCCATTCCATGCATACTGAAAAGATCATCAGTTCTCTCAGGTATTTAGGAGGTTGCTTTGACCTTAATCCAGACAGTAACTAATTGGCCAATGTTGGAGATTGTTGAAGGTTTCTAGTTTGCTGATGATTATATTTAACACTGGTTGCAATAGTGTGGATGTGCCCAGACCTATGGATGGCATCTCCTGTATCTAGAAAGAGAAATAAACCAATATGCTAAATAAAGCTAGGGTCCCTTTGTACCATGAGCTGAATTCTACAGAGCAGTGAGGGAGAGAAAAAATTATAGCTGATAAATTTTAAATGCCTCTAAAAATTAGGTTTTCTATCAATAAAAATGCCACTTGCTAGGCTGAAGGATCATGATATATTTCACCTTAAATCTATCAGTGGTACAGCACAAAATATTGGTACTTTGAGCTTCAAGTAAGTGTATTTTTGGAAGGAAATTCCATATTTGTGCAGACAAGAAGGAAATACTGGCATATTACATTCCCCAAGCAATGTTAGAAGTACTGCAGTTCCAGAGGTTTCTGGGTCAGAGGTTTATGATACATGTAATTTGGATATCACCACCATATCATTTGTGTGTATGTGAGTGCAGCATACATATATAACCCACTGGATAGTGAGTGTCGGAGGCCCATAGCAGTTTGAATCCTGGATGAGTCCCCTTACATCACAGATGCTATCTTGGCTGAAACAACAAAGACTGAACTAGGGACTTCCAGAACAAAAAGCATGAACTACTCTAGTTTGAGCTAAACAACCAAGGAGTATTAGGTCTGGCTATAACCGATTCGTATCCTCTTGTGGCTCAGGTACAGAAGGAGCAAGGAAAGCACACTCACATTTGCTTTAAAATAAAAACATTCTGTTGGTTCCATTTAGCAGGCATTTAAAACATTAAAATAAAATAAACACCACACATTTACATGTATGCATTTATTTGTTTGGATTTTATAAAAAACCCATGGCCAGGCTCCAGGTTCCCCTGTCACCAATTAAAATACACTAGAAAAATCATTACAAAACCAGAACAGCAACATGTTTCTCCCTATTCATAACACTGTCAGGCAGCAAAATAGAGCAGAAACCAAATTACATTTTCTCCCTGCAACCTATAGATTTGCAAAGAAACCCTAATCTTAGTCATTTCAGCCCTGCTCAAAAAGATAAACTAGGCCGCATACCCAAGCGGTGAGGAGTCCCCCAACTGAAGGGGCACCCACAGAGAATGCCCTGAGTGCATCCACCTCTCTTCTATAGATCAAGAGAGCTCCAGCTTGAGTGCTTCCACTGATCCCAGCCATGGTACTGTGGCCCAGAGGAGGAAGGTTCTCTCAGAAAGTGCTCTATAGAACAACAGTCATAATCTTAAACTCCAATGGGCAGCCACTGCAGGTCACAGATCACTGATGTCCTGTGTTCACATTGGGGTACTCCACTTCAGATGAGCTACTATAGTCTTCACTAGTTTCAGCATCTGAACAATATAGCGCCTACATTACTGTAGTCCAGTCTACAGGTGACAAAGGCATGGATTATGGGAGCAAAGAGGATTTAAGAAAGACCAGAGATTTGGTCCCTGATCTTTACCCTACACCAGAAAGATCATCAACCAGTGCAGGTTCTATCTCCTACCCAGATTCAAACTCCATATGACAAGGGTCAAAGAAGTCAGATATAATATAATATAATGTTGCACTGCAAGAAAGAGTGTGCAGGTGGCGGCAGGGGAAGTGGGTAGGGAGAAAAGAAAGGGAAACCAAATTTAGTGTGAAAGATTAGTTTACACAAAACCTCAGCACAAACTCTGGGTCTAGTGGATGCCAAGTGTTTCCCACCAGGTGCTGAACCCTGTTCAATTCCCAGTCAGCATCTGGGAATGGAGGGCTCTCAGCACCTCACAGGATTGAGTCAGGCATGGCAAAGTTTCTGCCTCTGTAAGAATCTCTCTCTCCCCCCTCACTTCTTCCTCTTGTTTCTTGCCTCCAACCACTCCAATGGAAAATTGAAGTTGTCTGCTTTTGGGAGTCTGACATCCCAGTCAAGGAAACTAGGTGGTGCCTTTGTAGTCTCTTGATTAGGGCTGGCTTTAAAGCACAAGCAGAGCAAGCAGATCTTAGGACTCTGCTGATCTGATGGCTCAACCTCCCATGCAAACTCTCCTAACTCAGAGTCCAGCCCTAACTCCCTTTCCTACAATGGTAGGAAATAACTCATTTCCAGATAGTCTTGTCTGCCACTAGGACCCGAGAGGAAGGAACCATGTAAATCACAAAGACTGGTTGTGCTGAAGACTCTGGACAGAGAGAGAAAAAGGGGGAAAGATTTAAGAGGAGGAACCCAACTTGCCAGTTTAGGGATTTAAATTCTCCTGGTATTCACATCCAATCTGGAGGTGTCAGTTGCTAACCAGTGCATGTGAGGCCATTGCCAGCTCTGAAGTGCCAGACATTCCACGGTCATACCATGGGGAGCCCTCCATACCTACTTGTCATCCCAAAGGGAAACAGCCTGTCATCCTCTGCTGAAAAATAACCCAAGATAAGTGACATATGAAGCATCAGGACCACCAGAAGAGCATTTGAGCTTTTTTTGTAACAGCATCAAGTAAATCCCATTTGGTATTAGACTTAAAACTTTAAGATTAACGTAGCAATTGTTCCTGAAATTCTTGAAGCCCATCCCTACAGTCAATAGCATTCAAGTATTCGATTCTGCATCATATGACGTCCTCAGTCTTCTTTTGTGGAAATCTGATATGCCTTTCACTACCTGAGTTTCAAGTACTTGCAGTGATGAGTGTCCAGCTATACAGACATGCATGTCCAAATAACAGCATGAATAACACTTTGATTATCAGGTCTATTATAAGGCACTGGGCTTTGAAACAGGATACAGATTCTTTCATATCCAGGTCCCTGGCTAGAAACCAGTTCAGGTTGGTAGTGACCAAAAGCTGTTACGGTCTTATGGTTCTAAGTCTGGTCTTCTGTCAACACATGCAATGGATTGGATTTGTATTTAACTCACCATTGAAGCAGGAGTGGAAATCTTACTTACACTTTCACACATCATGGGATTAACCTAATTTCAGTGGTTACTCATTTAAATTGCACTACCCTGAGAGTGCTTAGAAGATAAGAGGAAGAGACAAGCACTTCATTTTCTGCAGGATAGACTTGCCATAATGCTCAATAAAGTGCTGACAATTAACAGCTTATTGTTTTCAGAGTTTGATCTGAAATCTGTTATCAGGAAAAAGGATGCCTTGTTCTCTTATAAAGAGGATTTGGAGTTCTTTGATGTGTGCCAGTGGTTGGGGTTTTTTTTTTTCT
This sequence comes from Lepidochelys kempii, assembly GCF_965140285.1. NCBI lineage: Eukaryota > Metazoa > Chordata > Testudines > Cheloniidae > Lepidochelys > Lepidochelys kempii. Next base: position 25,431,172 of record NC_136388.1, on the reverse strand, counting down.
GAACTTTATGGCATGATTGGACAATATTTACATTATGTTTCACTTCAATATAATTTTACTATTTCTTGGTTTGCTAGGTTTCATTGCAGCAGGGCTTCCAGAGTCCCAGCTGGCCGTGCCTCCCAGAGCTGAAGCAATCAGGGGCAGCTGAGCCTATTTGAGCTCAGACCCTTAAAAGGGGTGAAAAGAGGCTGGCCTGACCTTATGGGGGCAGATATGGATGTTTGCTAAGTAGAAGCTAGGCTAGGGAACTTAAAAGCTGTCCCATTTAAGTTGTTTTGTTGAGTTTTATATTTTGTGCAGTTTACAGAGAATGTATGAAGGGAATGTGGCCACAGAATTTGCTTTGTGTTGTTAGTTTGGGGTGGGCAAACTTTTTGGCTTGAGGGCCGCATCGGGTTTCCGAAATTGTATCAGTGGGCCATGGCAGCCTGCACTGATCTATATTCAGAGCTCCAGACCCACAACTCAAAGAAAGGCTGAAGAGTCCTTGTGGGAAGGCCAGGATTTCCACTTTCCCCTCTGATTTTTTATCAGTAGCTGGTCTTCTCGTTCTTGTTTTTCTAAGGTACTTGTTTAATAAAGCATGTCATTTGCGTCATAAGTTGCACAGAAAGAGATGTGATGAAAGGCACTGATTCTTAGGACAAAGAAAACCTCAAGACTGGAGGAATGTGTCCATGGAACCTACCTGCTCAACCATTCCCTGCTTTCTTAAGGTTTACTTTGGGACCCCACTCATCTGCCCCACTGCATGTGACCCAGATGCTCAGCTGCTTGGGATATAAAAGGCCCAGATTAAACCAAAACTCCCTCTCTGCATTTTTCTGCTTTAGATATGTTGTTCAACTAACACAGAGGTGGGTGAACTACGGCCCACGGGCCACATCCGGCCCACGGGACTGTACTACCTGGCCCCTGAGCTCCTGGCCCAGGAGGCTAGCCCCTGGCTCCTCCCCTGCAGCCTCACCTTGCCTCCAGCACAATGCTCCGGGCGTCAGGGCTGCAGAGCCCAGCCTGACCCAGTGCTCTGTGCTGCACAGCTGCCAGTCCTGGTGCAGCCGCGCTGCCAGCCACCAGTGCTCCAGGCAGCACGGTAAGGGGGCAGGGAGGGGTTGGATAGAGGACAGGGAAGCTCGGGGGGGGGGGGTGGATAGGGGTCAGGGCAGTCAGAGGGTGGGGAACAGGGGGGGGTTGAATGGGGGCAGGGGTCCCGGGGGGGCAGTCAGGAAGGAGAGGGGAGGTTGGATGGGGCGGCAGGGGGCAGTTAGGGGCAGGGAGTCCAGGGACAGTCAGGGGACCGAGAGCAGGGCGGGTGGATAGGGAAGGGATCCCCAGGGGGCCATTAGGGAACAGGGGGGTTGGATGGGGCAGGAGTCCCAGGCAGGCCATTAGGAGGCGAGAAGCGGGGGGGTCAGATAGGGGGCAGGGGTCGGACCATGCCTGGCTGTTTTGGGGAGGCACAGCCTCCCCTAACCAGCCCTCCATACAATTTCGGAAACCCGATGCGGCCCTCAAGCCAAAAAGTTTGCCCACCCCAAACTAACAACACAAAGCAAATTCTGTGGCCACATTCCCTTCATACATTCTCTGTAAACTGCACAAAATATAAAACTCAACAAAACAACTTAAATGGGACAGCTTTTAAGTTCCCTAGCCTAGCTTCTACTTAGCAAACATCCATATCCGCCCCCATAAGGTCAGGCCAGCCTCTTTTCACCCCTTTTAAGGGTCTGAGCTCAAATAGGCTCAGCTGCCCCTGATTGCTTCAGCTCTGGGAGGCACGGCCAGCTGGGACTCTGGAAGCCCTGCTGCAATGAAACCTAGCAAACCCCACACCACTATCTGGCTCAGTGAGCCCCGCCCCCAGGGCCTCAAGTAGCACCCAATGACCTGCACATCCCACCACACCTGCACTGCTGTGTGTCACCTACTGCTTCTTTCAAACTGTGAAATAGTGAAATGTTTGTGTATATAAAGCTAATCTGTGCTCTTCATTTAAATGTTAGAAAGCCTGCTAATTCAAATTGCTGGTGAACAGTATGCTCCTTCTTAATCGTGGCCGACAGTCAGCAATGAACGAGCACTTTTAGACAACGATGAAGTTATTTCATGCAGACCAGATTAGGATCATCCATTGTACATCTTCCTACATCTGCTATTGTCCACAGTACAGTAATATCATATTGCAATTTTTCCTATTTTCTACAAAAAATGCAAATCTTTGTTACCTATCAATCACATGTTCAGAATAGGTCACTATACTTTGATTTAAACTAATCTGTGCATTCCGTTTACTTGTTTTTCTTCTAATATGAACTACTGCTAACTGAATACTTTTTTCTTAATTGTTTACATACCATAGTTAAATAAAATGTTTAATATTCAGGAATAAATGGCCATGAAATGCTAAGTTCAGAGTCAGAATCGGCCCAGAATTCAAGGGTTTTAGATCCAGTGTCCAGGCATTGCTTTATCTATAATACTAAGTCCTATTTCTTCAGTTATGAGATTGTGAATTTAATTGCATGAGACTGCCCAGCTATCTTGAATTCATTGTATATTTGAAAATACTACTTTGTATTTTATATAATTGGTGTCCTTGATATGGATCCTTTAAATGTGACTACCTACAACAGGGGTGGGCAAACTATGGCCAGGGGGCTAGATCCGGCCCCTCTGGGCTTTCGATCCGGCCCACGGGATTGCTACCCCCGTGGTGATGCGCCACTCCAGGAAGCGGCCACACCAAGTCCCTGCAGCCCCTGGGGGTGGGGATGGGGGAGCACAGAGCTCCGCATGCTGCTCTTGCCTGTGGGTACCTCCCCCAAAACTCCCATTGGCCAGGAACAGGTTACCGCAGCCAGTGGGAGCTTCGGGGGTGGTACCCAGAGGCAAGGGAAACACGCGGAGCCCTGTGCCCCCCCACACACTCCCAGGGGTTGCACAGGGATGTGGAGCTGGCTGCTTCTGGGAGTGGTGCGGCATGAGGCCGGGGCTGGAGCTGGGGCAGGCAGGGAGCCTGCCCTGGCCCCGGTGCATGCCACTGCCACCCGGAGCCACTCTAGGTAAGTGGTGCCGGGCCGGAGCCCGAACCCCTCCTGCACCCCGCACCCCAACTCCCTGCCCTGAGCCCCCTGCCGCCCCCCACACCCCTCCTGCACCCCAACTCCCTGTCCTGAGCCTCCTCCTGCAGCCCTCCTTCACCTCAACCCCCTGACCTGAGCCCCTCCTGCACTCCACATCCCTCCTGCACCCTAACCCCCTTCCATGAGCCCCCTTATACACCCCACACCCCTGCTCTGCCCCAATCCCTTGCCCTGAGCCCCTTCCTGCACACTGCACCTCCTCCCACACTCCACCCCCGTACCCCAACCCCCTGCCCCAGCCCTGCAAGCAATTTCCCCACCCATATGTGGCTCTCGGGACAAAAAGTTTGCCCACCCCTGACCTACAACAATTGTTCCATCAAACAAATTTAAACTAACAGTGATGGTAAGTGATTGTATTGCATGCTCATGTTTTCAGACCTTTACGTGAATCACTTTGGAACAAGCTATTTTCTTGTATTATTCTCTATTTTGTTTTTGGATAAAGAAAATGACAAAATACAAACATAATAGCAAATCGACTCTTCAAGGTCAGAGCTGCAGCAGTACATTGCAAAGCCTTGCTCTGAAGGTGCATCAGACATTAACATTAAACTAAACTAAATCTGTGGTACATTTTCTTTAAGTAAATTAAATAAGTAAATGTGGGAGGAACAAAGAATGAGATGTGTATATAGCCAAATTATTGGGGTTTCATACATTAGCATATTTCATTTTTAAAATTTTATTCTACTGATGTCAATAAAATGTTATGCAGATAGGAAAAGTGATATTTACTTCTGAAGCAAGATAGTATTGAAACACATTGGAGAGCATTCAAAGATCTCTAAATACAGATTGGTTGTAACTCTTTGTGAGGACATGTTAAAGACCCAAGTCTGATTTCCAGACCGATCTTCTGTTTTTCAGCATTTTAGTGGTAAAGTACATAGGGGTCAGGGTGAAATATGAGCCTTGCATAACTCAGCAGCAACCCCAGTGAATGATTTAGTACTAACAAGGGGTTTTGAAAGCACCATTCTGTCTGCTGAAAGTTGGAAGCTGGACTTATAGAAGGAGAAATTGAACCTAGGTCTCCCACATCATAAATAAGCACTCTAATTACTGGGCTAACCATTGTGAGGGCATCACCACTTCTGGCTGTTTTGTGTGGAGTTAGGATAGCTCTGAGAACACCTAGATCAGGCCCTGCAGGTAATGCGAGTCTGAGGATCCCGCTGGGGCTACAGCATGAGGTAGGTGAGTGGTCGCTAGACGGAGGCTGTTGTGGCAGAAATCTAGGTACCTACAGAGCAAGACATCCACTGAGTCAGGGTTTTGAAGATCTCAGTGTTGCCTAGATGTTGGACTTAGGTGCCTAAGAAGGCAGTTAGGCACCTAAGTCTTTTTGTGGACCTAGCCCTAAGTGACTAGCCTAGGCTCACTCACGAACCCTGTGGCAGTGCTGAGAACAGAATCCAAATCTCTGTACTCTTCCCACAGGACCACTCTGCCCAGAAGAGAAAATAAAATGCGGAAGACATTTAAAGAAGAAAAGTGAAGGACAGTAAGAACATTTGGTGCACTGGAAAATGGTTCCTGCTCCAAACATATGCTGTTCCATTCTATTCAGGGCTTATACAGCCTTTATCACTGTAACATCTGAGAAGCTTCCAGAAATACATTAATTGACGTGTCTAGCATCTGTCACATATGATTCTTTCTTTTTGCTCTTCCCATCCCCAAGGATAAACTTGGGAAGATAAAAAGGCCCATAGAAGTGGGGGAATGGGAGTAAAGTGCATTCATAAGAAGGTTTAGGTAGATCCAAACCATAGAACAAAAATGTGACAGTTATGGGACATATTAGTCTTGTAAAAAAAAACAACCTGGAGAATATGGGGGGGGGGAATCCAAGACTCTGAACTGGGAAAAACTGGTTGATTTGAGAATTTTGTCTGATTTTCAGACTGACAGAGCACTCTGATGGGAGTTGCAGGGGCTCAGCACCTCTGTAAACCAGGCCATTCATTTTTAATAAAACAGTAACCCAGAAGTCTGTGTGTGCTGGAAAACCGTAGCCTGCTGCTAGCTGTTGAGTCTACATTCTGTTTCCACACTACTGGTGGTCTCATACATAATTTGCCTTTTCCTTTGCAAGTAATGGAGTATTTCTACTTTATAGCCCATTGTAAGAGAAGACTCTTGTGGTACCGGTTATGTAAAGCCTCGGCTCAATCCAGCAGAATGCAATTGTAAGATTTGTAACTTTTCAGTCATTGCTAGTATGATCAGAAAGTTAACTTTAGTTATTGTTCCTTTTAAGCTTCATAACGCTTGCAAGCTTTGTAACCTTTTCAGTTACCACTTGTATAAACCTCCAAGCTTTGCAATACCCCATCAATCAATCAGAGAGAGTGTGAACAAGGGAGTGAGTGTGGGACTGGGCGGAGAGGAACTGCAAGGAGAATAGAGCCCGGAGACAGGAAGCAGGTGTGTCTGATGTAATCTGCCCTGAGAAGGCAATCATGGGGTGCCGTAAAGAAAAGAAGAACCTGGTATGCATGAAAGGAGCGAGGCCTGGGAATACGTCTCGATGACAGACGCAGAAGGGAAACTCAGTGTATGTGACAGGAGCTGCCAGTTCCAATAAAAGGAAGAAGGCATGCACTTGAGCCCCCTGCTTCTTGACCTGCTCGCCGTCCGGGACCCGTGACCACAGGCAGACACACCAGATCTACTATGCTTCGACTTCTCTGCTTCCTTTGCTGTCTCTGGTAACTGTCAGCCTGTGTGAGTGTGTGGGTGCATGAAGGTATGAATGCGATGAATGTGTGCATGCATGAATAAGCCCCATGCCTTTTCTGTTTGATCCAACAGCAGCATTTAATAAAAACAATATAAGTGTAGCCCTGGGTTGGTTTCTAGGGACACTGGGGAAACTGAGGTAACAATACCAAAGATTTTGACAGTTCTTAGTGGAGCATGAGGAAAATTCCTAAAATAGAATCATAGAAATGCAGGGCTGGAAGGGACCCTGAGAGGTCATCCTGGCCAGCCCACTGCACTGAGGCAGGACAAGTATACCTAGACTATCCCTGAAAGATGTTTGTCTAATCTGTCTTTAATAATCTCCAATGATGGGGATTCTACAACCTCTAATATCTAACCTAAATCTTCCTTGCTGCTCATTAAACTCATTATTTCTTGTCCTACCTTCAGTGGACATGGAGAACAATTGATCACCATCCTCTTTCTGACAGCCTTCAACATATTGGAAAACTGTTATCAAGTCCCCCTGAGTCTTCTTTTCTCAAGAATAAACATGCCCAGATATTTTCACCTTTCCTCAGAGGTCAGGTTTTCTCAACCTTTTATCATTTTTTGTTGCTCTCCTCTGGACCCGCTCCAATTTGTCCACATATTTCTTAAAGTGTGGCGCCCAGAACTGGACACAGTTCTCCTGCTGATGCCTTGTCAGTGCTGAGTAGAGCTGGACAACCACCACAGTATGTTGCATACATAAATTCAATCAATACATCCCAGAATTATATTGGCCTTTTTTGCAGCTGCATCGCATTGTCAACTCATTCAATTGTGATCCAGTCAAACACCTCGATCTTTTTCAGCAGCACTACTCCTGAGCCAGTTACTCCCCATTTTGTAGTTGGGGATTTAATTTTTCTTTCTTAAGTGTAGTACTTTGCACTTGTCTTTACTGAATTTCATTTTGTTGATTTCAGACAAATTCTTCAACTTCTCAAGGTCATTTTGAATTCTAATCCTTTCCTCCAAAGTGCTAGCAACCTCTCCCAATTTAGTGTAAGCCCTAGATATTATAAGTAAACTCTCCACTTCATTATCCAAGTCATTAATGAAAAGATTGAACAGTACTAGACCCAGGACAGACCCCTGCGGGACCCCACTAGATAGGTCCTCCCAGTTTGACAGCGAACCATTGATACTACTCTTTGAGCATGGTCTTTCAACCAATTTTGCATGCACCTTATCGTAATTTATTCTAGACCACATTTCTCTAGTTTGCCTATGAGAATGTCATCCGGAACTGTGTCAAAAGCCATACTACAATTAAGATATGGCATGTCTAGAGCTTCCTCCTCCCCCCCCCCCCAATTCCCTTGGCCAATAACCCTATCAAAGAAGGAAATTAGTTTGGTTTGGCATAATTTGTACTTGACAAATCCTTGTTGGTTATTATTTGTAACCCTATTATCCTCTAGGTACTTACAAATGGATTGTTTAATAATTTGTTCCAGTATCTTTCCAGGTATTCAAGTTAGGCTGACTGGTCTACAATTCTTCAGGTCCTCTTTGTTCCCCTTTCTAAAGATAGGCAAATGTATCACCTTTCTCCAGTCCTCTGGGACCTCACCCCTCCTCCATGAGTGTTCAGGATAACTGCTAACGGTTCTGAGATTTCCTTAACATGCCTCATTATTATTTCATACAAACTGATTTATGTAAAATAAGGACAAGATCCTCAGCTTGTGTAAACTAACTGAGTATTCAGACCTTAAGTCATTAAGTTCTGTGGTGTGGGGATGCATGAAACCCCTTCTGCCCCAAGCCACTTTTACCACTGATGCCTTTTTTAATTTTACACTGAGTGATGATGTCTCCACTCCAGCTATCCCACCGTCTTTAGAATCAGCTTTTGATTGAGCCTGTTTCTCAGTCATCCTACTGTCTTGCTAAATGAATCTGACACTACTATGGGACAATGCCTTTTCACAGAGGTTCCTATTGCTGTGACAGCATCCCCTCTTTCAAAGCACCCATTTCATTTCTAGAAATGTCCTTGGAGAATTTCAAAGAATGTTTAGGCCAATTCATTCATTGATGTTGTTATGCAGCATCCATTCCATACTAGCTGGGCATCTCACTTGCAATTAAAACAAAATTGTTAAATACATTGAAAGAAACTACACAAACAATTAACTCAATGAAATCAAACACAACCCCCCAGTGATGGTGACAGTTGGTTGATTAATTAAGAACCTGATCATACCATATTCTGATATTGCTGAATTCATGTTCTGATAGATCAGAGGAAGCAAAATGTATAGGAGATGAGTGGACTTTTCAAAAGCACTTAAGTCACCAAGGAAGTTCTATACCAGGGATTGGCAATGTTTGGCACACGGCCTACCAGGGTAAGCTCCCTGGCGAGCTGGGCTGGTTTGTTTACCTGCTGCATCCGCAGGTTCGGCTAATCGCAGCTCCCATTGGCCACGGTTCGCTGCTCCAGGCCAATGGGGGCTGTGGGAAGCGGCATGGGCTGAGGGATGTGCTGGCCACAGCTTCCTCCAGCCCCCACTGGCCTGGAGCGGCGACCCACGGCCAGTGGGAGCCTCGATCAGCTGAACCTGGGGACACAGCAGGTAAACAAATTGGCCCGGCCTGCCAGGGGGCTTACCCTGGCGGGCTGCATGCCAAACATTGCCAATCCCTGTTCTATACAGCAGATCAGATTAGATTATCACAGTGGTCCCTTGCGGCTTTATAAACTACCAATGTAATCTATGCAGGCCCATTGAAACTCAGTGGGACTCATGCTATATGTGACTACAGCTTTTGAAAATCCCACCCAAGAGTCTTAAACTGAGAATGTCTTGCTACCTACTCCTGGATAATTCCATTTCAGGAAACAGCAAGAATGTATCAGCAAATCTCAATTGTTGTGACAAGAGATTGCCTCTTCCCTATCTTTCAGATACCTGAGTGCTAGACATAAAAGGTTTATCAGTACCTTTAATTGTATCCAGAAACAAACAGGAAGCCACTGCAGATCATAAAGTACTGGAGTCATATGTTCACAGGGACATTCACCCCATTTAGGAGTTAAGCCACTGCAGGTTTTCAGATCTTCTTGGATTGCTTTTCTATCCCATAGAAGAGTACAGAAAAACTGCAGGTGAGAATATCTTGGAAAAACTTGGCACTATTAGGGAAACCTCCAGATGTAGTGATGGAATTGCAGAGAGACCTTCACATGTGTGTTATACTGGGGCTGAGGAAAGTATATTGAAAACCATTGTGACAAATATTTTCAGAAGGGGATCTGATTTTCAGAAGTGTTGGGAAATCACAGCTCCCACTGATCTCAAGGCAAGGTGCTCAGCACCTCTAAACACCCATCCACTTATTTAGGTATTTGGGTGCCTAATGCTTAGCACCCACATTTGAAAATAATGTCCTGGTGTGGCCTATGTTTCTGGCAAACTGTCCCTGCAGACCCTCACATGAACAGAAGGGAAAAAGAATTCCCATAAAGGTTATTAAAGAAAAGAATTTCAAGGAAAAGAAAAACAGCTGTGTTTCCAGAGGCATGAGTTTCCACTCACTTCAATCCTGAATCTTATTTGGCTTTCATGAAAAAGGGAGATATTGTGCTATTTCAAAAGGACATATGCCAACAGTTTCCTTTAATATGGTATTTTTGAATTATTCCATTTAGTTAAACTGATTAGTCCCATTATAATCATGATTTCACAGCTGGGCATTTAATGCAAGTTTTCATGAAAGCATTTATACAATGTATAAATCACACTTAAGAAAGGAAGGGTACAATTACATTTGTAAGCCATGTTTATATTATGGCTGCAATCTTCCATATAGGTTTTCCAGCTGCAATTAAAATATCATTTTATATCCCTGCAATTTAGAATACTGGAAAACTATTAAACCAGAATTATTTAGAGAAACAGAAACAGTTAGAAATTAAATTTGGAGATCTCTGTTGAACAGCATGTAATATGATGGAAATATTGTCCTTCAACACAAAAGTGAAGAAGCAGGATGAACCAAGATCACGTGTAAAGAGCTAAAAGGGGCATTAATTCACAAGAGAGAAATAGTGAAAACTACAACTAAAACACAAGCTGAATTGACAGAGGGTGTTGAGAAGAAACAAAAGGCAGTGGACAAGACATACTCTTAGAAAACCAGAAGCCAAGTAAAAGACAAGTGCAATTTTGAAATGAATACTAATAAATGAAGGTTACAACAGAGCTTAAAACTATTCCTTCATTCAGATTGGAATTTTCCGCAGTAATCTTTTGTTTTCAGTTATGTACCATTGATTTTCTTTCCTGCTTTCTGCTTAAAGTTGATCTTTTTCAAATTGCATTTCAGTTTGCGATTGCAAAGATTGTGGTCACTGCTAACATCTGCTGTTCAACATTCCCTTGTGATGTGAATCAATGACCTGAATCTCAAAATTATCACAGATGTGTCAATCTTATTTTTTGTTTTGCCATCTGGTGAATTCCATGTTTCTTTGTGTGGACCTTTATGAGAGTACAGGGTACTTGCAAGAAATAAGCTGGACACCAAACAATTCAATTACTGTCTTGCCATTTTGGTTGATGATTCCCATTGTGTGCTTCCCCACTGTTCTTTCTGTTCTTTGGTTGCCATATTGTACTTCAGCATTAAAGTCACCCATCACAAGAAGTAAGTAATGTTTAAATATTCTGGCAATCACATTTTGGAGGCAACCGTAGAACTCCTCATGTTCCTCTGTATGATGGCCATCTTTAGGAATCTGGTTTGGAGTCTGCAATATATTATTCACTGGCTATCAGGTTCCTAGCTCATGTGAAGCCCTCGAAACCCAGATGTCAAGCACATTAGAAGGCAAAAATATCATGGAAGTAGATCAGTTCATCTGGGCAGTGGAGATCTCAAGAAGGAAGTGACATCAAGAATAGGAAAGGCATCCACAGCACTTACTAAACTCAACAACATTTGGAAATCAAAGATATACAGTACCAGAATGAAACTGAGAATTTTCAATTTAACCATAATCTCGATGCTAACATGTGGCTGTGACAGCTACTAACACAGTGGGCAGAAAACTAGAGGCCTTCGAACATAAATGCGTAAGAATGATTCTGGGCATTGGTTGGAAAGCCTTCATCACTAATGACAAGATTTGAGAAATCACCAACCAGCAGCTCATTTCTATCAGAAGTGCTGGACATATCTAGGGTATGTACTCTGGAGGCCAACACACAGATTTGCACATGTAGCTGTCAAATGGAAACCACCTGAGGGTGAGGAAACGAGGGAGCCCAAGAGAAACCTTAAGAAAAACTCTTGGAGCCAGGACACTGTGATTCTGGCAGACCTGGTGCCAGCTCATGCCAAGGGCCCCTGCCTCACTGAACAAATCAGCATGGAAACCAGTCTGGCTTATCTGTATGGTAGTATTGTTAAGATAGATATTAGAGTTGTAAGAATGTGTTTGGTGTTTAGACCTTATGAATAGCTTGTAGGATGCTGTATTAGTCTCACTTATCTGTACCCAATGTTATAAAGCATTAGCAAATGTTTGCATTGTAAACCTCTGTAAATGTCAGGTTTCAGAGTAACAGCCGTGTTAGTCTGTATTCGCAAAAAGAAAAGGAGTACTTGTGGCACCTTAGAGACTAACCAATTTATTAGAGCATAAGCTTTCGTGAGCTACAGCTCACTTCATCAGATGCATGCAATCCCTTCCGGGGATTGGCGTAAGCTTGGTCTGGCCCCGCCCACTCAGGCAGAGAGGGTGGCTCTTTACCCTCTCATTCGGAGGGGAGCCACCCTGGCTCCCTACACCTCTCTGTTACCTGCTTAGGTTATGAGATGGCGGCTACTCTTTCTTTTGTGATAACTTTAATCACTGAAATTGATCTGCTCACTCAGTCCACTTACATGTGCTTAAATTATAGTTTAGTTCATCCTGTTCCATTACTGTGCATAGCAATTTGTTTAATATTTCGTTTTAATTGTATTTGATGAGAAAAAGATGGACAGTGGGAAGAAATAGCAAATTAAATTAACATTCCTTAGTTAGTAGGTCAATTGAATTTGATATGCTATGCAAAAAAGAAATGTATGAATAATTTTCTGTTATTTTGTTTACATTCAGATAAAAAGCTTTGTTTTGTTTCAATTATTCAGCATATCTGGCCATTTCAAGAGGTGATGATTCAATTCATCAGTGGTTAATTATTATATTTTCCAGGGGGCAAAAAGGAGATGTGCTGATGGGAAATTATACCTTAAATAAATCAGGTTTGTGAAGAACTATATTTTCAATCAGAACGCTTTGTAAATTCAAATCTAATATTAAAAATGTGGGTGCTACCTTCCCCACTTGGCATCAAAATCCATCCTATGTCTGTCACCACATTCTATTCTTCCTCATTAATTTAAATCTGACACATTCCTTTTTTTGGTCCTTCTAGATCTACGTTTATTGGTGTCTGTTGGACTATATGTTTCAGGCTAGCTGGGATGAATGGGGAAAAGTGTCTTTATTACAGTCCTATCATACTTTCAGATTGCAGTCTCTTCAGCTATCTAAAATCTCATAGCCTTGAGGTCATTAAGAACATCTTCTGAGCAGCACAGTGAAACTGTGTTACAGTGGACCCCAAACGTCCAGATGAATGTTTTTCTACATCATGATTTATATGGAAACTGGAAGTGTTGAAGGAAAAATTCTATATATAGGCATTTTTTAAACCACACTAGGAAAAAAAAAACAACTGTATTATTTTAGTAAAGGAACAAGCAAATCTATATATAGCAAAGGTAATATTTTAAAATTGTATGATAATATAAGGGCACTTTGTCTTTTCTTTGCTTTGAACATGTTTGCTATGATGCAGTGAATATTTTGATACATTTAAAAGTGTAATAATACATTGCTGAATTGTGTTATTGCAATCAACTCTGAGTCCCTAGAACATGGAGCTACCCCTTTTAAATTCCACATACAGAATAAGATTCCAGGATTGTCACTCTGAAGTCTAGGATATCTGAGTCAATATGAAGCAATGAAAAGAAATTAAAAAAAAAATTGAGAGCTCTTTTTGTTTAGAATATCACCAGGTTCAACCATCAATGGAATTCACTGTCTACTACTGTCCAAATTTTAAATTCTCAGCCATTTTGTCTTTATGAATTACACCTATGCCATTTACAGCTACAGTAAGGCATGTATCTAAGGCCAAGAGTTCTAGACCATTGTGATATCAAAGGTAACTCAACCAATCACCACCCTCATTGTACAGCTAATTTGCATGTAACCGTTACATTGGTTATATGAGGTAGACTGCACAGATGGTAGATTACTTGGCTTAAATGCTACACCTGTGCCACAGCATGGGCTTTCAGCTACAAGTAATACAAATAATTTTCTATATGGTGAATAGTAATATGGTGCTTTCCTATTAAAACATAAAGGAGAAACTTTTGAGAAGTGTCCGCTACTTTGGATTCCTCAGTTTTGGGGCATCTAACATGAAGAACCTATGGCAAAAATTTTAAAAACAGCCACCTAATTTGAGGTGCCTTTATTTTGTGTCTCAAGCTGGGCACCCAAAAATGGAAGAGCCAAAGTTAATGGATGCTTTTGCGAATGTTAGTCAAAATGGATATTCCAGCTACAAAGGTGGGCTTGATTCTCTCCTGCGTCTGAGATCCACGCAGCGCAGGGTCAAGGAAGTCATCACAAATCTGATTCCAACTCCCTGATTCCATGGGTTAGTCTCTACTGGTGCCAGCCCCAACATGAATTAGAACAGCTTCAAGGCTGGTCTAATTTATGCCAGCTGGGTATCTGTGGTGCCAAGCAGAGCTCCAGCCTGCTTCTTCCCAGTCCATGGATAATCCTAATTATATGTAAGATCTTACAAATCAGGATGCATGCAAGCCATCTAGGACATAGCTGTATACCAAGATAGTGGATTCCATATACATGTAATAATATATGCATTTAATGCATAGTGCCTATTTATGCACTATCAGACACTTTTGAGCAAGAATTTTTGTAGCTCTGTGAGCTCAGGTGTCTTCCTTTTGTTAATCTATTTTTAAAAACAAATGATATTAGTATTTATGAGAGTGTCAGAACAGTCTCTTTAAAAAAAAGAAAACAAAAACACTGTAAACCAAAGTCACTACTTTAAAAAAAATTTATAATTTTATTTCTCCCCTCCACAAATGAATTGCATATTTTCAAATGTAATTAAGGTACAGCCATCAAAACAAAACTCTCTCTTGAAAGACAGCACAGCATCAGTTATGGTCTGCTGAAAAACCATGCTATGCTTTTTGGGGCAGGGACTATACCTTCCTCTGTGTTTGGAATGTGCCTCTAACATTCTGGGCACTTAGCCATCTTTCCATTTGCCCCAGTCCAATAGCCAGCTCTTGGTGTAAGTCAGAGTGGCCACAGGACTGCTGAAGCTTACCCTTGCTGGAGCAGTTCCATGGACCACTGAGCCAGCCCATGATCACCTTAACATATTGCACTCTGACTCCACCCCTTCCCATCCTGACATGTCTTCTCCCTGCTCAGCATACCTCCTATGTTGGCAGGGAATTTTCAGCTGCTTTTTTAAGGCAGCTTTAAGTTCCCTTTTTATTATGATTTGGGTAATTTGGCCACCTGTCCATTAACATCACGATACTGACCAATGGCTCATTCCACTGAACAGCCTTCAGAGACAACCCCTTACAGTTACAGCTGATTTGCATTGGATTTAAACCTATGACTCCAAGTGGGCCGAGTGAATAATAAATTACCCAAATAATCTTAAATTGGTGACAACTGGGTTCAGAGAAATACCCAAACATCACTAATATTCAGGGCTATTTAGATAAGTTATGATTCAGGGACAGGAAATGAGATTCAGGAGAGCATGATGCCAGGGACCACCAGGAAGAATGACAGGCTGATTGGTGTTCCTTTATACCCAGCTGATGTCAATCTGACAGGGAGAGGCAAAGAAGCATAGATCCACTCCTCATTCAGCTAGCTCAAAACTGTAAGCACAGCAGTGGCTCATCTATACTATCCCCCTTCTCCCGCCTACCTCACCAAATCTTGGAGGGGGAGGGGAAGAAAATGATACTTCAGTTACCGCTCTCCTAGTTCCAGTGGGAAGAGAGTGACTATTCAAGCGGTCTAGCTCCCTTCCCTGGATGCAAAGGGAGTAAGATCCTGGCAAGCCAGACTCCTGATGCCTCAGGAGGTTAAAATTACTCAGACAGCTTGGATCTTCTCAATTTCCACTTTTCCAGGAAGGAAAGGAAGAAGGAAGTTCCCTCCAGGCTATGTGGCCCCTCTTCCTGAGGACAGGAGAGAGATAGTGTGTGAGGAGAGATATCCACAACCTGATGATTCCTTCCCCAAGGCTGTGGGAAGGAGGCAGATGAGCAGGACTGAGGGGTCTTCAGCCAAAGTGGTTATTACCTGAATACTTTGATGAGATGAGGCTCAATATTTGACCAAATATGGACCAGCTGATGGCTGGGACCCTCACACATCCAGAGACCTACATCCATACCCCATTAACAGTCTCCTAACCATCCAGTGTAGGGTAAATTTGTTCCTGACTGAATATCTTCATGACAATATTCAAACATGAGTCAGAGTTTATTAAGGGTAACTAGTTTCAAAGCTGCTCAATTTCCACTTAAATTTAATGGGAATCAGGTGTCCAAGTCCTTTGGGCAGCTCTGCAAATCTCAGCCTAAACATATATATATAGAATGTTAGCTAATTCATCTCAGACCCTGTGGGCCCATTTACAGGGCCGGTTCCAGGCACCAGCGAAGGAAGCAGGCCTGGGGCAGCCAATAGAAAGGGGCGGCACGTCCGGGTCTTTGGCGGCAATTCAGCGACGGGCCCTCTCTTCCTCTTCACTTTGGTGGCAGCTCAACCAGGCTTGGTTTGTTTTTTTTCATTTGCTGCTTGGGGTGGCAAAAAAGCTGGAGCCAGCCCTGTCCATTTATACAATGGATTGCTACAATCTTTTAGAATGAAAATCCTTGTATGGAAAAGCTGTCATTATTCCTTAAGGAGCAACCATAGCAACTGTCATCATGGACATTCTGGGCATCTCACATGAGTAAATCAGGAGTAATCTCATTAATGTTAATGCAAACTGGTGTGAGATCAGAATTAAGCCCTTTCTTTTGCACTGAGAGCTTTGTTGGATAGCCATAGACTGTAAGAGCTTTTTCTTTCATTCATTACTTAGTAGCCAAGAGCCTGCACAATGGACTGACAGGTCACGTGCACTCAAAATGCCTTTTCACAGCTGGTCAAATATTAATGCCCTTTATGCCTTTTTTGTTCTCATCTGCCTCAGTATTATACTGTATGCCGCTTTTTGTATTGCAGTAGGTATACTGGGCTTAGAAAAGCTAGATTCTAAAAAGAATGGTCAGAGGAAACTGGTCAGAAATCATTCATTTCCTGTATGAATATGGAATCCTAGAATGCAAGAGGGAAAATCACCTAATAAAATATAACAAATTCTTGACATTTTTATAAAACAATACAATGTTGCTCTTATTTTAAAATGCATCTCTATGCCCAGAAATCTTCACAGCAAACTAGGTAATAGGTCTCTGAGGTTGATTCTCACTGGGGGACTCTAGAGGGAAGTGGAGTAATAACTGACTCTATGAAAAACTGGGCTGGCTGTTTTGATTGGCAAAGATCAAATCAAAGCAGCAACTGGGCATGCAGAATGGATTGTCAGTATAGACGGGAAAAGTAACTTCTAGTGGAGCCAAGTTGAACTCAGATAAACTAGAAAGAGATTCCATTTGGCTTGTCTGGCACAGCTACTTCACTGTTTGTTGACTTCAATAATACTACTTATGGAACACTTTCCCGTTTGAAAGCACTGTACAAGCACTAAGGGTTTTTCTAGACAAACTGTTAGCACACAGCAAGCTAGGATATAAATCTACAGTGCTCTGACATCCTGTGCACTAATTGTCCATGTGGACCTTGCTGCTGCACACTAAAAAATCCCTAGTACATAATGACCTACTCCCGTTTCAAAGCACTAGAGGACTTTTAATGTGTGTGTGACGGGATGGTCACCTGCTCCTGCCTGGAAGGACTTAAAACAGCCCTGGGAGAGGGCTGGGGCAGGGGAAAAGCGGGGCTGATTGGGAGGCAGCCTCAGCTGTGGCCAGACGCCAGACAGACCCAGCTGGCCCTATAAAAGCCAGTGAAGCCTGCTGGGAGTGTATCAAGGTACTTGAGGTGAGCAGGGCTAGGGGAAGGCCAGAGGAGCTGGGGCGCTCCAGCCTGGAAACCCCCCAGCTGGAAGGCCAAATAGGTACTGGGGTTGCAGAGGAGAGCCCAAGGGGTAGGCAGAGGTAGCAGGTCCAAACCCTCCTTGCCTATGATGAGGGGTACTTACGCTGCAGTCGGCCACAGGGAATGGGGGCTAGGTGATGACTGGCAGTTGCCACAGACTGAGATGAGGTGGGGGTAGAGGGTTGGCGGTTCCCAGATCTGTGTGGGGTACTGCAGGTGGTAGCACTCTGGTGTGAAAGGGGGCACCGAGGTCCAGGAGGGACTCGGGGGGGCCAGCAACAGCAAGTGGCCCACTGGCCTGCAGAGGGTGCTCTGGAGGCTGGAATGCTAATTCCCTGGATGACCAGCAGGAGGCGCTGCAGGGGTGAGTTGCTGCCCTGCTACAGTGTAGTCACATTGTCTGCCCGGACAGTTAGGCAGGCCACTCTAACCCCTGGTGTTGATGCAGATTTAGGTCAACAAAAGCCTTCTTCCATTGACCTAAGCTACTGTTCCAGGAGGTGGAGTTTCTACAATGAAGGAAAACCCCTTTTGTCACTGTAGGTTTTGTCTATGTTACGGGGTTATGCTGGCATGGTTACAGCACTGTAGCTATTCCACTACAGTCCCCATAGTGTAGACAGTTCTATGGTGTGCAACATGCTAGTGTGCTGTAGACTTATAACCCAGCTTGCTGTGCACTATTTGTCTAGAAAAGCCTTAAGGCCCACATTTAGCAAGGTACTTAAGCATGAGTTTAACTTTAAGCATGAGTCTGTTCATGTGCTTAATGTCAGGCATATGCTTAAGCACCTTGCTGAATCAGGGCCTAAATAACTAACTCTTGTAACATCACTGTAAAGTAGATAATTTTTATCTCCATTCTACAGAAAAGTAAACAGACTCTGAAGTGAAGCTACTGCCCATGACCACACAGAAATTCAATAGCAGTAGTGGCAATAGAATTCAGAAGTTCCTGACTCTCCACAAACCAAACCTGAGAGCCTCTTAGTCTGTTGAGTCTCTGCTATAGTCATATGTGGGATGACCATGCTGCATGGTCAGCGGCAGAGGAATCTTGATATTTGGTTATGTTTGCTCTAGTGTCTGACCACCAACTGGCAGATTTTATCTATCTGTGCATTTCTACCACACTCTTCACCAGGGTATCTGAGCAGCTGAACAAATACATCTGAACTTCATGTCCACATATATTTTGAGTCCCCTAATGTAGATGGATTCTTCTTTTTAAAATATCTGACAGATCATATCTGACAACAGTAGCACTCATCTCTGATGGAGTGACATTAACATGCTATTCCGTCACATCCAGGGCAGACAGTCAAGAACAGAGTATTGCTTGCCAAAACTTTGTCTTTAGCTCATGTCTTTAAAGTATTTCAATTAGTTTTCATATTATCCCATTCTTGTAAAAGCTCTAAATATCCTGTTGCATATCCTCAACCTTTTCCTAAATTTTGTAATTTTAGGCATGATACAATTTTTTTAAAAAATGTTCAGACATTTGAAGTGATCCAATATTAATTTAGTGTAATTCATCCCTCCTCAGAATAATATATCCTAACCCAACAAGGGAATTTGCCTAGTGAATGATAGAGGATGAAACCTCAGAGAACACACCTATATTCAGTGTTTCCTCCCCATCTGTACCCTTTCCTTGCCAGATGTATCGGTCCAGTTGCTTTTGTAGGCATAGCTTTCCAGGTTACTTCCATCTCTAATGGACCATACTTCCAAGATAATCATCACCTGAGAAGTCAGGCCAAGAATAATATCAATCTAGAAGTTCAATAAAAGTTCCTCTACTAACCAACTGACTAACCCAGATGGAAAAACCCTCATGGCATTCAAAGAATCCACTAGGAATGTTCCAGATCAATGTGCATATAGAATCTGGCCAATTACAAATGCCCACAAAGTTAAAGCTTTAGAAAATATTATGCATTAACGCATGATTTAGATAGGAGTTAGGTCCTGGAAGGGTAGCATGGTGGAACAAAAGGGGAAACTGCAGCTATTATCATTACCCTTGTAGATTGTTCCTGTATTTATATGAAAGTCAGCCAAGTCTGGTATCCCGCTATGAAATATAGATCAGATTGGAAAGAGAAGAAGCAAACCAGTTCCACATAAGTGTCTCGTCCTTGTCTTTAAGGCCCTTCACAATTAAGCCCATTCTATCTCACTAATCTTGTAATTTATTACAACCACCTCACCACCACTCCTCCAATGTTCCCAGCCTGTATTACCCATCAGTTGCCTTCTCCATTAAATACCTTCACACTTTCTCCCTGTAACTGACTCATCACCCCAGTGTACCCCCTTGTGATGTGACATGACATTTCCATGGCTCTGCCTCAGGACTTCCGTGATATTGCATCATGGTGTCTTGGCCAGGTCACATTCTAGCCACACCCCTTCCTGGGTTCAACTGGTCTTTAGAATTTCAAATGTCCACCACAGCTGGCAAATTACATATACTCAACTCCAATGTCTTTTGTACCTCCTGAGGTCTCTCTTCAGTCCCAGTGTCTCTGCTGAGAAGTAACAAACAAAAAACCAACCTCCAGCCCTGCGGGGCATGAAGTTCCAGTCTCTTTTCCTGTTCCTCTCAGTCCACCATCCTATTCTTAGGATGTTGACTCACAAGGCCTCTCCCCTCAAGTTTTGTCCTTTCCCAGGCTCACCAGAAAATTAATCCTCTCCTGCAGCTTTCCTGAATTCCGTTATCCCTGTCTCTTGCCAATCCTCTTACAGGAGAGGATCCAAAACCACCTCTCCCCAGGGTCTTCTCCCTTTGACTGCCCTGTACTCCCTTCTTTAGCTTCCTCCTTCCGCCTACCACACACACTTCAGGTGCACTAGGTGAGGCTAATAAAGCTCTCCAGATCCAGTTAACCTTCTGTGCCCTGTGTGGGGTTTACATACCCCATCACACACCCTTATGCATGGGGAAAACTCCCTGACAAAATCTGTCCAGCCACTACCTTATCTTTCCTGAAATTCCTCCTTATTAGTCATTTCAGCTGTGTTGCCTCTGAATCCAGATACATAATGTCTAGATAGGTGACAATCTATGATTGTTCTTCTTCCTTTTCTTTCTTTTTCCTATTCCCTTACTGCCTACTTCTACCCTGTGTTAAATACCACCACTACCACATGTAATTAACAAAGCTGTGCCACACATTTGTTTGTGTGTCATGTTTCCATCACCTGCCCTTTGTTTGTGTTTTTTCTGTGTCAGGGATGGTCTCTGCTATGTGTTTATACGGCACAAAGGGGCCGTAGTCAGGATTGAGGGTTTTGAGTGCTATAATGATACAGAAATTTACTGATGTTACTTCCACACATCCTCTTTCTAACTGGAACAAACTTGATGTACCAAGATATCATGAGAAAAATGCTGCTGTGGTATTTCCAGGCCATCCAACAGCATGAAGCATACAAAAAAATTCTGATAGTTCAGATAAGCAGTGTGCTTATCCTAATGAATACCTGAACCTGCTGATACCTGATCCATTGAATATCATCAATACCAGTGACTGTAGAAGGAGGTATAAGGCTTGATTCAGTGCCCACTGCAGTCAGTAGGAAGATTCACATTGGCTCATAATGCACTCCTGTTAAAGGGTCTGACTTCATGTGGAAACATTTCTTAAATGATAGATTTCAATAGGCTGAATGAGAGCCAGGAGTCTCCAAATAGCTCTATGTGGGACGTATTCAAGGCTGTAGTCAGGGAAGGAATCATGCAGTGAACAAAAAGCAACTGTACAGTCTTCAAACTATGGTGAATAATTAGAGGAATATACGATACAATTAGAAACTGACCATATCAGAAGCAGTAATACTGATTTGATCTGGTCCTGCACCATATGTGGACAAGATGACTTGCTCCTGTTTATCTCATAGATCCATGGTCTGTATCAGAAGAAGGTACTCTGTTTTCCCCTCTTCCACCTTGAATTTAACACACAGACCAGCCAGACTAAACATGCAATTAACTTAAAAGAGAAAGGGCAAGTACTAAAGTATTGTCATTATCGGTCAGTCTCCCCACAAAGATTCACCACAGAAGTCAAAGGGATGGTCAAGCTACCTGAGGTACACCAGGAGCTCAAGTGAATCATAATACATTGTAGCTGGAGCTGGGCAAATGGGGGGGGGAAGTATTTATGAACATTTTTGTGAATTCTGAATTACATTTCAGTTCAGCCTTGTTCACAGGAGGAGAAGCTCACAGAAAATTAATTTAAAGCTGGAGCCAGGATCTGTGAACCAAGGCACAAAATGCATTTTGCATAGAAGTAGATGCTGTTTATAAATATTAGGGCATCCAGTCAGCCAAAAATAGGAGCAACATCATATGACTCATCATGCAGCTTGAACAGCAAAGTCCAAAAGTTGAAGGACCACTTTGAACAATATGTGAACAATCCACTAACTGACATGTATTCATATAAACCGTTCAGCAAACGAGTTTGAACAAAGAACAAACTTTGAAAACTGTAATATGTTCATAGACAATTTGTGAGCGGAACACGGAGACAACCTGATGGTGGGGGAGCACAATTAAGGGTTGTGGGGGACACATGACTATCCCATGCATTGCCTCAGGGTCCTTTTTCCCCACTCGCCCTGTACTTCCCACACCTGTTCCAAGCCAGCACTACCCTGCGCCCACTCCCCTCAGAGCTCTTTCCCCACTGCTTCTATTGCCTCCCTACGGGCATGGCGCAGGCTCCAGACACTGTCAAGCAGGTAACTGCAGTTCTGGGTGAGGAAGGGATGGGACTCAGTGGGTTTCCCCTCACCCACTCTGGCAGAGCTGTGCTGCCAGTCCGGTCTCTGTTCTCTGCTCCAGGTGCCTCCTAGCAGGACTCAGCAGGAGCACTAGGTGTTGGAGCCTTCCCAAGGCACATCCTGCTAAGCTGTGCTGAGTCCAATTCCCACCCTGGAGGGACATGTGACTCCCACCACACGTCGCCTCTGAGCTAAAATCTCTGAATAAATTATTTGCAATAAATAATGTGACCAGCTCTTATTTAGCAAAGATTGATATAAGCTATGTTTGAGATAGGAAAAGAATCTGCAGAACAGGTTAGTTGTTCATATAGATACCTCACTCAGAACCACGTTGGAATAAGTAGTGAGAACTGGCCCAGAATAAGATGAACATAAAGACAACTTAGCCCAAACTAGCTCTCTCCCCTATATATGTGGTGTTAGGCATAGGTGGAACAGACTATATATATATATTGTCTGAGCTCATTAGGGTGTCATTCTACAACGTATCTGTTTCAACCGTTGGCATTGACTTTCAGGTGAAAGCTGCACTGTGCACCTCTGGTTATAACAAGACCACACAACTCTCAGCACAACTGTACCATCTGCTCTGAAAGACTAAACAAAAATGGGGCGTACCTCCCAAAGTCTTCCCCCAGTTTCATCATCACTGACAATGTTGTAAGCTCCTTGTGCGATAACAAACTCACACATGAGCTTTGCTTTCTCAGCTGTCTGCCACAGCTTATGTAGGATTTTCCTGAGGGTGAACATTCTACTGGATATCTTCTAGCAGATGCTTTCAATATCTGTACACATTTTGGATCACTCAGAGAAGGAAAGAACTTCTGGAGAGACCTAATATCCCCATGCAAAAATAAAAATAGGAAAGTAGCTAGAAAGAACACTACTTTGAAAATTGTGGAAAGATTGACAGTACTGAGAAAGCATACCCCTGGAATAAGGCCTGCAATAAAGAGTAACTATTTAGTAATTAAAGCATATATTATTTTGCAACCAGCAGAGAGAAGTACTTGTTTATCTCAGGAGCAATTTCACTGAAGTTGAAAGAATTACATGGGCATAGAACCCCAGCATGAGAGCAGAATCAAGCTCCCATATCTGATGCCATTGGAAACTAGATTGGAATCATAGTCTTGCCCCCACTTCTACAACAGTCCTCTGAGAAACACCCCAAAAAGCTTTAAGACAAGATTTTGAAAAGTAAAATATTTGGCTGTCACGCAGCCAGCAACTATATCTGGAAGAGGCTATTCATTTCTCTTTATCCCACTGATTCACCTGCCCTTCCTTCTTAAGTAATCCCGTTGGAGTCAATGTCAAATGGTGAGACTAACAATATTTTAATCATGCAGAAAGGTAAATGCTTGTGCAAATGTCTGGACTTAGGCCAGCACAGTACTGTGGGTTAATTCCCACTATTTTCACAAAATTGATAGCAATTGCCAGTAAAATCCACATACAATTTGTGTGAATTTCACACAAAGCACCTATTTCCTGGGGTTTAAAAATGAATTTTCTACAGTTTCACAAAAGGTGAGAATTATCTTCGTACACCCTAGGTTGATAAGTATTAGAATCCCCAATTTACAGATGGAAAAACTGAAACACAGAGGTTTTAATAATATAAAAATAATATTGTTTCTTCTTACTGTTAACACTTAGCACTCCCCCCCACCCCGACCTGAAGAGGTGGATACAGTAAAAGTACCAAGATACTCATTTTACAGATGAGACAACCAAAGCACAGAGCAGTTAAGTGATATGTTCAAGACTATATTGTGATTCAGTGGCAGAGCCACATATAGAGCAGAAACCTCCTCACTGCTATTTCTATCCACTGGACGATACCACTATGACTTACTCAAGTCCACATAGCTAATCAGTGGCAGAGGCAGAATGCAAACTCAGGAGGAGTTTACTGGCTCCCTGTAACATATTTGTTACTGATTTATGGCTGTTTTTAAGCATCATGTATGGAATGGCATGATTTTATATGATTTTATAATGTTTATGAACTTCTACTTCTCAAACTATACTGGGAGCACCACTGTTTGACACAATGTTTTATAGCTTTGTTCTGCAATTTCTCTACGTATAGAGATTGAGATTGTCTAACTGGTCCACAAGTATTCTCGACTGTATCTGCTTGCTCCCTAGCCAGGAGGTTATTTTAATTTTAACATAGCATCCCCCCAGATTATCTCATAAAGTAAGAGAATAGTAATACACTTCTGGAAGGCTGGGGAGTCGAGCAGATCCTCTACTCTCACTTCCACCTAACTGAGTCACTCTCAGATCCCCTAGGCTTCTCCACAGCTTGCTATCATATTATTTTGGCTTGGAGTTATACTTACACAGTTGGTACCACCTGCTGTAAATTCTTTAGTCCTTGTTATCTCTGCAGCAGCTCTTGGCCTTTTAAAAACTAATTCAGTGAAGGAAGAGGAAGGGACAGTGTGTGCTTGATGTTCAAACAGCAATTTTATTTTCCAGAAACTCTTCAGATTTATAGTTCAGGCTACATTTTGGGAATACACAGTGTGACACAATGAACTACTAACGGCTGTTGCTGCTACTACTACTATTTAAATAATAAGGGCCAAACTATACTCCCGGTTATATGATTGTGAGTGTAAATCCAATATAACTAAGGACTGCAATGGAATATCTTCAGTTGCAGGTAATAGAGAAATTCTGGAGTTTCACCTGGGTAAACGAGCACGGAATTTGGATCTATGACTTTATACATCCAAGGCATAGGCCAAAAGCCAAGCGAAAAACCCTAATGTTTTCCTGTATACCTCAATATTAGGCACAATAGAGCATTAAATATGTATATTAATACTATTAGGCATGTTCACTTTCAGTCCTGCGGATGTCACCAGACCAGTAATGGAGAAGCTGAGGGAGACACTGAGTGGCCACTGTAACAGATGAGTTATTAGTTCTTAAATACACTCTTTTTGGATGCAAAGCCATCTTAGATGACTCAGACACATGATGGATTGAAGCACTGCTAGTAGTTGAAGCAAAGCTTAATGATTTCTCATTCATTTACATCCGTTTCATTTCATTTCATTTATGAGGTCTGAGTTGTGAATTCAGTGGGAACAAATGGAGAGATCTTACGTCAGCAAGAAAGTCTGGCTGGACAATAAAACTAGAGAGAGGCCCAAATCAGAACCCTGGATCCCACTCCCCATTGGACTTTGGGAAAATTTGGGTTTGGATCTGGATCCGAATTTTACAGCTCAAGCCCATATATAATCGGAACATAGATTTGGACAGTCCAAACCTAAGTCACACTCTGATACAGCTTCTTTGATGTATAAATTCTCCACCTCTTATTTCTGTGACTTTGGTCTTTTAACAGGGCATTGACTGGAAGTGAAAGAGGAACAGCCCATTTGCAGTTTGGTCCAGGCCCAAACTGGAAGAAAAAGCAATGACATGTTGCCTCAAAAACAACCGTTTGCTCTACTTCTATCCCTTTATTCCAACACACGTACACTGCTATTTTCAACTAACGGCACTGAAAAGTGGGCTACTCACTTAGATCCCAGTTAAAGAACTTGGATTGCACTCTCTTCCTGGCCAGGAAAGCTACAGTGGAGGTCTGCCCTTGTAGTCAGGAAGAATGTGACTGGGCTAATTACTTTTTAATGGTATTAATGGAGAGTAATGCACACTGGAAAACATAATCCTAACTATACATACAAATGCTGGGGTCCAAATTAGCTGTTACCACTCAAGAATGAGATCTTGGAGTGACTGTTGATATTTCTCTGAAAACATCCACTCAATGTGCAGCAGCAGTCAAAAATGCTAACAGAATGTTAGGAACCTTAGAAAAGGATAGATAAGAATACAGAAAATATCTCAGTGCCACTATATAAATGCATGTTGCACCCACACCTTGAATACTGTGTGCGGTTCTGGTAGTCCCATCTCCCCAAAAATATATTAGAATTGGAAAAGCTACAGAGAAGGGCAACAAAACTGTTTCAGGCATGGAGCATGCAAGGAGACGTTAAAAAGACTGGGACTATTCATCTTAGAAAAGAGAGACAAATAAGGGCAGGAACTTGTTGCCTGGGGATATTGTGAAGGTCAAAAGTACAACTTGATTCAAAAAAAGAATTAGGCAAATTCATGGAACATAGTTCCATCAATTGCTAGTAGCTGAGTGGTCAGGGACACAACCCCATGTTCCAGGTGTGCATTAAACCTCCACCTGCCAGAAGCTGGGAAT
The DNA here is from genome assembly GCF_965140285.1 of Lepidochelys kempii. Lineage (NCBI taxonomy): Eukaryota > Metazoa > Chordata > Testudines > Cheloniidae > Lepidochelys > Lepidochelys kempii. Next base: position 25,404,882 of record NC_136388.1, on the reverse strand, counting down.
GGACAACTGAGGATGGATCATTCAATAGTTGCCCCTGTTCTGTTCATTCCCTCTGAAGCATCTGGAACTGGCCACGGTCAGCAGACAAGAAACTGGATTAGATGGACCATTGTTCTGACCCAGTATGGTGATTCATATGTTCTTACTTTCATAATGCGAGCACAGCAGTAAAACTTGATGCTTAACAGACACCTTGCATCTGAGGATTTTAAGAGGGTGAAGGTTTTGGGAGCAAGTCTCTTCCTGAGTTGGACAAACACTGAGACCCATTTCAAAGCATCACCAGAGAAAAGAGAATTTGTGAAATTCCTTGTTCACAAACACTGTGTTTTAGTGGACTGATAGTGTGAGGTGCAGTGTCTGGCAGGCATACACTTTAACATGCACATTTTTATTCATATGCCAATTTGAATACTAACAGAAAAATCATACCATTTGGAACCAAACCGGCCAAGTTTTGCCCAGCTGATTTTTGAAAGTCCCCTATCACTTTTACAAAGTTTTAAGATGCTATTTTCCATTTTAGATGTAAAAAACTTTAAAACTCTCTCACTTATTTTCTTACACTATTTTTCTAAAAAGATAACTTTTTTCCTTATTCCTTTAGGCTTTTGTGTGTAGGCTAAGGTAGCTTCATTCAAAATCCTCTCTGGTCTCAGTGTGTGGTGTCTTTGGAATGCCTTATTGTCAGCTGAGCTGAGGGGCATTTAAGAGGCTTGTAAGTAGACTACTAAATCCCCCTGAAAATCCAGGCAAATTCCAAGGCTGTCCTTTTCTCAGTAGGGGTGGGTGGGCTAATTACAAACCTATTTAAACATTGTGAGTTCAAGGGTTTGATTTAACCTTGAACAATATTTGGTTCACTTCATAATTAGGCGATGCTGTCAAAAAGGGAAGAAGAGAGGGTGAGAGAGGACATAGCCAATATGAAAACAAAGTGAATATTGGTGCTAAGAGTGGGCAGACTGAAAACACAAGAGTAAGGTTGAACTCCCCTGAAAGTCTGGGGGTTGGGAGTGAAAAAATTCTAATTACAAAATGAACAATGTACAACAGTGAGTATCCATTTGTCATTTCGTATCTTTATGTGGGAGTGGAGGGAGGGATTCTGTCTTGCTTTCATAAATTGCACGGGCTCTCTTTCAGTCAGAATAACTTTTTTAATTGAATCACCCTTAGGAAATAACCCTGCTTGATTGGCACCATAGAAGATGCTGGAACAATGAGGAGACAATTAGCATGGCCTCTGCACAAGCCTGACATGAATATTTGCAAAGCATTCCTTTTATTTTTTAAAGGATTTAAATTACAGAAATAAAAGGTTCATACACTAGAGCAAGTTTTGTGAACTCTGTTAACCCAAAAGAGTACTTCAAGCAGTTTGCCAAATCTCAAACTCCACAGGGTTCAGCCATCCCCAATTCTCACTTCAGTTGGGTGTCCACATAGGAAGTGGAGAAAAGAGATAGGACTTGGAAGTGTGCTGCCACCCTCAGAGCCCATGCCATGGAACAGACTTCCGATGGAGGTTGTGGAAGCTCTTTTGCTGAAGGTTTACAAAAGGAAGCTGGATAGCCATCTGTCTCGGGTAGTTTAGACACAACAAATCCTGTATCTTGGCAGGGGGTTAGACTAGACGACTCTTGCAGTCCCTTCTAACCTTATGATTCTATTAAAATAAATCTGAAGTAAATCATTCACATTAGTAGAATTACTCCTAAATTATTCTGGTGTAATCAAATTATTAGCCACTTGTATTCACAAACTATCTTTCCAACCTTTGTTAAAAACACCTTGGAATCTACAGTACAAATTTAATTGTCCTACTTTGTAAAGTTTACGGAATGGCTTCTAACAAAGACAGAAAAAGTGATAGATTATCCTGCTACATATATCAGGATAAGCTAACATGGATCTCAATGGAAACAAAAATAAACACAACAGAGTGTGAGTTATGATTTTGGTAATTCAAAAAAAGTTGATCACAGACTAAGGATCAGGCTTAGACCCATTATAAGGGATAATGTACTAGTTCAGTATTATAGATGCATAACTGCAGTAAATTCATGTGTATAATATGCTCTGGATATTAATCTTTAAAAGAAAAGGAGAAAAATATGACAGAAATTGAGAAGAGAGGAAAAAAGACAGATTTTTCTTACTGACTGCTGCAAAGCGGGGCAGAATGTCAAAGTCTGAAAGACCATACTCAGAGAATACTTATCAATGCTTTGCTGCCTCTCCCCTGCCAGAGCCTTTCTCTACCTGCAGAGGATTGTGTAGGACCCTAAGGGTCTGTCGTCTCATTACTCTATTGGCATAAGCAGTGCCTCACTGTATATATTCTATATATACTCCTGCTGGAGGGCATGCAGTGTATGTATTGTACATGCTGCAATAAGTGTAGACATAGCCTTATACAGAGTTTAAGAATACTGGGTACAGTTCTCATTGTTATAATACAATGAGCCATGGATGGATTGTACAATTATATATCTGCTACATACTAAGGGCTACATTGTGCCATTCTTACTCCTGTTGAGTACCATTGCAATCAATGTTATTACTCAGGAAGTATGGCACTGCTTGATATGAGTAATAAGGGCAGAATCTAGGGTGACCTGATATCCCGATTTTATAGGGACAGTCCTGATTTTAGGGTCTTGTTCTTATATAGGCTCCTATTACCCCCTCTCCCCCACCCCATCCCGACTTTTCACATTTGCTATCTGGTCACCCTAGGAGAATCTGGCCTAAACATAGGAAGAAAAAAATATATAAATTGTTTCAAAGTAACATCTAGAGCACTGGACAAATATTGCACAACCCTACAAAATAACAAACCACTGCACTTCATCCACTGCAGCAACAAATCAATGCAACTATAGAATTTCAACCCACATCATTCACATTGTGTTTAAAACCTATATTGTAGTCTCATTTCCCAATGATGTAAGCAAATAGCCTGAAAGAAGAATGAGTTCTATTTCCATGTCACAGATTAGGCGGCTCTACATCCGTGCACAATGAGATAAATAATGGATTTTGCTCCAATTAAGTGTCCCTTTTGGGTCTTTTTATCCCAGATGACAAAATACAAGGCTTGCACAGCATAAATAGTAGGCATCCTTCAGTCCATGGATATGTGCCCCCGAGAGGTAAAGAATTTACTCAGTTAGTTTTATGGCAGCCACGAACGTGGCTGAGGAGACCCACTCAAATGAGGCAATCTCTGCTGCATCTGTCACATTTAAAGGTGATGTTTCGACCCTTTGGGCTCTGCCTTCTCCGAGCTCTTTTCTCCTCTGCCAAGCTGGACAGCTTCCTCTCAGAACTCCAAAGACCTTTGTTAAGCTCTTGTTTCCAAAGGCTTCGGTCTTGAGTGTGTTCTTCCCATTTGTCCACATCCATATTCATTTCTTTGAGGTCTCGCTTGCACACATCCTTGAAACGCAATTTTGGATGTCCTTTGGGTCTTTTTCCAGATACCAGTTCGCTGTAGAGGATGTCCTTTGGGATGTGCCCATCATTCGTTCAGCACACATACCCAAGCCAGTGGAGGCATCTATGCTTCAGCAGTGTTTGCTTGCTGGGTATGCTGGCCCGTTCGAGCACCTCAGTGTTGGTGACTGTCCCTCCAGGAGATTCGAAAGATTCAACGAAGGCAACACATATGAAAGCTGTTGAGCCTCTTTTCCTGATGAGAGTATAGTGTCCATGTCTCGCTTCCATACAAAAGTGTGCTTATAACACATGCATGATATACACAGATCTTTGTGTGTTCTGTCAGTTTGTTGTTTTGCCAGACCCTCTTGTTCAGTCTAGACATTGTTGTGGTGGCTTTTCCAATGTGGATGCTGAGTTGTTTCAAGGGAAAGGTGGACTGCGATAGTGGACCCCAGGTATGTGAACTTGTTCAACACTTCAAGCTTGTTGATCTTGATGGAGATTGCTTCCTCAACTCCTTGGCACATTATTTTAGTCTTTTTTTAGGCTTATAGTAAGCCCAAAGTCCTGGCAGGTTTCTGTGTGGGTTGTCACTGCTGCATTGTCAGCGAAGAGGGGGCGTTGAATAAGGGCCTCCCAAGTCTTGGTTTTAGATCTGAGTCTTGCAAGATTGAACAGCTTTCCATCAGATCTTGTGTGCAAGTAGATTCCTTCAGGTGAGGAACCAAAAACTTGTTTCAGTAGCAGAGAGAAGAAGATCCCAAACAGAGTTGGGGCAAGTACACAACCTAGCTTAACGCCGCTACGAATCTGAAAAGCCTCAAAAACTGAGCTGTCCAATTGGTCTGTGCTGTACATGTTTTCATGGAAGAATCGAATCATGCTTAAGAGCTTGGTGGGGGGGCTGCACTGTGATTCAGGATAGATTCTGTCTGCAAGGGTCTGAAGTCTGTTCAGGACAACTCGGGCAAAGGCTTTTCCCATTATATTAAGAAGGGAAATGCCATGATAGTTGTTACAGTCGCTCATCACCCTTGTTTTTATAGAGAGTGATGATGCTGGTGTCTCTCATTTCCAGCACAAGCAGAGCAACTCATGAAGATGTTGCAGTAGAATAGGTTTTCTGCATTTTATGACCTCAGACAGTATGCAGTCTTTTCCAAGGGTCTTTCCATTGGGGAGGCCATCTATGGCAAGACTAAGCTCCTCGACAGTTGGTTCATCATCGAGTTGGTTCATAACAGGCAGGCTTTTGATGGCATTGATGGCTGCATCCGTAACAATATTTTCATGAGAATAAAACTCAGAGTAGAGTTCTACCCAGCAATCCATCTTCTTGATGCAGTCGTTGATTGTTTCCCCTGTTGCTGATTTCAATGGGACTGTCTTCTTTGAAGTTGGACCCAAGACTTTCTTGATCCCGTCATACATGTTTCTGATGTTGCCTGCATCAGCTGCTACTTGGATGCTTTCACATAAGTGCAGCCATTCAAGAGAATGTTGCACAGCATAAATCCTGTACTAAAATGGAAAAAAAAGAGAATGGAAATCCCTGTCCCTTTGGGTCTCCTGGCTGTTAGACCACAGTGAGAATTCTCATGTAATCAAGTCCAAATCATGCTTCTTACATCACTTCCAGCAATAGATCTGGGGAGAGGAAAAGAATGGCCATTCTGAATAGCCCACATTAGTTTCTGCAGAGTCTCTTAAAAAACCTTAAAGGCCAAAATATGCATACTTGAGTGCCTAAAAATAGACAACCAAATCCATAGTGAGGCATCTAAATAAGGGCTTGATCCTACCTTCTTTGAAGTCCATGGCAAAGCTCCCATTGACTTTCAAGGTGCAGGCCTAAGGGGCCTGACCTACAGCTCTAAAAATCCAGCCACTTGCTTAGGTCCCCAGGTAGGGGATTTAACTGCCTAACTTCAGACATTTGAAATTTTTGGCCTAAGTTCCTGGCTCTTCTAATCAAATACGAGCTTCAAATATGAGCCACTGCTACTGCCTACTGAGTCCCTAAAAACACAATATAAGAGGTATAAACTTTTCCGTTAATCTCACCTGGTATTAGTGCTGAAACTCAGTGATTACAATTTAAAACCCAGTGTTAACTATTTCACTGCTGCCCATTTTAGTAGAAAGATCCAGCTTATCAGTATATTTACCTCCTGTGATTAGGTGTAGTAGAAGACTAGAGTGAGAGTGAGAGACAGAGAGGCAGGCAAGGTGGGCTGTAAAGGGACTCACCCTCTCCCCCAAAAGTCATACTAATAACTAGTAGAATCCTGCAGCACCTAGCCTCTACGTTTTCCCAACCTCTGTCCAACAGGAGATCAGAAGAAGAGAAATGATCTGCTGGGTTTTCCAACCCTGGGTTCAAGTTGGAGGAATGGGAAGCTAGGGGATTTTCCTGCCCTTGTCTCATGATAGAGTTGTTAGGTAGAGGAAGGAGATGCCATTGGCCTCCTGCTGTCTTTGCTGGATTTATTCATTCCTTTCTCAGATATGGGGATTGAGGTAAGCTGCTATTGGGGTTCTCTGTGCCGTACTTAGAAGAGGGAATGTAGAGTTGTGGAGAGAAATGGTTATCCCCGACGTTCCTTTTCACAACTGGGGAAACTGTTCTTACGATTAGGAAGTTTTTCCTGAGATTTAGATTAAATCTACTACACTGTATTTGAACCCATTGCCTCTTGTCCTGCCTTATGTGAGAGAACAACTTTTCTCCATCTTTTTTATGGCAGCCTTTAAAGTATTGAAAGACTGCTATCATGTCCCCACCTCGGTCTCCTCTTTTCCAAACTAAACATTCCCAGTTCCTTCAGCCTTTGCTCATATGGCTCCTTTCCAGTCTCTCTCTATCCTTTCAATACAGTAGTGACCAAAACTGGACACATTACTCCAGCTGAGGCCTAACCACTGCTGAGAAGAGCAGTACTATTACCCCACTTGAGACCTTCCTCCAATCTGACATCATTTCATTAATAGTTACTCTTTGTTTGCAGTTGTTTAACTAATCATGTATCCACTGAATGGTAGTTCCTCTAAGTCCGCATATCTCCAGCTTACTTATCAGAATGTCATGTGGGACTGTGTCAGAAGCCTTGCTGAAGTCCAGGTATATTATGTCCACTGCATTCCCCTATCCACCAAACCAGTTATTTTGGTGTATTAAAGAGCAGAATGTACTTGGGCGAGACTTTATTTTGAGTCAAACTGAATTTGCTGAGCTTGTTCTTTGAATTTAGTTATTCAGCCATCCAATGCAGCACAAGAAAATACTTCTTTTCTGCAGCATTATAGCCCAAATGAATTATTGCCACATCCCTGTGTTTAAAAAAAAAAAAAGAGGCATTTTCCCAGGTGCACCATTTAAGGAGGCAGCAATAGGGTAGCCTATTACCTCCCCTAGATTTTGTTGATGTTCATTGGTAGTCAGACTGTCTGATTCAAGATGTAGCAAGCAGAAGCAGATCTGCCCCTAGAGAGAGTGCATGGTCAGAGAAAGAGGCAGATCCTGCCTGTACGTGGCATGCAGTTCTGAGCAATTAAAATTGCTAGATCTTGAAAAGTGCTAAGCATGTCAAAAAGTGAACATGATATTTACTAAATTTAGAGAATTCACAGGGATTAGGAACTATAGAAATGAGGAGTACAATTTATATGCAGTAAAAATACCAAAGAGGAATTTTTGACTTTGAAATGTACAGATTGCACAAAAGGGGAAGTATTACCCCACCCCCAAAAATAAACAAGAGGGAGAATATGCACATACAGTCTTTCAAGACAGCTAAATTATAATTTAAATAGATAAGAATAGATTAATGGATTAAGAATAGAATCCAAACATCAAAATAACAGTGGCCTCTGATTGCAAAGAGGAGAGGAGCAGGAAGACAATATAAAAATTCAGTCAGCTACTGCATAACTAGGAAGGAACAAATGCAACTTGATCACCATGTGTGAGTTCAGAAAAGAATTTTCCTCCAAGTCAGATTGGCAGTGATCTTGGGGGGAGGTTTTTCCCTTCTTCTGCAGTGTGTGGGTGTGGGTCACTTGCGAGGATTACCTGGGCATATCTCACTTAATAATTACCCTGCCATTGTGGGGGCCTTGGGCACTGGTGCACCCCAATCCCTCCTATTCGCTCCCTGTGAACATAATAGTTTAGTCTCCGGTGGACTGTTATACATTGGTCTCATTTTGTTTGTTGAGTTTAGTGTGTGGGTACTGGTTGGTGTTGGTGGCCTGTGATATATAGCAGGTGAAGCTAGGTGATCTGGCCCTAAACTCTATGACTCTAACTTTAATACGCCAAGCACTGAAAATACTAAGTGAAGCACTGCATGTGTCTCTAAACTAGTATACAGCAGATAAGCATTTAAAAGCCAGTTACTATAAAAGAGAGTTCACAACAAGCTCCCTCCCTGCAGTGTTGATATGCCAGAAACTGTTAACAAAAAAAAGACACTGCCATTGCTCCAGGTTTGCTCGCGTATATGCAAATATTAAAGTTTAAAAGGTAGTGATGATAAAACAAATGAAAACAGTTCAAACCAAGGGCAAATACAATACTGAAGTGCTGTTCATTTTTCATACAAACAATGTATAATACCACAGGACTGGCACAGAAAAATACTAAGCACATGCCTGTGAATACCAAGCAGCTAAATAAAAAATATTAATGAAAATCATATAAAACTACTCTCCTCATTCAAACATATACCATGCGATGTTGCACATTATAAAGTCTAACCACACAAGTCCTCTGTGCCTGAGTTAAGGTACCTTCTAGAACTTAATTCTAGCATTTTGCAGAAATAATGTTCCCTTAACAAGCAGTTTTTTCATTATACAGTTTTAGCTTCATTTACCAGCCAGTACTGTAAGTCCTCAGTAGAAAACGCCTTGGGAAACATCAACTTCTTCCTACTCAACTAGGTTAATGGAACTGATTCTTTTATGTTTTACTATCAACTGATTTTCATGTCTAATAGGTACAGAGTAAGTGTGACCTGGAATTGATTTGTATTGATATGGATAATATCATGAAATGTTTCCCTGATTCCCTGAATAATTGAATTTGCAGACATGAAGTCAGCATACACGATGCAAGGAGCTGACAAAGTCTGCAGTTTACACACTTGAATAAAGTCTCATTTCACGGATTTGTCAACCTTCTGACTGCACTACACTTCACAACCTCTAAAAGTCAACCCCCAACCACAAGAAGAGTTATAATCCCAAGAAGAGTTATTATCCTGGACAAAGCTACTGTGTATCTAAAATATTTCCAGTGATTCATGCCCAGATCCTTCAACTCCCATCCTAAAAGTAGGAGGGCCCATTCTCACTGTAATCTCCTTCACTTGATGAGAGCTGTCTGGTTTCTTTCTTAAACTCACCAACTACTGCCTACTTAAAAGCAGAGCTATGCAACACATTCAGTTTGAACCTTAACACACACACACACACACAAATAAACCTTTGATCAAATCCAGCCTGCATTCAGAAACTAGCAATGATTCACACAAATTTGCTTGAGTCTGTGAACGCTCTATCAAAGTGGGATAGGAGTTTCTTTACTCTATCCCAGCTCACAGACACTTTGAGGCTATTGTGCATCTCAGTTCTGAAGTGAGACAAGTTACACAGCATTTCCCCAGTGTCCCTGACTAGTGGTGTCTACTGTGAGCAATCAGAAGGGAAGGCAGAAACTATATCACTTTGTTTCTTAGGTTGCAGTTAAGGTTATGTCGCTTGTCCAGACAGAAAAGTCAGAGAAAATAAACATTTCAACTCAGCTTTGGGCAGTAGTCTAGGCCAGTATGTTACTAGCCTTCATTCCATCAGTTAGTGGAAAATTAAATTATTATTATTATTTAGCCTAATTATATGTATTACTTGTATAGCTTTGCAAGAGAAAAGTTCTCTGACTCAAAATCCTGGTTCAGCTAATGCCACTACATCCTATGCCAACCAGGTCCAACTTTCCTACAGCTCCAGCTGTCTGCTCTGGCTACCCAGCAGGTGCACATACAAGCTTCTTCCCTTGGCCACAGTGTTGCTCTGTCACCCCACGATCACTGTTCTAATAACACTACCCTTATAACATATTCCTATATTTACTTATCCTCCCACTTACCTATAGTTCCTATGATCCTTCCTGACCACGGTTCACCTCTTTGCAGCACTGATTTTGAGTGACAATCTGATTGATATCTCCTGTAGGAAAATGGTCCCCAAAGACAGACCACACTCTAATCTGATCCCCAGCAGACAGCACCTGCCTCCCAGGTTATCACTCCATCTGCCTACTGTCCTTATTACTACAATCTCCCACAATGCTTGCTTTCTCCTTCTCTTTCTTACTGCATTTATATTATGCTCATCCAATGTGGTGTCTCCTCTTCCCCATGTATAAAGTGTGTATGTCACTTATTATCTATAGTTAATTTGCTCCCTCCTCTCACAAAAGAAAAAGCCTCTGTGTTGTCTTCTAATCAACACTTACAATCATATTTTCCAATATGGTCACTAGTCCAATTTCTGGTCCCAGTGAGCCAATGTTAACTCAAACTTTGCCTGTGGGTTTGCAGTGAGATTCAAACATACAGCAAACCAGATGTGTTTGCAGCCAAACCTTTTCAAACGTCAAGGATTGCAAACTCATCTGAATCAGTTGTGGTATAAAACTTATCAACCTGCTCACACCAGCCATGGAGGGGTTTACAGTACTCTACTACTGAAGCCTGAATCATTTAGAAATTCTAACAAACCTTTTGAGAGCTGTGATCTCTTTGGAATTCAGGGATTATAACCCAGTTAGTCTGCAATCATATGAAACACAGAGAAAGGAATTCTGAATCTTGTATATGATGAACCTAGAGCCATGAATTCACAATCTGTTTTACAGCAACCATCATCTGGTCCGTCAGCCTCCTGGATAACTTCTCTGCTGCTGAAGCAAGAGGAAGCTGACAGATTTAATCAAGGCCCTCATACCAAAATAGACGATGTTAAACCTGCTTTGCTTTACTCTACACTGAGTCATTTGGAGGAAACCATCTTCTTAAATGAATAATTTACAAAGCAAAATACTCAGACCACAGACTTGTTTAGATACAGTAAAGGAGACATTACAATTATATACTATTGTAAGAGAATGCAACATCGGTAGCCAGGAGTTGAATTAAAGTCTGGGAAAGAAAAATAAATAAATCAACCTCAATCAAAACAAGCTGCAGCGCTGGGGACAGCAGGGAAAGAACTATCTGAGTGAGCTGACAGCTTCTTACTGAGAAATTGTGTCCCTAAGTTTGGGTGTGGAAAGCGATCATTTAGGAAGCATGGTTTAGTAGCTAAAAAATGGAATATGGAAAGTCAGGAGATGAAAATTCAATTCCCCACTCACTTGCTGTGTGACCTTAGACAGGTAATCTAACCTGTCTGTGTCTCAGTTTCCAAAGCTGTAAAATGGAGATAATATTGTAATAATAATAACGTACCTCATTGAGAAGATTAATTTATTAACATTCACAAAATGTTTTGAGAGGTTCAAGCGGAAAATGCTATCTGAGTGTGGAAAATTTTTATTATTATAGGCAGCACAGCCAGCAATGCCTATAGTTGCTTGACAATTTCCATTATGAGACCCTATTTTCAGTTGTTTATAACGTTGCCAAACTTTAATCATTTCAGTTGAAATTTTCCATGCCAGGTGACTGCATCAGGCTGACTTTATTTTATTTTATTCAAATTTCAGCTAAACTAGTTCAGCAATATGTTGTTTTTCCCATGTTAAAATTTCTTACAACTGTTTTGTTGAGAATTTCTAGTACCTCCATACTTTGGAGCAAAGATTTGTAATTTGGCTAGTGGTGGGTGGGAGGAGTTGACATGGTGCCAGGGTTGTGACTTTTGCTGTCCCCATGAAAATTCCCACAAATTTGGACGAGTTATAAGCTTCTGAAAAATCTGTTTGCACATACTCAATAGAGATTTGTTGCAGATTAGCAGTTCCATTCTCTGAAGATTCCATCTGCACTGAGCATGCTCCCTCTTGGGAATGCAAGGGCTGAGCAGGACTTTCCTTGCAATAGCTGTTTCTTGCTGATGCTGATCACTCTGGCACTGTACGCAGGACCTGAGAGGAAGCAGTCTAGGCAACCCTAATTTTGGCCTTTCCTAACTTTCGAATGCCTGACTTTTCAACCTAATGTTCTTTTAATGTAGTGTTTTGTAATATAATTTATATATTAAGGGTGGGCATTAGATCTCATCAAAATGACCAGCGTTCAAAGGGAATGTATCAACTTTTCTCAACGTTATCACATAGTCATTTTAAATGGCTACTTATTTTGTTAAATGTCATTCAGAGAGTACCTTGACAACAAAATGCCTGATGTTGCTGCCCTAGTCATATGAGCCAATACAATATTGAATGGATTACTCGCTGTTCTTCCATTGATTGCATGTGACTGTGAGTTGACCTATTGTGATGCAACTTGTTCTAAGTATACAGTAAAGTGCATCTTTCTATTATAGATAGTGCTGGATTATCTGGAAGCACATTACTGTGTGTACTTTACATGTTTCCAGGATAACTGCATCTCAAAAATCTGGTGCAGGGAAAAAAATGTAGCCATTCTGAAACCAGAAAAACTAGTGGCAGATCCCAAGAGCTATCAAACAATTCTTCTCCTTTGTGTCTATGCAAGCTTATGGAGAGACAGATTCTGATGTCCATCAATGAGGTTATCAAACCACAACTGCCTTCAAATGAGGATGGTGTACCGAGGATCAAGTCATTTGCTTAATACAAGACATTGAAGATGCCTTTGAGAAGGGCAAGAAAGTTGCTTCCATTCTGGTGGATATGTTAGCTTCATATAAGACTGTCTGGCATACAAGGCTGACTGCCAAGTTGTTCCAGACTGCAAGCCCATGGAGTACGGTTCATCATAATGAATTGATGCTTCATCTTGCAAGCAGGAGACAAAGTCTGCTGGCTTAGGCATCTCTGTTACAGACTCCCACAATGATCCATTCTAGCTCCTCTCTTTTTCAACATATATACTTATAAACTACCAACACCTAAGCCAATTAGTATGTATATTCAGATGACATCCATCCCACTGATGGGGGTAACATTCTACGCAATGTTGAAGATTTACTCTGCCAAGACATGAATGCCCTGGCCACTTACCTTTGTCCGTGTGATACCAGAGAAACTCCATTTTGAAGTCCCCAGACTCCATCTTGTACCCCAGCCTCTATGTTGAATGAGCAAGAGTCACTCCACCATTAGATGAAAGCTGTAGGTCACTTAGCACTGAAATTGACAGTAGATTTATTACTATATTTATTATATTTATTATTAATTATATTTATTGGCAGCAAAAGCAGAGGTGAGGCAGTTGTTGATCATGAGGTTGGGTACATTAAAAACAATATTGTGATGTGGTAGGTGCTCTGCAGAACTCTGACAGGAAAATATTAGCAAAAGTAAGCAAAACAACTGTCAATCAAGCCTCTCAGCATAGTATATAAACAGCGTTTCAGAGATACAGATAGCAGAAGAGAAGGTGCAAGGAGTGTAGAGACTGTGCAGAGAGTAAGAGTGCTAGAGTGCATGTAGAAGTTGGAACAGGAGGAGCAGAAACCAGAGAAGGATCCAAAGATGAGACTTAACATGAAAGACACTGAAAGACTGTTACCAGCAGCTGTCAGCAACCTGTGGAAGACTGGCCATCTGAAGCAAGGCGCAGCCACATAGCATCACTTCAAACTCTATGGCAATTGAGTTTGGGGTGCTCTCTAGCTTGTTGTGAGGGTTTTGTGTTTTATAGCATCAGTAAGGGGTGTTGTTAGGTTGTTATTGTGTTAGGGATTTGTGTTACTTGTGTTTGCACCAACAAAGGGTGCTTTGTTTTGGAACACTGCTTGTGTCAATCATTTATCAGAGGGCTGTATCTGTATCCTCTAAGAAATTCCTTAGACATCCTGGAGACCCGTACCTGAGGAGAACAGATTGGCCAGGTGATCATTCAGATGGAAGATTGTGGCCACTGTCTTAGACGCTACTTGTTACCCTAAAAACAGAAGTTAAGTACCCCCAGAATAGCTCAACTATTGCCCCCTCCTGGGTTTACCAAGAGTTCCCTCAAAACAGCCCAACTCTTCACCTATTATAACCAATCTACCGCTTACAGTCTCTGCTGAGGATTGTTCACTCCCTTTTTAGCTAGTTGCCACTTATTTAGGAGTCAAACTGTACTGTAGTCTATCTTAATGGTCCCAAGTAGAACACAAAGAAAAAGATCATCTCCTACACAGCCTTGATCCAAAAGCTAGCAGGAACCTCCTGGGAAGCCGAAGCAATGTTCTACAAACCTCAGTTCTGGCACTGCTGTTCGCTTCAGAGGAATGCAGTGCAGCAGTGTGGGGAAAAAGATGGCATAGCATCTCATTGATTTGGAGCTGAACACTGTCACCCATATCATTAGTGGCTGCCTTAACCATATATTAACATCTAATTTATGTGTTGGCTCACATAGCTCCCCCAAAACTTTGATGAGATTGTGATGGGTTGGATCACAGAAACTCCCTGGGGGCTGCCAACTGATGTGCCAAAACTACTTCTGCCTCTGCTTTCCCTGCCAGCTTGGGACTCCAGCACCCTGTCTTGTTGAACCAGACAAGCCAGTCTGCTCCAACACAGACCCAGGGTCTGAACCACATGCCCCAAAGCTACAGACTTAACTGAAAGCAGCTTAAGAAATGTTCCTGTCTTTAACACTCGGATGCCCAAGTCCCAATGGGATCCAAACCCCAAATAAATCCATTTTACACTGTATAAAGCTTATACAGGGTAAACTCATAAATTGTTCACCTTCTATAACACTGATAGAGATCAGAGTAGCAGCCGTGTTAGTCTGTATTCGCAAAAAGAAAAGGAGTTCTTGTGGCAGTTTAGAGACTAACAAATTTATTTGAGCATAAGCTTTTGTGAGCTACAGCTCACTTCATTGGACGCATTGAGCTGTAGCTCACGAAAGCTTATGCTCAAATAAATTTGTTAGTCTCTAAGGTGCCACAAGTACTCCTTTTCTTTTTACTGATAGAGAGATATGCACAGCTGTCCCCCCCGCCCAGGTATTAATACATACCCTGGGTTAATTAATAAGTAAAAAGTGATTTTATTAAATACAGAAAGTAGGATTTAAGTGGTTCCAAGTGGTAACAGACAGAACAAAGTGAATTACCAAGCAAAATAAAATAAAACACACAAGTCTAAGTCTAGTACAGATAAAATCTCACCCTCACAGATGTTTCAATAAGTTTCTTTCACAGACTAGATACCTTCCTAATCTGGGCACAATCCTTTCCCCTGATACAGCCCTTGTTCCAGTTCAGGTGGTAGCTAGGGGATTTCTCATGATTGCCACCCCCTTTGTTCTATTCCACCCACTTATATCTTTTGCATAAGGTGGGAATCCTTTGTCCCCCTGGGTTGCCACCCCTCCTTCTCAATGGAAAAGCACCAGGTTAAAGATGGATTCCAGTTCAGGTTATTATCACATGTCACTGTAACACTTCATTACCCACTTGCCAGCCCACAGATATACAGGAAGACTTACAAGTAAAACAGAGCCATCTACAGGTAATTGTCCTGTTTAATGGGACCCATTAAGATTCCAAACCACCATTAATGGCCCACACTTTGCATAACTACAATAGGACCTCAGAGTTATATTTCACATTTCTAGTTTCAGATACAAGAGTGATACATTTATACAAATAGGATGACCACACTCGGTAGATTATAAGCTTTGTAATGATACCTTACAAGAGACCTTTTGCATGAAGCATATTCCAATTACATTATCTTCACACTCATTAGCATATTTTTATAAAATCATATAGAGTGCAATGTGACAGAGACACCATCACCCATAAAACTGCATGGAGGGATAGGACAGATGAAACCATCTGCTGCACACAAGGCCTGACAATGGTTCCAATACGTGCAAATAAGCAACTCACATTTCCCACAAGATCTGCCCACCTCCAGAGGAAAACACCTGCCCCTGTAGTTCCTGCTGACTTTCCACACCTGACTTTTCAATATTCTTTTGAGGTGGCCATTCGTGCATTCATGTCCAGTGCTGCCAGTCCAGTGCCTATCTCAAATGAACAACAACATATCAGGGCCGACAGCTATGACTTTATGGAGTGGCACCAACTCTGGGATAGAGAGACAGGCATGCTGATGAACTTCAGAAGCCCTAGTTTACAATCTGGGATGCTTATCCTGAACTAGGCTTAATAGGCTACTGACTAGAATAGACATAGTGGCTCCCACAATGCAGAAATTTGGCTTAGTCCAGTCTTCACAGTGTGACTGCAGGGCAGTGATGCAGACAGTCAAATGTAGTGGAGTGCACAATTAGAAGATTGGATGGTCAACAGCAACACCTTACTACCCTCAATGATGCAACAGTTAGATGGCTGAACAATTTAGATAATGACTTGTGATGCATGAAGCTGGGGGGAAAGTACCTGGAAGTAAAGTTTCAGAAGAAGCAGATTTCTTTAACCTCTTCTTTTGAAGAGATCATGTCACTAGTATGAAGGACTGCCATCAGATCTCCCTTAGACAAACTGCTGGCACAGAAACCTGTATGTTTCAAGCCAGAGACATTGATTCAATGGCAATGTGCCATTCTATTGATACTATTTCCATTCTCTGATTCTGTAAGTGGCATGCTGTATTCTCTTTGACTACCAAATTACCACTTTTTCATGTATCGGCTTCAACTTAGTAGTCATCTTTTAGAATACAGAAAGTTATCAGGGAGTAACCCCAGATCCCATTAAAGTTACCACATAGTGCCTGATTCTGCAAACCCTTACTCCTGTGGTTATTCTCACTGAAACCAATATGACTACTCAAGAGACTAAGTGTTACTTACATGAGTACAATTTGAGAGAACTGGCCATTTATTATGACACTAAAATGCCTAGGATTATAAACTGTTATAAACTATTATAAAATTTAGGGAGAACTTGTTTCTGTTTCTTTTCTTTCTTTGTTTTTTCTTTAAATAACACGAACAAATGAGCAAATTGAATTACAGTAAGGAATCTGATCATGCACACAAATATTCTGAGAGAACATCACATGAGTTAAAGCATTATGCTGTCATTTATTTGGTTCACCATGGCAGTAGAGGCATATCTAATAAATATATTTATTTTTTCCATGAATGGAATGACCTTTTTGTTATCTCTAAAAAATACAGCGCATAAAAAGATTAGAGAATGTAGTCCTGAAGTCGTCTTAGCAATCCTTTCATATTTTTGGTACCCTTTACTGCACTGGCCAGATCCTCAGCTGGTGAAAATGGATGTTGCTCTACTGAAGTAAAGGGAGCTGTGCAAATTGACACTAGCTGAAGATGTGGCCCATTGAGCCCAAACTGTTACCTCTTCACTCATCTCTTAAGCAGGATATATTTATATGGGATTCTTGCCTGAATAAAGGCTGAGGAAGAACTTCAGAATTTGATCCACAGATTAAACAACTGATTAACCCCTACATCTGCTAGCCTGTAATCTCTTCTCTCCCCCATCCCCTCCAAACTAGGGGCTCTAAAACAACTGGACAAATAAGGGATGCAGACTTAGGTATTTTAGTCTCTTTTGAGCAGATTTTAAAGTTACTTTCCCCTCTTCCTCCCTCTGCAATGGGCCCCAAAGTATT
Organism: Lepidochelys kempii; assembly: GCF_965140285.1. NCBI lineage: Eukaryota > Metazoa > Chordata > Testudines > Cheloniidae > Lepidochelys > Lepidochelys kempii. The sequence goes on along the minus strand of NC_136388.1, from coordinate 25,387,664 downwards.
GGCACTTCTTTTGTTCACCTCAGAACATTTTGAAAAATGAAACCTTGGGGCTCATTTTAACTCAGACCACTCCCATTTTCCTCTACTTCTGGAACTTTACTGTACTTTAAATATCAGGGGGTTGGGGGAGAACCTACTACACTCACATAATCAGACTCATTTTAAAATGTTTTTAAATGGCTAGTCTGCCGCCACCATTTGTAAGAAGGATAATGGGTAGAAGGCTTGGAATTATGACTGTGTAAAGGGTGATTTTAAGGCAGTAGAAAGATGGATAGTCGTGGAAGCAGATGGCTTGCTGTAATAACTGAAGTGGCAGGAATGAAAGACTAATGCATGAGAGGTTGAAATTGAGACGTTTGAATTAATAAGTCTCTAGAAAAGATTAGAGTAGGGTGGTTATTACTCTGCATTTAGTTTTACACTGGAAGAAAATGTGGTATCTCTGTTCTGTTAGTTTTTGAATGTGCCCCTTTCTTGCCTTCACTGGATGCTTCTCTGCCTTTCTGCTCAGTCTATAAAAAACTTCTGTTCGTTTTTATTCCTTTAATAGGCTGTCCTACTTAATTGTAGGCTGTTCACCCTCGTCTTACTGATGGGTGGTTGGGACCATTTGCTGTGCAGCTCAGAAAGGAAATTAGTTCTTAATGTTCACCCTTCCCCATTAAAGAAAGGGTGCAGCTCTGAGGTGGCAGATATTTTCGTTTGCGGAGCTGGTAATATCAGAGCTGAGACATTTCAACTGGCACTTGCATCCCTGAAACACTATATGGGCTTCTAGGAAAGGGGGTGTGGGGAATGGTAATAAAAATCTATCCGTTGCCTGTTTGGCACGTTAGTAACAGCAATCAAACTACTGCCGTTAACGGTGTAGCTAGTAGCGTGATTCCCACTAGCAAGGCGCCAAACACGCACATGGCTATCTTTACTTTGTCAGAGAATCCTGAGAAAAGTACAGGTCAGGGCCATTCCCATACCCAGCCCCCTTCTGAATGCAAAAAGTCTCCCCTGTCTGTCTCTCCCTCTTCAGAAAGCATGAAGTGCGCCTGGGGAAGGGAAGCTTGCAGAGAAGCGGTGTGACGGCATTCATTTGACAAAGGCAACGCGCCGGCACGAAACAGGCATTGTGCACGGCAGAACTTCCTCTGCTAACCCCGCTTGTGCATCCTCCGCCCCCCTCTCCCCCCTCCCCTCCCCCCCCCCCCCCCCGAGCCTGGGGAGACATGAAAACCCCGGGAAGGAAGGTGCAGTCTGAGCTCCCGCTGCAGCTCGGCTGTCACTTTGCGTACGGCCTGTGTGTGTGTTTGCCACACGCGAGAGAGAGCAGCTGACTAAAGTCTGCCCCAAGGCTGCGGTCCGAAGTCAGGAAATGGGGCAATTCCATTGGATCAGTGCTCCCCTGCGCTGAGGGCCGCCCGCAGGCGCCTCCTTCCCTCGCGATCCCTCAGCAAGCTGTGGCGGGAGCGCCTGGGTAACCCCCCCGCCCGGTGGGCAGCGAGGTGACCTTCTTCCTGCCCCCATCCCACTGTGCCCGGGGGGAGAACGGCTCCGCCGGCAGACCAGGGCTGGTTTATCGCCGCCACCAAAGCCTGGCTCTGCAGCCGCCGCCGCCGCCGCCGCCGAACTGCCACCGCAGCCGGTGCGGGAAGAAGGCAGAGCTGTGCCGGGCTTTGATGTCTGGGAGATGCCGCAGCTCCTCGCTCCCGGCCGTGCTGCACCCGGAGTCTAAGCCCGGCGCCCCAGGAGCAGAGTCTCTGCCCCGCTCTAGCTCCCCAGCCGCTTTCCCGCCGGCTCCCGGCGACTGCTCAGCCGGGGACACCCGAGGCTGCCTTCGCTTTTTCATTGGTCGGTGATGTGTCTATTTACATCAGCACCGAACTTCTCCGAACACCAGCTGGTGAGTCCCGGGAGAGGAGACGGGGCAGCGGCACTGGCGGGGGGACTGAGGCAGCAAGAGGAGACGGGGCAGCCGCACTGGCAGGGGAAGAGGACAGGGCGAGGGGGGCGAGGAGACGGGGACTGGAAAAGGGGAAGAGAGTGAGAGTGGGGTCGGACAGGGAGAGGTTCTGGAGGTGAGGGAGGAAGAGGAGGACAGGGAGAAAATGCAACTGGAGAGCTCTGGAGATAGGCACAGAGAGAATGCAGTTTTCTAAACTCTTATCACACCTCCCTCTACACAGTTACTTGGCTGTCCTCTTCAACAAAGGTGCGCCGAGAGCTTGTTGTAGCAGAGTCTCCCTTTAATGGGATATTGAGGTTATGGTGGCCAAGCCTTCATTGGACTGTGATTTTTGATTATATACAGCATATAGTTAACACCGTCTAGATTTATGTTATTATGCTCTCCGTCTGCTACCTTTGTCATCATGAAGTCATACCTTATTTTCAAGTACCCTGTTTTCCTCCATTGGACTCAAATGTAATTTACAGTGATACTGATTATGCTTTGATGGCATTTGGTTATTTTTTCACATTGTCTTTTACATAAAAGTTGATATTACACATTTCATAAAATTTATATATTAAATCACTATGGATTTGAACCTGCAAGAAGCTTAGTGCCACCAGTGAGATGCTAAGTACCAGCTCATAGCTAACTGCCCTGCAGGATCCAGCTTAGTGTTCCAGTAGCCACATCCTGCATCCTTTACTTATGGAAGGCATCCTACTGAAATGATCATAAGTGACTCTGGTTTTACACCTTTGATAACTTTGGTTTTACATCTCCTCCAAAAGATGAGCAATGGATGCCATAACCAATCAAATTGTAGTGTCAATAAGATTCTGATATCCTTTTTCTGATCCAGGCTACTACTTAGCCTGTTGGAGCAGACAAAATCATAACACAAAGTGGTATGGCTGTAACAAATACTTTGTGTTCACTTTTTAATTAAAAACAAATTACATTTGTAAATGGTAAAGGTTTTTGCAGGTATACATTGTTACTCCAAGATCACATTCACATGTCTGATAAAATGTAGAAGAGATAGTAGCTCTAGCCCAAGAGTTCATGCTTATCTGAGTGATGGCTGAAGGCATTTGTTAGTCATCTCTGTCAATCCTTTCTGACCCTTATTGTAACAGCCGGGGTGTGTCTACTCCTCAGTTCCTCAGGACATAAGTTTTAACTCATGTGGAAGTGTGTGGTACTTTTGGGACACACTCGCATTTCTTTAGAGATTTGATTGAGAACATGTGGCTCATCTCAGAAGTCAGTTTTAAACATATGCATCCAGAAATGAAAAGCTAATGCATTAACTCACTCTGCCACCTAGGCCACAGTCGGTCAAAATAATTATGGTTGTCTGTTTTGTCTAAGCTTTAGTGGGCAGCTGGTAGAGGATCACAGGAGCACTGAGAGAAACATAATGAAACTATAATACCTAAGCTCATATCTGCTTAAATTACTCCTACGCTTTTGTGTCTGCAATTAACGCATAAAGAGGCTTTTACTAGGTGTTCTTTAATGGTTTTCTTTATAGATTTTACAAAGAACTAAAAGTAAGAATGAATCAGTGGGATACCTTTAAATAAGAGGAACACTCCTGTAGCAACAGAAAGACTAGTTTACTTGGAAAAAGTTGCTGACTGCAAAAGCACATTTGCACATGAAAAAATATAGCATTTCCAGAGCACTAAAAACACTTCCAAAATCAGAAGAGTACACTATATTCTAATTTAGGAGGAGAGTGTTGAGAATTGGTCAGCTCTTAATATAAATAAAGAGCAAGCCTTATTGCTTGCTGTATGTGGAGGTGAAAAGATAAAAGCAATTTTAAAAAGTTATACATTTGTATCTGTGAATTTAGATTTCACAGTTTAATATAGGTCCCAGTTCTCCCAAACATAGGAAATTCTCACTCTTCTGTATCCATTTTCTATGGGATTCCACTCTTATGAGTGGCAAGCTGTAACTTATTTGATGAAAAACCTGTAATTCACAGTAAAACGGGAGCCCATGTGGACTGGCCAGGAGGTAGGGCTCTGGTAGTCTATATGTTTGGAAAGGGAGGGGCTAGACAGGCTATGCAGGATTTCAGTCTCCTATGGATGACCTGTGCCTCCCTGTTCTGTGGTTCAAGAACTATCCCTTAAGGGAACAGTTGTGAGTCAGGAGAGTCTGTAAGTACTGGGACGTCTGGGGACTGCAAGTAGAACTGGGAGACGATGGGAGGGCATATCATCCTATTCATTTATTTACTGTTGTTATTATTAGTCCCCAAAGGCCCCAGTCAGGCTCAGGGCCCCAGACTCCATTGAGCTTGGTGCTGGACAAACATATACTGGCCCTGCCCAGGACAGCCTACAGTCTAAAAGAGATGAAGAGTTGGGGAACATTCACACAAAGTGATCAGGGTGATGGGACAGGTATCTCCAGGCTGTTGAATTCTTTTACATGTTTTTTTATTTATTAACTTACAAATACTAGTTATAGAGAGCTAGTTTGGGGGGAGGCGGGGCATGGAGATCTTGAAATTGAAAGGAGGGGAGGAAGAGGTCATAGGTTTAAAAGAGTGGGAATGACTGAGAATTTCAGTCTGTATGGGGAGGGAAGTGAGGTTGGGCAGCTGAATGGCTATGGTGGTAGGAGAGGATAGGGATGAAGCAGAACCAGCCACCAATAGCATTACAGCAAATAAAAATATATATATCTCTAGAATACAAGCCTCAGAGCTGATTGAGTGATGATGACAAGATGCTGAGAAGGTCGCCACCAGCTGTCGTTCCTTATTGGATGATGGGAAGGCGGGGCCACTAGGCCAGATGCCCCAGGTGGGTCCCTCTCGGTATGATGGAGGCAGGAGGACTCAAAGGCCCTGACTTACTGCTGTGCCCTTGGTTGGTTACTTTGGGGGGACAAACCCAAAGAGTTTGAGGATTTCCACCATTCCTGCTGGTAGAAATCCATTATTCTTCCCTGTAGAGTGAAAAGGGCAGGGGGTGAACTCTACCCCCTAATAAAAGGATCTCAAGGAAACTGAGTTGAAATGGTTAGAGTTCCCATTCTGTGGCAGGGAGAATTACCCTGCATCAAGGAGAATCTGACCCAGTATTGCAGAAGCAGAGGGAATGAAAGGGCCCTATGTGAATGACAATATTCAAATGAGGATGCAAGGAGTGGGTATAAGCTCAGCAGTACTGTAAGAGGTAAACCAAAAATTGCCCTTAAAGAAATATAAACAAAAAGGACTGTCACCACAATCATATCCTACTACCTGCACATTCTCTGATCTCACTTCCACTATGAAGTTATTTATTGAAGTTATTCCTAATTTACACCCATCTAAAGTTAGATCGGTGGTTCTGATGCTACTCCCATTAAAATTAAAATAACAACTCCCACTAACTTCAGTGTGAGTGGGATTGAGCCCAGAACAAAGCCCATTTTTCTTGCTTCTATTTAGTCATAGCCTCAACATTACAAACTTTAATTGCTCAAAGGATTTTAAAAAAATGCCACTGAGGCAAAAACAGCATATTTGACCTTTGGCATTAGATCAAAGAGTGGAATGTTAAGTTAATTTTTATTCAGACAGTAATAGTTGCCTTTTGCTTGCCTATGAACTCTTGTCCCAAGACATATGATTAAATCACAAGGGTAAGTGTTAAAACCATGGGTTTGTGTTCTTTCCTTTTTGGTGGCTTGTATGTGTGAAAGAACTGTCCTGTGAACTGTGAGTGGCAAAACAGCTGTGTGGTTATAGTCACTTTAATTTTATGACTAACATGCTATTTGGATTTTTCAACAAGCCAACGTTCTTTCCTTTTGTGAAAGCTCACCATGGAAAAATCCTAGTAGCTGATGAGCTAAATGGCTAGATGTATTTGGGAAATACGATTCAATTAGGTTCTTAGTGAATTTGGCTTTTTCCTTTTCAGAATTTGGGTTATGGGCAAGTCGGAAAGCCAAATGGATATAACTGAAATGAACACTCCAAAACCAAAGAAAAAACTGCGATGGAGCACCCTCGAAATAGGGCTCGTTGTTGTAGTGATTCTCCTAACTATTATATCTATCACAATGATAGCTCTGTATGCAACATATGATGGTAAGTGGATGTTCATCTTATTGCAATTTGAATGTTAAAGTTGTTAATAGTCTGCAAAAAAATGTTTTCAAGAATAGAATGAACCTGATAGAATAAGATAAGAGATAGTAGCACACAAGTGAGGTAGGCTCAAATGTAATGTTAAAGTTTCAATATGTCTGAGTGCATATATATTGCTAACTAAATAATTTAGCTAATAAAAGAAAAACCATTTTATGTTTGACCTAGAGGGGCTCAGCCAAGAATTAAATTGCCTGTCACTACTATGTTATACTTTTTATAAAATTAGCTGATTAACAGCTGCAATTTATTGGCAGCTGACCATAAAAGAGTCATTAGACAGCATTACATGGTCAACTGAAATTTAAAAGTTCATCCAAATTTAATATTTCATTTAAAGTTCTGATTTACTATGAACGTTCCTTTTCCAAGAATTTTTACTTCAAGTAACAGAATGTGGCAAATGCTACATTTATTTTAACAAAAACACCTGTTTGTTCCAATATACTAATTCTGTAGTTTACAGTCTGTGCTTTACTGTATACACTATAATTTAATTACACAGTATGCTGGGGAAAAGATAAATGAAATAGGAAAGCTTTCTGTTCATTCTTACTGTACCCAGCATGAAAACTCCATTCTTCCTAACTAAGGCTCTTGATTTGAAGTACAGCTCCCACTGTTGTCAACTGGAATTTCATCAGAAGGATCAAAAGCAGTGCATGACCCTAACTAAATGAAGATGTTAGCAATCTTAGGGCCTGATCCTGAAAACACTTACTTACCAGTTGAAGCACTAACTATTGTGGAATATCCAATTGATGTCAGTAGGACATAGTAGTTAGCATTATATTCAATTGTACAAGTGTTTTCAAGGATCAGGCCCTGAATTAATTAAAATTTTAGGTGGTGTTTAGTTTCTGCATTGCCTTTAAATTCAATTCTGAAATGACAGTAGCACTGAAAATCAATAATTTAGTGTAGTGTACATTAAGGAGACTTTCAAATGGAAATTAAGGATTTGAATTTTTGTCCCATAACTTTTTTCAGATGGTGTTTGCAAGTCTTCAGACTGTGTAAAATCAGGTAAGGATATATAGCTTTTCAACTGATTCTACTACTTTTGCCTGTGTTAGTACTTTGTAGAATCCATTACACTGTCACCCTGCTTACCTTAAATATTCTCCTCTTCACAAATCTATCCTTTATTTAGTAACACTTTAGCTGTTTCAGGAAAGCAAAGGCACTTAGAGTACTGATTTCATATGGTCTTTATGTGTTTGTAATAGATACCTTCATGGGAGTTTTATAATCTCAGTTTTATTTAAGTAATTAAAATGTTTGGTAAAATAAATTGATTTAATTGTATATCATACTTTTAATTCATGAAATATAGCAACAATAGTTCACTTACTTTTTTAAAAGCACATTAAAACCTCAATCCTGATCTCAAAGCCTTCAGGCCTTCATTTTTGCAAGACAGTCAACAATCAGCTTCTCTGCGTGTCTGAGATCAGGATCAAACCTTCAAGCTCTCTAGCATGGTAGTGATTTATATTTTATGGGTGAAATCCTGGCCCCATTGAAGTCAATTGCAAAACTCCCATTGATTCCAATGGGGCAGGATTTTACCCTATATTTCCAAATTTCATCCTCTATCTTCTAAATTGTGCACTGCCCTGCATGCACACATGAAAGAGGCTGGGGTGAAGAGGAAGCAAGGAACCTTGTACCCCACTTAACTTCTCTAAGTATAGCCAGTCATTGGCCCTTTAGAGTAAAAGGACTGGGGGGACAATACTGTAAGGAGGAGCAATAGAATTTCATCATTCCTTCATCATTGGCTGGCATGGGAAGCACATACTGCACTGTGGTAGTAGCAGATGCCTTTGCTGTGGACACTCACCTAATGTTTCAGGAAACATTGTATTGCCTGAGGCACAATTAGTGAAATACTGGCCCAGCTGAAGTCAATGGGAGTTTTGCCACTGACTCCAATGTCTCTGGGAGCTCACCCTATATTTCTGGGAGCTATCACTAACTCAGTCCAGCAGTCTCGCCTTTACTTGGTTTTCATTGGGATACAAAAATACAATTATCTCCACACCTGCTCATCCTTGAACTGTTGTCCATATATCATATTTGTGAGAGTTAGACTGCAGATTCTTCTGGACAGAGACCCAGAGAACATTCCATCTTTTCTACATATGCTTTCAGTGCTATGTGACTAAATAAGCATAGATAAAATGTTTTAAAATTAGTATAAATTTGAGATGAGCCTTGTGAATAACACAGATCATCCCAAGCAAGCACCTATAAAACCTCATACTGTATAACCCATCATGTATTCTGAATTCTTCTTCCAGGGAAGTCCTATGGCCTATTTTATGTAGGAGGTCAGACCTATAAATATGCCACATGACCTAAGGGCCAGATTGTGGAGTCCTTGCTCATGTCTGTGAGTACAGACTCCTTCACTCACAGGACTACTCCTGGGTTTAAATGCTCACTACTGTGAATGGGGACTCCACGCTCCAGCCCTAAATCAGTGTTCTGTATTGGCAAGTCAATGGGAGTTCAAGGCACCCAGCTCTTCAAAAGATTTGGCAATATAGTGGTTTTCATGGGTTTTCCACAGTTATGAAGTGATTCAATGGCATGATAAAATTCACTCTGTTGTGAAAGACTAGTATAATAAAAAAACCCTGAAACCAGAGAAATAGTTGTCGATCCATATTAGTTACCATGTGTTAATGTTTCCACTATGATGATCCATAACTCTGAGTTCAGTATTTAAATCAACAGTTGGTGTCCATTCAATATCTGATTGGGCTTTGGTATCAAGGGCTAGTTGGATAAACTGCTCAGGTTACTTTTAGTAGTACTATGGCAGCGGTACACACATGGAAGGCAAGTGATCAAATTACTAATGCTAGGAAATTATACAGAGGTCCCAAAAGAAATTGAATCAGGACAATTTTATTAGGGATAGAAATTAAATAAACTGGTAAAGCCTTGAACTTACACCAGATATGAACAATGTACTGGGACAGTTTTTGTGTGTTCATTTTCAAAAACTTTGCAATATGCACAAGCCCCTAAAAAGGGTTAAAATGAAAGTCTTGCATTATATATGCCAATTAACCAAGCTCAGTGGGTCTGCTCTTACCGTAGTTAATAGGAGTTTAGCTACTGATCTCAATGGGAGCAGGCCCAATAAACCGAGAGATGCAGTATTGACAAATAAAGGAAAAACAAGAGCAGTAGTGCTTTGGGGAAAGTGATAAAGTACAAATTTAACTGAGCCACAAATCCATCATTCAGGCTGTAGAGACTCCCCATAGTGGTTCTGCTTTGCAAAGTAGGGGGGGCTTAGAGGTGAGCGAGCCAAACAGGAGGTTATGAACCATTTGCCTGTCACAGAGTTTTGCTCCTAAAAACAACTTTTGCAAAGCCATGCAGGGGCAGAGAGGAACAGCTCTTTGATTAACACACTGGCCAATATAGGTGTCAAGGTTCCTCCCCCACTCTGAACTCTAGGGTACAGATGTGGGGACCTGCATGAAAAACCTCCTAAGCTTATCTTTACCAGCTTAGGTCAAAACTTCCCCAAGGTACAAAATATTACACCCGTTATCCTTGGACTGGCCGCTACCACCACCAAACTAATACTGGTTACTGGGGAAGAGCTGTTTGGACGCGTCCTTCCCCCCAAAATACTTCCCAAAACCCTGCACCCAAACCCTTGGATCTGAGAACAATGAAAAAGCATTCAGTGTTTTACAAGAAGACTTTTAATAAAAAATAGAAGTAAATAGAAATAAAGAAATCCCCCCTGTAAAATCAGGATGGTAGATATCTTACAGGGTAATTAGATTCAAAAACATAGAGAACCCCTCTAGGCAAAACCTTAAGTTACAAAAAAGATACACAGACAGAAATAGTTATTCTATTCAGCACAATTCTTTTCTCAGCCATTTAAAGAAATCATAATCTAACACATACCTAGCTAGATTACTTACTAAAAGTTCTAAGACTCCATTCCTGTTCTGTCCCTGGCCAAGACGACTACAGACAGACACAGACCCTTTGTTTCTCTCCCTCCTCCCAGCTTTTGAAAGTATCTTGTCTCCTCATTGGTCATTTTGGTCAGGTGCCAGCGAGGTTACCTTTAGCTTCTTAACCCTTTACAGGTGAGAGGAGCTTTCCCCTGGCCAGGAGGGATTTCAAAGGGGTTTACCCTTCCCTTTATATTTATGACAATAGGCTTTTCAGTAAAAGTGTTGTGATTAAGTGTATATCTCAATAGCAGGTAGGTCATAGTACATGCAGATAGGAGTTTAATTCCAAGGGTGAAACAGTCTTTGCTTTTATGTAGCCTGTTAATGGTTTGCCAGATGCATGCAAGATGTGTCACTTTTGCAAAAAAACAAAAACAAACAAACAAAAAACCAAAATGTTTCATATCCACTCTTTTCAACAGGAGATTTTTCCAGTACAAAATTATTTTGCGACATGGCTGGTGCTTTGCACTGTCATGGAAGTCAGCCAGCTTTGGTGCAGACTAGGATATTAAAAACTTTCTTGTCCCCTGGGCAAACCAAGAGTGAAGTGCCTGGTGATGCACTCCAACTTAATTCAGGGGAGAATGCTGCCTTTTGGATTGAGCTTCTGCCCAGCCAGTGAAACTCATGAAGTCATGCTTAAAAAAAAAATGGTAATTTACTATCTTAAGACAGAAGCTGTCAAGTAATGGAAGCCAGTGAAATGTTAGATTCTGGTGGACAAGGACCAAAAACAAACAAAAAAAAGTGAGAGCAAGAGAGATTTTACTTGGGCAGAATGGTGGACCACAAAAACAAAGGAAGGAATGGATGAAAATGGAACTGCAAGCTTGTGACAGGGCACTACCAAACCTATTAGAGAAAGAAGCTGGAGCCATGACAAGATAAAAGGCACAATTCAAAACATTCACGACACCTTGGGGGAGTAGGGCGCGGGGCGGGAAATCTAGACTGTGACCGGGATATCAGAGATTACAGCCAAAGTAGGCAACCCTTTGACCAAAAGGTACTTGATAGTAGAGTTGGGGTTTGGATTCTACAAGAACCTTAACAAACACCCAAACATGGGGAAACACAACCAAACTTCAATCTCCCTGTATGGTGGGCACAATCTTGTATGCTTTAAAAATCAATGGGAGTGTTGCCATTGTATTCAGTGGTACAAAGATCAGGTGCTGTATTTTATTTGTTTCCATGCCCTTTACTGCTTATGGGAGCTATTTCTTGGGGCCAAATAATGCAGGATTTGTTCTAGTCATAGTTTTTGCATGATCCAAGAATTGGGGCATTGTGAAAAAAACAGATGTTGGCTTCAAAAAGGTCTCAAGTCATTAAAAAGTCCATGAAAACAGAAAAACAAAACACCACACACACAAATACTAGGCCCTTCATGCAACTTACCAATGGCATAAAAAAGGCATGAGCCACAGGCTTTCTAGGAGACTTAACTCCTAACACTCACCTCCAATCTCTAGTTTCCTTCATTTGCCAGACTCTAATCTCCTCTGAAAATGTCTCCCACTCCTTAAAGGGAAAATGTGTGTGTGTAATTTAAATGCTATTTTAGCCACATTTTGTTACACAGAAGTATAAATGAGTAAAGGAAACACAAGTACCTTGTATATAATTAAAAACAAATCATCAGTCATGGAGTCATCATCTTGACAATTTGATTATGCTAAATACAATTAGAAAAAACTGGTAACTAAAAAAGTTATTGTATGTGTTGCATTTTGTGGGCTGTTTAATTGTACTTGGCTCCACATCTAGGCACATTAAAATCAATGGCAGATTTACCTGAGTAAGGACTAAATCAGGGGTCTCAAACACGTGGCGGCCCATGGAGTTATTTCTTGCGGCCCGCCATAGCTCCCCTCAACACTCCCCTGCCCCCTCCGAGCGTGCCGCATCCCCACTCCTCTACCTACCTCCGAGCACTTCCCGCCACCCGCTTAGGACCTTCCAGGAGGGAGGGGAGTGGGGACTCATCATGCTCAGGGGAGGAGGCAGAGAAGAGGCGGGGCCAGGGCAGGGATTTGGGGAAGGGGTTGGAGCAGGGACTTTGGGGAAGGGGTTGGAATGGGGCCGGGGAAGGGTGGGAAGAAGCAGGGCTGGGGCTTTTGTATCTTTGTATGAAAAGGTGTCAAGTGATGTGGCCCTTGGGCCCATGTACTAGTCCTCATGTGGCCCTCATGGTGATTTAATTTAGTCCAGGGATCTCAAACTCAAAGCGAGAAAGTTCTTCAGCATTTGGCCCAGCAAATATTGATACTGAATAAGCAACTAGGATTTTTAAAAGATGCTTTGACATTTAAAAATGTATACTGAGTAGGAATATGCCCCAAAAATGGGGTTGTTTTTTTAATACCTTTTAGATAACAAACAATCACTGGAGTTTTGCTTTAAGGCTGCCTACTCACCACTACATGCGGGTCCATCTCTACTGCCCTTTGAGGATGAAGGCGTTTCAGTGAACAATATCAGATATCAATTTAGTATTTATCATGTTACAGTATAAATTAGAAAGGTGGTGTGGTCTGGAAGAATGACTACAGGGTTGGGAGTCAGGTGATTCTAAGTTTTAATCCTGGCTCTTGCACTGACAGTGCCTTGGGTAAGTTACTTTACATTGTTGTCTCAGTGTTCCCAGTGGTAAAATGGAGATAATACCCACCCAACAAACAAGGCTGTTGTGAGGATGAGTTAGTCATTGTCTATACAGGGCTTTAAAGACATAAAGTGTTAAATTATTAAATTTACTGCCTGATTTAGAAAAAAATTCTTTTAACTTAAGAAGATTGTGTATGTGTTTTGGAGAGGGAAGGAGGAAGCCAGGGTATCCTAAACTCAGGGATTATATTTGTCCCTTTCCACATCAGAATCCAGATTTATTTATTTTCTAAGGTTTCTACATGTGTCCATCTGTCTCATATTACAGCAGCCCGAATCATTGAGAATATGGACACTACTGCAGAACCTTGTAAAGATTTTTACCAATATGCCTGTGGAGGATGGTTAAAGAAGAACGTCATTCCAGAGACCAGCTCCCGTTACAGCAACTTTGACATTTTAAGAGACGAACTAGAAGTTGTTTTGAAAGGTCAGTGGAGTTTGTCCATGTACTAGAGAGCTGGACCGTATAAAAGTTTCCTCTTTGGCTTGTGTGTAATCAGAACAAAACAGGTTATGTAATAAAGGTTTATATGTGATAGACTAGTCAAGATCTGTATTCAGTTCAGCATAAATCAACCCAGATTATTTGCTTGGATAGTAATTTGAGTTTTGGTAGTAATGCGGTTGTTTCTGAAAAAATAGTAGCTGACCACTGAAGCAGACTTGTCCAGACCTGACCCCTGTGATGACTGAATTCTGTGTGTGCACTTATCCACCTATTACAACAGCTGAAACCCAATTCACTACCCTCCTGACCTATAAGTGACAGCTGTCCCAGGTGAGGGGAAAAAAAGGAGTTTCCCTCTGTGTGAGCCATTGGAGCACGCTCCACATGCTAGAAGTTGCTCTGTGCCAGCTTTACATTCAGCATGTCTGTACTCCTATCGAGATGTCAAAGGGTATTAAGACCAAATTCAGGATTGTGGCCTATATAATCCCTCACTTGAGTTTCCACAGATAGGGTGTTTTTCTAATCATTCCACTGTGTGTCGGGGGGGGGGGGGAGGAAGAGCAAGCACCCTTCCCAGCTGCCCCCAGCAGATCATTTGGGGGACACCACCCAGAAAACTCAAAGCATCCATGGTGGTCAGGGGCCTTCGCAGGGAAACCCAATATTCCTGTACTGTTTCCTAGGCTTCACCTCTTGCATGGCAACACAGCTCCCTCTACTTACAGAGCTTCCCCACCATCTGCAAACTTTCCCTCCAGGGTCAGGGAATTTTCATTCTACACTGGAGGACTCCATAGACAGTTTCCCAATAATGTTTGCCAGGTAAACATCTGTAGACTGGAGGTGATACCATGGAGAGTGGCTGTCTTAAGAGTTTCAGAGTAACAGCCGTGTTAGTCTGTATTCGCAAAAAGAAAAGGAGGACTTGTGGCACCTTAGAGACTAACCAATTTATTAGAGCATAAGCTTTCGTGAGCTACAGCTCACTTCTTCAGATGCATATCGTGGAAACTGCAGCAGGCTTTATATATACACAGAGAATATGAAACAATACCTATTCCCACCCCACTGTCCTGCTGGTAATAGCTTATCTAAAGTGATTTCCAGCACAAATCCAGGTTTTCTCACCCTCCACCCCCCCACACAAATTCACTCTCCTGCTGGTGATAGCCCATCCAAAGTGATAACTCTTTACACAATGTGCATGACAATTAAGCTGGGCTATTTCCTGCATAAATCCAGGTTCTCACATCCCCCCCACCCCCATACACACACAAACTCACTCTCCTGCTGGTAATAGCTCATCCAAACTGACCACTCTTCAAGTTAAAATCCAAGTTAAACCAGAACATCTGGGGGGGGGGGGTAGGAAAAAACAAGAGGAAACAGGCTACCTTGCATAATGACTTAGCCACTCCAAGTCTCTATTTAAGCCTAAATTAATAGTATCCAATTTGCAAATGAATTCCAATTCAGCAGTTTCTCGCTGGAGTCTGGATTTGAAGTTTTTTTGTTTTAAGATAGCGACCTTCATGTCTGTGATCGCGTGACCAGAGAGATTGAAGTGTTCTCCGACTGGTTTATGAATGTTATAATTCTTGACATCTGATTTGTGTCCATTTATTCTTTTACGTAGAGACTGTCCAGTTTGACCAATGTACATGGCAGAGGGGCATTGCTGGCACATGATGGCATATATCACATTGGTGGATGTGCCCCCCCAGATGTTCTGGTTTAACTTGGATTTTAACTTGAAGAGTGGTCAGTTTGGATGAGCTATTACCAGCAGGAGAGTGAGTTTGTGTGTGTATGGGGGTGGGGGGGATGTGAGAACCTGGATTTATGCAGGAAATAGCCCAGCTTAATTGTCATGCACATTGTGTAAAGAGTTATCACTTTGGATGGGCTATCACCAGCAGGAGAGTGAATTTGTGTGGGGGGGTGGAGGGTGAGAAAACCTGGATTTGTGCTGGAAATCACTTTAGATAAGCTATTACCAGCAGGACAGTGGGGTGGGAATAGATATTGTTTCATATTCTCTGTGTATATATAAAGCCTGCTGCAGTTTCCACGATATGCATCTGAAGAAGTGAGCTGTAGCTCACGAAAGCTTATGCTCTAATAAATTGGTGAGTCTCTAAGGTGCCACAAGTCCTCCTTTTCTTTTTGTCTTAAGAGTATCACCACTCCCCACCCAGCCATGCCACCTCCAGGGCCCTGTCCTTTCAGACTTGGCGTGGAGGGGCTTCTATGGGATTTGCTCTGAACAGGGAGCATGCTGAAGAGTTATGGATCCCCCATCCTTGTGCTCCCAGTTGGTTTCTATCATGTTTTCCTCCAGGCTCCTCCCATTGCAGATGAAATGCTGTAATATTTTTCCATGTATGTGTTCTTTGTTTCAGACGTCCTTGACAGGGACAACACTAATGACATACTGGCAGTGCAGAAAGCAAAAACTCTGTACAGATCATGTATAAATGAAAGTAAGTTTCTCCACAAATTACTGTACATAAGATTTCTATGTAAATATGGGCATAATCTGCATATACTGCACAGTGCATGGGGGCTGTAACTAAATGCTACAAGACTCCCAGCTTCTGGAGCCATCTCAGGAAGCAAACTGGAAGTTCTGACCCCATTTCATGTGAACTAGATTAGATGTCTCTAGCCTGTTTGCCAGAAGTTGGGAATGGGCAACAGGGGATGGATCACTTGGTGATTACCTGATCTGTTCATTCCCTCTGGAGCACCAGGCATTGGCCACTGTCAGAAGACAGGATACTGGGCTAGATGGACTTTTGGTCTGACCCAGTATGGCTGTTCTTATGTAGATTTGTATTTAATTAAATATGAACCTCAGTACAGTAGCCACTGTGTTATTAATTTTGATGTCAGTTTATATTACTCTTCCCTATTCTCTGTGCTACAGCCTTTTGTAGGCAACTTAGAACTGCACTGTAGAAATTCTTGAAGATGAAGATTTTGAGTGCTGGGTAGCAGTCATTTGGGACTTCTGACATCAGGAAAGGCATGGGGAAACAGTTTTGGATTTTGGGGATAAGAGTGTTAGCCAGATGTTTCTACTAAAATGATCATCAGTAAAAGAGCTAACAGTAGCCCTTTGAATTATCATTGTTAGGTGTCAGAGTGAAATGTTAACTCAAACTTTTCAGAGCTATTGTTTGAAGGTGATTGCAGCAAACTGTACTTCAGTTTACACTGGCTCACATTTTAAGGTTTTGTTGTTTGGTTGGTTTGTTTTGCATTCATGAGAGAATTTTTTTTTAAAGAAATCTCAGATTCTGGAGCACAAATCTGCAGTGCTGCTGGTGGGTATGTTCTGGGGAAAAGTTTTTCAGCTGCAGAATCCTGGAATACGGAGAACCTTTTATACAAGTCAGTATAGTATTTGGATGTTTTAAAAAAACTGGGCATATAACTCATACTGTATTAATTTTGTTTCCAAAAGCTACTATTGATAGTAGAGGTGGAAAACCTTTAATCAATATATTGCCACATGTGTCTGAATGGCCTGTAGCAACAGATAACTGGGACTCTGCATATGGTAGGCCAACTTTGTCTGTTTATTTTTCTGTTAAAATCTCTAAATGATTGTATTTTTTCTTTATTTTCCAAAAATACTGAGACTAAATGCATCTATCATTTCCTTAGGTGCCAGTTGGACAGCTGAAACAGCTATTGCACAACTGAATTCACAATATGGGAAAAAGGTCCTTATTAATTTTTTTGTTGGCACCAATGATAAGAACTCCACAGTGCATATCATTCATGTAAGTCTGCTAGGATGGCATTGACTAAATAATCCTTATCGCCATACACATTTCACTCTTTTATAATTATTAGCTAAAGGAAGTCAGAAGGAAAAAATTACTGATTTGAATTTTGGCAGTTAAGAAATAGCAAATCTTATGTTTGTACCCTTTGTATTTAAAGGGTTTATCAGTCTGGTACAGAGAATCTCAGTTACTGAGGGGTTTTAATGACACTTAATAGGACTGTGACAAATATCTGTATATGTATGAAAATAGCATGCATGCAGCGTATTTTCTTGTATTCACTGGACTATACTCAGCCAGCATAACTCAGGATTGCAAGATTCTAAGGCAGAAAACCCACCAACAAGGGAGCTGCAGCTGTACAAGACAGTCACACCCCTTACTCCACTGTGGGATCTGCAGTCAGCCAGCAGAGCTCTGAAAGGGATGTGGGCAGGGTGACCAGTCTATTTTTTGATTAAATAGCACATTTTCCAAGCAGCTGCTGTGCAGCCTGCCCTGGCCATAAATTTAAAATAGCCTCCTCTAGGAGAATATCTGGGGAAGCGCAGTGGTGAATCCACTTACAGCCCAGCTTTCTCATGCAACCCTTAGCAATGGTGAATCTACTCTGTTTTACACATTATATAGAGTCTTCAAGAGCCATGGTGCCCATCTATAGATTTTGTCTGTGTATTCTTTGCCACCAGTTGCATTGTCTGCTTACCTCTGAAGACAATGCCACAATGGACTGTATTGTTTATAGGGCAGCAGCAGAGGGAAAGAGCTAAGAAGAGATGCTTCATAAATTAAGGCCAGAAGATTCCACTGTGATTATCTAGTCTGACATCCTGCAGGACACAGGCCAGAAGACTTCCCTGTATAAACCCTCTTCAAGTCCAATATCTGTGTTTGAATTACAGCATGGCTCTTAGGAATGCATCCAGTCTTGATTTAAAGTTTTCCAGTAATAGGGAGGCAAAAGGAGAGGAAAAAGAAAAGGGGGGGAGGGAAGAAGAGGAAGGTAGGAAGAGAAAGAGACCCACCTCAGTCAGCCTATGGATTTGCAATATTAAGAATGAAATCAGAGAATACTTCATTATTTCCAAAATTTTAGTGTGCTACAGGGTGGTACTATTTTGTCTGTAAGCTATTTTTTTTTTAATTGTTTTTGTAGATTGATCAACCTGGGCTCGGTCTGCCTTCTCGTGACTACTATGAATGTACTGGTGCATATAAGGAGGTAAGCCATGGCTAACAAGTAGGGGTGCACATTCTCTCCCGTGTGCAGAGGCAATACTGAAAGGAGAACCGTCCCTGGCCCAAAGAGCCTGCAATCTAACTCTCATGGAAACCACACTGGTGGGGAGAACAGAGAGGTTCATGGGTATAAAGAGTTTTAAGAAGAGATTGATCTGATATCAGAGAGTGTGCTTAGCAGAGAGGAAAAGGTGGAAGAAACAAAGAAAAGGCACAAAAATCAGGAACAGAAAAAGGAAACATTGAATATGAATGAGTAGCAAGTGAGAAGGCAAGGAGATATAAATTAGAGTAGGGGAGGGGGACAAGAGCCATAGGACCGTGGTGGTGCTATGAATATGATGTAGTGAAGGTAGGGACTTGGTTCAGTTTTCCTGGGTTCATTCTGAGCCAGCTGTTCTCTATCCAAAGTCAAGTTCCCCATATGCACTGAGATAATGGGGATACTCTGTGCTGGATGAGAAGGATGCACTTAGCTCATGTTGCCTCATAGTTGTCCCTAATGGCTGCACATAGATTTCAAAGAAGAGCAATGATGAGGCTGAGCCTTGTGGGAGCATGCAAGCTGAAGCTCTTATGGAGCAGCAGCAGTTGCCAAAAATGGAAAGGAATAAATGTAGCATCATTCCATCAACTTCTGCCAGGACACAAAAAATAAACCGGGATAGTTGAAACTGGCAGTGTTAAAAGTGTTTAATATGGAAGATTTGGTCTCAGCCTTGGTGTTCCATCATCATGAAGAGGTTGTCTCATCAGTTCAGCCAAGGCCATTTCTGTACTATCACATCTTGAATGAAGCAAGACTGGAAAGAGTCTAGGGTGTCAGTGGAGGCCAGGCTTTACAGATTTGCTGCCACCTTCTTGAGATCCTTGTCCCGGGAGCTTATAGACTAGAGTTGGAGGTAGTGGATTCATTGACACTGTCTGTATTTGACTTTTGAAAACAAGATTAAGGATGGAGATGACACTTGATCATTTTGAAAAAAAAAATGTTAAATTTTAGTTGTCACTGATATGTTTAATGGGATGAAGACAGTAAGAAACCTACAGTCAAAAAGGAGCCTCCAATCGAACTATTGTATTGCATGGTTTAGCAGAAAAGATCTAAAAGTGTCTTAAGCTTGAAGGTAAGCAAAGAGCCTAGCAGCCACATTACATCGTGCCATTAGAATTACTAAAGCTGTTTATAGTTCTAGCTGATCTTTAATTCATGTTTACTTACCATGCATGTATATTTTCATTAACTCCTTGCTACTAGAATTGTATATTCTCCCCATTGCCAACAATGGGTGCACCTTAATCCTCTAGGCGTTAAATATATATATATATTTATTTACTGAAGTCATCTAAGTGCTAAAATTGTGCCTTTAATTAGCCAGTTTTCCCATCATATAATTAAAGGCAGAAGAGGTGAGAAATGCATGATTGTTTTTTGTTGATTTTTGCTAACATATGATACTTAACTAGTTTAAATTGTAACATTATGTTTAATTAGAGAGTTTACTTACTAATAAAGATAACCACTAATTATGCATATTAGCATAGTTCCTAGGAGCCCATCACAGACGAGTACCCCACTATGCTAGGTGCTGTATAAACACAGAACAAGAAGATGGCCCCTGCCCCAAAGAGCTTACAGCCTACCAGAAAGTAGGTCATGAGGAAATTATGTAAGTTGTATGAATTGTGACTCTTGCTGGTATTTTCATTTGACTGTGGGCCTGATTTTGATCTTACAATAGTTTTTACAAAGTATAGCACTAATTACTTCAGTGGAGCAAATTGTGATTTACACAAGCATACGTGAGAGGAGAATCAGGCCACTGAGTTCTCAGATATACAAATCTGTACAATGTTTAACATGAAGGGCTGGCACCCCATTCAAATTTTCATCCAAATTCCATCCCCCTTAAGGATGTATTTGGGCTGTAACAATAGCTATTTCTTGGGCCTTTTAAATGCAAGATACTTGGTTTTAGTATTTGTTTCGATACAGAATCTAGTGAACAAATTAGATGGTCTTACACTGTGACCTGAAAAATTGTCTACCATCAAAACCTCAAACATTCTACCACTAAATAAGGAAGAAAGTATGGACAAATGTTTGGGGGGGAAACCCTCCCAAAAAAACCAACAAAACCTCTTAGCAATGCCAAGAGTAAGCACTAGGCCAGAAGAATCTAAATTTCTCACCGCCACAAAGACTTCAAGGAAATGGGAAAAGTCTCTTCCCAACAGAGTAGACACCTGCACTCTGCCAGCAGCCTTTTCTTGGCTCTGGTTCCTGCTGTGTCATTCTGCTTTTATCCTTGAGCTGTATGTGGCAAACAGACAGACAGTCTATCTCCTGTTCTTTAACCCAAGCATTTTCAGCTTTAGAAGGGGTGTTTCTCATTCCAAAACTACATGTGAGGTTTTTTTAAACTAATGGTACTTCAGAAACGGGTGAAAGTAACATTAAGCATTTACCAGTACAGGGGCCAGGCTCGGGGACCCTGGAAGGGGTGGGGCCTCGGGCAGAAGGGGCAGGTTTGGGGGTAAGGGGTCAGTCTCTCCGAGCCAGCGCATCTGCGCTGCCTGGCCCACACTGCCCAGGGCTCTGGCGCCCATTTAAAGGGCCCGGGGCTCTGGCCACTGCCACGGTAGCAGCAGCGGCTGGGAGCCTCGGGCCCTCTTAAATTGCTGGCCCTGGGGCAGCTGCCCCTTTTGCCCCCACCCCTCCACTGGCGACCCACAGGGGGCAAAGGGGACAGTGACGTTAAAGTGCTGCGGCTTTAAGAAGCGCTCTAACGTCGGCTGAATGCGGGCCAGTATCGGCGGCCACTTCTTACTGGTATGTCGTACTGGCCGACTTTCACCCCTGCTCAGAAGCCATATCACCCCACTGCTGACAGTTATTTTTGACCCTGAATGCCCTTTAAGATTGCAGTATATCCAGCACCTATTTACAACTGTAGCTAGAGATCAGCTGAATTGTCCTCTTGGCTGTTCTGATTGTTCCTAGGTGCCATGCAATGGTCTCCAGGTTAGGCCTGATCCACAGTCCATTGAAGGCAATTAAAGGACTGCCATTAACTTCGGATTTGGATTGGGCTCCTGGAAAGCTTAAGATTTGTGTACATATCTGTGTACTCTTAAGTGGTGTTTCTGGGCTTGATAAGCACAATTCATGGTACAATTTTTCATGTTAACTGCCAGGAACTTCATGCCATTTCCTCCCTGTTAAAATGTTCTTTTCTAACTCGTGAAAAGTATCACTGAGGGCCCAATCCTGTGAGGTGCAGTGATCTCCCAACTCCCAGTGAAGTCAACATCATTTTCAGGAGGTGCCCAGTGCTTTGTAGGTTTAAGCCCCAAGTGCATACAGACTGTTACCAGCACTGCCTTTTAACACACATATGAGAGGCTAACTGCAGATGAATGGGATTGGTAGTAGTCACTAAAATGTCCACCTGAATGTCTCATTTCAGGACACAGATTCTGTCAGCTTGTGAGCAGACATAAAAACATCCCAGTATATTTCCTTAAATGCACATATGCTTTAAAAATTTTGTTCTTCTATTTAGTTTAATTTATTTATATTTGCATTAAGGGAACATGTTGAAAGTAGGATTCCTATCAGGGAGAAGGTAAAGCAAAGTGAGTGGGAATTATAAAGAGGCATTGTAATGAAATTCCTGCCCTACTTTCCTTTATGGAAAAGTCCCATAGAACCGAACAGATGACACCAAGAGGGTTCTATGGAAATTTAATCTTATAAAATTTAATAGAAAATTATATCCATACTACATGTTAGCCACCCTATAGATATCCATAGCAGGGATATTATTATTCATCACATTGAATAGGATGATCTGAAAGCCTACAGAAAGGTTATCATTTTCTGTTAAATTCCACAGGAGATTCAGAAATATCCCTGCTACAAACTGTTTAGCCAACACAATTCATAAAAAGCTGTATACAGAGCACTTTTCCCCTAGCCTTTGAATGCATAACGGAGTGCACGGCCATTAGCCAGACCTCAGGATGTTCTGACAGAAAGTATGTATCACTGCAGACTGAGGAAACTGGCCATCACAGAGGTTCCTATGGACTCACAAGAAAGATATAGTAATTACTTGACTAAAAAAATGAATCACTGTTTCTGGGAGTGATGTTTCCCAAATGCTAATTCAGCACTAGCCCATCAGCATTTCCCTGATGTTAACGTTTCTGCTTCTGCTGCCTGGAGGCAGTAAGTAAGATGATTAGGAAATTTAGGGTAATTCCCAGACAAATGAGGGGTGGGGTTTAAGTATGAACTTGTAAACATCTTAATTTTAAATAGAGTGCATGGCATAATAGATTGCAATGTTTAGCCTTGATTAGTGCTGCAAACATATAGCAATTTGCCATGAGGAAATTTTTAAAGTTAATTTCCACGTTATAACACAGCATTTCAGAATGTAGTACTAGATTTTGTTCTTGGCACTTGTTAGCTACATTTCTAAAGAATAATGATTCACAGAAATCAAAGTTAGTCTAAGATATGTATGATACACAGTACTTTGAAGAGGTTTGTCTTGAAATGGTTTCTTTTTTGCAGGCATGTTCAGCCTATGTGTCTTTCATGATTTCTGTGGCTAAGTTAATTCTCCAAGAAAAAAATCTCACCATCAATGAAAGCCAGATTTCTAAAGAAATGGAAAGAGTTATGGATCTGGAGATAGAGATTGCCAATGTAAGGAAACTTTTCTTTGTGAGTTTTACATAACTGACTTTATTCTCGGTTGAAAGAGATAAGCAGTAGGAATACTTAGGAAAGAACATTATAAACAGTTATGAAGTTACCTTAAATGTGAACACTAAGAAGACATGGAGCCATATTCTGCCCTGAGATAATTAATAGGCATTGTCTCCCTGTAACTGGAAGCTGTATTCAAGACAACACAGCCCATGTTACATTTATATAATGGCCTTCATCTTCAAAGGATCCCAAAACATTTTACATCTTAAACTGATATACCAACTGTATAGGGTAGAGCAGAAGTGTCAGACTTTTCCAAAGTGAGGACCTGAAAGATTGTCTCATGGGCCACCTTCCCTCCCATTCACAATCCTGTGGACCCCTTCCCCTATGAGTTAGGATTTCATAACACCCTTGTGGCAACTATAGCAATTGCTTGTCTGGAAAGTATTATTAGCAAAATGTTGAGTATATTTTTAGCTGTCTTTTAATTTGATAAAGCAGCTGGAAATTAGGAGGAGAATGCTACATGTAATGTGCCAACCTACTGCAAACCACTTGAAGCGATTCGTGTACACAGAGTTTCTTCATTTAAACATAGCAACTCTATACAACGCTTTAGGTTCCAAATCCTAAGACTAGCTTATATGGCAGTATGGTGTCCATAAGACACAGGAGACTGTAAATGGGATGTGCACCAGGCCAATTCTGAAGAAGGTCAGGCCTTGTACACAAGATGGGAGATTAAAGGGCACATGGACCTGAAGGTGCCTATTACAATGAGAAAGAGGAGATATTATCATTAGGTGTCTCCTCCCAAGCAGTAGTATCCTGACCCTCTGCACATTGTTTACTTCAGCCCTCCATAGCTCTAGTGGGGAGTGGGAAAATGACAGAAGAGACTTGGTTCACATACCATCTGCTTAAGAAAAGGCACTTTGAGGGACATTTTAGGGGTCTCTTTCCTCCCAACCCTTCTTGATTTTGGGGGGGTTGGTTAGAGCAGTATTATAGATCAGTATTACAACAGAGTAATATTTGGCCCACACCACCTTTTCAGTCCCTCCCTTAGTCAGCTGTCCCAAACAGATTCTTAGCCAAGAGTTTTCTTCAACAGTAGCATCCCTAACACAGGCAGCCAGAATTTAAATGTGTCAAGGGGGAAAACCAAATGGAAAATTCTGGTACTCATGCACAAAAATATGGGCTCAAAACATTCACAACTTGAAGATTCTGGACTGATTTTCTTCACCCTTGAGTTGTTTTTACTTTCTCAATGAGGAGGACTATAAAACAATCCAAGTTTGCATTTTCTAGCTTCAGCCATTTGAGTCACACCAACAGACTAATGGCATGTGTGTCAAGGAGGAAGTGTAATTTCCCCATTTCCATATCAAAACCAGATGATTTTGATTTTCCTCAGAATCTTGAGAAAGTCACCTCTGGCTGAGGCCAAAGATGGAAAACTTTCAACCAAGAGGAGTTTATTTGATAAAGAGTGAGGGATTGAAATGAGAAGTTAGAAACGAAGTCACATCTGACACTTCTCTATAGCATTTCTATTGGCAAATGCCACGCTTAGTGATGGGCAACCTGCTGTTGCCTAATTTTGAACCCATTTGACCTAAGTTTGAAAGTTCAGCTCCAGTTTGAACAGTAATGGATGTGGAATCTGCATTTGGCTTAGAAAAGCCTGTAGGAAAAGGAGTGCAGAGAAAAAGGTATGATGAAGCCGAGTGAGGAATAATGGAGCACGGTGGAGGGAATGAAAAAAAATAAATATAAAGGAAGTCTTAAAAAGGATTGGAGCTGGGGAGAGAATTTCTAAATTAAAAATGAATGGAGAGGCCAAAGTTTGCTAACCCTACACCAGCAGAGTTGGCAGTGCCAATAAAGGTAGGGGATTCTGCCTTGGATAGATCACCTTCCTTTGAGAAATCACTTGGATCCTTATTGTTTTGTGTTCTCAACTCACCATCATGGGAGCCAAGGTAAGAAGGGACACAAGGACGATATGCTGCCAGATGATACTTCCTCCCCCTCTCTAGTCAGACAAGCTGCAATAGGAGGAGACAGAGGGGAAGTAGCAATATGGCAAAAAGCCAGTATTTCCCTGCTCAGTGCTGCATCATGCAAGTGCTTGCTCCTCTCCTACCCTTAGGGCAGATCTGGCTCGGGGGGGGGGGGATGCTGTACATTGGAAAGGACAGACGGAAACCCAGGAATGAAGTGGATCTTTGAGGACAAGAGAACATGTGCCAGATGGCTGTTTAAGCAACTTAACTGGGGATAGCCGTGGTGCATGAGAAAGAGTAGAAGTATATCCCACGGGTTGAAAGTATCTTAGCAGAGCAAGAGAGCTTCTTGGAAAAGGCAGTGATACTGGCTCTCTAATCCAAAACCAATCCAAAAAGTAGAGACCTATAGTATTAACAGAGATTTAGTCAGTGCAATTTTGTCCTCTCTTTTGACTCAAGCCTACTACATGTACCTGCAAGACATTGAGCAATATATATACTGCCCATATACAGTAGACATGTATCAATGTATCAAGCCATAAGACCTTCAGTTCTTTCATCATTGTCACTTCCTTTTCCTGCTATTGCTATAAATTGCCTCAACTTATATAGTCTTCTTCTGTAATTAACATGTGTAGGCTACATCTAAACCTGAAGACAGAAACAATCCAGTTCTGCTATATAATAAAATGACATTAACAGAACTCCAAAATAACTTCTCTTTGGAGATCAATCATCAGGTGAGTGATTAATATCCAAATATTTTCAAGTCCTATTAGTTCCTGATGAAAGAAACTGTCGTATTATAGAATTCTTTTTGAAATAAAGCTTTTATCTAGAACTGAGGTATTTAAAGTTGAACTATGTACATGAAGTGCTTGAAGATGATAGGCTATTACTGGCTGATTTGGTGCCACTAAATTAAAAACAAGGAGGTGCTCTTTTAAAGCCAACACTCAGGATTGCTGGAAGAGCATTGACTAGAGCTGGTCAAAATTTTTCAACCCCAATTTTTTTTGGGGGGAGGGGAGAAGACCAAAAAATGCAGACTTGATAAACCAAAATGTTTTATGCATGTGTCGAATTCACCAAATGGTTTCAATTGAAAAGATAACCCCCAATACAGAAGGTTTTGGTTCATTTTCTAAATGATTCAAAGTTACATTTTTAAAATAAAATTGAAGGACATTTCAAAACAGAGTAAAAATATATATATATATCCAGAAATCAAGATGAAATGTTCTATTACAGGTTGAACAAAATGTTTTGTTTGACCCAAAGCAAGTTGTTTTTTTATTTTTCAGAACAGCCAGCAGCCTGAAAAATAAAGTTATCCACACGTCTCTATATCTGAGAGCTAAACACATTATTTTGAGCCAGATTATGGCTGGCCTTGCCCCTGCCATCCCACACCCACACCCACCCTATGGTAAGGTTAGAGAAGAGGAGAGAAAATTCTCATTAAAAATTAATTCCGTGGACTTGATTTACTCTTGGCGGGGCAGGTGGGTGAAACTTGCCACTTCTGGACATACAGTCTTAGCTAATGGTCACTGGAAGAGAACTTGGAATGCTAGGCAGGAGTGTATTATTACTGAGTCTTTCCGCCCAAGTAATGTACTTTGAAATACACCTCCTGCCACTGCCTGTTACATAGTATCCTTCTTAATCTCAAAGACTGTCAATGACTTTAAATGTCCCAACCTAAATAATATCAATTTAATTCAGCTCAGCTTATCGCACTTCTGATTTCATAAACATCACATACACTCACAGATCTCAATTAAACAATGACTATACATAAACTGTGGTATCAGGAATTTATTTAGTTTGCTCATAAAACATTACTGCCCTGGCTATTTCTAATGTCATGGGGAAATTAACAGCCACCTCTCTCCTGAAAGTCTGTCCAAAAATGCCTTAAGAAGGTACCAATCAAGACCAAGCCACTTTTCAAAATAAGAGACAGACCTTTCTGAGTGACAAACTTCCTCAGGTGTCAAAGTACAAAGCTGCTTGTGCTAAATACAGTAACTTTCCTCAACTATTTAAAGAGCAGATTTAACTGAACAGGGGGAAAATACTGGAAAATAGCAGCTCAATTATTGTCTCCAATGACAACCATCCTCTTCTAAAATTTCCACCCCCTCAGTCTTCATATTGGCCCACAAAGGCTCTGCAGCCCTCTTTTAATCTTGAATTCCCAGCACAACGGAACAGGGAGTTATGGGCCAATATGCAGATTTTAACAGATCATGTGAACTTCTACACAAAGCAGTGTATAGTTGCAGTTTTCCTAATGGAAACTGCCATATCTACTCACACGGGAAGCTCATTTGGTAAAGTGATGAATGGAGAAGGTTTTTTGTTTTTTCATAGGATTCAATCCTGCAATGTGTTGAACACCCCCATCTTCCATTGAGGTTTCTGGTAGTTGAAGGAGTTAAGCATCTTCCATGTAGTGTTTGGGGCAGCACAGGATAAGGCCAATAGGAGTGTAATGCATGTGAAAAGTAACACATTTTCCAGTGCTGTCAATATAACTGTCTGTGGAAAAGGCCATTACTCTGCCAATATGCTTCAGTACTGACCTAGAGGGAGCATGTATAGGTTGTAGAAGTATAGTCTCCATTCTTACTCAGACCTTGTTCTTTGATGAAACTATGAACAAAGATGCCATGTTGGTGAGGTTAGTCGTACAAATACCCTCCCACTACATAATAAAGTGTGACCAGTAACTCATTCTTCATAATCCACAAAATAGTCTCCAGCTGTCAACAATTTTTTATAACTACTGCCTGTATGGGGGACAAATTCAGTGTTCAGTGAAAGATTCTATAACCTCTTACCAATCCTTTCATCCAGTTCAGTTTCAGTTTCATCTAGTTCCTTGAGCAAAGAGCTATTAAAAACAGAAAACATAATGGCAAGCAATGATATTTCTTATTCAAAGGTTGTTCACAATTACAGAGCATAAAGGATTGGAGACCTATCTTACAGCACCTTCCTCCTACCAGGCCAGGTTTTGCTCTTGCTGAGCCAGCTCATTCCCTAGCGTAATTCTATCTGATGCTCTCTCATAGAATCCAGGGAAGCAGTTTTCCCACACAGTTAGTTGCTTTTTTTTTTTATTTCAAGCCTTCTTAACACAAGAAAACAAAACCTCATAGACTCTTCCCTCAGTGTCTGTGCAAGTTGAGTAGTCCCTTCCCCAAGTCTGCTCCTCACACCAGTAAATTCATCAACCCAAAATGTCATGCCTCTTACCTCTCAGCCTTAGTAACACAATTGGTCCAGCAGCAGTCTTGCAAACAGCCACTAACCCATCAGTTTTCTGGAAGGTACTACCAACTCCTCCCTCCATTTCCTGCTGCCTTCTTTTATGAGGATCAACCAATTAAGTGCCAGCTCTTTTTCCCCAGTGCAACAGGTGGAGCTAATCAGCCAGCCAGCTGCAGGCTTCTGATCCCTGAGGAATGGTATCCCTTATACCTTCACACAGTTTCAAATTTAACATGTTCACGTTTTAAAATAACACACTGTGTAGACTGCATAGGCATTACTCAATAAGAATTTACTTAATAGAAAATTGCTTTGATAGCTGTTCGTCCAAGCTCTGAAGACCTTGTAATAATGAACAGCAGCACAAACGAATATGGGGTTGGAGACCAGAAGGGGAGGAGAAAAGCCACTTTATTCTAATGGTAGAGTGTAACTCACCCACATAAACCATAGACATGGTCTGTTTCAGTCTGTGTACCTTGTTCACACGTGAATGACATGGAATTCTGAGAGGAGACATTTTGCACAAGCCAGAATGTGGGATGCCCATGTTCTAGGGTGCTCATTCAGAGATGTGTCCAAACAGTTTGCGTTTATGCAGGTGTGTACCTGCCATTCACATTGACTTTTTTTTTTTATTGTAGCCTGCCTTGGTCTCCTTGTACACTCTCCGTGTAAATACAAAGGCATTGTTTAATTTACTGATATTTTAATGTGGTCTCCAAAGACAAGCGCTAACCTTGGTCTGAGATTTAACTGCCTCTTTACACTGAAAACAGTGTTGCTTTCAAACATATCCTTTTCAAGTATCTTGTTTTAGTGAAAATATGGCAGGATGGGGAGCACGAGTAAAAGGATTTGGGGTATGTTCCAAAGCCCACTGGAATACATCTTATTGATTTCACTGTGCTGTGTATCAGGACCTTAGTGCATATGAAAGTACAGGACCAGATTATCATATATATCAAGGCCTTAGTTTATATGCTATTACACTCCCAAAGCAATACAGAGGGGCCTTAGAGTAAATGAAAATAAGGTTCTCAGTGAATTATTAATTTAAAAACTTTTGACTAGAAATTAGAAAAGAAAAGAAAAGAAAAGAAAAGAAAAGAGCTCCTGAAACTGCATAAAGTATCATTTCCACTTTTCCAGATTTATTTTATAGTACCATAACCATTTAACTCACTGTACTTTAAAAAAACAACAAATTCCATATCCTGCACAGTAATTGTCAGCCTGGAGTAATATCATTTCAAATCCTCCAAAATCAAGTATTACCATGATAGCTTCAGTTACAGTAGTGTCACTATTAGGAAAACTAAAGATTAACTGAAACATTTGTTTCACTCAAACATAGTCGAATCCCAAAAAGAAATGGGTAACAATCACATTATTTTAATCTTATTTAATACTTATCCCTAAAATGCATGTTTTTTCCAGCAATTCAACTGGTCAGAATTCATAAATAATATAATGTCAACTGTGAAAATTAATGTTGAGAATGCAGAAGATGTGGTTGTTTATGCTCCAGAATATCTAACCAAACTAAAGCCTATTCTTAATAAATATACTTCCAGGTAGGTATGTCAGGTATGTTTTTAAAATTTGCATTTTATTGCCGATAAGTTCCAAAAGCCTAGAAACATCACCAGCTTATTATTATTGTTTTATTACACAGAGACATTCAAAATTACATGATTTGGCGATACGTAATGGATCTTGTAAACAGTCTAAGCCGTAACTACAAGGACACAAGGAATGCTTTTCGTAAGGTGCAGAAATTCATCTCTCTTTTTAAATTTTAAATTTGACTTTTTAACACCCACTAAAGGTAAATGTTTTCCGAGAACCAGCTACACAATATACATTTTTTAATACATTTTGAACTTTGCAACTAACAAAGCTGTAGATGTTTGCTGATGTTCCTGATGGAGTGTGTTTATAATTTATATGATGTATCCTTGATACTTGGAAAGAGGGTGGGAAGCATATTGTTCTAAGGTCTGTCTCTGTGTTATTCTGAATCTGAGTCAATCAAGTGAATGCATGATCAGTTTTATGGCAGTACAGTAATATTTTAATAATATTAGTATTTAGTAATATTTAATATTTTATGGCTCCTCGACTCCTATTGACTTGCTGCAAGCTTTCCAGCATCTTACGGTATCATGACCCATAGCTAGGGTGACCAGATGTCCCGATTCTGTAGGGACAGTCCCGATTTTGGGGTCTTTTTCTTATATAGGCTCCTATTACCCCCAATCCCTTGTCCCAATTTTTCACACTTGCTGTCTGGTCACCCTACCCATAGCCAAACATTATGGGCCCAATATTGCGGTCATTAATGGCACAAACCTGCAAGATGCCAAGTACCGACTGTGTCTACACTTAAAATGCTGCAGCATGTCAGTGTAAACACTCATTACAGTGACGGGAGGGGTTCTCCCATCACTGTAGTTAATCTACCTCCCTAACATAACTACATTAAGATCCTTTCCCCGATTCACCCTGAGCATTTTTCTCTGAAGATTTGACCATTCAGTCAGTTATTGATTTAAAATTTCACATGTTCTGGAGCTGGAGACAGAATGCTTGAAATTTGCAAGTGAAGATGCCAGAACCCTAGCAAAAAGGCCATCAAACCTGTTGCCACCACTTTTTAGAATCTCAGCAGAAGGAGCCTGGCAGATTGCTAGACTGCATATTCAAATAAACCTGCATCTGCTACAAAGGCAGGACTATGACCCTAGCTCACTGGAGTTCCATTCTATTCCCTGAGGCCAAACTGTCAGGTTGCACCATCACAGTTGTTGCCCCTCCAACAGATCTGTTATTGAGAGACTTGGAAAGACAGTGAAAATGGCATGCTCATTAGTATGGTGATGCATAGCACTTGGAGTTGAAGTGACTGTACAACTGTGGATATAGTTATTTCCTTTAAAGAAAGTCACTGGCACCTTCTTTTTTCTATTATTATTATTCTTTAAAAAACAGAAGTTAAATGTTAAAAGCTATATTAATAGAACACTGTAATTGAGAGTTTATGCACAATAAAATAATGAAAGTTAGTGGTATGGTTTCTAATAGACCCATGTGGTCGCCTTACACACATGAATCTATATCAATGCATTGTAGTTTAGCACCATTGATAATCACATGCAGAGCGGATGAGTTTCCATTGTTGTAGGAAACATAAGTTTGGATTTCCAGTGCCAGATTCACCAGTTCATTGCGCCATGCTGGTGAGGCAAAACAGACTTAAAAGCCGCTTCCTGAGGATTCCGCAGGTGTAGGAGAATCCCTGAGCAACAAAGAGCACCGTAATCTCTCTCCTGGCTATTCTAGCCCATGTATGTGGCGTGTGGCCAGGTGTAAGGGGGCACCTGAGCAACAGCTGCAGCAACAACTGCCACCCCGCTTTGGTTTGTGGGAAGCTGGTGTAAGATTGAGCAGCACTGAGGTCACTTTCATGGTCTCCCATTGAACTTGTGCTGAGCACAGCTTGGCTGACCTACTGACTCTAGCCCCCTGATTTCTGAGTAAAAAATGTCGACCATAACATGACAGCGTGATTTTTTTTTGTATTTATTTTTGCTATGTCTGCTTCTTTTTGTGTTTAAAAGTGAATCAGTCCCAGCATACTGTGCCAGTATTGTATTACATGCATATTTCCCCTGATGCAGGGTATATGTGTGTATCTGTGTGAGAAAAAGGAAGCAAAATTAGAAATAGAGGAATTTTCTATTCTATTCAGTGGCAGTGTTGAATCATGTAAGAGTCATGGAAAAGCTGCAACAATGCAAGGTCTTCAGGGAAGCCTGTCGTAGACAATTCTATATTGTGTCCCACTGAAGCCATTTCCTCTCCTCCTAATTCTTCATGTATTTGTTGAGGTGAAAGGAAATATCAGAAGTTTTCCTTTTCACTATCATTAATTCAGTGCAAAGTGCAGCAACTATGTAGCTCTTAATACATGAAGTCCCAGATCTACAATCTTGAAGAAAAGGATAACTCTTTCCTCACTGAACAGGGCTCCAGGGAGCCACCAGATAATCACGGTGTGACTCCCTAACATTGTAATCATTTTGTGATGTCACACCATCACATCAACATCTCTGCATCATCATTTATTAATGAAATATCATGACAAAATCTTTGCAACATGTACATTGATAGTACGAGATACCAACAGCCTCCCTTCAAACAGTCAGGGCTGCCCCCAAAATGTGTGGCTCTCGCTGGAAAGGTGGTATAGCCTATGTATCTGGGGTATTGACTAGGTAGATCCCCTGCTCAGATACCACCAGTGACACTCTTATGGAGCTGCTGGCAGGGCTGTGGTGGAAAGCTCAACCTTCCACCTCTGGGTGTGAATTTGTCCTCTGGTCACAGTGGCCCTTAGTGGAGCACAGGGTTGCAGTTCAAATACAGGCACCAGAGCAGCAATGTGCAGCAACACCTTCCTTATCTCTCCCCTTTGTGGCTATTAGGGGTGTTTTTCTTCCCCCACTCCCTTCCTTGGCTGCTGGAGGGATAGGAAATGTTGCCAGTGACTCCCGTATGTTTGCTCAGATCAGTGTTCAATTTAGAGAGTACACCTCATCCCCACTAACACTAATGATAATTAAATGTAGTCAGTGAGGGTAGATTAGACTCCTGCAAAACTCATAGTCTGGCAATCAGCCACCATTCTCCTTCTGTTTATGTTGACCCAGATGCCATTCCTTTAATGTTTATGTTTAACAGGCACTTTATGGCACAACATCAGAAACAGCTGTTTGGCGGCGCTGTGCAAACTATGTCAATGGCAATATGGAGAACGCAGTGGGACGACTGTATGTAGAGGAAGCATTTTCTGGAGACAGTAAACATGTGGTAATGTTTTCAGTTCACTTAACTTGTTCACCATCCAAGTGGTTAAAGTTTAGTGGATGATGATTTAATAGAAATTGGCTTCATATTAGAGTTGTAGAAACCCAATTATTGCTAAAAGAAAAGGAGTACTTGTGGCACCTTAGAGACTAACCAATTTATTTGAGCATAAGCTTTCGTGAGCTACAGCTCACTTCATCAGATGCATAAAAGTGGAAAATGCAGTGAGGATGTTTTTATACATACAGATCATGAAAAAATGGGTGTTTATCACTTCAAAAGGTTTTCTCTCCCCCCACCCCACTCTCCTGCTGGTAGTAGCTTATCTAAAGTGATCACTCTCCTTACAATGTGTATGATAATCAAGGTGGGCCATTTCCAGCACAAATCCAGGTTTTCTCTCCCTCCACCCCACTCTCTTGCTGGTAATAGCTTATCTAAAGTGATCACTCTCCTTACAGTGTGTATGATAATCAAGGTGGGCCATTTCCAGCACAAATCCAGGGTTTAACAAGAACGTCTGAGGAACGGGGAAGGGGGGAGGTAGGAAAAAACAGGTTACCTTGCATAATGACTTAGCCACTCCCAGTCTCTATTCAAGCCTAAGTTAATTGTATCCAATTTGCAAATGAATTCCAATGCAGCAGTCTCTCGCTGGAGTCTGGTTTTGAAGTTTTTCTGTTGTAATATCGCAACTTTCATGTCTGTAATCGTGTGACCAGAGAGATTTAAGTGTTCTCTGACTGGTTTATGAATGTTATAATTCTTGACATCTGATTTGTGTCCATTTATTCTTTTATGTAGGGACTGTCCAGTTTGACCAATGTACATGGCAGACGGGCATTGCTGGCACATGATGGCATATATCACATTGGTAGATGTGCAGGTGAACGAGCCTCTGATAGTGTGGCTGATGTGATTAGGCCCTGTGATGGTGTCCCCTGAATAGATATGTGGGCACAGTTGGCAATGGGCTTTGTTGCGAGGATAGGTACCTGGGTTAGTGGTTCTGTTGTGTGGTATGTAGTTGCTGGTAAGTATTTGCTTCAGGTTGGGGGGCTGTCTGTAGGCAAGGACTGGCCTGTCTCCCAAGATTTGTGAGCGTGATGGGTCGTCCTTCAGGATAGGTTGTAGATCCTTGATAATGCGTTGGAGAGGTTTTAGTTGGGGGCTGAAGGTGACAGCTAGTGGCGTTCTGTTATTTTCTTTGTTAGGCCTGTCCTGTAGTAGGTGACTTCTGGGTACTCTTCTGGCTCTGTCAATCTGTTTCTTCACTTCAGCAGGTGGGTATTGTAGTTGTAAAAATGCTTGATAGAGATCTTGTAGGTGTTTGTCTCTGTCTGAGGGGTTGGAGCAAATGTGGTTGTATTGCACAGCTTGGCTGTAGACAATGGACCGTGTGGTGTGGTCTGGGTGAAAGCTGGAGGCATGTAGGTAGGAATAGCGGTCAGTAGGTTTCCAGTATGAGGTGGTGTTTATGTGACCATCGTTTATTAGCATTGTAGTGTCCAGGAAGTGGATCTCTTGTGTGGACTGGTCCAGGCTGAGGTTGATGGTGGGATGGAAATTGTTGAAATCATGGTGGAATTCCTCAAGGGCTTCTTTTCCATGGGTCAAGATGTCATCAATGTAGTGCAAGTAGAGTAGGGGCGTTAGGGGACAAGAGCTGAGGAAGCGTTGTTCTAAGTCAGCCATAAAAATGTTGGCATACTGTGGGGCCATGCGGGTACCCACAGCAGTGCCGCTGATTTGAAGGTATACATTGTCCCCAAATGTGAAATAGTTGTGGGTAAGGACAAAGTCACAAAGTTCAGCCACCAGGTTAGCCGTGACATTATCGGGGATAGTGTTCTTGACGGCTTGTAGTCCATCTTTGTGTGGAATGTTGGTGTAGAGGGCTTCTACATCCATAGTGGCCAGGATGGTCTTGTTAAACCCTGGATTTTTGCTGGAAATGGCCCACCTTGATTATCATACACATTGTAAGGAGAATGATCACTTTAGATAAGCTATTACCAGCAGGAGAGTGGGGTCGGGGGAGAGAAAACCTTTTGAAGTGATAAACACCCATTTTTTCATGATCTGTGTGTATAAAAACATCCTCACTGCATTTTCCACTTTTATGCATCTGATGAAGTGAGCTGTAGCTCACGAAAGCTCATGCTCTAATAAATTGGTTAGTCTCTAAGGTGCCACAAGTCCTCCTGTTCTTTTTGCGAATACAGACTAACATGGCTGCTACTCTGAAACCTGCCAATTATTGCTGATATTCATTTCATTCCACTGCAGATGCCCAGGGCAAATTCTGTCTTGGCATGCTTGCAGCTGCTCCAACTGACATAAATGGGAGCTGCACCACTCATTCATCCAGTGTCAGAACTTGTTCCTTGAAAATATAGTAGCTTTGTTTCATTCCCATGCTAATGGCTACCAAGGGCTAGATCAGGAAAAGGAAAAGCAAGCTTATCAGTTCAAGAGAATCTTTGAGTTATCTGACAAACGTTACACAGTACATCATCATGCAGTACTACTCTGCTAATGTTTCTAAGCAAATAGATTTAGTTCCCTCATCCAGTACAGAGGGAACACTAATTGCAAAAGCATAAAATGTTATTTCCCACATTCAGATGTTCAGGTTGGGTTAAGAACAGTGAAGAAAATGCTACTCAGCAATACGCTGGGAAGCACCCATGTCAGCAATCTGTGGTGATGGGATTATGTACCTTTTCCAGGACAGTAAAACAAGCAATTAGCAAATGACGCTAAGAGTGGATGTCAGTGGAGATTAGGCAATCTACAGCTTAGGCAAACTGCAGCTGGCAATATCATAAAGCAGAGAAGGTTACAGAGCGAGGCACTGAATTTGATTACCTTTTCTGAAAACCAACTCTTTTAAATCAACTTAATTAAAATAAATTGATGAATTAAATATTTAAGTAAAATGATTTTGTAAGGTATATTTTCTCAATGAAAGGAGGGTGAATTTAGTTATTTAAAACAGTATTTTATTATGGCTAATGATGTGAAAATACATGATTTTTCCTTTGAGGTTATTACAGGGTTATTGTCTAATCATACATTCTTTAGGATCACTGACCCTAACATCTTCCCAAATAATTATTGCTGCAATAAGTAATAGCCACTTTTAACTTTTGATTCTTTAAATAACAAAGGTAATTGTTATTATTAACACTTTCCACTTGGAAACTTTGCTTTCTGATAAAATTGGCCTTAAGATTTTGTTTGTTTGTTGCTCAATTAATATGCCATTTGAGTAACAACAAGAATGTACAGAACAGATGATGATTTAGGGAAAAATTACTGTATTCTGATGGCTTTTCCCAGGTTCAAGAAATGATTACACAAATCCGTGAGGTTTTTATAACAACGTTAGATGAACTCACCTGGATGGATGCAGAAACCAAAAAGAAAGCAGAACAAAAAGTAAGTGAAAAAACAAGTTTTGATTTGTTTTATAACCCTACTGTAGAGAGTGGTAACTTAAATTGACCAAAAAATCTAATCAGACAGTCATACCATTGCATTTATCTACTGTTCCTTTAGTTAGGTCAGAATAACAGCAATCAAGATAGTACAATATGGAGATCCCTTGTTTTTCCAGACCTTAAAAGTGTACCAATCACACATATAATCATAGTTTTTCAAGCTCCAGACACTACATTAGCAGTTTTCAGATTGTCTGGGAATGACTGATGAGGAAAGGTTAAAAGAGATAAATATGCATGGTTCGACTAATGGGTTTTTAACTGGGGGCAGGGGTCACAACCACCCTGCCTTTCCCATTTACTGAATAGAAGGGGGTCTCAGTTAAGTCCTGGTTACATTGGAGGATCCTGGCATGGAACAGGAAATCCATGTATAGAAAAGGTTGAGAATCACTGGGCTGAGCAGGGACAAAGGGAGTAGATACCCTTTCAAATACAATATTTGTAGACAGTTATAAAGACCAAAATGTAAAGGAATGATTTAAGGTAATTCACTGAGCTAAAATGACTGTAGGAGTAATGGGATGGAATTAAGAAGGGAAACATTTAGGCTGAATATTGTGAAAAACTCCTGGACAGTGAGATCTGTAGAACAGGCTTCTAAGGGCAGAGATAAAGTCCTGTTGCTTTAGACGTTTAAAACTAGGCTGAATTAAACACTAGACAACATACTGTAGGAGACCATCCTTCTTTTGCAGGGGAGATAACCAAATGGGATGATTTCTAATAAGAACATAAGAATGGCCATAGTGTCAGATCAGTGGTCCACCTAGCCCAATATCCTATCTTCCAACAGTGGCTGGTGCCAGATGCTTCAGAGTGATCCATCCCGTTGTCCAGTCTCAGCTTCTGGCAGTCCGATATTTAGGGTCACCTAAAGCATTGTGTTGCATCCCTATCTTGGCTAATACCCATTGATGGACTGATCGTCCATGAACTTAGGTAATTCTTTTTTGAGCCCAGTTATACTTTTGACCTTCACAACAACTCCTGGCAACAAGTTCCATAGGTTGACTGTGCATTGTGTGAAAAAGTACATCCTTATTGTTGGCAGACCGAGATGAGGGCAGCCTAGCCTAGTGGCCAGAGTCTGAGCCATAGTCAGTCATCGGGAGCCAAGGGTCAAACCAGAAGGCAGAAACTGAGTATCAGATACAGGTTCAAGCTGGAGTCCATAGTCAGGAGCCAGAGCCTAGGATCAAACGAGGTCAGGAACTGGATCAAGCAGGGCAGCAGGCAAGGAGTGGTTCAAGGCATGGTCAGGACAGAAGCGAGGCTAGGTGGAAGGCAGGAGCAGGCATATGGGGGAGGAGGGTAGGACAGTATGATCACTGAGAAGCCAGCAAGCTGCTGCTGCTGCTGGCTTAAAAGCCAGCCTTCTGGCCTCAGCAGCCAATCAGGTGGTGTCGCTAATCAGGCAGGCTTCTGCAGGTCAGCTGTACTGATGAGGCTGCGTGGAGACTAGCTCTGCTGCAGTTCCTAATTCCTGACACTTATGTTGGTTTTAGACCTAGTGCCTATTAATTTCCTTCGGAGAGCCTAGTTCTTAGGGTATGTGAAGGGGTAAATAACACTTCCCTAGTCATTTTCTCCCCACCAGTCAAGATTTTATAGATTTCTATCATATCCCCCCTTAGTCAACTCTTTTCTAAGCTGAACAGTCCCAGTATTTCTAATCTCTCCTCAGATGGAAGCTGTTCCATCCCCCCCAATCATTTTTGTTGCCCTTCTCTGCACCTTTTCTAATTCTAATAGATCTATTTTTAAATGGGCTGACCAGAACTGCCCACTGTATTCAAGGTGTGGGTGTACCATAGATTTATACAGTGGTGTTCTGATATTTTCTGTCTTATCTATCTCTTTCCTAATGGTTCCTAAAAAGAAAAGGAGTACTTGTGGCACCTTAGAGACTAACAGATTTATTTGATCATAAGCTTTCGTGAGCTACAGCTCACTTCCTGTAGCTCACGAAAGCTTATGCTCAAATAAATTGGTTAGTCTCTAAGGTGCCACAAGTCCTCCTTTTCTTTTTGCAAATACAGACTAACACGGCTGCTACTCTGAAGCCTAATGGTTCCTAACATTCTGTTAGCATTTTTGACTGCTGCTCCACATTGAGCAGGTGTTTTCAGAGAACTACTCAGAGTGACTCCAAGATCTGCTTGAGTGGTAATAGCTAATTTAGACCCCATCATTTTGTATGCATAGTTGGGAGTATGTGCATTACTTTGCATTTATCAACAATATTCTAGAGCTGGTTGAAATTTTCCCAATTTTGAGTATTTTAATGACTTTTTCATCAAATGCTGTCTCTAATTTTTTTTTAAAGAAAACCCTGAAAATGGTAGGATTTTTCTACCTAGTATCAAGCTGGTCAGTTTTTTTTTGACAATTGTATTTTTTCAAAATTTGGAAAAACCCATTAATTTTTTTGAAAAATTCCTGTGAAATGTATTGTTGTTTTTTCAACAGGCTCTAGGTTCTGCAACATATAAAATAATGTCATTATTGCAACATTACAGTCAGGAAGTTCAAAGTTAGTATTCCCCAATGAGTTTAACCATCTCCCCTGCACATTTTGCTTTACGTTAGTGTCTTTCATTACATGCTTATGCAATGTAGATGCAATTATACTATATTATATTTATGTACATCCATGGTCATAGAGAATAGTTAGTTATAATCTATATCAACAGTTCAACAATACAGTAGGTTGAGTCCAAGAATGGTATTTTAAGCAAGGTAGTATATTGAGCACCTATTGTACACTCTGTACTATAATTAGTTCTGATATGTGCTCAGCCTCTCCAACCTAAGAAACATTGGCAAGACTATGCAGATTCACATGGATGAGCCTTTGACTCAAATCATTACATTTCAGACTAATTAGTATTAGGCCTTGTTTACACTATAGGGGAAATTCGATCGAAGCTACACAATTTGAGTTACGTGAATAGTGTAACTCAAAGCAACGTAGCTTAGACCTACTTACCGCAGGGTCCACACTATGTAATGTCGACGGGAGATGCTCTCCCGTTGACTGCCCCTATTCTTCTCGATCTGGAGTACAGGAGTCGACGGGAGAGCAATCTCTGGTTAATTTAGCGGGTCTTCACTAGACCCGCTAAATCGACCGCAATACATCGATCGCCGCTCATCAATCCCCCGTAAGTGTAGACAAGCCCTAAGATTCCCAAATGTACTGAGATGAGTTACTTATATTGCTTATTTGTGTGCATAGCCAGTCAGAGCATTACTTACAGACATATCAGTTAATGGTTTAACAGTTAAATTCACTGTGGCATTTATATTTTGAAAATATGAGAAAGGATTGCCAAGGAGGCCTTTACTATCATGAGGATTTTTATAACTTCTGGCCGTGTCATCAAATAGAAAACACTGATTAGTTACACAAAGTAATGGACATTGAATGGTCTGGACTGAAAAGACTGGATCTGGATTTCAATCAAACTCCTCAACATACAGGGGTGTTCAAATACAGGGGTTTGGTTCAGTCAATGGTAGATGTAGAAGCCTGCTCTAAAATTTGGATCCAGATTCAGATTCTGAAAATTCCTGTCTTCAAAAGCTAGGATTTGTTCAGATTCAGGATTTCAATTTGATCCCATCTCTCCATATAATGTACTTATCCCTGCAAATATTAACAAGACTATTTTGCCTGTCTTGTGTTGAAGTTACACAAATTAAAATTATTAATTTAATTTCTGTCTTGTAGAAATATCAGATACGTTGGGATAATCTTCCATTCACTGAAATAAGTATTGCATTTGAAACTGCTGCTGAGATATGGGGTCCTGCTCTAGCATACGGGTTTATAGAAAAAGCATATGATAGTATTTCTGTTGAATGGGACACATTTTTTTAATTCTTTTAGAGTCATAAAGTAATTAACCATAGGACTTTACAATCCTTAAAATCCATAAAAGAAAAGAAAAAAAATACCTCAACAAAAACTCTGTACAATGAGACTGAAGGCTCCTACACAGGTATTTCCAAATAGGT
This sequence comes from Lepidochelys kempii, assembly GCF_965140285.1. Classification (NCBI taxonomy): domain Eukaryota; kingdom Metazoa; phylum Chordata; order Testudines; family Cheloniidae; genus Lepidochelys; species Lepidochelys kempii. The sequence goes on along the minus strand of NC_136388.1, from coordinate 25,346,963 downwards.
GCCTGTAAACATCTGGTACATTACTAGTATCTGATTATCTTGGAGGTATAGTTGTATTTGGATTGGCATGTAATAGCAAACCCATTTAAATATTATTATGTCCTTTAGGCTGCAGCAATTACAGAGAGGATCGGCTATCCAGATGATATCATAACAGATAATAATAAACTGAATAATGAATACCAAGATGTAAGTATCCATAAAGTCATCATGCAAACAATGGTTAGCAAAGGCTCTTAAGAACTATTCTGTGATTGTACTACACGCCTATGCAGGGATATAAGGCGTAAGATTTCACCTCCACATGGGCTGCCTGGATCTTGAATTCAGGGGAGCAGGAGTCAGGGAGTGGGTGGAGTTTAGGTTCTGCACATCCGCTCTCCTCCCCCCCGATATGCAGTGTGGCACAGATGATTGATCCAGCATGGGTAGTGGTATAATTTGCTGCTGGTATAAGCCAAGAAATGCCATGGGGATGGTGCATAAGTGCAGATTCCAATGGCATTATATCAGCATAAAATTGGAGTAGTGCAATGGAGAATCAGGCCCAGTTTCTACTGACTATGTGTGAATTAAACAGTCCTGCTTTAAGTGACTTCAGTTTCATGGAATTCAAAGAAGTTGTGCCCATATCAGGGTTGAATTTGGCCCTTCATTTGTGACCTTCTGCAAGTCACCTAGTGTAAACTGTATCTCAGTTTGTCCATCTGCAAAGTGTGGCTCATAATTCTCTCCTGCCTTGCAGGGATATCATGAGTTACTTTCATTAAAGTATGTAAAGCATGTTGAGAGCCTCAGATAGAAGGTGGGGTAGGAGTCCAAAGTGCTGTTAATATTTTTAAAGCTAAAAAAGAATGGAGAGTCATAAAAAAAATCAGAATATCTTCTTAAAATAACCTACTGGCCTGATTCTGACATGCATACTCCTGGGAAGCAGCACCATTGATTTGAATTAGGTGATTTCTAGAATAAGGTACTACTCACTCCAAGTAATGATGGCAGAATCCAGCCCTAAATCTACAAATACGAAATAGTGGTGGCAAATAATGATCCTTTGGGGTACACTGCACTGCAACATTACATTAGCGTATGTCCTGGTGCTGATGTAGTTGTGATACCCAGGGAATGATGTTACAGAGCACTGCAAACCAAGATCTGCTTTTGCAGCTTAGAAATTTTCATAGGAAATTCATCACTCTGAGTACCATGCTCGAAATGGACTTTTTAAATCCAGTCCCTCTTCGGTAGCAGTCAAGTAACAAACCTGCAATATCATTTTTCTTTTATTTCTCCTTTTTTAAGCTGAACTACAAAGAGGACGAGTACTTTGAGAACATCATTCAAAGTTTGCTATTTAGCCAAAGGAAGCGTCTGAAGAAGCTCAGAGAAAAGGTGGACAAGGAACAGTATGTATTTTAAATGTCTGTGTATTGTTTATCACATGTGTTTAAAGTAAGACATAACTGGCTTTCAGGTAAGCACCTGGGATTGGCCACACTCCTCCCCAGCACTCCTCTTTTCACCAGGGCTCAGTTCCACATGGCCATAGATGTTTGCTACCATTGCTGAGCAATGTGCACATTTCTCCACACTATGTGAGCAGTGTACTAACATTTCCTGCACACACTGAAAGCAGAGCATTAGCACTTTGACTTGCTTGTTCACCCTAAATCAGCACAGATGTTACCAGGGATCTACGGTCTCTGGATGTTCTCTCATTAATTGGTGTTTGAAGATAGATCTGAATTCAGGAAAGTCCGAGTATTTATCAAAACAAGAAAGGTGATTACATTTATTTAGGTAATATAAAAGAATGCAGCATGTATATTGGTGAGTTTTTTGGGAGCTTGAGCTTGTGAGGTACTGAGTTGAGAATGATACTGGAATAACTGAAACATAATGCAGTTATATTACAAATTTAATCCATCATGTATACATTTATCTTATAAATACGATCCGGCTGTGAAGCACAGTGAAATCAATGGGAAGTTTGTCTACCTAGCTATGCAGGAAATGGCTCTTAATTACTATACACATTTTTTGCAAATCTTATAAGATAAGAAGTCACAAAAACTTAGGCAAACACTTCAGGTCTGGTCTACACCTAAAACTTAGGTTGACCTAGCAACGTTGCTCACGGGGTACGAAAAATTAACACCCCTGAGAGATGTAGTGAAGCTTACCTAAGCCCCAGCGTAGACATCATTAGGTCAAAGAAAGAATTCTTCCAGTGGTGCTTAGCTTAGCTTAGCTACTGCCTCTCAAGGGGCTGGATTTGCTACAGCAATGGAAAACCCACTTCCGTCACTACAGTAAGTGCCTACACTACAGTGTGGTGTAGCTGCCGCGCTGCTGTTGCCCCACTGTCGTGCTTGTACTGTAGACATACCCTTAGAGGTAGAGAAGCTGATATAAAAAAGCTAAACGCCCTAAATGGTCCCGGGGGCCTCCTTCCAACCTGAAATATTACTATGATACTTCACTTAGGTCATTTAATTTAGTGACATAGAATGTAACTACTATAGACTGACAGCAATTGATCTAAGCACTGACATCTGTGCAACTGTATGAGTAAAGCTAACGACTAAATTTGTGCACATCCCTCTCTCCAGCTGGCTCCCTTGCAGTGCTCTATTACCTACTTCTCTTGTTATAGTTTCATTTACACTCTGCTTTTACAATAAACTGTCCTATTACCCAGTTCTCTTGTCCGGGCTCAGCTAAACTCTGCTGTCACTAGCATATCTCAAAGCTACAATTTTATTTTTCAGCTTTTAGCTTTTTAAAAACTTTGTCCATCTTTTGAGAAAATGTTCAGTATTGACCAGTGTCAGAATGGAAAGAACTTACCTGTCGTGGAGGGGTTCAAAGGCTGTGATTCACTAGCTGATGCTGCTTCTTGTTTCAGACCAGAGCACAGTTTCTCATGTTCTTTGTAAATTTTACTCTGTGGTTTCTGATTTAGAGAAACTGCCTTAATGCATCAAAGTCTCTGTTGTCTCATCTGTTGTGAGATAATATACTTTGTGGCTATTTGACCGGATCTGCCCCCTGCTGGCATACAAGGACTGTTCCACCAAAACCCATGGCAAAATGGGGTGAGGATTCATCAGTTGAAGAGGGTGGCTAGCATCCACGGGGGAGGGCAGCTTTACTTTCCACTCAAAGGCTGAAACAAGCATGTGCTGTATCAGCCCAGTCCCTGGTTGACCAGAACTCTACAGAACTGGGTTCTAGACCTGTGTGGGCCTCACATCCCTGCATAATGACCACAGGCTCAAGTCTGCTATCTAGATTTCTGGACTTATAGCTGATGATGGATCCTGAAAACATTGACATATAAGACTATAAACACAATTTTAATTAATCATAAATACTTTGAAATCACAATAATCTATGCTGGTGTGTCTCACTACTTGAAGATAGGCAATCTGGATTAATTATGTTTTTTTGTGTTTGAAATTTTGCCAGCGAAATCTTCTAGTGCCAGTAAAAGGAAATCTAAATATTTTCAGTAACAGGTGAAGGAGAGGGTCACTTTCCTGGTCTGTTCCCATGCCCCATTGAGCTTGCTGTTAAGAATTGCATTTCTAACTAGACTTCTTATGTGTTTTCTGTAGGTGGATAAGTGGGGCCGCTGTCGTCAATGCCTTTTATTCTGCAACCAGGAATCAGATAGGTAAGGTTTACTAGCATACTGAAGGTAGAGTTCTTTAATGGCCTGGTTATTTGTTTTTAAGCCCTGAAAGTGATATGCATCCAATAGCATATGGACTGCAGAAGGCCCTCAGTGTAGCAGAATGACAGAGGTTTCATTACTTGGGGATTAGGTGATTGTGGGGCTCTCACTCACGGATGGGGACTCCACATCTTCTGTACATGGAAGAACTGGGTAGTGGACCATTTCTGCATAAGCCAGTAGGGAAGGGAGCTTGGAGTTCAGCTGTGGAAGCGAAAGAGGTGTGGCCAGTGGGTCAAAGATTACAGTGACCACAAACCTTGCCTAGGGGATGCCCAGGAGTTGCAGTAACTGTACTGGCCTGAGAGAGGAAGCAGTGGCCTGAGCTGCCCAGGGTTCTGTCTGTAGATTAGAGATTGATTCTGTTCCCTACACCTTCTCCATAGCTCCTTCACACAAAGCCTATTTACTCTAGCTTTAGTCGGGACAGTGAATTTCATCCAGGTGAATAATGGAAGCATGAACTTACCGAATGTATTCCTTACAATCCCTTAACATCCCTTTTCATGTCCTCTTTATGGGCCATAAATCTCCTGCCCTTACGTTCATGGAGGTTCCTTCCCCTGGGAGTATTCTCATCTAAATCAACGGGGCTACTCTCAGAGAAATGTCCTTTTGGCAAGGTAACAGAAGATGGCCCCATGTTAAATCATCTTGAAATACGAGTGTAACTAACTTTAGCCTGTAAGGAAATCTGTTTCCACTGCAATAGGCTCAGCTGGCATTTGTCATTTTTTTATCTTAAACCTACAACACGGCACATTCTATAAAGTACTGCTCTGTAAAATTTTGTGAAGTCTAGGGGCTCCTTGGTTCCTATTTCTGTTAAGCACATGTCATCCATTAGATGACCTGAAACTCCTGGTCTGTCACATGCTTCATCTCTCTTTAATTCTGGTTTCCTTTGTACTGGAAAAAACGAAAATGTCAACCTGGCAGATTAAACTCAGCACAAAAACAGCTTAAAGAAGAGAAGAAGACACAATAATCATCAAATATCTTTAGCAATGCTTTTGGGTATAGCTAGAAACCTTGTAGTATCAGCGTATCAGGCCCGCCTTTGGTTATATATAATTTGGAAATAGAAGAGAAACAATAAAAAGATGATAAATTATTTTTATGAATATGGAAAAATAGGCTTTGTCTGAAGAAAAGAATATAGTAATAATGAGAGAAACCTCTGAGGTTCCCCCTTCTATATAACAATAACATACTTTGCATCAAAGCAGACACTTTCATCCAAAGATCTCAAATGTGCATATACCATAGATGCAGTAAGTATTATCCTCATTTTATAGAAATTTAGAGAAATTTGAAGTTCAGGCAGTTGAAGGGGCTTTCCCTCAGTCAACCAGAGATCAGTGCCGAAGCCAGAACTCCTAATTTCCCAACCCTGCTGGGTGCTTCCTTACTATTATGTATTTGTTCAATTCTCAAATGGAAGATCTTCTCCTTTTACACTATTCAAGAAACTGCTCACAGGGCCCCTGCTGGAGATTGCCCCTGGCAAGGAAGAAGCCGAAGTGGGTGCAGAGCAGGTATAGTCAGCATTTCTGCTTTCCTTCCATGACTCCTGGTGCAAGAGGGCTAAGGCATGTCAGGAGCAGAAAGGACTAGGAAGAAGACAGGGAAGGGGATGGGTGGGGCACCCTGGGGGCCATAGGCAACTAGGGCAAGTTAGAGCAGCCCCAGCCTGCTCTAACCTGTGTTGGGACTGGGGCACATATAACTATCCCCCTAATAGTCCCTTCAGTCTGCTGTGCTAGGTGGATGCAGCAGAGGACCTGGCCCCTTGTGTCTATTTCAATTCAAGTATCTGTTATTTCTGCTTTTTTCATCTTGGTGCCCCTGTGTAGTATTTTGCTTCATATGCGACACCAAGACAGAAGGGACACTCACAGGTACAGCCTCTGGCCTTTATAACCCCTTATGGAGACACCATAAACCATATATAATTCTTATTACTGCATGAAAACAAAGCTGTACCATGTTTAGAAACTATAGGACCTGATCTTGCATTGCTTGCACAAGAAGAAATAACGTGTTACTGGTTTACATATGGAAAGCCTTTGAAGAAAATATTTGACACTCTTGGTTTCATTGCAGTTAAACCAGGGCTGTTTAATATTTAAAAAATTGTTTCTATTACAATCTTACTTCTATTTTCAAACGAAGTATTAAATCAACGTGCAGACTGGTGTGCAGTTTCTTCCACTGGGTTCTCAGGTTGCTAGTGTTAAAAATTATGTCACTTTTCTGCAACATAGTCACTTCCAGCAGGAGGTTCAACTGCAATTTGAAACTTTATTCTAGGAATATATATCAATTTATTGCATGGCAAAAAGTGATTCCCATTGCACACTCTGTAAGCACAGCTGCACTGAGCTGAATGGATGCGGTTTTCCTTTCATATTTCTGGGGCATATTTACATTGCTAACATTTTGAGAGTATGTATTTTCTACCCAGAAGAAAACAAAAGTTAATGTTGCATCTTGGATCATATAAACCCTGCTCCTGCTCCCACTGATTTTGAAGGTCTAGGATCAGACCCAGAATGAAAGAGAATTGGAATTCTAAGGTCAATACTTCCAAGAAGGTTACTAGTTTGATTGGAATATTTCTTTTTTTTTTTTAAATTAGACAATTTCAAAATGGTCCTGAAGTCCTAGGTCCATAGTTTTTATTGAGCCTGTTTATATCTTGTTCACAGCTCCGCAAATGTGGCCCCACCTTTTCCCAAAACTCCCCATCGCCTTTGGGCTTGCACTCAGAGAGGCACTAGAAGTTTGTAGTCTCTAGTGCACAGGGACTACAATAATGTTGGCCCTGGCACAGGGAAGGCAAGATTGACGGGAGTAGGAGGAAGCCTCCAGGCACCCTACACCTGGTGCACCTAAATAAGAGCCAGGGACAATGTAGCAGCCCACGGCAATTTGATTAGATGGGTTGTGTGAAATATTTGCATGAACATGTGAAACCATGCCAAACGCGCCAGTTTTCAGGTTTCATCACCCACTTGAAACTCAGATAATGTTTGCTCACAAATTTTTCCAGTTAACCTCAGCCAATTTCTGTCTTTAAATCAAAATCATGTGAAATTTGCAGTTTTGCACTGCACCAAGTGAGCACCCCTTTGACACGGTAGGGGTTTTTGAACATGAAACATGTAGGGATGGAGTTCCAACCACACAGATTGAAACCAGCAGTACATGATCACCCAAATGCCAGCAAAGCAAAACTGCCACACAATTATCTTTAGCTACAAGAGCTCCCACAAACAGACTACAGTAAGAGCTTAACACAGACAATACTCCATTGACTTCACTGACTAGTTGCACTTGGGTAAGGACTGCAGAATGAGGCCAAGGGTGTTGAAGTCAAATAAACATTCTGAAAGTACCTTTCAACAGGCAGCCTAAAAATCTGCTCACAGAGCTTTGTTTAAAATAGCTTTTGCTTAGTAATCAGTGGAACAGGAGTCATAATTTGGAAGCTTGAAGCTAATGACTGATAAGAATTTATGGCTCATATTTACTATCTCATCCTTGAGCTATGGCGTGTCACTTTATAATTAAAGCAGCATGATCTTTAAAGTTGATGCTTGAATAGCTTAGTAACACACTTAAGAAGATTTCTTCTAAAGCAGAGCTTTCAGCACAGTGCTTAGGGAATTTAGGGATCTGTTCTGGGGCTTCAGTACAGCCAAGGGCTGGGGTGATATGGATCCACATTTCCTCAGCAGGACCTCTGGGAGGCACTCTGCCTCAAAGAGAATTCTCCCTAAGCTGTTGGGCGTGCAGGGGGAATGCTGGGAATAACCCACTGCTTGAGACCTTCAGAAGGTGCACCATAGATCCCCCCCATGCAGCCAGTTGTCTTTGTTGGCAAATATATGGGAAGAAGGCAGTGGACCCATGTCCATCCCTGTCGTCTTTGGAGTATCTTGCATCCTAGGAGTGCCTCGAGGAAGCAGGCTTTGTGCTTCAGGGACTAGAGCTGTGTTGTGCAGGTGTGCACAGGGCTGGTGTAGTGAGGTGCCTAAGAGCCCGCAGAGTAGCAGGGCACAGACAGGCTCTCAATGCTCAGCAGGAGTTGCACATAGTCTTAAAATCTCCACTCTGAATGTACCCCATAACTTTAATAGTGCCTCAGGTAACTCTAGTTAAGTCTGGATTTTGTTATGTAACAGGAGTCATGGAATCAATGCTCTTATAGGAGGGTGGGTAAAAACCCATGAGTCCTGACAGTATGTTTTGTACTGTCCAGCCCTCGCCTGGACAGTCCAAATATGTGTGTGTGTAGAGTCCATCAGTTCGACAATGACATTTTCATGCTCTTTCTTTTTATGGATTCTGGAGTGACTGTGAAGTCCAAAGCATGACGCGCATGCTTGTGAGCAGATCGAGCAGACAAAGTAATTGGTGAGCGTCTTGGTAGCTTCAGCAGTAGTATGATGCTTTTCCCTTGCAGCTAACAGTCGATTATTTCTGTCCTATTCAAAGGCTTGGAAAGCTCTGAGTGCTGTGTCTTGCCATGCTGCTCTATTTAACACAGCCTTCTCAACATCATCCAGTTTTATTGCACCAAAAAGTGTGTGCTGTTCTTGATGCTGTCCTTGCAGCACTTTCTGGAGTGGCCTTTATTCCCGTGTCCTTGTGCCAATTATCCATAGAAAATTTTTCTGGGGAGTTGATATTCACACATCCTAATGATGTGTCCAACCCAATGTAGTTGGGCTTTTATCAGCATGGCCTTGATATTTGTGGTCTTTGACTTTTGGAGAACCTCCAAGTTGGTAATCTTGTCCCGCCAGCCGATCCCATAATGAGTTGCAGAGACTGCAGATGGAAGGCCTCTAGCTGTTTGAGATGCCATTTGTACAGTGTCCAGGTTGCACAGCCATAGAGGAGAGATGTGAGCACAGAAGCATTGTAAAGTTTTATTTTTGTTGAGAGGGTTATGTTGTGGGATTTCAGGACTTTGCTACATAGCTTTCCTAATGACTGAGAAGCTTTCTCTATCCTGTTTGTGATCCCTTTGTCAAGAGATCCATCATGGGAGATGTTGCTGCCGAGATGGGAAATCCTTGCTTTAGTTGGATTCCACTGATGGACATGCTAGGGGATATGGCATGGAGCCGTGAAGATGATTGGTGCAACATCACAGTTTTCTCCAGGCTGCTTGTGAGGCCAAACAATTTTGATGCTTCAGCGAAGCAATCTGCGATGCAGATCTCCCTCTGTGTGTGCTAGGAGGGCACAATCATCCACAAAGAGTGCTTCTCTTGTTAGTCAGTCTGTTACTTTTGTTTTTGCTTTAAGCCTTGTAAGATTGAAGACTGAGCCGTCGTGTCTGTATCTGATGTATATGCCACTGTTGAGCCCATCTGTAGCATGGTTGAGAACTTGGGTGAAGAAGAGGTTGAACAGCACAGGGGCAAGGACACAGCCTTGTTTGACTTCATTTGAAATGGGAAAGGAGTCAGTGAGAAAAAGTACCTGACCTTGCATCCCCTCATGAAATAAACGAATGATCTTTACCAGTTTTGGTGGGCAACCAAGTTTTCTGAGGATCATTCATAATCTTTCCCTACTGACTGTATCAGATGCTTTTGTGAGATCAGTGAAAACACTGAACAGATTCATGTTTGTTCGATACATTTTTCTTGTATTTAGAGTCCCTTATTCCTTTAAGGGAATAATATACAACAACTTGCCACCTTAAATGGAATTAGCCAGACACTTCAATGTAACACACTGGATAAGATAAAACAATAAAACAAGCTTATTAATTCAAAGAGATGGATTTTAAATGAGTACAAGTGAGGAGGTATAAGGATTAGAAATGGTTACAAGAAAAATAAAGATAAAACACTGTCTAGTGCCTAACTTAACAATCTATATTAGATCCAAGCAAAGTTTCTCACCACATGCTTCCAGCAGTATTGTCAGGACTCCTCCCCAGAGTCCAACAGCTGCTTCTTTTATCTTCTCAGGTGCAAAGAGTGAGATGGACAGGGAGAGAAAAGAGAGGTGCCTTTGGGTTATTTGCCCTTCCTTTTTAGAGTTTCAGTCCCCCTCTTGAAAAGCATTTCCAGCTGAGAACCAGGAACCAAAGAGTCTGTGTAGAAAAATGTTCCCTGCTGGGTTTTTTTCACCTGTGTTTGCTCACATACAGGTTTTCTTTTGTTTCCTCCCTTCCCCCTTTCTGCTTGATTACTCTGTTTACAGCTTAAATGCAAATTAAGGCAAACACATACTCCTTTGTTCAAGACAGGTCTGTTTGACCAGTTTGATGCCATGTGAGTCTGAACATGTATTTTTAATATCATAAAGGGGGAAATTTATAACTTTACACATAATGCTGCTGCACACATTTTACCATATTACTGATCAGCAAGTTATACGTTTTCAGATGATACCTCGGAAGGCGTACCTTGTACAAATATTATTACAATAGTGTATAGGGCAGTGGTGGGCAACCTGTGGCCTGTGGGCCACATGTGGCCCATCAGGGTAATCCACTGGCAGGCCTCCATAAAGTTTGTTTACATTTGCACAGCCTCCCGCAGCTCCCGGTGGCCACAGTTCGCCGTTCCCGGCCAATGGGAGCTGCAGGAAGCGACGGCCAGCACACCAGCTTCCCGCAGCTCCCATTGGCCGGGAACGGTGAACTGCAGCCACTGGGAGCTGTGGATGGCCGTGCAACTGTAAACAAACTGTCTTGTGGCCTGCCAGCAGATTACCCTGACAGGCCACAGGTTGCCCACCACTGGTATAGGGTGCGAATATAGGGGTGCATTCTGCCACACCTCTACATAGGAATATAATCAGCTGATGCTTTGTTTCATATTGCCCGGTTTTGCCAATAGTTAAGTTGTCACAAAGTACCTGCAATATCATTAATTTCTTGTCATTTCTACTGCATTTCCTGAAAATATTTAACATCAAAGCATTTGGACATTACTTCTACAGTACAAATGGTGTTGATTAATCAATTTGCTGATTATTCTCAGTAGGCAGCGTTCATGGACAATTACTGTGGCTTTTTATTTTGTCTTTTAATATTTTCTTATTCCCCCTCCCTCAATATTTGAGGAAGAACTTGAGCCAAACTAGGCTTTATAGCAAAATACTGAATGTATCTATTCTCCCTATGGGAAAATTGTCCATTAATTCCTCACCCTTGTTATATTGTAGTTCCACAACCATACCATTCACAATGGGAATTAATCCCTCGTATTCGGGGAACCCCAGTGATGAGTGTAGAAAAGAAGAACCTGCATAGAATACAAAATAGAACAGAATTCTCTAATTCATATTTGAAGATTTTTTTAATTCTTCATCTTTACAGAAACACGTCACAATTGAAACATGCATTTAATTTAATTGATTTATGTATTTGTGACATTGCTTCTTCTGTTAATGGCCTAAAGAAATGAACACAGAACTGAGTGAAAGGCACCCCTGTGGCCCAAATCTTCCCCTACTGCATACAACTTACTTATATTGGTTCTCATGGAATCATTTCATATCCTTTGCTGGGAGAATAAGGTCTTATCTCTGACAATGACTCCTTGTGGGGCCTTGGTCAAACAATTTATTCGCTCTCCTGGTATGGTCTCTGACCTCACTGGGTGTTGTGAGGATTAATTAACATTGCTAGATCGGTCTGGGGGTGCCAAATGCTGTATAATAGCTAAGTACCATTACTTCTTTTTGCTGCACATAACAGCGAAGATCCAATGTAAAACAGCGAAGATCCAGTTGTGAGTTGCCAAGCAAATGTTTGAAGGGATGTTTCCCTTTCCCCCATGTTTGATTTTTTTTTTTCATTTATCTTCACTTCTCACAGAGCTTCCACATGTAAATATATTTACCCTTTTTGCTGTATTTGAGGGCAAACAGCTTGACTTCCTCACGGAAGTTCATGTAGATGATTCTGTAATAAAGTACATTTCTTGTAAGTGATCCCATATGAACGAATTACTTTATTAAAGTTGAATGCATGAAATAATGAATCAGCATCTTACTGTGTTTTCTTACTTTGCAGTCTTCCCCGCAGGCATTTTGCAACCACCTTTCTTCAGTGCCTCTCAATCCAAATCGCTGAATTATGGTGGCATTGGTATGGTCATTGGCCATGAAATCACTCATGGATTTGACGACAATGGTAAGGTTCAGGGTTTTTATTGGATAATCCTTTTGGTAGATATTACATTATTGACTGCATACTTTGCAGTCTAGTCATTCAAGGTAGCAGATAAAAAGATGGTGCTTCTAGGACCCAATCCCTATTTCCGTGTGATTTGCACTGGTGTTCTCTGGAGAGCAACAGCCAAAGCACTACAGAGGCACGAGGGTAGCCTCAAGGCTGCAGCAGGAGCAGAGGCACCAGAACAGGCAGGTCCGGGGGCGATGGCCCCACCACTTTTAAAAGTGAGGAGAAAGCAGGAGGCGGGGTCTTGGGGACAAGAGGCAGGATGAAGGCAGGGCCTTGGGGGGAAAGGGCGCCACAGGGGGCGGAACCCTGGTTCTGGCACTGATGCCCCCACGCCACCTTTAAGAAGCTTCTGTCACTCCTGAGCAGTAGCACAGCACATGCTCTCCCTCCATCATGGTTTTTTGACCAGTGGCTCTCCTGCTTTTTCCCCGGGCTATTCCCAAAGCCCTTTGTATGCTGTTGTGGAGAGAGCCTTATGTTCTAGGCAACCGTACCTTTCCTTCCTGGCTAGAACACAGGCTTGTTTGGAAAGAAGAAAAAAGGCATCATTTCTGTGATTGCTTCATTACAGAAACACCTATTTGCATGGATAATTACACTGTAATATATTTTCTTCTAACTGAGAAAGTAACTTTTATTACCCTTCATCATTGCATCATCAGCTTGTTTCTTACATACATCATTCTGTGTACATGTCCTTACAGGTAGAAATTTTAATGAGAATGGGGACCTCATAGACTGGTGGACTCCAGAATCAGCAAAACATTTTAAGGATCAGTCGCAGTGTATGGTATACCAGTATGGAAACTTTTCGTGGGACCTAGCAGGTGGACAACATGTAGGTCATTCATAATTTGTCTATACAATGTCATTTTAAATGAAATTAGATGGACATTTAAGGCCCAGTCCCACAAACTCTTATATATGAGAGTAGTGCCATGGTGGTGTATGGCCCAGATTAGCCTCCCTCAGAAAAACCTGTGGAAGGAGACTTTGGTGGATGACATCTCCAAGAAGATCACATACATACGGTCTGATCCAGCAGGGGTCAGTATTTACCCCCCCCCCCCATTTGTAAGACCATGGTTTGTGACTGCAAATCTGCACCGGCATTGAGCCCTGAAAGCCATAGATTCATAGATATTTAGGTCAGAAGGGACCATTATGATCATCTAGTCTGACCTCCTGCACAACGCAGGCCACAGAATTTCACCCACCACTCCTGCAAAAAACCTCTCACCTATGTCTGTGCTATTGAAGTCCTCAAATCATGGTTTAAAGACTTCAAGGAGCAGAGAATCCTCCAGCAAGTGACCCGGGCCCCATGCTACAGAGGAAGGCGAAAAACCTCCAGGGCCTCTTCCAATCTGCCCTAGAGGAAAATTCCTTCCCGACCCCAAATATGGCAATCAGCTAAACCCTGAGCATATGGGCAAGATTCATCAGCCAGATACTACAGAAAATTCTTTCCTGGGTAACTCAGATCTCACCCCATCTAATATCCCATCACAGGCCATTGGGCCTATTTACCATGAATATTTAATTACCAAAACCATGTTATCCCATCATACCATCTCCTCCATAAACTTATCGAGTTTAATCTTAAAGCCAGATAGATCTTTTGCCCCCACTGCTTGGAAGCTGCTCCAAAACTTCACTCCTCTGATGGTTAGAAACCTTCGTCTAATTTCTAGTCTAAATTTCCTGGTGGCCAGTTTATATCCATTTGTTCTTGTGTTCACACTGGTACTGAGCTTAAATAATTCCTCTCCCTCTCCGATACTTATCCCTCTGATATATTTATAGAGAGCAATCATATCTCCCCTCAACCTTCTTTTAGTTAGGCTAAACAAGCCAAGCTCCTTGAGTCTCCTTTCATAAGACAAGTTTTCCATTCCTCGGATCATCCTAGTAGCCCTTCTCTGTACCTGTTCCAGTTTGAATTCATCCTTCTTAAACATGGGAGACCAGAACTGCACACAATATTCCAGGTGAGGTCTCACCAGTGCCTTGTATAACGGTACTAAAACCTCCTTATCCCTACTGGAAATACCTCTCCTGATGCAGGTGAGTCATTGAATTGTAACTCCCTTGCTGGACAATGATTGTTGATGCATTAATATGCATTAATGATATACATATATGGATAGAAAAATGACTTTCAGCAGATCATAACATTTCCCCTTACAAGGCACGCTTTATATGTAAGATCACTATTATATAAAAATGAGGAATATGAGGGTTACAGAGTGCTCCCCCAAGGTACAGAATGTCACAGAGGGACCACCTCTACATAATTAAAGGTAGTTCAGTTTCTCACAGGAACACAGAACCCTGCAGTAGGAACCCATCAGATAATCTGTCCCCACATTAGGTTTCTTCCTAATCTCTAATATTTAGAGATTGTTTTAAACCCTTAAGCATGAGGTTTAATATCCCTTCCTAAATTTGTGAGAATTAACTATTATAACTCTGAATGGCCTTGTTTTCCATATAAAGTGTCTAACTTGTTTTTCATTCATGCTAAATTCTTGGCCTCAATGGCTTTCTGTTGCTGTGAAGTTCCACACTGTAACTTTGCATTGTGTGAAAAAGTAATTCCTTTTATTAATTTGGAATTTGCCACCTTTTTGTTTAAATGAATGTGCCCTTGTTCTTGTGTTATTAGACAGGGAGCCCCCAATCTACCTTCTCTATTCCCTTTATTATTTTACGAACAGTCCCCTCTCTTACTCATCAGCTATCTGAGATAAACAATTCAATCTTTTTTCAATCTCTCTTCATGAGATGGTTTCTGATTGCCCTTTTCTGAACCCCCTCTAGTTTTTCAATACACTTTTTTTAGATAGGTTGACCAGTACTTTACACAATATTCTAGATGAGGACTCACCACTGATTTAGGTAAGGGCATTATGATATTTTCTGTATTCCCCATCTTATGTCTTCCACCTCCTACCATCTTATTTACTTCCTTGAAGTAGCACACTGGGCAAAGGTTTTCATTGAGCTGTGTACATGTATGCCATATCCTTTCCTGAGTTGATACAGTTAATTTAGAACTTTGTAAAGTGTTTATATTTTTCCCTTCAGGGTGCACTATTTTATATTTTTCAACATTGAATTTCATTTGCCATTGTATTGCCCATTTGCCTAGATTTATTAGGTATCTCAGATTCCTCACAGTCTTTTCTGGGCTTGGCTAACCTAAATATGTGTGAGTCATCTGCAGATTTTGCCATCTGTTCCCACTTAAACTTCCTGGTAGAACAGGGAAGATAATTTATTTTTGGCTTCATTTCCTTGGAGCTGGAGGTGGGGAAAATGTACCTCCCAGTCTAAACTCGTCGTACTTGCTACTTTCCCTGGCCCACTCAGTCTCTCCCCCTGCATTGTCAGCAGCACAGATCCCAAACCAGGTAGAGACAGGCCTCCAATGAGTCTGGAGAGAGCTATGGTATTCATCACTATAGTTCTTGAGTCCTGAATAAGTAGAGGCTTGCAGATTCAGGCCCTCAGTCTGTTTGTGTATGTTTAACGTTCCATTAACTCATAAAAGCAGGTGACGATAACATCTGTCTTCTTTTTTTTAACTGAATATGAGTCCAGCCTATTTAACTCAAATGGCAAAATTTCCAGTTGAAAAAGTATTGAAGGATACTCAGTCATATCAGTGTATTTCTATTTCTCTTATAAACAGAGACCTGTATTAGCACATTTTCCTTCCATTGCTGCAGTCTCCTCTACTCCTTTGGTCTGGAATTTGCTTAGAGTCTAAGCAGAGCTGTGAACCCTTCAAAGTTCAATTTGAACAGCTTCATGAATTTGTCAGAACCATTTTGCATATATTCACAGGCCGTGAAGTTAAGCAAAGTTGGCATTCAAACAATTGGGGCTCTCTCATAGAGGAAGGGACAGTTAAAGACCTGGATTAGGATTTAGGGTTAGGTGGGTTCTAATCTTGAATTTGCTGATTTCCTTGTGTGATCTTGGGCAAATCATATAAGCTCTCTTTGTCCCCAGTCCGCATCTGTAACACCGAGATAACATCACTTCCCTACTTCATCAGGATGTTGTAAGAATGAATTCATTAACGTATGTGAGGCACTCAGATATCACCACAGAAAAGCCGATGAATAAGTGTTAAATCTCATGTATCTACAATCCACGGTTTGGAATGCGTACATGTTCATGGGGTTGTACCAGGTTTGGTGGTTCACTAGAATAGCAGTATGTGACTTGTCCCAAGGAACTTCTCCCAGTGAACCTCCTTCAAACTGAAAATGCACTGAGAAAAAAACATCCTCCTAACCAAACAGCGCAAAGACATGTTGACACAGAAAGAGCCCTAAGAATCTCGACTAGCTGAGAAAGGCTGATAGAACTAGACAGAGGTAAAACAGACTGAGTGCCTTTGGAGTTCCAAACTTGCATTTCACACGTTTAAAAGACTGAGTTTCAATTCTCTTTCACCTGAAGTTTCTGCTGAGCTGCCTGCATTCTCTGTGGACAGCTTGTAAGGGCTTGTGCTTTGCAGTTTGTGTTGTTGTTTCTTTCACAGAGAAGGCCACACAGCAAATGAGGATGAGCCCCTGAAACACTGTTGGACAGTAAATGGGTGGAAGGTGTTTACAATAGCACCTGATTCCACTGTGAAAGGCCAGTTACTTACAACATCTGTCTTGTTTATTTGGGACTTCTCCAGATAACCACACGCAGTGTTCAGCAGTGCTGAAAGCTGTTTGTCTAAAGAGCAGAGTTTCAATGGGATGGAACCTCCTGCTGCAAGTGATGAATGAGGGGTTGCTCCCAGCTGTACCTTTGACTCTTATTGTCTCTTTGTTGACAGCTGACAAGTCTGTTCATTGCCATACAGAACGTGCAAAAGACAAACTCCCATCCAGAGGAGTTTTCAATCTATCAGCTATACCAATAAGATCACCAGAATCCTTTTAAAATCATTTGGGGAAATGACAGCGCAGGTTTTTGTCCTGATACTTATCCACCCTCAGAATTGAATCTAATGATGAGTTGCAGTTTTATGACTTCAGATGACATGCAGTTTTGGATTAAGGACTGGCAAAGTTGTTCAATAAAAATAAAGAGCCAGGTTCTCCACTAGCATAGCTCCATTATCTTTAGTGTTACTACATTGATTTACACCCACTGAGGATCTGCCCCAGCATGTTGATTAGAACATGAAGCTAAGGGGCCACCCACCTTGCCTGATATCCAGCAAAATTCCTAGTAAGGTTCCAGCAGATTTGCCAGTCTTGGTTCTGTTAACTCATGTCTTCCAACATCATGAAGTCTGGGTCTTCCCTGCTTCATGGGTTTCCAGTGTATTCTGGCCACCACTGGCCTGGAGACCTTGAGCAGTGATGACAAAAGCCACACTGAGCCCAACAGAATCAGCCAGACCCACCGTTTAGATTATAGCAGAAGTAAGGGGGATGGGTTTGAGAAAGATAAGAAGCTAGATTTTAAGGACACAAAGAACAAGAAAGAGTGAATTAATCAGCAGACATCAGAGAGTCTGGGCAAGAAAGATATGACAGCCATAAAATGCTCATTGTATCGAGAGGGAGTTTGGAGTTAGGGTTTGGAGACAAGGGAGGCAGAGAATGTTCAGATGCATTAACATAAATCTTCTGTTAAACATTGAAATTTGGGAGGGCTTGCTTGAAACTTTTGCCATTCACTCATCTCTGCTTTGGAACCTGAGGCTGCTAGTCAAGGCCAAAGTGGGTAAATAAACAGGAGATATTCAGAAGTTTAGCACTGTAATTCCCAGGATAGAGAAGCTTTTCCTGCAAGAAAACCTGCAACTTTTTCATTTCTCTCTTTGCAGCTGAGTGGAATCAATACTCTGGGAGAAAACATTGCTGATAACGGGGGTGTTAGACAAGCGTATAAGGTGAGAAAGATCCATTTTCTCTTTGTCTTCACAGTTGAGATTATTACTGTTGAAACACATTTATTAAAGTTCCTGGGGGGGGAGCAGTTTTTATGTGTGGCAAAGACAGAAGGACACTTTACTGTAATTCTCTGTCACCAAGTCAGCTTCTAAAACAACTGAAACTTTGTTACCTTTTGTTCAGTATATTACTCACTTTAGGGAAGGGATTTTCTATTCCTAGTGCTCTTTTGTTTATTATTGCCCATTACAGCTCTCTCTAGCTCTCTCTCACTATTACTGATTGGGCATAAAGAATTTGTAGAATGAAAACACTTAGTGAATCAATCCCACACAAACTTTAACCTGACTGAAATGATCATATTGACCTGTTGTCTATGTCTGTTCACCAGCATTCTTGTTTATGAATGGCAGCGAACGGTAATGGTAGTCTTCCAAGTTCCTCCCACAAAACAGTCTCTGCCCACATGGAACGCCATTCACAGTAGATTGCTCAGATGTTCAAAATATGATCCTGCTTGCTTTCAGGGCTTGGTTTCCCCTTACTGAGGTCCATATACACCCATCAGCTCTGTGTGCCAGGCTACCCCTGGGTGCGGGCCCAGATAGGGTTGCAAACTCTGACTGAAGCTATTCCGGAGATTTTTTTTTCCAATATTACATAATGTCATTTTCTTAAAATACCCTATTAAAATCTCCTGGATTGCTTTCAGTAGTCACCGGGAAATTGATGCCAATTCAGACCAATCCTGGACCAATCCAGACCAATCCTGGAGGGTTGGCAACCCTAGGCCCAGATGCCCTGCTAGGCTCTTCTAGGCTTCTTGGGTTTGGAATGGTAAAATGGCAGTACTTTCCCAGTTCCACTCTTGTGGCACCACAGTGAGGTCTCCATCACAGCAGATGATGTAGATCCTCATAATATGACCCACCCTCTCCTTTTCCACTTTAATCAGAGTGAAATATTTCACAATGTTGACACTTTATGTAATATCACTCCATACCAGAGCACCCCTGGAACAAATGGGGCAGCTCAGACCTCTCAGAGCTATTGTTACAAGTTCTGCAAACACAGGAATCACTGCATCAGTTATACTCAGTTCACTAGGGAGTTCCTGGAAAGCTTAGATTCTGGACAAGACGGCAGCAGCCAGAAAGAGGAGCTGGTATGTCATACTGCTACGTACAAGCTAAATCCAAGACCTGGTTTATGTAGCATTTAAACAGGAAAGCACAAATACACAGGATATTATCCTGTCTCAAGTCAATGGGAGCCCAGAGCAAACCTAGCACAGGGAATAATAGCAAGTCAGCAGTACTACCAAGAAGGAACTGGGTCTTCAGAGTTACTGTGATATCACAGATATGGTCTGTATTATGAACATGTGAAAGGAGCAAGTTTCACTGGATGACAACAGATTTTTTACAAGAATTTAGTTCAGGGAAAAGTTTCACCATTTCTGCCAATGAACACTTTTTTTTCTTTTCAAAATAAAAAGAATCCACAAACTAGCAAATCAACTTAATTACAGCCTGAAAAATGGCCTGCATTTTCATAAAAGTAGCCCTAGGGAAAATTTCCTTTTTCATAAGGAAATGTTGCATTTGTCACCACAAAATCAGTTTTACACCAGACATAGGTATGAATGAGATTCTGATCGCCTACGGTGTAAATATGGAGCAAGAGCAGTGGAGTTACTCCACATTTACACCATGTAAGTCAGACCAGATTCTGATCAAAGAGGTCTTATAAGTCAGACCAGATTCTGATCAAAGAGGTCTTATAACTGAAGCATTGTCATAATTCCTGTGGTAACAGCCTATGGATTTAATTAAATAACTTGAAATTACTTACATTCATGGAGAAAACAAAGAATTTGGGAACAGAATGACACATTTGTGTATTGTCTGAAATCAGAGAAGATGGTGATTTTTCCTGCAACTGAAACTTGTTACCCCACAGCTCTAACTGTAGTATCATGGAAAGGATCAGGTTAGAAATGTTAGCTGATTAAACAGCAGAATAAAGCCTCTGTTTACACATTAATCATCTTGGAGACAGACTGTGCCCCCTGGAGCCCAGGCACAGAGGGGTCCTTCATGCGCAGAAGGAGCTCAGTACACTCCATGCTGCAGTCCATGCACCTAGCCAGCAGAGCACTCTGCATAGTCCAGGTGGTCTGAGAGGAAGAGTGGGTGGGTGAGATGAACATAGTCTCCTTATTCTGGGCTCATGCACTGTACTTTAGGAAGACAGCACAATATCAGGCTGCATTAACTTTTCTACATAGCCCCTCTGGGGGCTGTGGTGGGGTAGTCTCTGTTAGAGTGGCTCCGAAGGAACATGCACAAGCCCAAGGTGCTGAGGGTCAGAGCTTCCATGGGGCCTGCCAGATTTGGAAGTTGGCCCCTCTCTCTTTTCTGTGGAAGTTCAATCCCCCTGTCCACAAGGAGATATGAGCCGGGCTAAAATTCACCTGGTACTGTCCGGGGCAGAGCTCTGGTAAACATTTTCAAACCCGCTGGAGTTTTTATAGGATTTTGGGAGAGGGATGTGGGGGGAGGACTCCAGAAAATACTCAATAAGAATGTAAACCCTGGATATAACCATGGCAGGGGACAATCGAGCCATAGGTAATTAGTAATGCTGGGAAATGCAGCATGAGTACATGACAGTTAAATGGGATCTGATAAAATATTAACTAATGTAAAGCTTGCTGAAGTGGGGAGGTTATACGCGGCAGGTAAACAAATCGGCCCGGCCCGCCAGGGGCTTTCCCTGCACAAGCGGCAGAAGAAGTTTGGGAACCACTGGTCTAGAGTTTGTGTCTCTACAGTTATTGTCATACAAACACAATTCGCCTATACATTATCTTTCCTATAAAAAGGTGCATGACGTCTGGATGCCGACGGCATGATATATTGTCAGCTATCACACCTGTCCTACTGAGACAATGATATTGCTGTGTTTACTTTTCTACCAGTAAATTGCATTCCTTGGACCTAATCCTCCCCTCACTTACCCCAGTATAAATCAGGAGTAACTACCTGAACTCAGTGGAGCTACACCACTGTAAAACTGATCTGAGAGGAGAATCAGGCCCTGTGTCAATCAGATCATTGCATTTCTTTCCTGTGCTGGCCACTCTTTTTCTGCACATGGGTGGCATTCAGCCAGAGAGGATACCTAAAATAGTCTTGCTGTAGTATGTCAAATAATCCATGTTCCTTCTCATTAAAGTGCCATTTTGATAAGGGAAATAGGAAACCATAACATTTCTGCTCCATTCGTTTTGCAGGCCTACGAAAACTTTGTCAAAAAAAACGGAAAAGAAAAACTGCTTCCCGGGCTTGACATGAACCATAAGCAGCTGTTCTTCGTGAACTTTGCACAGGTATTGTATCCTTCTTGACTGGAGGTTTGAAAATAATTTTGAGTTACAATTTCACCATAAGCTGAACAGCAGTCTGACTTTTCTCATTCTAACAAGAGCTGGCAAGGTTGTTAAATTGAGCAGAGTCCAGAGCAAAGCAGACAGGATGTTAATCCTAGCTACACACGTGAATTCATGCAGGAGTAAGTCTGCTAGGCACAGTCTTCTAGGCTCAAATGCCCGTGAAAGTGTACTACAGTATGTGGGATTTTATAGAATCCACATTTTTTCACTGTGGTCCAATTTGAAATGTGTTCTCCAGCATTAAATGTTTCATAATAAAACTAAAGCAACACTTCTCCTGAAAAATCTTATTCACAACAAATCACTTTCTTTCTGATACGTTTCTAGATATGGTGTGGAACATACCGTCCAGAATATGCTGTCAACTCCATTAAAACTGATACGCATAGCCCAGGCAAATTCAGGTCAGTGTTTATAATCATCATCCTCGGCTGTAAGATAGCTTTTCATTGTAGATATCAAAGCACTCTACAAAGCAGGGCAAGTATCATTATCCTCATTTTATGGATGTGACACAAAGAAGTGACATGACTATCTCAAGGTCAGACAGCAGGTCAGTGACAGAGCCGGGAATAGATTGCAGACATCCAGGCCTGTGGCCTTTCCTTGTTGCCTCCTATGATCATGTTCATTTAAGCCTCTGCTAAGGTTCTCCCCAAGATGGCCGAAAGACAGACAAGGAAGTGACTTAAGGGGCTCCGTGGCCTGAAGGCTAGGATTGAAATCCTGGCTCTGCTGAAGTCAATGGCAAAACTCCCACTGACTTCATCGGGGCAAGGATTTCAGTTTGTATGTCTCTCTTGACAGCTCTAAGGAGAGAGGGCTCAGCCAGGGAAAAATGAAGAAATCAAATGGTCTCCCCACAAACAGGGATAATAGAAGGGAGGAGGATGGGCCTTTTTCTATGGTGGGAGCTCTTTGCCTAAAGGTACGCAGGCATCACACCAAATCAGAAGCAGGAGCACCTTCCAGAACTCTAGGGGTTCTTTTGTTTTGCTTTTTATTGTCTGGATTGGGTCTTTTCCTTCACTGGTATGGCACAGACAGTGTGACTGCATCCTTAGACCTACATTATTATTATTTAATTGTACTGAGGCACTGTCTAAGGGCCACAAACAGGACTGGGGCAGCATTGTACTGGGCACTGTACAAACACAAGGGAAACAAGGTCCCTGTTCCCTCCCTCTCCCTAACAAGAGGGAAGAAAAAAAGGCTGGTAACAAAGATTCTCCACCCCGTGAGCAACAACAGACCCACGCACTGTGGCGTGATGGAGAATTGGTTTACTTTTCCTCCCATCAGGCAACTGAGTCATAGGTGATCATGCCTAGTGGTAGGAGTCCAAATGCCAGAGCCAAGGGGTGAAATAGGGTCAGACCAGGGCCAAAGGTCAGAACCAAAATCAGAGTCCAGGTGCCAGAACCAAGGGTCAAGACAGAGTGGGAGCCAGAAATCAGAGCCAAGGCTCAGAACTGCATTACCAGGAGTCAGGGAAGGCAGCAGTAGGGCTGGCTCAGAGCCAAGAGCAAAGCTGGGACAGGACTGGGTGCAGGGCAAGGTCTAGGCTGGAGCAGTGGTGGAGAAGGGCTTGGAGAGAGACAAGCACAGGGAAGCAGAGACTCTGTGGACATGTGCATTGAGCAACCACCAACCTGCTGCTGCTGCTGAGCTTAAGGACCATCCTGCTAGCTTCCTCAGCCAGTCAGGCAGGGCGGTCCATCAGCCAGCCTAGCTGACTTGTTAGGCTGTCAGGAGTACTGAGCAGGTGCAGGGCCTTCCTCCTGGCAAGTCAACCCATTCTGGAGAAAGCTGACTCTGTGCGTGAGGGGGTGCCAGGAGGAAGGCCCTGCAGCTGCACTTGCTCAGTACTCCTGACAGTCTAACGAGTCAGCTAGGCTGCCTGACTTCCTCTTCCCCTGCAGGGGCTGCTCCCAGGGCAGGTCAGACCCACCTCTGGGGTCTCCCCCAGCTGCAGGAAGCTCCACGTCTCCAGCTGTGTCCTCCCCACCCAGAGAGGCTGCTGCTCCAGATGTCACCTCTCCTCCCCCACACGGAAAGGCTGCAGCTCCAGCTGTCACCCTCCCCCATGCGGAGAGGCTGCAGCTCCAGCTGTCAGCCCCCGATTTGGGTGGGAGACTGCTGGGAAAACCACAGAGATGGTAACCCATGCCCCCATACCCTGCTACCCTCACTTCTGTGCTGGTGCTGGCTTTAAGCTGGGTGCCCAGCCAGCAGCCTTCCTCTCTGGCTGCCCAGCTCTGAAGGCAGTGCCCCTGCCAGCACCAGGGCAGAAGTGAGGGGGCAATCCCATGACACACACACCCCCACACACACACACAATAGCCTTGCCACCCTCCCACCTTTGGGCTGGGACCCCCATGATTACATCTTGAAATTTCAGATGTAAAAATCTGAAGACATGAAATTGACTAATTTTAAAAACCCTTGGCCATGAAACTGACCAAAATGGACTGTGAATTTGATAGGGCCCAACTTATGAGGCTTAGGTACCCAGAAGTTGCAGACGGTGTGGGCTGATTAGGACCCTTAAATTTTAACCTAAACCAGCACAACATTCCGTTTGAACTACATAAAAACACTGCGTTTGTTCTTCTATATCCGATCGGCTAAGTCTCGTCAGAATGGTAGATGCCACAATACCTGTGCTAGCCACAAAAATCATTGTGAACCCTACAGCACTTGCACTCCCGCTGATCACATTATCTTCTGATACAGTTCAGCACATCACTTCCAAAGGGCTTTTTTTCTTAACCCCCTCTCTTTACCAGAGAATTATTGCTTATCCCACATATTCAAATATTTGGTGAAAGCAGTGACTGTTCCTGCTGTTGTCATTAATTGGCATTTTGGTGTGGGCGTTTCTGTGTTATCTGCAAACCTCTCCCCAAGGCAATTA
The DNA here is from genome assembly GCF_965140285.1 of Lepidochelys kempii. Taxonomy (NCBI): domain Eukaryota; kingdom Metazoa; phylum Chordata; order Testudines; family Cheloniidae; genus Lepidochelys; species Lepidochelys kempii. The sequence continues at coordinate 25,322,711 of NC_136388.1, read as the reverse complement.
TATTTAAAACTCCTGCAAGCCGCTGAATCTAGGCACAATGTTAATGAGGATCTGTGGCAGTTCGTTATAGCTTTGCCTCATATTTGTGTTATTAATTTGTACAGTTCATTCGTTCTTGTGATCGGCTTGATGTCCTTATGCATTTATATTTGGATGCACTTTGCTTCAATGTCATACGTTAAGTCTCACTACTGTTTTTATATCTATATAGGTGGCTACAAACGAAACGTGCCTAATCCTGCAAACCTTTACTCACACAAGTCATCTTACATGAGAAATCTCACTGATATTGCCAGGACAGCTTGCCTCAGTAATGATTTGCAGGATCAGGCCCAACATAAAGCTCTAAAATCTAAAGCATCTTTGTACATATTAGAATTGTATCTAAAACTACAACATATTTAACTTAAACATATAAAACTACCAGGATATTAATGACTTTGTATCAAAAAGTCATATGGACTCAAAATGTATAGGTTTATTTTATGCCTATTGCATTTGCTGGAGCTGATTTATTTCTCTGTCAAGGTGGGATGGGCAGTTCTTTATATTGCTTTGTTATTTGCATTATATGTTTTTAACGTATGGATTGGTTGTTTTGAGCACTGGATGGAGAATGACAGAAGCTTGTATATACCTGAAGTTGTTGATCAGATTACATTTGTTACAATTAGAATAAATGTAGCAATAGAATACAATATCTAAGTATAATAAAATAAATATGAAAGGAAGCCTTAGATTTTTGGTATCTAAAGGAGGAAAAAGAAATGAAGTAATTTTTCAGATAATTTGCATTTGATTGTTATTCCATTTTAAAACAAATCAGATATAATGACAGATACAAGTCAAATCCTGCTCATCTGACTCACCTTATTGGTATTAGTGACATAACTAAAGCAAGCAGGATTTGCTCTCCACTGCCAATAGATCAAAAATAATGACAGCTATAAGTAAGATTTTATGACACACAGAATATTTTTGGCTATGTTTTTGGCAAAATCCTACTTCAGTAGCTCCAGCCCTGGGATTGGTCAAAGCTTTTCTGGATCACTTACTAGAAAGCAATCTTTGTCTTCTCTCTCTTCTATTTGGTCCCATGTGCTGCTGATGGCTCCTGAAAATACTTACCAAATATTCCCCTTTTGATTTTACAGGGCCGATCCGGTAATTTGTAACAAATGTAATCAGATAAACTGCTTCACCTCTATTACTGCTCACAATTTCCACAGACAGTTCTTGATTATATTGAATCTAATTGTTATTGAAATTATTCAGAAAATGATTTCTGCAAATAATTCTTGCTTCACAATCAATTCAGTGCCACTATTTGATATTTGACACTAAATACTGGAGTTGTTTTGACTAGATGTATAGGTCACAGGGTATATTTCTGCCCTGGGAAGGGTGTAATTCTCAGAGTCAGGTTTCACAATACAAATCTGAAAATTGCTTTTGACTAGCATTTCCCAAAATTCACTTAAAATCTACTGTTTATGTCAACATTTCTTCCAGGAAACTTGTTCACTAGAATATTTGTGGGCAGTGACCAGAAAAAGGGGCATGACTATAGTCAAATGGAATGAATACTAACAAAAAACATCTTCAATATTCCTCCAGCTCTAGGTTTTACCTACTTTTACAGAGGACTTAAAGCACAAATGGAGCTGTCAGAAAAATTGCCAGCAAAACGAACAAAAGGCCATTACCCTGTTCCTATGATGTCAATGAGAGTTTGACTCCAATAGACATCAATGGAAATAATATCAGGCCTGTGTTTCTACGGGTCGCCTTCTTTTATATGTGATAGGGAATGTGCAAACTGGAAAAATAAAAATTTAGGTGGGCCACTACCATTTTAGAGGAGAAAGGGGGATAACCTGAAAATGCTTATGGATGTTTCCTGAAATATTTTGAGGTGCAGAAAATAACAGTTCGGTTTTATTTTAAGTTGGGTCTTAAAGAGAATTAGTGGTACCAACTTCTTTTTGTTTTTGTTTTAAAGGATCATAGGATCATTGCAGAACTCTGCAGAGTTTACCGAGGCCTTTTCATGCACCACAACAGAGTACATGGACCCTGCAAAAAAGTGCCGTGTTTGGTGACAGCTATAAACCAGGCACCCCAAGGACAAACTTCCAGGCAAACAGAAATTTGGAACTTACTGGGAGGACTGGGGGAAGGAAATGTGCTACAAAAGTCATTTGTTAGTGGACAAAAAAACCAACAATATCTGTGAGATCAGAAATTCAAAACAATCAATTCTTCAAATTAAGGTTTATAGCCAAGGCAGCAAATATAATATATAAACTGCTTTTTTATGACCAAACCTTGCAAAATATAAATCACTTAATTGTTTACCTATTTCTTCACTCTTAAACAACATTGTTATTATAGTTTAATTCTGTTTCCCATTTGGTCTACAGATTTTTTTATTCTCACTGGGGAACACTTAATCACCTACTCCTTTGAGAATGTATACTGATATTTCTGATCAGATGGAGGAAGAAGATATTAAGTAACACATTATCTTGGACACAGTGGCGTAGCTAGGTGGAGCGAACAGGGCAGCAGACATAAAAAAAAGGTACCACCCGCTTGTACTCACCAGGCGGCGCTCCGGGTCCTCGGCGGCACTGAAGGGCCCTGCCGCCGAAATGCCGCCAAGGACCCGGAGCGCGTGAAGGCCCGTGCTGCCGAAGTACTGCCAAGGAGCCGGAGCGCGTGAAGGCCCCCGCCGCCAAAGACCAGGAGCACCACCGGGTGAGTAAAAATTAAAAAAGGAGCCTATAAATTAAAAAGGCGCCACTTGTGCTCAGAGGGGGAGCAGTCGCTCCCCCCCTGGCTATGCTACTGCTTGGACATCAAAGTATAATCAGACAACAGTTCATCTAAAAAATGTCAGACTCTGTACCCTCTTCTGTCATGATAAATGTGTTCTACCAAATGTTTGTTTTCATTTTTACTTGAAATGATTTATATGAGAAAAGTCCAAAGACCTGTTGTAATTCACTTAAATAATTTCTCAGTAATTATTCCAATGCTTAAAGGCTATTTACTTGGTTTTATTTACCGCCTTCCAGCCAAAATGAAAATGTAGCTAATTTATTAATTTTTGAGTTTACAATCAGTAATGTTGTGATCAAAGACCCCTTCACAGGTTTCTAAGAGTTGTCTTGCTTTCTCTAAACTTGGTCTTTTAAAAAGATTTGTAATAATATATAAATCATAGTTTTTATTTTTAATTCTGAGCTACACTTATGACTTGAAGTTATTGTTATATATTTTATCAGTGGCTGCATATAATTGAGAAATTTTAGTTACACATAGTATGATATGAAATGACAAAGCCTATAAAACAGATCTCTAAAGGGATGCACCAAAAAACAACTTTTGAGACTCACTTTTTCAATTTTTAGGGCCTGATCCAGTAAATACTTTGACTTTGTTGATGTCAGTAGTCCATTTGAAGTCAATGAGACTGGTTATGTCATTAGAGTTATACAAGTGTTTGCAAGATTGGATCCTTAATTGGTACTGGCAAAAGGCTTTAAATACACTATGATACATATGAAATGCCCTCCTGCAGGTTGCCAAGAACTTACTGCTTCTTCTATCGAAGCTAGTTAAGACTTCCAAAAATAAACACCAGATACCTCCAATGACTTCTATAATGGGTAAAACTATGTTCATTTTAGCTTTCCAAGTTTGTCGTCTGAGGAAAACCTTTTGATAATAAATTGAAATTATGAGCCAACTGCTCATTATTGTCTACAATGACTGCAGTGTATGTGTGTTTTCTGTGGGAGATGTGCAGTAACAAAGATGTGTCGTCTGCAGTAGAGGTACAGAAATTCCAAACTCCTGGGGTGCCTGTTATGATTAACATGAGAACTCAAATTATTTGATGATAATTAAAAAAAATAAATGGATAATTTGGAACCTAGGGAAATTACACCAGAATGGACTATGCTAGTCTTTGTCTCACATGCGTTCATCACACCAGGCTGACAAACAAAATACATCAAAACATAGAGCACCAAGTCCTCTTCCTGCACCCTGCCCAAGTAGTCAGGCTTAGTGCAGGAGCAAGAGGAAAAAATACTCTGTGGATGCTACTGCAGCTCACCAGCCACTGCATCACCACTCGACAAAGGACAACAGCAGTGGCTCAACATAGTGGCAGCCCCCAGGCCATCTGTCAGCTCTGTGCTGCCAAAGCCCATTGTACGGAGATCCTGACAGAGCCCCACACAACTTGGCTCTGCACTGTATTCCCAGTGTAGACCCCTGAGCTGGCTTTCCAAATTCTACTCCCCACTTTGCACAAGAGAACTCTAATCCCAGTTCCACTCCATCTGGGTCCCCCTGTTGGCACAGCAAAGGGGATAGCAATGTGTGACCTAGGGAGCCCCTCAGTGCCAACTGGCAGAGGGCACACCATAATATAACTCATATCAGGCTTGGCACACTCATTGCTCCAACTCGCTATTGTCCTAATCTGTACCTAAAAGGTGCCCTGTAAGATATTTTATCTAAACTGGTGCCACGCTGGTCATTAATATTATTTTGTGGTGTATGTACAGGTGATATATGAATTATAAATATGTGTTGGAAATATTTTCTTAAAATGTGTTTGGCAAACAGGGTTTAAGACACCCCCACCTTAGACAAAGGTATGTGGTTCTTGAATGTGTTTCCAAAGTAAATTGAGCAAGGCGAGACAATGAAATTGTCTACCTTGCATGTAAATGTAAAGTCATCAGGCAAACCAGTGTGGGGGATGGCCTCTTAACAATAGGAGATGGAAGATGCAACTCCAGGAAACCTCCTGGAGATAAGGTCATTGAACTTTGGAAGATATAAGCAAAGATAGAGAGCCATTTTGGTATCCATTACTGGACAGATACAAGTGGCCAGGGCTCTTGTACATCTGAGGAAAAACAAATAGAGGTTTTCAACCAAGGAGGCTGAAAGTCTATGGAAACTGAAGATAGGTGATAAACCTCCTTATATTCAGACTGTAACTTCCTGAAGTTAAATTTAGTCACTAGAAAGCATGTTTAGTTTGTAACTTTTCATATTTCTTTCATTTGTACTAGAAACCCACTTAATCCTAAATTTTTGGTTAATGAACTTCGTTTTAGTTTTACCACAAACTATCTGAATGCTGTGTGTTTCAACTACATGTGGGCGGACCTTCAGCTAAACTAGCAGGCTGGTATGTATGGTGTCTCTTTGGAGGCAGCAAACTGAATATCTTCTGTGAGGGCCCAGTGAGAGGGACTGGAGGCTACAGAGGCAACAGTTTTAGAGAGACCCAGGACCGGAAAGACTGTTGGTGTCACCCTACAAGGAGTAACCAGGATGATCAAAGCCAGGGTGAGGCTAGAGTGCTGTTGGCATCAGGGCTCTGAGCCGAAGCTGTACAGCAGAGAGGCACCCATGGTTACAGGGCAGGAAGTGACAGAACACCTTTCGGGCCTAAAGTATCACATAATGGCCCCAAAGAAAGGAGATTACAGGATAGGAATAACAAGAAAAAAAAGACAACTGTGTATTGGATTTCTCTCTCTACTGGATCCCTCTCCCACCCCACTCTATCTATTATCTTAGGTACTTATATGGCCTCCATTATTGTATTGTCTGAATGCTTCACAATCTTTAATGTGTTTCACATTTCCCTAGTTTGTTTATGAGAATGTCATGTGGGACTATGTGAAAAGCTTTACTAAAATCAAGATATATCATGCCTAGTGCTTCCCACCCCCAACCACCCCCAAGGTAGTAACCCTTTCAAAGAAAAAAATTAAGTAATGATTTGTTCTTGACAATTCCTTGTTGGCTATTACTTTTAACCCTATTATCCTCTAAGTGCTTACAAATTAATTGTTTAATAATTTGTTCCAGTGTCTTTCCAATTAAAGTTAGGTTGAGTGGTCTATAATTCTCCAAGTCCTTTTTATTTTTAAGGATAGGTACTTTGTTTGCCTTCCTCCAGTCCTCTGGGGCCTCAATCATCCTCCATGAGTTCTCAAAGATAATCGCTAATGGTTCCAAGATGTACTTCGGGAACTAGCTGAAGCACCGTACAATTAATTTCATTAGGCTCTGCTGTCTTGAATACATCAAACTTACCTAAATATTCTTTAACCTTTTCTTTCCCTAGCACGAGGGACAGCATGAGAAAGCACAAAGGTGCTTGTTGGAAAGTTTAACAAATGTGCATTGGAGGCTGGTGTCAACAGCTTGGTAACAAATAAGAGAGGATAGGTAGCGTGAGGCTAGAGTGTGAAGGGCCTAGAAAGTGAAGACAAGCAGCTTATGTTTCATGCAATAGACAAGGGGGAGACAATGGGGAATGCAAAGAGAAAGTGACATCGTCAAAGCCACAGACTAGAGAAATAATCTTTGCTTCAGTATTCTGAATGGAAATGAGTGGGGCAGGATTGCATTTGTCAAGGAAAAAGAGAAGGATGTTGCAGTAATAAAGACATGCGATGATGAGAGCTTGCACAAGTTTTAGCTGGATGGACAGGAAAGGCCCTATCTTATAGATGGTCTACATAAAGAATCGGCAAAATTTAGACATAGCCTGGAGGTGAGAACCTAGAGAGACGTCCAAGCTGAAGATGAGAAGCAGGCAAGGATGGTGTTATTTTCCCTAGTAACCAAAAAAAGAAGTAGTAGGGAGGCTTGGTTGGGGAAGACTAGAAGCTCTGTTTTAGCCATGTTCAGCTTGAGAAGACAGCTAACTTAGTGGAGAAGGAGAGGGGAATACATGGCCAATGATGTTGCTCAGTAGTTCAGTTGTTTCTCTCAGGCTGGCAGTAAGAAGCAACTCATCTTATGGAAAGTACCCAAAAAACACTGGCCACAGCAGCAGCAGCAGAAAAATTGTTTGATGAAGCAGAACCTCTACCCCTATCACAGTTGGGCCAGACGACTTGCTGAGGCCAGATTTCTCTTTTGTGATTTTTCCCCTATGTTTCATTGTCTGCCTTTTTTTTCTTATTAGAGAGATAAGGTGGGTGAGGTAATATCTTTTGTTGGACCAACTTCTGTTGGTGAGAGAGACAAGCTTTCGAGCTACACAGAGCTCTTCCTCAGGTATGAGAAAGGTACTCAGAGTGTCACAGCTAAATACAAGATTGAACACATAGTTTAGCATAAGTAGTTAGAATGTGTGCTAAGGGAACATACCAGGTGAAGTGGCTGGTTATCGCCCTTGTAGGCATAGGACAGAAAGAGGGGTTAGTAGATTACAGATTGTTGTAATAAGCCATCAATCCAGTGTCTTTATCAAGACCATGAGTTTTAGTGTCTGGCAAAGTTACAGATTTAAGCTCCCACATTGTGTTGTGCAGGTTCCCTTTGAGGATGAGGACTGAAAGGTCAGATATAGAGTGATTGCTGTGTGAAAAGTGTTCACCCACAGGTGATAGCTTTGTCCTTCATCATTTTCCTGTGTGAATTCATTTGACAGCATAGTTATTGTCTGGTTTCACACACATAGTTGTTATTGGGGCATTTAGTGCATTGGTGAGGTACACCACATGTAATAGGCATGTGTAGAACTTGAAAGGTGGTTTTTGGGAGGGTGTTGATCATTGTAGCAGCAGAGATATGTCTGGAGGTTTTGCATCTGTTGTTCTGGCAGGGTCTGGTGCCACTTTGAGTTGGTGTGTCTTGGTCTGGGGAGGTTGCTTCTGATAATGAACTTGGAGAGGTTGGAGGGTTGTTTGAAGGTTAGAAGTTGGGGGGTGTCAAGAAAGATTTATTTTAGGATGGGATCTGCCTTGAGTATGGATTGTAGTTGTTTGATGGTACTCGGTATGGGTTCCAGTGTGAGGTGGTAGGTGACAACGAGGGGTGTGCAGTCAGAGGGGGTTTTCTTTCTGTATTGAAGCAGGTTCTCTTGGGGTCTTTCAGTGACCTATTTCATGATGCAGTCTACTTCTCTGGTGAAGTATCTTGTTTGGTGAAGGCGGTTTTGAGTATGTTAAGGTGTATATCCTGGACTTTCTCCTCAGAGCATATTCTGTGGTCTGGCTGTAGATAACAGACTTCTTGGTGTGTTTGAGGCTGTTATTGGATCTGTGAAGGTAGGCAGGGTGATCCATGGGTTTCTTTTATACACATGTATGTAAGGTTCCATTGTTGAAGCTGATTGTGGTGTCCAGGAAGTTAATGTTAGTGTGGGAGTGTTCCAGAGAGAGAATAATGGACGGGTAGTGGTTGTTGAAGTTGTGGTAGAAATCTATGATGCAATTTAAGTAGTCTGTCCAGAGGATGAAAATATCATTGATGTATCTCAGGTATATCATTAGTTTCATAGTGCACTTGTCCAGAAATTCTTCTTCAGGGTGGCCCATGAAGAGTTTGGTACATTGGGGAGCCATCCTAGTTCCCATGGTTTGGATAAAGTGTTTGTTGTTGAATGTAAAATTGTTATGGGTGAGGATGAAATGGATGAGTTTGGAGATGTGTTTGGGTGGATATCTGAGGGTTGTCCATTGTCTTGTAAATATGTGAGGCAGGCAGCTATGCCACCACTGTGAGGAATGTTGGTGTCAGGGAAGTGACATCCATGGTGGCAAGGACAGTGTTCTGAGGGAGGTTGTTAATGTTGTAGAATTTGTGGAGGAAGTCAGTTCTGTCCTGGAGGAAGCTGACCCTTTGTGTGGTGAGTGTGGTTTTTGTTTTGTTTTATATTACAGTCCATTCGCCTGTGACAATGGGCTGTGGGGAAGGAAGTATGTTAAATTCCAGTGAGATACAGAATATAAAAGAAAATGTGTGAAAAAATGAAATGACATAGTGTCATAAATATAAAGGGAAGAGTAACCACCTTTAAAATCCATCCTGGCCAGAGGAAAAATCCTTTCACCTGTAAAGGGTTAAGAAGCTAAAGGTAACCTCGCTGGCACCTGATCAAAATGACCAATGAGGAGACAAGATACTTTCAAAAGCTGGGAGGAGGGAGAAAAACAAAGGGTCTGTGTCTGTCTGTGTGATGCTTTTGCCGGGGACAGAACAGGAATGGAGTCTTAGAACTTAGTAAGTAATCTAGCTAGGTATGTGTTAGATTATGATTTCTTTAAATGGCTGAGAAAATAGCTGTGCTGAATAGAATGAATATTCCTGTCTGTGTGTCTTTTTTGTAACTTAAGGTTTTGCCTAGAGGGATTCTCTGTGTTTTGAATCTAATTACCCTGTAAGGTATTTACCATCCTGATTTACAGAGGTGATTCTTTTTACTGTTTCTTCTATTAAAATGTTTCTTTTCAAGAACTGAATGGTTTTTTTCATTGTTCTAAGATCCAAGGGTTTGGGTCTGTGGTCACCTATGCAAATTGGTGAGGTTTTTTACCAAACCTTCCCCAGGAAGTGGGGTGCAAGGGTTGGGAGGATTTTGGGGGGAAAGACGTTTCCAAACGATGCTTTCCTAATAAAAATAAACCCAGATAAATGTTTGGTGGTGGCAGTGGAAGTCCAAGGGCAAAGGGTAAAATAGTTTGTATCTTGGAGAAGTTTAACCTAAGCTGGTAAAAGTAAGCTTAAGAGGTTTTCATGCAGGTCCCCATATCTGTACCCTAGAGTTCAGAGTGGGGAAGGAACCTTGACACATAGTTTCACTGGTTTGATGTTAATTGTGTGCTCGGTGAATGTGGCAGATCTTTCTGACATGGGCAAATGAAATCGAAGTTCAGTGTGCCTACACAGAGCTTCCAAGAAATAACCACATGTTACTTATTTAGAACTTGCATGAGATACCTGGACAACAGGTAAGGGTAACATTTTTAAAAGCACCTAACTCCCATTTTCAAAAGTTATTTAGGCACTGAGGAGCCTGCATGACATTGATTTAGGTTCCTAAGTCACTTTTGAAAATAGGAATAACCAATGGGAGGGGTTTTCCATATGACCATGAATGGAAGACAGGGAGTGTAAAGGAATAAGCACCCATGTGGGTTTCTTAAACTGGGTAAGGGCTGCCTCGGAGGAAGGACTCCTACCTATACCTCTGACATCCCTTTGAAAATCACTTATGCCCCCACCTTTCATTCAGATGCTCAACTAGGCACCAAGCTGGTGATTTAGGCAACGAGATATTTTTGAAAATTCTGACTTCAAGTGTTCAAGCAGAAGTGCTATTAATGTGCATGCTGTACTCTCCCTTGTTTTTAATAAGCAGGTTTAGTAACTGAAACAACAGAATATTCTGATTTAGAAGCAGCCTCATTACTCAGCCATGAGGCAGTGAATATGATTCTTTCACTCAAGCGAAGGCAAAATCTTGGTTTTCTTAAAAAAAAACCCATAACACTCCTCATTCAGAGGTGAAATATTTGACATTTAACAGCACTGAAGATCAAAACACACTTTTCATCACAGCATGCAAACTAATTAACCACAATGAGGTTTTTCCTTCTCTAAGCATGAATATGTCAGGGAAATATTTATAGATATGCCCTATAAAACATATAAGATAGAAAGTGTTTACCAAAGGCCTTAAAAACAACAGGCCAAGGAAATGTCACTGACTCCTACATTTATATTTTACTGCTTCCTCAATCAAACATTTAAATGCCCTGAAGATTTCACAGCAGGAATTCAACTTGTGGGTGACTGCATTGGATCTCTGTAGAGCTCACTGTACAATAAACTGTCAGATTTACAAGTTGAAGTTATAACCATTATAAAGTCCACAATTTTGGCACAGAAATGTTTAGTAAATTTCCTGGCAGAGGTATGGGAGAAAAAACAATGTCAGAAAAAGGGGGAAGATTGGGGTGCAAGCCCACCCCACATTCACCCTGCAACCACCCACAGCTCCTCTGCCACAGAGCTAGGCCCAGCTCCCTGCTCCAGGCTTTGCAACCTGGCACATGGGATTGCAATGCCTCTCAGGTTTGGTCTGTCCGCCCCTCTGTAGATGGAGACAGGCCACATTTGAGTGGCATTGCAACCCTGTGCACTAGGTCGCAACACCACTCAGTTTTTACAGCAACTACCAACAATTCATGGACTTTATTCAAATTCACGATTTCCATGATCACCGTGACCTCTGTGACAAAATCGTAGCCTTAACCATGATGAATAAACAACGTACCAGTGATGGAAACAATGTGCTACCAAGTGTCTGCATTTTCCATAAAATGCACATGGCTCCTAATGCTATAATGTCGCCAATGAAAATCTGGGGTTTGGATTGGTTTTGTTGAAGGAAAAATGCATGTAGAATGAAAGTGGCATTAACAGAGACACCATGAAATAGTAATGTCTGGGAGAAAAAACTAACTGATGTCCCATAAAGCATGGATCAACTGCTTCTTCCTCAATTTTCTTAGCAAAAGAGAATCTCACACTGACTGTATCAAGGTGTACATGAAAGACAAATATGCTAATCTCTGAGCATTTCAATTTCTCCTTATTAGTGAATGTCAAATGCGAATTTCCTCTCTCGCTAAACCCCTCCACTTTGCTTTCCCTGAAGGTTCCATCCTTGGCTTCCATCTCCTGTGAACATCTTATCTCCTTTGGTCATCTCCTTTCCAATTCATTGCAGGCTGAAGCCAATGTACAAACAGGGGAGGAGAGTCTCATGGTCTTCTCCCTGAGGTACTTCCTCAGTCGAAGTTCTCATCCTCCTTGGTTCAGGGAGGGAAGACGCTGCAAATTCTGCACTTGGCAGAGATATGAGCCTCCCCCAGGCAGTAAAGGCAGTGCTGATGTTTGTCACCACCAACGGAGTTAAACCCCAGGACAGTCTTAAATCCCAGGACTCTAGGCATAGTCCTTCTCTCCAGGGAGAGGGTCCCTGAGGCAGAGAGAAACTAAAGTATAGTATCTAAACGAAAAAACCACAAACACTAAAAATACACAGAGGATTCCAACTCAGGCCATGCAGCAGTAAGAAGTGTTAGTCCACCCGGCCCCTTATGCCTTCAGTATGGAGCACAAGGGGAGTGATTGTACAGGCATAGACCAATGGACTAATCACTCCCAAACCCCATCCAGACTAAAAACTAAAGCTTTCCATCCTCAACCTACTTCCCTCCCCATTCAACTCACCCCATCAGAAAAAGACCTGGGGAAATAGACAGGATTTGTAGCATGTCCTGAATGCTATACTCCTGAGGGCATGCTGCACCAAAAAAATAAAAATTCTGTGCACAATATTTTTAAATTCTGAAAATTGTATTTGTCAAATAAATGTGAAGCCTCCAGCATGGCATTGGGGAGCACAGGCACAGAGGTGGGAGATCACTGTGCAGCTCCCCCGCAGGACCCGGACTGAGTAGTGAGGCTGCGCCCAACCCTGACACAGTGCAAGGCCCAGGGCCTGCCCCAGAAACACCCCAGGACCCTGGCCCTCCATGCCAGGTGCACCAGGTGTGAGCAGGCAGGCTTAGCAAGGCAGAATCCAAATGTGGAGGGACTTAGTGGGGGAGATTCAGGTGTGGGTTGAGAGGGTTCTGTGTGGGGCAATCTGGATACAGGCGGCTCAGTGAGGGATCCAGGTGCAGGGTGGGATCTGGCTGCACAAGGGCTTGTTGGGGCATTCTGGGTACAATGGTAATGGGACTCTGCAAAGGGGTCCAGGTGAAGGTGGTTGGGGCTCAGCAGGAGGAGGTCTCTGTGTGGGGGGGGGAATAGAGCTTGGCGGGGGCTCTGGGTGTGGGGAGCTCAGTGGGGAGTCCAGAAGCTGGGGAAGTGGGGCTCGGTGGGGTGGGGATCCGGGTGCGGGTGGTTTGTTGGGGTAGCCCAGGTGCAGGGGGAGTGGGACTGGTCGGGGCAGTTCTGAGTATGGGAGTGTGACGCTTGGCCAGAGGATTTGGGTGTGAGGGGGTCTGGATGCATGGGGGTTAGGCAGATGCGGGAGCAACTCCCCGGACAGGGATCCATCCCCCTGCAGCTGAGGAGCAATGGGTGCAGGAAGCGGAGGGCAGGAGGGGGGGGTGAAGTTTGCAGAGCTTTCCTGCATTGGGGGAGAAATCTGGGGGTGGGTCTGACCCGGCCCCAGATGCCATGCAGGGGAAGAGGAAGTCCTGTCCTTCCCAGTCCAGCCAGGACTAGCAGCTGAGCCTGGCACAGGGTAGGAGCCACCAGCCTTGTCTTCCCCAGTCCTGCCCCCTGCCCCACCGTGATTTACCTTCTCTCTGTCTCCAGGACCCTCTCCCTGGGCACCCAAAACATACTGCTGGGGAGGGCCACATGACCACTCTTGCAGCTTCCCTTTTCTTCCCTGTCAGAAAGTCATTTTTCTGCAGGGACACAAATAAATCAGTAGGGGACATAAATTCTGTGCATACGCAGTGGCGCACAATTCCCGCAGGAGTTATGTCAACCACCTTGGGCTCTGCTGGACCAAGAGGGGTAAGAACTACATCCTTGAGTCTGGAATCCCTTTCCTGAGAACACTCCAAATTGTGGGACTGTGACCTGGAGAATCCCAGCTGGCCTCCAGTACTTGTGACAACACTTCCAACGCAAAACTCAGTGCCAACTACAGACATGTAAGCAAAGGTGAAATGGGCCCTATGGACATGAACAGTGCTGTTCTCTGAAAAATGAATTTATATGGCAGGGAAAGAGCACAGCCACACAAATTTCCCATCTGGTACTGCTAACAACTGTTTTTGCATGATAGCCCAAATACTGCTCATGTGATAAAAGCAAGCTGAATGTGTCCCCATGTGGCCTGGAGGTACAATGTATCCCCCAAAATGGACAGAGATGTGAGAGGTGTTGTTTTGCAACAGACTTTTTCTATTCCAGTGAATACTTTTGTGCAATTAAATTGGCCAAGTTTTCCTATTTCCAGTGGCTATTTATTCATTCAGCACTTTAGTATTTAGCAAAAAATTACATTATAAATCTAATCACCCAGAGAAAGATGTAGAAGTTCTTTATTTCTTTCTCTTTAACAGTTTTATGACAGCATTCATAAAGAGTTAATGTATTAGCTGAACTCAGTTTGGAAATGCTTTATGACTAATGGGGGGAGGCATAGCTCAGTGGTTTGAGCATTGGCCTGCTAAACCCAGGGCTGTGTAGTTTAATCCTTGAGGGGGCCATTTAGGGATCTGGGCCAAAAATTGGGGATTGGTCCTGCTTTGAGCAGGGGGTTGGACTAGATGACCTCCTGAGATCCCTTCCAACCCTAATATTCTATGATTCTATAATGTGAACATCTGTCAATACCTCTTTTATCTATTATTTGCAGACTGTCCTGGCATTCAAAAAATCATGTATCTGATTGAGTACTATGTTTAAGTAAAAGATGATTTACCATGCTGCAAGCGTTTATTGTGCAAGCAATTAATGTAATCAAAATATTTGGTTACATCTGTCAACTTCATTTTCCAAATACTGTAAATGAAAATGTAATAAAATATATAAATGAATTAAATAAAATAGCCCCTTTTCATTTGCATGTTGTGTTTTAGTCTTTCAAAGCAACTGGAGATTACATAATTTGCAGTTGGAGTCACAGTGTGACTTCGTGTGGGGTCAGAGAGTTATGTGAGCATTTTGTGGTGCAACTCTAGAAATAGATCTTTATAGGCCATAAATAGGTGGCAAAATTTGACAGCTTTGTTCATCCTACTCAGCTTAGTTTTGCCGTTGCATTTAATCATGATCCCCAGTGCTTCCGTCTACTCCTATTATTATAGCAAATGGTGTCTCTAAAGCACAGACTCTCAGTTGGTGTAAGTTAATTGAGGGTTTTATGCGAAGGATGAATTTCTGTCTAGACACTAGACTGAGATCCCTAACCTTATTTCACTTATGACTAAAGCAAAATGTGAACTTGGGCCTATACGGAATCATTAGTCTGTTAGTCAGTTACACCACTTAACTTCTGCTCTTTCAGGAACCCTTTCCCTATTGCTGTTTAATACTTTCCTGGGAGGAGAAGCAAGAGTAATGACCCTTTGCCTTTCTTCAGAGCAGTAAGAAAAAAAATAAACTTTTTTGAAAAAAAGGGTTATCACAGATTATTATCTTCTCAGCAAGTAATTGACCGATTTATGCGCTAGTGGGTTTTTGGTGTTATTTCTTCTTTAGTTTTTGGTTTCAAGGGAGTAATTTTCTATGTGAATCTAAAAATGCATTACCACAATCAACCTGAACATTTCCAGCATACAGCTTGAGGCTATTTATTAGAGTAGGATGAATGGTTCATGGGAAAACATTCAGAGCCTTGTGAAATTAGCCTGTGTGAATCTGTACACATCCAAGTTTGGTCATGCAACCTTGGCATTGCAGCATTTCAAAGGGAGACATTTAGCTCGCTCATTCTCCCTGAGCTCCGTAGGACTACTTCCTGAACTAGCTATCTCCTAAAGCTGGCACTGCAATGGAATATATCACAATGCAAATAGAAGCACTTTAGCTTTGAGTAGGGTTTCAAGTTCACTGAAATTTGTGGCCAAAACTCCAAACTTGAACTTCTGATCTGTCCATTTCAACTCCTTATGGAGGAAGGGAAGAAGCTCTCATTAGATTTCCAGGCCACTGATAGGATGATGCTGTGACCACCTTTTTTAGAACATAAGATGTGTTGCACAATATTCCAAAAGGGACGGCAAACAGAGAAAAGGCAACAAGAACCTGGGGTAAAACTGGATGCTATTGGAGGTAATTTTAACAACTGAGTAGTGAATGTTAATGGTGCAACTATTCATGATCACAGATGGGTTTGGGATAGTCTCCTCTGAATCCAGCATGTGAGGCCGTAATGTCTAACTGACCATGCCTAAAAATTGTATTTGAATCCCATAGTTAAATGTAAATATGTGTATAGCATGAAATATTAAATTCACAGCCATGATAAATGTGTCCCGGACTGTGAAATCTGATCTCCCTCCATGAAATCTGTATAGTATAGGGTAAAAGCACACAAGACTGAATCCAAGCATTAGCTACAAATTAAAAAAACAAAACATTCTCTATCAAATTTAACAAATGGAATAGAAATGAAGCAAAGGAAACAATGAACTGTACAAATGTCATTTTTAGGCATCAAGTGTCAGGGACTTACCACTACTTTCAAAATGCTCCCTTGAAGTCTTTAAACCATGATTTGAGGACTTCAGTAGCTCAGACACAAGTTAGGGGTTTGTTACAGGAATTGGTGGGTGAGATTCCATGACCTGCGTTTTGCAGGAGGTCAGACTAGATGATCATAATGGTCCCTTCTGACCTTAAAGTCTATGATTCTATGATTCTATGATATTGAACACTTATTTCTGCAAGCTGATACACCCATGAATGCATACTTATTTTCAGCATTTTTTCTTGCTATACTATCCACAGAAGAGAGACTAACTGGCATTCCCCATCCCAATCAGCGAAGGTTAACCATCTCCTTTGGCTCAATGGCTACTAAATAGGCCCACCTTCAGGGCCTGCTCTACTTGGAAGAAGCAAGCTTAAAAGAGAGAACTCACCACAGGAAAGGGCAGTAACCAGTAGGAAAACTGAGAGATAGTGGGCACTTGTAACAAAGTTGTTCGGAGGAAGACAGCTTGTAAACCTCTGCCGCTCACAAGGCCTAACCAGACCAGGGACAAGATGATTGTCAAAAGGGAGGTTTGAAGATAAACTAACTCTGACCCGGGGTTTAGCTGTACCTAACTACCATAAACAAGCCAGGCCTCTATAGATTCTCCTGAAGGAAAACCCAGAGCTTAAACATCCTCTTAAATGGCAGATCCCTATACCTGTGAATCTGGAAAGACTGGAGCAGGGTTCCAAAAGGGGGGAAAGGCCTTTGGAAGAGAAAGAGACTCTGAAAATGCACAAACGGGGGCCTGGTAGAGACTTAACGTATCACTCTCGCCTATTAACCTTTTCCATGTCAGACTATGAGAGGTTGGCTTGAAACAAATTGTTGGTATCCAAGTGTCCCTGTGTGACGAAGTGGGAACGTTCTTAATGTTTTCTCTGAATACTGTGTGGGTGCCTCAGTTTCCCCTATGCAGTTCTTAAGTATCTAGGTGGTGGGGTAAGGGAGTGTGATTGTCGCAGAGTCCTAGAGGCCAGTGTGATGGTGTCTGCACAGAGAATGGCCAACACCCTGTCTCCTGGCAACTGATGGCCTGGGCCCCTTCTCTGCAAAGGTGCCAACTGAAGGTGTTGGAGAACAAAGAGATCAAGTGGCCTCCTGGCCCGGGGAAAGAAACAAAGGCCAGAGGAGGGGTGAGAGAGTGGCAGTTTGGAGCTGGCTGGGGAAATGGAGGGAGGCTCAGATGGGGCTCTGGCCTCTCTGCACCCCAAGACGGACCTGACTGAGGGGTCCTGTTGTCTGTACCTACAAGCTCTGTTTTAGACCATGTTCCTGTCGTCTAATAAACCTTCTGTTTTACTGGCTGGCTGAGAGTCACGTCTGACTGTGGAATTAGGGTGCAGGGCCCTCTGGCTTCCCCATGAGCCCCACCTGTGCAGACTCGCTGTGGGAAGCGCACGGTGTGAAAAAGGGGGTGCTGAATGCTCCGGAGTCAGACCCAGGAAGGTCGAAGCTGTGTAAGCTTCTTGCCCTGGAGACAGTATGCTTACAGAGAGGAGGCTTCCCCAGAGTCCTGACTGGCTTCATATGGAGTAGTCCCAGAGCATTACCCGGTGACTCTGTGACATCCTGAAGTTTGAGACCTATGTCTGAACTTTGTGACTTAAGTTCATCCTTACATATTCTGTGAACCAGGATGACTCTGTAGTAGCTACCACAAGACTTAGAGTGAGCAAAGTCACCTAAATCTGCCCCCAAAGCAAGAACAATCCCCCTGAAAAGGGAAATGTACTACATGACCTCATAAAAATCTTTCATCTCTAATTTCTAGACCATAGAATATCCATCTATCTTGGAGTTTTGCACCTGTCTATAGTAATACTGAACCAAATATCTGCGCCTATTCTTATGAAGAATAATGGTGCAGAGTATGTGCCCTTCCACTTCTTAGCATGTAAATTACACAAAGTTACTGACATGTAGCTAACACCCCCCTGTATAACACCTGTGAATTTTGCTCCAGGACTGAGTGTGTCTACATAGCACCTGGGAGGTGCTAGCACACTAAAAATAGCAGTGGCTCGGTCTAGATCCCCCAAGTATGTATCCGGGGGTCAGATGGGCTTGTACATGGGTGACTAGCCCAAGCCACCACCTGAGCCATTGCAGCTACACTGTATTTTTAGCTCACTAGCCTGAACAGAGCATGTATATATACCCGAGCTGGGAATCAAATCTCCCAGCAGCTTTGTAGACATAACTTTTGTGAGTTTGCTAAAGTCAAAATGTTTTGCTCTTTTCCTGAACTATATTTTTAAATGTAGATTTCTTTACTAAAGTGGCAAATTTGTACTTGTAGCAAATTTGGGACTTTTGACATTTTCATCACAAAAAGCTGTGTTAGTTGACAAACAAGGAGACTTGCAAATACCTGAGAATACGAAAATTCAAGTGCAAAGCTAGACTTGCAAAGCTAGTGTGGTAGTTTCTCTCACCTCCAGTCCAAATGATTTGAGTCTGATTAAACTTGCACTTGCATCAGTTTAGATCAGGAGTAATTCAATTAAATCAATGGATTTGTACCAGAAAAAAAACAGAGGAGAATTGGGCCCTTTGTATGCTATTCAACTGGAAGTTCCTTTGCTGGAGGTGAGAGCAGCAGATGGGGAAATATTCACAGCATTTTAACACTACCTTGAATTAAGCTGCAAAGATTCATAGATTCCAAGGCCAGAAGGGAACATTGTGATCCTCTAGCCTGACCTCGTGTATAATGCAGGCCATAGAACTTCCTCAGAGTAATTCCTAGGAGACACCTTTCAGAAAAACATCCAATCTGGATTTAAAAATTGTCAGTGATGGAGAATCCTCCACAACCCTTATTAAGTTGTTCCTATGGTTAATTACTCTCACCATTCCTCCATAACCCTTATTAAGTTGTTCCTATGGTTAATTACTCTCACCATGTATGCCTTATTTCCAATCAGAATTTGTATAGCTTTAACTTCCAGCCATTAGATCGTGTTATACCTTCCTCTGCTAGACTGAAGAGCTCATTATCAATATTTGTTCTCAATGTAGGTACTTCTAGAAGGTAATCAAGTCACCCCTTAACCTTCGCTTTGTTAAGCTAAATAGATTGAGCTACTTGAGTCTAACACTATACGGCATGTTTTCTAATCTTTCAGTCATTCTCATGGCTCTTCCCTGAACCTTCTCCTGTTTATTAACATCCTTCTTTAACTGTGGGCACCAGAATTGGACACAGTATTCCAGCTGTGGTTGCACCAGTGCTAAAGATAAAGATAAAATAACTCTCTACTCCTACTCAACATACCGCTCCGGACCCCTCAGTCAGGTCCGTCCTGGGGGGCAGAGAGGCCAGAGCCCCATCTGAGGCTCGAAGGATTGTAATAGCCCTTTTGGTCACAGTGTTGCACTGAGAGAACTTGCAAAGATTGTGGAAACAGCATCTCTAGCTGTGATGATGATCATAACACCCTTTGAGCCTTGCTTTCTATAGGATAAGATGTGCTGTAGTAGTTGTATATTGACCTAGGGGGTTATTTCATAATGAAGGGACAAGGCTCACAGTTATATATCTTTATGCTCAGCAGAACTACAAAGCACTAACACAGTAAGATGTTGTAGTATTTTGAAAACAACTCTCCCAATGTAAAAACCATTATAGATAGGTTTTTGCTCTCAGATTATTCTTTCTGTGAGTGAGGTCTAGCTCGGCTCATGTGGCAGATAGATCTAGCTTTTCACTTGAAATTAGAGCAGACACTGGATGTGTTGAAATAGAATTTATGTGAGGAAGATGGGAAAAGATCTATAAGGGATGAGTGCGGGAAAATTTCTTTTCTGTGTGAAGGAAGATAAGTAGCACAAGGCAAGAGTAACGAAATACAACATGTTCCAACAGGCAAATGGCTGTACTTTTAATAAACTTTGGAAAAAAGCCACCCAATTCAACATAACAACTTACAGTACTATTCTTCTGTCATTGTCTCTCAGACATTAGAACGTTAGAACCATTGCTTATAAAGATACTTCTTGACTATTATGTTTGATTTGAAGATTGACCTACTGTAGCAGTAGGCTGCTGAAACTTGAGTGAAACACAGAAAATACACACACTTAGCTTGCGTGTGAGGTACTGAAATGAAATATATACCCAAGAGATGGCACTGTACCTAGGTAATATTGGAGCTGAAAAGATTTAAGCGTATAGGTTTTGTTGCAGCTACAAAGAAACTCGGAGCCCAAACCAGCTCCCACTAAAGTCAGTGGCAAAAGTTCCACTGACTCCAGTGGAAACAAAATCAGGTTCTTCAACCTGGATTTTTTAAGGATTTAGGCAAGCACCCATGTCAATTTCAAAAATAAGATTCGGGTGTTGCAATCCTGAGCACAGTGACGTCGAATACCTTTAAAATTCTGGGCCTTGGGATCCATTTTTGTCACATGCTGAGCTCCCTCAGCTCCTCTTGAGTTTGTCATTCCAGGTACTCGGTCTCTAGGAAAAGCTTACAGATTATGGGGACTGGATATCTGAACAGACTGGTAATGATGGTGGCAACTATTGGGCTCCTAATGATTATAGAAATTGTGACAGTGAATGTTGTGGAATCACTGAACCCAAGCCTTTCCAGCGCAATTCAGAATGTGAATGGAGATGCCAGCTAGTGGTGGAAAACTGGGTTCAATTCCCTAGTATGGACAAGGTTTATGTGAAGTAAATATTTCTTGCCGATCAACTTTTGTATATTTTCCTACATACAGTAAGTTTCTTGCTTTTCTCCATCCAACAATTTCAGAAACTTGAGCAACAGTCAATTATATTAATTCCAAGAATGGTTTTTAACAAAAATGCAAATGCCTTGAGGTTTCTCAACCTATTTCATAACTTCTTGCTCACAACCATAGCATAGCAACAAAGCAAAAAACAAAATAAATTAGCCATCATACACACACGAAAGTTTCATGGGGATAATCATACATTTAAAAGCCATAAGTATTAGAAGAGGTTACTGAGTAATTCCAGTTAGGCTTATTGCTCAGTGCATGATCTTCCACAGCATCATGTTGAATCAGATGGAACAATATAAGGCAAATCATCATCAAGATGACCTGGATATCTGAAATCACTGATCCGTAAGACTCACTATGTATCTTAAACTTACAGACGGCCTAGACACTATGGTGACAGCCATTTTACAAACAGATAAGATGAATAAATACATCTGAACAGGGGAATATCAAATAGGAATAAGGAGGTGGCATAACCTATCTATATGGCATTAGGCAGACCGGTATTGGAATAGTGTGTCCAGTTCTGGTGCTAACGCTTTAAACAGAATGTTGAAAAATTGGAAAGGGCTCCAAAGAGAGCCCTACTGCCCCATGGTGGGGAGTCCACACCTACACCCTTGTAGGCCCAGGGGGTGTTGGGTGGCTAAACAGAACACTTAAAACAAAATCCACCTAAATTATTTTAGCATGAGACCCATATACTATTTAGTTATTTTTCTTTCCAGAAAAACAAGATATAGATCATGTCAGTTTACAACATGAGGTAGTGCAATTGGGATGACTTAATGTAATCAGTTTCACGCTGTTGGAGAAATGCTTCACAATACCGAAATATGTCAGTTTGGAAAACAAAAGAAGATGGCAATTGTGAGTATAATAAAAAGTAAACCCTAGGGATATAGGGCAACTAAATCCATCTTCCACTGGATATAGTATTCTCCAGTTACTTCAATAATCTGTAGTGCAGTGAAGCTGGGTTCTGATGTATTTCTCAGAGTGAGCAGTGGAAAGCCAGTCTTTGCAGTGATCTGCACCCACTGCAATCCACACTGCAATCTGTACAGTCTTTAAAGGGCTTTGGGATCCATTTCTGTTAAGGCACGAGGTAAGATTCTCCTTAATATAATGGAATCTTTAAATTACATATTCTGTACAAAACTTCACATCCTGTGGGAGCAGTGGTTTGCAGATATTCAGAGCACTCAGACCCTATAAACATTCACACATTCTATTTTACATAGGCCATTCAGTGACAGCGGCTACAAATTTTCTCACTCTGTCGTCGTCAAAAGTAGTTGCTTGATTCACGATGTCATCTGATGTCCCCAAAGATACATTATCCATATTATATCAATCTCAGGGCCAAATCAGCATTCAGATACCACAGTGTTGGGCCTTACAGAAAACTCTAACATAGATCATGATAATCCACAATGTGGGCTGACAAGAAAACCTCATAAATGGATCCTTGTATTCCTTTAAAAATTCCTTCTTTTGGGAAGATTTTATCTGTGTGGGGTTTTAAACTAGCTGAAAGAACCAAACAATCCTCTCTCTTTATAATCCAGAACAGGATAACTCATGCAGAGAGAACAGGATAACTCATGCAACACACAATCTTTGAATTTTTCAGAGTTTTAAAGCATATACCTCCAAATGCTATGGGTGTGACTCTCTGCTTGCTTGTAACCATGTAAATCCTATCAATGGAGTTACAGTGGTATAAATGGAGTGTAAGTGAGCACAGAATCAGGTCCTATGAGTCTTCTGCCGTCAAGAACAAATTACTTCCCCAGGTCATCCTAACTACACCCCACTTGTTTATCTCATTCACCTGTTCTATCGTCTCTCAGATTGCAAGCACTTCAGGAGCAGGTGTAAGTGGGGGAATGGTCCCACTATTGTGGGGAACTTTCCTGGCTTCTGCACTACCCCAGTGAAATGGGCTAGAGGAAGGATCTGAGTCCTCTCTCCTACTTCCTTTTCCCAGAGGCCTCCCTGCCCTTGAGGACTCTCCTTCTACTCTCCTGTCTGGCAGATTTTTTGTAACCCCAGCAGGGCTGGGCCCAAGATTGGGAGTCAAGCCTCCCAGAAATCCTGCTGTGGTCACCTAGGACAGGGGCTAGGGTGTCCCCATTCCAGGGTACTCTCTCTGCACTGGACACTTCCCTGACCCATTGATCACTACGTACAATTTAAAGCAAATACAATTTATTTAATCAGCAATTAATTTAAAAAAGAATAAGGAAAAATGGGAAAGGTTAAAGGGAAACACATCACCCCGCTCTGTGGCAGGGAACATCACAAACAGTGTCTCTGGAATGTCAGGGCAGTTCACAGTCTGTTCCTTGTAAGTCCCAGGCCTTCTTCTCAGGCCCTGGCTGTGCTGCAGGGATGCTGTGGGTTGGACACTTGCTCTGGGGGTGGCCACACACCTCCAGGCTTTGGGTGGTGGGACCCTTCTTCCCAGCATCAGCCCCACATCAGGTTAAGATCCCCCTCCCAGTCTGGCCTGCAAGGACCCTTGGCTGGGGGTGTCTTTCTGCGCTGGGCCCTTTGCCCGGGGTTTCCCCTTGGCTGGCCCCAGTGGCTCACCGCACCCGGCTCCAGACTGCTCCAGCTCCAGCCCCAGCTCCACTGTTCTAGTTTTGGCTCCGCTCTGCCTCAGCACGGATGCTGCTGCTCTGCCTCCAGCCCCCTGGGCTGCTTCTCTGACCCCTCTGGCTCTGTGGCTGCAGCCCTGCTCCCAGCACAGAATCTGCTCTCCCTGGGCTGTGTCTCTGGCTTTGGGGCTGCAGCTCTACTCCCAGCACAGGATCTGCTCTCTCCTTGGCTCGGCCCCACTCTGTCTGTCTGACCTAGGGTGACCAGACAGCAAATGTGAAAAATCGGGACAGGGATTTGGGGGGGGGGGGGGTATAGGAGCCTATATAAGAAAAAGACCCAAAAATCGGGACTGTCCTTATAAAATCGGGACATCTGGTCACCCTAGTCTGACCCAGGGCGATTCCAGCTCACATGGAGGATGGGACCTTTCTGACCCCCTAAGTCCATCATTAGCCTGTCTGCCCTGTCAATCAGGCTGACCTGGAGCATTGGCCTCTCCCCATTGCCCCAGGGGACTGTCAGTCTCAGGGTCCTGGTTTCCCATCAGGGCCAGCTCCGGGCACCAGTGTTCCAAGCAGGTGCCTGGGGCGGCAGTTCCTCCAGCCGCGGCAGCAATTCGGTGGCAGCTTTTCCCCTTTGCCGGCCACGGCGGCAAATCGGCAGCAGCTTCTTCCTTTTGCTGTCCGCGGCGGCCGGTTTTTTTCACTGCTTGGGGCAGCAAAAACTGGGACCTAGCCAACCAAAACCCCCCACTGAATTTTAGCCCCTTATACAGGGACTGTCACTGACTGATTGTTTCTATCCTGCCTCGCACCACGGGGCCCTAATCTGGATTGCCTCTAGTGCTACTTCAATATAAATATTAAATAACAACAACAATTTTAAATGAGGTAGCCCTATAGTGCTTGTGTGCACAGCTGCCAGAAGCCCATCAGTGCTGTTGATCCTGCATGCTGCTGAGTGCCTTCAACTCCAGTTTTAGTCAATAAGAACTAAGGAAGCTCAGCACTTTGACGGAGGTTCTTCAGACTCTTGAAATATCAGCCCCAAAGTCATTCGAGGCATTCCTAACCTCACTCCCACTCCCCATCCCTTCCTCTTCTCGGGGCTGGAAATACTACTTATGCAGAACACCCAACTCCTGCAGTCTAGAAGTGAGTGACCACGTTTGAGCCTAACCCTCAGATTGGCATATGGGGGTAAGATACAAGTCCAGGAGTAGCAACAGCTTCTTTCTTACACATCGCTGTGAACAAAATTATAGCACCTTGCCGTCTTGCACAATAAGTAAGCCTGCTTTGATCAAAAGCAAGCCTGTAACCAACAGCGAAGAAAACTGAATTTTAATGAAGTTAATGTTTTTTATTCTGCTAAATATATATACAAACCTCACATTCTCTGGAACTTTCAGTGTATGATGGTATTTTAAACATGTCAAGTTCAAATAAATACACCCTAAAGGTTATTTACATTTGTTGATTAGCTACATTAATAAGTCAGACAAAAAGGTCTGGTTTACATTAACCATTTGAATGACGTAATCTAATTTTACCTGACAATAGCATAACATAGGGCCAAGTCTTTTGATAAATTAGAATACTAGCAATCAAAAGACAGAAATAAAAGGGCTGGAGTAAACTAATGAGTCTCAATGTATCCTTGGAAGGCTCTACCACACGTGCTACACTGTTTTAATAAATTAACAGATGTTTATAAATGGAGTAGTGGCCAGGGGTCTGAAGTTCCATGTAATGATGACGTGGGCCCTGGTCCTGGAATGAGCTACATACATCTTCAGTCCCAGTCCTGAAATGGGGGCCTCTGCCCACATGGACCTTATTGCAGGATCAGTGCCTTGCTTTTTACAGACCTAGTTCTGCATGACACTGAGCATCTTCAGCAGGGAAATCTGAGAGGGCAGACCTCTGTGGAGCCCTACTGAAGTCAAAGGGGCTCCACACAGATGCAGGCAGGTCCACCTGTGCAAAGCCCAGTGACTTCAGTGGGGTTCTGTGCAAGCCAAGTGGAATTTGCTGAAGGATGATGGCCTTCCTGCATGCTACTAAGCACCTTCAAACCCCCTTAAATACTCCTCAACTTCCACTGAAATCAGATAATTAGCCTCTTACAGTTGGTATGGCTACTTACACCTTTTCATGTTCACTGTATGTATATATACAGTATTTCTTACTATATGTTCCATTCTATGCATCCGATGAAGTGGGCTGTAGCCCACAAAAGCTTATGCTCAAAATAAATTTGTTAGTCTCTAAGGTGCCATGAGTACTCCTGTTCTTTTTGCGGATACAGACTAACACAGCTGCTACTCTGAAAACCGAGATCAATGGTAGTTATGGGTTCACAGCACATTTCTCTGATCTCCTTGCTCATGCAATGAGAGTGTGGGGAGAAAGGAGGCAGAGTAAACAGAAGCAAGGGAACAAGAGGAAGAAACAAGATAACACAGGAAAAAGCAAATCCCATATGGCAGAGAATAGTAAGAATATGAGAAATAAAGAATCAGTGTGCATTTTCAAAGGAAGAGATGAAAGGAGAGAATGAAAAAGAGAAAGCAATCAATAAAATGAGAGAATGGAAAGAAAGTGGAATTGAGGTGAGTAGAACAGATCAAAAAAGGAAAGGAGAAAAGAAAGTCAGATGGCAAAAGAGAGAAAAGCAAGAAAGGGCATATTTTAGGCCACCGAATTTAATTCAATTACTTTATGTTCCTTGTCTCATTGTAGGGGACAAGTGCCAAATACTATCTGTCTATTTGGGGGAGAATGTCTATTTTTATACTAATGTTGTATGAATATTGCTAGCTACTCTGGATAAAATAGCTAAACAATATAAGCAAAAGACAGAGAAGGTAATATGTACCAGAAAGCAGCACACAACCCCCTGTGACAGATGGAACCCCTAGCAGCAACCAGGCCCTGGCTTATTTGGATAGATGTCCCTTGAAACAATTTTGGGGAAACTATGCACAGATCCCAGCACAAACAGCTGGGTTCCACTTCTCCAGCAGCAAAGGGGGCTGGTGGAGCTCAAAGATTCTCACTCTGCTTCTTCTATCTAAACAATATCACTTTGGGTTTGGGGGTGGTAGTGAACGAATCACCTCTGCACAAAATCCTGAGGGTAGTCCTGTGCCTAAGGCAGTGATTGCATTGGACAGGAATACAATCAGTTTTGAAGGCTCTGAAAAATTGGTTTGCAGATCCACC
This sequence comes from Lepidochelys kempii, assembly GCF_965140285.1. Taxonomy (NCBI): domain Eukaryota; kingdom Metazoa; phylum Chordata; order Testudines; family Cheloniidae; genus Lepidochelys; species Lepidochelys kempii. The sequence goes on along the minus strand of NC_136388.1, from coordinate 25,296,041 downwards.
CTAAAATGTTATGGGTCATCTTAGCTTATAGAGAACCAAATCCTCAACTGGTGTATACTGGTGTAGTTCCTTGGACCTCAATGGAGTGACACAGATTTATACTATACTAGCAGAGAATCTAATCCTATACTGTATGCATAATACAAATGCTAACACATTGTACACTGACCACGCACTCAATGACACAGAGATAGAAAGATAAAACTGCCTCAATTTAATTGCAACACAGCCCTCCCTTTGGTGGAAGTCAGCCAGAGAAAGTCTCCTTGAGAAATGCTTCAAGTGGCTGAACGCTAAGTGCTCCTGCCAAATGGGGCAAGATCACAGAGACAGAAATGACCTATTAGATCAAGTCCACCCCCTGCAAGTGCAGGAGGTACCAGCTGAATGCGTTGGGTTTTTTTGTGATTAAAAGGAACATGTGTGGGCTGCTCAGAGAATGGAGCTGGATGGTTTGTAACAATTACAAAAAAATCGTTCTGAAGAATGGTCAATGCAGTTTAAACTGTGTGCGGGGTGTATATTTTGTTGAAACAATTCACCCTTTTCTTCTATAAAACTGGCCACAGCTGCCTTTCCTTATCATAACAGGACCCAACAGTGGGAGCATGGGAACCATCAGTGAAATACTTTGTTTCAGCATCTTTTTCTTTTTATAGTGCTGTCAATTCATTTATATTGTGGATTCTGCTGTAGGAGAAAGAGGGCAGAGACAAGAAACTAGCTAAGAAGGACATAATCTGACGAGAATGACTACACAGGGAAAGAGAGACAAGGTGGGTGAGATAATATCTTTTATTGGACCAAATTCTGTGTCTGTCACCAATACCCCAACAAAAAACTTCAAGAACAGACTCCAATGAGAAACTGCAGAATTGGAATTAATTTGCAAACTGGACACCATTAAATTAGGCTTGAATAAAGACTGGGAGTGGGTGGGTCATTACACAAAGTAAAAATTATTTCCCCATGCTAATTTTTCCCCTACTGTTACTCACACCTTCCTGTCAACTGTTTGAAATGGGCCATCCTGATTATCACTACAAACATTTTTTTTCTCCTGATGATAATAGCCCACCTTAATTGATTGGTCTCATTACAGTTGTTATGGCGACACCCATTTTTTCATGTTCTCTGTGTATATATATCTTCCTACTGTATTTTCCACTGCATGCATCGGATGAAGTGGGTTTTAGCCCACGAAAGCTTATGCTCAAACAAATTTGTTAGTCTCTAAGGTGACACAAGTACTCATTCTTTTAACTGCTGCTCTGCTTTTCGCAAATACTATAGCTGCAAAGAGAGTGCCATCTGGTGGGTGCATGTGAGATAAACCTCTCTGAAAAATAATGGCCAAAATATGTAGCATCACCAAGGGGTAGGTTGCAGCAAATGTTGCAAAAATTAAAGAAATAATTAAATCTACAAAGTAAGCTCTGTCACTTAATTTGCTTTATGTAACAGAGTTAGTGTAATGCAAAACAGATACAGCTGTGAAGTCGTCTGGTAAAAGACCTTAAATATTTGCTCTGTCCAATTGCAGGAGGAAAACTGGTCTTATTGAAAAAACATAGAACTGGGAGTTAATAGAACTTAGATCAGTCCCTGGCTCAGCATAGGCACGGAAGGATATATTCAAACACACAAAGCTGATTTTCAGCGGGAGCTGGGTGCCTCTGAAAATGTCCCGCTTTCCGTGGGGCTACGATCAACTCCTGCAGGAACTGATCCCTTTCCTCCTAGTAAGTAAATAATATAATAATACCTAGCTTTTATATTGTGCTTTTCACCAGTAGGTCTGAAAGTGCTTTACAAATGAGATATAATTATCGCCACTTTATGGGTAAACAGGCACGGGGTACACTAAAGTGAAGCGACTTGTTCAAGATCACCAAGCGGAGCAGGGAATACATGGAGGTCGCCTGAGTTTCAGTGTTCTATCTCCTAGGCTACACTACTTCATTAAAATCATTGAAGGGGCATTGAGTGGGTTAATTCATGAATGTCTATATAGGGCTTTGAGATCATCCGATGGAAGCAGTCACTGGGGAAGTTCTGAATATTTCCCAGTGCCAGATTGCATGCTTTTATACAGAGATAAAAGAAGAGCACAATACCAGGGCTAATTCAGCTGGTGCTGCCAATCCTGCAGCTACAAGAGAAACGTCTCATTACGGTGACCCATGAAGGCTAGTGAAATGGTTGCCATACTTACTGCTCGTTATTATAATTTAATATTTATATTAAGCTAGTGCCCAAAAGCCCCGAACAGGATGTGGCCCATTGTGCTAGGCACTGCACAAACACTCAGAGACCCCCCCCACACACCGAAATCAGACACTGTGTCTCCATGTGGAAGCAAGTGTCCATCCATGCAGATCCAGTTGCAATATCAGGGACAAATATTGCACGGGATGAAGGATGAGGTGTTGATTTAGACTTCTGTGAGCCCTCTGTGAAATAAAATCATCTCCCACTTTGACATGGCCTTGGCTGGAGCGTATCACAGGTTACCTCCCCTGTTTAACAGAAAATCTCCATTCCCCGAACTGCTTCCACAAACACCAGTTCAGACTCATTACCTATCCTCCCTTCCTTTTGAGGCACTTAATCTCTATAGCTGACACTGTATAAGAGACCGGGGCAGGTAAGGTATTCAGAAGAAAGAGGTTTGTTCACCAAATCTTAGGAATTAAATTGAATAATTTCTCAACAGAACCCAAATTTACTTGAGGCAGTCCTGACTACAATTAATGTATGTTCTATTTATTGGTTTGATTTGTCAATGGGCAGAAGATGAAAACTGAGTTTTTATTTACTTGGCATAAAAATCCAACAAAACACTGCAATCTGAACTCAAGGACAGGGTCAGAAAACCATCTCTAATGTGATAAATATGTATTTGCAAATTCTATTTACTTTACTGGGCTTGCTTTCAGAAAAGAATTCAAAGAAATGCACTAACATCCTAATCTATTTCAATGTTAATCGAACTAACCTTAAATCCACTTGAAACAGCTGCTTCAACACATCTGATATGGATGATGACACTAAGTCGAGACAGCTGTTTGAATATTTATCAAGCTTGCCTTTTGGCATTGAGATTCTATGAATATTTTCTGGTTTTATACATCTGATTTTGTTTTACCCTTTCAGCTCCATGTAAATGAGCTCACATGTGAAACGAGTGGAAAAAACAATATATCAAATCCATTCCTACAAATCTGGAACACTCTAATATTTCAGAAGTACTCTCTCAATGCATTATATCATCCACCCTGACAATGGTGTCTGCGGCTGAGCAAACCTTTCAAGAAAGTATGCACGCTTGTCTTATGAGGTTTCAGAGTAACAACCGTGTTAGTCTGTATTCGCAAAAAGAAAAGGAGTACTTGTGGCACCTTAGAGACTAACCAATTTATTTGAGCATAAGCTTTCGTGAGCTACAGCTCACTTCATCGGATGAGGCTTTCCCCAAGGCTTTTCAATCAATCAATTAATTTATTTTGGGGAAGATTGTAATATATGTTTTAATGCACTCTGCTGCCAGGCCTACAAGGTCCAATTCATAAGAAAACAAAAACCATAACTGTCATATGCAGCTATTCCTAGATTAGATTGTGAAATATTAGGGTCATTAGAGTATTAGGAATCCAAGGGGAACTGACGGTTTAAAAGAAAACCTGATGTTGAAAGTGTGTCTAGTCTAGGTCAGACTAGATGATCTGGTGGTCTCTTATGGCCTTAAACTCCACAGCCGTATGCTTAGTAACATCTGTATATATAAACCACTTTTGCTGTACAAGCTGGGTGCAGCAAATTAATAGCCCAGTCCTAAAATCTTTACCTGACCAAAAAAAAAACAACCCATTGAGTGAAATTCTGCTCTCAATTACAGCAGTATAAATCTTGAGTAATTCCATTGACTTGTCGCCATGGGATCTTTACTCAAAATAAACAAACACTCATCCATAGTAACAGAAAACAAACACACCATTTAACCAATCCTTGCTCTACCCTAGGAAAAGCAAATGATAATTCCCTCGCTGGGTACCTAGGAACCCCTGATGTATCCACTCATGCTTGGCCCTTTATTACTCTGTGACCTCTGCTGTGCCCCCCTCATCACAAGGTATCCTTCTCACCTCAATTCTTGCTCCTTCAGCCTTCACTTCTCCAGCCCCCCTCCTTACACGTCTATTTCTTTATCCAAAGTTAAGCGGACATCACCAGCTTCAGTTCACTATTCTGAGTGCAAAGTGTTTAGCATCTTGTCCCATGAACCAGGTGTCTGTCTTGGAAGTGTGAATGTCTCCAGCTGGTGCTTGGAGGTATACAGCTTTCAAGCTGGTGCTCCTGTAATCTGCAGGGCTTTCCCATAATGACAAGAGGAGCTGCTCCTGGGGGAAGTCTTCAAGAATCTCTCTCCTGAGACGACAGGAGAAAGAAAGGAGTAGCGGGGCCAAGAGCTCCCTTTCATCAGAATGAAGAAATAGAAATTCACCTTGAGGAAGGGGGTGGGAGGCTGCTATTATGGGGATATTACAAAGGCCCCCTATAATGATACAGCAGAAAAGGACCCCCCCCCAAAAATATTGTGATCTAATAAAATGATCAAATAGCTTTCTATTTCATATGCCACTCTCTAACACACAGATGTACTTGCATTCCTCGGTCACTCTCCTTACTATGTGACCGGACAAGAGTATACATTGCTTCCAGGGCCACACGTCAATCTGTTGCTGCACATAAACTGGGGGTACCAGGATGTGTCAGCAAATCTGCTCAGAGTTTCTTTCTATTGCACTCGATCACATAAATGGTGGCTTCAAGTGCAGGGTTTAAGTGTCTATCTCACCTTAGCAGCTCAGCAACCATCCGGAAGGTTCTCAGAAAATACTGAGTTGAGGCACTAAACCAGGGGTGGGCAAACTTTTTGGCCTGAGGGCCACATCGGGGTTGCAACACTATATGGAGGGCCAGGTAGAGAAGGCTGTGCCTCCCCAAACAGCCTGGTCCCTGCCCCCATCCGCCTCTTCCCACTTCCCGCCCCCTGACTGCGCCCCTCAGAACCCCCTACCCATCCAACCCCCCATGCTCCTTGTCCCGACTGCCCCCTCCTGGGACCGCACCCCCTACCCAAACACCCCTTCTCCCTGTCCCCTGACTGCCCCGCCCCTATCCATACCCCCGCCCCCTAACAGACCCCCCGGGACTCCCATGCGTATCCAGCCTCCCCTGTTCCCCATTCCCTGACCCCCCCCAAACCTCCACCCCATCCAACCGCCCCCCTTCTCCCTGTCCCCTGACTGCTCCCCGGGACCCCCCGCTCCCTGCCACACTGGAGCCACCACGCCGCCGTGCTGCCTGGCAGGAGCAGCAGGCCAGAGCATTGGCGGAGCAGCACGCTGAGGCTGCAAGGGAGGGGGAGCAGCGGAGGAGGGGCTAGGGACTAGCCTCCCTGGCTGGGAGCTCAGGGGCTCGGCAGGACGGTCCCATGGGCTGGATGTGGCCCATGGACTGTTGTTTGTCCACCTCTGCACTAAAGAAAACTGGCATGGCTCAGAAGGCACTCACTCCTTCGTGGGCTGGTGCCTGTAACTAGGAAATGGGACCATTATCCTGTGATATAGTTTTAATGCATTCATCAAAAAATTACCTAAGGGCTTGGCTATACTTCCAAGTTGCAATAAAGGAGCCCTGGGCGCACTAGCTCACTACCCGTCCACACTGGCAAGGCACGTAGAGCGCTCTGACTCCACGGATACAGCGCGGCTGGTACTCCACCTCGGCGAGTGGAATAACATTTGCTGCGCCCCTGCTGGAGCGCCGCGGCACCAGTGTGAACGAGGTGTTGCAGAACTCAAAGCGCTCTACATCTCCAAGTGTAGCCATGCCCTAAGTATTCTTGTCTTCCACTATGGGCATGGCTACACTTGCAGATGTAGAGCGCTCTGAGTTAAACCAGCCTTCGCAGAGTGCAGTAGGGAAAGCGCTGCAACCAGTCCACACTGACAGCTGCAAGCGCACTGGCATGGCCACATTAGCAGCTCTTGCAACGGCCACAGAGAGCAGTGCATTGTGGTAGCGATCCCACTATGCAAGTGGCTGCAACGTGCTTTGGGGGAGGGGATGTGGGGGGGGTGTGTGACAGGGAATGTGGGGGGAAGAGAGATGGGGGGGGCTGAGAGCATGTCAGCATGCTGTCTTGTAAGTTTAGACAGCAGCAGACCCCCCCGCCATCTCTCTCTCTCACACACAGCGTTCCACCATAATAGTTTGCTTTGTCTCAGAGCAGATAAGCATGCCGGATGTCAGAAATGGTGCTTTCAAAGGGTATAGCCGCATTCCTGCAGTGATTCGAAAACAATGACAAGAGTGGCCACTTGACTTAAGGGGATTATGGGACGTTTCTGGAGGCCAATCAGAGTGCAGTAATGCAACACCTCGTTCACACTGACACCTGGGTGTCTCAGCCAAGGCACACCAAGCATTAATCTTCTCGCCGAGGTGGTGTACCAGGAGCGCTCTACGTGCCTTGCCAGTGTGGATGGCTAGTGAGCTAGGGTGCTCAGGGCTGCTTTAATGCACTCTAACTCGCAAGTGTAGCCTCGCCCTGGGAGTGAATTATTAGTTCCAAATAAAGTCAGTGATTAGTATCACTGGTGTAATTATTGTGTAAGCTTCTCCAGACAGCTCTCCCTATGTACCTCACTCCTGAACCACATCTCCCCTGCTATTCTACACACAGGGTTTTTTTTTCCAGACATGCCACCTGTATCAAATTTGATATTGATTTGATAATGTGCACAAATGGACACTAAAATGAGAAAATCATTTTCATCAGCCACCAAAGGGTCAATTTCTTCTCTCCTTATGCAGGCAGTCCTATTAAATTTAATGGAATTACTTGTGGTAAGGCCCAATCCAACTTCCAGTGAAGTCAAGTCCCAATTACTCTGATGGGAACTAGACTGGATTCTGAGTGAGGAGATCAGAATCTGTCCCTAGAATTGGATTTAAACATCAAAGATCAAGAGTTAAGTTGACACTTATCTACATGTTTATTAGACAATACTTTAAGCTTTCAGGCCTTATGAAGCCTAAGTCATGCTTATACTACAAACTACATATAGAATTCTTGCCACATAAATATAGCAACTTTTCCTAGCTCCCTTTCATCCTCCAGAGAACACTATGGATTTATACATAGCCATGTTGGTGTGATTGCATTTTAAATGAGAAAAGAGAATTTTGTTTTGGAAAATTTATTTAGAGAGTAAACATTATTCCAGAGTTAGGGGGGGTTTTCGACAATTTATTGTTTAATTTAGTATTTCCTTTCTACCGCAAGACATTAAAGATGATCCATGTACTGCTTCGAGGTGTCTTGCATCCCACAGAGTTTACTTGTGTATCTAGGTCACCAGCTCCATTTGGCACTGTTTGTCACCACCAAAAATAAGGATTCTGGACATTTTAGTTCCAAGGAGGCTGATTTTCAAGATGGCTAGGAACTAGTGGTTTGGAGGGTAGGCAAATACCTGACCTACCACAGGACTCCAAATACCACTCAGTTCAGAAGTATCTGAACTAACCTCATATCTATGTTGTAGATAGAAAGTGTATATCATGCCTACATTGTGGTATTAAAATAAAATAGGCACTGTACAAGTTGTAAGGACTAGACATTTCCATTTAACTTCTGGGTTCTTCCAATCAATGTCATTGTGAAATCTTCTTTTCTGCAGAACAAAAAATTCCCTTAGTAAAAAGGTAGCACTGCAAATTGTAATAAGTGTTGACTGAATATGCACACGGTACAAATAACTTACCTTCATCAAGAAAAGACGATGTAAACCATTAATACACAACCCACAATCCAGCCAACCATGAGAAGTGCAGGTACAACAAGACGTGAGTATGGGATTTCCCCTGAAGAGAGAGAATATAGACTTTTATTCAGAAAGAGTATGACAGATAGGTCATGTTACACTAACTCTAAATCTGTTAAGTAAAACATGTGAAAACTGTGCTGATCTTTAAAAAAAAAAAAAAGACCAGTGAACTGAGGCAACCAATAATAGACAATAGTGAAAGCCTAACGGATTTTTTAATTACCATGTAAAATTATGATTGTACATGAAAAGATTCTTATTTAGCACAGTGATTTAGAAAATAGAAATCAAGTTTTAGGAAAATCTATTTCTGTTCTAAATCAGGATTTCAAGAAAAAAATTTCAACCTCTTCCAGCAAATAGTAAGTTTGTACTGCCCAAAAGCTTACTACTAAGAATGGGATCCACAGAAATACTTTTTGGCCAGGATGAGTCCACTTTAGTTTCCTTTTAGAAAACATTTCAAAATAAGTCCTCCAGCAATGAAAAATATAGGAACTGTTTTGATAGCATAAGACCACGCATCACATTGAGGTGACTGGATCACATTGGCAGTCTTGGTGGGGTAATCAACAGCTCAATATTTTGCTCACTACACTATAAAAGCTAAATACACAGAGTATGCCATACCACTAAATAATAGACAGCACCTCTACACACAAGAACTGCATAGACTTCTATTTAAAATACAGCATGGATAAGCAACCACATAACACAAAGATAAACTCCATTGTAGGGTTTTGGTGACATGGAGCCACAAGGAAATTCCAAACTACACTTTCTTTTTGAGACACTTACGTATCGGATACTTCATTAGAGAAAGATACTTCTATTGAGAGACTGGCTGTAATATTTCCTAAAGGTCACATTACAAATGAAGGGCTGTATCCTGCAGGGTGGCAGCACAGAGTTTGTACAGAACAGTTGCTAAATTAACAGTAGGGCTGCTGAGTATGGTGCTTTGTTACTTGAGAGCTAATTAGATGAAGTAAGATATGAGAAGCAGGCGCTGCAAGCTGGTGGGTCAGCAAGAACACTGCCCAGCATAAATCATAAAGCACTGAGCAGCTGGCTCTGTGGAATAGTGTTTCATAGGAACCATTGGAAGCATTTATGTTAGTGGAGGAGCAGTCCTAAACACTGCTCACAAGCACAAGACACTGCTCCTGGGACCTAATCCAAAGTCCATTGCAGTCAACGGAAAGGCCCACTGACTTCAAGAGACTTTGGATCAGAGAGGTGGTTGACAGCAGGAGTAACTGAAAATCCTAAAAACAGCTGCTATGCCCCATATTTGCCAGTCAGCGCCTATGCTACTGCCATGCTCTCTTTCTCCCCATCGCCCTAGTTTTTCCTCTTTCTTAGTTGTATGAATCTCAGAGCCAGGGGTTTGTTCAGATTGCCGAGCACCCTGCTCTTTTCTGCACACTCCACGGAAGCTCCTCTGCACAGGAAAGGAGCAAACTGAGTGCTTTGGATCTCTGCACTTCAGCAGCTTGCAAGAACAAGTGTAAAGAGCCTAATCCTGCAATCCTCACTCCCATGAGTAGTCCTTATGAAGTCAAGGATTTCGCTAGTACAGGATATTTGCATGAATGAGGGATTACTGGCTAAGTGCATCACTATATAACTGGAAATGGGCACTAAGCAGCCAGTCTTTCCATTCCTCACTCAGCTTCCTCCTTTTTATCCAGAACGGTGTAAGGGCTCAGCTTTTCAGTCTTTACTCAGGTAAAGCTCCCCCTAACATGAATAGGATTGTGCCCAGGGTCTCAATGAACTCCTATTGCACTTGAGATGTCCAATCTGGCCAGGGCTGAAATGGGTTTACAGTGGTGAGTAAAAACCACATTCTTTGGTCTTTAAGCCAGTGTGCAAGCCAATTTGCTCCTTGCACAGGCTTAAAAATCTTGATCTTATACCTCCCATGCCCCTTAACCCCCAAATATCTCAGCAGATTTCACTTAGTAGATTTTTTTATATTCTATACCGTATGTACACACACATACCCCTAAACTACCATTTAGCCAACAGTCTGAATATGGAGTAGTGTGGAATCACTCGGGAGCTCGTGGAGGGATTGTGCAACCCCATGCAAAGGAGATGGTGTATGCTGCACCACCCTGTGCTGTGAGCCTGCGCTGAGGGCTGGTACAGATGGAGACAGGCTATAAACTCTGCCTCGCTGTCCCCTCTGGGGTGCTATATGCCTATGGGGTGCACTGAGGGAGGGGTCATTATGTGTCACTGTCTACATCTATTCCCCTTGTATCCTTGTAAGTGCTTGTCACAATATGGCAGATGCTGCCTATGTGTGTCCATCTACATATCTATAGCCACACATGCTTTATGGTACAGAATAGAGACCATACAAATATGTTGGTCTTAAAAGAAATTTAAAGATTCTTCTAAGATTCTATTATTTCCCTGGGATAAGGAGACTCATTCCAACAAACTCTGAAGAAAGGACTAGCATGGGATCTGCGTATAAGAATATATAAATAACTCGGGAGCTTTTGTTGACTTTGTGTCCTCAGTATCGAAGAGGCATATATTGTTCACAATTACACAGCATGGAAGATGTTGCTGCTTTTATAAAATATGGACTTTATTTTTTTTTTATTTGTAACATCTATCCAAAGAGCAATAAGGGAATGTCATTCTTACAGGAAAATAATGTTACAAAGAATTTCTGACTGGAGCAGAAAGTTACAACATTCTAAAATGAATGTGCAATCAAATAAATACTTTTCTAAAGAAGAGAAGCACTCTTTATAAAGTGATAATTCCAATTACACAAATCAATCCATCTCCTGGGCTAGTCAGCTCACGCTAAAGAGGTGCTGGTTTGAGGCATCAGTATCCCAAAGGGTCAACAATATGATGAAATAGTTAATAACCAGGCACCCATCCATACTTGTATGCGTGGATTAGAATGATAAAATAAACCTGTCAATCCTGCTTTTTCAGAATGTGTATTTGATGATACACTGCATACTACATCTTCCTAGATGTCAAAAGCCCCAGATGTCCACTGTCCACCTGCCAAACTCCTCTGACAGCTTCTTCAATGCAATTATGTATTGTCAATACAAAATCTCTGACACACTGAAAATTCATTTCAATAACAAAATAAATAAAGGGAGAGCTCTGGTATGGATTGTTTTAGCAATTTTCATATTTAAATAATTAAAATCCTTTTATCTTTCAGTTAAGTGAGGTTGCCTCATGAATTGTCTGTCTGCTGCACTGAGGTATTGCAAGAGCCAGGGACCTTAATGGAGAATTTTGATCCAGCTTGCAGTTGAGTACATAGGACCTTGGTTAAAGATATAATTATATAGGAAACAGTGACATCTAGTTGATAGGGCACCAGGCTGGGCGTCAGGAGACCTGGGTTCTAGTCCTGACTCTACCACTGTTTTACTGTAAAATCTAGGCCAAATCATGTGTGTCTTCCTTTATTTATTTATTTGTAAAATGGGAACAATGAGACATACCCTACTGATGTAAAGTACTTTGATATCTATGGATAAAACAGCTATATAAATACTAAATATTATTATTTATTCTGCATAGTGGTTGAAATGAAAAAGTCAGCATTCACCAACATTTATCACACTGCTGAAGCTGAGATTAGCACAGTTTTCCCTGTACTTAGAAGATACCAATGGTGACTGTGTAGGTGGCAGATTGTTCTCACTGGCTTTTACCATCTACAAATTTATAACACTTAATACTACAAATAATAAATCAAACAGAACATTTCTACAAGTAAACAACTTGAGTAACTACATGTACCAACCGCCAACATGGTTACACCTATAGTTGCTTTCCATCCACTCCTCGTGAAAATGGTGTAAATACAGCAGTGCACTATGTGTAGAATGCACTTTATTGTCGTTTGTTATGGGCAATCAATGCAAAAATCACACGTTGTGATTTCACTTTGCCCTGCCATTTGGAAACTGTGGAGTCACAACCTAGCTCATATAAAAACAAAAGGATATTTATCTTTCTCACTTTCCCATACCCTCAGACTGTACCCACACAAACAATATCATTTATACACACACAATCTATACATATACATGCACTGAACATATTGTTAAACACAAATCAAAATATTCACAATAGTTTGGTAAATTAGAGACTCCTGTCAACTTAAAAAGTACATGTCTGGCTGAATAGATTGCAACTACTGTTGTTTAAACAACAACTGAGATGACTACTGCTGAAAGAGATCAAAGAGAAAAAAGTGTTCTCCGGTTTCCAGTGTGTTGGTATATTTGACAATACTTTGCATATAGTCATTTTTAGTGTTTAACCTATAAAGTCAGTTAGTCACTTTCCCTTACTGTTAGTCTTTCATGGGGACAGACTTTAAAAAACAGGAAAATGTGATTGTAAAAGCACAAAAACTGCCAGTGAGATTCGGAAGCAGGAGACTTCAAAATACTTTTAACTTTTTTTTTTTTAGCAGATTGGATTTCAAATGTACTCTATTCCTTTACTGAAAAGTAAAATATACAATACATCATCTAGGAATTAGTAGCTTACAAGTAGCATAATATCTTTGCACTATACTGCTATACTTATGCATTTTAAACATACATTATTTATCTGTGCATCTTACCTACTTCTGCCATTCCTCCCTCTACTGGATTTATTGACAAGTTTTAAGGTTTGCCTCAGCAGTTGTTACTGTGAGCTCTGGGATGCTTTAAATAGAGCAATATTTGGAATGTACTGCAGCTGCTTTTACACTGATGCCAATTTTCTGCTATATGCATTCAATTGTTTGAAAAGAGTTCAGGTCTTAAAGTTTACAACTTCCAGTTCTTGTTAATTTATAGAACTGTATTAAAGAAAGATAGGAGGTTAATTTTTGCATGGACAATGAAATGAGGGCTGAAGTTTGATTTATGGTGTCTTAGCTTAGTTTCAGCATTTTACTGTGTAATATTCATGATCATCACTTTATTTAGAGCAAGACTGGGATCCAATTTGCTCTTGAATTCCCAATCCTCCTTAATTCCATTCCCTGATAAGAAGACAAGCAACATTACAGTTGCTTGTACATTTGTGTTACTATTATTTTCTATGCACCAACATTGAGTTTGGCATTGCACAGGACAGGAGAGAAAAGGAGACAGTCCCTAACCCTAAGAGTTTACAATCTAGAATCCTGTTTCTCTTATTCATGTGAGTGAGTATATTCAGTGGAGACACTCACATGAATGACGTAAAAAGCATTTTGCCATAAATATAACATATAAATAGGTAATTTAATAAAAATGGTTACAAGCTGCAATCTCGAATAATGCAGGGGAAAAATATAGGAACTGTTGCCAGCTGTATGCCAAAAAGATAAACTGTATGTGTTGAATTAAGGGGGAAATCCACATACAGATTATTAGGAAATGTTCCTGGTAATAGCTTTTTCACTGATTCATTAAGGATCTGTTCAGAGATCATTTGCTCGATGGAATCCAGTATTAAATATAGATTGTTCCACAGAAGATTGGAGATTGTTAGATATGCAGGTTCAATTGTACATTATCCATAAACACTAAACAGGATGTTTTTCTCTATTTTGCTTCAGGGTTAGGATGACATTAATTTTCAGCATGCTTCAGCTCACGAAAGCTTATGCTCAAATAAATTTGTTAGTCTCTAAGGTGCCACAAGTCCTCCTTTTCTTTTTGCGGATACAGACTAACACGGCTGCTACTCTGAAACCTGTCATTCATTTTCAGCAAAATTATGTCCTTCAGAAAAATTAATATGATATGCAATCCCACTTGAGAGCTGTGCCTAAATGTCAACAAAGTGAACATTCTCCCCTATGGTTTTGAAATATAGCAAAATGATGAAGTGTTGGTCAAAGCTATGACAAGCTTTACTGGATTTTTGGGGGTTATCTGATCCAGATGTTTGCACTGTAAGTAATTTAGAACTGATCATACTGCCCCAAAGCTCTGCCCCTGCTCTACCTACATGTGACATCAAAATGAAATGGTGCTCACAGCATATTATGCAGATCTTCATAACATAATTATCCCTTTTCATATGTGTTTTAATCAGCAGTGAAGTAATTAACATTGTTGACCTTTAAAATGTTATCATTGTGCTTCAGCATTAACTCCTTATTAAGATGGATGGGGAGCTCACACCTTTCTTAAAGCAACTGTATCAGGCTGACCACAGGCTGACATTTTTAAAGGTTTTCTTAATATTTCTTTTGAATCAAAGTTTAAATATTGGAGCACAAGATGTTCTCCACCAGAGACAAGCAAGGACTCGTGGAGCCATTGTGAGCTAACTGATTCTAAAACCTGCTGACAACACGTGCACCTGCTCTTTTAAAAGGGGTGTAAATGAAAGCTAAAAGCCCAGGGTTCTGCGGGGTGAGGGTTTCCCTGGCACAGGCAATGTGGGATACAACGATACAGCTACTTTTCAAGGACTCTCACAAGCCCTGTGTAGGAGGCACGCCAGCTATGGAGATTCTGGGCCGAACTACAGCCCACAGGGACAGGAAAGACTGCCATAACTTAGAAACTAAATACCCACGTAAAAGGCAGTCGAAAGTGTGCTCACCACTGTATACAGGGTAAGAGCTCTTTTTCCTGTAACGGTGGAAACTATGGGCCCCGTACGGTGTATATTTGGTATCTGTGTGCAAAATATTCTCATCTAGGATGAACAAGAAAAATGGGTGACAATGAGATAATTGAAAGGGAATGATTTCTATTTTCATAGTCAGTGTCTTAGAAACCACACTAGGACACACAAAGTGACTTAGCTGCACTCAACTCAGCATAACTTTATTGAAGTCAATAGAGAGGATTAATTTAAACTTATTATGTATCTATTTCCCATCTTGCTGTCAACAATTCTTGTTTCCATGCCTGCTTACTTCAGCATGGTTTCTAAACTGATGACCACAGAAAAACAATGAAACCAAATGTCACCCACTGAAGTTCCCACCAGTCTCCAGTATCAAATGTCTGACTAGTTTTCTGGTTTCTCTTTCTGCCACTCTGTATTTAACTGATTCACCATTGCTTTACTTTAGCTTAAGGACGAATTACATGGACATAAAACAGAAGTAATACTTTTAAAAGGGCCAGAGCAGTATAAAGGGGACCTGCCCTGAGTGCATCAGGCCCATGCTGTCCTGTTTAGGTAGGTATATTTTTTCCTGTATTTACCTTAAACTGTATTTACCTTTTGTCCCCAGGCCAATGGAATTTGGGACTTCTATGTGGACTTCCACTCCTACCACATAACTCCTGGGCCATAACTCTCTTCAGGCAGACTGGCCAATCCAATGGTCATACTATTATTGGTCCATCTGTCCATGGCTGCATTCCCTGCCACCCTTTTCAAAGGGTGGATGAATGTACGGATTGCAAAGTAAAACTGCTACCGACATCTGCTGCTACTTATATGGGTTTTCCCTGGGGAATATATGTTCCTAGACTGGCTGCTCCTCGACTATTGCTCCCCTTCAGCTACAATATCCAAAATTATGTGTTTAAATGGGCTGCCACTGACTCAGCGGGTTTGGGGAGATGCTATGTAGGTTTCACTCTACTATTCCCATTTGGCTGCAATCTGTGGCGTGGTTTGATTTCCTCCATGCATTGCAATGGAATGGAGCAAAGGGCCCTTATCCTGATTCCACACACACTCTCTTATTCCTGTCTGATAGTCATCTAACTATTTTCTTTTCCATTTATATACTTCTGTTTCAACCCTTTCTCCTAAAGTAGCTTTGTTCTTCATAACCCTTGCAGAAAACCTCAGTGTGTCACAGCTAACCTTCTGGTCTGTTATCTGCATTGTATTCAGAATGGAGAGCAGATTTGTTCCCTGTTTAATGGCCACAGTCCTCTACATTCTCTAAAGAAATCAGAGATTACATTATTTTCCCGTGATACCTGAAAGATTTTTTTAAAAAATTACAGAAATATTGAGCCCATCACTGAAGCACAGCTGCTTCGGTCAATTTGTGCTTATATCTCCTACATTCTTCTGTTTTTAAATGTATGTCAGGGGCACCTAGCCCTCTGGATGAGTGCTTTCTTTGGTGGAGTTTCCATTGCTACAGGTACCATGGAGACACAAAGCCTGATTCTCCTATCGCCTGCATCAGTTTTACACCAGCGTGTCTGGTGACATCAATGAAGTTACTCCTGATTTACCTGAGGGCAGGATCAGGCCTGTAGAATCTGCAAGCTCCTGCTTGGTAGAACCATGAGGCTGATTTCCTGCAGGACTCTGCAGTACTTCTAGCACTGCAGAAATGTGCCATCTACTTTTCAATGAAGGCTCCTCTGGTCTCCTCAAAGAACATGAAGGGTCTGATCCTATGATCACTGAAGAGGATGGAAAGACCCCCCACTGGCTTTTATAGGCAGTGGGTCAGTCTGACTGTACGTTTTTGCTCTCATAAGTCTAACTATTCTGATTATTATACTATTCCTGCATCCTAAATTTGATTTATTTCATTGAATTATTCCTAGGACCCTATTGTTGAGAGTTCTTCAGTTTATAAACAACCATTCCTCACCCCGGTGGTCTAGCAGGAGTGAAGTTAGCATTGAGGGATTATTAATCACAAAACCTGGGCAGCAAAACTCATTCTCTCTTCCAAGAGGAAAATAAACTCCCAACTGGGAGTTATTAACCTCTCTTCCAAATTCTTCAGCATTACATTCTGAGATTTGTAATAATCACCTTATAAAATTATAGGATAAACAACCAGCACAACGCAGGTCTGTTTCACTCAGAAGTTTCAACTTTTGCTGGCTTTAAAACCATTTGTTTTTTCATAGGCCTCTGAGGAGCGATTCTTCTAGCACAGTAGGTGAAACACAGTGTTCCCTAACAGATCTTTGTTTATAATACTTCCTAAAGATGTCAAGATTTAATAAAACAGGTCCCAAGCCTTTTCCAATCTATAGTACATCCTAGTAAAATCTCTAAGTGAAGCATTTAAAACCTGAAGAGATTTTCTACATATTGACTAAATCTTTCTTTGTTCAAGATAAACCAGAATTTTAATCTACAGTCTCATCCAGGAACTTTCTTCTAAATCTAGGTAGTGGCATATGCATCATCCCTATAGTATAGCTGCTCCATTTTAAATCATATTTAAAATCTGTAAAGGCATTTCCCTTTTCCTATCTTACCACTTGAGTCCTCATTGGTTTTATTGGGCTATTTATTTGTGAACATACAGAATAAAAACCTGTAAGATACAGTATAGAATACAAAAAGACCTCTGATGGAGTCCAACTAGGAGAGCTTGTAGGATCAAATATACAGCACTTTAGTCAATTGGCTTATGAAGCACTGGGGAACAGAGTAAATGGTTCCACTGGCTACTAACCATCGCCATCTTATTTTTCATTACTCGCATAGGAAAAAACAACATAAACAAAGAAGGAAAGAATGCAGTGGAGTAAACTGATGTAAACAGGAGCTAAACAGCCTACATCCCCTGTTTCTCTCTCTTACATGACTAACCTTTTCCGTCTAACCTGCAGATTCTGTCACCATTATTCATGTTAGGGTTTGACCTCAGTGGGGTATTTGTGCAGTAGGGAACTAACTACTCATTCAACAACTCCATCAGAATCTGGCCCCTGATTTCTAATTTTCGTGGTAACTCCTCTGTTACCTTTGTTTGGGTTAAAACCTGGATTAGGCACAGGACAAAAATGAAAATTAGTGTTGTGCTTTTAGATTAGTTCTTAATAAAGAATGATGCAATGTTGTCTGAGTCACAGTTATCACTCCTTTTTAAGGAGACACTATGGACTGAATTAGCAAAGGTGCTGCAGATTAGTCCCGAAGTTTTTTGGCAGGGGTGTATGAATATGCCTACAGACTGCTTGTCAACACATTGCTGGCTTTTGCAAATCATTCTTTCAAGTTCACGAGCAATACAATTCCCTTTAAAAAATGCCTGCCTCTCAGCAAGCATTGCATGAAGAGTCTAATTTGGTTTTAGTAATTTAAAACAGGTACTTTGCAAAACAACTCATGAATCTATAATATTCTATCATGCTATGCATACCTCCCGCACAGCTCAGTGTATTATTTCATGATGAGAGACAAGATTAAAGATTAAAGCCCAAGCTTTAAATGCTTTTTCTAACTTTGGTGTTGAGGACAATAGTTTTTTGGGATAGTATCCAGTTCATTGTAGAAATAGGATTCTGTTCCCTGTACAACACAAAAACATTTATTTAAAAACTCTGTGATGCAATACCGTCATTGTCTGCATAGCTGCTCCTATAAGAATTCTATTTGCTGTACTTCTGCTAATTATATACACCTGATCTAGTGGAAATAATTTCTGCCATGAACAATGTATCCCCAACAAGACATACTGACCTTCGTGAATTGGGATCTTTCCAGTCCTTGCTCTTTTGAGCAAGGACACAGAGTCAATGCCCTTTAAAACAGCTTCAAGAACTAAATTAATTTAGCTGAAAGCATAAAAGGGATTATTTAGCAAATCTCAGGTGTGAAGTTCAGTTGTGTTACTCTACATTTTTTGTAAATTTACAGTTTAAAATGCGAGTTATTTGAAGCTACTAAACCACAATACAGAATGCAAGAATACACATTGGAAATAAATTAAATTCTACAATAGATCAAAGCACAACAGCCAAAACAAACAGGTGTACAGTTTCAAATATAAAAGCAAAGACATCTACACTACAAATGACCAAGGAAACAGAGCTCAGAGGATAATTCATAGCAAGTACTTGACTTGCTTCTTGCCTGCTTGCAGAAAGTCCATGAGAAGAACATGATTTCCTGAAATTGACTAGTGATTGAATTTGCAACGTTTTTTTTCATTTCCGCCCTTCCCTGTTTATTGTGATGATCCCATATGCAATATTCAACATTTGACCTGTTTTGGTTAGGGGTGATTGGTCACCAAATCACAGGATATAATTTCTCCTCATGAACTGGGTGAATAAGGTATTCAAGCAAGTGAGTAGTCCTATTGACTTCAATGAGTCTACTCATGTACTTAAAGTTAAGCACATGCTTTAAGTGAGCTGCTGAAATCAGGCCATAATCAAGAGGAGGGATTGAACAATCCACTGGAGCTTTGAGTTTCTTGGGAAGAGAAAGCATTACATGGGGTGGAAACAGGATTGTGCTATTTTAGAAAATATTAAATCTTTTGCTTTCTGGGCCATACAGATTTTGCTTTAGAGAAAGATCAGGCTACTGCTAGATTGGCCATATCTATTGTTTAAACGACTATATCTATAAAATAGTTGATAAAATACCATGGATCAGAGTGACTATCTAGGTATCAAATGATAAAGCATAGCATTTCTATTTCTGTTAGCAGTATTTATAGCATCTGAACATCTATACACACCATTTTGTAGATTAGCTGAGGAATGCTTTCCTTTTTACATATCCCACTTGATTCATACATTCTTTTAGGAGGCACTGCTTCCAAAAAGGCTAGAAGCATTTCACTGAGAATATTAAAATCTGATTTGAGGAGAAAATTGCCTCGTATAATTTACAAGTTTCTTGGACTTTCCCATTATGAAATGTTAGCCCCCATCAAAGAAAATTGACATTTTCTTCCATTAAAGCAGCTTCTTCTCTTAGAAAATGAGGCGGCAATAAGTCAAAGGCCCTATTTTTATATATATATATATCTTATTACTATTATTTTGCCAGATTCCATCAATGGCCTAGGAATTTTAATATTGATGAGAAAATATTGCAGTTTTATTAAATCTGAAGTTTAGGGACATGTGGATATAAACACATCTAGAGATATTTTTATTTGACATGGGCCTGAGTCTCAAAATGTGAATCCCTCCCCTGCCAAAAAGTGGCAGCAAGGTTGGAGAGAATTTCTGATCACTTTTGAGAGCATGAAAAATAAGACTGGTTGTTGACTTCCTTCATATTTGTTAAGTAGAGAAACTAAGAAATCTCATTTACTCTGCCATGTAAAATTTAAATCCACACACTCTTTCCCAGGGCTCAGGGTATACGTGAGCAATTTGTTTGTGAGCTAAGTGGGGTCAAGGACACTGGTTTATTGGAATACTGAAGCATATCAGTACAAAGATAACTGTGAATAATGTCACTTGGAGAAATGATGTTACCAATTCGCAACTTCA
The DNA here is from genome assembly GCF_965140285.1 of Lepidochelys kempii. Lineage (NCBI taxonomy): Eukaryota > Metazoa > Chordata > Testudines > Cheloniidae > Lepidochelys > Lepidochelys kempii. Next base: position 25,275,955 of record NC_136388.1, on the reverse strand, counting down.
CATACAATCTAATTTGGGGGTTGTTTCCTTGTTGTTTTCTATAATTTTAAAAATTATCTTGACAAAGATTTAGGTTTTGACTTTGCATTGTTTCATTTCAGACAGTGACTTTTGAGTGATTGCTTGGTGAATATCTTCTTTTGGATTGGCACAGGGATAATTGTTGTGAATAAAAATTCTTGACAGGTGATTTATGAAAAGTCATCTCATGCTGGATTTCTTCGTAATGGGCTCTAGATCACTAGAAGGCATGCTGCACTGTAAATTGACAGTATGTAAGGCAATATCATATTTTAAAGCAGCCACTTTAGCAGCTGCAGTATCTACTGGAGCATTGCAATTCTGTGTGGTGAGTAACAACAACAGATAGAGCAGCTTGTGATCTAGTTGTCAGGAATTTTATTTTCCAGTCAAATGTTATCCTTCCTCATCTTTTAACTGTATTTATTACCTGGGACAGAACCAGTTTAATAGCAGTAATGCCAGCCTGTGTTTTCCATACACTCTACCAAGAAATCTGACAACCTGCCCCATCCTCTGTCACATGATGTGCTATATGATGAATAAGAGGCCAGGCATATTTTACTACCGTGGTTTGGACACGTAGAGAAGATTAGGAGTCCTGTCCTGAAAAGTGCTAAGCCACTTAATCAGCCACTGATCACAACTGAAGTTGAGGGTACTCAACACCTGACAGGAATTACTCAGCACCCTGAAGAATGAGGGCCTGGGTCACTGACAGAAAGCGCTATAGATATTTCATGTAAACCTTCCTTAGTATTTCCTCTTCTCCAGTGAGCCTTATTCAGCAAGGAAAACAGCCAGACCATATACAATAGCACCTCAGGAACATGTCAAGTCTTCAGGAGGCTATGTTGTCAGATTGATGCCTTATTGTACCACCCTGGTGCGACTTATACTGCAGGAGCTGAAGAAGACCTGGCATTGCCGTTATAATTTTAAGGAGTTTAACATGTCACACTTTCAAAATTACATTGCTCTAAAACTTTCTGTCTGAGCCCAGGTGAAAGTTTTGATTTGAGCATGCCTGCAGTGTTTCCCACGTGACTTTTTGGCCATCACAGAAGCATGGTGCCAACAGTTAGTTTCCTTGCAGTATTGTGTAAGCAAATATAACCAACAGTGAATATTGTACACTATAAAACTTCAGGGACAACAAGACCAGTATGTATTCTAATGTGGATCTATTAGCAACTGACTGGATGCCAGTCTCCGTCCCTTCCACTGCCCCCATGCCACATGTAGGAGAGGGTTTCACCAGGTGTAGCGGCAACCCCTTTCACTATTCCTCAGGAGTGCCCACGACCAATGCCCAAGCAGCAACTGGTTTCAAAGACCCTCAGCTGGACCATTTCTAACTGACCAATCAACTGGAATGCACCAAAATTATGACAATTGTAATTTAGTCCCTCCTCTGAAACCAAATCGCCTGGATGCTGGGTAGCATGTGAAAAGATGCACAGCACTGTGCCACTTCCATCATTTTGGAAAATCCCTTCCAGACACACAGACTGGATATCAGCTTAGCCCCCAGTATCTCTGCAGATCCACTAACTAGTTTAAGGGTGGAAAGGAGGGGACTGAGCTAGGGAGCTCACAGTGGTGACACTGCCTAGAAAGCAAACTGTATACACCTTCCTGCTCGTCCACCAGACAGGAGCCAATCACCCAGCCCCACACTACTCCCATTGCACAATGGCAATGTGCAGGACAAGTGCCAGAACCTGGACCCAACAGCAGTGTGCAATTCTCCCTTCCTCCCCACCATGCCCTGCAGCATGAGGATGGAAGGGGAGGGAAGAAGGAATCAGGGTGAGTGAAGTAGCAGACGCCCCTACCAGAGGTGGAGGAAGGGGTATGGGGAACACTGCCTCAGTTGCTCCTAGCCACGATCACCCCTTCCCCACAGGGTGTCTTCACTGCTCCGCTCCCATCCTGACTGGTAAGAGAACATTGCTTAGAGTCAGTTTTAGTTAACTTCCCAGATTTCCCTGCAGTGCTTGGGACCAGAACCTCGATTCTGCCAACACCATTCCACTCCACAAAGGGAATAGGCAATGGAAGACTCCCCCAGTAAATGTTGAGGATGGGGGGGAATGATGAAGATGGGGACATGTAGTGCCAGCGGTGAAAGGAGGCAGGGTTGTAGAAATGTGGGACACTACAACAAATGTAATTTACAGCAGCCTAGTGGCTGAGAGCCATTGCAGCCCCCAGCAATCTGAGGATCAGGTAAACAGGTGACTTAGAGCCACCTTCCCCTCCTTCTCAGCTGCATCAGTCCGCAGCTGGGCATAGCTGAGGTTCACGCTCTTGGTGCCTTGACACTGTGGCAATGGGCACATTAGAATACCTAGCAAGCTGAAAACCAAATTTAATAACTGGATATTCTTGGCTGGGTGTATGATGGTTCTCTTGCTGCTTTTCCAAAATACAGCAACAGCAATGAAATGTCCAGCCTTGATGCTTATTTCAGGTCTTGATTCAGCTCCGAATTTCACGAACAACTTCCTATTAAATTAAAACGTTCTGCATTTTTGTGTTTTCAGTTCATGTATAAAGAGGCAGAAAGTATTTGGACCTGGGTCTGGCTGTATCTTCTAAAAGAAAAACACTGGCAGGTGCCAAAAGTGAGATATAATGACAAAACATGAACTAGGGAAGCTGGCAAAAAAATGGAAAGAGAGAGATTTGATAAATACTCATTGGCATTGTTTGTTAAGAACATTTTATTTACTTGAGATTTAAATTATTTTAGTTTTAGTCTGAAATCATTTTGTTTGTTTAGTGAAAAGGCAGCTAAAAATGGAGCAAAAAGATTTCATTACCCTCTTAGGAACAATAAGTGTCTTGCCAAAATGAGGGATCTCCCCAGAAAGATTCATTCAGCAATTTCCTTTATCTAAAATTCTGGGACAAAACAGAGGGACAGCTAGCCCTGCCAGCCCTCCTCTAACATAATTAGATGCAACTGAAACTTCCTTCCAGGAGATACTGATTCCATTAAAAAAAAAAACTGGGTCAAAGCAGGACTAAAGAGTAGGGCAGTTAGTGAAAAAGGATAAAACAGAAGACCAAGAGATATTACAAAGAACTTTCAATAGAAACAAAGTATGAATATACATTAACTGAGGATGTGGCCCTATATTTCACACCTCTGAGAAATAGCGAACCCTAAAAGCCAGATCCTCATCTTAAGAGCCATCCCCTAGAACCCACTCATTGCATCCAAAATCCAAATGGGTGATAGTGAGCTCCAGACACTCAAAGGGTATCTATCATTTCAGAATTATGGACCTGTACTTGCACTATTCTGTCAATGAGAGAGTTGCGACAGATTTCAAGTGGGAACAGGTTCAGTCCCTATAGAACAAACGTATTAAACTGGATAGGAAAGAAACTAATAAAATAGCACAAATAAATCTTTATACATTACTGTTTCAGTGGCACCTGATATCCTCGCAGTTAAAGAAAATTTACAAGATGTATCAGATGGCTGTTGGGGAGAATGTGGGTTGAAAGATTCCTTCATCCATATTTGGTGGGAATCTCATAAATCACAGGAATATTAATCAGGATTTTTTACTTCATAATAGATATAAACAAATGTGGAATGGATCCCATGGGAAGAGCTTTTGGATTTCCAGGATTTAAAAAATTATATATATATACATACCCACTCCCAGTACCAATTGTTCTCACATCTAACAGTATCAGGATGTGGACTGTCAGAGGTTAGGAAGAAGAGGGAGCCTTCTGGTAATGTCTTCAGCTTCAGAAGTGCATGGGATCTTCTCATATGGGGAAAGCTCACAGATGAGGCATTAGTTCTTCACAGAGTCTATTCTATATAGGTTCTTATACTGCTCATCACCCCAGTATCTGAGTGCCTACCAGAAGTGCATTAAGCAATATGACTTGCATCTGTCATGTGTGGTTTGTTCTCTCTCTCAATCTCTAGTCAGGAGAATTGTGTGCACAGTGGCGTGTTTTGGTGATGGGTTTTTTATTTTCTTAATTTAAATGCACATGCTACTCTATGTTTATGTTAGAGAAAGCAGGTTGAAGAAATGCGCCTTGTACTTGAAGAGGCAGGTGGTGAGGTTTGTGATCCTCCTCAGTTCCTATGGGAGTTTGTTCCCCAGTCTCAGAATGGCCTCCGAGAAAGCTTTGTCTCCCACACAGACAAGCTTTACCCTTATTGTAGAGAGTTCCATTGTGCATGAAGAGTGGAGTTGTCAACTACAGTATTTAGCCAAGAGTTCAAGGTGACCTTTTAGATATGCTAGGCCCAGGCCAATGGTGTACTTTTGGTGGCCCATGTTGGTGAGAAGATGTGCTGCACCATTCTGTACTAGCTGGAGTTTCCTAAGTGTGAACGGCTTCATGGCCAGGTATTCTGCATTGCTATAGTTGAGACAGGAGGTGAAGAATGCATCTATAACATAGGGAATGTCATTGTTTGCCAGGATGAAACAGTCTCCTAACCAATCAGTGATGGTAGAAAGCATGATGCATACAGTTATTTGAGAGCTTAGTGTCAGCGAGGAATCCAAGAGCACTCCTAAATTATGGACTGACCTGAACAATTGCAGCAGGTGTGACCTTGCAACAAAAGAAGACTGGCACCATGACTGCAAACTCAAAGTGCTTTTCTCTGCCAGCTAGCATAACCTCTGCCTTGCTCAGATGGATCTAGAATTATTGTAATATAGAAAAAGATAAGTCAAAAGAAACACAGGGGGTGAAATCTGGTGCAATTTCATCTGTCAATTAATCCAGTTAATGCATGCAATTAACGCAAAACCAATTAACGTGATTAAAAAATAGTCATGATTAATTGTGGTTTCAGATAACAGCCGTGTTAGTCTGTATTCGCAAAAAGAAAAGGAGTACTTGTGGCACCTTAGAGACTAACCAATTTATTTGAGCATAAGCTTTCGTGAGCTAGCTACAGCTCACGAAAGCTTATGCTCAAATAAATTGGTTAGTCTCTAAGGTGCCACAAGTACTCCTTTTCTTTTTATGATTAATTGTAATTTTAATTGCACTGTTAAACAATAATACAATAGCCATTTATTATAATTCTTTTTGGATGTTTTTCTGCATTTTCAAATATATTGATTTTAATTACAATACAGAATACAAAGTATAAAGTGCTCACTTTATATTATTTTTATTATAAATATTTGCCCTGTAACAAAGATAAACAAAAGAAATAGTATTTTTCAATTCACCTCACACAAGTCCACTCAGTCCTATTTCTTGTTCAGCCAATCGCTAAGACAAATAAGTTTGTTTACATTTATGAGAGATAATGCTGCCCGCTTCTTATTTACAATGTCACCTGAAAGTGAGAACGGGCATTCTCATGGCACGGCTGTAACCGGTGTTGAAAGGTATTTACATTCCAGATATGTTAAACATTCATATGCCTCTTCATGCTTCATCTTGTAGATTCTAAAGTTTTACATTTGTAAGTTGCACTTTCAAAATAAAGAGATTGCACTACAGTACTTGTATGAGGTGAATTGAAAAATACTATTTGTTTTGTTTATCTTTTTTACAGTGCAAATATTTGTAATAAAAATACAAAGTGAGCACTGTACAGTATATTTGAAATCAGTATATTTGAAAATGTAGACAAACATCCAAAATATTTATAATAAAGTTAAATTGGTATTCTATTATTGTTTAACAGTGTGATTAAAACTGATTAATCATGAGTATTTTTTTAATCTTGAGATTAATTGTGATTTTTTAAATCGTTTGACGGCCCTAAGTGTAATGGCAAAACTCCCTTTAACTCCAATGAAGCCAAGATTTCATGCAGAGATTTCATAGGAGCAGATTTCACTTCCCTAAATGGATTGCACTCCATCCATATAAAGGCTTCACTCAGTCCTTAGGGAAGTGGGGAGGAGAAGAATAAATTTCATCCATTCTGCTTAGGGGAGACAATGGAAAGAAGAAGCAGAGACACAAGGAGAAAATATCCATTGAAAAATAAATACTATATATACACTGAATAAAGAGCCCCTACTTTTGCCAGTATGGCTATTTCTGGATGGAGTGTGTGTTGGAGGTTCTTTTTTCCTTAATACATACATAGCTTTGATTTCCCTTTATTTAGAAGTTTCTTTGTAAATCAATCACAACTGGGAGAAAACATGGATTTAAATGACAAGGAACATGATTCACTAATTCCAAATAGTGTTTCAAGGTTTGAAAAGCTGTTAAGTTATTTAAGCAAAACCTTCATATGCACCACAGGCAGCTCTGAATTGAGTTAGGCTATGTTACCCTCTAGTGACAAATGGTGGAACTTCACATTTAAAGCAATCTGAAGAGAGACAGTGCTCTGTTGCACTAGCATATTGAAGTGCAGTAATGATATAACTGGTACAAACAAAAAAATCAATGCAAAAATATTTTAAGAAACTAAATATACTGTAGTTTCTGAATAGAGTGGAGTTTGCTTCTTCCCAATCTGGTATTGACACTCTTGGGCTTTGAAAAGGCTGATGGACATTTGCTCTGGCTTATCAGAATATTATAATTATCTGAAACTTTGCTGGGCCCCAGAAACCTACTACCTAATCCCCACATATGTCTCCACACCTGTGGTTCCCCAACTTGTTCCGCTGCTTGTGCAGGGAAAGCCCCTGGCGGACTGGGCCGGTTTGTTTACCTGCCATGTCCGCAGGTTCGGCCGATTGCGGCTCCCAGCGGTCGCGGTTTGCTGCTCCAGGCCAATGGGAGCTGCTGGAAGCGGTGGCCAGTACTTCCCTCAGCCCACACCGCGTCCAGCAGCTCCCATTGGCCTGGAGCAGCGAATCGCGGCCGCTGGGAGCCGCAATCGGCCAAACCTGCGGATGGGGCTGGTAAACAAACCGGCCCGGCCTGGCAGGGGCTTTCCATGCACAAGCAGCAGAGCAAGTTTGGGAACCACTGCTCGATACGATAGCCTTCCTCCTGAAAAACTCCAGGTCAACTAATTCACAGCCTTGGAAAGGATCTCAACAGCAGAAGTGGTGCTGAGGGCCCCAGAAAATGGTGATGGAGCTGACAAGTACATTCAATAAATTTTAGGAACAAAGACATTGGTGAAGCTGCCAGGGAAGGGTGGGCCTTGGTCTCAGTTTCCCTTGCTGAAAGATGGACTGACTTTGATTTTCCTGCTGTGGTTCAATATTTATTGCCTTGTGCTTTCTAAAAACACATCTAAATGCAACGAGCACTACCAAACACTCACATCAAAGACTGCTATCGTTTTTTGAAAATACAAGCATTGATCCATTCCCAAAGTTTGTTAGTGGTGTCAAAATAAAAAAATGTAGATATGAATAATAGAGTCATTATTTGGAACAGAGTTTTCCAAACATAATGCATTTTAGTATAGCAGACATTCCAATTCATACCTAAAACCTTTACATTATACCATCACATATTCCAGTCTCCATCATAACACCCTATTATTCTTACAACTTCACCAAACTTTAGCCATTCAGGCTGAAATTTTCCAGGCCATATGTCTGCACCCCAGAGAGCTCTGAGAAGAATTCTACCTCAAGGACGACTTCTTTTCAGAGTTTTTCCTGGGGAGGGACATCTGTGCTCCTCCTCCAATACAGGGCTGTGTCTAATGTTATGAATGAGCCCTTAGAAAGTAAGTTGGAATCATCACATGCATCGAGACATTGTATGTGATCTTGCATGTATATATATAATCAGGGCCTGCTACCAGCTGCTTCTGCAGAATTGTGCTCCAGAAGTTCAGCTTTCATTGAATAAAATAATAAGGAAAGTTTCTGTTGTATCAACCAGGCAAGGTACTAACAAGCTTCAACAGGACTTTATTTTCAAAGTGGAAACCTCTTTACCAAGCTGCTGCTGCACTCTGTAGCTTTCTCTCAGCCTCTCAACTCCTCCCCCCTCCTTCCTGTTTCCTGTCCTTTCAGACTCCCAACAGCCAGTGCTCCCAATTCTAATAATTACAAGCAACATCTAAACACCACAGTTTCTCAACCTTAAGTTTCCAAAGAAGCCTTCCAAACATGAAGTGCAAATCAGACAGTGCCATCTGGTTGAATCTGCAGACAACCTGAAGCAATAGCTCTGAAATGTGTGAAACTGTTTGTCTCAACAGGTTGTTGACGCTGAAACCGAAAGACGAGTGTAGAATTTTCAAGTCCCACGACTTGGGCTGCTAACTTCCTTAAACTCCTTTGAAAATCCCAGCTTTAAATGTCAACATTAACTATCTCACTGATGATCACTTTAGCAGAAGGAGCCACTTAATGTGCGTGTTCCATATTCCCTAACTGCCTTCTCATCTGCCAGAGGCCCCAAGTGCTCCTGTCCAGATGTCAAAATCTCTAGCTTTAGCCCAACAACAATGCATCTAGGAGTATTCAATACAAAATTCTGCAGCACACTAACAATTAAAAAATTAGAGGCCAGATAAAATCAATTCAATTGAACATCAAATTAAAGAACACCAAAAATACTGTGCAGATAACATCATTCAGTTTCCTATTTAACACTATAAACCTCCACTTTTAAATGTATATAAAACTGTGGCCATTTCCAATCTGCTGCACCGGAGCACTGCAGAATCCCTGCCACAGAACACAAAGACCGCAAATCACAATCAAGGTGACTGAATATTAGTAGAAAGGAAGTGATACAGTGGAATGAACAGGGCATAAATCATCATTAGCTCAGACTGAAGTTTACTCATTCACAAATAGTTAACTGGGATGGACTAATTCTACCTGGTATCTTACAAAAGTTCATTTCCAATACAGAAAAATTGCCAACCACACACAGACACAGGTAGACAAGCTGCAGAAACTCCTATTGCACTGATACCAAAATAATAATTCTGATCAGCTTCAGTTTGTCTTATGACCTGTGAGCTAAACTGTGCCCTTAGCAGCCTCCACACAATTCCTCCGGGGACTCTGGCAATGCACCCTGTTATGGCAGCTACATTGCCCTGAGAGAAGAGGCAAAATGCTGCACAGTGGTGCCAGAGAAGAGGAGTGGCTGCTTGTAATCTCCTCCTCTTGCATATCCTGCCAGGGGATGGGCATAGTCCAGCCCTAACTGTATAGTTTAGGTATCTACAGCAGCATCGCCAACTCCAAGCATTCAAAGGATTGGCTTAAAATTCACAATAGTTTTCTTTTTTTATATGGCAATTTGAAAAGCAACATTAAAAGTCAACGTCCAAGTTTGTCATCCATTCTATGGCTTTCAGTAACCTGGAACGAATCAAGGCTTCTCCTCCAGAGAAGGATCTTAGAGGGCAGAGATTCATTAGATGTTCCATGGTTTTGATATCTTTTTCACAGTCACATACTGAGCTGTCCTTCATTTGCCATTTGTTTAGTAGGTAACTGCATGGCACACATGAGGTTCTGATGTGGTTCGCTGTGATCCATATCTTACATGGCATGATGAAGCCAGGTTGTCGGTCTATAGGATCTGGGATCAGGTCTTGATTCTTGACCCCGGTCTTTTCCCAGCAACTCTGCCACTTGTCTTTTGGTGACAGTTCTGAGGTTTTAAGAGCTTTGGCCACTACCAAGAAGGGATTCCTGGATTTAAGGGGGCATCTCAAGGGGAGGATGGTGTTGGAGATCTTCATAGATGGGCAAGTCTGAATTCGTTGGCACTCTGTTGTAGTCTTGAATTATTGCTGCTTCTTTTTGGAGGGATGGCAAGATATGCACAAAAGAACAGGGAGCCAGACAGCTGGTGTTGCTTCACTACACCTGTAACAATTCTCATAGCAGCGTTCAGTTCTATATGTACGCTACGTGCCCCTACTTTGGCACAATATTCACCTGCTAAAAAGACAAGGATCAAGGTGGCTGTGTACAAAGCAGGTGTGTCTGCTCCCAGCAAGTTTGTGGATTATATTGCTTGTAGCTTTTACCAGGGCAACAGCCTTCATCGGATGTTGGCAGTATGTGAGGCTACAGTCAGTACCACTGAGATTTTTCAGGAAATTCTCGTGCCTGAGTTTGGTATCACAGAAGGTGACATTCAGGCACTTCTTTGTATGTGGTTGCTTTACTGGTATGCAGAGACAGCTGGTTTTTGAGGGCATGGTCAGAGTAGCCATAATCAACAGTATTCCATTTTTTTCAGGTCTTCTGTGAGGATGAGTTCCACTTGGGTGAAAGTGCTCGCTTGGATGGCGAGTGCAAGATCAACCATGTATCCAAATTTCCATGACTGGGCCGATGGCATGGTGTTGATATAAATATTAAAGAGTGATGCTGTCAAGATGGATTCCCAGGAGATCCTGTTATTCAGTAGATGAGGTCTGCTGGTCTGTTCATTGGATGTATGTGACACTTTGGTGCAGAACAACACTGAGCCTACTGAAAATTATGTTCACCAACCCTATTTTCAACACTTTCAGGAGCAAGCCGGCCCACGAAACTATGTTGTATGCCAAGGATAGACTACACAGGTCTCTGTTTTGAGCCTGCATTGATAGCCAGCTCTGATGTAAGTCCTTGGTATGATAACCTGATCACACATGCTTCGTCCAGGTCTAAATCTGGTTTGCTGTTGAAGAACAAAATCCTCAAAGATGGGTGTAAGTCTCTAAAGGAACATCCTTTCCAAGAGCTTGTATATTACACATAGTAATGATATTGGCTGGTAGTATTTCAGATCATTGCTTTTTTTCCCTGGTTTCAGGATGGTGGTGACCTGCCTATCACCATACAATGGTAAAGAAGCACAGTCAGTCGTGGCCATGCTGGTCTAGTTTTTCAGAAATTCTGGGAAGATGCCCTCTGGGACTGACACCTGATGAAGTTTAGTGTTATGGCCTTGTCCACTTCTTCTCTAGTGAATGGCTCTGATAGATTCGATGGTGCCAAGCAAAGTGATAGGCAACAATGAAGCTCTTTCTTCACTTTCCTTCTTTGATGACAATCCGGTTGAGCCTTGGAATTCATGAGCATTTTGGTGACAATGGCATTGGCTGTGACTTTTGGAACTCCAATTTGGGGAGGTTAGCACTGCCAAGATAATGGAGAAGCCTCCAGGCTTCCCCGCTTGAGTGGGTTAAAACTAGACTCTTCATGGTTTTTGTCTCATCTAGCGGAGTTCAGTAATTTAAGAAGTGAGGTTGCAACAGCAGGTTTAACTGCTGTCCTCTACTCCTTTAGCAGTGTTTCACCCTCTGCCAATCAGCAGGGAGTATAGGTTTTTCTGTAGCTGTGGGGGATGTTCCCTTTCACAATTTAAGGAAGCTGATGAAGATGTCGTAGTTGGCTACATTCACAGACAGTCAGGGAGCCATTTTTTCTTGTTTACATATAGCCATTCCAGTCAGCCTTCCTAAAGTTCCAGTGTGGCTTTAGGAGCGACGTGATGAGGTAGATGTGGAGACCAACATATATGATGACAGAACAGTGTTGGCTATGTAGAAAATCACTGAGGATAGTTTGTTCTGCCACTAGGGCCCGCGCAGTCCAGTCACAGGACAGAAAACCCAAGTCCAGTCTTTTCTCCATCCTCACAAGATTAAAACAACAACAGTAACAGTTGGGCTCTTTTTCTTTGCCTTTAGGGTGCACTTGGATCATGTTGTCAGGCATTTTTCTGCAGCCATGACAGCTAGAAACTTTCTTTTTTTAAATGGAAGCTGCGATTCTCACACAGTCAGCTACTTCCAGGAGCAGGGCCTTTAACATTAACAAGTATAATGAGACCTACTACAAACTAATGAGAGCTGGCGACACTACTCCAGGGTACCAAGCACTGTAGTATTCAGGCACAAAGTACATTCTTAAGGTAAGCATAAAAAACATCCACATAGATTTTAATTTTGTCATTCATGGTCCAATCGTTTGCACTTGCACTTTACTCCCTTTCCTCATTACTGAAGGTAACTCTCTGTAAAAAGGTGGCTTTTGGCCCAGTGCTATAAACTGGCAGGCTAAAGCCATGTCTACACTAGAAAGTTTCGTTGGTAGCAGTTGCTGTAATGTCACTAAAATGTGGCTGCATGTCCTCACTCCTAGAGGTTCTAGAGGAAAAAGACACACTGCACTTTAGGTAGACAATCCAGTGTGCCCTAGGTCACCATCAGCTACATTGACTTTTGAGGTATTTTGAAGGTATTGTGGGATGCCAATACTCCTCCTCAGGAATTGTGAGGGTTTGGGGTCAAGTCGCCACAATTCCCTCTGCTCCATCCCACAATTTTTGCACTGCTTTTTAAAATTCCCACTGTTCATTCATAAGGCTACTTCAAATCTTTGAGGAGGGTGTCCCACAGGCTAAGACCCAAAGTCAAGACAGCCCCACCTCTGGCTACCAAAGTTGTCACTCTGTGTCTCTCACCTCTATGTCCCAATAAGCACAGATGTCTTGGTGGGGCACAAATGGACACTAGTTAATGGATTACTCTCAAAGTAGCCTAGTTTTCCCTATACTATACGTGATCCGTTAAATCTGATTAACAGACCAGTAAACTAGGGTGGGGTTGTTCCCTGAACAGCATTCACGCTCCTGAACTACATTTCACCTCTCTGCTTTGCAAGAATCTACATCAATACAACAAATTTCATAATCAGTCAGTTTAGATTGAACAACCAGGTCACCCTATTCCCCCCACATCTGCTTTCCTTAGATCTAGCAGATAATTTCCAATACACAAAGTTTTCCTTCATCAGCTAGATGACCTTTAGACAGAAATAACTTGACATGCTGTATATCAATCAGTATGTACTTTAAAGTACTATGGCATTGTGGCCACCAGATGGCAACCAAGGTTTCAAGTCCAAATCAGCAAATCAGAATGTTGGTTAAATACTGATGTTAGATTTCTTCGATTACAGATTTTTTCAGCAGGTAGAAGAGTAATTATTGTTTAGAAACATACACAGTGGATTGGCAAAATAAATCTGAATTACAAAAAAGTAATTACCATTTCTTTAAACAGATAGCAATAAATTGTTTAAAAATCAGGAATATTTTCTCATCACAGCTTCTTGGACTTGATTCTCCTCCCTTGAAATATAAATCCTACAAATTCAGAATAAGGCTCCACGTGTATTTTAAAAGGCTAATTGATCTCTCTCTCTCCACTTTCACATACACACTCACTCTTGTATAGCAGAATGATTTGTGCTTCTCCAACATTTGAGGAATGCTTCATCACCCCCCACTTTTCCATTCCCCGGATGCGCTCTCACAAAAAATAACAAAAGGATACCAAGCCCTATTGAAACACCCAAACTCACTAGTCACTTTTGAAAATGTAGGCATATTACACCCACTGAGCTGTCCAGATATGCATGTGTCTTCTTTTCTACCATGAACTGCTTTTACTTAGGCCCCAAGCTTCAAGTACATTCATATACATTTCCTTGTATTCTCCAAGCTGTCTAAACCGTGCTCTGCTCTCACAGCAGTTCTAAAGCCTCCTAGCTCCAGGAAACTTTTTATGTTTATATAGATATTTTACCTCTTAGCCAAAGAAGCAGCAACCTCTGGCAGAAATTTAGACATTTTCTGTGGAACCTGGCCCTGAATATGCATTCCTGGGGACGGGAGGGCGGAGGGGGGAGATCACCTATTTAGTCTTATTCTATTCTGCTTTTAAAATATAACAAAATATTGAAGGTTAACCTTACTAGGACCAGAGATTATGGATAGAGATGCAAACTGATTTGACTTTCAGCCTGTCAGCAAGCAGATGGATTTATTAGCTCCAACTCAGAAGATAAAAGTTGAGTCTTCCTCTGTAAGACCTTAGCTACTCACAAACTTGCACTAGTTTAAACAAACTGGTTTAGTTCAACTGGTGCAATTCCCTACCTGGACACTCTTATTTTGGTTTCAGAAATGTTTATTTCACTTTAGCTTCAATTTGTTTCTAATTGACCTAATCTAAACTGAAATAAAATGGGTTTAACCTGAAATAAGAGTCCACCCAACCTTTTCATCAGTTTAAGATCCCACCTTAAGTAAAAGGGTTGCAGCTCTGCACATAGACAAGCCCTGAGGCAGAGGGAATGAGAGGGAGGTCAGAGGAAGATCCTACCTTATGAACAGTCCAGTTCAGTCAGAATTTCAGATGGAGGTTTACATTAGTGAGTGAGTGAGAGCATGTGTGTGTACATATATAAGAAATCCACCTGTTTACACTAGTGTTTAAATTAACATACTGGTAAAATATCATTAGTACATATCCTTAAGTACCTATTTTGGGAATTGACAACAGAACTGCTGTTTGACTCTTTCCCTCCCTGGCAATTACAAGTGTCACCAACTGTCAAGTACAGTTTAAAAACAAATTCAAACCCCCAGATGAAACACAAATTCTCTCATTCTTTCCTCGCCAGGGGATTTTGGTTTGTTGCTTATTAATTCAGGTATGTCCTGTGAATAGTGATATTTAAATCTATTTTGCAACAATTACTCATCTAAAATACCAAATGAGACTTGCACATTCCATTTAAAGGGTCTATACATTGTAACAATAATTGAAATATGTTTTTACATAGAGATACAGATATGAGGGATAAATACAGCAGACTATTTCATTTCAAAATATTTTTTGAATTTTTCAGACCTTCCCTAAGCTGAGATGATTTTTTTTTCCTGTTTAGCTATTTCTGAACTAGAAGCCCTCAAAGTTTAAATGCTGCCAAATGCCAAGGGATGCCAAGGGATGAATACTAATTAAATTAGTAATGTATGTAATTATGCTGATTTTAATGCTGTATGTAGTATGTGAGGCTAAAACAAACAGACAGAATTTGCATGCACTGTCAAATATGACTACATCTTTATCATTTAGCACTAAAATATTAACACAGATCTGTTAAGAGGGTGATGTTGGTAAGTTAATGCTCTATAGTGCATAATTGTTAATGACTCTTTCTGTAGCATTAGCCAGCTACTTTGCTTTTGCAACGTTAAATGCAAAATTCAGACCAGTTTCTAGTGCCTCTAGAGGAGACTGTTGGCCAAATCCTGCACCAATGTATTGTACATCCTTTGCATCCCCCCTGGGGCCAATGAGATTGTCTTTGAGACTGATTCCTATTTATACATGGATTCCTATTTATAGCATGAGCATGAGCCGTGCAAGCTTCCCTGACCCCCACCCCATACCAATGTGGTCATTTCAGATATGCTCCTGAACAGCCATCATATGAAAACTCTCAGTCGCTGCTTAGCTGGGATGGATTTGAAGCAAAGATGAGTGAGCAGTTCCATTTCTTTTAATTAAGTTCCTGGGCCAACATGATACTTCAGACCTCCTCTCTAATTTTACTGAGCTGACAATCAGGTGTTCCACTTCGATCTTGCGCATTAAAACTAGTTGCCTCACAAATTCATGGTCTATATTTTAGTTGACCTCTTAACTCCTGTACTCTAGTTACTGCAGCGAACTTGCTCATTCACTGCTGCAATGCTCCTGTTGCACCCTGTTGTTTTCCATGGGACTACTCCCAAAGCATAAAGTTAAGCATATGCATAAGACTTTGTAAGATCAGAGCTTTGGTCTGTTAACTCCATGCCCCAAAATGTAAAACTGGAAAGATGGAAGTAAAAAGAGACTTACCAGAGCATCATAAAAAAAATTGCCCCAAAAAATAGTCATATCTTGGCTTACTTGGCATATGCCACCAATACTTATGGAGGCCAGAATTTCAGATCTCATGGATAGCAAGCTCATTTTCTCCATTTGTGCAGTAACAATGCAGTGTCACACAATGCTATTCAAACAGTTATGCACTTTTAATAACATACCATTCCACCTTTGCAAATACTATGGAAAATATCAATGTAAAGTGTGACTCGCATACTTAGACATTTATAAGAGAGAGTCCCAACAAAGGGCCCAAGCCCGCATTCCTTATTTGAAATCATGGAGACTGCAAGGTGAGGTTTGCCTTGCAAAAGAACTGAGTGTAAAGTGTTGGACTTTGGAATCTCACTTGAGGTGTCTTTAACCTTCTGGAGACTACTGCAGAAAAGTCACTTACATACAACTTCAGTCTAAGTCCCATCACTGGCATCTGCCATCTCCTCTTTAATTTATTATCATTTGCAGAATATTGTAAAATGCATCAAATATTTTAATGTTATGTGTGGGGAAAGCTGTTAGAATGAAAAATTTGGAAAACTAGCTCCGAGCTAATAAATAATAGATTTTAAAAAAGCTGTTTGCAGAATTTTTGAATAACTTTTGCAAATAGTGTAGGAGAGCCCATCTTTTAAACATGACTTTTTGAATATGCTACAGCAAATTAGTTATTTTCCCCTTTTTTGGCTGGAGAAAGGAACTCTCTATTGATATATCATATAGGAGGATCTGGATGACCTTGTAAACTGGAGTAATAGTAATAGGATGAAATTTAATAGTGAGAAGTGTAAGGTCATGCATTTAGGGATTAATAACAAGAATTTTAGTTATAAGCTGGGGAAGCATCAATTAGAAGTAACGGAGGAGGAGAAGGACCTTGGAGTATTGGTTGATCATAGGATGACTATGAGCTGCCAATGTGATATGGCTGTGAAAAAGGCTAATGCGGTCTTGGGATGCATCAGGCGAGGTATTTCCAGTAGGGATAAGGAGGTTCTAGTACCGTTATACAAGGCACTGGTGAGACCTCACCTGGAATACTCTGTGCAGTTCTGGTCTCCCATGTTTAAGAAGGATGAATTCAAACTGGAACAGGTACAGAGAAGGGCTACTAAGATGGTCTGAGGAATGGAAAACTTGTCTTATAAAAGGAGACTCAAGGAGCTTGGGTTGTTTAGCCTAACTAAAAGAAGGTTGAGGGGAGATATGGTTGCTCTCTATAAATATATCAGAGGGATAAATACCAGAGAGGGAGAGGAATTATTTAAGCTCAGTACCAATGTGGACACAAGAACAAATGGATATAAACTGGCCACCAGGAAGTTTAGACTTGAAATTAGACAAAGGTTTCTAACCATCAGAGGAGTGAAGTTTTGGAATAGCCTTCCAAGGGAAGAGTGGGGGCAAAAGATCTATCTGGCTTTAAGATTAAACTTGATAAGTTTATGGAGGAGCTGGTATGATGGGATAACATGGTTTTGATAATTAAATATCCATGGTAAACAGGCCCAATGGCCTGTGATGGGATATTAGATTGGGTGGGATCTGAGTTACCCAGGGAAGAATTTTCTGTAGTATCTGGCTGATGAATCTTGCCCATATGCTCAGGGTTTAGCTGATCGCCATATTTGGGGTCGGGAAGGAATTTTCCTCTAGGGCAGATTGGAAGAGGCCCTGGAGGTTTTTCACCTTCCTCTGTAGCATGGGGCACGGGTCACTTGCTGGAGGATTCTCTGCTCCTTGAAGTCTTTAAACCACGATTTGAGGACTTCAATAGTTCAGACATGGGTGAGAGGTTTTTTGCAGGAGTGGGTGGGTGAAATTCTGTGGCCTGCATTGTGCAGGAGGTCAGACTGGATGGTCATAATGGTCCCTTCTGACCTTAGTATCTATGAATCTGTGAATATCTGGGTATGTACATTGTGCTCATGGCAATAGTATCTGAGTACAGTGCAACATTATAGAAGTAAATAAAAGACAAAACCCACTAAGTTTACGGGACTCTAGTTCTCCTGTCTCTCCTCAAAATGTCTTCATTTTCTTGGTCATTACTATGATCACTCTCTTCCTATTAGAGAGCTCTGCTGTGTTCTAAAATGGCTTTTATAGTGAGATAGACTTCATGGAGGTGGTGAAATTGTGGCTCTTTTAATATCTTTTTTCAATATTTGGGTACCTCTGAACATATATTATATTAATTATAAACTTTAAATACTGAAAAACTCCAACTCAAAAATACAACTAGTCTATTGTCTGAATCTTTAATTTTAGAACTATCAGCCAAATTCTAAGATACATCTAATTTAAAGGCATCAAAAGGAATCTGTTGTAGTAATTTAACTTACACATTTTTCCAGCTCCCTTAGCTTGTGTAGAATTGGCTTAGACTCACCTGTTTACTGATGTATGATTTATACCCATTCTTATACATTACCTCTGAATCTGGCCTACTGAGCTGAATTGACCAAACTCCCTGACACCAGTTCAGATCCATTCACTGATCTGTAATCTACACATCACCTCTGAATTTGGCCCAGTGTTAATCTTTGGACACAAATACAAGGTTCAATTTTAAATTTCCAGCAATTCATTAAATCACTTTTGTTCCAAGACACAAATGAAGAAAGTTCAGAATATATATGCATTTTATACATATGACATCATCTCTGTAATGTTAAAGTCACTGATACGCAAATCACATGGAAATACATAGAAGACTAGAACTGAAGCCCCCTGAAATCAGTGAGTGTCTTTCTATTGACGTCAGATATGGGTTTGCGGATTATATATTGTTCTACTGAGATCTGTTTAAAATAATATTTTAACCAAAAATAAAAAGTCAGCCTTCTCCCAATAAGAACAAAACTTAATGTAAATTAAGTACATCAAATACATTCTGTTTTATATATTTGAGGTTTTCAAATCAGAGTAATTTCATTATGTATCTTCACAGAGAAGGCTGGTTCTTTCCTCATTTAACTCAGTATAAACCAGGCACAAAGGCAACAGCATAACATTGGTGTACAACCAGAGAACAGTACAGCCCATCATGGGGAGCTCTGTACCTCAGGGAAGCACGATCCACTCCAGAGTCGCCTGGAATGTGAAGGGACTGTTCCACAAGGAATGACTGCCCTGTTGTATGGGCCAGCATAGACGAGAAGATACAGGAACATTAAGAGCTTCAGCAGAGCAAATATTCCTACCAAGTGCAGCTCTCAAATAAATGAAAACAAATGATCCCAACTGACATGAGTCATTTTTAAACAGTGCAACATGAACTGCATTTACTCAAATTTAGCAAGATAATATTAGCAAATTCCTGGTATTGTATTTATCCCAATTAAAAGGCTTAAGATATTATATTCCCAGCTCCTTGTATAACCAATTCAAGTTACATAACATAACTGTAACTGCTTCCAACTGTATTCCAGATGGTAATATATTACTAAGCCAAAGCTATACAATCACAATTTGGCAGAGAACAGGTCACGACTTTATTACATGTCAAAACTATCAAACTGGCCTGAACATTTCAAATTAAAAAAGCAAACAGAAAATAATCCTTGTATTGGGTAGGTTTTATTGCATTACTTCACTCGTGAATTTATAGCATGATTATTTTACCAATTCTTTTGCTATTTTCCATTACCTCTAGGTGGGTTTCCATGCCTTTATTATGTCAATTTAGGGGGATATTGTCATTAGCACTGTATGGGTGCACAAAGGCTGTGGGAGGGGGGGTGACGACAACAAAAGGAGCCCTCTCCAAAACATAGGGAACACAGGGACAAGACACAGAATGGCTCCATGCTATCACTAGTCCCAAGAATTTGTAATTCACAGACACAGAAAATAGTGCAACAGAACTAAGGGGAAGGGGAAGCTTTTCATAGGCAGCCTGCTGCATGTAAGAAGAATGCAAGAAAAATCCTGGGACCAGCCTTTTACATGGATTTTGTCACATTTTACCGTGAGAAGATCTAAATACCTTTGTGACACAAGGGATATGCTTTTGCTACTAATGAGCTGGGGGCCAGGGCTAGGGGGTGATTGCATGGGCCTCTTCTTACTAAAGCCGTAGAGAGAATCTTAATTTCAACTAACCAAAGAAAGGCTAGGTTTTTTCCCCTCTTTCCCCTACAGCTTTGAAATATAAACTGACGTGAATAAGTCAATGTAAACCGATCAGTAGGACTGAGAGGAGCCGGGCTGCCTCTCTGCAGCAGGAAGCCAAGTGGGATATAATTAATTTCCTTCTCTCACACACACTTATTCTGTACAGTGCGGTAGTCAAATGTTGAGGTGCATCCCAAAGAATCATCTGTGTACCCCTTCCCAAAGTCCTCATGCCAGGCCTGTGTAGCATGGCAGAGAGGAATCAGTTCATAGGAAGGGGGGACTGTTTTCAGGCCCACTTAAAACTGCTAATGACAGGGTATTCCCTAAGGAAATGCTGGAAATAAAGATACATAAAATGAAAGCTTTAGAAACATTTAATTAAAATCATGCTTCCGTACACTGTTTTGATGGCTTTTATCTTAACTGTGGTCCTGAATACCACAGAGTATAGATTTTCACATCGATCTGTATGTAAAATACATAATAAAGGGCCCAAATTCATTAACAAACCCCAGCACACAGCAAAGTTTATGCGATAGTGAATTGTTCTCAAATGAGCAGTGCAACGAGAAATGCAAAGGGCCTAATTCACCACTGTGTATTGCTCCAGTTTTATGCTGGTGTAACGCCATTGACATCTTTAAGATACTGTAGGCAGTCATTCAGATGAATAACCCAGGATTCAGAGTGGTATTTAAATTGGATGCTGAGCCTTTGGTATTTACTCTGTACCATCCACAATAGTAGATCCTCTATAGTAGTCACCCTGTTATACATAAGGAAATTCAAAACTACTACAAAGTGAGGGTCCTGCCTCTCTCTCTTCTCCCCAAAAGAGGAGGGGTGGCAGAGGGGTTGTAGGACGGAGTAGTCCCTAAAGGGCAGGGATTGATATGATGATGATCTGTTCCTACGTGGGAGGCATAAGGCCCAATCTGCCCCTAAGCTGTTTTTGTTCAGTATATCCAACAAACCCTGCACTGTTCATCATTGCTGTAACTACACAGAAATCAACAAAGCTTGTGTGTGTTACTACTTTTGATTTTTTGGGGAGTTTGAGGGTAAAGGCCAAATAATCCTTCCATTAACACCAGTGCAAAGCCACTGACTGCACTGGGGCTGTGTGAATGGCTCTAGATCTCTTTTGGCATTACTCCTTCTCAGATTTCTCTCTCCCATTACATTACCACTAATACTGACTTGTTTTTCCCCCAGATAAATTGCCTTGATTTTTCCAGAATAGTGGGCTGTCCTCCTTGGGGTAGACACACCCACTGTGTAGCTACCCCCTTTTTACAGTCTAATCACACTAGCCATGCTGCTGGGGGCACCTCCGCAGCCTCAGATGAGAAGGTTAACTCGTTAAGTGCATAAATCTCCCATCCTTTGAGAGACCACACCTATGTGTTGTGCTGCACTGTTTGGGTCACAAATAAGTGTTGGAGAATAGGGGTTTTTTTTGTTTGAATAAACCTTGTATTCCCCTGCTACTATATCGCAAAGTTTGTGGAGCAAAATATGTGAAACATGAAGGCAAATGCTAGGGAAGTGAAATAGTCCCTGTAATTTAATTATGCACTGAAATGTGGCTTAGGCAACCACTGAAGAGATTAACTAAAATCAATTAATAGAGTTGATCTTCTGATAAAGCTAAAAGAAAAGGAGTACTTGTGGCACCTTAGAGACTAACCAATTTATTTGAGCATGAGCTTTCGTGAGCTACAGCTCACTTCATCAGATGTTTACCGTGGAAACTGCAGCAGACTTTATATACACACAGAAATCATGAAACAATACCTCCTCCCACCCCACTGTCCTGCTGGTAATAGCTTATCTAAAGTGATCAACAGGTGGGCCATTTCCAGCACAAATCCAGGTTTTCTCACCCTCCACCCCCCCACACAAATTCACTCTCCTGCTGGTGCTAGCTATCTCAGACACAATAATCCTCTCAGGATGTTTGATAGCTGAAGAGAAATACAACCAGGGAATTTATTAATCTAATGGCATTGTGCTAAAATTAAATGAGTTACTGAATGATATTTTACAGTTCAATAGTCCCTTTCATGCCAAAGCATTCCAAAACAACTACCACACAGCACCGCTGAAGCACACCCATCTCTGGAGTGGCAGGGTGGCAGACAAGGGAGAAAACAGCACATAGACAGTGGAGGTGAAATATGGGGAGATGTTAACACGAGGACGAACCTTGCAATTTCTCTGATTCTAGGTATTTGAAAAATGAAGCTCCTAAAGCTGCCCCTCCAAACAAAACACAGTATTTGTCTTCTATAGAGACTTGGCCCTGAACCTCCCCACTGAAGTCGAAGGATCTGAAATCTGATAAAGCTGGACCTCAGCTGTACTCAGTACTTTTGGGGCTCTCTCTTAAGACACAAGAGTGCCTAATAAGGATAGTCTCTTGTACAAATTTCACTGCATTTAGCTCCCACAACCTCTTCTTTTAAAAAAAAGGTACCTGGCAAAGTATAAATCCTACCACTATAATACCATTTTAATCATAGAAGGTTAGAGAGATGATAGCCCCGATCATCTGCTCCACCTACCACAGACCTATGTAATGTTCTTCTCTTAACAAAAAGCAGCTTCCTTTCCTCATTCTACTGCTCCAGAAACATTCACAGAATCAAGCAACTGTTTAATACTCAAGATGCTGTGAAGTTGCTTTTAAAGTAAAATGGTCAATAATTCCTACCAAGACATTCCTAACATAGTTTCAGCCTCTAAATACCTTTCCTTTCAGCTGAGCCAGGATCCTTTTTATGGCTTTGCTAAGGCTGACCTTTCATTCTCCAGGTCACTTGATTCAAACATATATTGCAAACAAAAGACAAAAAGAAATTCCTCTCTCTTTTCTTTCATCAGTAATTTTCACTTCCAAGTACAGACACTCTAGACATTTGCTTTAAAAATAAGTTACTGTTTTTTAGGGAAAAGGTCAGGTATTCATCTTAACTCCACCCCCATGCCGTAACTGCTGGCAGTCTCATACTATAAAAGCAGTGTCTGAGAGAGCTGCTTTCTTTTAAGTGTCAATTCTTGTTTCTAGGATAGGTTGCATTTATGATGGCTTGGGTAAATTTATTCCACAGAAGCTTATGCCCCAAAGCATATTTTACATACATCCCTCAGTTTCTTTGGTCAAGCTCTTAGAAAGTTAAAAGGGTATTTGAACCTGATTTAAAGAGAAAAGCGGCAAAAAGACACAAAGGTCTGAGCCAGCTCCAAATACATAGCTCCAAACAAAGGCATATTGCCTTTATAGGGGCAACCAATGACAAAACACATTCAGGTTTCACATATAATCCAGATTACTTTAACTCAGTCAGCTTTAAAAATTTTAGAGCTTTCAGGTGATCTATATGCTGCTTTTATAGCAGTGGTGGGCAACCTCTGGCCTGGGGGTCATATGCAGCCCGTCAGGGCAATCCGCTGGTGGACTGCCAGACAGTTGGTTTACATTTGCATGGCCGCCCGCAACTCCCAGTGGCCTCAGTTCGCCGTTCCCGGACAATGGAAGCTGTGGGAAGCAGCTGCTAGCACGTCCCTGCAGCCCGCGTCGCTTCCCACAGCTCCCCTTGGCCAGGGAAGGGGAATATGTGCAAATAACACAGTATTTAATTAAACCCAACCCAATCCTTTCACTATGCTATAGGGATCAGATACCTGTCCAGCTCACACTGTGGAAGGGGGCTGGCTTTGCTGGCAGGGCAGGCAGAGTGAAGAGAGTGTTGGCTGGGTGTGATCTCCCAGATCTGATTATGAAATGCCGTCTTCCTTAGGGGGGAGTTATGCCTCTAGTTGACAGTCTGCTATTGTCGCTGTTTGATATTACTACACCCGCCATGATGATGACACAGCGAAAATCAGTGTTGCCAGATCTCATGATTTTATCACAAGTCTCACAATGTTTGGTGTTTTTCTTAAAGCCCCAGCTCCTGGAGTCATGAGAATTTCTGCATTCATTACCAAAAAAAAAAAGTTTCTAGCCCTCATGATTGCAGAGAAAAGCTGAAAAACATGTACTGAGTATAACCCTACAGGGATTTAACCCCGGGGTAAACCTTAGAGTTGGCAATACTGCTGTCTGGAATACCCAGCATGGGCTCCCTTCCACTATGTCTGCTAGCTCCAGCAGGAGCCATTCAAGTACTTGACCTGTCCCGTCCTCCATAGCACAGCACCGGGGGTGGGTTACACGCACAAACTTTAATAGGTTATAAAGGCTACGTGGACTGAAATAAGATATTATTTTGCTCCATTGATACAAAATTATATGGCTGACTAAAACCACACAGCTGATGTCCACAACTTCACACCTACTCTGGAATCATTTACTGTCAATAGGTGCCCAGGAAATCTGCGCTGAGAGAGGTGCTGTGTGCACACTAGTTTTTTGCCTATTTTCAAATTAGCAAAATTATCTGGAAGCCTGGCAGCTGAGTCCTCCCGCAGGCTAATCACAAAGGAGCTTCCCTTTTCAGGAACACCAATTACTTCATAGAATCAGTGCTATTCATCTCCTTTTCCACTTGATTGGACTAAAAAATTTAATTCAACTGGGGGGGGAGAGGGAAGTGTGCATAAATTAAAGAGCCAATCTTGAAAGTACATTTTGAGCACTTCATTGAAACAAGCACTGGATGCTGTGATCTGCTCATTAGGTTGAGTTAATAGAAAATTAGACACCTCTGTCATTTTAAGCTATAAAATTTATTGCAACTTGCTCCAAGACAAATGAGTTTTTGTTTTAATTTTTTAAAAGAGCAAAATGTGCAGCAAAAAGTTATTTTGTCAGATTTTTTTTTGGACAGTAAAAAACAAAATCCAATAAGGTACAAATCCCCCTTCTCCCCACAAACACACACACCAAGCAGGGTAGCTGAGCTTGAGGCAAGGGAGTTCTGCTGGAATTTGGATAGAAGAATCTTCCACCCATTAGAGAGCAGCAGTGAAGCTGCTCTGACGGGCAATGGCTAGCAAATCGACTGAACCTGTCTTCCAGTCCTCCCCCAGCCTTCTTCCATGCTGCACTGCAGGGACATGATGGAAACCCATAAAACTGGGCTCTGTGGCATGCTGGAAGTACAGTATGGGCCCTAACTGCATTCCACAAATCTTGTCCTCATTCCCACATGTGAAGTAGAACTGTCTCAGTCCTGCTGCTTCTGGGACGCTCTGCAATCATGGAGGACTTTTAATTAGCAAATTCCTTTACATATTGGATACACTGTACTGGTTAAAACAACCAAAAGTAACATCCTATTACTGAATACTGACGGATTACTCAAAGAGAATTTAGGACTCTGCCAAACATAGTGAATGCTTTGGCAGATGAGTCCACTTCACAAAAAGCAAGATTAGGTATGCAAGAAAAGTATGTCAAATTTTGACAGCATAATAAATTTGCCAGTGCAAGCAGCAACATATGCTAGGATTGGCACTAAGAAATGCCATACGGCCAGGATCATATCACAAGACAAACAACGTGTTAAAGATTCAATAAAGAGTTTTTATCTCAGACACAATAATCCTCTCAGGATGTTTGATAGCTGAAGAGAAATACAACCAGGGAATTTATTAATCTAATGGCATTGTGCTAAAATTAAATGAGTTACTGAATGATATTTTACAGTTCAATAGTCCCTTTCATGCCAAAGCATTCCAAAACAACTACCACACAGCACCGCTGAAGCACACCCATCTCTGGAGTGGCAGGGTGGCAGACAAGGGAGAAAACAGCACATAGACAGTGGAGGTGAAATATGGGGAGATGTTAACACGAGGACGAACCTTGCAATTTCTCTGATTCTAGGTATTTGAAAAATGAAGCTCCTAAAGCTGCCCCTCCAAACAAAACACAGTATTTGTCTTCTATAGAGACTTGGCCCTGAACCTCCCCACTGAAGTCGAAGGAGCTACGCCAATTTATAACAGCTAAGGATCTGCTCCCCTTGTTTCCATAACTAAGCTCTCCATGCTCCTGAGATTGTATTAACATGGGTTACATCCTTACGTCTACTGTGAGGAGAGAAGTTGCCACAGAGAGTGGGCGCCTGCAGTCGGGGAGCCCCTAGAAGCAGAGATGAGCAAGGTCACACTTTGGCCCTCAGAAGCTTTGGAATCTTTTCATGGGGCAAGAATACAGATTAGGAATAAACAGAACAAAGCAAAATCACTGTTTTTCATTAGGGTGTTCTGTTCAGAGACCCTCAGAGTATTCAATATCCAATTCACATTTTATTTGTTATCCTTTTGAATAGGGTGGTTGGCTATTATTAGTACTATTTATTATTTATATGGTGGTAGCATCCAGAAGCTTCAAAGAGGATTGGATCCCCACTATGCTAACACAGGAAGATGTAGTCCTGGCCCCAAAGAACTTCAATCTCAGGGCAGAATCCTTGTCTTCAATTACTTCAGTGGGACTCCACGCCATTGGCCTCTGCAGTAACATCAGTGGCCCAGCTTCATAGTAGCACAGCAGTCTGCCTGCAAGGCTCAGAACGCCTGGTGAAAGATAAGATGGATAAGATAAGAGCCTGGTGAAAGATAAGATGCAGTAAATAAATGTGTCAAACAACAGGAGAGAAGGAAGGATGAAAGATGTCAGTAAGGAGTTCATATAGTTACATCAGAATTAAAGTCCATGTTGCCAGTAAACTAGAATCTTGACATTTCTGCCAGAAGTCACCGAAGATCATCATTTTTTCTTGTTGCATTTCAAATGTTCAAGTTCCCTTTTCAGCTAGAATTTGTAATTAGATTCCTTATGGGGTTGGTTGTACAGAGGAGGGGGGAAACAGGCTCAAATTTGAACTTTAACCTTTTCATCAGAGGTCACCCCAAGACAAGTTAGTCTAACAAATTACAGTCGTATTAATTTCTTCAGTGACTCTGGGCATAAACCCTCTAATCTGGAGACAATAAGGTAACCTGAGGTCATAGTTTCTGTTAAGCAGATTTTAGTCACAAACTGCTCAAGATGAAGATTTCACAGAAGACATGGACTGTGATAGCCACATATATGCAAAGGGTGGGTGGCTGGCACCTAAAATATAGTCCTGGGGCCTCTACGACTTAGATTTTGGTTTGTGAATTGACTTAGTACTGGAGGACATTCTTAGCTATTATCCATCTTTACATTTCTCTCTTTACTGTCTGAGCAAGCAACAAATTATCAATAGTTTAATTATTAAGCTTCATGGAAGGTGTATTTGTAGGACATATTTAACCCCATTTCCTATTTCTCATAAGTGGTAGTATGATTCACATTAAAACTATGAATAGATTCTGTAAATATCATACACCTGCTTCTGCTGTCAAACTGATTCTGTTCTACTGCCAATTATTTCTCAGTGCTGCCTCTGAGTATATGTGAATCTCATTTGTATACAAAAAAGGAGCAGATGGGTTTGACAGCATCCATAGATTATTTCACCACAATGGCAGGAAAGTCAAGTTGTATTAATGTTTGACTATGTTGGTTTAAAAATAATTTAGTTCACTTTTTTATGATTATGGTTGACATGCCTTGATACCTGCTGCAGATTTCTTAACTAATTTGTCCTGACTAGACGGGCACAAATTATAAACAATAGTGAACTTTCAACGCATAAACAATATTATTCATGGTACATGAGCCAAAACCCTTAATATGGAAAATCTTGCCAACTGATATAGAGTAAAACACATCAGTCTCAAAAGGTATTATTCATCCAGACCACATGCCACTAATGGAGTGACTGCCAAAAGGAATATGTTCTCTTCTAGATGTTTTAGTCTCCCCTGTTCATATATTGTAGTACCTTCAATCATCCAATGTGCATGATATTTTTTTAAAAAAGACTATTTAAAAGCGCTGAACTCATATGTGCTAGAGGATTTTTTGATATGTTACTGAGGTACCTGTGGTTACATATACTGGCAGTAAAAGAAAGTAGAGAAGTTATTTTTGGGCTACCTTGTTACTCCTTAAGCATCTGATTGCAATGTGTGAAAAGAAAAATTGTGTTTTTATGGGCACTTCAATCTGGGAGATGTACGATGGAGGGCCCATGCACAGTAGCAAGATATCATTAGATATCTAAAAATAATAGATAACTTTGTAACACAAAATGTATTCCAACCAACACACGGTAGCTATTTTGGATCTCAGGGATAAATATAAATTAATCACTGGACTGGAAGTTGGTAGTTGCCTAGGGACCAGTGATTATGATCCAATTACATTCAACAAGGGCAAACAGAGGACAGTCCCAACCAGATATATGTACATAACTGGTGCTTCAAAAGGGCTAATTTCCAAGAGAGGAAGGAAATCATGAGCAAAAATGACTGTGAGGGAAAATTTAGACATAAAAATTTCAATGAAAATTTGGAATTTGTTAAGAAGAGTTTATTAGATAACAAAAAAGCCATTATTCCAACAATCAAGAAAGAGGACTTTGTCAAAAAGGCCATCCTGGTTCAGTGGCAAAGTGAAGGCAGAAATTAGAAAGAAAAAAAGCTATATAATAAGGAGTAACAAGGGCACAGATAACCATCAATATAAATTAGACATTATTAAGTATAGAAAGTAGATAAGAGAAGCAAAAGACATCAGGGAAAATATATGGCTGGTAGGGCTAAGAGAGTTCTGTGAGTATATTAGGAACAAAAAAAACTAAACAAAACACCAGCAATAGTATTGACCCCAACTAGAAGAAGTTGGTAAAATTGTTATTAATGATGCAGAAAAGGAGGAAGTGTGAGGCAGACTCAGAGCCAACCCAGGGCTGCTTGCTCAACTATACTGTCTTAACCTTCCAACTCACATCCCATGTTTGAACATGATTGAGAAGAATCGAGTTAGTTGATAAAATGTGGTCAATGTGGGCCAGGATAAATTGTGGTTTGCATCAGGTAAGATAATGTGATTCTTCACAACTGCGTTCAGACATGGTCAAAACTGTAAGAGTGTACACCAGCAATCAACTGTCCAGGACAAAACTACAAAAAAAAGTTTAAAAAATTAAAATCTCATTTTACTGCCAACATACTAAATACTTGTATTCTAGCTCTACGTTTTTCAGTGAACAGCACAACACTTCTCAGAAACCCATTTTTTAGTGTGTGGGGATCATTAAAGCAATGATGCCATTCTGTGCCCTACCCCAAATTCAACCCACAAACGCACTTCCAACTAACTTCCATGAAAATCTCGGCACACACATAATGTCAGCTATTTGTGATTAGGGCTTCTGTTCAGCATTTGCAGTTAATTTGTCTCCATGCAGCTTTTGAATATGTATGAGGGGAGGTGATTTATATGCAAAGGACATGAAGCTGAGCAGATGGATTTGACAGCAACAGCATATTATTTCACAAAAATATGGCAGCATTACAAATAGAGCTCTTGTAAAGCATGGCAACTGTTAACATAACCACTTATTTACCAATATTTCATGGCATGTCAGACTTATTGGCAGTGTCAGAGCTTTACTTGTCAAAAGCTGAACGTATTGCCAACTACTTTCTCCTGGACTTACAAAATCAACACAGAGTTTGGGCAGGTTAGTTATTTGTCTATTTTTAATATATTAAGAGCCAAGATCAATATTTGGAGTCAAACAGATAAATACAAGTGATCCAGAGTAGAATGGGCCATGTGAGAGAATCTTTGAAGAGAACTAACTAGTTTCTTTAATTATCTTGGGAGAGAAAAGTATCAGCCTATTAAGTCTGTGATTTATTATCTATAGGAGGCAAGATTTCAATTTAAAAAATCCAGTAGCCTCTAGTTCTCAAAACAGGACCACATACTAGTTTTCAAAGACCCAGCGAGCTGTAATCACTTGTAGGCATGATGTTAAAATGAGTTCTTCTTGGCCCGCGCTTTATCTATTTTTAAGGAAATTAAGTTCAAGATATTCTAAAAATAACTTTCAAAAGGCCTCAGAACATCCCCCACCTGGTCTTTTACTGGCCTGGTGTGTCCAAGCATAGTTCCGTTCAGATCATTCAGTTCTCCTTGTGCCTATACTGGTCCTTATCAGCTCTTTTGTGGCACGATTTAGGGAAGAAAATCACAGCCTTTCCCATTCCATGGGCCTACCACTCAAGCTGTACACACGCAGACAGACAGACATACAATGTACACATAATGCATATGTAAAAAAAAAATTGTTTAAGTATTATAATGAAGTGGACCCTTGCTACAAAAATAAGGCAATTGTTTTTAGTCTATTCAGATTGTGGACTATTGAAGAGATACACTGACATATAGAAATTTGCACAGCAGATCCTGTCTTTAATGCTTTGTAATGCATGCTACTGCCTAGTGCACCATGTTTCCATTTCAGCTTAAAGAAAGAATGGTTCACATCCAGAGGAAGCCATAAACACTTTAATGGATTTATGCAGTGAGTAATCCTGCTTAGTTCACTGTAATGTGATAAAAATATTGAGCTGTACTTTCTCTCTTTTTTTTTTTTACTATTATGCATACCAGCCTATTGTTCCACTTTCACAGTTGAGAGCTGCTACAATAAACCAATGTGGGGTCTTAAACAGAGAGATTCCTGAAACAAAACTCCATCTCCCAACATCCTTGCAACATGTTCAAATGAGCTCTCTCATACTTTTCCATCATTACTTGTAAATAATTGGTGTTTCCTGTAACCACTTGATAAAGGTGAAGTGGTTTACAAAAGTGGTTAACTACACTAAAGCTCTATTCCTATTACTTTAGCAAATGCTGCATAGAGATATAGAGCAAAACCCCTTTTTGTGACCAAACAAAAATATAGTGCAATTGTGACTGATTTGGAGCTGCCTGTAATAATTTATGAATACTGTATCGTGACTGAGTTATTATGATATTTATTACATACAATATATTCAGTTAATTCAATACCAGGGCTGTCAGGAAATGCACTCAGGAAGGGGAGGTGGAACCAGTCACACACTTCCCAGCAAACCCTTAAGGGTACCAAAGCAAGAACCATACATGCTGATGCCCTAGCTTGGCCCCCTGCAAGACCTGCCAGGCAGACTTCCCAGGAGGGACTTGGTCCCTGGGCGGGGGGGAGCACATGGAGAAAACAAAGGATCCAGAAGTGTCAAAAGATACACAGTCCCTCAAGGGAGAAGACAGGTCTTTGGAGACTGAGAACCCAGACCTGCTATGTGGGGGTCTGGGAGAAATTAGATATACCCAGGTCTCCAACAGGAGGGTGCCTAAACTATAGGAAAGAAAGACCTGTGTACACCTTTTGTTATTTTAAAATCTTTTTTTTCCGGATGTCATGCTTTGTTCCAACTGTTAAGATTAAACAATATTTTGGTTTGAGAAGGCTGCTTTGGGTCACAGTAATTCATTGGTTATAAGCTCCTGAAGGGAAGTACAACAGATGGCTTTGTGTGTGTTGTCTTTGCTGGGACCATCAGTGGTGGAGGTTATTGTGGGGGGGTTGTGGTACTGCTACCCTTACTTCTGCACTGCTGCTGCTGGTGGCCCTGCCTTCAGAGCTGGGCACCTGGAGAGCGGCGGCTGTTGACCAGGAGCCCCGCTCTGAGGGCAGAGCTGTTGCCAGTAGCAGAAGTAAGGGTGGCACGGTATGGGATTGCCACCCTTACTTCTGCACTGCTGTCTGCAGAGCTGGGCCCTCAGTCAGCAGCCACCACTCTCCAGCTGCCCAGATCTGAAGGCAGCACAGAAACAAGGGTGGCAATACCGTGACCCCCCTAAATTAACCTTATGAGCCCCCTGCAACTCCCTTTTGGGTCAGGACCCCCAATTTAAGAAACGCTGCTCGCCCCCTGTGAAATCTGTATAGTATAGGGTAAAAACACACAAAAGACCAGATTTCATGGTCCGTGACACATTTTTCACGGCCGCAAATTTGGTAGAGCCCTAACTACGGTAAACAGAGAAGAGAGTTTAAGGGAGTCTAAACTGGTGTAAGGTAAGTTATTTAACACGTATATTGTAGCAATGCCCTGAGGCCCCAATTAGGATGGTACTGCAGGGAATAAGGCATTTCTCCAAATTCTTCAGGAACAGCCAGGGCCGGTGAAAGGATATTTTGCACCCTAGGTGAAACTTCCACCTTGTGCCCCCCTGGCCCCATCCCCCCCGCAGCATCGCTTATTAAAAGCTTTCAAAAATGAATACTGCATACTGTGGCATTGTTCATTAGAATTAATACACGTTCGGCTTGAAAATTTATTAATTTCATTATTTAGTCTACATATTTAATGAAAATAAATGAATTACCTAACAGTGTTGACATCGTTATTGTTTTCACTTTGCACAACATAGCATGCATCTTAAAATAAATTACATACATTATACACAATACACTGTCACAGAGTAACACATTAGAATTTAGAATTTATTTTTCCGCGCTTTCAGTTTAGCAAATTTAGAAACAAGCCCCTCCAAGTCAATGCTGCGAGCAATGTCATGTTCTACTGACAAGGTAGATAGCGCAACAACTTGAGCTTGGAGAAGCTTCACTCACACTGGCCATAGAAACTGGGAGAGTCAAGAGGATGCGAAGAGCAATAACTGTTGGGGACGCTATCTGCCAGCTTATTTGTCCATATGAAGTTCAATACATCTTGCGGTGATGCACTCTTTTGGACTCGTCTTGCAATAGCTTGCAATTCATTGCACAAGTCAAAGGCATCAATATCTTTGGATTCACCATGTTGCAAAGCTTGGTCCAGATTCAAGCAATATTCTATAATTTGCTTTGGTGTTGTATTTTGCAAACTGTAAACATCATATAGGAAGCCAAATACTGAACTAATTTGCTGCATCAATGTGAATCTTTCTTCAACCGAATGTATTGCTGTGTCGATGACTGCCAAGTTAAAGTTCACTTTGAATTTTTCTTTTGCATTATAAATAGGTTCATCATCTGCTTCATTTGTGAACTGCTTCCTCCGCAAGTTCACCTGCATCTACCAATGTTTTCTCAAAGTCTGCATCACTACTGTGGCCTACAAGAAACTTCTTCATTTCTCCAAGTTGATTAATGGCTTCACTTATGTCGATTCTTTTGCCTGAAGTTGTTTGCTAGTCATGTTGATCTCAAACAATATATTATACCACACAACAAGAGAAACAAGAAACTTGAAACTAGAAATGGCTTTTGCAAGATCCTTTGCATCAACTTGTGACTTATTGCCAGATGATCCTGTTAGAGTAGTGTCATCATAGATGTCTATCACAGCATCATAGATGTCACCAAGCTGATAGCGAAGAGGTTTCAGGGCATCAATTCGACTTTCCCATCTTGTTTCACTCAATGGTTTAACTGTGAGATTAGATACGTGGTGTGTTAGAACTTCCCAGCGATGTGTAGAAGCTGAGAAATACACATAAACACGTTGAATTAAATCAAAGAAGCCAGTTGCCTCCAAGCAACACTTTGCAGCATCATTAACAACCACATTCAATGAATGTGCACTGCAAGGAACGAAAAAGGCTTGTGGATTAATATCCAAAATTCTTTGCTGGACACCATTTTCTTTCCCTTTCATATTGCTCCATTCATCGTAGCCTTGACCACGCAAGTTTTCTATAGGCAGTGACATCTCTTCTAACTGGTGAAGAATAGTTTCTGTCATACCAGCTCCAGTTGTCTCCGTAACCAACACAAATCCCAAGAAGTGTTCCTTTATGTATACTGATTCAGTCTCATTCTCTGTCTCTGAAGTAGGCCTATCCACAAACCGAACGATCGTGGTCATTTGTTCAACATGGCCTGCATCTGGTGTACAATCTAGAATGATCGAAAAGTATTTTCCAGCACGAGCAGATGCTAGGATTTTTTGTTTGATGGCATTGGATAGAAGCTGAATAAGCTCAACCTGTATGTCTTTCCCTAGGTAATGTACATGCATCTCCTTCTCCTTAATCCTGCGAAGATGCTCATCCATAAGCGGGTCAAACAAAGCTAGATATTTGACAAATTTGAGGAAGTTCCTGTTACCAGAAGTGTGCAGTGTTTCTTGTTTTCCCCGAAAGGCCAGGTTTTGCATACCAAGAAACCTGACCAAAGCAATCAGACGTTTTAGTATTTGCTGCCAATACTTTTCTTCTTGCTCAATGAAGCGCAAATGTTCTTCATCAATTGTTCTCTTGTATTTCAATCACAGTTCAAGTTCCTTCCATGTCTGAACATTCGTCAAATGTTGACTGCTTTTCTCGTGCCCTGAAAGAATTGCAGACATGTTTTTCCAGTCCCTTGAGCCTTTTCCAGAAAGAGATGATGCGCCAATAGTACTACTGGCAATGGCAAACAACTTGGCGCAGAAGCAAAAGACAGAATCATTTGATGTGGAATACTGCAGCCACTGACGGTGCATTTCTTCTCCATTAACAAGCCTACGTTTGTAATGAATTGTCGAGAATTTTCTTTGCTTACTACCTTTGGGAAAATCGAACTGCTGAACTTGTTCCGGCCCATGTTCCACCAAAATTTGTCGGACTTGGTCATTGCATTTGGCCCAAGTAGCAGGATCACTAAAGCTCAAATTATAAGAAGGGAATGGGATGGAGGTGCAAGCAAGGTGGGGCAGGAGCACAGAGCAGGCTGACCCATTTGTCACAGGAAAGGGGGAATGAGGCAGAGCTGCCCTCAGGTGCTGTGCTGGGTTCTTGCTCTCCCCTCCCCTCTTGTGTGAACGGCATCAGCTGCTCCCTCCTATTCAAACTCCCTTCTGTCTCCTGACAGGAGGGTGACCAGATAGCAAGCGTGAAAAATCGGGACGGGGGGCTATAGGCACCTATATAAGAAAAAGCCCCAAATGTCAGGACTGTCCCTTTAAAATCGGGATATCTGGTTACCCTACCTGACAGAAGGCGGGGGAGCTCTCCCCACCTGTCCACCTCTGATTGGCTGCTCTTCCCCAGGAGGGGGAAATGGAAAGGGCTGGGGCCAGGCTGAAAATCAAGGGTTGGAGCAGTTCTCCTCATTGCTACAGGCTCCAGCAGGGGCTAAAATCCTAGTTAAAGCCTGAGAGTTGGCAACAGTGACTTGTGCACAAAAGTCCTGGTTCTAGTTTACCATTTCTTTGAGCAAAGCCCAGTACAGTCTAAATAAGCATTACATTGTCTATATTTAAATAAATATGCATAAATGTAAATAACTCTGTAGTCATATTAAAAGAAAGGAAGAGAGAGTGATGGGGGAGAGCGAGAGAGAGCGCTTTCAGCATTTCATTTTATAAGGACATAAGAACGGCCCTACTGAGTCAGACCAATGGTCCATCTAGCCCAGTGTCCTGTCTTCTGACACTAGCTGGTGCCAGTTGCCTCAGAGGGAGTGAACAGAACAGGGCAATTTATTGAGTGATATACCCGTCGTGTAGTCCTAGCTCCTAGCAATCCGAGCTAGGGACGCACACAGCATGAGGTTGCATCCCTGACCACCTTTGCTAATAGCCATTGATGGACCTACGATCCACGAACTTATAGAACTTCTTTTTTGACTCCAGTTATACTTTTAGCCTTCACAACACCGCTGGGCAACACGTTCCAAAGTTTACTGTGTATTGTGTGAAGTACTTCCTTATGTTTGTTTTAAACCTGCTGCCTATTAATATTATTGGGTGGCCCCTGGTTCTTGTGTTAGATGAAGGGGTAAATAACACTTCCTTATTCACTGTCTTCATACCATTCATGGCTTTACCGACCTCTGTCATATCCCCCTTAGTTGTCTCATTTTGATCTTTCCTCAGATGAGAATTGTTCCATACCCTAATCACTATTGTTGCCTTCTCTGTACTTTTTCCAGTTCTAATATATCTTTTTTGAGATGGGGTGACCAGAACTGCACACAGTATTCAAGGTGTGAATATACCATGGATTTATATACTGGCATTATGATCTTTTCTGTTTTATTATCTATCTCTTTTCTAATGGTTCCTAATATTCTGTTAGTTTTTTTGACTGCCGCTGCACATTGAGCAGATGTTTTTAGAGACCTATCTGGAGTGAAAGCCGCTAATTTAGACCCCATCATTTTGTATGTATAGTTCGGATTATGTTTTCCAATGTGTATTACTTTGCACTTATCAACAGTGAATTTCATCTGTGATTTTGTTGCCCAGTCACCCGGTTTTGTGAGATTCCTTTGTAACTCTTCACAGTCAGCTTTGGATGTAAGTTTCTTAAGCAATTTTGTGTCAGCTGCAAACTTTACCACCTCACTGTTTACCCCTTTTTCCAGATCATTTATGAATATGTTGAACAGCACTGGTCCCAGTATAGATCCTTGGAGGATTTTGCTATTTACCTCTCTACACTACAAAAACTGACCATTTACTCCTACCCTTTGTTTCCTGTCTTTTAACCAATTGCTGATCTGAAAGAGGACCTTGCCTCTTATCCATGACAGCTTACTTTTCTTAAGAGCTTTTGGGGTGGAATCTTGTCAAAGGCTTTCTGAAAGTCCAAGTACACTATATCCACTGGAACATCTTTGTCCACATGCTTGTTGACCCCCTCACATAATTCTAATAGATTGGTGAGGCACGATTTCCCTTTGCAAAAGCCGTACTGACTCTTTCCCAGCATATCCTGTTTGTTTATTTGTATGATAATTATGTTCTTTACTTTATAGTTTCAACCTATTTACATGGCACTGAAGTTAGGCTTACCAGCCTGTAATTGCCAGGATCGCCTCTGGAACCTTTTTTAAAATATCAGCATTAGTTATCTTCCTGTCATCTAGTACAGAGGCTGATTTAAGTGATAGTTACATGCCATACTTTATAGTTTTGCAATTTCATATTTGAGTTCCTTCAGAACTCCTGGGTGAATACCATCTGGTCCGGCTGACTTCTTAATGTTTAACTTATCAGTTTGTTCCAAAACCTCCTCTATCGACACCTCAGTCTCGGATAGTTCCTCACATTTGTCACCTAAAAAGAATGGCTCAGGTGAAGGAATCTCCCTCACGTCCTCTGCAATGAAGATCAATGCAAAGAATTAATTTAGTTTCTCTGCAACAGCCTTGTCATCCCCGAATGCTCCTTTAGCACCTTGATCATCTAGTGGCCCCATTGATTGTTTGGCAGGCTTCCTGCTTCTCATGTATTTAAAAAAATGTTTGCTTTTAGTTTGTGTGTCTTTTTCTAGTTGGTCTTTACATTCTTTTTTGGCCTGCCTCATTATATTTTTATATTTGACTTGCCAGAGTTTATGCTCCTTTCTATTTTCTTCAGTAGAATCTGGCTTCCCATTTTTACAGAATGCCTTTTTGCCTCTAACCACCTCTTTTACTCTGTTGTTTAGCCATGGGTTTTTTTGGTCCTCTTACTGATTTTTTTAATTTGGTTTGAGCCTCTGTTATGGTGTTCTTAAACAGTTTCACTCTTGTGAACTGTTCCTTTTAATTTCTGTTTAATTAGTTTCCTCATTTTTGTGTAGTTTCCCTTTTTGAAGTTAAATGCAGGCTAAATGGGCAATTTTCATATGTTTTGCAGTGATTACTAGTGGAGGGCAGGATGCAGTTCTATCTATTTAAATTTGCGTTAAGTCATTTGGTAACATTGCAATATTTACTTTAGAGTTTAAGGATTGAGATGTGTGCAATGTAGAGCCAGATCCTAAACTGCTGTAATTCACTGAAGTAACTGGAGCTACATAAATTTACACTAGCTGATGATCCGGCCCTTTCATTACATAACAAATAGCATGGTGTAGATACAGCAAGGTAAAGTGGAGCAAACATAAAATACAATATAAATATACCATCGTCTGTGGATTCAAGTTTTGGATACTTGAGTCAGGATTTCATAGCAAAGAGAACAAACAACAATGGTCAGTACATAAGAGATAAGATGTCCAAAATGATGAAAAGCTTACACATCATGAGCTAAATCTATCCCTTGAGAACTCCACTGAGGAGCTCCATCGAGTTACAGCAGGGATGAATTTGGCCTAACACCTATAAATAAGAAGGCAACATTGCTGTTGGCAAGACAGCCTGATATTTTACAGTAATTGTAGTTTTCATCACCAAAATCTAATGCTCCTCCATAACTTGCATTCCTTTTTGTGGGATAACATGAAGCTGACTCAGTTAAATGAGCAAATTACAAAAGCAGAGAGAGAGAGAGAGAGAGAGTGGGTATTTCTAGACATCTGTGAAATTGTTTAAAAATTAGAATAGAACCCAACATAAAACCTACTATATTGCAATACATCTTTAAAAATAAAGGATTATCTCAGTTTATCAGCTGACTTTCCTGTATGACCCTTATTCAACATACATACTACTGTATCTTAAACTTTCATTTAGCACACAGAAATACTATGTCACACAAGCATTTTCTTTAGCTTTCACTTCCATCTTTTGTCGTTGCCTGAGGTCCTTGCTATTTAAAAGCTCATCATTCACACCATTATGCATAATGATGAGCAATGGGGAAATCATCATTTATGCAAATGGCTTATACAATGGAAATGGAATCGAAGTTTAATCTCAGATTTCAAGCATCTTTGTCTAACACTTACAGAAAGGCTCCCAATCCTGCAATACATTTATCCACGTTTAACTTTAAGCACATAACTAGTCAAACTGACTTCTATTAGACTAGACACATGGTTAAGTGGAATCGAAGTTTAATCTCAGATTTCAAGCATCTTTGTCTAACACTTACAGAAAGGCTCCCAATCCTGCAATACATTTATCCACGTTTAACTTTAAGCACATAACTAGTCAAACTGACTTCTATTAGACTAGACACATGGTTAAGTGCTTTGCCAGATCATGGTCTATGTTTTTACCTCCATTATCCACAAATATAATAACTTCATTAAGGGCCCAACCTTGCTGGACATTGAGGACCAGAGGCTTAGCTCCTTCAATTCCTCCCAAATTAAAAAGAATCAGATGGGACTCAGCAACCGGCAGAAGGAGAAGGACTGAGCCTAACAAAGGAGGGGTGTTTGTCATAATAATAAAATATTGAATTGGTTTCAGACACTCTAAAAATTAATACTGTTTTCTTATCATGTACAGTATTTACTCTTATTATAGACCTATTTTTCTACCACAATTTTTTGGAGAAAGCAACAATCCACTAAAGGGCTTGATCTGGGATTTTGGTTCAGACCCCTCTCTAATTCTAAGTATGTAAACTGTAAATACTTCCTTCTATTCTTAAAAATGCCTTGAGGAAGTAACAAACATCTGTAGCAAGGCCCTTTTGGATAGCTGGCTGTTAGTACTGTACATTTAGACAAGCTGAGGTGTGTCAGGGCATTGGGCTTGCAAATCCTGTTTGGGGAGGATAGCTTTGTCATGGACTTGTAGTTCTATGTATGTACTTCACTTTCAAGCAGCAAATCTATTTCAATCAATTTCTGAAAACACCATCTTTCCAGACTGAAGGCTTTACTGACCTAAAAACCTCTTTCTCATAGGTTACTGCTTAGTCAAATAGACCTAAAACAGTCTTCTTATCAGCTCCTACCTCCCAGACCCACACGACACCAAACGTTATTCAAGAACAGGAATTTATGACAGTGGATGTGTGTAATTCTTCCCTCTTCACCTGCCCTACATATTGTGACAAGACCTTTGAAGGCACAAAACATTTAAGGGGAAAAAGCATTCAGGCACTTATGGATTCTGGCACACAGAACTATTTTGTCATCAAAATGGAGGCTCTGTAACATATTGCATCTCTCAGTGAGATTCCACATAAACAGAAAAAACACTGAGCCAAGGATCTCGGCCTGAGTCTTCACTGCATATGTTTTACCAACAGGCATTCATTTCATTACCCAAATTGAGCTGCAATTATCACATATACACATAACTGAAGGCCCGTTCCCCCGTAAGTCTCTCCTCCCTATATGTCCCCCGGATGAGCTATACAGAAAGAGTTTTCAGGTCCTACTAATGCGGACAAGAAATAGTTTTGTGAGTGTTTGTGACACGCAATGCCAAAGGATACCCAAAATGGCAGAGCAGTCACACCACTTTTTCACCCTATCGCTCAGTCAATGGTCACTTCAATGGTCAATATTGTTAAGCCACACAGTTAGTGTGACTTGAAAGCTGAAACTATTTCTCAGGAGGCACCAAGGCAGATTCTGCCACCTTTACTTATGCTGAGTAGTATCTTGCTCTGCAAATAGTGTAGAGGAAATTGCTGGCCCTGTTAATAGTACCAGGGTTAGCATCTATTGGTAGACTAGAGCTGGGCAAAAGGCTTAGAGTTTTGATCTGTTTCTGAACCTCCCCAAAGTTAGGAAGTTTGGATCAATCAATCCAAAATGGATCTCTCTTACTGGGATAAGCCCAATCTCTGGATCTGGATCCAAAGTTCCAGGGAATTCAGATCCCAGTATAAGATTTCCACTCCATTAGTAAAAGCATTCTATAGTTAGAAAAAAGCCTGTTAACATTTCCCTATATCCAAGTGAACATGACTAAAGAACAATTCTGCATAGGATAGTCAAAGTCACATATATCAATCCCGTGGCTAGTGCAAGATTATTTCTGCCCTTGCTGCATTTGTAAACACTGAAACTGACTGTTAACACCTTTTTATCGTTAGTTTTGTTCTTGATACATTGTATGATCACAGCAATGTGTGGTTTTTAATGCAAAAATAATGACAAAGAAAAACAAGTGACCTACTTAATCTCACAAAATAAACATTTTTTTCCCAAGCAGTTGGCATAATTAAGTACTATTCAAGGGCTTCCTGTTTTTCATTCACATATTTTGCACAAGCTCCAGAGTCATAATATTAATGAATGCTTTGAAATAGCATATCTGTTCCCTAGGAAATTAACACTGAAGTGAGACAAATTTTCATGAAGTTGCGTTATGCATTATGCATTCATGCATTTATCTAGAGTGAGGGATCTGTACAAAATGTAAAACAACATCAGAATGAGCAGACAGCAATCTTAGTGCTTGGTAGAAGGCATCCAACTGCATTAAAATGCTGCATTCATTAAAATCAGTATTCTATCATCCTAGTCCAAATTTTTTTGGACAATGCCTTGCATACATTCAAGAGGCTCACCAACATCAATATTGTCTAGCTCCAATGGGAATAGCAGTAAAATATTGTCAGATAGAAAGACTAGCTCTTGCGGTTGCAGTGCAGAGCCTAAAGCCAAAGGGCAACATGTGCCATTGTTATTTTTTTGCCTTGAAGCATTTTTATGCTGCTACTCCCCCTGAAAGCCAGTCAATATCTGTTTTACATTCCACACAGGGCTCCAGCTAGCATGCTAAAAATAGCAAGGTGGAAGTTGTGGTTTGGGCAGCAACTCAGGCTCTCAAGCCCAACCAGCCCTAGGTCTGAGCTCAGATGGCTACTCCGAGTCTTCACCAGAGCCACAACTTCCAGCTGCTATTTTTAGTCAGGGAGGGAGGGATGTACCAGGCAGGGAGGCATGTTCTACCTGCAGTGTAGATGTACCCTAAGAGCACTGGACGAGTGGACTGGAGGGCTCCCAATATTGTCACTGAACATGGGGATTTAGCAGCAGCTAATAGAGCTGGAGACTACATTGGACATTATTCTATCCTGTATAGTTACTATCCTTGTGTGTATGTTTTGATTTGATTTGCTCTAGCTGAGGGATATAGCACAAAATATTTTTGTCACGTGACTGGTTAAAAAAAATCAATCAGGAGAGTCCAAAAAAAATGGATCTATTAAAAATACACACTGTATCAGTTAACATTCAAAATCTACAAATGGGCATTTTGACACAAAAAGTAGGGACATTCCATTGAAAAATATTGGATTGGGAGAAACTTCTACAGGGAGAGAATAGATAAATGGTAAATATGGCACTGTCATTTCTAACTGTTAATTATAGAAATACTCAGTAACTATGACTTCCTTTCAGAACCATTTAGCAACATTGGATGCTTTTCTCCCCTTTAGAAAATAGAATGTTCTGAGTTGTAAATTACTTGTTAGAATTATGACCACTACCTGACATGAGAAGGGTTTTCCTTTATAAAGATTTATTGCAAATGCACGACAAGACAAATGTCTGCAATCACTGACTGCCACAAGTTCAACAGTAATTGCATTTGCTGTAACATCACTAAATATGTATCAGGTGCATAAAAATCTATTTTAATGATGTCTCCATGAATAATAATATCCTGTATTACAAAAGAAAAGAGGTAAAAGGTCTTTTACGTATCATGAAAAATGTGTTCACAGTGACAGCAAATTATACCTTAAACCCAAAATAAAGCTATCTTGCTCCCTTCAGGGAAGTTTTGTGTATTTTTGTAATTCACTCACTTGGTTTTCAACATAATGCAGAAAAAGCCCTTTTCTCAAAACCATGTGATGATGGAAGCCAAACTACTTATCCTGATATGTATGCAGTAACTACTATACTGACAATCAACAATTTAGCATATAACTACAAACATAGAAAACATCTCTGCTACTGTATTCAAGTTACATATACAGCCAATATCAAAAATACATAACAAAATACTTGGAAAGCAAGATTTTCTTCCACTTGTTGAATGCTCATTTCAGGATGGGAACAGGATGAACAGGAATGCTGGAAGAAGTCTATGTATAAGAACATTCCTGTTCACCACACTCGCATCCTGAAATAAGCACTCAACAAGAGGAAGAAAAAGTTACCATTCTATTTCATTTAAAGAGCGGAAGTCGATCTACAAGTTACTTGCAAATTTGAATGAATCCTAATGCTACAAATCTGTATTTCATGTATGGAAAGGCTTAAAATCAACATTAACAAACATGTAAATACAATTAAGATAGAAAACAGCTTTATGAATGAAACATCTAATCCTGAAAACACCTATTATTGGTGTTAGTGATTCCCACCGTCAATAGTCCCATTGACTACTAATGGCAGGAAGCATTATCCTAAGTAGCAATTCCAAGATGGTGTCCAAAAAGGTGGTCTCCTAAAATTCTCTCTGCAAGCAGCTAAAAGGTTTAGGGGGAAAAGCAATATATTTATTGAATGAATTGCTGAGCTCTGCTGATGTGCACAGAAGTGCAGAACTCTATTCTTAAAATTTACATGCATTACAAATACAGGACACTGAATGTTCAGATCTATTGCATGCAAATAATTCACATTGTCATTTCTGAATAAAAATACATACATACATAAGAAAGGATCACAGAATCTATTTACATAATTTTTGACAGGAAACGGCACATGAAGTCAAGACTAAATCATTAGCTTAAAATTGCATTTCTAAATAATTTAAAAGTCAAGGACTATACTTCTTGCTAAAAATCCTTCATTCAGTGAAATAGTTTGTAAACACTGAAGATGTACATGTATACAATTTACAGTCTCAGAAGGAAATAAATTTCTGGTTTATCATCACTGCTTGGCTCCATCTGCAAAACGGAATCATCTGTACAAAATTGGTCATTGCCTCCATAGCGCAAAGAAGTACATGCGCCCTCTGGTACACCTCGACCTTCCAGATCCTCCCCACTGAAGTCATTCAGGTATCTTGCTATGTAAGAGCCAGTGGAATGCCTGTTGATAACATGAGCTGATACTGATGGCTTGTTTCTTAGCACTACCCCTGCTATGCTGCTAGCATTAGAAAGTTTTTGCTTGTTGGCTTCTTGTCTTTCCTTAGCACGACTAGCAATATTGCGTACTCTGCTTTGACTTCTGGATGACAGTTTTCTGACCAATGCCTTGGGGCAATCATCATCATTCTGCTTAGAATACAAAGTTTGACAGTTGTCCTCCTGGTCAAAGGACACCAGTTTTCGCAATTGTTCTGTCAGAGTGTCTGTAGATTGTGGTCTCTTAGTTTTCATAGCTGCAACTTTCTTGTCTCTCATGCCAGATGTAATAAAGCTTCTACTTATGTATTTGTACTTGCTTTCAAAATTGCAGGAGATATCCTCTGATGTCAAGTCTCCCAGGCTCTTGGATTTGCAAGGACTAGGCTGTTTGACGACTGTAGTAGGAGGGTAGGGCAAAGTGTTCTTGGGTGTAGGTGAATGCATATTAAGTCTGGATCTTTGGGAGACATACAACAAATCATTTCGTGTATCTGAAGTTTGCAGATAATTATTATGCAAAAAGCCAACACTCTGAAATGCTGGGTAAGGAAAACTTTGATTTCTTGCAGTCCTAAAATTATTTGAATTATCCAGGGCAGCACTGTGAAGGTCCTCGTTAATTAAATTATTCCCAGAGATTCTCTCACAGTAGTATACTGAGTCCTGATTATGCTTCAGTTTCAAAGAAGCAGCAAGTTGGCTCATATCTTCTCTCTTGAATTCATATGCAGTTATCAGGAGGTCTTGGGAATCTCCCTCTACTTCCATAAGACTGCTGCCTGCTGAGGTTATACAAGCAGGAGGGTCAACTATTGTATCCTCCAAAGTGCAGGAACTGCAATCCTCAAGGGTTTCCCAATTTGTTCCACACTTCCTTTTGGGATTTGCTGTTAGCAAATGGAGAGAGGAAGTGCAGGGGGACACTGGAACGCTATTTTCCACACAGTCTGATTTCTTGCAAGCTGGTTCATCTATTGGTTTACAATCAGAGGCTGGTGAAAGAGATGCCTCATGGATAATTGTATACACAGAATACTCTGTTGTCTCAGGGCTGGAGAACATAGCAGTATCTGGTGTTGAGAATAATGGAGATTCAACAGATTTTACATTAGTAAAGTTTTGTTTAAGGGGGGTACTTAGATCAACAGTAAACATGTGTGGATGTGCCGACACCACACTGAAGGTTTGGTTGCTGGTGCCATGAAGACTTGAAACCACAGTCAGATTAGTTCGGTCATCTGTAACATCAAACTGTCCAATCAGTGCTGAGACAGAACTGCTCATCTCGCTCTCGTTTGTTAAAGAAACCTCATCTATGAGACGAGAAACATCACTATCTTGCAGAGCTGCAGTCGAGTGTAAATCGTAGATGTCAGAACAGATGGTGGAAGATATATCAGCCAGTGAAAAAGCGGTTACAGTACTGCTCATAATGACATCATATTTATTATTTTCAAACTCCTGTTCCTTTGCAGAAAGACAACTTCCTGCCGGTGTTTTTTTCTCCTCTTTACACCCTCCAGTCTCCTCTTCTCTCTTTTCATCTGTGTAATTTGTATC
This sequence comes from Lepidochelys kempii, assembly GCF_965140285.1. Taxonomy (NCBI): domain Eukaryota; kingdom Metazoa; phylum Chordata; order Testudines; family Cheloniidae; genus Lepidochelys; species Lepidochelys kempii. The sequence continues at coordinate 25,231,017 of NC_136388.1, read as the reverse complement.
TTGTATTTTTTCTGTATCAAGGTCAAAAACTGAATCCTGCCTTATATGAACAGGTTCATTGGAAAGGTGACTTTTCTGATATTCTGTGGAGTGATTTGTCTCAGCTATCCCACTTACAAAGTTGAAGCTTTCTGCATGTTCATGTACAGGTGATTCTGTAGAACTGCCAATTCTGGCGTCACTCTGGGAAGTAGCTTTTTTATGCAGAGATGCAGAATTTGAAGAAGGTGCAGCTTGCTCAGGGGATGAAAAGATATGTTCTTTCCAGTTTGTTTGGTTCACGCTTGTACCATTGTTGCTATCTGCTAAATCAAATAAAAAGCACATTCGTTATACATGTTTTGTTTACTATCTGCTAACAACTATTTTGCCTTTAGACAGACAAATGGAGAATGTAAAATTAGTTACAATTGTGATAAGACTTAATTATGGGGTTGTGCAGGTTTAGTAAAAATTATTTGTGTGATATGAATAAATGGGAAAATATAGTTGTAGGCACTTCATTGAAGCTTCCTTTGAATGTCTATTACATCAGACACCTGATGTAATATTTGTTGTAAATAATGTCAATGAGGTACCATATTTTGTACATGTGGCATTACCTTCAGTTGTGTTCCTATTCAGATTTGTACTATAAAGAAGCATGGTAATAAAGACAGAACAAAACAGCTCTGTTAAACAACATAATATATCTGGAAACAAGAGGCATGTTTATAAGAACTCTGAGTAGAACATCAGATAGTTGGACCCCATGCATAATGTTTTTGGTAACAGTTTATGTGCAATTTCAGATTTAATTTGTGAGTCTCTAACAACATTTAACTTTCTAAACTTCTGCATTCATAAGAGAACTAGATTTTGAATTCCATGAAAGAATATATTTTACATGTTTCTACATTAGCTTATCAAATTCTGGTTACATTTCTACAACTATATAGGCTGAATCCTGCCTCCATTACTCATTCCTTACATAGGTAAGACCCCTGTTAACTTCAGCTACACTTTTACCTAACTTAGGGCTGGATATGTACAGCAGGAAATTGACCTTTTACGGATTACAGTTTCTAACATTCAACAGAAATAAGGTACAACTAGAAAAAAAAACCCAAAGAGTAAGGGCCTGGTCCCTCATTTATTGGACATTCAAAACTCCCAGCATTGGGGTTTATAGTGCACAGGCAATGCAGGATCAGTCCCCGAATTATAACAGTGAAAACATTCCTAATGTTCTCAAGACCAAACATATTAAGTTGAAAGTATCTCCACATACTGATTGAACTGATCCATATTTGATTTCTTTCTGTAGAGAACACAGCAAAATATACAGGGCCAAATTCAACCTTGGTGTAATTCTAGTAAAGTTAGTGAAGAATAATTTAGCCACAGTATTTTGCTGCAATGAGCCTTTGTTGGGTTCAGTTTAGCAGCCTGATGTTCTTTGCTTTCTGTAATGAAATACGGACAATTTGTAACCTGATTATTTCCTTTCTGGGACTGACCTCTCCCCTAGGCTGAAAAATTGGGGCTGAACCTCTTTTTCTACAAATACAATAGGCACTTCACACATGTGCATGTGTCTTTGCCACATCCCTTCCATCCTTGCTCAAGATAAGTACTTCCAAGGCTATACAGATATGTGAGATCCTTAGTAGCAGATAGACTATAACTAAGGATAAGATTTTATCATGTAGGTCATGGAAGTCACGGATTCCATGACTTTCAGAGACCTCCGGGACATTTTCTGCTTCAGCTTCAACCCTGTGCCCTTGGAGCTCTGAGCTGCCACAGAAGGCAGGGGCCGTGGAGCTCCGAGTCTCTTCCCCTGGAGTTTGGAGCCGCTGCAGGCGATGGGGGCCACTAAGCTCTGAGCCTCTGGCCCTGGAGCTATGAGCCACTGCAGGTGGTGGACGCCTGGAGCTTTGAGGCACTGTAGGGGGGGGCTCTGGAGCTGTCAGCCACATGGCTGTGGCTGGAGCCCTCCCCATGTGGCATAGCTCAGGCTCTCAGTCCCCCCCACCTCCATGCAAGGCTTGGGCTTCATTTGTTGTAATCGCGCTCGCCCCCACCCCTACCCCCCGTTACTTTTATTAAAAGTCACAGTTGCGGACTTCCTTGAATTTTTGTTTATTACCTGCGATCTGTCTGTGACTTTTACTAAAAATAACCGTGACAAAATCTTAACCTTAACTATAACTTTTGAACAGCAATGCCTTATTCGATTATGTCAACTATGTACATGGACCCTGAAGAGGCCACTGTAAAGATTCCTAAGTAACTTACCTTGGGTGAGGCAGACTGAAGGGAGAGATCAGTGCCAGAAAGAAAATCATCAAGGAACAAATTTTCCATTCTGGACCTTGATCTTTCCCCCAGTGTAAGGCATCTGGGAAGGAGTGATCAATAGGGGAATATTCGTAGGGAGGGAGAGATAAGTAAAACACTAGAAGAAAGCTCCCCTTTTCTGTAAATTAGCAGTCTTCATCTATTTTGGGACCACTGCCCCTGAGCACCTTCCTAGCAAAGGATGTTTCTGCAGAGGAATGAGGTCCAGCCTTTAGTGTTTTATTAACGTAGTGATGGATGACCAGATGGTGATAGCATTACAGATTTCCTCTGTAATGGCTAATGCCCTTTGTCCCCACAGGCCACCACAGAACATGTTGAATGGACTCTGATCCCTTATGGAATAAGTTTATCTGTGGCTGAATATGCTTTGGTGATGCCACAGTTTATCCAGCTAGCTATGGAGGATTAGGGTACCTTCAGGCCCAATCATTTAGAGTGGGAGGAAACAATAAAGATAGAACAGTTCTGCGAAGATACATTTTAGTTGCTCTTCTTGCATCCAGCATGTGCCACACTTTATCTTATAGGCACTGAAACTTTAGGAGAAAAACTCCTTACTCTGTAGGGAAGGAGTTAGTTGTGAATTATTCTGGAGTATGACCCTAGAGATACAGTAAGTCCTCACGGAAGATACAGTAAGTTCAGTGTCTTTCAAGAGTAGAGGAGATGTGATTGTGACCAGGGAGCATGTCTTTATGGAAAGGAAATAAAAGGAACTGGGTGACGTCAGTTCACAAGGATGACACCTGTAGCACTGTAGTCAGAACCCAGATTCAGAAAATTGGCCTAACGGTTGTTTTGGATTGAGGTACTGGTCTCAGCTGGTCTCTCACAAGACTTGGAAGAGTCTGTGTTAGACACATTTTAACAATGCAGTGTGAGGTATGATGATGGGAGGATTTAGGCCCAAATCTAGGCCATCTAGCAGAAATCCAGAGGGCCTGGACTGTTTAGTTTTCAGGGCTGATCCATCCTGATGCTGGTAGGAGAATTTTATCCAAATTCTTACATAGGCCAAGAGGATGGAAAACTTGCACAAAACTAAGAGAGTCTATAACTGCCGAGGAGTATTCCATCTTGTTTAACGCTTGTCACTCATTAGCCAAACTGTGAGGTTCAGTAATCTGGACAGAGATACAAAAGTGGGTCAGAGAACAGGAGAGCCTGCCTGCTGGACCATGGAGTACATCCTGCCTGTGCAACAGCTCCACCAGCTCTGAGAACCACAGCCTTCTTAGCAAATTGAGGGTGATTAAAAAGGAGAAGGCCACAGTCATTCCAATCTTCTGAATCACTCTTCCGAGTACTGAAAGAAGGAGAAAGCGGAGAGAGGCTGATTCAGTCATTTGTGTCTATTTGTGTCACAATCTATTTCCAGTGACATTTTGTCTGGTTCCCTGGTGAAAAATAACCTCACCTTTGTGTTCTGGCTGAACATGAATAGGTCTGTTTCGGGGTGGCCTAGCTCCCTGGATATCAGCTTGGTTCATGGACCATTCTGAGCTGTCTATCTGCTGATAACTTAGCTTATTCACTTTTGTGATGTGGCCCATTTATGAGGATCACACCAGATCACTGTGTCTCTAGCACGTTGTTGCTTCACAGAACACTGAAGAAGCTTTGAAGTCCCTTCTAAGGATGTCTTCTATCTAGCTGCCTGTAGAGTCTTCAGGAATTACCACATCCTCTACCAGGGATGCCCATACTGCAACAGCCTTCAGGCAGAAGAAGAGAGAACCTTTGAATTCTAGGACTCTGCAGAATTTCAGGGCTTGCTAACTAAGTCTTATCCTTTATTGGGATTTTCCCATTCTTCCCTAATGACTTATTTGAAGGAGGAATACAGGGGGATGGCAAACTTTGTTTTCATTTTGCTCACTGCTCCACCAGAATCAGCTTTTAAAAGCTAGGGACCAGATTCTGTTTCTTCCAAGAACGCAGGGAAGTAGGGCAAAGATGGCTTATGGCTATAGACTTTCTCTTGCTAGGAGCCTGGCTAAGCCTGCTCTAATTTAAGAGTGGCCGCAATGGCTCTGTAGGGTGCCAGTCCATAGCCAAGAATAACCAGAATGCAGGCACACTCTGGCCATGCCTTCTGCCACCGATATGGTCCAAGCATGCTTCCTGCATCAAGAACTGAAAAGGGAACTGAAAAGAGGGCAGCTCTTCACTATCTGAAGAAACCCCTTATTCCCTGAGGGGCCATTCCTGCCAGGTGAAGAGCCTTTTTATATTACTGGAACAGTATGAAGGGGCTAATCTGGCTTTCGTATTACAGTGCGTAAGACGGGAGTGCTGAACTGCTGCTCTGCACTGCCAAAAGCACCGAACCTGGAGCAAGGGTGCAGGGGGTATGGCAAAGCCCTGGAGCCATGGAGGTGTCTGAATGGAGTATTTGCAGAACGAAAAGTGCCGCTCAGATGTTTCAGACTGGGTGAGAGCTCTGGATCAGGAACAAAAAGGTCTCAGACATCAATACCACACAATTACAGACTTTCTGGAACTATTCAGATGCTCGTTTGTGTCACCTGTTTGGCACACTGAGCTGGGTCTGCATTCCATTTGCCCAGGTTTTACACCAAAGGCCACTGGATTCACCCCAGTATATCAGATATCAAACTCAGGCCGAGTGGATTTAAATACTTTTGTGCTGAGTAACTTCAAGAATCAAAACATACTACATGTGAACGTTTATATTTAATCTAGGAATATAAAAAATAACTAAGATTCCAGCCTCGCCCACCATTTTCCACATATAATCCAGGTTTATAATTTTGAAAAGTTAATTTTAAAGGACAATGTCAAGGTTCCTAGATTCAAAATTTGACCTACTTTTTTCCCCTTTTACATCTGTTTGCAAAGTCCATGTTTTTCTTTATATACAAAACAAATGCTTTTCTTTCTTTCCAAAACAAATGCTTCCTGCTTTTTTTCCCTTGAATAAAAAAATTAAAAATACACAATGCCAGCTCTCATGCGTAAACTCACAGTAACAAACCCAGAGCTTGAAAATGATTGAAGAAAAAACAATTTTGGCAAGGATGTAGATTTCATCTTCAAGCTTCTAAAGGATACTTAAAAAATCAACTGCTAATAAACTAACTTTTTAAATCATGAAAAGAAACTTGACAAGTGTTCTTTAAGCAAATCTGTGGAAAATACTGTAATCCATTTGCCTAGTTTGGGGAGAGGAAACTTTTCTTGGGTTTCACTTGTCAGGATACAGGAAGAAGTTTAAAAATGCAAGTGACTGTTTTGTTGCATATCACTTTGATAAGCATAACAGTCATTTTACATCCTGTTGGGCTTGATCCTGCAGTCCTTATTCACATGAGTTCAATGGAACTACTCATATGAGGATTGCAGTACTGAGTTTAATAAAATGGTTTTAAAGCTACTGCAGTAAAAGTCACTTTGGAAGCATCTTACCAGAGGTATTTTCTTTTCTTTTGGTGTCTTTAACCGTTTCACATTCTGGGGAAGACAATCCCATCAGAAGGAATTTGTCAACTGGCATAGAAGCAGGACGTGCTTGCAAACTCCTGGTTGTACGCCTTATAACTCCTTCCTTGTCTTTCATGTCTGTTGGCTCAGAGGTACCGTCTTTAATTTCTGTAGTTTCCTGAAAGCCCATTTTGCTCTTTTTCCTGCCTTTTGCCGGAGCACTGGCTGTGCGTCGGAGAATTCGATCACCAATTGATCGTTTCCGCACGTAATGCCCATTGTTTTCAGCAGAATTGTGTTTAGGATTCTTGTTAAACAACCCTTTGAGTCCTATCAGCTGCCTATTCTGAAAACAAGAAAACAAACACATTCTTTAAGTTCAGCCTGTGATTTAAACTGCTATTGAATACATATGTGTGAATCATGAATGCAACATCAAAAAGCAAAGCAAAGCAAAAATTCACACCAACTAATTCACACATATTCAGACCAGGAAACAATCAGCACAGGTCACCATGAATTCGTGCATGTATGAATTCCCCCTCATTCGGAAGGCAGCCTGCCATAATTATTGTGGATCTTTACTAGAAGTTTCCTAATCAGAGCTGAGAAGATTGTAAGAAATGCTCTGTAGTGACAGGCTGCCCATTAACATAGAGTTTTATGACATGGGCCTGATCAAAGCAACATTTAAATATTTCAGACTCTTAATGAGGAATGAAGAGATATAGTAGTTATGGTACATCATGCGACTGGGAACTGTTTGATAAATCTGTGCCCAGCAAGTGCAAAGTGCATGATAATGAAGACTACCTTAGTGGCTCCTAGAAAGTGCAATATAGTATAACTGGGATTGAGGATTAAAGGACTCCACTGAAAGGAAAACAAATGCAAACATATTTGGCTAACGTTTTCAAGGCTGTGACACAAGCAAGCAAGATAGGTGGTGTAAGTAGTTCTCTATAGTTAAGTCATTTAAAATAGATTATTAGTCTTACACTAATCTCATTCAGATACACACTTCACTCGGTATCCTCGGTTATACAGGGTATGGAAAGTATTAAATATAGCTTGTAAAAAAAACAATACAGTCCATCATTATAGTAAGCATTTGGTGGCAGAGCAAAATTTTAAACAGAAAAGCTCAAGCCTTACAGGGTGTTTTTTAAATCCTCTCCTAGTGCTACCATTCAGCCCAATTATACTAGGAAATTACTCAGAAATTTTTTCCCCTTAACTCTGTCCTCTCTGAAGTGTATGTGAGCCAAACAGCAATCCCTGTTGAACGTCAGTGACATGGGATTTCACTTGTATTCACTTGTGCATCTGAATACCTACAGATCCTGTGAGCCCCTATACATTTTCTTCAGTCCTTTTAATTTTAATTTAAGATGGATTTAGTGTTGGTGAAAGATGCCAGACTGATCACTTTGGAGACTGAGGATCTCTGTGTTTCCACAGAACAGAAACAGCCCAGGCAGTGTCAATGCAAGTTGCTCAGCAATGGCCTCCACCCTTTGTTGAAGGGACCACTTCCAGAGGTAAGAGCAAGTAATTCAGTTCCCATGTGCATTCAATCCCACATATATGCTGAGACCAGAGTGCCAATTGTGGGGTAAACTCCTGTACACATGAATCTGGACTGACATCGCCAACTCATTTAACATAGGGCAGGATGTTTATGAAATGGTCACGAATTCAGTCACTGTTGATCGGACAGTGTTAAAACTGGTGACCTAGGCCCCATCTACACTCGCCTTTTCCCCTCAAATGTTTCCGCTGACGCAAATCTACTAGTTGGAGCAACTGCAGGGGCTCTAGTGCATACAAAGTGCTGGTGGTGTTGCTTTTAGATCTTGTTGTTTAGATCTGCTCTGAGCAGAGAGAGAGACTCTGAGCTACCTAATTCCTCTTTTCACACTCCTTAAAAAATAAATCTAAATATAGTCATTGAAATGAAAGTCCTTTTTGTTCTTGGTACCCCTCTCTGTTTTAATTATCTTATCTATGCCATTGACTTCTGGTAATTCTTTTAACCCCCTATTTATAGTAAAGAGTTGTACAGAGGTAGCTAACGCTGAAATAATGAGTAATGGACTGAGCTTTTGCTTTCATTTTAAAACTTGAAGTTTTAAAATTTTTCATCTGAAAAAACAGAAAAGCAACAACACTTCACATGCTAAAACTTAAACGGTTGAGAATTAAAATTGGAGTTTAAAATGTCTTGTCAAATACCCAGAACTAATGGTGTGACTACAGCTCTTGACAATTACTTTTTAAAAATAAAGTAACTTAAAATGAGCCTATAGGGATGTACATACTGTACATAGGTGAGAAATTAATATTAGGTGACAAAGAAAAGAGGATTCACTGTTATGCGTGCTAGGATTATGGCAATGATATTGCTTTGAGGTTAAAGAGATCTTCTGCAAGCGTCGGGCGGGGGGAATTTTATATTATGGGCCTTATTCTCCATCATCCTGTGCTTTGTGCAGTCATTTACATAAGGGCTAAGGGAGTGAAACTGCACTGGTGTAAATGATGACACAAGGTGCAGAGCAGTAGAGAATTAGGCCCTATCTCTCTTGTTATTGTTGCTGTTGTTTTGTATATTTTGCTTTTCTCTGAAGCGTTAGGTGTTAGCCCCTAGATTTGATAGACCACTGGTCTGATCCAATATAAAAAATGCCATGTTCCAAAATTGTAGGAATCAGTCAGAGCCCACATTAGTTCTACGAGGTTATACTGATGCATCTTAATCCATTGTTGCCAGCAGTACGATATAGAAACATTTGTAAAGTATTTATGTTCCCATGTATACCTACTTTTCCATAGATTTCATTGATTGTTATATGGACAAATATGGAGGCTTCAGTCAGTCCCTCTAAGTACACATGACGATAGCCTAATAAAATGAGAAAACAAAGTAACAAAGAATCAGCACTATGTATTTTATGTGCAGTTAGCAAGGCTGTCCATACAATGTCTTTTGCAATTATACATTACATATACAGTAACTCTGAGCAATTGTTTATTTATAATAATACAGTCCCCTTCCATAACACCTTCCATCTGAGAACCTCAAATGGCTTCACAAACATTAATGACTTTAGCCTTACAACCCCCTAGTGAGGTAAATAAGTATTTATCTCCATTTTACATTCTCTGCTTTAACTACAAAACTATCCTTCCTTCTATTTTCAACTAAATATCAAAGTCAAGTCAATGAGTGGAACTAACCAGGCACAAGACTGCTGAAGGCCACAGTTCTTTGTCCAACAAAATCTCGACCAATAGGATCATGGTCCCAAACAAGAAATCGAACCAAAGCTATTTCAGGCATGTGGATGGTAAAAGTGAGAGTTTCCTCCCAAACAGGGTTAAATCCTATGGGACAAACAGAATAGAAAGTCAGGAAAATACAAAAGCAGCAGCCGATGATGATGTCATTATCTGTGAAACACCAGAGGTAAGGAAACCAGCCACTCAAACAGACCTGATGCACAAGTGAATGTACATTATTTCCCATAAAATCCCTAAGAGTCACTAGCAGACAAATAAATGAAGAAGCTGCAACATAGCCATGTCCCTTCTCTAAGTGGGAGCTTTGCTTTGTGGTTGCTACATGGGAGTTGAGCTGTGTGCCTGGCAAGCCCAGAGGATGGAGTGAGGAGAATAGCTACTAATGCAGTCTGTGTAAATTACAATGCACTATGATGTGCCAAGGCAGCTGTGCGAAGAGACCCATATGCAGAAAAATGAGTGGTATCTCTCTAGCAGCTTTTATGAACTACAGAAAGGGTCTGGATTGAGCATCTGGCAGAGAGTCTGCATGTGGCAGCATGGCAGGGCAGATTGCTGTGCTACTAGTGTGATAGGTCAAGCTGAGATGGGCCAAGATGCCCAGGAACTATCCCTGTGTTTCTCCACGGGACATTGCCATTCATGAGAATTGACAGCCACATCTCCCTGGCCGTTCCACTCTGTTGCTAGCCTTGTGTCCCATAGGAGCTGATGTGGCAGAGAGGCTTCTATGGCACGGTTTGTTTTCATTTTGTTTCTCATTATTTGTATATACCATGCATGTATGTACGATAGGTACTAGGGACTTCTACCTAAAGGAGACATAAGCAGAGTCCAGGGAAAAGAGAGATTGTGAGGAAGGCATTCTCCCTTCTCAACCACTCCATTATCTTATTTTTCCCACTCCTGCAATTTTTGGCTAGAAAGCAAAATTTTAAAGCTCAAGATCCAAGAATATATCATCCATCAAAAGATAGTCACTTGGTTCCATGTGCTATCAAGCTTTGCAGTCTAACACTGATGTGAAAAAAAATTAATACAGGATCTGACTGATATAGTTGACTGCAGATACAGAATTTTTCTTAACCATTTTGTTTTTCTTGGTTCTGGTGTTGGTCGTCATCTTACCTGCAGACAGCTTTTGTCATGTCGCTGTTTCCATGATTCTACCGTGAGCAGGTCAGTTACTACTCACACATGCCCTCTTCCCAGGACTCTTCTTAAAAATTGAAGGGTTAACCTTGTTTTCTTCTCCTCTCACTAGCTAGGAAATTCCAGCCCATTCTTCACTCTAAAGGGACTGTGGGCTTGAATACGTCATAACTATGTTACCTGCCTAATTAAGGACCGGATCCTGCCACCCCTTTCACATGCTATGTAATAACTTACCCTGCAAACTGTCCCATTTTAATCACTATGGGTACCTTCACCAGTGTTAGTGTTCAATGGGACTACCAGCATAACAAGGTATTACTATAGTATTACTTGACAGGAGGCAAGCATGTCAGAATCTGTCCCTAAGAGTATAATTCAATAACCATTGGAGAGAGAATTACACATAGATGTAGCAGAGAAGACTAGACCCCAAAAGACTAAAATATTCAGGGCCTGACTCTTATCTATGCCCTGTTGCCTCTATATAGCTTTGGTGGGGTAAAAGGGCCATAAAGGGGGAGAAAACAGCCGCAGGAAATGTTCTCTACACAAGGAGACCCTCTGGCAAGAGAAGAGCTGGCAGAGTAGCTCTGTGCTAGCCTCCTCCATGTCCCTAGGTGTATGCCAGGAACAAGTCAACAATAATTTATAGTCAAATACTATCAAAAACTGCAGACCAAGCTAAAAATCAGCAAGGAAATTTCACCCTTGTCAATCACTAGAAGGTAATTCTCAAACTCATCAGGGACATAATAACATGGAGAAGGATCAGAATATCACACAAGGACAATCATGAAAACTGGAGTTATAGAAATGGGATGAAATTGAATGGTGAAAAGTGTACGGTCATGCACGTAGGGACTAGCAACAAGAATTTTTGCTACAAACTTGGGATTTATTGGTTGAAAGTGACAGTGGATGAGAAAGACATGAGTATATTGGTCAACTATAGGATGACTATGAGCCGCCAGCGTGATGTGTCCATGAAAAAGCCTAATGCAATCCTAGGATGCATCAGGCAAAGTATTTCCAGTAGAGACAGGGAAGTGTTATTACCATTGTACAAGGCCCTGGTGAGAACTCATCTGGAATACTACATGCAGTTTTGGTCTCCCATGTTTAAGAAAGATTAATTCAAACTGGAAAGGATGCAGAAAAAGGCCACTGGGAGGACCAGAGGAATGGAGAACCTGCCTGACACGAGGAGACTTGAGGAGCTTGACTTGTTTAGCCTAACAAAAGGAAGTCTATGGGAAGATATGATTGCTCTCTATGAATACATCAGAGGGGCAAACACCAAGGAGGGGGAGGAATTATTTAAGTTAAGGGACAATGTTGGACAAATGGATATAAACTGGCCTTCAACAAGTTTAGGCTTGAAATTAGACAAAGCTTTCTAACTATCAGAGGAGTGAAGTAACTGGGTCCCATAACACAATTGTTATTGGAGTGTGGAAAATTCTGAGTCTAACCACTTCCTAACTTGGTTTGGCTGGCCAATATGGACATGGCAAACCATGCCTGAATAACTGCATTATGTAGCGCCCTACATTACAGCATAGTATGGCCCCATTTACATTGGTTGACCAAACCATATTAGCATGTCTAAGCATGGACATGTTTTACACTTTTAAGAAATTTGGGCTAAACACAGTTTCTAACACACTTTTGTCCAAACCGTATCAGCAATGGCCAGCTGAAACTGATTTTGCTGGAATTGATGTTAAACACAATTTCTCAGAATGATTAAAAACCCTGTATAGGTGGGGCTTAAACCAAATGAGAAGAAAGTCCATGCAATCCCTGAAGGATTAGTAGGTCAGCAGTTGTCACCCCAGCATTCCACAGCTCGCCTCTGCATTGATCTAGCAATATGTTTTTCATTATTTGAAAATATGGTTGTACTTCATATTAAGGGTACATTTATAAATAACTTATAAAAGGCTAATAAATGATTAATAGAAGTTATAAGCATATTATAGACATGAGGAATATGTTTTATTGATGATTCTATGTCAGTAAAGGTTTTATAGATAGTTATATGCCCTTATTTTAAACAACTTTTTGACCTGTTTATTAACTGTTTATAAACTATTGATAAATATTGTTTTATTATAAAGTGTGACCAAAAAATACTATGTTCGTCACTCTTTGCGTCTCTGGTAAATTATTCTGTGTACCTCTAGTCATGCATAATTATTCAATAATTTACTATAGAAAAGAGGAAGGAGGGTACGTTATCTTACCATTGTCATCAACCACTCTGGTCTGGTCTTTACAGCAATCTACAGGTAACCCAATAATTTCCACCTCGACAAAAGGATCTATTATCTATTTTAAAAAACAACAATTTAAAAGCAACTCATTGTTATATATACAGGATTATTTTCTATTAAACTCTCAAATAAATGCACATTTGATTGCTAAGTCACTGCTCAGTGTGATTTTCCCAGTAGTGTGATTATGGGAAATGCCACAATAGACTACAGGATGATGTAGGTTTCATCACTGCTGTTTTGTGACACTGGGATATGTGGCTAGGTAGAATAAACTTTCAGATCAGTGCTAACAGCTAAAGAAATACTAACCAGCAGAATATATAGAATACAGGGATTGTGGGAAAAATGCAGATCTAATGTGCAAATCCTGAACATCTGAAAATTACTGGCATATTTTAATTTAAGAGAAAAACTCTCTTTAGAACAAATGCTGCCATGTCACTCCTAGGCGTACTATGGCAGCTATAGTGGAAAAAAATATTTAGTATCACTCAAACTACTTTACCTCCCCTCTGTCTCCTAATACTGAATCTGGAGGTTTAGGTAGTTGCTGTCCACTAATGACTTTGAGAATAAGCTGCTTTTTAGAGTTGGCAGGAAGTGGATCACCGGAATAAGGGTTGAATGTACCTAGAAATTTGCAGAGAATGAGAAAAAATAAAACCCTTAATATTAGAAATCCTATACAGGAGAAAAAAACAGAACTTCTACCCTCCCGAATGCATAGAATAAATAACATCATATAATCACATGCTTGACTGGGCCTCCAGTCTATAACTTAATTTCTAAGAATGACATTCGCCCTGATGCAAAGGGCTCATTCAAGGACCAATAACTACATAGGCCCATTTTACGAGAATGATCCTACCAGTTCCAGTGTTAATCTGGCTCAAAGAAATAATGTGATTTTAAAATGATGGTGGCGAACCAAAACCCTAAACAAATAGAAATGTGCTCACTGTATGAGCATAAGGATAACTGATTCCTGTTCTAGAAATACAAGGACGCCTATTGATTTCAGTGACAGATCAGGCCGTAAAAGCTGACTGCTATGGGGTGTTAAGTCACTTCAACTCCCAAGTTGCTCAGGCTGGTCTACACTTTGTAGGAGGGACCCAGCATATCACAAGACTGGGTGCTAATAACTTACCTAGATTAACTCTGAGAGATCATATTAGAGTATTTACATATTCATAAAGTTGGCAGTCATTTTTTTAAGGTTGATAGCAAACACTGCAAATGTGCCTTTCATTAATCATTTAAAAAGTCAGCTGCAAACCAAGTTAATTATTTTATATATGTGTCAAAAAGCTCCCATGCAAGTTCTTGTTTTAATTCCTTGTTTTATTCTAGATATTTAGCTCTAAATGCAAAATAATGGGAAACTGACTGCAAAGTCATTTTCTAAAATAACTGATATAATAATAATAAATGTGCAGTGTGACATTACCTTTGCACATCTGCTGAGGTTTGAGGACATACCCACAGTTGCCATTAATCCTGAATTTTGCTTGATTAACCTGCATCACGCGCCCATCAGACTGGTAGTTTAATGCCACTGTTGAATTAAGAGATTTAGGAATCATTGATAAGTGTAACTGTAACTTGCATTTAACATAAAGCCCATGTGAAAACATTACATACATAAAACACCTACCCAGCTGGCAACCAGCATTCCAGTATGGTATGGGGTTGAAATTGCTGGAGTCAATCCGATATGCAGATGGATAGATTCTGGTGAGCTGTTTCTGGTTGTAAAGTATAAATTGCTCAGACTTCTGCTGCACTACCTGGTGGGCCCTTGTTTCACTGAATGATAACACATTTCCCATAGTCCCTATGAGTTTATAGTTTAAAAAAAAACAAGAATAACAACTGTGAGACAAATTGCTATATTCACAGGTCAGTTACACTGGTGTATCTCTAGAGTAATTTGGACTGACATCAGTGGAGTTAGTCTAGATTCACAGATAGATTATCATCATACCTCTTACAGCTGGAGATCAAATGGAAAAGATATACAGTATAGCCTCTAATTCCCATTTGGCAATATTCCTAAACTGTGTTGAGTTCAATAAAGCTGATGTATAATGAACAAACTCTTTCCATACGTATGATTACGTTCTCCCTCATCCTACCTCCATATACCCATGACACCTTTCAGCTGCCTCCTGACAGCCTGCAAATCCCCTCGGGCTTTGACAATCCTCTTCCACACACCCCATCACTCCATAAATCACTGTATGGACCAGAAAGCTGGGTGAAGTTCAACCTTCCAAGCCAGGGCCAAAGAAGAAGCTAGGGAATTCAGGCTCCACCATGTCTTGCTGGCACTGGAGTCAGACAAGAACATGGATGTGGAATCAGGAATGGAACTCTGGCTGGCAGGTTGGATTTATGTGTGGGGGTTGTGGAGCCCCTGGAAGGACAGATCACATAGACCTCAGAATAGCACTGCCTTGCTCTTATGCTCTTTCTGTAACCTTGCCCCACCTTACCTGCAAGTGTGTGCCACAAGGTCTTTCCTCTACAGGGATTTGGGCAAGGGCTGGAATGGGACGGAATGGACCAAGGCACCAACCTCCATTTGCAGGACTGTCCCTTGCTCGGCCTCTTGCTTTCCAGGCTTATGTGGAAAACCAGGCAGGAGTCAATGTTAATTGAAAATGCATCATATCCTGGAAAGCCCCAACCAGAACTGTTGGTAAGAAGCTACAGAGGACTCAGACAATGACAGCATGGCTAAAATCTTGCTGAAGCCTTGTAGCCAGGGGGAGAGAGTAATCAGCTCAGCCCCACAGAAAGTCAGCTCCTTCCTCTATGGATCTGGGGATGCCCTTCGCTGTGGATCCCCCAGATCCATGGGAGGAGAATGCCTATGCAATCCACAGTCTCCTAAATTCATTCCACTAGAGGAAATATTTGCATGAAAGCTTGGGTTTTCATTTGGGGCCTAAAACATTATCCTGATTCTCACTTTTCCCTAAGTCAGTAGGCATTGTCCTGCACTCTTACATAGCTTGTCTCTATGGCTGAAGTGCTTTTGAATGTAGGTTCATAATTCTCTGCATAGTATTTTTTTAAAGCAGAAATAACCCTTGCACTTGAATGTTTTTTCTATCTTCCATATAGAGACAGAGACTCTAATTAAACAGAGCCACTGAGCAGTATCTGTCACTTTCAGATATTTAAAGCTGCTCAGTGGCATAATTCGTCTTTGCTTATATTACTGTTCTGGGAGAGTTGAAAAAGGCAGTAAAAATTGATACAGAAATTAAGAAATGTTTGCAGCCAATAGAAAAGCATTTATATTCCTTTAAAAGAACAAGGGTTCACTTTCAGCACTTAGGAAATGAGGAGCTGATCTAAAAGACTAGACCTGTGATCCACAGCTAGACCTCTGACAGTAACCAGTACCAGATACGTCAGAAGGGGGTGTCAAAAGCCTTAATAGTGATTGTGGAATAATCTGGTCATAGGACAAGTTTCTTCCAAGCCCTGTTAGTTAGTTGTTGTCTTGTGCCCTGAATCATGAAGGTTTAGTTCCCCTATAAAAACGTTTAGCCTATTGTTGAAACTGTTACTCATATGAACATCTAATCCTAGTAAAAATGCTACTAAGCTCTTGGACTCAACGACATCTTGTGGCAATGAGTTCCTCTAGTTTATTAGGCAATGTGTGAAGAAGTATTTTCTTTAATCAATTTTACATCTATTGTCTTTCAGTTTCACCAAATGTACTCAAGTCCTTGTTTTATGTGAAAGGGTAAATTGAAGCACCCAGTCTACCACCTCTATATCAATCACACCTCCGATTATTCATCTTCTCTCGAAAGGGACCCAGTCTTTTCAATCTTTTTTTAATGCAGAAATCTTTCTTCTGAGCATTTTTGTCTTTTTTCTGAGCTACAGTGACCAGGACTAAGCACAGTATTCTAGGTGGAGATGCCCAACATGAGAAACTCTAAAGGGGCCTGATTTTCAGAAAATACTCAGCATTCAGCATCTGAATGTCAGACCCAAAATTCACCCAAAACGACTAGTCACTTTTAGGTTTCTTGGCCTGAGATTCTCTGCAATGCCTTTATCCTCCTTAATTGCTCCATTTACTCACTGGTAGTCCGAAAGCCCATATATTCCCATACAAGCTGACATACACATAGAATTTCTTGTTTGTTTTTACATCTTTGGCTATCTGCTCTTCAAATTCCATCTTAGCCCTGTCAATTTCCATTTTCCCTTGTCTAATAAAACAACAGTAAGCTCTTTGGGGCAGAGACTTGTGTACCTCTATACAGCACCTAGCATAATGGAGTCCTGATCCCAACTGCGGCCTCTGGGCACTACATAATATCAATATTAAATAATAGTACATACTGTTATAATAAAAGCTAAGATAAATCTCATAATACTGTGAAACTATACAAGCTGCTCCTGGAAGAGTCTGCATTCCCAGAATCACGCAGGGAGAAGATTACTAAATTATGAAGCTCACAAGGAAATTGAAGAAACACGGGAGGGCACATTTCTCTGGGGAAGAAAAGGAAGGTGTTATATTGTCTTTCACATGGACAAAGATAGATGGCAAGAACTGATGAGCTACCTGGTCAACTTTTAAAAGTTCTCTGAAAATAGAGGAAACTTAAGACCATAGGCATGTGTCCCATCCAAATATATAATCAAGTGAAATAACAACATTTATATAAGTAAAATCTACATTCCCAGTCTCACCATCATCTACTATATCTTGGGCTGCCACAGAGTTTGTGTACACCACTAAATCAGAAAGAGCACGGCACAACTTCATGGTTTTTCTCCGGCGGCCCAACCTGTTGAGTAACGTTATATATTAAAAACAAAGCCGATTTTTATTTTTAATACTTAAAAATTATTTAAATCTCTCTCCTGTAATTCCTTTTCACAATTTATCAAAAAATTAATTCACAGCTGAGCACGGTTATATCTATTTATACTATACTAACTATAGCTATTTCCTAACTGAAAAATAAGTTTAAATAGCAAGAAATAAAGGAAAGGCAAGAGGCTTACTAAACAGGATTTGGGGCAATCTCTAAGATTATGGTTCATTCCACACCCCTGTTTCTCTCTCTCTCTCTCTCTCTCTCTCTGTCTTTCTCTCACACACACACACATACACATTCTAGATATCCTGTTATACTAACAAAAACAAGGTGGGCAACCAGCTTTAGAAAAAACATCAGCAAAAGGGATATTTTAAATGCAATAAATGCATACTTGAAAATGCATTTATTCCATTCTCAGCTGTAATGAACTGGGAGAGGCTATGATGTGCTTTTATTCAGTCTATTTTCATGTAAAATTGACTCCGGCTTTTTTTCACTAGCAAAGTATTGCTGCACCATTTCTATTTAATTTAAGAGTCATTATTATTTGTATTTCACTGAAACACCATGTAACTCAGTATTTTAAGGAAATACATTTAAGGAAATACATACTTTAAGGAAATACATTTCAACAATGCAGGCGACACAACAGATTTGCTATTGAGAACTGACTTAGGTCACTGAGATGGCATAAAGCATAATATGGACATTTAATGGCAAACATGTCTCTAGTTTTCAATGAAGTGAAAAATTGTGGGGATTTCTGACCTGTACAACTGCCCAGTTTCCTTTCCAGAAGAATTTTTCTGACTTTCTTCATCATCAGATGTGCTATGAGATTTGGACCTTGATTTGACAGCTTTCTGTTGGGGAAATCAATGAATCCATCTGCCATGTAAATCCACCACACTTTACTGACATTAAATGAAGTTTAAGATGTCCCAAAGGTGCACAAGGTGACCTGACTGGTATTTTATATATCTCATTTCTATGATTAAAAAAAATAACAGATCTGGTTTCGATTCAAAATATGCAATGGCCATCATCTTACTGTCTCAGTGTAATGTATTAGAGAACATGGGGCTACATTCTTGCTGGCAACTCTGCAAATACAGGATAAGAGATGGCCAAGATGGGATCTGTGGGGTCAGCTCTTGTGCCCTGATTTTTACTCTCACAAAATCCAAGGTCTTCACACCCCACAGGCACTCCATGGATTAAAGCAGCAGTGTGGCAATCTGGGACAGGGTTTATAGGCATCATCCATGTGAATCCCACCTCACCCTTGGACCCACTATCACCTTACACTCCTCCTTCACTTGCACTATACTTTTGGTACCAATAACCTGCATGTGTGCTTTTGCAAAGGCTAATGAGGCCAAAGAAGAAGGTCAAAGAAGAAGCTAGGGAATTTTATAGGTGGGGGACAAAAATGAGGAGAGTCAACATTTGGCCTGTAATAAAACCAAAGTTATGACTGCTGTTTCCACTAAACTAGTATTGGTCATATTGGGTTTCTAATGTACCATAGTATATCTAATAACAGCAAAAGATCTTTAATAGACAGCAACACAAATACAAAATGCATTGCTTCCAGCTATGACTTCTGCGCCATTTATAAGAGAAGATTAACAAATGCTTTCACAAAGAATTGAACAAACAGTCTCCAGGCAAAATTTTCAAACATCTTAAAGTTTGTTTCTGTTTTATGAGCCACACAGGATAGGAAAGGATCAAAAGATTCTAATTCCATACAATATACAATAAAATTTCTATCTACAATAAAAAGGCTAATATTTCTCTTTTCATAAGCATCTCTCTTTTAAATAGCAATAATGATTGCCAGCTGTAGCTTTTGTGATGCCAACAAGTAGCCAGTTTACTGAAAATATCTTCTCTACAGTGTAGTCTCTCCAACCTTTGATTTCAACATTCTTACATATTCAGTGACATTATGACTGCAGTTCAAAGAGCTCTTTAATTTCCCCTCTCAGTATTAAGTGGCTACTGTGTAAGTGAGAAGCCCTTTTCCTTTCTCTCGCAGATTACTCCTATTACATTCCATCTGAACTTCACAGATTTTATTTCATTTAATATGGTATACTAATAATGACCATAACTGAGTTGATCCTGCTGTCCTCTGTGCTGAAATAGAATGATCAACCCTTTTGTAGATTATGTATGCTGTTTAGTCTTAAATCTAGGGGCCTGGGAGTCTGTACTCCTGAATTTGACTTACAGCTCTGTTAATGACAGGTTTCAGAGGAACAGCCGTGTTAGTCTGTATTCGCAAAAAGAAAAGGAGGACTTGTGGCACCTTAGAGACTAACCAATTTATTTGAGCATGAGCTTTCGTGAGCTACAGCTCACTTCATCAGATGTTTACCGTGGAAACTGCAGCAGACTTTATATACACACAGAAATCATGAAACAATACCTCCTCCCACCCCACTGTCCTGCTGGTAATAGCTTATCTAAAGTGATCAACAGGTGGGCCATTTCCAGCACAAATCCAGGTTTTCTCACCCTCCACCCCCCCACACAAATTCACTCTCCTGCTGGTGCTAGCCCATCCAAAGTGACAACTCTTTACATAATCAAGTCGGGCTATTTCCTGCATAGATCAAGGTTTTCTTACATCCCCCCCACCCCCATACACACACAAACTCACTCTCCTGCTGGTAATAGCTCATCTAAACTGACCATTCTCCAGTTTTAAATCCAAGTTAATGACTCACTAAGTGAACCTGATGTAGTTACTTAACCCTGATTTCCAAAGTTCCAAATTTTCAAAGCATTTACATTTAATACACTTGTAAGTATCCTGATTTTCACAGGGGCTGTGCACACACAGCTTCCAATTAGGTCATTTATTTAGGAGCCTAAATTTAGATTTAGGTAGGTAATTTTAGGTACTAATATTTAAAAATATTGGCCTCAATCCCCTGTGCCTCAGTTTACCCTTTTTCACAGTGTATCCACTTAAAGCTACCCAGCAATCTGTTCTGTTGTGAGAATTCATTAATGTCTGCTTAGAGTTTTGAGAGTCTCAGTTGGAGGTCTCTGTACATGTGAAGAATATTACTACTACATATCCTCCTAAGCATCCTTTTGGCTGCCTGCATGGAAAATGACAGTGTTCTAAGAGTTAAGTTATTCTAAGTCTGTCTTGGTCTGTCTGCAATAGTCATTAAAAATAATAATACTCTGCCTTATTTATTTCAGCAATGATATGAAGTAAATGGGGCATCCAACTGGCTACATCCAATTAGAATAATTAGTTGAAGTAATTAAATTATTAAAACATTTTCCACTCCTCAGTGTAGCCAGTACTTTCAGTTTTTTAGCAACTGATTTCTTTATCTGGCATCCCAGTACAGAGCATTTATTCTCTCATCGGTGTACACTGGATTCTAATGTGTAATGCCCATTAGCGTGTATGTTACTTGTAGAAATCACCTGTGTATTGAATGGACAGAATTTCTTATTGCTCACCTTTTAGTTCCCTGAAAAACAAAGATTGTGAACATGTGCACTTAGCTAAAGCAACAACAACAACAAAAACCTACTAGTTTTAAACCAGTGCAATTTTATGATCTAATTACAAATTGGCTTGATTCTCTTCTCCATTATACAACTTCCACACTAGTGTAACTTCACTGATTTCATTTTAATTAAACCAGCATGATTAAATGGAGTTATTCTGCCATAAAAATGGTATAATGGATTAAAGAATCAGATCATGCAACTCCACAAAAATTCAGATATTATCTGAAATGCAATTAAAAGCTATGAAAAATTACACTTTTACAAAACAGAAGTATAGGACCTGGTTCTGCCATGGTTATTGAGTAACCTCTATTTATTAACCCTTAGACAAACAACAGATATGAGACACTGCAGTTCCACCTACCTTGTGTTTCCCAAAATTGCCCATTAATGAGCGGCTATGGGATTTCTTCCCACTTTCTTTTGTGTCTCGGTTCTGTACAAAGAAATATGCACAATGAACATATTTTTCAAGCCACCTCAGGAAGTGTCTTTGTTCTGTAATTTTTTTAAGTTTGCTACAATCTTTAAAAAGATGTATTTTTCACACTAATGTGCATTCTTGTATGTGACACTGCTATTAAGATAATATAATAATTACAGGGGGGGAATAAGAGTGAAAGTGAAGCTGTTGAAGCCTAAACCCAAAATACTTAGCTTTGGATGTAAACTTAAATCTGCATCTGTAATACAGGGGTTTTCTGCTGCTTTATACTATTAATGACTTGGCAACCACTGATGGTAGGGAAAATGTACAAGTAGTAACCCAACAGCATTTTAAAACTAACTGAAGACCAGAAAACAAGAACAGAAGGAGATATTCTTTCTCATAAGTGCATTTTGATGATGGGAAATCAGCAACATCATCTTTATTCAGGCTAGCTGATGAAACCTCATTTTACAGACTGAATGTGATGGAGGCCAGATTAATGATTAAAATAGGAAAGATTCCAAATTTCTCTCTGCTTTTCTTTTAACAGACAAAAATATTCCTCTCTCCTCCACCTAATGCCATTTTCCTAACTATTGCTATCACTTCATCATCAATTGCTTGCTGCGAATAGATGAAGAAGCACATAGCGGCCATTCAAGAATTAGTGGATTCAGAGGGACACCATACAAATAGATGCTCCGAGTACAGAAGGCCACAGCATGATCGATAACAGTAGCAGGTCGTTAATGGAGAGCAAGCTTGATTTTTCATTTTATGCATTTCTAGATCAGTTGATCTGCCATGGACACTATCGCATAGGACTAAATTACTCCTGTTTCTAGTTAAACCATGCAAGTCAAGAGTAATTCTGTTCCCATATGTAAGTAAATCAGGAGTCACTAAACTGAAGTCAGTGAATTACAAATATGCAGAAACAGTGGGCTTAATTTTTCTCTCTGTCTCAGCAGCTTGTGTCACCAAATATACTTCTGCAAAGTGAGTGGGTGTAAAATCTTACCACCAGTGTAAGTGAGTGCATAATTCTGATAAGGTATCATTTTACAGCCACAGTGCATACACTTTGCACAAGTGTACATGAAGACACAAGCTACAAAGCACTGCAGATATAGGTCCTCTAAATGAGATTAAAATCTGTCCTAATAGATTTTTAGATTTTTTAGATTTTTTTAGATTTCCTAAACCACAAAGAATATTCTTGACTTAGCAACTCCATGGTTATCAGTAAATTCTGAGGATTCTGAATGGTTAGGCAATTCATTACATAGTTAATTTTACTCAGGCTAAGCATGCTTGTGGACTATCTCGTTTCTCAAGCAGCCTCTGAAACAATTATTACCCAAGTGAGCAGGCAACACATATGTTACATTATCTAGAGGCTAATGCTTTTTGCAGATGCCAGTAATGGGGCCATTTGTAAGCAATAAGTACATGTTTTAATGAGGTAACAGCAGGGTTGTGGGGTCCCTTTAGCAAAAGGAAGAGATGAATCAGCAAGATGTCTCAGGAGTTGAATTGAAATCATAAGGAATGGAATCCAGATGGACCAAAAAATAATACAAAAATCCTGCAGCATTTGAAAGTGTAGATAAAGGACACATTAAAAGCTGAAAAAAATGGACAGGTGCAGAGTTTGTTAGGCCACCTGAGTTTCACTTGTATAGAAATATCCCCTGGGACATCAATTTGATGATCACTGGCAGTATCCAGTTTTGTTGTTGGAAAAACACATCCCTTCATCTGTCTGAAGAGCTGAAGAGAAACCTAAAGATATTGAAAATATTCCCCCAACATTTCACAATGTGAATCCAAATAGTTCCAGTTATTCAATGTGCAGCTATGGGTTGGGATGTATTTTTAATTACCAGAATGTTAGAGGCATTAGATATTTTTCTTGGCTCCAGACAAGGTTGCTAATTGTATGCATAATTTTCATACATTTATTTCTAGCGTAAGTTGCAAGGCATAGTATGTAGAGGAAACTCTTAGCAGAGTTATTTAGATAATAGTATAGCCGTTGACAGTGTCAAATCTGCAAAGTCAAAACCAGTAGTAGACCTAGTGTCAAAAGTCTTACAGCTTCTGATCTTCTCAATACTTTTTCTCATTGTTAGTTGTAGATTCCATTTCCTAGCAGACGGCATTACACTTATTGCCAGGTAACTGAGATGTCTGTGAAAATACACACATTATTTATGAGTTTTCTTTCCATTATTTGTTTAAATTTGGCACTTTTAGAATTAAGGAACTAGTAGGACTGGCTAGATCCAGATAATAGTATGGGAGAGGACTCTCAAGACAGCTTGGCCAATGCACTTCAGTCCTGCTGTGTGACACATAGGAATGTATGAAATGCCACAGTGGAACAGGTCTGTGGGCCATCTAGTCCAGTATATGGTTTCCAGCAATGGCCAGTACCAGACATTTCAGAGGAAGGTATAAAACTCCTGAGACAGAAAACTGTGCACATACTTTTCTAACCCCAGCAGTTAGTGGTTTCCATGATTGTTTACATATCCCTTGTTTTTATACTATCCATGTCCTGAAGCATGATTGTTTATATATCCCTTATTTTCACACTATCCAATGTACTTGTGGATATTCTTGTTAGTCATATAAAGACTCATCTCTAATCCCTTTTTTTTTTTTTTTTAAATCCTACTAATAGCCTTGTTTTCCAGTCCAGGGCCTTTCCTGAACAAGGACAAGCAAATGTGCAGTGCTTCTCTGATACAAACAAATACCCACTTGGGATCCTGGTGATTGTTTTCATTTGTGGCCTGAACAGGATTTGAACTCATATCTCCAAAAATAAAAGGATAGTGCACAAAGCCACAGAGGAGAAAAACCCCCATGACAGTAAGCACAAGGAATCAGTGGTACTAGAAGGTAAAGACCACGTTCGTTTAAATCTTTCTGCTTTTGTACTTTTGTTGTGGTTCTTATGCCAAAAATACAAATTCTGGAGTTTGTACAGACTTGGTACAGCTAGTACTTTCCATTACAGTGGTTAGCCTTCACAAGTGACCAGCTGCCTCAGACTGCAATTAGACACACAGTTCAGTATGTTCTTTCTTTCCAGTAAATTCATAGATCATGGTAATTCAAGGAAAAGTTTACAGAAAGTTGTGCCAGGTCAAAAAGAAAAGGTCAAAAGACATCACCTATTTTTCCTCTGGACAGACTATTTTTCTTGTTCTAGGACTATTTACACAAAGTTTTTGAAGTAGATTATTAATAACAATCTCTCATACTTCTGAAGCAAGTTGCAGCTAAGAATCTGCAAAAACTTTGCAAATATAAATCGATTAAGACTTGTAAATCCCTTGTAAAATAGGCGGGTGTTATTAAACTCATTTTATAGACATGGAAATTGAACTTTAAAAAAAATCACACTTGACAGCATTTGATCTCTGAAAGGGCCTTTGACACAGCACAGAGAAGAGAAAAAAAACAACAAAATGTAGGAAAATTAGGTGATAAAACCTCAAAAACTGAACTCAGAGGCAAATGTAATTTCTTGAACTGCTTTCAATTCATTTTTTAAAAAGTGACTAGACTTCAGGTTGATGGAGTCTCTTTAAGTGATTTGACAGCAGCACCCAGGACACAACAGCCACGGTGATGGTGAGCTGAGCTGAGTGGGCTCAATGCTTGCCCTGGTATGGCGTCTGCACAGAAAAAAGGAGCGAAACAATTGTCTGCAGTTACTTTCACAGAGGGAGGTGTGACTGACAACATGTACCCAAAACCACCCGCAACAATGTTTTTGCCCCATCAGGCATTGGGAGCTTAACCCAGAATTCCAATGGTGGCGGAGACTGTGGGAACTGTGGGATAGCTACCCACAGTGCACCGCTCCGTAAGTCGATGCTAGCCACGGTAGTGAAGACGCACTCAGCCGACTTAATGTGGACATATGCAATCAACTGTATAAAATCAATTTCTCAAAATCGACTTCTATAAAATAGACCTAATTTCGTAGTGTAGACATACCCTAAGATTACACCATAAGGCCCTGTGTCTGAACAGCACCCCTCAAGAGGTGCAGCCTAGGAATGGCAGCGCAAAGGTGGCTTTCTGCCTGCCACCATTGTACCTCTGGGCTTCTGTGCTGAGCTGGAGCATGCTTGAACCTTGGCCTAACTTAGAGCACCGCAGAGGCGGCTCTAATTTATGACGGCTTTGAACAGCTCCCTATGGGTCATCTACCATGCCAAAATTGTAGTGCATAAGTACAGTGGACTCCAGTCATCCCCCCCATTTCCTGCCCTGTCCCTTTCTGCCTCATGCATGCCCCTACACTGTGTTCTGCAAGGTGGCAGGTTGTACAGGGACATTACATTGGCTCTATGCCTCCCAAGAAATGCCTCTTTCCCGCCCCACTACTGTATTATTCCCTAAGGAGAGTTACACCAGTTTTGAGGTCCATTTTTCATGTCTGACCACAGAATCAGGGCCTATGTTTTGTGGACTATCTAGGAAACAGAATGTTGATTTCCTGATGCCTAGTTCTGTAATCTAACCATTACACCATGCTCCTCTTCTATTATGTGATATTAACTTGAGGACAAGGCATAAACTTGTGCTATAACATGCTCTGTTTTTGAAAAACATGGTAATGCTATGGGGAAATGAATGACACTTGGATAGCTGCAATTAAGGGGCATGAGATTTGCATAATAAAACAAAAGCAAATGGAAAAATCTTCTCAGGAGATACCTTTCAGGTACGACAATCAGATGAAAATGATTTGAAACTAGCTTTATAATGACAAACACTTAGTATAACAGAGCTAGCTAATGAGTTACTGAATTACCAAAACATAAAAGTTTAATTCTTGTTTACAATTGTTTCTCTCCTATGTAGGTCAACATTTGATATCAGTTAAGCCTCCAGATACGTTGGCTTGTTATTGCATTGCTGAGCTCTGAGCTGACAAAAGGACCAAAAATCACTCCTAAAAGCCATAGTCAAGCACCGCAAGGCTTCAGACAGGAATGGGAAGAGACAAATGGGTATCATTAGTGGCCACTTAAATTGTATCAGATTAATGAATCAGCAAAAGTCTAGCCTCAGGGCTGGTCTACATTAAAGCTGTAAGTTGACGTAAGTTCGTAAGTTACATAACTGAAGTCGAAGTCGACCTAAGTTATGCTACCTCAGTTACGTAAGTTACATAACTGAAGTCGACGTAACTGAGGTCAACTTTCAGTGGTGTCTACACCACGCTGTGTTGACAGGAGATGCTCTCCCGCCAACTTACTGTACACTTCTCACAGAAGTGGAGTACAGACGTTGACGGGAAAACGCTCTGCCACTGACTTAGCTTGTCTTCACCAGACTCGTTAAATCGACACCACTGCATCAATCGCAGCAATGCCGATTTACCCGTAAGTATACACAAGCCCTCAAATTTGATACTGCTAGTTGACAGCATCCCACTCAATGGCTGGACATGGCTACAGTCATTGATATCTGCAACACTCTCATCTTCAACAATTTTCTTGGCTCATATTCATTAGATGTAACTGCTAAGCTCAGATGATTAATTTCTCCAAGGTGAAAGACTCATGCCCAACATGACTACCTCCTGGAGGAAATTACTATCATTTTTGTAAATAATCAAAGTGATGACCTTTTGGTGACTTATGTGTTTGACTTCCTAATTCCAGATTTGGTTATTTTCACCTAATCAGCAATTAGGTGTGTACCAAAGAATGTACTAAGTGGCAGGATTCTAGCTCAAAAGGGAACCTGCGTGGTTGATATCTGATCATAATTACTAATCCCCTGAGAACAACTGATGACTTTTGGTGACCTCTTGTGGAAAGATCAATGTTCAAATTTGTGAGAAGAGGAAGGGATCAGAGGAAAAGTCTTTAACAGTCAGACATGACAAGGTGGGGCTTTGGTCTCACCAGTAAATTCATTTTCAACAAAAGAGATTATCAATCTGGAAATGGGCTCCTTCTCCTTGTGGCGTGGCCTCAGTTCAGGAGGCTCTGGCCCCTAGGTTCTGCTACCCTCCCTCCTCCAATCAAAGCTTCCCTCCCTCTCAAAGAAGTAAGCAGGCTGGGCAGTATAAACCTGCCAGAATGATGCTCAGCTTTAGGCAGGTGCTCCTTATCCAGCCTCCCGGTATCAGTATCATAGAATATCAGGGTTGGAAGGGACCTCAGGAGGTCATCTCGTCCAACTCCCTGCTCAAAGCAGGACCGATCCCCAACTAAATCGTCCCAGCCAGGGCTTTGTCAAGCCTAACCTTAAAAACCTCTAAGGAAGGAGACTCCACCACCTCCCTAGGTAACCCATTCCAGTGCTTCACCACCCTCCTAGTGAAATAGTTTTTCCTAATATCCAACCTAAACCTCCCCCACTGCAACTTGAGACCATTACTCCTCGTTCTGTCATCTGCTGCCACTGAGAACAGTCTAGATCCATCCTCTTTGGAACCCCCTTTCAGGTAGTTGAAAACAGCTATCAAATCCCCGCTCATTCTTCTCTTCTGCAGACTAAATAATCCCAATTCTCTCAGCCTCTCCTCATAAATCATGTGCTCCAGCCCCCTAATCATTTTTGTTGCCCTCCGCTGGACTCTTTCCAATTTTTCCACATCCTTCTTGTGGAGCAGTAGCGGAGGTTTGGGGAAAGACAGTGGGCTGCAGGCTCAAATTACCTAGCAGCATCTCGGGGCAATCAATGGGCGACTCACAGCAGTAAATGCTATGCCCATTAGTAAATCAGGCCCTAAGAAAGTATCACTGGTTATTAACTCACTGTAATATGCTGTGATGGGGCGTCTGCCCCCACACTAGACCATAAAGCGTTAACAGAACCCTAGGGAAGCTGCGCAACAAGCAGCCTATTAGAGAGAACCCTAGGGAGGCTGCACAATAGGCAGCCAATTAGAGAAGACCTGAGGGATGCTGTGCAGGAGACAGCCGATTGGAGGGGGCTACGAGGAGCAGCTAATCAGGGCCCATATAAAAAGAGCCTCAGGGCAGAGAAGGTCAGTCACTCTCTGGAGCTTGAGGAGTGTCGTGGACTGGCTGCCTTGCAGGCTGAGGGCAGTAAGCACCCTAGACTTAGCAGTGCTGTAGGCTGGTGCTGCAGGTTGAGGCCCTGAGGTTAGGGAAAAGAGGGTGCTGGGGCCTCAGGGAAGTGGCCCAGGGAGATCCACAGAGGAATCCGAGGGGATGCCGTAAGTGGCTGCTATATATAAGGTCCATGGGCCGGGACCTGGAGTAGTGGGCGGGCCCAGGTCCCTCCCCCCTGCTCCTTGCCACTGAAGGAAGTGGCTGGACAGTGGACTACAGTTCCCTCAGAAGGGGGGAACATGGAGTGTGGCACAGCCAGAGGGCAGTGTCATGAAAAGTACGCCATGGTCCAGGGAGTTATGTGGGTCCAGGAACAGAGGTGACAGTGGGTAAGACATCACCAGCAGAGGGCAGCTCTATTTCCCTGGACAGCCAGCAGGAGGCGCCACAGTGGTGAGTTGCCCCCTGTCACGTATGCTTGAAAGCTCAGACAATGTTTAAAATTCAGTGCAGAAATACTTTGCTTCACATTTACACAATCAAGTTCTCTTGATTCTGCTCCCATTGATTTTAGTGATTCAGAATTAAACCCTTTGAAATGGTTTTTACAATCTGCCCTGCAGTACAGGAGGGAACATGGCTAAATAGAAATGGAAGTTAGGACTCCAGGGATCTATTTCTCAGCTCCGCCACAGATTTTCTGTCACTTTTAGCAACTCATCTAACCTTTCAGTTTTCAGTTTATATTTTCAGTATAAAATGGCTAGCTGCTTACTTCACCTTGAGGTTTAATCAATTATTGTGGGTGAAGTAAGTTGAGATCTTCAGACTGAAGGAGCTATGGAAGTGGAAAGTGTTAGCATCGTTTACTATATGTTTCAAGCTACACTAAGCAAATAGAGTAAAGACACAGCTGTAAAACTACATTAATTTTGTAACTGTTTCTGTTTTATTTAATGTCTGAGGTCACACTCTCTTATATTGCCACAGTTTGGAATAAAAAACTGACTGGACCAGTTACACCAATGATAATCCAGAATGATGCCACTCACTTAAACAGAGTTACTCCAGATTTATACCCATGTAATTGGGATGAGAATCTACTCTCAGTGTGACACATACTAGTGAGACCATATCTAAAGCGCCTGCTTCGCTCACATTCTGTCACCAGCCTTCACTTACCCTTATCTTTCCTCATACAGGACACAATTTATGCCAAAGGACCTGGTGATGTGATGAGACCCATTAGCATGGACCTTTTGACCCATGTGCAGTCTCAGTGACTAGTGAACTTTATCTACGTATGAGTCCATGCTGGCAAATCCCTTCCAGTGCCAATAGTTGCTGCAGTTTCTTTACTAATACAGATTAACATATACCCTTCACATCTGACAGTTCTAGAATCCTCTCTTAACATTTTTAAATAACTGTTCCAAGCTCTTATTTTAGATAAAATAATATTTAAAGGGTTGTTTATAAAATATTACTATGAGCTTTTATTACACACCAAATCTGCAATGAATATTGCTACTATCCTAATATTACTGCATTTGTCATAACACGAGGAAGGAAAAAAGAATGATCATACCTGTTTCAGGTTTACATTTAAGCCTTCATGTGTTGCCTTTAACAGCGCTCTCACGGTGAAACTGTCAGGGTCTTCTTTGTCCCGGATTTGAGATTCTTTTATCAGTGATTCAAGTTTCTTTCTTATAAAAGATTCCATCTGGTGCTCAGTTGTACCATTACTCTGAAATGAATAAACAAATCCTGTTAAAATACATTCAGACACACCAATTCTATTTGAGTAACCCAA
Organism: Lepidochelys kempii; assembly: GCF_965140285.1. NCBI lineage: Eukaryota > Metazoa > Chordata > Testudines > Cheloniidae > Lepidochelys > Lepidochelys kempii. The sequence goes on along the minus strand of NC_136388.1, from coordinate 25,200,769 downwards.
ATGGAGCAGTATGGATGCTTCCATCCAAGCAAACTATTGATGTTCTCAACATTTCCTCCTACCCTTTCCAAGTACAACTAGGATGATGGAAAAAGCTTTAGTTTGCATCTTCCTATTGGCTGCTTTCCCTGCCATGTTTTTCCCTTTAGTCCTTTGATGTGTAAGTTACGTTGACTTAGGTCACCATTTAGATCACCTCAGAATTTTGCACCTCTGTGTCAGCTTCCCCATATGGGAACAATCGTATCTTACCTACTTACCTACTCTCTCTGAGATGTAGTGAGGAACATACAGCTGACGTGTTGCCACAGCCCTTTGAAAATGTAGAGCACTAAGTGCAACATTATAACTCTTTCTTGATGGAACACAGATGAGGCATTTTTATTATTAATAATAGTCATTTGTATTGTGATAGCACCTATGGGCCTGATTGTGCTAGGTGCTGTACAAACACAGAAAAAAAATGTTTAGCGGAACTTTTGATGTCAAGGGACTCACATCAGAGTGGAATTCCCTCTTCGTTCCTCTGCTGAGGGAGAGGGAGAGTTCACCCCTATGGAAGAAAGTAAGGGCTTATTACCAAATCCTACAGATGCTCCAGTGGCAGACACAGGGCCACCCACAAGGAAGCCCTGTGCGTCCCTGTTGGGTCTAAGGACTCCCATTCCCTGGCAGTGCAGCTCTTGCCTCGAGTGTCTCCTTTAAGATAATTCTATATGATGGAGGGAGTACCCAGGGAAAGCTAATATAGCCTCTGCCAGTCACTGAGAATGTTTCTGTTCAATGGTGTGGGTGCATGAATGGGGAGTTAAAGCTGTGGTCACCATTGGTTGACTAACCTTACCTAGCAAATGTCATAGTTTTTAATGCTTGGGGTTATATTTATAGTTGTATTCAATGGCATCTCTTCACTTCAACTCCGATCCTGCAAAGATTTAGACAAGTGCTTAACATTAAGCACAGCCTAAAGGCTTTGCGAATCGGGGACCTAAATTGCATTTAGCAACCTTCACTGTAGCTTAGTTTTTTGTTACTAAATATGAAAAAGTTCCAAGCTGCAAGAAATACGGAGGGAACATAACTTCTTGGGTCACTGAACGAGCAGTCTTTGCCTCATGCTTCATGGACCCAAATCAAAATTCTATTTCTCCATGAGGCTGTCTTGTAGACCATATGGCTCAAATAGCATCACACTACATTCTGACCACAAAGTAATAGGAAAGCCTAAGGCTTTGTAAAAATCAAATGAATCACATCTTCTTGCTCAATGTTAAGTATCACTGCATTTATCTGTCTTGAGAGAGAGAGAAATTCAGTCCCTTTATGCAATGTACATGACTCCTAGAGAAGACTTTGCTGATTTCTTGACATGTAGGTGGTGCCTGTGCATAGAATTAATGAAAAGAAGTGGCGTGAACATCTGCTTTCTCTAAACTAGTTCAGAAGGGAATCTATAGTACCTAAATCTGCAAACTGATTCCCAAGTCAGCCTGTGAAGTGTTTAACTCCCAACAGCAGATGTAAATGATAAAGAAAAACAAAACAAAATCTGTTTAAAAAGCTATTGCAAAATATTTATTACAACTGAGAACTACATGGGGATGTGTGTCTGCAGTAAAAACATTCAATATGAATGAAAACTGTGTGTGTGAGAGTGTGTGTGTGTGTGTAATTAAAACAGTCAGTATAAATTAAAATGATATGGGACTGAGTGTGGGTAAAATAAAAAAGCAAGCTCACTGGGCCAAATTCAAACCTGAGATCAATGGAGTTACATCTGCTGATGCCAAATCTGAATTTGGCCCCTTCTATTTGTACCGTACTGTATAATATCTTCTTTCTTGTTCAAAATTTTAAATTAGTGAAGTGTGGCTGCTGCTGGGCTGGACATCTGTTGCATAGTGTGCATCAGCACTGCACAACTGTTTGTTAGGTAGCAACAAATATGGAAATGGCTAAAAATAAAATTAAAGCATCAAAAAAAATAGACCAGAGTTAAATATTTAAAAGAGAGAGTAAGTAAAGGGTCCGGAGTTAAAGGCAACAAAAAAAGAAGAGAAAACAGACAAAAGGCTAAGAAATAATAAAAGAATGCGTTAGAACTGTGAAATTCAGACCACTCTGGTGCTTACATAGGGATTTAGGTGCATGAGTTTAGGCATCCAAATTCAAAAATTTTAATCTATATCAGTAATAATATTAACTGGGAGTTTAGGGTGTGTAAGGAACACAGGATTGGGAAAGAAAATTGTGCCATATAATTGTTATACACTTACGTAACAGAGCTTTAACTTGCAGTCATCTTCAATTTCATCAGCACTGTCTTCATCAGAAACCTCCCCTTCTTCAGCATCAGCTCCAAGGTTATATGGTAGCTTCTTACCCTAAAAATTAGCACAAAAATATATATAATATATGTAGAAGTTGCTAGTGTTGGTTACTGGGGAGAAGACAGGCTAAAATTCTTGTTCATGTTCATAGTTCCAAATAAGGTCTGATGGGAGAATACATTTTTTCAAGTTGTGATCATGACCATGTGGTTTCAGAATTTTTCATTTAGGTTTTGACAGATACCTCCCAGGGAACCAGTTTATCCTAAGGAAAATAACTGCTGGTTAATGGGACAGTATAAGCAAAATATCTGCTTAATGGAATACACCCAGCCAGTGCCAAGAGCATTTTGCTCAGAGCACATCTACGTAGCATGGTACTTAAGATACTGGCAGCTTCCAGCACCATGTCTATGCTAGTAGTTGGACTACTGATACCACAGGTGGAGGTGAAGTGGTAGGAAATTTTAGAGATATAACCCTAGTGTAGACAAGTCCTCAGAACCTTGCTAAGAAACACAATGTTCAAACACAATTGTAGGCAGTGTGGTTCTGATCTCAGTTTGGACAGGTTCTTCATAATCATTGCCCTTCACAAAGGCCAGATGCTAAGCCCACTGAACTTAATGGGAGTCTTGCTATGGACATCAATGGATTTAGACTACGCCATGAGTCTGGACCAGTCTCTCCGTGCACTGGTAACAGGCGCTAATTATATTGCGTGGGATTTTCAAAGCACCTAATGAAGCTAGGTGCCAATTCCCCTTGAATTTTGAAAATGCTACCTATTTAATGTTTTGATGTTTCCTATTACCTTTCATTACACCATGCAGTTGCTAACTCTGATGCTATCATTGAAGTGATGTAAAACAAATCTTTTAAAGTTATGTCCCCCAGTACTGAATTGCTTAGCTGTGGGTTGTCTATGATCTCTGGAGTCTTGGTAACATCACATTTCTATTCTTAAAGAAGTTTGAGATGCTAAAAAAATAAAAAGAATCCTTCCTGGCAGTAAGTTGCCTCTTTTTAAAAAAACTCAAATGAAAAAAGGGCTGCCATTGGTAATATGTACAGTTTAAGAATTCCTCTCCCAGTAAGATGAGCAGCTCTACAGGCAAATCTGTATCTTGCCTGCTTTTGACAGACGTGCCATGAATATTGCTGCAAGTCTTTTAAATCATTAGGCACTGAAGCATCATTATACTGCTAGTCAGCATAAATGCTGTGCAATGTGCTGGTCCTAACTCTAGCAGTAAATTGACTTTATGTAAGATAGTACGTGCCCCACGAGTACTTTTAGATTCAGTTTATTGTTCAGTTATTATGTGTTAAAAATAGTAGAGCCCAAAAGTGTATTGTGCATTACTCCATTTTCTGTTCTCCACTGACCAATGGTAGTAATACTTGGCTCCATAATTTACATGCTTAACTCTTGGAATGCAATATTTTCTAGCCATTAGAATACTTAGGATGACATGAGCATATAGACAGATAGATATATGAGGCATCCAAAGGGCACAATTATAAAGATGCTGATTATCTATGCTTTTAACCGCTAAGGCCCTCAGCTTTCTTAAGTTCAGTATGTCACAGTCAATTTCTGCAACAAGAGGTAACTGCCTCAAAGGCAGGGTTAACAAAACCCTTTGGGAAGTCTAATTTTTGACTGGCAGAATTCACTGTCAGCTGCAGGATTCAAAGAACTTTCTATCCTGACGTTTTCAAAAAAATATTGGACATTCTCCCATCTCTAGCGCAGCCTTTTTGTCAGAATGTCTTTGTATAACGAGACTCAGCTGTTTCATGCTCACCTCCAGCAGGCTGTTCTGTGTTATAAAATCAGACCCTAAGGCTGACACTCTACATCAGAAGCAGGGAAAGTGCAGACACAAGGGAACTTGATTGCATTTGGCAGTTAGCGTGAGGGAAGCAGGAAAGCATATAGAAATATTGCATGTACAGTTCGGAGTGTAGTCATCAGTCTGAAATTAGTGGCTAATCCATTGCTGCAAGGCAAATATGTCTTACTTGGGTCTGGAAGGAATTTCCCCCAAGCTCATGTCTAGCTTTGAACAGCTGGCTAGTGTGGTGGAATATGGATGCAGCATTTGTTGGCTACTTCTGGTGACAGGATACAAGGCTTGAAGGATCAATGGTAAACAGAACAATAAATCTTCCTGAATTTTCCTATATGATCACTCACTTTGTAAGTGCAGTTCTGTAGATACCTAGCAGTGTATTAATAGAAGGTCTGATAAGGAATAAAAATCAAGATGCCAGTTAATATCTAGGAAATTAAACTTGTATGCTGTGATGTGTGCTTACCTTCACCACTGATTAGGCTCTCTACATTTGTCAATGCCAGATACCGCCACAAACTACATTATTCTCCATGAGATTTATACCGCGAGATAAACAGGACATTAACACTGCATTTTTTTGAATGGATAGTAGTAGTCTGCCAGCCAGAGGGTCCGATTCACCTCTGACTTACACCTTTATAACTCCACTGAAAGTGGAGCCACTCCTGATTTACACTGACCTAAGGGCTTGTCTACTTGGACAGCGTTTCAAAAGCGGGTAGATCAAAGTGCACTTCAGAACTGTTAGTTCACAACAGCAGGGTACACTGGATACTTAGCATACGGCAGGCCAGCGTGGGGTAATTGTACATCCCAGCCCACCACAAACTAGGTGTTTGTGTGGATAAGCCCTAAGTGAGGGGAGAATCAGGCTCAGTGTCTGGATAATCCAGTAACACTACATGTTGTTCAGGGATGAAGGATGAACAAATGCATAAATGGAGTACAAATAATGGCAGGGAGCTGTGGAACTGGCTTGTTACTTCCCCAAAAACTGCTGATTCATAAGTAACAAAGTTTGTTTTTTCTAACATGCCGGGCTGACATGAGTAATAGATGGGATAGCAGTTACAGTATTTTGTGAAATCAAACAGTCTCCAATGATGGTGAAAACAGCCTTTGTCACTTTGAAATGCTGGCCGCTTCAGCTCCGTGCTTAGACAGCTAATTCTGTGCTTACAGAGAATGAAGTGTCCTCACCATGCTAAATTAAATTAAAAAGAGGCAGTCTGATAGGGTAAATACATATTACTCATTCTCTCAAAGTACTATCTAGCATTTTCATCTTTATTTCATTATTTTCATCTAGTTCTCTGAAATACCTTTCAGAAAGGAACTGTTTACACTGAAAAGTTCAAATTATTCATCTCAAGACACAACACTGACACTTTTCCCTTGTTGTTCCTTAGCTCTTCTCTGAAGCATTCTTCTCACTTACATAGCCACAACTGATGTACCATGAAAAAATGCTTTTATCTGATGAACCGTTGCTCTTAGCAGCAGGAAGGTGAGAAGAGAAGGGAAAGAATGCTTTTCTCATAAATTTGAAATGATTTGTCACTCTTTTCTATATTGTGCCTAAAGAATACACTGTAAGGAGAGAAAATTCCCAGCTTAGGATCATAATGCAGACTGGTGCTTAGCACCACTGTGAAGACATCTTAGAAAAACCACAGATCAAATGGAATAGATAGAGATTAGATTAGGGGAATGGGAATCAGGGACCTTGGATTCTATTCTTGACTTTGCCATTGATTCCTTGTTTGATCCTGGCTGCCTCATATTCCCCAGCTATAAATATGGGTATAATAATATTGCTCCTACCTCATAGGGCTACTGTAAGTGTACGTAATTAACAGATGTAAAATGCTTTGAGATCTTCAGATGAAATAATATATAAATACAAATTATTTATGTATTTTTATTATTATTAATTATTACTATTATTATTATTTTATTTAATATAGCCTGGTAATATCACTTTACAGGATACTTGCTAAATCTGAAATAAAACCTGTTTTAATGTCTGTGTGAAAAGAAACACAAGATCAAAACCCAGCTAACTGTATCTGTTCTGTTGCTTGTGTTACTGGTAATTGCGTTCTTAGGGCCTGAGGGGACAAGAGCTAGGATGATAAGTATAATATACTGACTGTTATTACATTCTGTACATAATACTGGTAGCAAATTACCTTCACTAGGATTTTGCCTTTCAAACTTTGAGGGCTAGGAAGCTGCTTGGAATCTCCAGTGATTACAGATGACAAGTCCAGTTTGTCACTGAATATTTCCTTGAGGTACTGAGCAATCTTCTTTTGCTGCTGGATACTACAGTGATTCTCAATAGACAATATCACTGGAAACCTAAAACAAAAGCAAAACCCCCAGATGACATCATAACAGCTTTTCAAGATATATGACCAGGCAGTCATAATGCAACTTAGAAAGTAGGTTGTTTTACATTCATCTTGCTCTTGCAGTCTCTGTAGCAGCAATTTTGTTTTTAAAATTGTGTTTTTCATCATACTATTACAATCATATCTCCTTGAATAAAGCATGAAAACTGACTAACTGTGATGAGGTGTACAAATCCCACACTGGGCCCAAAGGGGTTGAAAGGCAATACTGGACCCAGGTAACTCTACCCCTCTGGGACTACAGGAGCAGGTTAAAAGGAGCTCAGAAGGCCAGGCAAATGGTGGTGGATAGGCTGCAAGAGAGAGTTCTTCTCCAATAAACCAAATGGAGGATTGAGTCTGACATGGGATCACAGAGCAGGTCAGGCCCGCAGGCAGAGTGTTTCTAACCACCACATCCTGCAAGGCTCTGCTCCTTTGAACTCTTCTGTTAAAGGAGTGACTGTTTCGACTATAGGGGCCATCCCTCACATAGATAAGAAGTAGCCCAGAGCACTGGACTTGGACTTGCTGCAGGGAGGATCCTGCCAGTGCTGCTTCCCACAGCACTGTGTGCTGGGACCCCCTATTTCACAACCCCCCACCCCCACCCCACCCTTCAGGGCCAAGCCCCAAGTGTGGGTAGAAAGCAGAAAATTCCCGGCTTAGAATCAAGAACAGGCACCTCTACTGCTTTGACAAAGAGATGAGGGGCTGGAAGTTGGGTATGCTAACTACTTGGCTGTCCAGCTCTCTGAGCACCCATCACACTAATGCAGTGGTTTTCAGCCTATGATCTGCAGACCCCTGGGGTCCACAGACTGTCTAAGGGGTCTGCAAAGGGTTGTTGTTACCATAGAACACTGGTTTTCAACTTGTGGTCCCCAGGCCCCTAGAGGGTCCAAAGACTATGTCTACAATTTCCAAAAGGGTACGCACCTCCATTCAAAAATTTTTAGGGGTCTTCAAATGAAAAAAGGTTGAAAACTAATGAATAAACTCAGAGGGACACATAGTTTGGTTGAGCCCTACACCACCTGGACCAAATTCTGCATCTGGTTACACTGATGCAAATCCAGAGTAATTCCACTGAAGTTAACAGTCACTATGGATTTACACTGGTGTAATTGCAGGTAGAATTTTGCCCTATATTTTTATCTCATTAATAAAGACAACAAGAGTCAAATTCTGCCCTGACATGCACTCTTTGCACCATCATTGAAGTCAATTAGGGTCTCAAGAGCTACCTAATTTCTAAAAACAGCTCAGTGTAGCTTCAGAGAAGATCCATGTTGTCTGTTTATGGGTCAAGGTCCTCTAAAGAGTAAGGACCCCATGACACTCTTTGTAAGACCATGTGTGGGTGAAAATATCCCCTCTCCCGTTGTTTTTCAATGTGCATCAGTTGTTTGATTGGCTTTAGCCTTCTGCCCTACAGACAGATGCACACAGGTAGTTCTCTGTGTGTATAGATAGTTACCTTCCCTTCCTGAGTAAAACAGGTATGAAAGGAAAACCCATGTGGAAAATGCCACCAGCTTTCCAGCTAATTTGGTGTGAGGGTAAATATCAATTTGATGGCAGAATAGACATGGGAAGGTCTATAAAGCCAAGATCCACCGGAATACAGGCACAGATCTCAGACCCAATAGTCTGCCATCTCCTCTCTGAGGCCACTACACAGGCTCCCTGTTCTGTGTGGAGTAGGAGTTAGGAGATCAAGTGATCTACAGACCACGTTCTCCTCTTAGGGCTCTGAAACTTAGCATGCAAAGCAATACTGTTGCCCTAAACAGGATATCTCCCCCTCTGCAGCTTTCAGAGACCTCACAAGGGGAATAAGAGTCCGTGGTGGAGCAGGGATATGAACATGGATCTTCCAAGTTCTCAGCTACCGTCCTAATCACTGGGCTGGTCTTCCTAGCCACTCTACATCCTCTCAGCAAACCTAGCTCACTAGAGGGAAGTATTTAAAAGCTCTATAGGTTCATCCCATGGAGTTCTCAATCTTCTCTGCCCCCCTTCCAAAGTTTTTATCTTGGTGGCAGGAATGATCTAGCCTTCATTTTCAATGTATCATGTTGTGCTTACAGTAGGTGCGGTAGTATCACGATTGACTTTAATAATATGGTATATTCTATAATCCTGAGGCACAATAGGATAAATAATGAGCAGAATGTTACCTTCTTTACCCTTGAACTTCCTAGATTTTTTTACTATGAAGATTTTAGAAAACTTTGTCCTTTTTCAGGCAAATCTGCCACTGAAATTGAGGACACTTATCCCCGAAAGCAACATCATGCCACTAATTTTTAAGCAGAATTCCCCACTGGAAATCAGTGAAAAATTCTTCTTAAAAATGGACCAAAACAACTCTGAAAGTATACAGTTATGGCTATCTCCATATATTAAACAAAAAGATGATTGAGTTGGCGATTTATAACAGATCCTCTGTAGCCTGGGTATTGATTAATGGGAAGATAAAATGTTCACACTGTTAAAAGATAAATCAAAGTTAACAATAGGGAAAATAATCAGATTCGCTGTGTGTTTGAAGGAAGAAATTTACATTGGGATACAATATTTCCATACAAGATTTACTACACAAGAGAAGTAGACTGCTCTACACTCAGAACCTGCATTGCACTTACTCATTTTTGACAAAGGCATTTTTACTGATAGCTTCTACCACATCTCTGAAGAGTATTTTGGAAGTAAAGGTATAACCGTGATGCACTACTGGCTCTCCATCTGGGCCATCCCAGCAGTCAACTGTCAAGACAAGAAAACTATACATGAAAAAATATCCAGTGTCTTATACATTTTTTACAATTTTCTTCTGAAGGGGAGAGGAATTTTGTATGTGTTCATGTAAATCAGACATGAATCCTGTGTAATAAACTGATACTTTCATATTGTATTTTTTACAAACTATACAAAACATAACGGCAAACAACCGAAGACCGATCTCTATTATACAAACACTGTGATAAATTTATATTCCCTTCAAGTATAATTACAAGGATCTGTTGCCATCAGAACCAGAAGAAAAGCCTCCGTAAGAACATTCAACCTTAAGGACCTGACCCTGCAGAAGCTAACTCACAACAGTAGTCCTTATTTGTGTGAGCAGTCCAGTGTATTCCTGCCCGTAAATTTCATTCAGCCAATAGGACTACTGATGTGAATTAAGGCTGGGGGGAAAGGCTTTCTATATGCTATCAAAGATGGTTATTTTCTCAATTATCTGCTCTCAGAATATGGATATTTTATTTGTGGGGAAATATAAATCAATTTTCACTCTGTTACTCCAGTTTATATATTATACCATCTCCATACTGTATATGAATATGTGAAACATTTCTGAGTACCAAAACATTCTGATTACCAAACTGACGCTCAATTTACTATCACACGTGAATCACATTTCATTCATGAAAAAGTATTTTAGATCATTTTATTTCAGAAAGGAGACTAGAAAAATGTAATAGCAAATCATAAGAAAATTAGAAATAAGAAAATCATAAGCAATTACTTACATTGCAAAAAGTTAATAGAGTTATCATATACACTACATGAGTGGACAGGAAAACCAGTTTCATCATAAATTTATTTATAAATTGGTTTACCTATCCAGTCATGTTTGTAGAACAGCTCTATTAGGTCTTTGCAAATACAGTTTCAAAAATGTAACTTACCAGATCTGTTCATGGGTCTCAATTATAATACATTTTTTTACAGGGCAGGGAGGTTGTTATTTTAAATTCTGAATATTAGCCTCATTATAATGCAGAAGGATAAGCTTATTGCCATTAAAATTGCTCTGCCTTTTGAAAATTAGTAGCGAGAAGGTGGGTGAGGTAATATCTTTCATTGGAACAGAAATTGGTCCAATAAAACATATTATCTCACCCACCTTGTCTCTCTAATATCCTGGAACCAACACAGGTACAGCTACACTGCACATGACAATTTTGAAAATTATTACATTAAATGTTATTCCTCATAAAGTACTCTCATTCAATGATGAGCAGGGTTTCTGCTTTATGTGATCATACACTGAGAAATATTTTGTGTCAAAAGTTCTATGAAAAAAATTAAGGGACTCCTCAGGCTGGCAAAACCCTGATCTTCAAGAATTAAGGAGAAAAGAGTACATGAGTTGGTCTGAATGGTATATCCAAGCACCAGGCCAAATTCTCCTCTTGATTCAGTGGTCCTCTACAGGTGGGGTAGGGTTGGCAGCACAGAAGGAACCAATATCTCCACTGCAATCCATGCAGATGGAAGCCATTATCCTGATGACAGAGGTGTCTGCTAATGCTCACAGCAGTGCTGCACGCCAGTAGGAGTGAGTGGGGTGTCTGAGAAGGAAGGGAGGAATGGATACCCGCTACTCCTGCTTCACTCCATCAAGCTCTGAGGGGAATTCATGCTATGCTTTTTCTACAGAGGAAGTAAGTGCTGCTTCTGAACATGCCTCCCTCCAGGATTCCTAAAGCCATTAACTTACAAAGGTATAATGCCATCCTCCACTACTGCTCATAAGTTCCAGTTGCTAACCCCATTGTCTGGCGCTCTGCTGGTTCTCAGAGCCATAATTTACTACACGACAGACAACAAATTCATAATGAAAACTTACTAGCCCAAATACGTCTATTTATCCAACATTATCATGATAACATATTTTTCAAAAGACACTAAATACAATGTCCATTAGAATTACTTCAGCTTCTTTTAGGAAACTGTGTATGAATTTTAAAAGTATCTGGATAATTACCTCTATTCCACTATACAGCTTTTTTCTTCTCTCTTTCGTTTATAAAAGCTCAAGGGAACTCCCTCCCCCACCCGAAAAAAAAAGAATAAAGAATTTCGTGCCTGGCTTAATACAACAACAACAAAAGAAAGCTGTGATGGGGCGTGCATACCTGGCACTAGGCCAGAATGGGTTAACCCCACACTATCGGCAGAAGAAGTCCCACCCCTCACACCACACTGGGCATGCTCCAAGTGCTATGCTAGTATACAAGGGAGAAGCCCGGCTCAGTCTAGGCTGACTGCTGGAGAGGAAGGACCTTTGCTGGAGGCTCCAGCTGAAAAGCTGTCTCGGCCCATCCCTGCGGGACCCGGAGATCCTGAAATCTGGACCAGAGACCTGTTGCCATCAGAGTCCCAGGGAGTTACCTGTGCTGAGGAGCCCAGAGACCCCGATGCCCCAGTGACTACAGCTTCAGGAAGCTCGGTAGGAAGTGACCCAGAGAGGGTAAGTAAGTAGTATCTCCCACTCCTGTGAGGTCAGCGTGTTTTCTTGGGACTCCCCACTGACCCAGTGGTGGACCACTCTGCCACTGTTTGGGCCCTGGGTCGGGGCCCGGTGGAGTAGAGTGGGCCCGGGTCCCAATACCCAGGCTGCCACCCCCCTGGTGACAGCCCCCTGGGTATTGGCCACTAGGCCACACTGCCCTGTATCTGAGGGTGGCTATATTGATTCTGGCCACTAGGCTGCGCTGTCTTGTTTCTGGGGCTGCTATATGGACTCTGGCCGCTAGGCCACGCTGCCCTGTACCTGAGGGCTGCCGCTCAGACCCTGATCCTTGAATCTTAGTGTAGCGAGACCCAAGACAATTGGGTAGGCTGTAACCATGGTATCAGCATGCCCCCTGCCCACCCTGACAAGGGACGGGGTGTGCATACACCACCACAACTGCCAAAAGAAGGAATTTGCTAGAATATTTAATGTCATATGTGGATATGCCTCACAGACAAGTTGAGGAGAAGGAGAGATTCCATCAAAGCTGAGAACTTGATTATCAGAGCAGATCTTAACAGACAGATGGGAGAACACAGTAAGGAGTATGACAATCACCATGGAGGATGAGTTTTCGGAACCTGAAATGAAGATGGTGAGGATATCGTAGAGTTAGCCAGAGCCCAAGGACTGAGTGTTGTCCATACATACTTTGTAAAGAGGGAGAAGCACTTAATTACATACATGAACGGTGCCAACAGGTGCCAGATTGATTACTTTTTGACATGAGGAAGAGATCTAAAAAATGTGAGAGACTGTAAAGTGATCCCAGGAGAGCAGATTGTGGACCAACAAAGATTGCTTGTAATGGACTTTTGGTGATTATGTTAGTGGGAGACAAAAGATGAGTTGTGGATCAAAGGATAAAGTGGCAGGGGCTCCTGGAAGGTAATTTAGTCTGAGATTTAAGCATGAGGTTCTACAGAAGTTGGAGAATGACAAAACCGACCATGATGATACCAACAAAGTTTGGGGGGAAAATATCCGAACAAGTTACAGAAGGTGCACAAGTTACCTGTGGCTAGATGAAAGGAGTGTAATTTCATGGCAAAGAGACATGGTGATGGTCCAGCGATGTACATGTGGCAGGAAGGAAGAAAGAGGAAAGGTTTAAATGATGGCAGAAAGTGTGAATGGGGGAAAGTTATGAAGACTACAAGCTGGTAAAAAAATAATGGTGAAAAAGAGCATTGCAGAAGCTAATAGTCAGTCATGTAAAGCCTTATACACAAGACTACTTAAAGAGAAAAGATTAGCCAAGATAAGGCAAAGAAGTACAGAGCACTTAAGAGCTGTGACATGTGTCAAAGGTGAAAACGAAAGAGTGCTGGTGGAAATCTGCAAAATCACTAGGAAGTGGCAGAGATTTTATGAGAAGCTGCTCGATGTAGAGAATGTGAAGAAACTGTCGAGGGACGTGTCTGCAAGCAACAACCTCACAAGACCTATCAAAATGGTGGAGACAGTGGTAAAGATGATGAAATGTGGGAAGGCAGTGGGACCAGACAGTGTATCAGTTGAACCAGTCAGAGCATTAGGCCATGAGTAGGGCCCTACCAAATTCACGGTCCATTTTGGTCAATTTCATGGTCATAGGATTTTTTAAATCATAAATTTCATTTCAGCTATTTAAATCTGAAATGTCACGGTGTTATAATTTTAGGGGTCTTGACCCATAAAGGAGGTGGGGTCGCATGGCTATTGTAGGGGGGGCTGTGGGACTGCTACCCTTATTTCTGCAATACTGCTGATAGTGGCGCTGCCTTCAGAGCATCTGGAGAACAGCAGCTGCTGCCTGGGAGCCCAGCTCTGAAAGCAGCCCAGAAGTAAGGGCAGCAACACTGTGACCTCTCCCAAAATAACCTTGTGACCCCCCTGCAACTCCCTTTTGGGTCAGGACCCCCAATCTGAGAAACACTGGTCTTCCTGCATGAAATCTATATAGTAGAGGGGAAAAGCACACAAAAGACCAGATTTCACGGTCCATGATGCGTTTTTCATGGCCATGAATTTGGTAGGGCCCTAGCCATGAGGGAGTAATGTTGATGACTAACTTTTTCAGCTTACTTCCCTATACTGGACAAATGCTTGACAAGTGAAGGAAAAGCACATTGGTCCCAATCTTCAAGCGTAAAGGAGATGTGAAGAATGTAGCAATTATTGACGCATCAAGTTAATGATCCACATCATGAAAAGGCTGGAAAGAATTATTGAGAAAAGACTTCAGGAGAAGCTGGAGTAAGCAACAGTCAGTTCAGGCTTAAGCCAGGAAAGTCAACAATGGATGCAGTGTTTGCACTCTGAATACTGCAGGAGAAGCATAGGTAGAAATGCCAAAAATTACACTTTGTGTTTGTGGATTTAGAGAAGGCTTATAACAGCTCCTACAGAATTGCTGTGGTGGTGCCCATGGTTGCACAATCAGCTGAAGACATATGTTCAGACTAACATGGATATGTACTAGGGTGGCCAACAGTAGCGAGAAGCAGCAGTGGCTACAATGAGTCATTCACTGTGATGGTAGGTCCACATCAAGGATCAGCTTTAAACCCATTCCTATTTGTGATTGCAATGAACACCCTGACACAGGAGATTAGAGGAGAGGCTCCATGGAGCATGCTTTTTGCTGATGACATAATGTTGTGCTGTGAAGATAAATATGAATTGGAAAGGGACTAGAACTATGCAGAGCTGTTTTAGAAGAAAATGGCTTATTAATCAGCTGACAAAAGACAGAATACATGTGATGCTTCGTTGAGAGGGACAACGAAAAGCCACTAAAACTAGAGGGTACAGAGTTAAAGTCTGTGCAACAATTTAAATACCTCAATTCAGTGTTGAGCCATGATGGGAATGTGGATGCTCTGCAATAAGAATATGCCAAGTAAATTAGAGAGCAAAGTGTATAAGGTGATGATTAGGCCAGCCATGAGTATGGGCTGGAACGCTGGCCAATGAGGACAAGAGAAAAATAACTACTTCACACTGACAAAATGAAAATGCTTGGGTGGATGCTGGGTAAGACAAGAGCTGATAGGCTAGGTAATGAAATGGTACAAGACATGATGAAGGTAGCCCCCCACACGGAAAAGCTGAGGGAGTATCACTGAGACAGCTGGGTCATGTGAGGCAACAAGATGTGGGAAGTCCTAGAAAAAGGTGGCTTGAGACGCTGATGGAGGACATGAAGAAGGGTGGTGTCAGTTTGGAAGATGGACTTAAGAAGAAGACTTGAAGTCAAAGAACAAGAGCCACCCAACCCAACTGACAGGACAAAGTGAAGGCAAAGAAGAAGATGAAAACAACAAAAAAGAGAGGCCAAAAGAAGGAACTGCTAGTCTGAAATCCCGCCAAGGTGATGAAGAAAAAGGGGGGACTATCCAGAAAAAAGTTTATTACAGTGTCTCCTGCTTCTACAGCAGGCATTAAAGGCTACTAAAGCTCTTAAAGGCAGTACCTCTTTATCTTAAAATATATAGTGAGAATTGCTATTGTCGCACATATCCCAGTATCTTATGCTTCCCAAGTGTACATTATCAACTGCAGGGGTCAGGAAGGATTTATTTCCACGATGTACAGTGTTGCACAATTGTTTGTTTTTTTCCCCACCTTCAAAGGTCACTTCTGGAAGCACAGTGCTGCTGCAGTAGATGAACAAATGGTCTAATCAACTATTGCAGAGCCTGTGTTCTCCCAGTGTTTGTTCTTAACACATTCTAGTCTATCTCAGAATGCTATTACTGATGAGAAAATCTGAACATCGAGTTTCTAGAATGACTGAGATTCTTATAATTAAACTCAGATGGTCAAATTTATCCCTGGTGTAACTCCAGTGATTTTGATGTTATTAACTTTGAGTTTGACTTCAAACTCCACCAACTTAGTCTCAGAGATGTTTCACACAGAAACACCAGGTTATTGGGCTATGACAGATATTACTAAAAGCAACAGGAGGAAAGAGAACAATGGGGAAGACATGGAAAATGTTATTAGAGCCAATGTTAAGGTGAGCCATTTAATAAAGGGCCGCAGAGGAGAAACCAGCAGTGGCTATGCTTTGTCTGTATGAGACACTCATCTCAACAGCAAACATTACTTGTTAAGATTGCTAACAAATAAAATTTACCAAACAGGTGAAGAAGATAGTGAAGTAAAATATGAGCAAATTAATTTGCACATTCAGTGCCAAACTTAAAACTTAAGAGTAATGTCTGTCAGACTTTATAGAGCTTTACACCCAAACAAATAACATTAAAACTACCTTCAACGCATCGACAACCATCCTGCAACACCCGGGCATACATCTCCACTTTGGACTGAGATAGAAGTTGGTCTCCTGTCAGGTATGTATTGTGAGATGAAGCAATATAGTAGTTACAAAGGGGCTGATCCATATCCTGGTGGACTTCAGAATGCAAAGGGTTAAATATATCGCAAGCAGAACTGCGCATGAAGCTGGTGAAACCTTTGAACAAAAAGAAACAGTTTTTCAAGAGTGCAGTGTACCTGGACAGATTAACCTTAGTAGAATACACAGGTTGATAAAATAAATACAATTTATGCTAAAGCCTGTCAGTGTTAATCTGCCACCCAAGAATGGCTGTGTCATGTGGGATGAATCCACCATCCTGAGTATCTGAACTACCATCTATGGTTTGACTATTTCTTTTGCAAGTTCCTTCAGGCGAGGCCAAAGACCTATAGCATGGGGCACAGGTCACTTGCTGGAGGATTCTCTGCACCTTGAAGTCTTTGAGGACTTAAATAGCTCAGACATAAGTGAGAGGTTTATTGCAGGAATGGGTGGGTGAGATTCTGTGGCCTGCCTTGTGCAGGAGGTCAGACTATATGATCATAATGGTCCCTTCTGACCTTAATGTCTATAAGTCTATGAGACCAAATTCATTGCCAGCATCAACAGGAGTTACACCTGCTAAAGTCAATGGGAGTTCTGACCATTTATGCCAGACAAGTCTATCATTTTCTCCTGGTCTCTACAGCATCACATGCACTGTTGTCTCTCAAGAAATATTAAACAAACTACAAAACAAACAAAACAGAACAATGTAGTAATATGTTTACAAATCCATGCCTACCAAAGCCAGCAGAGTTTGGACAGCAATGGCACTGAGCTAAGGGATTCATAAGACATCTATTAACAAAGAATAGCGGGAGCAGAAATTTGTATTCAAGTAGTAAATATGAAAGCTTAAATAATGAATGGCAGCAATATGGCAGACTAAGAAAAGCAGAGATCTGCAATCCCATTATCAAGTCAGTGTTCACATCATACATTTCCTTCATGCCCTTAAGGAGTATATGATGGAAATCTGTGTGTAAAAATTATTTGGGACCCTGGAGAGTTTCTCTGGGCCAAATCTGATGCACAGACTTAGGCAAGTACTGTATGCTAACACAGTCTCTTGCAGTTCAAACGAAAACATTCCAATAACAAACAGAACAAAACAGCTCATCATTGTTTCCATTAAAAGTTATAAAACTTCCTTTCTTCAAATTATTTGATAAGATTAAAAATTATTTATCTTAATCTAAACACCACTGCAAACAATCAGGTACTTTGTACCCAAACAATGCCTCGCTGTCATTAAAAACTGCCCTGCACAGATGCGACCCTCGGCAAACTGATATCTCCTGACTCCTTGGGATGCGTTGTGGAATGGGGGAAGGGATGTCAATTGCCTCTGCAGCCACATCCCTCTTTCCAAAGACCCGGGAGAGTGTTCCTGCAGGTTGGGGAACCATTTGGAGGAATGGGGAAATGACTGGGTTGGTGTAAGGGATGGAGTGGGAGCCTCGTGTTGGGGGTATGAGGCATCAAGGGGATGCACATTGTCTTTCTACTGGCCCAGTGAAGATTATGGACTAAGAGTGATATATCCTGGGTATCATAGGATGGTCATCGCCTGGAAATGAAACCAATCCCGTGCACCTGTGCCCAAACAGGTGTTTCCACTTAGCATAATTAAGGGCCATGGCAGCACCTGGGCCAGGTAAATAGGAGAGAGCTGGTGCATCAGGACTGCTTGAGTGCACAGACTGGAGAAGCAAAGGACAGGGGCAGGTGAGAGCTGCCTGGGAGACAGTCTGCAGGGAATGGTAAACTTTGCAGGCCCTCACTGGGCAGAGAGGCTAGTGCACTGACAGTCCTGAGCTAGAGAGGCTGACAGGGCTGAGAGCTAGGAGTCAACAGAAGGGCTAGTTTGCTGTCTGTCCTGAGCTAGGAGGCTGGAAAGGGCTGAGAGCTAGGAAGCTGTGGAGGGGCTAGCTGCCGGCCCTTGCTGAGCCACAGAGCCATGGCTAGAGAGGGCTGAAGGCTGAGAGCAGGAGAGGGTGATGCCTGCTGGCTCTCTGAGCCAGAAAACTGAAGCCTGGGAGTGAAGTGTGGTGAGAGATGTCAAAGTTGCACTGGAGAGCTGGAGCATGGTGAGAGATCCCATGGTGAGAGATGCTGAAGCTGTGCTTGGTGTATAGCATGTACCCTCTGGACTATGCTGGGGAATTTGGGACTGTGCTTATGGGATTTGTGTTATAGTTTATCTGCACAGGGCTTTCTCTCATGATAGATTAAGCTGCTAAGGCTATTTTTATTCGGAAAGACTATTTGGCCTAGTCCTGGGGACTCTGAAGGAGAAAATGAGGCAGGTGTGCCTGTTGTGCTCTAGCCTGTTGTGCAAGCAGCCCTATGATACTGGGATAATATTACCTCTTCCATGGAGCCTTCTTCACCAGTGGGATCCCTCTTTAAGAGAAATGTCGGGACAGCTGGAGCCAGAGTAAATGCCTGGCAGCTGCTCGGAAAGATATGGAGGCACAGGGCCTGCAAGGGGATAGGCCTGGCCTCCTGGAGATCCCCCAGAATTTTGTACTGGTAACCATTTCCATGTTGGAACCCACGCTAAATGCAACACTGCAGAAATATTCCAATAGGTCACAATAATGTGAAAACGACCTAAATCCAGCTCTGGCATAAGTGGACACGATTCCCATTTAAATTAATGAGAGCTACCACTTATACCAGGGATGAATTTGGCTCCGAGGTCTCTACCATATCCTGACAAGGAATCAGAGGGCTTGATTCTGATTTCATACCACCATGACTCCACTGCATCAGTTACTGATTTACACCAGTGTAACTTAGATCAGAATTGGGACTAGAGTTTAAATAGCTAACTTTAGAATATGGAATTTAAAATGTTTTAAAGGGACAAAGCAAACTATTAAGACTCTGAATGTAATTAAGTGTGAGGGGAGCGTTATTAAACCTAATAGGAATAGAAGTGTTTTCAAATGTTTAAAATGCCACAGTTTGTTGCTTTGTTTTGTTTTCTTAATTCTAGCCTAAGTGAATTTCCCAGAGTAACAGAACTTATGGCAGAACCATGAGGATAAATCCAGGCCTCCTGTTTCCTTGCTGTGGTTTAGCAAGAAGATGATTCTTATCCCTACAGAATCCAACAAGCAAATTAATCTGCTCATGGAAGTTACCTTCTGGGCTAATTAACCGACCGTAGCATTTAAATTATTTCAATCTAATTCTGAAAGATTTATTGATACATGCAGATCTGAATATGGTATTAAGTTGGTTTCAGAATTAATATACCACCTGCAGCCTTGTTTTTGCAAATGAAAGGAGCAAGTTTCTAAATCTTGTAAGAAAATATTCTGGGCCCTATTATGTTCCCTGCTGCCACTTACTCGAGTGTAAATTAATGGACCACTGTAGAGTGGTTTTACACTAGTGCAACAGCACCAGTTTTTTTTACATCAATGAAAATAGGTTATGGTATAAACAAACACAAATAATCAATTAGCAATAAGAACCAATACAAATTTGTTTGCACTCTTGTTTTAAGATGATATTGGAATCACTTGCAGTACAATTGTGGCTGGTAGTACAGTACTAGAACCCATTGTTCTCCCATTTTTCAACCCATAACTTATTAAAATACCCCCCAAACAATCATGTGGTTGAGCCTTCACATTAATCGGTTGTAGTCATCAGACATTAAAAGCCACATCAAGGAAAATGTTGTTAGAACTCTTCCACTCTACTGCAATGGAAATAAATTGAGAATCAAATACTTTACCTTCTATCCCCAGAACATTTTGCTCCTTGTTTTCTTCTGAAACTTCAAACTTCCTTATGATGTCAAGGCAATATTCTGTGGTCACATTATTCATCTGCACAAAAATGACAGCACTGGTATACATATTTTTTTCTAGTATGTGACCAACATGTCAAAATATACTTCAGGCCCCTGTGTCTGGCTGAAAATCTTGTGATCAAACACTGAACTCAGTCAACCATGAATAAAACTGGCAGTAACACTATTATAAATTACCTTTGTTTTTTTTCTGGGGTGGGAAAGGGGGAAAGAGGGGGTTGGTAACTCTCCACAAGCCTCATGCTCTTTATCTTTTAACTTTTAGGATGAACATGGTAGAGAATTGATAATCACAACTACACTGGTTGGTTTAAGAGCTGAAAATTTGCAGGAAAAGAGTCCTTAATAGTTCGAATTCCAATATTATAATAGTAAGTACAGAGAAAGGATTGATACTGATATTTTTAATGCAATTTACTTTTTAAAAAATCTGATTTTTTTCCTCACACTTGTTTTCGACAATTAACTTCACTGCTTTCAGCAGTTACTTGTGATACATAGGAGATGTGACCGGAGAATCAGGTTCAGAGATGAAAGTCTGGCCCTACTGAAGTCAGTTATCTCCTTTCTATAATGACAAGTAGCTGTTTTTCATACCCTAAACTTAACAGAAGTGAAGTGAAAAAATGATTAGGTTAGGCATATTTTTTCCACAAAAATGATACTATCATATTTCCATAAAGCTTCTCATTCTTCACCAAAGTTAGTTCAAACACTGGCTTTGCATAACTTCAAATTAAGACATCAATCATACTTCAAGTGAAAGACTCCAGGAAGATAGATGTTTTCTTTCTCAAATTGTACCTAGTCTGTATTAAATATTATTGCTTCAGGCAAAGGCAACAAGGCGGATTGCTCAGTGTTGCAGGTTATTTGCTATTCACGGTTCAGATTCAAAGAAATGTTCCCTTGGTGGCTTGTTGCTCTTCCTTCTCATTGACTGGAGGAATTTACTTTCTTTTGGCTGGCATTTCCAGTGACTTTACTACTTCTATAGCCTTGATTTGCTTTTCATCCTCCCTACCATTGTCTGTAGGTAAGCAGGCCCAAGTACCAACACTTACCTTTGTGGACATCTTTTGAGGAAGGTTGAGATCCTTGAGCGGAGCTCTTTAAGGGCCTAATTCTGCCAGGTGCTGAGCATCTTCCAAGAGATGGTGAAGGCCCTGATTCCCACTGACCACTTCTCAAGAAGCACTCAGCACCATGCAGCATAGGGCCAAAATGTGAAAGAAAGTGGAAGGGGGAAAAATCTTAATGTGCAAACAGTAAGTGTCATAATGGGAGGGAAACAGATAGTGATATTAGTAGATATAACATAAGATCGGCCATACTGGGTCAAACCAAAGGTCCATCTAGCCCAGTATCCTGTCTTCTGACAGTGGCCAATGCCAGGTGTCCCAGAGGGAAGGAACAGAACAGGTAATCATCAAGTGATCCATTCCCTGACTCCCATTCCCAGGTTCTTGCAAACAGAGGTTAGGGACACGAACTCAATATGGGCAGAAGTGAATTATCCTAGCTAGTGAGAAGTTCAAAAAATGTCACTAACTGAGAGGAAGGGACAGAGTCTCATCTACTATCCCCAGACTTATGTGCACTATTTAAAACTAGCAGTAACTTGGGAAACATTCATATCTGTAGCAGTAATGGAGCCTGTAATATTGCTGGGCTGCACACACAAATGAGCAGGTCTGAAAAGACTTACTCGTATGCTTAACTCTATGCACTGTAAACAGCCCCCATCAAGGAGTTATCCACAGTGCATAAACTTAAGCACGTGCAGAAGTCTTTACAGGATCAGGACCAGAGAGAAGCCACATCTGATGTTTCTGCTGTCAGTTACACCAACTTTATGCTAGGAAAATCAATTAACTGCCATACAGTTACTCCAGTGACTGAAGTGAGAGCAGAATCACTGTCAATATTTGCCACTTCATCAATCCTGTAATACTAAAGTACTTTCTGTTCAGAGTCAGGAAGGTACTGCAGTTACAGCAGATACCTAAGGATGTTGAGATTCTAGTGATACACTGAAAGAGATATTAATCCTGATGTTTGCTTTGACACTGTTTCTTTGGATCTCATTTGAAAAGAACTTTGGCTATTGAAATGCAAATTGTCAAGCAAAATGAGATGCCATTATCTCCAGGCCTGTCTCTCAGAGGTTTACACGTCTTCACTCAACCACAAAAAGTAGTTCTCTAATGAGGTTTTCTGGCAACTTTTTAATGCACACAAATGCAACCGCATAAAAGTTTTCCTGGCAGAATTTGATCCTTAGTTTGCACTAGGAATCATTTCATCTTACACTGCTGTGTTGTTGTTTTTTTAAGTCCAAATAACGATGGGACAATGAAGTTTCCCCTGGCAACACAGTCCGCGCCGCTTCCCGCAGCTCCCATTGGCCGGGAACGGTGAACCACAGCCACAGGGAGCTGCGGGCAGCCATGCCTGCAGACAGTCAATGTAAATAAACTGTCTCACAGCCTGCCAGTGGATTACCCTGATGGGCCACGTGCAGTCCATGGGCTGCAGGTTGCCCACCACTGATCTATGCTCTCTGTATGTCTCTATAAAACACTGAAGAGATACCACAGTCACTTTGAGCTCTTCCCTTCAGACACTAATGATATTGGTCTCTCTTTTCGCTATTATGATACTACTTCTGACTCCCAGATATTGCATAGAAATCAGAAGGTGAGTCAGTGTATCACATCCCCACTCAGCAAATGTTCCTGGGCCTCCTGGATTTTTACAGATTTCATGGCTGCGATGGCTTTGCAAACATCTTCAAAAGCAGAAGTTATCCAGGGTTATTCTGCACCACCCATTGTTTCACATGTTATGTGATACATTTGTGGTAAAAATGGATGGTAAGACGTTCACACCATTAATGCATGATGCATATCTTTGTCAATAAGGCTATAAGACACCTCTTCTAAGGACCATAGGCATTTGTGGCAAGCTGTGCTAAGCCTAAAAGCACAGCTAGACCATCCAGACTGCCGCATGTCACTAGTGATGTCCCTATTTGCCAGTATTGGCTCCAATTCAAGAAAGCACTTAAATATGTGCTTAAGTCCATATGCAAGACCATGCTTAAGCATACGCTTGAGTTCTATTGATTGCTATGGGATTTAAGCCTGTGCTTTAGTGTTATTGTGACGAACATATTTTCCTTAATGGAGACCATTGTTTGGGACTGCCACATGCTATCGTAATACAATCAGAAGTGTGGCCCCATTGTGCCAGGTGCTGTTCAAATCCAGTGTAAAAGACAGTCCCTGCCTTGAAGAGTTTACAATCTAAATAGACAAGAGAGGCAGACAAAATGGACAAACGCAAACGAATATCAAACAAAATATATGCAAAAACTGAAGCAGAAAACACAGCCAGAATGCGGAATTATTAAAGTGAGGGAGACTTCTGCTGAGGGTCTCTCTCTCTGCCATCATCATCATCAATTGAGTAGATGAAAAACTTGTCAGGTTGCAATAGAAGACAGGCTGTCTGACCATGTGTGTAAAGTGTATTCAGTCTCCTTCTGCACAGACGTGCCTTCTACACCATTAGCAGGGTTTCAACATTCCTGTGTCTTTGCCTTTGCCAGTTTTAGGTGAGCACTCAGTACCCTAGAGGAAGCAGGCACATTTATCTTTGCTTTACTGGGATGCATTAAATAGAATAATTGGCCAGTGTTTCTGAGAGCTGCAAGAATAAGAGTTATGCACCAGAAGTAGCATATGGTTTAGTGGCTCTTCCTTACCATGACTTTTAATGCTAAAAAGTAGAAGACTTGGTATTTCTAAGAATTTTCACTTCAACTTTCATGCCAAGATGCCAGCAGAGAAGGAGGTTTAACAGGTTTTGAACAGTAGCTCCAAGATTTTAAGCTGAAGTTAATAATTTTGTCATAATATGACCATCCTGCTTCTGTCAGCCCAACCCCTCACAATTGGTCCTTCTCAGCTACAGCACAGAATCTTTGAACTGTGTTCCTAAAAACTGCTCAGGTTTCTCAGTGCTTCAGAAGAAGCAGGGTGAGCACTGGGTACATTTGTTCGCGGTGCTCCTCATGTCTGAGAGAGACCAGCTGCACATGTCTGAGCAATTTCTTTTCTGTGGAAGACAAAGAATGGGAAATGGAGTGTGACACGTGAAGACAACAACTGGTGAGCATCTTGGCGGCTGTGACCCATAAGCTGAGAACTGCTGCTCTCAGCTAATGGAAAGAAACATGAAAATAGTGGATGACTTGCAGGTTCTTATAGCTAAATCTTTCAAACAAACCTCAATACAAATACCAAACATCGCTAGTATACTGAAATAACTATACACTGTAATCATAGGACAGCTCATCTATCATCTATCAGCTCATATCTCTCTCCCTCCAAATGTTATAGAGAGCACAGGGGATGGCTCAGTTTGTTTCTTAGAAAATTTTATTTATAACTCCAAGCTAAACCTGCATCATGAGAAGCCTACTAGAATTACACAGGATAATAGAAATGAGAACACTTCACTGGAGAAAATAACTGATTATCCAAGCTCAAGTAGAGGCTGCTCTTTGATTGTAAAGGCTATTCCTAGCAGAGCCTTCTTCAGCACAACCTGTTGAGAATTAACTTTTTCATCATTTTCACAGGCTTCTTGATGTCTGTATGGCAGCGTTTGCATGTGTAATAGGAATGAAAATGTCTAATCTAAGCAAAGGTTACAGCTGTTAAGGGACAGGAGTCCCTTCACTTGTGCTCTTTTAACTTTAACTTGAGAGAGATGACACAGATTCTCACTTCTAATTAAAATTTACTTTAATTAAATTGTAAAATGCCTTTTACATGAACGGTAATGTTTGAATATAGGCATATATGGATACATCAGTTACTGAATATGCTAATTAATACTGGAACGTAAATCTTTTGAATGTAGGAATTTATACGCTGCTGATGAAAGACTGATTTTGATGCAGACATTTTTCTTTCAAAAAACCAACCCTCTACAGGTTCAGCAAGATGTTGTTTTTTGAGTATTTGAATGAGTCATCTGTTGGCCTAAAATAAAGTGTCACAAAAACTCATCAAGAAGTGACACTATCCCTGGCTTGCAGAGGAGAGAGTGGAAGGAGGATGTCACAGTCCCTCTGGGTAGGATGTTAGAAAACTCCACCACCCAACAATCAAATGTTAGCAAAGCAGCAATAGAGCGATGAGTAAGGCTCCATGTTTGTCACCCACGTCACAGATTCCGTGACTTTCCATGACCTTTGTGACTTCTGCAGCAGCCCATGCGGCTGGCCCGGGAGCCGTCTGAGCAGCCCCTGGACCAGTCACACCGGCTGTTACTGGGGCAGTCTCGGACTCCCCCACACCCAGGCAGCAGGAGTTTGGGTGTAGGGGGACTCAGGGCTGGGGATTGGGATGCAATGCGGTGCTTACTGGGGGGCTCCCCAGAAGGGCAACAGGAACTCCCCTACCTCAGCTCCGAGCTCTACATGCTGCCTCTGCCTGCAGGCGCCACCCCTGTGGCTCCCATTGGCCTCGCTTCCCAGCCAATGGGATCTGCTGTCCACACACTAAAGATAACTTTCATACACCAGCATCTTAATTTGTTATATGTATGACTGTAGCTCCTAGGTCTCCAAGCCCAGGATTAGGACTTCACTGTGCTAGATGCAGTACAAACAAAGAACTAAAAGACAGCCCTTGTCCCAGAGAGCTTACAGTCTATCCATATTTAAGCAAGTAAGTAAAAGTAGCCTGATTTTCAGAGGTGCTCAGCACCTGCAGCTCTTATAGTCTTCACTCTGAGTTGCTCAGTACAACAATCAAGCCTAAATGTGGATTTCGGTGCCTACATTCAAACAATTCTGTCATAGTCTCTGACCTGAAGAGCTCAAATACAGAGGTTTGTGCATGTTGTATAGCTTATCTCTAATATTTTTTAAACAAAAAGATACCAGTGCCCTAGCTGGTAAAGGCAGTGAAAATGTTGCCTGTTACAAGAAGAGAACTGCTGAGTACTAAACCAAAATTTATACACAAAGAAAAGCCTTGTAAGTACTAAGCCAAAACAAATTTCACAATCTCTTCAAAAATCTTTTTAAAAAAGAAGCCCTGTACAAAGAACATGGATTTTTAACAGAAAAAGTTGTTATAAAGATATATATTTCTAGGCACACTGCCTAACCCCACTCTGACATAGTCAAGTCAGAATTCAAAACAGGAGATTGTCATAATGTAATACTCCAATAATATTAATTCTGATATATTGCTCATTACTTCACTTCACTTTAGGGATGAACAAAAGATTATATTAAAACTACAATAAAGAAAACACTAATCAATTGTCAGTAGTGATAGCTTGAAGTGAGTCCACTTTATTAACTTCCTGTATAAGTAGCTTGAACATTGTAAATTTTTATTAATTTGTAAATATTTAAGTCTTGCTTTTTAAAGGTACAGTAGCTGTTATTTATTGTTTTTAAAGTGACCTAGAGGCTCCTAGGTTGAGGATAAAATTCAATAAACGTATGGGATTTAATTTAAGTTTAAATGAAAAGATGTTGCATCAAAAACTCATTTTAACACAAACTACTGAACTAAAACTAGACAGGCAAATCAGATATGGAAAGTCACAGACTTTAGCTTTTTCTTCATCCTACATTATTTTGTTAAAAACCAAGTAATTGTTTCTACTTTAAAATGTAATCTGTATTGTCCTCACTCACTTTCTAACACGCTTTTCAAACCTTTTGTTTATTAAAGGTCAGATTCTGCCACCCTTACTCATATTGCACCCTCCTTTCAACATAAACAAGAAACTTTCTAAAGGCAAGAGAAGTTATAAGATACAACATTACAGCACTAAAATGCACTGCTTGTTGGATTACTAACATTAAATGTAAATTTATTATCTGGAAGTCAGTATAAGCCAGTGTGGTTATTTACCTAATATGCCACTTTTCCCCCATAAAAGATCAAAAAGCTCCTGCTTTCCAAAAGCATTTGATTGTACAGTAACTCCTCACTTAAAGTCCTCCCACTTAATGTTGTTTCAAAGTTACGTCACTGCTCAATTAGGGAACATGTTCATTTAAAGTTGCACAATGCTGCCTTATAACATCGTCTGGCTGCCTGCTCTGTCCACTGCATGTAAGATTTTGTGGAAGAGCAGCGACTTTACAAGGGAGCATTGCACAAGTTCCTCTTCTCCGCCTCCGCCTCCTCCCCCTCCCTCCCAGCACTTCCCTCACTGCCAAACAGCTGTTTGGAGGCGCTTAGGATTTCTGGGAGGGAGGGGAAAGAGCGGGGAAGCACCACGTCTCCACTCCTCCTCCTCCCTCCCAGAAAGTCCTAAGCCTGCCAAACTGCTGTTTGGCAGCGCTTAGGACTTTCTGGGGGTGCGGAAGGAGCAGGGATGCGGCGTGCTCCAGAGAGGTGGTGGAGTAGGGGTGGGAAAAAGTTGGCCTGGAGTGGAGCGGGGATGGGAAAAGGCAGGCCTGAAGCATCCCCCAACAAAGTCAGCACCTGTTCTTCTCCGCGTAAGCTGCCACTGCTGCTGCAAAGGTGCTTCCTAGCATCCATGCCTGCAGTGGGCTGTGTCTGTGTGGGGTAAGTGTGGGGCACTTCCCAACCACAGTACTGTACAGTATATAATGCCTTTTGTCTGCCCCCAAAAAATTTCCTTGGAACCTAACCCCCCGCATTTACATTAAATCTTATGGGAAAACTGGATTCGTTTAACATCGTTTCACTTAAAGTTGCATTTTGCAGGAACATAACTACAATGTTAAGTGAGGAGTTACTGTACTACAGTATTTAATCAGATTCATTTTGTCTTAGCATCTCCATTCCAAATCTTTCATTTTTAGCATTTGCTAGTGTTTACAGCCTGGACAAAGTAAGAGCTAACATTGGTCGCACACTTTTGTTGTGTGTTAAAACAAGACCATCAGCTAAATTTATTATTCTCTTACCTTTTGTTCCATCTTCAGAAACTGAGCAAATTCTTCAACAGTGAGATGATCTTTCTTATCACTGTAGCTCAAAAGCAACAAGTAGAGATCGCGTCGTAATGACATCATCTTGTAAAACACAGAGAATTCTTCAAATGTTAGGGTTCCCTGATTCTCATCTGTGTCAGCTTCCTGAGGAGCAAGAACACCCAAGTAAGTGTGCTGGGTAGGTATATGATGAATTCAGGGAATGGAGCAGAATAGAACATACGTATAAGAAAAGATACACTTTCAATACACTTCAAGCCACATGAACCCACTCATCCTCAACAACGCTAGCAAGCACTTGCTAATGTTACAACAAAATTTAAAGGATTCTTATTGGATTTCTTGGTGGAAATTAAATTAAGTAAAACGACAAAATCTCAATGAAAAGGCAAATTCTGTCTTTAGATTTCATTGTATTAAATTATTTCATGAGAAGGACTCACATTGGGCCAGATTCTGATCTCAGTTACACTGGTGTAAATCTAGAGTGATCTATTGATTCAATGGAGTCACACTGGATAGCATCAGAATCTCGCCCACTGACTTCATCGAAAGGCAGAATCAGACATTTATAAATGTTCTGTATTATATTACAATGCTAAAGAGATGTCAACATGATAAATTGCAACAATTGTTTAATCCCATTGCCAGCACAGTGTATGTGAACAGGATTAAGTCTGCAACAACAGCTACATTCCATGCAGAAAAATATCTCCACAGTCTTGATTGCTGTTTTAGTTTGTCCTCAGAGCTATTGTTAGAGAAGAAAACAGTACTTACTGTATTATTATTACTGCTTTTTACTTTGAGCATCTGCCTAATAGGATTTGCTTTGGATTTACAAAACATTTGACAGCAGTTTTATAATTTATTTTCTCTTTGATGTAGGTCTCTCCAGTAACCCAAACTCAAGAAAGACTCCTTTCACTGCTGAGTTTTAGATTGTAAGCAGCTCAAGAAAAGTGAAAGGAAGTTTTAACATCATAGATGGTTTAGTTTCCTATGTGCATCCATGAATAACACCTCTCATTCACAGCATTGCATATTGTTTTTCTTTATGCACTTTCTTTACATTTCAGTTAACCCAGGCCTTATGTCCTGATCCTGCATCAAGATCTGCAAATGAAGATGCCTGCAGCCATGCAGAGTCCTATTAAAGATAGTGCCTCCTTAACTTCTCTGTACAGGGCTCTCCTTTCTGTACAGAGTTCTTCCCAATGTTGATTTGCCCTGAATTCCCTCAGGGTGGGTTCTTCTGTCCAACAGTTTACCCAATAAAATGTGAACACAAATTCTCACAACAGCCTGCATCTCATCTAGGGTTGCCAATTCTGGTTGGACGTATTCCTGGAGGTTTCCTCACATGACATAATATTTAATTGAATATTAATCTTTAATTCCTGGAGACTCCAGGACAAAACTGGAGGGTTGGCAATGCTAATCTCACCACCAATCCTTTTTGTTCTGGGGTCAGCTTTTCCTTCCTCCACCCACTCTCACACTTGCCAGAGTGGAGCTGCTGATCAGCCAGCCTGTAACTACAGTGAACAGTAGCCCCAGTTGTCCAGTTTGGAACTACACCTTCCATTTTCACTTTCCCTTTGAACAAAGTATTCCATTTACCATTTGTTTTAAACACATTTCTAGGATATGAATATCACTGTACTCTATATAAGTAAACACCAAGATGAAAAATACAGCCTCATAATTCCATGGTTCTACACCCCTCTTTCCTTATAGACCAGTTGTCTCCTAGATGCTCTTGCTCTGTAATATATAATCCTCCATATTCAGGGGTGCTGGGAAAATGAAACTATACTGGGGTTAGCTTTCCCAGACTACGTCTGATGGCAAATTTGAAATCTTCTAGTCAGGATATCAGTCGATTCCCTGTAGTCCGCTTCTGGTGTCCTCACTCATGAATGCCTCATAGCAAGATTTACCTGGATCACATACATCTAATATTTCCTGGATTCTGGATAGCAGGTTATCTGTCTGGCATAGTTTTACTATTTAAGTCTACATAACAAAAGGAAGGGGCACATCTTCAGTGGTGCAAGTGAAAACTGGGAACAGGTAGCACAGAGCCCAACTCTGTCAGGAGAAATCATTTAGGACAGGTTTCTAGCTGCTTTGTATCATCAGAGCAGCACAAAGCTGCCTGATCCAGGACTAAGAATTTGGCACAGTGTCTATCCTTTATCATGCATGAATCTGGTAATAATGGAAGTCCACTGGACCCCTTGCATGAGTGAGGATGATTCGAGAAATAAGGGCTATCCGCCTGGTCCTCAAGCCAGTCTAACAACAGGATAAGCTTTCAAAATGTCATTCTTTCTTCAACAGCAAGGGTTCTGACCATTTCTGCAACATCTATGATATGAACCCAGATAAAGGCTGGCAGCAACAAAGGAAAAAAATTCAACTTGTTTTTGTCAAATCAAAATAATAGATGGTTCTGGGTTATAAAAAGGTTGCCTGTTAATGAGATCATGTTACATCCCTAGATATTTCTTTTCCATTTGAAAGTGAACTAAAAGGCTTTTTGCCTGTCAATACATGACTTCACAATTCTCTGTTTCTCTTGCAGATGCAGCATTAGTAATAGCTAAGGAATCACAGGGAGCTGCATTCATTACACCAGTGGTTCTCAACTGTGGGTCAGGACTTCAAAGTGGGTTATAACCCCATTTTAATGACATTACCAGGAATGGCTTAGACTTGCTGGGGCTCAGAGCCCAAGCCAAAGCCCGAGGGATTCAGCCCTGGATGGCAGGGATCAGGTTACAGGCTCCCTGGCTGGGGCTGAGGCCATTGGGCTTCAGGTTTTGAGCCCTTCCGCACCTGAGGCAGTGGGGCTCAGGCTTTGGCTTTGTCCCCCCTCCCTACCTTCCTCCCCGCCACCCTCCACCTGGGGCAGTGGGATTTGAGCGGGCTCAGGCTTCGGTCCCCCCTCCTGGGGTCATGTAGTAATTTTTGTTGTCAGAAGGGGGGTCGCAGTGCAATGAAGTTTGAGAACCCCTGTATTATACTATGTTAGGAGTTAGCATTGCTGTCATCTAAATCCATAAATTCAGATCTTAGCACATAAGTGAAAAAGGAAATGATTTTTAGCTACAAGGTAAGAAATAAGATTTGTTTGCTCATTTTAAAGTCTACACATACCCCAAACAAGATTTATGATTTGGGGGCAAAATTCAGTGTAATTTTTCTCTACATCTGCTAGCTAGTCCATACTATTCCCAGGCTTTGCACAGCCATGGAGCGTACTCTGCATTCCAAATCTTACAGCTGTGCCATGCTGACTGTACCCCAGAAGGCTATGCACATTTGTAAAGGGTTCTAGGATCTTTAAAAAACTTCTGTTTTGTGCAGTGGTCTAGGTTTTGGCCCATAATCTTGGTTTTTGCATTTTGTTTTGCTCATGGTGCACCCAATACATCTTTAGCATCTTTCATTTCCAATGGTGTAAATATTAGGGATGGTCAAACAATGATGAATATATTCTCAGAAAATTTCAAAGTGAAAAAAAAAATTAGTTTTGCTAACTTTAATTTAAAAACAGAAGTTTCTGCAAAAATTGTCATTTCCTTCAAAAAGTCATTTTTCATTTAACATTTTTCTATGAAAAAAATTTCAACCACTTCCGCATTAGGTAGCAGCTCCACTTTGCATTTACACTAGGGTAAGAGCAAAATTAGATACAGAATGATGAGAACAAATAGTGCCCAAAACTGTGTGTCCTTTCTACAATTTGTGTATGTTGGGCCCTTCAGCATGAGGTATATATATCTATATGAAGTTAAAAGTGATACAGTGCAAACAACATGCTCCAAGAGAAATTCCATGGGCTAGAAGAGAGGACAGGTAACTTAGAAGTTCCAACTCCTGGGTTCTATTTCTGGCTTCCCAAATGAATGCTCCATGCTGCCCCCTAGTCATTCTAGTGTCCGATGGGTTCACTGTGTGACCCTGGACAAATTACTTGACCTCCTAGCACTTTATTTTGTCCATCTGTAAAATGCAAATAATATTTACCTACCTCACAGGTGTTTGTGAGGCAACTTAATTCATTAAGGGCTAGATAATCCTCTAGTTCAAACAGGAATCCAGAGAGGTCCTGTATTATACAGGAGGTCAGACTAGATGACCACAATGGTACTTTCTGGCCTTATAATCTATGAATCATGGCACCTATGTCACAGCTCTGCACAGAATGTTCTGGGACTTACGCATTGGGGAGACTGTGCCTCAGGCAGGCAAAATCTCTGGCTGGACTCCTCTGGGCATGTGTGTTGAATGCAATCTGCACTCCATGCATTAGAAAGGAGCAGACTGTCCCCCTGCACCATGATCCCACCTCCTCTTGCCCCTTTCAACTCCCTTTTCGGGCTCTTGCTCCCCTTACTCACTACACATGGGTTTTCTCTTACGGTTAATGAGACACTGGTTTTTGGAAGACAGGCGAGGAGGTGGAGTAATGTTGAAAACCTAATTGAAGACTTCATTCTGTCACGCGTATTCACATTCAGAAGTACTTTAATACATAAGTAGGATCATTGATTTCCAATAAACCACTTATGAAATGGCATACGGTGGGGGACACATACCTCAAAATAATAAAACTTTTCTATCAAGACTGTAATTAATCAGCTGTGAAAATTCCTGGCATGGAGGCTTTTGCCCAATGTCAGCAACCTAGCTAGAGCTAAAGGGTGAAATCACATAGTACAGTGTTCTCTCCTTCTCTTCACTTATATAACAACAATGAAATGGAACTGTTTGCTCATTAATCTTTAAAAATACCCACTTTTGTCAGTGACCTCAAGCTTTTCCCCGAGAAGGCAATATGTATTTACAAACAAAATATTGCACTGTGTGAAAAGTACACTGACCTGGAACATCTGTCGCACCTTTCTGCGGGGCAGATTGACATTCAGTTTATGCATCAATTGGTGGATCTCTTCAATATTCAAAAAGCCATCTCCGTTCTTATCAGCTTCCTCAAAGGTCTGTTTCACCCAAGTGCAAATATATTAAGGAAAGGTTAAACTACTTAAAATTAATGTTTTTATCTTGGAGAATTACAAAGGGTCAGGTTCCTCCAGCCTTGCCATATATGACATATGCCAATCAGTCCCTCAGTATAAGTAACGGTGGCAAAATTTGTCCCAAAGTGACAGAATATGGCCCATAGTTTGCATCAAAAAGTGTCCACTTCCACACTCTGGGATAAATTCATCCCTGGTGTCATTTCTCTGGAGTCAATAAACCAGATGCTGATCTCACAGCATCAGTGTACACATTAGTGTAACTCTCTTGATTTTCACAGTTATTCCAGATTTACACTGGTATAACTGGGATCAGAATTATGATGTCACGGGAACCACACCAGGGATGTGTTTGACTCATGATTTGTACCACCAGGAGTCTTGCTCAATGGGCATGTGTATCAGTGACAAAATTCATCTAGTGCTAGAGCATGGAATAAAGATGTCACACAGTGAAATTAGTCTAAACAGATAACTGCAAGACTGCAATTTCAATAAGACCCTTATTAAAAAATTAACAGCTCTTGTTTTTCCATCCTCTCTCTCCTCTAAGTTTAAGCTTTTGTTTTTTCATGCTGCTATTTCACCTTTATATTTTTAATTCTTCTGAAAGCTTCTTCTCCATTCCACCATCACATTCTTAACCATAATCCCATCTCCTTAGGTCTCTTCTCCCCTCTAATCATGTTTCCTTCACCCTCTACATATTTCCTTTCTCTTTCATTCCCACCCTTTCCTCCCCATCCCACCTCACCGTCACTGCAGAGTACAGAGGGAGTCAGACATACTTGGGGAAAATAAGCTGAACCATCCTACGTCCACATGTAATCTATATGCGATGTGGAGTTCAGGGCGGGAGGGTGCTCCCTGACACACAATCCCCATCTTGGTGCTACTATAGGCTGGTGTGGAGCATCCTAGACCTTATAGCCTAGTGCCTAGCTGGCACAATTTGTTCATCAATCTAGGTATTAGGCAACAGGCAAGTGCTGTCCACTTTAGCAGATACACAGGGCAGATGTGTTCTCTGACTGCAGGCTTCCTTACATCCATGGGGACGTCCATCCTACAGACCTAACAAGGTTCCAGGGTCGGAGTTCCCTTAACCTACAGCAAGTCCTTTTGAAAAGTATGGAAATGCATATTCTGTGCCTTTGGCCCCAGCTGCTTCTGTGACCCTGTGAGTTTCCTAAACTTTACAGAACTCCCCTTCCACTCCCTGACCACTGACTTTAATAGATGTAGGACCATTTGAGATAAAAATATTTAGGAATTGCTTGAGCCATCCCAGTGTTGGGTACAACTGTTCTATACCTGCAGCACTAGGCAAGAATGTTTCAAGAGGCAGAATTACACTCTGATCACTAAAATAACACTCTGATCATTAAAATGGCTCTTCATAATTACAGCACGAGCTTCAAAGACAACATTTACTACATTTTAAATGATAATGCAAGATAATTCAGTAGGAGAAGTGATTCCTTCATTTAAATGCAAGAGATAGGATGGGGTCAGTGTACAAATGCAAATTCCATTTATAATTCCTAAAAGCTTTGGGGAGCATTAAAAATTTGTTAACAAAGTTGAAGGTGGCTTTACCTTGAATAAGGACTTCACGGCTGAGCACATTAGGCCAAAACCTGACCACTATGCTGAAGCCAAACACACAGATTTGACTCAGGGGTTCTCCACAAGGGGTTGGCTCTAGGTCACACGTTAAACTTTTCTGCAGCCACTCCTGCAGCCCTTTGTTCTATACCTCCCAAGGAGGTTTTAGCCAAGACCACCGGCTTACACCACTTCTCCTGACTTCACTGGAAGCTTTCTGTTGCTCTTTTGTGGACCCCAGTAATGTAATCCTTAATCTCTGCAACTCTCCCCAAGAACAGACTCATCATGATAAAAAGTTTGGCCAAATTTAGCTTCCTTAAAAAGAAAAATGATAGAACAATGCTTTGTGATGATAATTTCACAAAGGTAGTTTTCCTTTGGTTTATACAGTTATTCTGGATTTACACTCGTGTAATTGAAAAGGAAATTAAAATCTGGCCATCTGTATTTATTTGACTCAAAAGTAATAACGTACAAACTCTCCGATGTTTCAGACATGGCCTATTCCTCCTCCCATAGAGGCAAAGTCCACTCCAATCCAAAATCTTATAAAATAGTTAAGCACCAAATCCAGCTCTCCTGATGGTTAGCCCTTATCCTAGCAGGAATTTCATTGTATTTTGAATATTTAAAAATAGTGCCAACTTCTGACAGAATTTTTTTTGTCTGAGTCCATAACACTTTCCCCCTTTGCCTCTCTTGTGTCTGATTTTAGCTGTTATTCCAGTAGTGTATGTTTAATTCTCAGACACCCCATTGACTTTCTCTGTCACTCTCTCTCTCCCCTGCTACTCCCAACCACTTATTCTCAATTACCTTTCTCCAGCTTACAGGTCCCCCGCTCTCTCTAGCTGCAAGCTTCTACCCTCTTTGGGGATAAATCTACACCTTTGTGGCTTCCATTACAGTCTCAGTCAAGATGGAACTGTAACAGGGTCATTTCATTCTGCAATCTCCCAGCTTTTTCTCTTGCTTAGTCTCATTTAAATCTCTGTTCTTTGCTAATACACTTATTCTTAGGTGTACTATAAACTATCTCAGTGCTGTTATAGTGAAGTAAAGTCTGAGTCTTCAGCTAACCTCAGAGGCTGGTGTATGCATTGAAGGCAGTGAATTTAATAATTTGTGTGTGTGTCCAGCAAGAGGAACTAGACCCTACTGAGAGACGTCTCGGGGAAACTTGAGAACTGGGGTTCACTGATTGTTACCTGCCAGGCAAGATTTGGATGGACAGATTTCTGAGGGGTTGGCTGGCAAGGCAAACAGGCGGGTGTGTCAGGGATCTGACACACAGTATAACAGCAGCAAACCTCTCACTTGCTGAGGCAGAGAGGCAATGCAGTGGCTTACAGTTCTGGGTTTCCTGAGCAGAACACCATATCCCTAATCCTGTCCTGGACAAAGCTAGGAATGAGGGGCATGGAAGGGACTGCTGGCCACATTACAACTGCAGTGTAGCCCAGACCAGCACCATGCACAAGTCACTAGGAGTAGAATAATGTGTACCAGCAGGGAGTGGGGGTTGTGCATAGAGTCTTCTGCTAAATCAGAGAGAGTATGAAAGCTTATGCTCAAATAAATTGGTTAGTTTCTAAGGTGCCACAAGTACTCCTTTTCTTTATGTGAATAATTAGCATGCAGACCACACACACTGAATACTAGTGTACACACTGTAAACCCTTCAAAATGATTCCTGTTTGTGGAAGACCAGCAGAGCAGCCTGTGTGTAACATTTCAGAAGGGCCCAACCCGGGGCAGCCAAATCCATCCAGCTCTCCTGCTACCATCTGAGGAATGTGCCTATGCAAAGCACGACGCAGAATTTGGACCTATCTATCTGCAATTCACAGATTTACACAGTTCCTTTTATTGATTAGGACATTCATTAAGTCACTTTAATGTTTGTAATTATCTGTCCTAAACCCAGTGTACAGTGTAGACCTTGCTGCACTGGCCCCAAAACTAAAGCACACCAAAGTAACTTTTCTGTGTATTGTTAACAAATCAAAAACAAATCTATTGGGGCAGTTTTAAACAAGTGGAGTGACCCTGCTACTGGAATTTTTACCAGATAATAAAATAGCTTTGAACTACAGAGCCATATTGTGTATTTTGATAGAAAAAGACAGTCATTATGAAAATTATGCAACATTTTGCACCTAATTTTATGTGTAACCACCACCAAATCAGAACACTGAAAGTGAGCAAAAATGTGGACCTTATTGGCCTTGATTGACCAAGGTACTTAAGCATGTGCAAAACTTTAAGATCAAGTAGTTTGTTTGCTTCCATGAACTATTTGCATGCATAAAGTTAGTCATGTGCTTAAGTGTTTCCCTGAATTGGGGGTGTCGTGATCACAGCTTAAATACCTGCATAAACTCAAAACACTTAAATATAAAATATAAAAGCCTAATTCAATGCTCTTTGAAGTCAAGGGGA
This sequence comes from Lepidochelys kempii, assembly GCF_965140285.1. Classification (NCBI taxonomy): domain Eukaryota; kingdom Metazoa; phylum Chordata; order Testudines; family Cheloniidae; genus Lepidochelys; species Lepidochelys kempii. The sequence continues at coordinate 25,163,575 of NC_136388.1, read as the reverse complement.
GTCCTCCCACTGACTTTAAGAGGCTTTGGATCAGACGCTAAATCCTCACTTCTTTCTACTAGACTTTCACCACTACCACGCACTCCTGCACTCATGCCCCACCTTATTATCTTCTTTTATAACCAGCTCAAAAATTAATAATATGAAACAAAAAACCCTGGAGCTAGCAAAATGCATGTCACACTGAAGCAACCCTGCTTGCATTAGACTGTCAACTCTCTGAGGCAGGGACCTTGTCTTACAACATGTCTTTGAAGAGCCATTGAGACCAATGGCACTACGCAAATAATAAATTATAATAATATTCATATGAGTAACCAAGTAGGATTGGACCTTTTGTCCTTCCTTTGTTTATCCAACTTACTCCTATAAACAAAGTGCAAAGCAAACAAGGAAAGATGGTTTAAACTAGGGTTTTGGGGTGGTTATTTTTTAATTAAAAACAAACAAACAAAATGAAGTGATTGTATTTTTGTTTGACAAATTTTTGCAAACATTTTCATTCCTGAGAAAGGGATAGAGCACTAAAATAATGAGACTGTGTGAAGGGAAAAAAATTCTAACTTTTTAAATTTATTTTCCATTGGAAAAAAAGTCCAAGTGTTACTTTGCATAATTTTCTCTCACTTACAGAAAGTGTTAATTTTAAAAGTGAAGCTTACTTTCTTTCACTTTTTAACTTTTTAAAAAACTTTTCCTCCATTTTTCTAGAGGAAAAGGAGAGGAAAAAAGTATAAAACTAAGAGGTAGACATTTTCCACATGAAAAAAAATTAAAAATGTTGTCTTTTTTCTCAAACATTTGTTGTTTTGAAATATTTTTGGAAAATGAAAGATTTCTTAGTTAGTGAAGTCACTTTTTTAACAAGAAAACCCAAAACATTTAATCAAAAACATTGAGAAACAGCTCCACTGTGACTATCAACCTTCAAATAAAGGGTAATGATGTCAGCTGTGTACATTTTACCATCACCTGTACATTTCTGTCTTTTATTGGTTTAATGTTATTTGAATGCAGTTTTCTGTGATTTATCATCAGTTGACCCTTCCACTCCGCACCCGTTTCCCTCCATCCTTCCCCAGCTGGTAGCCTCAATCTCCACAATCTCCTAGATGTCTCATTGTGATTTAAAGTTAACATAGTCTTTCCCCCAAAACGAAACCCTCTCCACTCCTGTAAGATGTGAGCATCTGCTGAGATGTGCTGAGTACCCTCAATGCAGGCTGATCATGTTGAGAGCCTCTCACGAGTTTCAATCAATCCCTAACTTTGTATGAAGATGAAAATAAAGATCAGTTTCCATGATGGCAATTTCAATTGCTGATTTTAGGAAATGAAAATCTTTTCAAAAATTATTATACAAAGCCAGTGGGGAGATTTAAAAATATTCTTAATTTGTAACAATAATTTTACAAACCAATGACCTGATTTATTCCCAATGCAATCAATGGCAAAATTTCAGTTGTCTTGAGTGGGAGGTGGAGTGTACCTGTAGCGAGGTGGTCACCCCGCTCCAGCCCTGAAGGGGTTAAAGCAGCCCTGGAGAGGGCTGTGGCTGGGAACAGCTAGGCTGACTGGGGGAAGCAGCCACAGCTGGGGCCACGCCCCAATCAGGCCACAGCTGGCCCTTATAAGAGGGCTGTGGGCCAGAAGCTAGAGGAGTCTCACTCTAGCCCTAGAGTGGGGAGGGTTAGCTGCCTGGGAGCAAGGGGTGCGGTGCGGTGCGGTGCGGTGCGGTGCGGTGCGGGGCAAGGCAAGGCAAGGCAAGGCAAGGCAAGGCAAGGCAAGGCAAGGCAAGGCAAAGCAAAGGCAGCTGGGGAGCTCCAGCCAGGTAAACCTGCAGGTCTTGGTAAAGGCCCAGAAAGTTACTGGAGCTGTAGAGAGGCAGCCTGGGGTTAGGCAGAGGCAGCTGGTCCAACCTCCTTGCCAATGATGAGTGGCCATGACAGACTGCAGTTTGCCTCAGGGAGCGGAGCTAGATGATGACTGGCAGTAGCCACTTAAGCAAGGTGGGTTTAGAGGGTTGGGGGTTCCCCAGGGAGGGGAGACCCAGAGTGTGGGGCTACTGCTGGGGCAGCACCCCAGGATAAAGGGCACTGGGGTCCGGGAGCATCATGCCTGCCAGTGGCAGGAGAGACATAGGCCTGCAGAGGGAGCTCCGAAGGCTGGAAAGAGCTAATTCCCAGGAGGAGGTGCTGCACTGGTGAGTCGTCGCATTGCTACAGTACCTATAACACCAAACCACATAAAACAAATGAGAAAATACCAAAATGAAAGCCAGAGCTAATGTCCTTGAAAGGATATTGATCATGAGTTCTTTGTCGTTTAGCAAGAGAATCCTCATCACTTATTCCAGCCATCAAATACTTAAGTCCTGTGATCCAGGTGCGAGCCTCCTCTGGATTAGAGGTGATCAGATCTAGTGACTCCATGTGGTTGCCATGGTAAATGGTAAAGCAGCAACTTGGGTCAAAGTTCCCCTCAGCATGGCGATGGAATATTTCAGACTGTCGGCCTTCTGTCACTTTGTAAATTGAATCAATTACAACTGCAAGGAAAAGGGGAACAGAAAAATTAAGCTGCTTGAATGTTCATCCAGTTTCTTTGCGTTTTCATATTCATCTATTTTTCAAAGTAAGTGTTTCTAAATAAAGGTAAGCTCATAAGCCTTCACACTGGAAAGGGCACTTTGGGTCACCAACTAGCCCTTGTCCAGGTGCAGGGGTGTGTGTAAGCAGCTTCCCCTGACTTGCATTCCTGAGCAGCCAAACTGACAGTGCCAGTGATCTCCTGAGTGTGGGATTTATTTCCTGAAATGCCTAGGGAGTGCAATCCCCTGCAGAAGGGGCAGGGACTAGATGGACCACTGCCACCCTCCACCCCCACACTGGTTTCTGCCAGCCAGCAGACATGAACAGCCACGTAAGGGAGTACGCGCTATATACCATCCACAGAGAGATAAAAGCAGCTGTGCTTGTCAGCAGTGGCATAACGCTCATGGAGATATCCTAGTGTTCCTGTCGGGGAAGTATTGCTCCACACAGTTCCAAAACCAGGACAATACTTGACAATCTCAAACTGGCCCTCTGATATGAAAACACCAAAAGTGTTATTACCTGACCGTTTCCCTGTTTTTTACTAACTACCAAGCCTTAGTGGTAACACCAGACCTAATTACTTACCTTTTACTAAGTAAAACACTAGTTCCAGTAGGCACAATTTGGGTCCCTGTTTTTGTTTAGAAGGGATGGAGCAGGAGAATTGTTTAAATTAATAACAAATGTCATGTAATAATTGAAAAATAAATATTTTTATAGAAACAAAATGCCACTATGTTCAAATTTACTTCAAAGCAGCTAGAAAAGACATAGATTTCATTTGGTATCTGGCAAAGAAATTAAGCAGGCTTTTCTCTGACATCCTTCCTCTGGTGTCCCACAGGACAATCCAAATTAGTAATGCTAGGTTGCTTCAAAGTAACTAGCCCTTCCTAAAGAAGGGCAGCTGGAAGAGAAGCTTTTAAAATAGGTAGGTTCCTTTCTACTAAGCTAGACTGGGAATGTCATCCCAAGGTAACACATAAGACATCTACATCCTGTCACTCAGACTCCAGGCTCTTCACTGTCCATCAAGCACCTTACTTGAACATTCCATCTGCAGCTCCTAATCTGTATAGCAATGATGCGAGAGTAAACCATAAAAAGGTAATTTCAATACATAGATAGATACTATTACTTAAATGACTGGGGTCATTTTTGCAATTTCTAGGAACAGCTGTATTCTTAACTCTGCTTCTCCCCTACAATTATACAGTTGGACAAACAGTGTGGGCAGTCCATTGTTCCCGATATTTGTTACTTAGGAATAGATCAAAGAATATAAAGCAACATTTAAAATGGACTGCCTTCTCTAACTGACTGTAGAGTCTTGTACTATTCAAATAAAATAGTGATGGCCATACTTTGGCATCTAACCAAGTCATACACGCCCATGAGTTTATTTATGATTCATGTAAATTTGGGTCAGCATTTTCACATTGGCCTGAATTGTGTTCTCTGTTTAATTAAAGAAGCAGTGTTTCCTTTTAACTGCAATACTTGGAAAATTATAGACAAAATATAGCAATGACTTACACACTATGCACAAGGAGGTCACTGGAGCTCCCCAGGGTGAAGTCAGTGCTTAATTTGGTGGGCTAGGTTTTAAAAAATATATTATTGACTATTTAACTACATTTATAAGACGCCCATCTCTATAGTCTATGTAGCACACTTTAAATCATTTAGATCAACAGAAGTATCACTTACCCCAAAATGGGGAGTGAACACTTCTCAGCACCTTGCAGTAGCCAAACTAACTCCCTTGAAAGGACTAAGAATGGCACACTACCAGGCAGGGGACTCAACTGTACCTACAAAGTTTGAGCATAAAGATTTACAATACATCACACTGCAGAAGTGCTCTGGTTCACATTTTTGGCAGGAAGACATTCCAGAGCTGAAGGTCCACTACTGACATCATCCTACCACCAGTTAATGTGAGCTCTACTTTTGGGGTTAGACAGGCAAAGTGTCCCTTCTGTAAGTAGGTGCTATGATGAAGCATAGGGGCAGAGCTGATCTCTGAGATACCTGGGACCTTGACCACATATGGCTTTTGTGATGGCAACCAGCACCTTTAACTGACAGCAAGTGAATAACACACCAGACTGATTTACTATGGTCTAAGCGGTCTGTCCTTCACATAAGGCAGGCACGCCACATTCTGCACTAGCTGAAACTTCCAAGTGACTCCCAAGCATAGCACATTAGCATAGCCCTGAGGTGAAGAAAGTCTTGGGTGTCACAACAAGGTCTACCTTTGAAAGGAAAGGATGCAGTCTCTTGACCAACTGTAGATAACAGAAGGTGTTTCTGGCCAGTGCTGCTATATGGGAACCAAGAAGCAGTGAGTAATGAGTCCAGTCAAACTCCTTGACTGAGAACCATTTTGAGATTAAGTGAGCAGGTCTCAACTGAGTCCCTAAAAACACTTTCCCCTGCCAAACACACCCATCTTAGCTGAAAGGAGCCTAAGCCAGTTGGTTTCACCCAGGTCCCTATTTAGAGACATTTGTAGTAATACTTCATTGACAAAGGGTCTTGTTTAAATTTGGAGCAGGAGAGAAACAAAATGGATAAGGGAGGCATTTTAAAATAGTATGTGCTTTTATGTTTATGAAATCATTTAAAAACTATTATTTGTACAAGTACTTATCATGCTTTTTTTCCACACAAAGACCTCTCTGATGCCTCACAGGAGGATGAAGGCAACATGAATGCCAGTCCATGTGTGGATCAGTGAGGGCTATTTTTCAATGTTGCTACAGACACCTGAAGCCTTGCCATAGGAACTCGAAGCATCTCTTTTCAAATGTACTCAGCTGTCATCCCCCAGCCCTACAGCGTGGTTCTACACTGAAAAGTGGCGAGGGCCATCCCTACCCATACACAAAGTACGCAGCTGCGTAGGACAGCTCCTCCCTCCGCCCCCACGGGGAGAATGCATAGGGCACCAAAATGGCTAGGGACGGCCCGGAAAGTAGCTATGTAAAATTGGCATCTTTTGCCGTACACAGCTGCGTGCTGCTCCAGCCCCTGCTCCGCCTCATCCCCAAGGTCCCCGCCCCTTCTCTGCCCCAGCCCTGCCTCTTCCCACCCCTGCTCCACCCAGCCCCACCCCCACTCCACCCCTTCCCCAAAGCCCCTGCTCCACCTCCGCCCCGCCTTTTCTCACCCCTGCTCTGCCCCAGCCCCACCCTAACTCCCCTGAGGACTGCAGCAGCAGTCGGGTCCCTGCACTCACAGGGCAGTGGTAAGTGGAGCGACCCGGCCCCAGCCCGCTCCACACCACTGACTCCCAGCCTGAGTGCTCAGGAGCGATTCCCCCTGGCCCCCCAGGCCGCAAGTCTGGGAGCCAGGGGAGCAGAGCAGAGCGGGCTGGGGACAGGTCACTCCACTTCCTGCTGCCCCGTGGGTGTGGGGTCAGGCCTGTCCTGTACTCACCAGGCGGCAGGAAGTTGAGTGACCTGGCCCCAACCCACTCCACCAGTTTGTGCTGGGGGGCTGTTTCCCCCCTGCCCCCCAAGCCTGCTCCTGCCCCCCCACAAAGGCCTGGGGCCAGTCCCCCACCCCCACAGAGGCCTGGGACCCCACACCTTCCCCCCCCCCACCCACGGGGGCGCTGTATAAGGCACCAAAATGGCTAGGGATGGCCCTGAAAATGACTATGTAAAATTGGCATCTGCTTACACAACAGATTTGCTCCTTGTGCGTCCTCATTCTTAGCTGTTGAGTGACAAAAATAAAGTTGTTTTATTGGTTTTTACTCCTGCTGGACCTGTAGAGCAAACACAGTTAATAGAAGACAAGCTGGATTCTATTTCTTCTTGTGCATCATCAATAGATAATTCACTAAATTCCAATTACTTACACCTAGGGAAACCCATAGGTGTCACCAAGAAAATAATCTGAAAACAATGGGAATACATGGGTGTATTTGATTTAATATAGCCTGCCAAATTGTTGTTAGTGGTGATGATGTGCAAAATGGAATAACCCAGCTTGACATTCCATTTAGACTGAATTTGCAGGGTTGGCAATTGAAATGACCCATAATTTCACTTGGAAACTTAGTGCATTTTAAACAGCACTCAAGGAGAGACAATATACGTGGAACCCCTCAGTAACATTTTTATAGTCACTTTTCAGGGCAGAACTGTGCTTTAAAGATCAATAATGCCAAATTCACTCATCCCTTCTGTTCTTAAATAACAGCAAAAACATGCTGTGGGCATGTCACCTGATTCTGTCGGATTCAATCTGGCCCACAAGCAATCTGTCACCAAACCTTAAGACAGCAGAAATATTTCCAGGATGTTTTTGCCAAACTCCAGTTGAAGCAGTGTTTATAAACACACAGAGTGCAGGGATTGAATATCTGCTTGGCTCTTACATGCGTCACACTCCTTACACCCTCTCCTCACACTGTGCACCAGTATAAGGTCTAGGTGGAATCTGGCTCTAAATAAATGTGATATGGCCTTTTCACTGAACATGTTAATAATAATAAGGATTTCTATAAATTAGCTTAACATTTCTGGTTCCTTTTCTTTTAAATCTGGAGTTGGATCAGGATATAAGATATTACACAGATTTAAGCTAGTATCTGGACTATTTTAGAAGATGTATTTATTTGTAAGCTCTTATCTTCCCATATGAGGACAGTGTACTAAGGCCAACAGTCTTCTCCTGGTCAATTTATGCCAGATCTATCCTATAAAGTAATTTGTTGGCAATATTACTACATGGTTAAACTGGCATTTGTACTGTACAGTGCATGTATACCAACATGCTACTAAACTGCTAATATTAACAGAAATATGTAATTTTTTCTGGCAATAACAGTGCCTTTCACAATGTATTTATTGTGCAAAAATGGTCAATAAGTGTTTATAAGTATATCACATTTACAAGTATCACTAATAAGAGTTTATAAACTGAAAGATACATACTGTAAAGTACAGTTTTTCTCTATCAACCATGTGAATTCATATTCCAGTGCACAATTATTCAAGCAATAGAAATGTTAAGAGAATTTACTTTTAGCCTTTTCACTTTTTCTGGACGGTCTCCATCTGATGCAAGTCCTGTGTTCATCCAGGTAAAAGAGACGTACTAGCCCTTTTGTTCCACTCTTCAGCTTAATCATCTGAGTCCCAGACTGCATTACACTCATACATCTTTCAACTGAAAAGAAGATTAGAACAAAGTCAACTAAAAGTCTATTTTGTCACACTAATAAAAAGGACTTACCAACTTTTAAACATCTAGCTACCACATAAAACCTTTGATTTGCACCTTATATGACAGGAATTAAACATTAATCTAAGAGAATAAAATTGAAAATGGAGTAGTTTTTAGAAGGCTTTGTCAAATCTGATTAAATACAAGCATGAGAACTGAATCTATCACTTTATTAGAATACAAAATAATTATTAATGTATAAAGATGCAAGTCCTGGTACTTGGTTGTACAGGACAGCCATGTATTCCTGTTCAAAGAAAGAATAATGTTTAGCTTCTTTAAATACTTGGGAGTCTGCTTCCATCACCAGAAATCCAAATGTCATGTACAGGTTTTCAAGTCCAGAAACAATGAGCACCAAAGACATCCTATTGCTTTCACATCTGTAAATCCCAGTCAGATAAAATCCTATCATACAAACATGATTTAAAATAGCAGTTCAATAAGTGATACTTATTCAGCACTAATATTTTTAGGTTGGGATTTATCAAAAATTAAAGTTGAATATTATCTACTGACACCAACAATTAATATATTCATAGCAGCATCACAAAAGAGAAGCTGTAGTATTTTGTACTAGAGAGAGACTCACCATATCATGATTGTGCATATGTGCATATTTTATTTTAACAGAGTGGGGGGATGGTTGTATATTTTAAAAAGGAAACAGCAAATGTCCAAATGTAAAGGCTTCTATGTTGAGATTATTGACATTTTTTAAAGCAGATTACGTAGTTCAGTCAAATATTTCAGATTTTGTTATGAAGTGCATATGCACTATGAAACATGCACTACCAGGATACTGCTACCTGTATTTTGATCTGTAAACTTGAATTGTTTATAATTTGTTACATTAAAGACCTGATTCTGATCTGACAGCAGTTTTACTCCTCTATAACTGTGTAGTAACTGTAGAGTTACTAATAGTTCACACCACTCTAGTGAGATGAGAATCAGGTCCCAAAGCTCTTTTACACTCTTTCATTACCCTGCCATTGTTTCACCATGAAAACAGGCACATTTCAGCTATACTACAGGTGTTTCACCTCTACAAATAGTCAATCCATAGCAACCCTAAGAACCCATCAAACATTGTAGGATTACACTTATTTGCTTTTCAAAGTGACTCAGTCACAGGTATTCATCCATTAAACCAATATTCTTGTGTCTGGGCACAAATGTCACAAAATACCTGACCATTACAGCACACAAGCCTGCACTTAAAAAAAAAATTACACAGAAAAAGGCAGAGTTGGAGTTGGACACAATGTCTCATGGAAATTGTATATGTGACGACTGTAAAATGTCATCTTCAAGTTTCTCATATAAACCATTTTTTTTAATTTTTCTGCAAGACAATAAATTCCTAGCATGCCTCTTCCTTATCTCTGTAATCACAAATGAGCAGTAATAGGATCCCATTATTTTCTGAAATGCTGCTTCGATTATGCTAATGGAAAGCCTTTCTGAAAATGGAACATTAAAAACAGTCATTTTTGTTTTGACAAGTTCCCACTGCACTAACTTGGATATTCACCCTTATTTCTCAGAAGAAGAAGACAAAGTAGCACATCTAATCACAAAACAGCACTGAACCTAGGACCTGATCCTCAGCTCCAGATGAGCTGTTGTGCTCAGCACAGGATACAAAGAGTGTGGGATGCAAGCTGGCTTTACAACTCCTTTGTGCTCTCCCAACACCAGGAGGCAGTTTCATTCCTAAAGCAAATTAAAGCAGTCTCAGTACTCTTCAGTAAAGGAAAATCTACCAGAAACATGGGGCCTAATTCTCCACTGCCTGGCACTTTGGGCTCTGTCATCTACTTCTCCTAATGTGCCCTCAGAGCAACACGCAGGAGAGGCCACAAAGATCCATTAGTGGCTCCAAGATGCTGGATGATTCTGGCTGGATATGCCCCCAAGATAGCAGCATGCAAATGGTCTAGCCATGCTCCCTTCCTCCCAGCCTCTACATCAGAGGCTCTGAGGAGTGGTGGAATAGAGATGGGTAAGTCTACACCTTCCCGGTTAGAGTAGCTTTAAAGTATGAAGTACAGTGAGCTGACGACACTCAGTTATGTCATGACATTATTATGAATCTTGAGGAGGTAGTGTCTGGTTGAGAATGGGACCTCCATGAGGGCTGGCTTGCTGAAATCCAATTCAGATAAGACTGAGTGTTAATGGAGGGTTGGAGGAAATTGTTTCCCTGTACTCCCCCTCTCTGAATCCAACCTTTTGTCTCTTGTCTTTCAGTTCCATATAGATAGAGGGAACACTGACATTTTAGCACTTTAGCTGACTTGTCTAGAGCTTCAATGTAAAATTCAACAAAGGGCTTTGGAAAAGAGAAGAACTTATTTGGAGTTTCCCCATTCAGTTTCACGTATATTAATCGATCATCTCACCTTCCGCTTTTTTGACTGGAGTACTCTACAATGTACTCTACCTACACAGCTGTAACTGTTGGTGAAGAATAAAAAGGACCTATTCTAACTCTTGTAGTCTCTATTCTGCAAGGTTGCACAGTTTCCTCTCCTAGAAGCAAACAAATGTGTGCATTATCCAGTACAGCTTTTTAATGCTGTATATCAAAAGTGCAATTTGGAAAAAGATTTCTCATAATTCAGATATGACCTCACTGGGTCACCGCAATTCATGTGGGTGACAGTGTACCTGTCAGCAATGGGAATCCTCTGACAGGAATAACAATGGTCTAAAAGAGAAAGAAGGGTACCATTCAAAGGCAGTGAAAAACAGGGCTGAATATGAATTTTTTTCTGGCTAGTTTCTCCTCACAGAACAATAAAAGTCAGCTATCAAAATGTCAAGCACTTTTGACTTCACAACAAATGAGGAGAGGGAAAAGTTAATAAATCAACAACAGTATAGTGAAGGAAAATATATTTTAATTTACTGTTCCACATTTATTTTCTGTAAATTGGATTTTATTTTCAGATCCATGTTATCATTCACAATATTAACAGTAGAGGTAGTGGTGATGGTACATAAAAAAATTAAATCTAACAGCAAATTTTCAGTGACAAAACTATAGTTCCAGGATTGTGTTCTAATGGGCACACAAACCCCGCTAGCTTACCTCTTCTGGTTCTTGATCCCACCAGAACACTGAGTGGCATTATGACCATGTAATCTTTCCTTTTCCCCTTACACACTTACCCTTATTAGACACTGTCACTTTTCTCTTTACAGTAATTCTAAATGTCATCCTTTCTCCTCTTCCTACTGCCAAAACTCTAGTACCTGCTCTGATAGCTTCCATCTATCTCTCCAGCCAAGCATCATGGATATTTCTACAGTGACGATTTTTTGCCTCGATAACCATAGCCTCCTCTTTTCTACCCTGTTCTCATCCCTCCCTTCCTCATCTTGTATAATGCGGTAGTCAAGACTGCCTCCCTCTCTGCTTGCTCTGACTACATTTCCATCTTCTTAAATCACTTCACTCCCTCATCTCTAATTAATCCAAGCTTCTCCTTTTCCTCATAGTTAAAGCACTCTAGCTTCATCTTCCAGCTACCTCTAGGACCTTGCTTCCTGCTACAGTTCTTCTGGTTCCAGAGCTGCACCTGAGCTTCCCTCTTTACAGTTCACTTTATCCTCCTCCTTCCACTCCTTGCTCCAGCTCCTCAATTCAGCAGCAAGGATTAATGCACACTTCTGCTCCTCTTCCTGTGACATTAGCGAGTTCTTTTCTCTGTGGGTCAAATCGTGAAATGTCCTAAGCACCTAAGGATGGGCTTAAAGCAGATTACAAGTTGTGGTTTTCCAGCAGCAGCGGAGACTTCAGGAAGGAGGATTCCATAACACATTGGCATACCCAAGTTCTCCAAGGTGGGGATTTGCAACTCAGCTCAAAGGTAAATGTGGCCAGCGTGTCCCCTCAGCACAGATCCACATGGCCAAAAACTCACGATTAAAGGTGGACAAGTTCACTACTCCTTCTGTGATGGGGCATCTGCCCTGCACTGGCTCTGATAGGGTTAAAATCCAGCATGGACGGCTGCAAGGAAACAGCCAATTAGGGCAGTGGCTGCAGCCAATTAGGACGGTGGCTGGACCAGCCAATCACAACCCAGCCGGCCCCTATAAAAGGAAGCTGCAGGCCAGAGCAAGTGAGTCTACTGCAGGAAGCCCAAGGGAGGGGACTGGTTTCCTAGAGGCTGCAGAGACTAGTACCTTGAACAGGGCTGCTAGGGGTTGCAGGCCCAAGGCCCTGGAAAGAGGAAGAAGGAGCCAGAGGCAGGAGCTGAAGGTGCTGGGGCTGAGGGGAAGTGGCCCAGGGGGTTGAGACAGACTGGTGAAAAAAGAAAGAGGGGCAGTGAGAAGCTGTTGTTCGGGTCCCAGTCCAGGGACCCAGGGAGTAGTGGGCGGGCCTGGTTTTCTCCCCACACTCACCACTGAAGAAGCGGCCAGGCTATGGACTGCCAAGCCGCTGCGAGGAGTGGCTGAACTGTTGCGGAAGGAGTCCCCCAGAAGGGGGGAACCTGGATTGTGACACTGCCGGAGGCAGTGAGACTGGAACTTTGATGGGTCTATGGGTGGAGATGAGGACGGGTGAGCCACCACCACTGGAGGGCATATCTGCTGACCAGAGCTAATTCCTGAAACCACCAGGAGGAGGTGCCAGTGTGGTGAGTGACACTGATACTGACTCAAAGCCAATTATTTTTGTATCAGCAGGCCGTGGCCAGGATGGTGTCCCAGGCTCTACTTCTAGCATACAAATGAAAAGTCCATCCTCCCCAGCTCTGTCACTGCTCCCACATAAAAGCCCTTTGCTTGTGAGTCCAGTGTCAGACCCCATGATAATTTTCCTGTTTAAGAGCTGAATCTGAAGTAGTATGTTTCTGTTGACTGTGCTGTCTTGCTGGAGGAGGGGACTCAGTGTGAGCCGCACAGAAATGCAGAAGCATGCTGGCAGTGGGCTCCACTTTTAAAAACATTTATTTTCCCTTCTCTTCTGGGAGACAAGCCTGGTGAATGGTAAACAACACAGTACCCTAGATTCAGATTTTTAAACTCCAAACCCAATTACCTTAAGGCTTGCCAACATGGGAGATTTTTAGAGTTATTCCTATATAATTATACCAGTGTAGTTAACCTACGTAGACACTTTTGTAGGATATGTCTACACTGCAATCAGGTCTGTGAGTGCAGAACATATAGCCGTACCCAAGCGAGCTTTGATTTAGCTAGCTTGAAAACAGTAGCAGTGAAGTTGTGGCAGCGTGGGCTGCAGCACAGGTTAGCTGTTGGAGTACAAACATGTCCAGGACCTTGGTTACATACTTCGGCTTCTAGCCCTTGCTGCCAACCGTGCCGCTTCACTGCTATTGTTACTCAAGCTAGCTAGATCAAAGCTAGCTCAGGTATGTCTACGCATGCTGCAGATACCTCTAATCACTCCTGCTGGAATAAAAGTGGCTTCCACTTCCAAAGCAACAAAAGCTAAACTGGAAAAGGGTCATTTTATACCTTAAGAGTGTCCACCTGGGGAGTTATACAGATATAATTATAGTGGTTTAATTCACAACCTTCCTTCTACTGGTACAACTTTCCTGTGCAGACAAGCCTTAGATGATGGAGGAAGAGACAAATCAACAAAGGGGAGACGTGATCTGGAACAGGAATAGACCACTACACTTAAAAAAAAAAATACATTAATTTTGCATAAATTATTAGGCAATTATTAAGCAAAGGACAATCCTTGAGGTCTGATTCTCTATATACTAGTGATGGGCCTGAACTCACTCTTTTTGGAATTGAATTCAGATCCAATCATCCCCAGTCTTTAAGATTGTTTGAGCTCAGGTTCATCCCTACTAAATGTATGCACAGAATTTTGCACAGGAGGATATTCTCTCTTAGGGTTTATCTCTTTGAGAAAGTTGCATGGCTATAACTTAAGGTGTGAATTTAAACAAATAATTTTACCGCTGCAAAAGACTGTGCTGACACTCTGAGTTCAAGTGGCTTATTGCCATTTAGCTTTAGCCTAGGAGCAGGCTTACCTAATCACAACAGTCCAAGCATGGACTTAAATACAACTGTCCATACTGCCTTTTCCAAAGGTTGATATATCAGTTAAAAAAACTATTTGTTACACTGGTAACTTTCTCACATAGATAAGCCCTTAGATTTTCTATGGCTCAGCTGGAGGCGAGTTTGAACTGGAATTCATATTACAGATGCTGCAGATCTTGCTAAGGTCTGCGGGGTAGAGGGAGCAGGGGAAGTGAGGACTGAATGAAAGAAACAGACAAAAGTTTTGAGGACAATGTTGTGCATCAAAAAGGTAGAAAAAGGGTGCAGAGATGAGACAAGGTTGTTTTTTTTTTGCTTCGTAATTCATCTTCAAGGTTACCACTGCCTTAACAGTTATACGATATCACTCTTCCATTTGAGAGCCACAGTAAACTCATTTCCAGAGAGATTTCAGAACTCAATTAGACCTACAAAGGATCTAATCCAACCACTCCTACCCACATGAATAATTCTTACTCGCACGCTGATGGGGTGTCCACCCCACACTTGCCCTGAAGGGGTTAATGGAGACCAGATGGGCCAATTAAGCAGCAAACCAGGGAGATATAGGCTGCATGGAGAGCCTTGATTACAAGGAAGCCACTCACCTGAGCAGAGTGAGCTGGGCTATTATAAACCCTGGAAGGCTGGCAGCAGCAAGGGATCCGGGAGGAAGTTTGCGGTCACACTCTGCTTAGTAGAGAGGGAAGGAGAGAACCAGGGAAAAAGTAGGACCCTAGGGGCTTGACCCAGAAGCAGGGTGTACCCAGAAGAGAGCAGGGTGGAGAAGAGAGCCTATGGAATGTGGATTAGGAAGCAACCCAGGGAGTAAGCAGCAAGGTTGAGGACTGAGCAGACCTTGTAGGGTCCTTGGGCTGGAACCCAGAGTAGAAGGCAGGCCCGGGTTCCCCTACCCACCACTGGGGAAATGGCACTTCTGGGGCAGAGAACTGGAAGATGGCCTGGGTCCCTGTGGGAGTGACAGAGGCTTTGAAGGACTATTCCCTGGAATTTGGGAATGCTGAGTGACCTGGCGGGAGGCCCGAGTCACAAAGAGGACGCTGTGGTTCCTGGAGCAAGAGAGGGGCTGCAGGATGACAGAGAGACAGCATGCAACTGTGGGAAAGGGTGTTGATATCACGGAGCTAATCCCCAGAATGGCCAGGAGGGGGTGCCATCCTAGCAGTGAGTGAAGCAACCCCTCACACACACATACTGAAATATACACAAGATTAGCTGAGTTAAGAATCTAGCCCATTTACTTCAATGGGTCTGAACAGGTGTAACTGAGGGCAGAATCTCATCCCGAGATATCTACTTCACAGAGAGATAAAGAGATGAAGAAATCCTATTCCAACCACACATCTTCCATTTTCCACCCATTTATCAAATGCCATCACTAATCCTAGACAACTTTTCTAGTTGGAGTTGTACAGTTTCAAGCAAATGACATCAGAGAGCAAATACTAAGGGTGGTAAAGGGGCTACAACACTAGTCCATTATATTTTTCCCTTCAGCTGCTTCCTGCACAAAAATAATCCATTTTAAAGAGACCCACATGGTGAAGAAAATCCCACACTTCTCAAATACCCACTGGGATTGAACTTTAAGAAACCATTCCCTTCCTTGCTGCTGTGTATTTAATAATACACACCAAACAACCAAAATCCTTTTCTCCAACTCAGCTTTTTAATATGCTAATTATAATCTTTTAAACAAGCAAAACAGAACTTACACCCTTCAATAAAAACAGAATAGGATACACGCATCCAATAAAGGTGCATGCCTAAGAATGAAGCGCTAGAGAAACAGGGAACTCAGGAATGCTTTTATTGATAAAATGACATATGGAAGAGGTATGTTCCTGTAACCAAATAGGCTATTTGGGAAAGGATCTACTACTGTAGAAGAGCAACTGATTTTAGAAAAGGAATGCTACTTTAAGGAAACTTTTCTGTGGTGATTATACTGTTCTATATAATCAACTACTTCTTGAGTGGTAGGCTACTCTAGATAAACTACCAATTCTGGAATGGGTGTGCTACTTTTGCTAGAAGGATAAAATTACACTCACATGAAGAGGTGTGCTAAATTTTAAAAAAGTAAAGATATTTCTCCATTATAGGGAAAAAAAACTTCTAGGGGATGAGAAAGGGTTAGGAATGCATTTTTATAATTGAAAATCCATTTTCAAACATCATAACTTAATTTCTGTATTGCTGAGAAGAGATTTAATGTTATCACTGGAAGATGATACAGTTTGTTGTATCTGGAAATGCAAACAAAACATTAATATAATGTATTGCAAACAAGCTATAAAGTTTTAATTTCAAATTAAAAGGAAGCAAAGAAAATTTGATAACTGTAAAAAAAAAAAAAAAAAAAAAAAAACCCTATTGGTTTAAAAGGTTTGAGAACTTGCTTTTGACAGTCTTCTAATCAGAGTAGAAAAGATTCCTTATAACCAGACTATGATCATCATTAGATTACTGTGTTGTGTTAACTTTACATGATTGATATTTTGTTAACAGAGTGATTAATTTCAGAATTTTAAATTAATCTTTACACTCAAAACTACACACACAATATTCGGGTATTGTACTGACTGGCGCTTAACTGTTTACTCAGGTTCGGCACAAGTCTTACAATTACATGCAGAACTATATTTTGTTTTGTGAACAGCATGAATGAACCAGTAGCTCCAAGGCTTATACAAAAGCAGAACCAAGATATAACAGTCACTCACCATTAGGATTCAAGAAGGCAACTCAAGTGCATTAAGCTGTATTCTAGCTGTGCCTTGCAAATATGTCTCATTTACAAATGGTTTTGAAACCTAACCTTTGAAAAATCAGCTATGGGCTATTTAAACCTGGAACCGAATAAACATTTTTTAAAAATCCAGTGACATAGAATCTTACTTTTTTCTCTGAAACTACCACATACATACAAAAATGTACCCCCTTTCACTCATGATGTAACAAAGGTCTTGCATCAAGATCAAAAATAAATCTCGAAGACCACATCTTTTATAAAAGTAGAATGAAACCATTTACAGAGTAATCAAAAATAGTAATTCTGAATGCAAAGAATTTCCAAAAAGAGGATGTCATAAATATAAAGGGAAGGGTAAACATTATGACAGAGGAACTATTGAAATTTAAACAATGAATAATGCAAAAACATCTGTTACAATTTAGCAGACATTTGGGATTTTATTTGCCATTTAAATTAAATCTATTTCATTTCTATACCCAAACTGATCATACAACATTGTTATGTCTTTTTTCAAATCTCATAAAGCAAAATAGATCAGAGCACCGGCAACATCTGCTACGGTAATTAGCACAGCTACAACCATCACTCTCAACAATATGCACATCCTCTAATTCTTTTCAAAGGTACTTCAAGTATCAAACTCTAAACGAGGTACAAACCCATTTGTGCCAGCCGGCAACTCTGTGAAGTAGCTTCTCTTCCTACCACATGGTACATCTCAGATGCCAGGAGGGAAGCCATTTCAGCACCACAGAAGTCCAGATGTTACTTGAAAGCTTGTACATAGGCTGATAATATTTATTCCACCTGACAAACACTAATTCCCTCGGCTGAATAAATCAAAGCTGCTGAACTGGGAACACTAAGCTGAAACTCTGAGCACTAGCTATACGCGGCCTTACGTTCAAAAAGCATTCTAATCCACCCCACATCAGCTGATTCCATATAACCCAGTTCTAGTTTATCCCTTCATATCAGACCTTTAATAAACTATGAATAGTTTAGCATCAAGCCCTATATAAAGAGTCACTCAGATAAAGTTACTGTTATAGTTACTGATCATCAGCCATTTCTAATATAAACCTTGTTTTTATCAGTTCATGAGTCATATGATTTAACAAGCTCAACTTAAATGTCTGTCATTATGTGTTTTGCTTCAAAATTATTTTAATTACTCAGGAACTTTTTAGTTGATGTAGTTCAAAAATACTGCGATTTTAAAATGCTTTTCCTACCCACTCAATCTTTTTAAAAAATATTTATTTTATTCTGACTTATATGGTGCATTGGTGCCCATGGCACTTTACATCAGGTAAAGAAAGAGCCCCTGTCCCAAAGAGCTTGTTTATTTCAAATGAAATGTAGCAGCCACTTCATTCTTAGAGCAGATAGGCTCTTTCCATAAAAACCGGTAACAGCTGAACACTGGATATGACTGCTTCTTACTACGAACATGCAGAGGCTGCTTTCTGTAATACCCCCATCTGCTGCATGCTACAACCACACTGAAATCAGGTTTTCTGGGTTTCCCTTGGTCTTAAAAGCTGGCAGCCCCACCACAGCTTCATTTTCTACCCTCATGCTGTCCCTTCATGGAAAGCCTCTCTTAACCTTTAACTTAATCTAAAGTAATCCTAAAGTAAACAATTTAAGCTGCATCTTGTTTTTTTAATTTCCAATGACTGACCCCTTCCCCCAGCCCTTTGGCATAAAGCCATCTGTTGCCAATAGTGTTAAGTAAAATCTTGGGGAAAACCCTGGGTTCGGTGCCTTTTCAGCCTGATTTCTTTCACATCACATCTCATTTTAAAAACACATTCCCCTCCTTTGCCTATAAAGTAGCATAGGGAGAGAAAAATTATTTAATACTTAACTCTGTGCCTCCAAGGGCCCAGATCCTGCTTCTATTTAAAAGACAGGTCTTGCTCCCATTGAAGGCCGTAGGAATTCTGCCATTAACTTCAGTGGGAAATGGATCAGGGATTCAGGGTAAAATTTTAAAAGATCCTAAGTCACTTAGGCTCTATGACCCATTTCAAAAGGCATCTAAGTCGCACTGACTTTCAAAGACACTTTGGGTCCTAAGTGCCTAAATCACTTTTGAAAATGGAACTTAATCTCTGAAGTCACCTATATGCTTTTGAAAATTTTATCCTAACTCATTGAGAATTTTGCCATTGGCTTCAGTGGGTGCAGGATCAAGCCCTAAAAACCTGCCTTTTTGGCCTTGCTCCATGAGGCTCTACTCCATGAGGAGTAGAGTTCTTCCAATAAGGAGAACATGGGCAGAGGTGGCAGCGGCCCTCTACCCTAAGCACATATTGAACTGGTGGCCAACTCTCCTAGACTCCTACAGCTAGGCTTATTGTAGCCAGGAGGAGATGGGGAGGTAGTGCTACCCTGGAACACCACGCTTCCCCAGGGAAGCTCCTGTGGCCCTATAGCAGCCTCTGTGTCCCCATGAGTGCAGGGCCAATAACAATAATTGACCCATAGAATCATAGACTATCAGGGTTGGAAGGGACCTCAGGAGGTCATCTAGTCCAACCCCCTGCTCAAAGCAGGACCAATCCCCAATTTTTGCCCTAGATCCCTAAATGGCCCCCTCAAGGATTGAACTCACAACCCTGGGTTTAGCAGGCCAATGCTCAAACCACTGAGCTATCCCTCATGGCAGCCACATCCCTCCCCTCTCTGTAGCCACATGAGGGCTAATCACAACGTGGCCTTAAAGTAACATTCTGCAATACGCAGCATTACATAAAGAGAAACATTTTCACTGTAAATCTTTTATAAGGAATCTTATATTGCATAATATTCAAATTAACTTAAAACAATTCCTAGGTCATATGTAACCAAGTTTTATGAAACAGCAACAAAACTAAGTTTTGCTCCAGTTCTAATTAAATAAACCTTCCTGACACTGAGTGAAATCTTAAGATAAGCATCTGCGCTGTGGACTTCCCTTGACTTTGACTCCTACTGTGTGACTGTAGGTTGCACACAGCAGGTACGAATGTGAATAACACTGTGGAGAACTTACTGAAAACGAAGGGTTCCTTGTGCTACTCTCCTGTCTCCACCATCCTCTGCCAGAGCACACAGCAAGAGCACAAAACATCAAATAAGGGGCCAAACTGTGCTCTGTCCTACAGTCCCTTTCCTATGTAAGTGAATGGGACCATCACATGAGCAAGGTCAGCAGGACAGAGCACAGTTTTGAGGAAGACCATCTTTAGGCATAACTATAATCAGACTCTTATCATTGCTACTATACGCTGATTAAGAACACAGTGTAATAATGGGAATAGTATGCAATTTAAAATGAAATCCAGATTTAGGATATTAGGGTTACATAGAACATAAGGACCTGATTCTGCCATTCTTTAGTCACCCTCATGAGTATGCCAAACACTAAAAATTCATTAGTCAGGCCCCGCAAAAATTCAGATTCTTTAAATCTCATGATTAATCCAATAATAAATGTTGGGTTCATATTATTTATCTGGGTTTTTGATCTTTAGGATTCGTTTTCAAGCTTTGCTGTTCAACCATGAAGCTTAGAAATGTACTTTTTCTTGCTTAATGAAAGCTGAGATTCTCATGTTATCACATGACTCCTGGAGGTGGAGTTTTAAGGAAAACACCAAATACCCCAGAACTCTAAATAAAATCCAGAGACTTGGCAACACTAACACTGAATAGTACCTTACTCCTCTTCTAGTTCCAGTGACCTTAGTGGAACTACTCATGGAATAATGAACTACTCAATGTGAATAGGAGTGGCATAGTATCTGGCTCTTAAATGAGCTATTCAACTCCGTTTCAGTGCTGTTAAGGCCAATTTGTTTCCAAAGAATCATTGCTCACCAATGTGTCATGTTTGGACAATTAACACTTAAGTGGTCCTTGAAAATGAAATGCAGTAAAATGTATGCATTCATAAAGCTGATAAATATACACACAACTCTATTAGCTGCAGTGCTGCAATCTAGTATTTATCAGTATTCTGTCTCCAGTAATTAAGAATACAAATTTACTTTATACTATATTGACCACAAAACTACTTTTTCTTGGGGGGGGGGGGAGATCACAGTCCAAAAGTTAAAAAAGGAGGCTTACTGTCATACCTAGTTTTTATGGAATTATTAATGTTCCAATCATCTGAAGAGCACTACCAAACAATGGCAAGTATAATTATGAAAGAGGATATAAAACTATATTTCTAAATAAAAAGTAGAAAACCGCATTAATGCAACATTAGAACTGTAACGTTAAAACCATAAACAGTTACAAAATGCAGAAATTACATTTCTTATAGCAACATCAGCTCTGCTCTACTCCGCTAAACTTTTGTATGTCCTGGTTTTTGGGGCTGCGGGCATACGTCAACTCAATATTGTCAGGCTTCAGTATTTATTTTCCAAACTGTTTCTTTTTCTTTTAAAAAATCAAGAATGAGAAATATCCTGTTTAATAATATTAATATTGAAATTGTTCCAGTTAGGGCCTCTTGATGGGTATGTCTTTACTGCAGAGCTCACCCAAGGTGATTGGCACAGGGGTCTGAGCACTTTGCTTGTGCTAGCCCACGTGTGAGCAGCCACATTGCAAAGCCCTGCCCGAGTTAGCATCTTCACTGCTGCTGCACTCGCCCATGTGTGTGGGTTTCATTTCTGGGGGCATATCCCATGGTTCTTTGTGCTGCAGCAAGCTGAACTGCTCTATATGGCTCTTCCCCAGTGAATTGTGGGAGAATTTGTCTGTTCTTTTCCCCTGGGGGGAGCTGTGGGAAGACACTGGAGGACTATCAGCACTGGAGTAGTCTAGCCTGCGTCCTCACTGCAAAATAGGTGTGTTACCAGCATGAGATAAAGCATCACTCAAGCTTTCGCCTATATCCCAGGACTGATCAGTTACCCAGGACTGAATGTAACACTAATGCTCAGATGAGAGGTTTTTGTGTGTGGACAGGAGCTGGGTTACCAGTGAGTAAGAGCCCAGGTTAACTCTGCAGTGATAACATACCCCAATGAAGCCTGGTCTACACTTAAGTTTTACCAATATAACTCTGTTGGTTAGGAGTGTGATGTTTTGCTGACATAGCTATACAGGTAAAAGCCCTAGTGTACATGCACTTACAGTAGTTTAAAGGTGTCTTACACCAGTATTGCTTATTTTGATTTCCGAATTGGAATAAGCTATACCAATATGAACTGCATCCACACTGTGGGGGAGGTTTTGTTTGTTTGTTTTTTCTCCTTGAGCTGTATTGGCATATTAGAGAAGCATTTTGCATATAGATAAACCCTTAGAGAAATTTGCACCCGTGTAACTACACCAATGTGGCTACACCAGTGCAAACTCTTAATGTAGATGCACTGCACTGATGAATAGCAGGGTGATTAAGTCATCCCCAGTTTACATTTATGCAGCACATCCACATTAGAGGTTTGTATCATTGCAACTACATCTTATATTAGTGCAAATTTCTCTAACATTAACAGGACCCTAGACCCTGACATTCACACCTCCTTGTGGTAAATTGGATGGGGAAGAGATACATTTCCCACCATTCACAACCATCTACTCAGGCTAGGCAGAAGAAGGTGTAGTGACAGCATTAGGTCTAGTCTACACTGGCAACGCTAAAGCCACAGCGCTTTAACATGCCTTGTGAGGTCACGGTGCAGTGCTGGGAGAGAGGTCTCCAGGCGCTCTAAAAAACCACCTCAATGAGGGGCATAGCTCTTAGTGCTGGGGCACTGTTTACACTGGTGCTTTACAGTGCTGGAACTTGCTGTGCTCGGGGGGGGGGGTCTTTTTTCACACCCTTGAGCAAGAAAGTTGCAGCGCTGTAAATTGCCAGTGTAGAGAAGCCCTTAGACGCTTCTAAAATGAATCGTAGCAGAACCCTCTTGTATCTTTCATATTTGTAAATTGTTTTTAACCCAAACCAAGCACAGAGCCAAAATAATCCCTGATATTATTGAATCTGGATCATGCCATTTTTCAAAATTCAAGGTGGTTGTTGTTTGTATAACCATAGCACTTAAAAGCCCTAACTGAGATCAGGGCCCTATTGTGTTAGGTGTGTACACATGCTAAGACATAGACAAAGGACTTGCAATCTAAATAGACGAGACAGACAAAGGTAATTAGTAACATCTTCCCCTGTTACTCTTGGGAGACTGAGGCATAGAGAGGTTAAGAGACTTGCCCAAGGCCACAAAGGAAGTCAGTGACAGAGCCAGTCATTGTATCCAGATCCAATAAATCTTAGAACAGTGCCTTGCACACACAGACACTTTTCCAGTCTCTTGTTTTTAGAAAAATCAGATTAGATTTTTTTAACCTTTTGGAATATTGCATTGTTTTATTGTCTCAACTTGAAAATGGCTGATGGGCATTTTGCTCAAAATTTCAAACCAAAAAACAACCTTGAGCAATGACTAAGAAGGGGAAATGTTATCCCAAAGGGGAATGTTTTGGGAAACAATTAGCATATGAAAAGTAGGGATTATATATGCAAACTGTTTGCCAGCATCAGCAGCCAGGCACATTACAGCTTTGCATCCACTGTCATGGGCACTGTAGAAATTTGTAAATAAAAAGCAAAGCTTCCTCTGCTTTCATGGGGCGCCATTATGAAACTAAGGCTCCACATTGCAAACAATCAGACAATTGTGATTGTCACTGCAAAAACATACTCACTTGATAAAGAAATTTCTTTCCATTTTTTCGTTATATGCCCATCATACTATTTTGCAGATAATTTCTGCACTGCCAGTACTGTATACTCTAATTTTGCACTTATCATATTCCCATTAAATGCCATTTACTACTTTTCCTCCAAAGAGTACATTTTAGCTAAATCCCATAAAACAGCACTAATATCTAGAACATAATGCAGCTTACTACTGATATCACCAAATTGTTGATTGTTATCCCTGTCTCTTGTTGATTACGTAACAAAAAAACAAAGACCTCAGAGATAGTCCCAAAGAAATCTCACTGGTAACCTTATCTGTGCAGGGCTAGTTTTCAATGATAACTACATTTCATATTTCCTGACAGGTTTTTTTAATTCATTCTGCAGCAATTCTTCCAACCCTTTGTACAAACTTCCATTAAGCCTCTTCCACTGGATTTAATCAAACCTGCTTAGACGTCCATGAACACAAGATAGACTAACTCACATTTTTGTAAAATTCATAAAATCCTTATTAACGCTGAGCAATTGTCCCAAGTTAGTAATCATCTGTATCCGCGCTAGAACCATTTGCAAGGCCCACCTGAAAGCAGTTTGAGGGCGTTTCATTCATTGAGGAAGCAGAAAAAGTACAAAATGCCTGAGTTCACTAGCAACTTAGGAAGAGAGTATCCTCAAGCGGCCAGGCAGGGAGGGTGCTGGGGCTATTTTTTGTAGTGCCAGAACTTAGCTCTGTCCTGTATGAGGTTCTGGAGCAATGCTCTGGATAGCTCTGGCAGCACTACACTGTGGCAGAGAGAGACTGGGGTTGTGGGGAGACTAAGCCTCCTACCACCTATGCATGGGCCTGAATCTCCTCTCACTGCCATCAATATTCCTTATTTACACCAGTGCAAGAGAGAGGAGACTCAGGCTTCTGGTCTCTGCCCGGAAGACCCTACACTCATTTGCATGACTCACCAGGATATGAACCAAATATTTAAGAGAAAATTGGTAATTTCCCCCTTCCTCAGATTTGCCTCACTGTTAAGATGGGTTTGCCATTGGGATACATAGATCACTGCTCCACTCACAAAAGCAAGACTATACAACTAATTAAAGCAAAATACATGTAACTGCATCCCATAGCATAGCCTGTGTAAGGAGGATCCATGCTGAGGCAGCTTCCCTCTTTTTCCAGACAGTGTGCCACATGTTGCAGCAGGAGGCTCCAGTGCGTGACTTTACAGGAAGATGACCATCCTTCACTGAACAAAAAGCAGCCATTGGAGGACTGAGAGGCTTTCAAAACTACTCTTAAATAGCATGCCAGATCTTTAAGCACCACCCTGTTCCTGAGTTAAACATGCCCACGTATTTTATATATAACTAAATATTAACATTTTTGTGGAACTTGTTGAGGCACTAGGGGGGCATTCAGCTCTCACATACTGCAGTGTAAATCCAGAATTGTGCCCCAAAGTTAATGGAGTGACCCTGAATTTACTCTAATGTAACTAAGATCCAGTCTGGTCCTTTATCTTTATTGGAGATCAGTGCACAAGAAGATGTTTCACTTAAGGACATCTTAACTGTTCAGTTTAAAATGTCTCATCTGGAATTCTGACCTTAAGAGGCCCCTGTGTGAACACATACCAAACCCTTAATCATGAAGATTGCTTGTACTTTACCTAACATAACACCAATTACTATTTCACAGTGTATTTCCTAATTCTGTGTCTCTTCTATTATATTTCACATCAAATATTTATAATTCAGTGAAAAACTAGAATGTGTAAACGTATCTAAAATGTAATATTGGAGCTAACTTCTGTGATCAAAATGTATTAAACATTTGATTTTCCATCTCTCAGTTTTGAAAATATTACATGTTTTTGCTGTGTACAATTACAGTGCACTATAAATGCTTCCTATTAAGTTCAATAGCAGTCATGTAGCTAAAGCCTTTTTACAATGCTCTGAAATTGCAGAGGATAATGTTGACACACAACCTAAAATGACAGGTTGCCAATTTGGTGGTAATTAAAAACCGGACACTCCAGCAGGAGTGCCAGAACCTCCCCTGCCCTACCTCTTCCCCATGAAGCCCCACCCTGCCCTGATCTACTCCTCTTCCCATCTTCTCCACTCTCCTCCCCCCATCACTCGCTGCTTTTCCCCTCCCACTTCACCTCCTGCCCGGGTCAGAAGGGACTCACCTCCGGAGCTGGGAGCTGCAGCTGCCGGATGTGGGTAGGAGGCAGCCCCAGCTGAGTAGGGGCTGCTGCGGGTGAAGACCCGGCACCTCCCTGCTTCCCCTTACATGCAGTAACCGGACTTTGGGTTTCCATCAGAAAACTGGGCACCTGGCCACCCTACCTAAAATATCCATCTAAATTTACACTTTGTAATAATAATTCTTTGCAGTTTTACAGCACCTTCACTTCAAGGTTTTCAAAGTGCACACAATTAATGAACCCTAAGTATTAAGCACTACAGACACATAGCAAGTCAGTAGCAGAGCTAGGATTAGAACCCAGGAACTGCTCACTCTCAACCCACACTCATTCCTTGAGACTGGCTATCCCTCTAATATGATTATGCTATTTTACAGCTGAGTCCAATGAGGAGTTAAGGGATTTGCCCAATGCACACTTAGCAAGACAGTAGTAGAGATAAGACCAGATCACAGAAATCCTGACTTTCAGTATCATGGTCTAATTGTTAGACAATGCTTCCATCCCAAACAAAAAGATTGACCTGATTTCCAGAGCTGCTAAGCACCCATCTCTCCTACTGACTTCAAATGCAGTGGTAATGCTGAACAGTTCTGAAAATCAGAACCAACTAGCTTAACTGCCCTCAAAGTTTGAGTGCAATCATTTGTGTACACACAATCTCAAGTGTGTGTGTGTGAATCAAATGGGTAACCACAAAGAAATCAGCCTTTTTGTCCATAATTTTACATATATTCAAAAATGTTGATTCAGGGAGACCTGACAAAACTATGGTGGTAAAGGTTCAAAGAGCACCAACCAATCTGCGCTGATGTACAGAATTAGACCTGTAATTACAATTTTTTTAATTGTTTAATTCTTGATAAGTTTGATCACTTGTACAGTTTTGATTCCATGATTTGCAAATCATGGAATTTAACATTTTCTCCATGACTGGTCTGTGAAACTGACCAGCTATGCTCTTAGCTATACAAAGGGCAATCAACAATACTGTGGCAAAATAGATTTTTTTTTTTTAATTTTTAAAAGCAGACTGTAATTGCCATCATTGGTATTTGGCCAGGACATTGAGGTTAACACCTCTACAGTTGCAAAAAAGTGCCATAGGATTTTTAATGGCCACAAAAGATCAGGACTTCTGTTTTACATTTCATCCAAAAAGAAGCATCTCCAGCAGCTGGATGATTTCTAACATAATGCTGGAAAACTGATTCTGTGCCAGTTTACAGGGGAGACTGCCACTTACACAATAATCCCCACCACTTCCCAAAGCACACTGGCTTTTTCTTAAAGCTCTCGCCTTCAGGAACTGACCAGGTCAGCACAGTCTCAGTTTGTGGGATCTGATATATTCAGTCTGAGGTGGTATGGCTCCAGATTAGCAAACCCTTTATCAAGGCTGCAGACCTAGTAAACCTTTTAGCTAGTGTGGAAAGACACAACCATTTAACTGCATGCATGGCCAGCTGCCAAAACCCATTGTAACACACTGTCACATCATTATTGCAAGCAAAGATTGCACACACAGTTAAGAAGTTTACACAGCTTAATCATCTTCATTGCAAGGGGAACAGACCAACAGCCTTAGAACAGATGGAAGCTTTTACATAGCCATTTGACTCTGTGTTTCCCCATGTTCCCTTACTGGTGCTCAGGGTCCCATGTTCTCTCCTGCACCATGTAATGCTATAAGTTTCTGATTTCCAAGATGAGTGAGGACTGGATCTTGGACTGCTCAGTGTCAGCCAGGGGCAGGGGAAAGAGTCCCAGGAGTGGGGAAGGTGGGGTGAATGATCAGGTTCTCTGTCAGCCAGAGGAATGGGCCCCAGGAGGGAGCTGGAGGGTGGCAGGGTAGTGTCAGCCAGGAGAGTGGTCCCCAGGTGGGTTGGTGGTGATTGGATATGGTGTCAGCTGGGAAGCGGGTCCTAGGCATGGCCACAGCTGAGGTACAAAAGAAAACAAAACATCCGTGAGGATACTGAGCTCATAAAACTGCACAGTTGGCAGTATGTAGTGAGCACTCTTACAGATTTTGCAGAACAGCTGCCTCAAAAAAAGGTTTCAGAGTAGCAGCCGTGTTAGTCTGTATTCGCTAAAAGAAAGGGAGTACTTGTGGCACCTTAGAGACTAACAAATTTATTTGAGCATAAGCTTTCGTGAGCTACAGCTCACTTCATCAGATGCATGCAGTGGAAAAAAAGGATGATCTTGAGAAAACCTGGACGGATGGCAACCCTAGTGGTGGCTGAGTATGGCATCGGCCAGGGAGTGGGGCCCTTGCGTGGAGTAGGGGTTACGGTGTCAGCCAGGGAGGTGGGTCCCAGGGATAAGGAGGGGCCAGGTAAGGTGTTGGCCAGGACACTGGAGTTTCTATCCCCATGAGTGCTAGCTCAGTCCTGGCAGTGTGGTGGCTCCCTGCAGTGGAGCATTTAACCCCCCCAGATGTGCCCTATGTTCCACTGATAAATTAGTGCTTTGCTCATTTTTCTTTATTTAGTGGTTTACTTAAAGTGTTAAAACATTTTCACTTTAGTCTGGTCATCTTTGCCGTTTTAGTGTGCCGTGCTGCAAATACATTGTGTATTACTGCAAATACAGGTTTTTCTTCTCAGTGCATGTATACAGTTCTAGCAACATAGCAGAGAGTTAGTTCAGAGTAAGAAGACTTTACAAAAATAAAGTTTAAGCCTCCAGAAGGACAAAAATGTAGTGCTCTGTAGCCCACTCAGCACAAAGAAAATTCAGCGGAAATGTTGGTCACAAGCAGCTTTCTGGGAATCCGAATCCTGTTCCCATTCCTTGGCTCCAATTGGGAATTCTATACTCAGTCTTTACTTGGGCAAACTCCCATCAAAGTACTTTGCCTGAGAACTGGATAAGGGCTGTAGGTTTGGGTGCTTTGTCACTGGTCTTCCACTGAAGCAGGTTTGCTTAGTCACTGATAAACAGTTCTCAACAATGCCAATGCCAGCTGCACCTCCTTTGAGACACTTTTAGAACCAGAGGAAAGGATTCTGGAGTGCATCCATGAAGGAGACAGTTGCTAAATGCAGAGGTCACAGTGCGAAAAAGTTAAAAAACCTACCCAAAGCGAAAAGTAGGCTGCCTGTCCCAAGAGCCATGTTCAACAGGCTGTCTTGCTTCACAGCCAAAAAGACCTGACATAGACACAGCACAAGCAACGTCTCGTAATTCAGGAAAAAATCTTACTAATGCATCCAATACAATGAGTGATCGCCAAATTCATTTCTACTTTTGCCAGTGTCCCAGGCCTGACCACTTTAGCCAGAGGAAGGGCACAGGATTGGATATCAGCTTCTCTTGAATTCTAATTCTGGATCTATGTAATAAGCATTAATTACCTTGTTTGCTTGATGAAGAGAAGCAAACACAGCAAAGCACCTGCAATAACTATACAAGACAATCATCAAGCTAAAGAAAGTCATATTACATAACTGTCCCTTATTGTTTGAACATGATGTGTCTAAATGTTTCTCATTTAATTTGTTTATAACTCGAGACAATAATGATTCATGCAACATTTGTAACCCATAATGGAGAAGGACATTAATTAGCATTGCATGCAGTCTATTTTTCTTTGAAGTTTTATAAATGCATCATTTAAAACCTTATGAAATCCAGGACCTGGAACTTGCATATGTGGGTCCAATCCCACAGCCCTTACTCTCACAACGAAACCCACTGATGTTAGTAGAATCACTGGGATCACGTGTGTGAGTTAGAGCAATGTGCAATAAAGGGCTTGGCCTTGAACTAATTTGAAGACAAAGACAAAATTCCCTTTGATTTCAATGGAGAGAGGTCAGGCCAAATAAGTGTGCCAGTGATGTGGGATTTGGACAGTGAGTGAATGGTTAGTCACTGCAGCCATTATTTGCACTCACTGGTGGCTACTGAATCCCCACAATGTCTGGATAAAGCTCCAGAAGCTCTAGGGCACAACCACCCTGGCAGATGAGTACGCACAATCCCACTGAATTCACTGGCTGATCAGATTCAGGCCTGAGATGTTTCTCTAAAACTGGGGAGGTTCCTGGCTTTCAGCAGAATCCTACCTTTCCATCTACCTCGCCTACAGGTCTATAATAGCCACAGCCAACCCTCCCTGAAAAAAATCCATGGTTTATGACACCACACACCCTCCTCCATTTTAGTGAAAGTGTTGTAGGCCTGCCGCATATCTGCTGGCCTTGATCTCGTTTCTTTTTTTCAAATGTGCCATCTATTTGGGGCTTCCTGAAAACGTTAACAGAGACAGCCCAGCACAAAGACTAGTGGTCTGCTGCCCGCAATTCTTTCAGCAAGCGGCAAGAAGTCATCATATACTTCAAATGAGTGCGGGGAATCCACATGCCAGACTGGGAAGGGGGAATGAGTTACATCTTGTTACGGTGTGTATGGTAACACCCATTGTTTCATGTTCTTTGTGTATATAAATCTCCCCACTGTATTTTCCACTGCATGCATCCGATGAAGTGAGCTGTAGCTCACGAAAGCTTATGCTCAAATAAATTGGTTAGTCTCTAAGGTGCCACAAGTCCTCCTTTTCTTTTTGCAGATACAGACTAACACAGTTGCTACTCTTTCTTTTTGTAGATACAGACCTAGATTAGGGAGCATACATTTCTAATGGTGAGACATCTGTGGATAAATAATGAATTTATAGAGACAAATACCCCAAAGTAATCTTGTTAAGGCAAATACACAAAATAAATTCATTTTTTGCATCTGAGTGTTAGTGCAGAACAATGCTTCTACATTCCAGTGAAAACATCTGAAAATGTATCCAACTCAAAACGAGTGGGCAGTACAACATGTCTGTTACTGTCCTGATTTATTTACTGACTGCTGATATACCAGTAATTCACTTCCTCTATGCTGAAATCTTGACATACAACAGGAAGAAACTTCCTAACTTTCAACTGCTTTCTAGGTTTCCAACAAAACAAGCTTCTGTGTTTCCCAGTTTATCTTCTGTTATTTGACAGGCTAACCAATACAAGACTAATGTTTGTGCACTAACAAGGTTGTTTTCAATTTCTGAGCCCTGAGTAATTACTTTAAAAACAGAAAATAAAGAGGAGAAATATACACACACACACATTCTCTCTGTAACCTAGTAAGAGAGTAGAATCAATGCTGCAAACAGAAGTAGGGAACATGTTTTTTCTCTGTGAGGTTAATTCACCCAGGATCTTTTCTATTTCCAGCTAATGCAGACATGGACATAGCTCCTTTGGCAGCAAAAGTCCACCCACAAATGAGTAACAGAGAAGCCAGTTATTAAGAAGATCTGTAGATGATGAATGGACCTTTTTTAACATTTTTTTTTCACCATCCTAACAAAATAGAACCTGCTTAGAGAGAAGCAATATGGAGGAAAAGGCATGAAAGCAGCAGCATGCCTACAAGTAATTAACCTTTGTTTATGTTAGTCTCAGGTATGCTTGCAAGTAAGATAGTTACAACCCTTCTGGCCTTCACTGGTACAGAGAATATAGCAAAAGAAACTCAAAACACCAAGTTTCCTTTGTTATTTTTCTATTAAGCACCTGAATTTTACACACACAAAAAGTCAGTTTCACATGAAACAAAGTAATGAACACGTTAAAGTAACTAAGACCTTACTGCCCATTTTCACATTTGTGTATATAATATATGCTTCTCTCTTTATCCTGCATCTAAACTACGGATCATAGTCACAGACAATAGGGCTGAAAAAGCCTTTCTGGTTCAGTCCCCTGGATAAAGCACTTTTCTTTTCACTAATTTCTCATGTATCCTACCTTGCCCTCTCTTAAATACCTCTTTCGTTTCACACAGCATTTTGCAATCCGTGCACAGAAGACACAATACCATGGGCAAAGTATTAATATTGTGTCTCCAAGCTGTACATATTAAACTCCTTTTACCTCACCTCAGAAGTTGTATCTCCTAATCGTTTTAGTCCTGAATGTGATCTATCTCATGAAAATAAGAGAATTCATCATCATTTGAACAAGTACAGAGCAGTCTGAGTAAAGAGAATATCAGAAGAAATGCTGTCCTGACAGAATGCAGATTTTATATTGGCAGACTCTGGCTACCTCTACCCACAGCAACTTCCTTTCCATGACTCCTCTTCCATTTTCTTTGACAGCAAGGGGAATGAACCTGCAGTTTTGGAGCCATATGTGGAGAGATTAAAGAGGCTAGGACTTTTCAGCTTGGAAAAGAGGAGACTAACGGAGGATATGATAGAGGTATATAAAATCATGAGTGGTGTGGAGAAAGTGAATAAGGGAAAGTTATTTACTTGTTCCCATAAAATAAGAACTAAGGGCCACCAAATGAAATTAATGAGTAGCAGTTTTAAAACAAATAAAAGGAAGTTCTTCACTCAGCGTATAGTCAACCTGTGGAACTCCTTGCCTGAGGAGGTTGTCAAGGCTAGGACTATAACAGGGTTTAAAAGAGAACTGGATAAATTAATGGAGGTTAAATCCATTAATGGCTATTAGCCAGGATGGGTAAGAAATGGTGTCCCTAGCCTGTTTGTCAGAGGGTGGAGATGGATGGCAGGAGAGAAATCATTGATCATTACCTGATAGGTTCACTCCCTCTGGGGCACCTGGCTTTGGCCACTGTCGGTAGACAGGATACTGGGCTGGATGGATCTTTGGTCTGACCCAGTATGGCCGTTCTTATGTTCAGTAGCTAAAATGTTGAGGCTCTCCTCATCACCACCTGGATACATGCCTGTAACTCTGGTGTTCTGAAATACCAGCAGGTGATTCCTTCCATTTTCCTTCATGTGCCTCCCCAACCCCCACAATTTCTGCTAGGGTTTATGTCCTACCCTGAACCCTCCTGCATACCACCAGAACCTTTAAATCAGAGGTTTTCAAACTGTGGGGTGCACCCCCCTCGGGGGACATGGAGAAATGTTTGGGGCGGGCTCCAGGAGCCACCTCCACTGGTTTGGGGGGTGGGTGGCAACCAAAAATTTTAACTCAAAGTAGGAGCTCAGCTCAAAAAGTTTGAAAACTGCTGCTATAAATTGTGCCCCTCCACCCCCACCCCCCAACAGTTACGTGTCGTCTCTGGCTGCATCCAGTGTAGGGGACGGGACAGTGGGGGGACGGACAATTCTTAACTCACCAGGGTAAAACACACCTGTGCATCTTCTCTTCACCATGCTCAATAGCCTCTATTTAGATTAGACCTTTAAAGGACAAACTGTGACCCTGCTCTTACTCCCACTGGTTAGCAATTACTCACATGAGTAGTTATGTTGACTTTGAGCCTCAAACAGATATGCAGACTAGGGGTCTGACCCTGCAACACTTATTGCTAAGCATGAATCAGTGGGACTACAAATAACTGTATGCACTTCATCTGGTAGCAAGCATTTGTAATGTTGGGTCCTATAGCAGATCACTTCGTCCAACACTAAAAGGGAAGCACTTCTTACAAGTATTACAAGGGCTCTGGCTGTGCCATCCTTACCAGTTCATACTCTCCCTTGAGCACAGAGCCTGTAACCACTCTTGATTCTTATGTGGACTGCATAAAGATGGGGCGAGACGCCTGCCTTCCTCTCATTCCCATTACACTCTGTGGAAGGTCCAGGCATAATACTAGCCTCAAATGAGGACCGATTGGGGATTAAGGCTATGTTGACAAGATAACAGAAATTTTTTTTATATAACACATTTATTTCACACATGTAAAAATCTAACTGACACATTTTCCCCTGAGGGTATCTGTAAAATACTGGTCAAACAGCATTATTATCATTAAGCTATAACATGAGCTATAAACCCAGGGGGCCCAGTTTAGCTCTTAACTGCACCGACGCAACTTCACTGAAGTAATGGGGTTGCACAGATGTAACCGAGAGGAGAATATGGACCATCTTTTGTAAAAATGGAGTGCGGCAAACTTGAGCTGCACAAATCAAATATGCAAGGGGAACTGGGTTGTATTGTACTTATATTTATTTTTACTCTTTGTCCTTGAGCTGCCTTCTCCCACAAAGAGGAATGACAGTGTTACAAACTGAGCAGGATTAAAGAAAATGTACATTAGACAGTTAATGTTACATTTGGCAGGAGGAAAAGTAGCTACCAAATGGCCTTTGAAAGAACTACAACATAAATTAAATATTTCAGTCTGAAATGTGCCTATCTGTGGATGCACACTTTGAAATAAGCTCTGTTACACAAAGGAACTTATAAGAGCTAAAAAGCTAAACCAATAAAGTCTGATTTATCTCTACCACTTCTAAAGGCTTTAGCAAAGCTCCCTTTTAAAAAGCTAATTCTTGTATCCCCCCTTTACATCCTTTGCTTCCTAAAACAGATGGAGTGGCACTTTGTCCTCTTTACTTCACCATATACATAAACTTAATTTAGAGTTTTGTGTAACGAAAATAGAAACCTCCAAAATATAAATACAGTTCTTGGAAAAGTAATATACCAAATCCTCAATACATGTGTCCCTTCTCCTAGAGGACAGACCAATAAATCTCATTCCCAGCATCTTATTTATGGATTAGAGAACACCAATGTCCATTCAGATAGCATCAGATATTGGTAACAGTCAGAAAATATTTATCATAATAAATTACACATGGTAAATACAAATTGCCATGAAGAAAGTTAGTATCCGAACTTTGAAAAAATCAATGAATAAGTCTGTTAGTCTTAAAAAGATACTTGGGACAAATATCACTAAGCTATTTTTGGAATATTTCAGAATAAAAGATATTGCTGAAAAATGTTTTCTGAACTTAGAGAAACCAGTCCTTTGCCAAATTTATCCAAACACTTCCAATATTTTTAATATTTTAGTGTATTTAAATATTTTTATTTTAATGTTGATGTTGATCTATTGTAACTTTTTCTTTAAAAGCACACTACCTAAAACCATTACTAAAGACAGGCAGCATACAAAAGGTATAACATATTTAACGGATAAGAAATCATGATCCATTTCTATTTCCATCTCTATTTCACCATATCAATTATTTTCATCCCATTTACAGGCTTAAGCTAATTACAGTTTTCCACCCACCACTTACTTTAGTTGAACAATATTAGATTTCATAAATTGCAAATTACTGAAAAAAATTGTTCAGATCTTCTTTCTTACATAATGCTCATATACTCCTTGGTAGGACATATATACTTCAACATATATTGTCTGATCAGAACTTTATACACAATTTGCCTAGATACACACTATTTGTAAGTGCTACTGGAGTAAAATAGGTGAGGTTCTTATGCAAGCCTGTAGTGTATATCATGGCAAAATGACTTGTAGATTAAACGGTCAGGAATGTTTATATTGGCAAGTAATTTGTATTAATTTAAAATGACACAGAAGTACAGTTTGTCAGTCTGATGAAAGTGATAGCTCATACAAGCCCACGTTTTAACGGGGACACATACTTCTGAATGAATGAAAAAAAAAATTTTTTTCCACTCAAAATACACAGTAATATCTACCACAATTATTTCATGATATCAATGTCCAAATAAATGTAAAATGCAACTTACCATTGATGAAGTATAAAATATATATGATCTTTCCTATATACATGTCGAGAAATGTACATGATCTTTCTATAGTATTTCCAAAACCAAAAAATCCTTACCTTTTTCTGGACTTAAATTTTTATATACTTCAAGGTCTGCCATTAAATTTATTATTGTTATGCATTATTGACAGACACAATGGAATATCTCCCTGAAGGAAAGCCTCGATTCAGTCTTCATGTCTACAGAGATAAAACATTTGGAAAGCAGTCCTTAGAACTAGATGAGAATTCTGCCAGTGCTGTCATTTGTGAGTCATAATGAGGTCTCTGTGATCCATAAGACAGAGACGGGAAAATATAAATCCATGAGATATTATACAACTTTGTTCAAAGCTGAAAAGCACAGCCTGACAGGAAAACTGGAAGCATCTGCCTTGTGTGGCTGCTATTGTGGGAATGCAGGAGCTGTGACTACTTTTGGTCTGAGACATGCATGCAAGTATAAAGATGAAGACCCTCAAGGCACTAAATGTGCATAATGCCTGTGAAGAGCAGGTCTTTAAGGGTCAAGGAAATCCTTCCCATACCTATGGTGGGTCAGAAACTGATTAGCATACTTCAGTTTAAGAATGGGTGAGTGGCGCAGCCTGAATGCTGAAGATGAATCTCACTCAAAAGTAAGTCTCAGCATCTGCAGCCGAGGGAATCCATGAAGTGGAAGAAGTAGTCGTCTTGTCCTTTCCCAGTTTTCATTTTAGCAATAAAGACATTTTTCAAAGGTTTCTTCATGTCATATGCATTAAAACGAATGCACCACAGAAAAGGCTGCAGTGCTTCCATCTAACTTAGGGTCTGATCCTGCAAGGTGCTGAGCACAGGAATGTCACTCATCAGGGCCCTACCAAATTCACAGTCCATTCTGGTTAATTTCACAGTCATGGGATTTTAAAAATAATAATTTTCATTACTTCAACTATTTAAATCTGAAATTCCATGGTGAGGGGGTTGTGGTACTGATACCCTTACTTCTGCGCTGCTGCTGGCAGGGCGCTGCCTTCAGAGCTGCACACCTGGCCAGCAGCCGCCACTCTCCGGCTGCCCAGCTCTGAAGGCAGCACAGAAGTAAGGGTGGCAATACCACAATCCCCCTAAAATAACCTTGCAACACCTCCCCCACCTCACCCCCGCAACTCCCTTTTGGGTCAGGACCCCCAATTTGAGAAACGTGGGTCTGTCCTGTGAAATCTGTATAGTATAGGGTAAAAGCACACAAAAGACCAGATTTCTTGGGGGGGAGACCAGATTTCACACTCGGTTACACATTTTTCATGGCTGTGAATTTGGTAGGGCCC
This sequence comes from Lepidochelys kempii, assembly GCF_965140285.1. Classification (NCBI taxonomy): domain Eukaryota; kingdom Metazoa; phylum Chordata; order Testudines; family Cheloniidae; genus Lepidochelys; species Lepidochelys kempii. The sequence continues at coordinate 25,127,080 of NC_136388.1, read as the reverse complement.
TACTCATCTGAGAAGAACTTCAAGAATTCTGACTCCCAGTCCCCTGATCACTGAACAACACTTCCTGACTCAGGGACTTGTTAAGTAACTACAAACCCATACAGGTGTTTCATAAAATGAATCAAATCCATTCAGCAAGAATAAAAGATTGTATCCACATTCTGACTGTAACTAACACCCAGAAACATATGTACTTGGTTGTGGAAGGGGAGTGTAGATTGGTTTGCAAGGCAGAGGGGGAAGTTGCTCATTCTCCCTGACCATGGTAAATATTTCATCAGTCACCAGGATGGTCTTCCATTGTGCTCCTTCCTGAGCACTGGGGAACACGGGAGCCATGGGAAGTGTGAGCAAGCTTGTGCAGAAAGTAGAGGATCTGTCTTTAGGGCTCTACTGAAAATAGGAGCCAAGCAGAAGACAGAATACAAGTAGATTTGATATATGTTTCAAATTCAGAGTTCACTACCTCTCAAGTGTTGATGACACACATAGCAGGGTTCCCTGCAATCAAGATATATTCATGATGGACTGCAGCATACCAGGAAACAGGCACGCAGAATACCCAGCAGGTGCAAAGTCTGCAAAAGAAATCTAAAACCCACCTTTGCATTGTCATTAATAATATTCATACTTTGTGCTTCTACTAACTCTTTCAACTACATGCAACATGATTTACAAACTAATTAACTCATACAAACTTATGAGATAGCTAAGTAATATCATCCTCATTTTACAGATGGGGAAACTGAGGCACAGAGAAGCTATGTGATTTTCCCACCACTACAATTGCTATTGGAGCCAGAATTAGAATTCAGAGCTCCTGACTCCTAGCCCAATACTCAAAACAGCAGACAGCACTTCTACTTCATAGTAACTATGGGTACGCAGTATGTTGTATCTTTGCTGAAGCCAATGGTAGCTTCACACAAAGCAAGCTTGCAGATATTGGGCCCTATACAAACTCATCTACATTTATACCATTCATCTTTTCCAAGATGTTTTAGAGAAGAACTCCTGAGGGTTTTCAATGGATCACCAACTGAATATGAGAAAAGGACTTGCTCACACTTAATATATCACCCTCTCACAAGATGAAACAGCAAACAAACAACAGATGAAGAGTCTTTTATATTGACCCCCAAGACAACAATAAAAGCCTCAATCCAATATGCTGCCTTCCCCCAGCATTTCAGGAGACCTATATGGTACACAATACATGCACTGAAGTACCTGGCTATCAGTCTGCAAGAAGACTTTCATTCGATAGAAGCACCACAGTGAAGCTGTTAGTTATAATCTGAGCTGCACAGATTTACATTCCAATGTAGTGATCTGTTATACATGCAAAAAATATTAAAATAAACTGTCTCACTGAATTCCAATTTTAAATTCTTGATATAATCAGACTACTCTCAATTACATATTATTAGGTACTAATTACTGCACATGCTTTAATGATTTAGTACCCAGAAACAATCTCAGCTCCATTATAACTATAATTTTGTTTTATTCCATAATATCATCTATACAATGCATCCTTTAACTTGACACTTCCTCTGGAAGAACGCCTGCCCGGTGATTTATTGATCCATCCCTTGATGTTTGGGCTTTAAAATATTACTTCTCTTTTCTTTTTTAAAGGCATAACGGCTTAAAAGATAAGCCATTTTAAAATTTAAAGCATGGTGAATGAATTAGCAAGAACATCACAATAAAGATATCAACATAATTCAAACTATCTATGCTAACCTACATGAGAAATGCTTGTAGCTATATTTAGCTTGAAATATCAACACAACTCAGTAGTGACATATCAGATTTATGTCAAATCCCTAGCACTGTCATTCAGAGAGGGATCTGAAGTTGATGCACACATGAAGACAGCCTCTAGATTACAGTTAGGCTGTCTGGAAAGGGAAAAGTCAAAGGCAACAAACTCATTTTGCACCACCTGATACAATATCCCGGTCTTACTTAAATACTAGCTGAGTCAACCTCATACTGTTCCAGTTTTCCTGCTTTCAGCTCAAACCACTATAAATAACAGTGAAAAGAACCAGCAACTTAATGGTAGGAATAGCAATGTACATGGGATCCTCTAACAGTTTTGAATGTGAAACACTGAAAACAAAATTCTGCCTTGAACATTCAATTTTGCATCAAAATATCACAATTTCAGTATAAAATGTATCAAACAGTATAATATGTTTCATATATGTTCAGGATAAGAATTTGGCAGTATGAAATTAGTTTCTACTAGCTGCGTTAAATAAATATTAATGTTCCTGGTACATAACAGTACAGCTTTCCAAGGCCAATACTGTATCCAGAAGACTGGAAAGGGGCAAATATAGTGCCCATCTATGAAAAGGGAAATAAGGACAACATAGGGAATTACAGACCAGTCAGCTTAATTTCTGTACCTAGAAAGATAATGGAGCAAATAATTAAGCAATCAATTTGCAAACACCTAGAAGATAATAAGGTGATAAATAACAGTCAGCATGGATTTGTCAAGAATAAATCATGTCAAACCAACCTGATAGCTTTCTTTGACAGGGTAACAAGCCTTGTGGATGGGGGGAAGCGGTAGATGTGGTATATCTTAAGTAAGGCTTTTGATACTGTCTCGCATGACCTTCTCATAAACAAACTAGGGAAATGCAACTTAGATGGAGCTACTATAAGGTGGGTGCATAACTGGTTGGAAAATCATTCTCAGAGAGTAGTTAACAGTGGTTCACAGTCATGCTGGAAGGGCATAACGATTGGGGTCCCGCAAGGATTGGTTCTGGGTCCGGTTCTGTTCAATATCTTCATAAATGATTTAGATGATGGCATAGAGAGTACACTTATAAAGTTTGTGGACGATACCAAGGTGGGCGGGGTTGCAAGTGCTTTGGAGGATAGGATTAAAATTCTAAATGATCTGGACAAACTGGAGAAGTGGTCTGAAGTAAATAGGATGAAATTAAATCAAGACAAATGCAAAGTACTCCACTTAGGAAGGAACAATCAGTTGCACACATACAAAATGGGAAATGACTACCTAGGAAGGAGTACTGCGGAAAGGGATCTGGGGGTCATAGTGGATTACAAGCTAAATATGAGTCAACAGTTTTGTTTTTTTTTGCAAAAAAAGTGAACATCATTCTGGGATGTATTAGCAGGAGTATTGTAAGCAAGACACGAGAAGTAATTCTTCTGCTCTACTCTGTGCTGATTAGGCCTCAGCTGGAGTATTGTGTTCAGTTACATTTCAGGAAACATGTGGACAAATTGGAGAAAGTCCGGAGAAGAGCAACAAAAATGATTAAAAGTCTAGAAAACATGACCTATGAGGGAAGATTGAAAAAAATTGGGTTTGTTTAGTCTGGAAAAGAGAAGACTGAGAGGGACATGATAACAGTTTTCAAGTACATAAAAGGTTGTTACAAGGCAGAGGGAGAAAAATTGTTCTTCTTAACATCTGAGGATAGGACAAGAAGTAATGGGTTTAAATTGTAGCAAGGGCAGTGTAGGTTGGACATTAGGAAAAACTTCCTGTCAGAGTGGTTAAGCACTAGAATAAATTGCCTAAGGAGGTTGTGGAATCTCCATCATCGGGGATTTTTAAGATCAGGTTGGACAAATACCTGTCAGAGGGGGTCTAGATAATACTTAGTCCTGCCTTGAGTGCAGGGGACTGGACTAGACGACCTCTCGAGGTCCCTTCTAGTTCTATGATTCCACAAAATACACATTTATTCAAATGCTTGCCTTGAAAATGAAATATTCTTATTTAATCCTCTCTCCCTCCACTCTTATTTGTTATTCAACTCTATCGTTCTATTATTTTAACTCTGTAAAGCATTTTGAGATACAGTCTGTAAGTAAATTGAGATGCAAAATAGCTAGGGCAGGGCCTAAGTGCTATGCCTGTCAGTGTTTGCAGGGTAAGCACATAAAAACTGTATTATATTGTCGCAAATTATGGTTTTAAATATATATATATAATTTATAGATAAAATGTAACTATCTGAAAGGATTTAGAACGCAAAGAAACTAAAGATCAGTATAACAGAATACTAAAGTGCATTATATTATTTAGCCACTAGGTGGTGCTATGTGTAACATACCTTATAAAGCTAACCTCAGCCATACCTGACAGAGCATTCAAGGCTCTTACAGTGAACATATCCAATGTAAAAAGAAAAGGAGTACTTATGGCACCTTAGAGACTAACAAATTTATTTGCGCATAAGCTTTCGTGAGCTACAGCTCACTTCATTCAGTGCATCTAATGAAGTGAGCTGTAGCTCACGAAAGCTTATGCTCAAATAAATTGGTTAGTCTCTAAGGTGCCACAAGTCCTCCTTTTCTTTTTGCGAATACAGACTAACACAGCTGCTACTCTGAAACCTGTCATTATGCAAGGCACTGAATTTAGCCGTATGGAGTGGAAATCTATCCACTTCATGAAAAAACTCGTACAGATACAGACAGACATCATCTTCCTTTCCAAATGCAAACAGATGGACATCGTACCAAAAGGACTGAAGGTAAAAAATCCATTACAATCTACATACCACACAGACTATGCTGACAGCTTGTGCCACACACTCTCAAAAGTCCACTGAATGCATCCGATGAAGTGAGCTGTAGCTCACGAAAGCTCATGCTCAAATAAATTGGTTAGTCTCTAAGGTGCCACAAGTACTCCTTTTCTTTTTGCGAATACAGACTAACACGGCTGCTACTCTGAAACCTGTCATATCCAGTGTGTATCTCTCTGAGAAGGAAGCTCAGTGGCCAGTCCATATCTGGTACAGCAGCCCTGCAACCTACTGTGTGCATGCACTGCATGATGTAAACCTTCTTAGTGAAAAAGATACCTGACACTAGAAGGCTCAGTTATCTAGCAGACAAATGCATAACGATCCAGTGACAGGATCCTGAGGCTAGAAAAATTCAAACTAGTAATAAGGCAAACAGAATAATTAACCACGGGAATAGGCTATCAGGGGATGTGGTGGAGTCTCTATTATTTGATGTCTTCTGGGCTAGATGTGGTTGAACTAGAGTATATCTTTCAGAAAGCAAGTTATCAGGCTCAGGTTAGAAGATACTGGGAGAAATGCTATAGCCTGCATTGTGCAGGAAATCAGAACTGATGATCCTAATGATCCTTTCTGGCCTTAAAATCTCTGAGTGAGAAACTCACCCCTACTCCAGTCCCTATACATTGGGGAAAAAGGCAGGAGTAGCTTAAAAGAATTAAAAGGGGCTCTAAACATCCTGGTTCCTGCTGAGAAAAGGATCTTTGGCACTGGCACTGCAGAAGCCATCCTTAAGGCTGCTCACTGAGGGCTGCATAAGTCCTGCTGTAGAGGGTATGCCAGGAGCAGGGTGGCAAGAGGGCAAAGATTTCAGGCAGCACTGCAGCCCACTAGGCAACACCAAGAGGCTGACTTAATTTAAACAGGATCCCCAGGACTATTTAAATTATGCCGAGGCCTCTCCAACAGCCACAGCAGCCTAGGATTGGTAGCTGCAAAGGATGCTTTAGAAAGAGTCACCTTACATACCCACCCCTGGGCTGTAAATTGTCACTCTATGAAACTAAACAAATATTTCAGAAGCATAAATCCTACACCTACTTCCTGCTCTATGATCACCGAAGGCCCTGAACATACTGGAACTGGTGCAATTCTGGTGAGGTGGGTGATGGGCTGCAGGAAGCCCTTACAGGGTTTCTCCACCACAGAACTCTGCTGTGATGCGGCTCCCTCCATCCCAGCACACAAAGGGGTAGACACAGGAGGTGAGTAGGCCCGATAGGATCTACCAGCTGAACATCTATCCATTCCTATGCAAAGGATGAACACAGCAGTAGTGCAGACAACTGCAGAATCTGAGGCTACAGCAGCAGCTGCTGCATGATCCAATACCATTCCACAGACTGAGGGGACGTTTCCTTCCCCTCCCTAAACCCTGTGGGCTTACTATTTTCCCCTTTGTGCCTGAACAATACGAAAATACCACATTTTGTTGTATATTTAGTATAAGGATATTACTTTTCATTGCCAAAAACTATTGCTTCTTGACAGGCAAGAATTTTAAGCACCAAAAAGACATCTTAACAGGAATATGCACAAGAAAAAGAGAAAAAGATGGTGCAGACTTTACAGCAAAGTATTCATTTACCAATAAATGAGATTGTGGCTTAATTATTAGATCTTGAAATTACAACATCACAAGAATTTTAATTTTCTGCTTCACCAGTTCGTCTCTTTCTCTGTCAAAGTAGCTGGAAACAGTTACAAAGGCTAATTTTGCTAACGAGCATGGAGAGCAGATATATAGAACTTTTCTCTCCTACAATAAATAATGAAATAAGAAAACAATAATATTTTAGCACTTCATCTAAATTTAATCTAATTTTGACCTAAACTGTAATACAATCTCTTCATGAAAAGTCATCTAGCAATGAATAAAATTTCATATTATCTGCATCAGAAATCTGCCATCTTTATCAGATTAAAGATTTATATTGATTTTTCTACTCTATACGTGACAAGTGAAGAGGATGTTCTTTGGAAAGATGGCAAATACAGGCAGAAGAGAATAGAGATATACACATGAACAGAATTGAACGGTCTGGTGCATTTTTAGAAACCTCTTATGCAAGAGAGATCCCAGAAGCAGTGAAATGTCCTGCCTTCATCCAGAGATATACCATTTGATATTCACAGACATCTGAAAGGTGTGCATGTGTTTGATGGCAGATGGGGAGGCAGCTAATTCATAAATTTGATATACATTGTTTATATTTATTAATTTAAAATTGCATATTTAATTGCTATCTTTCCATAAATTTGTTTACCTCAATTATAATTGGCTCTTTAAAAGGCAGATGAATGAATGAACTCTCTACATGTTTCTGTAGTCAGATTGTAAATTCAAGCACAAATTATTGCATTAGATCTTTGTTTTAATTCCCTCAGGTGTCTTTATAATTTGAAATTGATTAAGAATGTGAATTCTGCAATCTGTATCAGGCACTTATGGCACTGTAGCCTTAAGTTCAGGCTTGAAAAAGGCTTCAGCCAAGCTCATTATATAGCACTGCCCATCAGCGAAATGAAGCCTAACAAATATGTGCTATTTTGAAAATAATTTAATAATGTTTTAGTAAAGTTCTTGTGCTCTAGTGATTAGGCAAGATTTTTACTGGTAAAAAATGAAAAATAATCAGCATTTCTACAAATATAGCCTAAAGTATTGTGTTATGTTACTATTCCTTGAGTACAAAAATCCAAGACCATTGGAGCAAAAAATATTACAAGAAGTTGCACAATGGTTAGAAGAAATGGAAGAAATATATAGTATGTTTTGTCGTAAGCAATCTCTCAAGAAACTTTCCAAGACTGGCTGCTTAACAAAGGTAGGTGTTTGTCACATAAAGATGGAGCAGAACTGTACTCATTACATTTGGGGAATCTTGGCCCAATCTTTGAGGGAGGTTGCACTGTACAAATTTAACTGTAGTTATATTTAAGTCATGCAGTCTAGTTGTAACTGTGTCGGTCCCAGGATATTAGAGAGAGAAGGTGGATGAGGTAATATGTTTAACTGAATCAACTTCTCTCTCACCAACAAAAATTGGTTCAATAAAAGATATTACCTCACCCCCTTGTCTCTAATATTTAGGTTAGGAATTTGGAGTAAATTGTGGGGCCGGGGGTGGTTGAATTGAGTGCTCCTGAAAGTGAGAGATAATAGCAAAGGCCGGAGTCATACATAATGTAGACCAGCACTGAGCAGCCCTGCTGCCTGCGGCTGGATGGGTCTGCAGTCTGGTGCTCCTGTGTTGGGCAGAAGGGTCATAGAATCATAGAATCATAGAATATCAGGGTTGGAAGGGACCCCAGAAGGTCATCTAGTCCAACCCCCTGCTCGAAGCAAGACCAATTCCCAGTTAAATCATCCCAGCCAGGGCTTTGTCAAGCCTGACCTTAAAAACCTCTAAGGAAGGAGATTCTACCACCTCCCTAGGTAACGCATTCCAGTGTTTCACCACCCTCTTAGTGAAAAAGTTTTTCCTAATATCCAATCTAAACCTCCCCCACTGCAACTTGAGACCATTACTCCTCGTTCTGTCATCTGCTACCATTGAGAACAGTCTAGAGCCATCCTCTTTGGAACCCCCTTTCAGGTAGTTGAAAGCAACTATCAAATCCCCCCTCATTCTTCTCTTCTGCAGGCTAAACAATCCCAGCTCCCTCAGCCTCTCCTCATAACTCATGTGTTCCAGTCCCCTAATCATTTTTGTTGCCCTTTGCTGGACTCTCTCCAATTTATCCACATCCTTCTTGAAGTGTGGGGCCCAAAACTGGACACAGTACTCCAGATGAGGCCTCACCAATGTCGAATAGAGGGGAACGATCACATCCCTCGATCTGCTCGCTATGCCCCTACTTATACATCCCAAAATGCCATTGGCCTTCTTGGCAACAAGGGCACACTGCTGACTCATATCCAGCTTCTCGTCCACTGTCACCCCTAGGTCCTTTTCCGCAGAACTGCTGCCTAGCCATTCGGTCCCTAGTCTGTAGCTGTGCATTGGGTTCTTCCGTCCTAAGTGCAGGACCCTGCACTTATCCTTATTGAACCTCATCAGATTTCTTTTGGCCCAATCCTCCAATTTGTCTAGGTCCTTCTGTATCCTATCCCTCCCCTCCAGTGTATCTACCACTCCTCCCAGTTTAGTATCATCCGCAAATTTGCTGAGAGTGCAATCCACACCATCCTCCAGATCATTTATGAAGATATTGAACAAAACCGGCCCCAGGACCGACCCTTGGGGTACTCCACTTGATACCGGCTGCGAACTAGACATGGAGCCATTGATCACTACCCGTTGAGCCCGACAATCTAGCCAGCTTTCTATCCACCTTATAGTGCATAGGGTCACTGCACAGCATCAGTTAGTAAGTATTATGTTTCAAAGTTATTTGTTTAGCGCCAACAGTGCGCTGTGTGCTTTAATAAATAGGCCTGAGGACACTTCCCCTGCCTCAAGGGGCACTGGAGTCTAAGGCTCCGATTCACAAAAGTATCCATATCAGGACCGCACTTAAGCAAATGCTTTAATGCTTTCCTGAACAAGGCCTCACCTTGATCTTAAAGAGTAGAATAATACATCTCTCATTCTCCCTTCTCACCTCTCCACAATGTTCTCTGTTCCTGCTGGCTCAGGGAACTGAGGACTAAGCTCAGTACCTGATCTGCTCCAGGAAACACAAAAACAATGGAGTAGCAATCCAAGTCATTTCCAGTTGCTCAAGCTGAACTCTTTGAACCTTCACATAAAATGATCAGTTTTCATCTGCTGGTCTGATCACATATATTAACATGAACTAACTGGCCACCTGCAAGGCTGGGGGAGGGAGGAGGGGGTTGGTTTGTTTGAAATCAGGTTTATAATATGGGCTGGTCAGCTTGACACTAGCAAGTGAAAAATCATTTATGGGCATCTCTGCTCCAGGAACTACGAGCAACGGCTTCTGTCCTAGCTCCTTTGCCTGCCCAGCAGCACCACTAGGGGTAAGAAAGAGGCAATCCATCTACCCACCATTCCCCTCCCTGCAGCAGCTGCTTCTCCTGGCAGAGAACTAGGATGCCCAGATAGCAAGGATGAAAAATTGGGACAGAGTGTGAGGGGTAACAGGCGCCTGTATAAGAAAAAGCCCCAAATATTGGGACTGTCCCTATAAAATCGGGACATCTGGTCATATTACAGAGAGAACCTCTGTGTTTGCCTCCCCTGCCTCCCCCCATCCCTTTGAACAGAAACTCCACCTCTATCTGTGGAGACTTGCTCCCAACCCTGCCAGTTGTCATGGAGACGCTCTCTCCTGCACCCAACAGCCTTGGGGACCTCCCCTGTTCCCCACACGCCAACAACCTGGGAGGACTCCCAAATCCTCCACCCATTCTTCTGTGCTACACACACAGTCTTCAGAGACCCCAACTTCCCTTCACAAACACACACGCAGCCTTGTGAGACCCCAACTCCCCCCCAAACACAGGTCCACACAGTCTTGTGAGACATCTACCTTCCTCTACTCTCTCACTCTCTCTCTCTCTCTCTCTCTCTCTCTCTCACACACACACACACACACACACAGTAGACTCCTGACTCTCCCATACACAGCCATGGCGAATGATGTTCAAATATATCAAGTAGCTTCTGACTTGAGATTTTGAGCTTTGTTTTATCCTCCTAAAGAGAGACAGAGCCAAAATTTGCCAAACAGTGTCCGAGGCCAGCAAACAAAACAATTATACATTTTATACTATAAAACCCCTGATAAAATGTTCTTGTGTTGCCTTGTGCAAGTTTCCACAGCCTGGAGACTGGAGGTACTTTGTGTCTGTTGGCTCATATCCGTTTAGACCGAGGGTGTGTGTGTGTGTGTGTGTGGAGGATTAGGTTCATCCTGTCCTGAAGAGAGTTATTACAAACATAACTATTTAACCTATTTTTCATATTGGAGCCAGGTTTTGTAATGGGAAACTACTAAAACATCTGTTTTTAACTAGCTTGAGCCCAGCTGTGTCTCTAATTTGTTATTCTCTACACATACGTACTACTGTATCTCTCCTTTAGTGAAGAAAACTGACATTGTTGCTTCAGGACATGCAGAGATTCCCTGGAGTACAAGATATATCAGCAACAGCCTCCACTTCTGTGACCAGAAATTTCAGACATAAGCAGACAAGAATTTTAATATCATGCAAATGCAGTTAGTAACAGCTTTTCCTAATAAAATTAGAGAAGGATAAGAAATCCTGAAGCAATGCAGACATGTTACATGCTTGAGCGTAACATGCATGGAATGTTCAGCTACTACTTAAACACAACTTGTTAGACCCATGTGGAAGGGATACAATTAGGTCTACTCCTGGCCTGCAAAATAACATACACACATATGCAGATACCTACAGACTTCATTATAATATGGTAATGAGATGTCTTGTGTATATGTGTACCACTATTCTCTTCTGAAGAGACTCAAGAAATGCCAAGTTGTTTGTTCTTTAAGAATTAGTAGAGACCTACTTTTAGTTCAAGTGTGCTTTTGAAATAGGGGATCTAAGTTCTATCCCTGATGTCACCAGGATGTTCAGAGTGTACTGTAGCCAATGACGTGGAGCAAAGTAGCAACTGTGAAGTTCCTCAGTGGTCATATTGCTAATGAAATGTGAGAAAGGTATAGTCCCTATTCATTAGGAAGATATTTATACTTACAGAATGAAACATCCAAATGAGGCACAGTGCTGTAAGATGTTACTATGAAAGCAAACCAGCTAAATTACTCCAGTTAAATGCAAGGTTTCAGAGCTCTTGTTTATAAAGTTCACCCACAAAAATCACATTTTCAGATGCTTCAGTGAAACCATTTGTGTTCGACAGGCGGCAGAAAAAATGTCATAAAAAGGCAAAGGCAGGAGGCAAATTCTAAACTGTACATCTCCTGAGACAGTTCCAGTCCTGGAGTCTCCAAGGAGACAGATGACACTAAATTTTAAAATAAGTTAATTGATGAGGTGACTTTTCAAACATGTTGAGTTCAGTGCACATGAAATGCAACAGTTTCTCCAGATTAGAAGTCCAGTCACGAATAATAATGATCATGGCATAATGTGAAAATTATAGACAGCCCTATACAATTGAATTAATGCATTGCACTGGGTGAGAGGGCACCAGCTAGGATAATTTGAGCAAGACTGATTTAACACTACAGCCTCCCAATAACGGTCAAATCACTATTGATACTGAGGTCTGAAAGTAGAGAGGGAGCTGACAAAAGGACAGATTAGAGACTAAAAGGAGAATTAATGACAATTATGGAAATGAAGTTTACACAAAAGGCTGAAATTTCTGATAAGTCAGAGGAAATAATTGTCTTAAGTAAACAGCTCTAATATGATAAAAATGAAAAGCTGTTTTCAGACCTGGTGAGAGAAAATTCACTGTTTGTTAAACATATTGTGTCTTCTTTCACTTAGGCAATTACAGAATATTAGCATTCCTAAATCTAGAAGAACAGGCAAATCAGTGGTGCTCTGTGTGCCTGCCCAGTAAACAGCCAAGACTCTAGATGCCAGAACATGAAGTTCTAATGAAAAAATACTGCAGAAGAGATGCTTAAATGAGAAATACACTTCTTGGTCTGCATAACACGAACACTTAGCTGACAGAAAATCACTTGGGCCAGATCCTGATGCCCTCACTCTTACTGAGGATCACTTTACTTCATGAGTAGTCCCTTCACCAGATTTTTTTCTTAAAATTTACCATGGTGCAGTTACTCCACTGCAAGCAACAGGGGGAATCCTAGTAAAGACGGGCCACCAGATTTCTAACCACTACTGTGTTCTAACCCTGCTAGCCCAAACGCAGTCTCAGTCAAGAGATAAGAAATTCCAATTCAGCTGTTATTTGGCTATTCCCTTAGCTGTATGCCCCATGGAAGACTCAACTTCAATATTCAATCCCAGTTTGTCCTCCTGAGGCTGGCAAGGACTGGGAGAACTCCAGAAGCAACACACTAGTTCCCTGTGGACAGGGTGTCTTGTGCCAGTTAGTAGCAGCTCCTTTGTCCAACTGCAAAGTGGCACTGACAGTCTGGACGTGAGGAGTGTTTAAAAGTGGGAGGACAGGAGGACCCGTGGGGGAGAATGATGATTAACCCTGTATGGTCACAAACAAAAGCCAACTAAATTAGGCAACAGAATTTTTCTGTTTTAGGATGTCGGTTAATTACGTCTTCTACTTTAGCTGATTATCACCTTTGCAGACTAATCGCTTTAATGGCTGTTGAAGGATTAGTGGAGTTTGTGGTAATAGGCCATTCTTGAGAGTTCTCACTATCAGTAGTGTTAAAATGTTTTGTTGTTGTACTACAAAATACCAGATCAAGGTACAGGTGGAGGGTCAGGCCTTGTCCACACTGCCACTTACAGCGTTGAAACTTTCTTCGCTCAGGGTGTGAAAAAACACCTCCCTGAGTAATGCAAGTTTCAGGGCTGTAAAGTGGCAGTGCAGAGAGTGCTACAGAGTTGGGAGCCGTGTTCCCAGAGATGGTAGCTATTCCTCTTGTGGAGGTGGTTTTATCCCAGGGCTGGAGCCGCAACTACACAGCCACGTTAACGTCGGCTGTGTAGACATACCCTCAGATTCTGCTCCCAGTTACACAGGAGAATGGTAACTTGACTGGCTTCAATGGAACTATTCCTGGTTAATATTGGTATCAGAAATCTGATACTTGCTTGGAGAGAAGTATTATAAGAAGCCATTCTATAAAATGCTACAACAATGGTCAAACTCATTCCATGAGAGCTGAACAGAAGATACTTTTGGGCCAAATTCTGTCTCCCTAACCCACGGTGAGATATATTTCGCTGTGCAAGCAATTCCACTGAAATTATCAGGATAATTCACACAGTAATACAGACCTCACCATGATTAAGAGTAGTAGAACTGGGCCTTCACAAGGAAAGAAGAGACTTTATTCTGATTATTTACTGTTATTAATTATTAATTATTATTATTCATTTAGCATATTCTTATTGTGTATCTCAATGAATGCCAATCAAAACTCCTAACTAGTAAATACAGAGAAAATACACAAAATAATAAAGAGTACACTGAAATACTACATAATACTACAAAGAAACTGTGATTACTTAAAATATACAAACTTAAGAATTTACCTAAAAATTGCCTGAATGTCTACACTGAGCCATATGAGTAAAATCAAACCATAGCTTTACTGGGACATACTCCACCCTGACTACCCCCTGAACAAGCCTTCTGATGCCAATGGTACCACACAGAATAGGTCCTGGCAGAATTTGCAACTGCAAGGATACTTTGTATAATCTAAAAATGTCCATGTTCATCTAAGAGTCCACCCTTCTTTGTTGCTCTTATCTTTGTGTATGGGATGCTGGTACATGTATGTGAGTGATATACAGATTTACATTTTCACACCTACTGAGATGTTCACTGTGCTTTATCTTCCGGATGTCATGAATTCAGTACCAGCTAATTTAATCTTCTGAAGCCAAATGTTGATGAAATATAGCTCTTGGTAAGTTTTCCTAACATGGCATCTATTGCTCCATCTCTTTCCAGAGGTTACTTTAGTTGATTATTCTAATACTTTGTAAATAGAGATGGGCCCAAACCACAATTCATGAACCAAACACCTCTAGACTTTTGGAGATGTTTGAAATCCAGGCCCAGCTCTTATCTAATCTATGCATCCATCTGGGTATCTCTCACACACCCAACTCCACCCTATCTAACAAGAGGAGGATCCAAATCTCCTAAACCAAAACCCTAGATCTAAATAAACATGTTTCTACTAACTCTTGGGGGCTCATAATCGAGGTCTGGAACTGAATCTCACAGTTTGGACCCATCATCTCTATTTCTGAGGTTTATGATGTGGAATCAAACTAATTCTGAGGATTTTCTTTTAAGACTCACCCTCAGGGAAAACCTGGATCCGTCATTTTATCATCTAAAGAAACAGCTTTGCCATAGTTTTGTTGCCAGGATCCCAACATTCTGATCTGCCTGTGTCCTCCTGGCTGGATCACAGTAGTTAGTTCATTATCTGCTGGTTTTTAATCTTTTTCCTAATGGGTGTGTGTAGCACATACAAAACTCTCTGTTAAGATGCTCACTAGTACTAAAATCTCAAGCATATTATTTCTATGCCTTAGCATGTGCAGAAGAGCTGACTTCAGGATTCTCCATAGACTTGCTTCTTCCTGTCTTTTTGAACTAATTTTCCACCGCAAGGCTTAGTGTATTATTCATTCAATCTCTGAAACTGTATTGTGTGTTAGATTAGTGCTGTTTTATTTGGTCCTGGGTGCTCTATTCATTTTACACCTTCTTTATGGCACCCATCACCTCCCCCCTTCAGATATTGGGGTCAAATTTTCATTCAGTCTCAATCTGCCTCAAACTCTGCATTTGTATAGGCCAATCAGGGGGCAACCTAGCTTCCTGACTTGTAAGAAGAATGCTTTCTTGCACATACAAGTTTAGTGGCTTAGGGGGATGATTCACCCCTGGAGACCATAGATAATTTCAAGAATACTCTTATTTTTATGATGTTCTCATTCAAACCCCTCCTTGATAGTCACTTCTTCCTACCAAATCCTACCAAGAATATGCCAGCCAAGAAAAAATAGTTTCATACACCTATCTAATAAAAATCCCCCAAATCCTTGGTCCACTCCAAGACAGAACCATACTCTGGGTCATCCACTGTATTAGGGCAAAATTCACCCACTGCTGAGGGTTCACCCCTGGCGTGCCACACACCACATGGCCCCTTGGGGAGGGGGAGGGGGTCCAAGTGGATCTGGGACATGGAGGACAGCCGGGGTTGCACCATCTGCAATCTGTGGAAAGGGGGGGGTCCCTCAGACTGGAATGGAAGAGAGTTGGGAGCATAACAGGGAAGGGACCACAGGATTCACACTTACATGGTTCCAATTAACCAAAACACCTGCTAAAGGGAAATGAACAGGTATCCAATTGCAGGTCACCAGGAGGACTAGTAGTTGTTAAGATGCTGCATTGCCACTGGTGCATAGTCAGGCCATTGGTTTGATACATTAAAATCATCCCCCAGCTCCCACTTATTTTCCTGCACAGAACATACTGATTCCTGGGATCGTGCAGCGAATTTCACCCTTTGTATCTAAATTGTTAAGAACATAAGAATGGCCATACTGGGTCAGACCATGGTCCACCTAGCCCAGTATCATGTCTTCCAACAGTGGCTGGCACCAGATGCTTCTGAGGGAAAGAACAGAACAGGGCAATTATCAAGTGATCCATCCCCTGTTGTCCAGTCCCTGTTGGCAGTCAGAGGCTAGAGACACCCAGAGCATGGGTTTGCATCCCTGACCATCTTGGCTAATAGCCATTGATGGACCTATCCTCCATGAACTTATCTAATTCTTTTTTGAACCCTGTTATAGTTTTAGCCTTCACAACATCCCCTGCCAACAAGTTCCAGAGGTTGGCTGTGTGGTTTTGTCTGTCTATTTAAATTGTAAACTTCTAGGGGCAGGGACTGTGTCTTTCATTCTGTTTTGTACAACACGAAGCACACTGTCAGCACTCAGTAAATAATACATAGGAACAGTACTCTGATTGCATACTCTTATGGCATTTTTATTTGATGATACCTTTCTAAATTGAATTCAGTTTGCATGTTTATTTTCATTTGATTTATGAAGAGATCTGAGATTATCAGAACATAAGAACGACCATACTGGGTTAGACCAAAGGTCCATCTAGCCCAGTATCCTGTCTTCTGACAGTGGCCAATTCCAGGTGCTTCAGAGGGAATCAACAGGACAAGTAATCATCAAGTGATCCATCCCGTCGCCCATTTCCAGCTTCTGGCAAGCAGAAGCTAGGGACGATACCATCAGATGGGGTACACTGTACACAATAACTGACTGAACTTCTTACATATAAATAAGTCTGTGACATTGCACTCCATATGATTTTATGAAAATATGCTAATGAGTGTGAATATAATGTAACTGGAATATGCTTCATGCAAAAGGCATCTTGTGAGGTATCATTACAAAGCTTATAATCTACTGAGTGTGTTCATGCTATTTGTATAAATGTATCACTCTTGTATCTGACACTAGAAATGTGAAATATAACTCAGAGGTCCTATTGTAATTATGCACAGTGTGGGCCCTTAATGGTGGTTTGGAATCTTGACGGCTCCCATCAACTAGGACAATTGACTGCAGATGGCTCTGTTTACTTGTAAGTCTTCCTGTATACCTGTGTGCTGGCAAGTGGGTAATGAAGTCTTACAGTGACATGTGATCATGTCACCTGGTACTGGAATACATCTTTAACCTGGTGCTTTTCCGTTTAGAAGGAGGGGTGGGAACCCAGAGAGGGAGAAAGGATTCCCGCCTTGTGCAAAAGATATATAAGGGGTCGGAAGAGAAAAAAGGAGGCTGCAGTCATGAGAAATCCCCTAGCTACCATCTGAGCTGGAACAAGAGCTTTATACAGGGTAAAACGGATTTATTTGGGGTTTGGACCCCATTGGGAGCTGGGTATCTGCGTGCTGGAGACAGGACCACTTCTTAAACTGTTTTCAGTTAAGCCTGCAGCTTGTGAGGGATGTGATTCAGATTTGGATCTATGTTTGCAGCAGGCAAGTGTGTCTGGCTCAAACCAGTCAAGGGACTGAAGTCCCAAGCTGGCAGGGAAAACAGGCTCAGAGGTAGTCTAGGCACATCAGGTGGCAGTCCCAAAGGGGTTTCTGTGACCCAGCCGTCACCAAGTCAGAGACATAAAAATATTAAGCACCATATTTATCCATTCTCTATTCTTTTCCATGATTCAGTCTTCACTTCTATCACTGCACGGCAGCGCTTATTTATGCATTTGGAGGAGACTGTGCTCACACATCAAAACTTCGCTCTTCCAGATTTGCTGTGATTACCTTAGGAAATGTCTTCGTAAAAACTGAATAAGTCTTTCCTACAATGTTGGTATCAATTGTAATACACAGCTGAAAAATATTATAATGTGGATGCTTGAGATGCTTTTTTACAAGAAAGTTACTAATATTCTTCAACTAGAACTAGAAGCACCTAAAGGTAAGAAAACGAACACAGGAAAAAGTGATGTTACCTTTGAATAGGCTTTTATTAAAGGGATGCACAAGTTAGCAAATGTTTAATCCACACACCAAAACTAAAGCATTAACTTCAGTAAACATTGGCACTGCTCAAATGACAAAAAACAGATATGCACATAGTTATGCAAGGGATTATATAATTGTTCAGTGAATTGCAAACATTTCTTGCTTTGCTCACAGACATGGAGATCTCATGATAATTATCATCTCTAGCAAATTTGGGTCCTCCAGACCAGAAGATATTGGATTTCTAAATTAATAAGGATTTCAATAAATTAATCTGAATTGTAATTCAACCTTTAGAACAATAGTGGATATTTGCTTTCAGTTCTTTCATAAAAGTTCATAAAGTCAGGTGTATTATAACATCTACTACAAAGAAAGGTGGAAAATAAATAAGAATACACAGGGATCTCATCCTCCATCAATACAAGACAATAACTTAAATTAGTGGGAGATCATAAGGCTAGATATATACAGACCTGTAATGAAAATGGTGCTGAGTCTCATTGCCTAGCCCAGGGGAAACTCTACAATTACTCTTTTCTTCAACAAACTTCCTCTCTACTTCAGTATTCATATAATATATTCACATGACTTACGAGACTTCGGGCTGGTCTAAACTACCACGACAAATCGATCTAACTTACGCAACTTCAGTTACATGAATAACGTAACTGAAGTTGACGTAGTCAGATCCACTTACCACCGTGGCTACGCTGTGCTGTGTCAACGGGAGAGCGTCTCCTGCAGATCTCCCTTACACTTGGAGGTGGAATACACAAATCGATGGGAGAGTGCTCTCCCATTGATTTAGCGTGTCTTCACCAGACCCACTAAATCGATACTCGCTGCATGGATTGCAGCAGTGCCAATCTACTGGTAAGTGTAGACATGGCCTTACATAAGCCACCTCAGGCAAGCATATCTGGGGCTAGGTGTTAGTGGGCTCTTGGGATGATGATGGCAAAGCTTCTCCCACGACATAGCTATCGTCTCTCCGGGAGATGGACAAGCTCTCCCTGCAGCATAGGAGCATCTTCACTTACAAGCTACAGTGGTACAGCTGCATCAGTGCAGGATTTTAAGTGTCAACCTGCCCTCAGTCTGTTGGGAGTTTTGATAGAGCAAAGACTAAGAAATATTTTGCAGGATTTGCCTTACTTTTTATTTATTATTTAATACAGATCATCGTGATAATACCTGCCTTCATTTTACAGGTGTCTTGGATTTCTGCAATATCGCCATCATTTCAGAAAGTAACACTCATAAGAACATAAAATAAAAGTAGAACTATCTTGTATTTATTTAGCACCATTCATCCTGAGCCAGCTCCTTCCCTCTGAAGCAGCAGTCACACTTCTCGCCTCCTTGCAAGTGTCTCTTGCAAAGAATAGGACAAGAGCAGGTGAAGGGAGCAAGTTGCTGTTGATTCTACCGCAGCTGGGCAAGAAGTTGGCTCCTGGAAGCAGCCAAAGAATCATAGTGCCAGGCCTCAGCTGGTGTATAGTAGGGTAGCCCCATTACCTTCAGTGTAGCTATACCAATTTACACCAGCGAGGAACCAGCCCATAGACTCCAGAGGAGAAACAGACCTATTAACTCACCTCCTGCCTCTCCCAGCCAGTGCAGGACTGCTCCCTACACTGTCTGGGACAGATTCCTGGTAAATGTGACAAGCAATAAAAAACTTTGCCTGCTAACAGATCTTACTAGAGAATCATAGTAAAGCAGCCCTGTAGCCCTGCATCTGCTCAAAGAAAAGGTCTTTACTTTAGACTGCACTGCAGTTCTCAGGAAGAGGCCGACTCCTTGGACTCAGGCCAGTCATACAGACTGCATTAGATTTTAATATTTATATTTATTGGAAATATTATGGGTAAATTATCCCTGCTGTAACTCCACTGTAATCAGTGCAGTTTATACCAGTGTGACTGAGTGACTGAGTAGAATTTGGCCTAAAGGAGTCACAGCAGGACTGAAACTGGCCCTCGAGATGGGCTAATGTGGTGGGACTTGGGCGAATTCAGGCTTCAGTCCCACGTCCTGGGTCGTGTAGTAATTTTTGTTTTCAGAAGGGGCTCGCAGTGCAATGAAGTTTGAGAACCCCTACTTTAGCCAAATTCTCACTAAGTCAAATCCTTTCCTTGGTTACAATTACCAACAACAGTAAGTGCCAGGAAATTTAGATCTTCTGAACTCCATTCTATTTACACCCCAGTTGGAGCTCCATTTACTTTACATCTTATTCGTACATTGCAGACATTGTGATTGCATGGGATACAAGTCAGGGAAGAATTTGGCCCATGGGAATTTTGGCTGTATAAGCACTCAAGGAGTTGGACTATAGTGGGATTTTTTATGTATAAAGTTAAATTAAAGAGCTTATTTTAAAAACTACTATCTTGGTGTCCTCAGTTATTACAGGCCACCTGTAATTATTTTAATTAATCCAATTAGTTCATACACTGTATTAACTCATGATGCATCCTATTCAGTAGCCAAGGGTTAAAAGCTCTAAAACTAGATATAGCATTTTATATGCACAAACACTATTCAGTTCCAAATATTTACAAAGAGTTTAAGCTAAAGCAAATAACATGGGTATAAAATTGCTGTGGTCACAGAATACGGACATCTGTTCCTGAGGCCTGACTGATGCTAAAGGAGTTAAATGCAGGGCAATGTTGTAAAATAGTGCACAGTGAGCTCTACAGTATGTACAAGGGTGTTAGCAGAGGTGTCTTTGGCAAACCTGACACCTGTGCTGTGGAGTGCTGAAAGTAGACCACTCAGGCCACTCACTGAAGGGAAGTACTGAGAGTACTACTTTCATCAATGGGGTTATTATACCATGCTTGCAGTCTACACTGCTAGTGCAACAATCAGCAGCTGTGCTCAAAGCAACTCTATTCCAAATGCTTGTGCGACCATATGTGTACCACTGGGAGCCCTTGTGTGTGTGAATGCAAAATGTATTCCAGGTGTGCCAGGAGGAGCCAAATTTCTCAACAGACTGTTTAAATGTCCTTTTTATGACTCAACAATTCTACCTAGAAAACCTAGCCAGAGACTGGGGTTCAACTCTGCTCTGCTACAGACTTCCTCTGTAACCACAGGCAAGTCACTTGAACTAAAAAGGTGGGTTCTTAACTCAAGTTAGCTTACAATGAAAAGAGGAACTTTTTCCCCCTCTGCAGGAAACACTGTAATTTACATTTGTGGCAGAATCTCAGAAGTTCCTTTTTTAAAAAAAATTATCTTTGAACAGTCTCCACACTATATTGTACAGAAGACCTTCTTTAGGTTTGTAAGGAATAATTACAGTTACATTGTCTCTCACATACAATTTTTTTAAAATGTTTTAAAATATATATTTTTCATATCCCTCCGTCTGTACAGCCTCAGTGCCTAGCAAGTTTAACTGGACATACTTGCAGGGAATGGAAAATTAAAATTAATAAATTTTAAATATCTAAAAGTAGCTTTTCTAGACATAAAAAGGCCATAACTTTAAAGTCTAATATTTCAGGATCTGACAGAGCTAGAAGCAAGTGGAAAGCTTCTTTTGAATAGAATAAAACTCCAGTTTGTAGCACGCTCCATGGTCACACAATATCAGACCTTAAACTTACAACTGGGGAAGGACTGAATATTGCCCATACTCAACCTTGGGCCAATGTAACTTTTGTGGAAGCTGCAGGGAGAACGGAGGAAGGGAATTCCTTATTTCGGGGAAAAGGAGGAAACATTTCTGAGGCATTTTTTTTAATGGTGTGACTTTGAGCTTGATAAGTTTATGGAGGGGATGGTATGATGAGGTTGCCTACAATGACATGATAGGGGCATTAGATGGGGAGGGCTCTGAGGTACTACAGAGAATTCTTTCCGAGGTGTTTGGCTGATGGATCTTGCTGACATGGTCAGGGTTCAACTGACCACCATATCTGGTGTCGGGAAGGAATTTTCCCCCAGGTCAGATTGGCAGAGACCCTGGGGTTGGGTTTTTTTGCCTTCCTCTTCAGCATGGGGCATGGGTCACTTGCTGGTTTAAACTAAAGTAAATGGTGGATTCTCTGTAACTTGAAGTCTTTAAATCATAATTTGAGGACGTCAGTAACTCAGCCAGAGGTTATGGGTCTATTACAGGAGTGGGTGGGTGAGATTCTGCAGCCTGCAAGTGTGCAGGAGGTCAGACTAGATGATCACAATGGTCCCTTCTGGCCTGAAAGTCTATGAGTCTATTTAGAAGCTGGAAACTGAAATGCTTATTTGATATCCAAAAAAACTTTTAAAAATGACTATGTTAATAGTTACATAATTCTGATGCACTTTGATAACTGTAAGCTTCTGAGTCCCTATTATTTCCAAAAACACACTTCATTGTTTAAAGATGTACAATCTTTTAGATATTTTGTACGTTTAAATTTATTAAAAGAATGCAACTTTATATTAAGTCCTCTACTGCCCCCTTGTGTACCTGTCTAACATTTAAACAGCTAAAGCTGCCAAAGAAATATATATTATATAGTAAGAGGCAGTGACACTAGCAAAATCTTGTGCAGTATTTCAAGCCAAATCCTGCATTAAGTGACATATGTGCAAACTCAAGTAACTCAGCACAAAACTTAGCACTGCAAATTTTAGCACAAACGTTATTTTAGCACATTGACTACACATAGTTCCACAAAAACCCTTGTGAACTTCCTGCACTACATAGATACAATGGGTGAAATCCTGGCCGCATTAAAGTCAGTAGGAGTTTTGCCATTGACTTCAACAGGGCAAGGATTTCATGAGTACAGATACAGAAGGTGACAGCCATAACTCTTGAATCTCTCTGCTTTGGCTGGTTTAAATTAGACCCTTATAGTTTAAATTAGACCCTTATATTAAATATAAGTTTTACTATGATCATAATAAGCAGGATCAACTTTATGACTGGCAGCAACCAAGCAACAGCAGGAGCCCAAACTGCTGGAGGGAGGGGATCAGTTTATCGTTGTCTCCCAGCCAGCTCTTACATCAGAAGAGCCAGCTCATGAATCTCAAAGCTTGCACAAAACCCAAAATGGCAGGGCCCTAATCAATCGTCTACTTCACTTTTACTAATAGCCAGCCCTGAAAGAAACACCCATAATTTTGCACCAGTGTTAGAAGAGAAGAGGGATACACAGAGATTTTTCTGTCGCTGATGAAGTTCATCCCTGTCCTCTTGATATACTAAACCATAACTCCAGAGATTGTTGGATCATATTAAAGAAGTTCTGTATTAAAATCACAAATGAGTTTGATTCTCCATAGTTTAAATTCCAGGGTATTACTAATTAAGAGGTCTCTTGGTTTTTGGTACTGTTTCTCTCCCTCTATGTGTGAAACTTGCAAGCCGCTAATTGTGTTAGTACATTCTAAGACAGAGTCTGCTCTCAAAGCAATTCTTTGTAACAACAACTACTCACACAGAGAGAGACTCAAAGCAATACTCTGTAACAACGAAACAGCACTCAAAGACTCCCCGCCCTTTTGTTGTATTAACAATTGTGATTAAAATAGAGATAGAGGATGTATGTGGATGGATGCTTGGTGTGGATAATAACTGAATGATCAGGGAGGTGCCAGCCTAAGAATCCAGTGTCCATCGGCTGAAGAAGGCGTCAAGTGGAAATAATCAGAGGACCCCCGGAGGGCAGACTGGAATCCACCCAACAGCCTCAAGAATGGGAGAACCAAAGAACAAGATAACATCTGGCAGCACAGAGCCATCAGGAATGTGAACCATCTGCTGATTGATTCAGCAACAGCATGATGAAGCAATTGCCATAGACTGGCATAGGAAGAAATTCCTATAAAAATGGACTCTAGAAAGTGAGAACTTTGGGGTCTGATTCTGCAAACCAACTTCCAGGAGCATCAGATGAGCATCTGACAAGGCCCTGTTCCCTCCTCATGTCCAGGCCACCTGGCCAGTGGCTTGCCATGAGCAACTCTAAGGCTGGTAACTATGATAACAACCTTACAGAACCTGTGTGTGTGTGTGTGTGTATGAATGAATGTGTGAATAAATATGAAATTGAATGGAATGTTATAGCTGTAACTAACTGCTTACTATGATTCTTTCTGTATTCATAATAAATGTGTGTAAATTTTGCCTTTCCCCCTTTAATAAGATCCTTCTGGTTTTTAATTTATTGGTATAACAAGATAACTTTCTGAGTCGGAGGTAAAAGTTAATTCTGAAGGGTGAAGGTTTTACTTTGGAATCCACCAGGTTCCATCAAATTATGTGCTTTCAAATATTTTCCTACAGAGAATAACCTTGGACCACTCTGTAAGGAATTGGTTACCCTGTGCCCCTTTTGTAAGTGGAGAACACTTCCTCACCTTGCTTAGTCCTGCTGCACTTAGTGATTAAAATAGCGTATCTAATTTAAAAAAACCATACAGACTCCAGTTTTCCACAGCAATTGCCTACATGACTGCAGCATCACTGCTGTAAGATTATGGGTCTGGTTGTTGCCTAAATTACACCAATAGCATAAGACACTGGGCCTGATTCTCCACTGTGATCCCCAAGGACACCACTCTTGTGGGGCACAGGGGTTGGAAAGCTGATGGACACTGCCTTTGGGGAACACCCCTAAGACAGATGGCCTCCTCTGGCTAGTATACAGTTAACATAAGGACCCTGCTTCACTCCCCTTCCCAGCCTCTGCCATAGGGAATATGTAAGGGGGAAGGAGGTGATAGGAGGAGATGTTCCAGGCAGAGAGGTGCGCTTGGCCAGTGTCCTGTGAGCCAGCATCTCTGTTTCCTATGGTCCACATTTAACTTAAACCATGGGGAACTCAAGAGCGGTTGGGGTTCCTATGGCCCAGCAACAATGACACTCAGAATCAGAACCACTGATTCCAGTAGTATTACTCCTGTTTTGCCCAACTGTAAGTGAGAGGAGAATCAGGCCTTACATCTTATCATAAATATATTGCAGTGTGTTAGACCATCATCACAGGAGTGGTATGAGTCCACACTAGGTATGTTGTTTCATGTACTGGGGCAATATTCAGCCATTAGCTGCACCTGTCCAACCCCAGTGATGTCCATGGGGCTGCAGAGATGAAATAGAGCAGTGACTATGGCTCACTTTGAACATATCACAAAAACATGTTTTACTACTGTTAGGTGGTGAACAGCCTTGAGCATGATCCCAACTATGGCCCTGTCTGAACTACCAATACAGTGTTTTGGAACTAGTTCATGACACTCACCTAACGTAGTTACAAAATACACAACTGAGTTGTGTCCTCACAGAAACCTTATTCATAGCATAGCCATGTGCGTGCATTCACACCTGCCGCTATGTTCAACTGTTTGTATGGGTGCATTCTGGAAAAAATTGGGCAACTATCTCCAGTGTTTCAGCAGGGGAATACAGTACCTGGAGTACATGAACACAGAGTGGCACCATCATCACATGGGTTCAGAGCACTCTAGGATACACCAAGAGCTGGGAGGAAGGATGACTGGCCTGGGTGGCATGTGTATGGTGGTGGGGGTATCATGGAAATAATATACAAAAGCTGCATGCCAAACCAGTTACAGGAGGACAACTATATGTCAGCCTAGTCTCTGAAAAGGGTGACACAGTGTTAGCTGCCATGCTTACTGAGTATTAACTATGTTGTGTGCAGATACAGCCATGTCACTAACCAGTTACAAACTTAGTTAAGAGATGCAGCATAAGCAGGCCCTTAGGCAGTCTCTATCCCTTCTGTAGCTGAGCACTACATACTAAGCAACCTGCTGCACCTCATCCATTCAGGCACATGCTATCCATATTGAGAGACAAATGGGAAAATGCAAGATGAACTGGGAAAAATATTGACATTAACAAAAAGACTTAAATGAAAAGTTTATGATTATTGCTTTAAAAAACTCTGGACTGTAGATTCAGCTAGTCAAAGCAGTTACCTTGAATGTCTCCAATACTCATTAAAATAGACAGTCAGATGAATTGACAAGAAATTAAAAGCACATTATTCAAAACAGGGCTCCTCACAAGCCTCTTGGCCAGATACAAAGCTGCCTACCTAAGGAACACAGCTTTAATCTAGACCTGGTCAGCTACACCAGCCAGAAATCCTCCTCCCACTTCCCACACAGTTCTCTTTCAGCACAAATGGAAACTACATCTCCATCAAGGACTGACAGAAGTACTGCCTGTTGAACAGCCACTTCACCAGGGAGCTTGCAGTTTAATAGTGCTTAAGTGATCTTGGAGATTTTGGCCCAAATTCAACCCTGATATAACTGGGTGCAACACCATGGAAGTCAATGGAAACACTCAGTACGGAATATGACTGTTTGTCTTAAACATAAAAGACACAGAATATGACTGTGCCCAAAGCAAGGGGAAAATTCTAAATAGCAGGATTTTCTCCAGTATTTCTGGTCATCATCAGTAGTATAAAAGCAGAATTTTCCCTGATATGTTTACATCATACCCCTGACCTACACCATGAATCAATACATTTTTATTATAGTAAATTGTAATTAAAGCGGTATATCTGTATGCCTCAATAAGCACTTCCATAACAAACTAATATGCTCTGTTATCTTGCCAAGTAAAAATTGTAACTCCAAAACATTAAAAATCATTACTAAATCTACTTTTATCTACAAGAAGATCATTATTACCTAGTTATATGCCACTATAAAATTTCAGTTGCATCCGAGTGAAGTAAGAAATGAAAAGAAAACATGTAGCTTACCATGAAATACACCATTGTCCACTAAAAAATGTCTGCAGTACTGCAGACAACTTTTCTTATCCAGGCTCCAATAACTCATTGTAACAAGACTTCCTGCTCAGCATCAAAGACAATTACCCTGCAAAATGAAACAGAATACAATTATAGATAATAGAAAGGTGTCTATATTACCTCATACCTTCTCTCTCTATTAAACAAAAAGAAATGTGCCCATCTCCAAGACATCTAGGCACCCAAGAACCTATCACAGCACACAACAGCCACAGTTTAACCCCTCCAGACTATACTAATTCACACCTCAATTTCCTGTCTGCTGTACAGACGGGGATTCCACCTCCCCCAAGCAGCTTGATTGGGATGGGGAAGGAGATTAATCTTTGTGTCTTTTGTCCCTTTTCACCCACTCCTTAGCTGACCTCTGGAAAAAAGTAGTCAGTCAAGTTGACTCCAAAAACTTCAAGCCATGGCCCCTTTACACTGGCTCCTCAACTGACTGACATTCTGGCGGCTGGAAAAATACCCACTTGTGTTAGGATTCAGAGTCCAATCCTGCTCCAGTTGAAGGCAGTGTGGGTTTTCAAGAGCAGCAGGAGCAAGCCTATCAAGACAGGTCTTCAAGGGTAATTTACTACAGAATGCTAGCAGTGATAGCCCTCAGAACAGACAATAACCTTTCTTATAACAGGCCCCAGAAATTTCTCAGAACTTAACAGCTCCAGCAGCCAATTTTGCTTAATCAGCCCATTAATATTTATAAGTCAGTTAAAATGAAAATGCACTCTAATCAAATTTTAAAAAAGACAAGCTAAGTGAAAAACATGTGTAGCTGAGAAAAAAATCAGCCCTTCAGTGCTCATGAGTATTTGGACCACGAGTTAGTCCTCTGTTCCACTGCTACAAGAGAATACCATGTAAACAGTTGGAACTATTATTTTCAGGGATCAGAGGCCATGTCTACACTACCATTTATGTCAGCAAAACTTATGTCACTCTGGGATTCGGAAAAAACACTCCACTGAGCGACATAAGTTTCATTTGCATAAGTGGTAGTGTGCACAGCGCTATGTCAGCGGGAGACCTTCTCCTGCTGACAGAGCTACCACTGCTGGTTGAGGTGGTTTTATTTTGTTGACAGAAGAGCTCTCTCCCGCCGGTGCACAACGGTTACGTGAGTGATCTTACAGCAGTGCAGCTGCATCGGTACAGCTGTGCCGCTGTAAGCTCACTAGTGTAGACATGGCCAGAGAAGATAAAATATAACTCTTAAAAAGCTGATGGATATAGCTCAAAACAAGGCTTTATTTGTTCAACCCATTTTATTAAATTCATTTTTGAAAAATTCCAACCTTTTGTTTATTAGAAATGGGCCTTGCAAAATCCATCCCATCATAACAGGGCCTGTTAGTACAGACTTGGTTAAGGCTCAATCTGTCAAATAAAGGGGTTTATAGATCTGTCATGAATATTCCCTTCACAATGGGGTTTGTTACTTACTAAAGATCAGATTTCTAAAAGAGCTCAGAACCCCTATTAGGCCCACATTTTCAAAAGAGTTCAGAACCCATTTAGGCATCAAATAAGCAGCCAGATTTTCCAAAGTACCCTCCAAGATGAAAATGGGGGCTGGATGCTAAACACTTTTGATGTGGTCCCAGTCAATGACTAGGGCTCCTAGGCACTGTAGTCAAAATAATATCTGACCAATTATTTTGGTGCCTCAAGGGGATTGTAGCTCTTTTGAAAATTTGGCCTCAATTGTGGCTGCTCAGCATTTGAAAATCTGGCACCACGTAGCCAACATTTATTCTATTGCCAATCAGCATTAGTATGAGTGAGCAGCAGGCAAACCCAAGAATTTTCACTGAGCTGCCTCCAGCTCCCTCACTAAGACTATATGGTCCCCAACACCATCGTAACTGAGCTCCATACAATCTCTAATGTACCTATCCTCATCACACCTCTGAGGCAGGGAAGTGCTGTTATCCCCATTTTACAGAGGGGCACTGAGAGACTAAGTGGCTTACATATAGTCACACAGGACATCTGTGGCAAAGCAGGGAACTGAACCCAGGTGTCTCAAGTCCTAGGATAGTGCCCTAACCACTGGACCACCCTGCCTCTCTAACACTAGATTCCGCAGCCTGCATTTTCTGTTCACCTCTTCTGCACTCCTGAGTGGGGCAAAGTTCTAAGGCAGGCAAGGCCTTTGAATTGGCCATATGGCACAACCAGTCTCTCCATCTCTCCTACCTCCTCCTCCTTTCCCCATTGGGGTACTACAAGGAGTCATAATCCAGGTAGGTGCTAGGAAAGGGGAACAGCAGGGGAAGGAGTAATCTTAGCAGTGCAGCATCCTCCCCAGTCTCCAGCAGAGCAGTCCCCTTTGCAGGTGGAGAGCCTGCAGTATGCTCTGCAGCTGCACTGAGTTCCTGCCCCTTTGGATGAGGTCTCTGCCTATCTCATCCCCAAGAAGGTGGGTGCTTCCTGTCCCCACCACCATGTGGCCTTAGGAGAAAACTGCAGAGAGCGGCCAGCCAGAGACTCCAGTTGGTAGGAGCAGGTGCAGGAAAAGCAGGGACCTCGGCACATTCAAAGAACTTTCTACAGTTTTAGCTGGACTTCCTCTCCCCTGAGCTGACTGGCTATTTGCTCCACTCCTCGCACCCTCAGTCTCTACAGTCAGCTTCACTCCTCACCTGCCCCCTTATTGTTCTCTCCCGCTCACTGCCTTCCCTCCTAAGTAAACTCATCCCCACCGCAAACATGTAACTGCCATCCCACAGTTCACTCTGCTTCTGTGTTCTACCTCTTCCCCCACCAGGTGTCTGTCTGATCTTTTTAGATTGTAAACTCTTCGGGGCAGGGAGCGTCTACGACTCTCTGTACAGCACCTAGCGAAATGGGGCACCACTCTTGGTTGGCCCTTTAGCACCACTGTAATAAACATGATTAATACAAACAATAATCAAAGGAGCTGCTGAATGCTCATGTCTAGAGAAGGGGGCATATGGTCCGAGAAGGAAAGGGGCTGAGAGGGAAAGGTTCAGTCTGCCAGAAGGAAGAGGGGGAATCCCCTTCTCCCCGTTTGCCGTGCTTGCATTTTGTGTTCGTTCCAAGCTGAATTTTTCTCCACATGCACAAATGAGTGTAAAGGCCCTTCTCTGATTCAGACAAAATGCTGCTGCTAAAATAATCTCATTAGCCTATTGCTCTGCAACTTCCCAGTCCTTCCACTGGCTTCCAGTTTCCCATCATATCAAGTACAAGCTTCCTGCCTTTACCTTCAAGGCCTGCCACAGCTCTGCTCCCTTCCTATAAACATGCTCTTGTCACCTAGTTATCACCCTCCCGCCTCCACTCTTCCAGTGCTGCCTGCCTCAGCTACCTTCTTCTCTGCTCCTCCTGCAAATACCCTTTCTTCCCCTTTCTTCCATGCTGCCTCTTATCCTGAAACACCCTCTGAACTGATCTGTAAGGCTGCTCCCACTTCTCCTTCAAATCTCTTCTGCAGACACACTTCCGCCACATCTCCTACAAGAAATCAGTCACCATTTCAGAGCTAGACTGAGGGGCTGCTAGAGGAGCTGGCTGAGGGACAGTTGATGTCTTTTTACTTATGTAATTACAAAATTGAAAAAACAAATGAAATGTATGTATAAAATTTTTAGATATATTTAATTATCTTCCCATTCCCCAACCCTTCACATTGTGTCTACCTTCCACCTAGACTATAAAACTCTTCAGGGCAGGGATCCACCACTCTGCTTGTAGAGCACCTAGCACAACAAGGCCCAATCCTGATCTTAGTGCTACCATGATATAAAAAAATTAATTAAGAAGATGAAGGTTTCCATAAAAAGTGTGAAAATTAGAAATCAGGTCTCTCCAAAACAGCAATTTAAAAAAAAAAATCTTGTGATCTTTAAGCCAATCACATAATTTATTTGGGTTTGTCCCATGTTTTTGAAGCCTTAGGGTTGACAGCACTGCATATCCCGTAGCAGGAACATAGGGCCCCAGATTTGATTTATTTTTTTAACCTGAACACAACCTACAGTCTCCAAACCTGAGTCATAAGCCTCTCTGAAATGATCATAGGCAAAAGGATGCATGTGTGGAAAAGGTTTTGTACAAGCTTGGCTAAAAAGTCACTCCTCCTCTCAGGAGAGCTCTGCATGGCTGCCTAGAAGTCATCCACTGTCTCACAACAGCATCCATGGAATGGTTAGTTGTAAAAAAAAAATTAAGCAGAAAACATCTCAGCAGCTCTACAAACATGGCAGACCGTACAAAGAGCTTTGTATTTTCTAATTACACATTGAAGGTGTTAAAGGTTTTCATGGGTTTTCAGTGCAGGGGGCAATGATGGAGGGCGTTTACACACTATCAGAATTAGAAAACAGATTGTTTGGGGAAAGCAAGGAAGAAAACCATGCATAATATTTAGGGAGAAAGAAAAGAGAGAGCAGAAAGCATTGTCTGTGCATAAAATTATGTTAATTTTTCTTTACTTTTATTATGTGAAGTTTTTGACCCCAATTTTTAAAGGGGTGTTTTGCACATCCCTCTTGCACATACAAACTTTTACAAATTTCAGTTGTTGCTAGTTCTGGTTATTTAATCTCATTATCATCCCAAGTTTTTTGTAGCTCAGTTGAAGAATTTTCTGCCTACTTCTTTATGATGGAGGCGTCATGACTCTGGACCCAATCCTGCTATTATTGAAGTCAACAGGATTTTTGCCCCTAATTTCATGAACTAGATACAGCACATTTTCATTCTGGGTGGGTAGGTGGGTGGATAGGGGGAGGGAGAGGGAGCAGTTAGTGTGTGTTTGTAAGTTTCTTTCTGTGGGACACAGGATGTTACTCTGAAGCTGAGAGGTGGCGTGGCATGGGAGAAGTGGTCTCTGCATATGGTCAGTTTGGATGAGCTATTACCAGCAGGAGAGTGAGTTTGTGTGTGTATGGGGGTGGGGGGGATGTGAGAAGGCCTGGATTTGTGCAGGAAATAGCCCAACTTGATTGTCATGCACATTGTGTAAAGAGTTGTCACTTTGGATGGGCTATCACCAGCAGGAGAGTGAATTTGTGTGGGGGGGTGGAGGGTGAGAAAACCTGGATTTGTGCTGGAAATGGCCCACCTGATGATCACTTTAGATAAGCTATTACCAGCAGGACAGTGGGGTGGGAGTAGGTATTGTTTCATATTCTCTGTGTATATATAAAGCCTGCTGCAGTTTCCACGATATGCATCTGAGGAAGTGAGCTGTAGCTCACGAAAGCTTATGCTCTAATAAATTGGTTAGTCTCTAAGGTGCCACAAGTACTCCTTTTCTTTTTGCGAATACAGACTAATACGGCTGTTACTCTGAAACCTGATCTCTGCATATTGTTGGTTAAAATGTCAGACAATTAGCATTGAGTAGGTGATAATGGACTTTTTATGCATGCTTCTGTTGTAGTTTTTGTTAATAAGCCATTCTGTTGCACAAGTGTACTTTGTTTTCTCCCCTGGGGGTTAATTAGGTAGGTATGTTAGGCCTGTTTACTTATCTTTCAAATTTTGTCTTTACTCTGAAATTGAGTTTTGCTGTCTCTGGGCAATTCTGTGGCCAACAGTAATAATTTAAGTCACTTTCCTTTTGATTGCTGTGAAATACTGGTGTGTTCTGATGCAGTCTCTTTCTGTTTTATCCCAATGTATCGGGTTTAAAAGTCTCCCTCAGAAAAGTACTAGACAGGCAGCCTACACTAATATGTGGTTAATTACACTAAAAATTAGATCTATTAAGATTGTCTTGGATACTAAGCAACAATACCTGTGACTTCTGCTGGTGGTTGTGTTCTTCTATATTTCTTTGATTTTTGCCCTTATCACACATGAATTTTTTCATTAAAACAGCTGAAGTAAAATCACTCTCCTAGTTATAATTAATAAGGAGCCCAAGCTGAGAAATTCCGATCCAGGTTTTCCCAAAGTTTGGGGGTGATGCAGACCATATTTATTCATGTTTCATCAGATTAAAATTGTAGGCTAATCATCAAATAATGAGAAAAAGATAAAACTAAGTTATGTTTTAATTAAGTAAATACATTTTATTTATCAATCCTTCATCACTAAGATTATGTGAGAAAGAAAAGATAATTTCTTAGCCCCTCTCAGCACCCACAGAGTTCACGTTGCCTGGGGATTTTTAACAAAAATATTACTTCCAATATACGTTTAGTCTCTTTCAAAGAAATTCTTCAGCCTAACTCTTATATTGTGTCCCACGCTGATACAATATCCCCTTTTATTCTTAGCACAAAGGATTCTCCCATACCACAGGAAACTCTTATCAAAAAAAAAAAAAAAAAGCACTCTGCTACATGTTAGAGATGAAGACGGAATTATAAGGGAAAGGCAACTACTCCACATTTGAGAAAATCTTCTAAAAAGTACTTTCATTTTCATCTATACTATTATTTGTATTATGGTAGCTCTGAGGAGCCCCAGTCAGGATCAGGTCCTGGGTAATGTACACTGTACAAACAAAGAGTAAAAGACTGGTCTCTTCCCCGAAGACTAAAAAATATAAAGGCAAATACTAAGGGCTTGTCTGCACACAAAAGTTGTTCTTCTTTAACAATACTGATCTACCTCAAGTGGTACAATCCTCCTAATGTGGACTCAATTATAACAGTATAAAAATGGTTATACAATACAGTTTATTCTGTACGTGAAGGGGAATAAACTATACCATTGTTTATATTGGTATAATTGCATCTATACTGGTGGTTGTACCATGTAACTATTTCAATGTAAAAATCACACCCATAACCATGATTGTTACACTAGTACAAAATCTGTGTGTAGTATAGGCCTAATTTACATAAAACAATCTTCTGAAGTAATCAGTAGTTGGCGCTGTAATTTAGCTGTAATGTCGCTATTTCACAAGAGGCAAAATTCACTGGTCAGCCCCCCCGAACTGGCACAAGACAAATCTCTGTTAGTGTCCTACCTCAGCAAAAAGAGGTTATTGTAAATCGGCAAGAACCCATTCACAATACAATACAATAAGTTAAAATGTACTTAACACCTAAACTCAGCTCAGTAATGGATTCTATGAAGCAGCCTCTAGAAATACATGAAGTTAAAAGAACTATTCTTTCAATAAAAATGAATCAACTAAAAGTTGTGTGTGAGTCAGCAAAGGTTATTCTGGTACCTTGAGTACTGTAACTCACAAAGCCTTCCAAGGTACTTCACAAAATGACATTACCTGAGCAAAACCAATTTATCTTCAAATTCAGTTTGCCAGCACTTGTTTATTTTATACAAGAAATTACAGTTTACTTATGTATCCACTTACCAACGGTTCTACAGTTAGCATTAAATTACAGCTTTAACCACAGCTCTTCATACAGGAGCTCAGAGGTACACTGACACAGGGGAAGCATAGGTCACAGCAGCCTTTGAAAAGGACCAATACAAAAAGGACCCTCACCCCCTATGATGGCTTTGCTCTGCTGCTGTGGTGTGAAGGCAAGAAGATATCCATGCTCACAATTGATCGTTCCTTCCCGTAGGCACTATGAATGTTAGCTAGCTAGGTGCAATGACTGTGAATACAACCGGCAATGGAGGTTTCTGGTTCCCACTCCTCTTCCCCCGCCCCCGCCTTCTTATGCACAGAACAAATCAGAATCTAATTCTTCATTAATGTTTTATACATCTTGCAATAAAATATATAAGCACTGGATTCAGTACACTCTATTAGAGTGTACTTTATTTACTGGTGTCATTAAAATGTGGACTAGTTTAACAAGAGAATGAGCATCTGCCATGATTTTAAGAGACATTAAAAACTCATAAAAATGACCATGAGTTAAACAAGAACAAGAAAGGACAAATGGGAACTGCTGCACCTAATACGCCATAACCCTAGCAAAGGGCATCAGAATTCAACACAATTAAACTACAGATTTCACTATGGAGTTTGCTTCTCATTAGTTTCAGTTCATGTAATAAAATAATAGTCAAAGGAATTAGAATAGATCCACATTTATCCCAATGAAATGGGGGATAAGGAATTTATCTGGATAATTGGAGACTTTTTAATGTAAATAATTCATATCAAGGGACATATAGCAATTGAAATAATAGGGGTTTACAACTAGATGAGTAGATAAACTAGTTTCTGCTGACTTCTGACCACTTTCTTTTTCTCATATATACACACACACTTTAGAAATGACAAGTGTGACAAATTAAGTAAAATATTTTCCTCCAACATTTTTCTCAAGTTTAAAGGCTGGATTTTTTTAAAAAGTTGAGCATATGCAATACTCTGATTGTGTGTGTATATCTATTTGCCTATGCAAATATTTGATTCTTATGTGCAATCCCACTAACTACACATAGCAAGTATGCACACAATTGTGCAAGTAACTTTTTTAATATCAGATTTTTAATACTGAATGGCATGGAATACTTATAAAAGGAATTTCTCTTTAATCCAAGTACTTTAATGTGATTACTGAACACCCATATGTGAAGGTCTTATGCTATCCCAGCCCTTTTTCTAGTTGAAAGGTCAGGGTGAAACATAACCAGATTCACAGCAGCCCAAATATCCAGTCTCTTAATAAAAGCCTAACTTTAAGCACTGAAAGTATCAAAGCTAATGTAATTGGCTCTATGCAGCCCAACTGATGGACAAAGTTTGTGATATATGCCATTGAACCTAATTTGGTAAAAAGTAGGGCTGTCAGGTGATTAAAAAAATTAATCGTACTTAATCACACTGTTAAAGAATAATAAAATACCATTTATTTAAATATTTTGGATGTTTTTTGCATTTTCAAATATATTGATTCCAATTACCATACAGAATACAAAGTGTACAGGGCTCACTTTATATTATTATTTTGATTACAAATATTTGCACAGTAAAAAACAAAAGAAATTGTATTTTTCAATTCACCTAATACAAATAATGTAGTGCAATCTGTTTAACAGGAAACAGATTTCAGAGTAACAGCCGTGTTAGTCTGTATTCGCAAAAAGAAAAGGAGTACTTGTGGCACCTTGGAGACTAACCAATTTATTTGAGCATGAGCTTTCGTGAGCTACAGCTCACTTCATCGGATGCATATGCTGTATGAAAGCTCATGCTCAAATAAATTGGTTAGTCTCTAAGGTGCCACAAGTACTCCTTTTCTTTTAACAGGAAAGTCGAACTTACAAATGTAGAATTATGTACAAAAAAATAACTGCACTCAAAAATAAAACAATGTAAAACTGTAGAGCCTACAATTCCAATCAGTCCTACTTCTTGTTCAGCCAATCGCTCAGACAAACAAGTTTGTTTACATCTGCAAACAAGTTTGTTTACATTTGTTTACATAATGCTGCCTGCTTCTTGTTTACGTCACCTGAAAGTGAGAACAGGCATTTGCATGGCACTGTTGTAGCCGGTGTCGCAAGATATTTACGTTCCAGATGCACTAAAGATTCATATGTCCTTTCATGCGTCAACCACGCTTCCCGAGGATGTGCGTCCATCCCGATAACGGGTTCTGCTCGATAATGATCCAAAAAGTATGGACTGATGCCTACTCATTTTCATCATCTGAGTCAGATGCCACCAGCAGGCTGATTTTCTTTTTTGGTGGTTCAGTTCTGCAGTTTCCGCATTGGAGTGTTTCTCTTATAAGACTTCTGAAAGCATGCTCCACATTTCATCCCTCTCAGATTTTGGAAGGCACTTCAGATTCTTAAACCTTGGGTTGAGTGTGGTAGCTATCTTTAGAAATCTCACATTAGTACCTTCTTTGTGTTTTGTGAAATCTGCAGTGAAAGTGTTCTTAAAACGAACAACATGTGTTGTATCATCATCCGAGACAGCTATAACATGAAATATATGGCAGTATGCAGGTAAAACAGAGAAGGAGACATACAATGCTCCCCGAGCACATCATCAGCACGGAAGCATGTCCTCTGGAATGGTGGCCAAAGCATGAAGGGGCATATGACTGTTTAGCATATCTGGCATGTAAATACCTTGCAATGCCGGCTACAGAACTGCCATGCAAACATCTGTTCTCACTTTCAGGTGACATTGTAAATAAGAAGAGGACAGCATTATCTCCCATAAATGTAAACAAACTTGTTTCTCTTAGCGATTGGCTGAACAAGAACTAGGACTGAGTGGACTTGTAAGCTCTAAAGTTTTACATTGTTGTGTTGAGTGCAGTTATGTGACCAAAAAAAACCCCTACATTTGTAAATTGCACTTTCACAGTAAAGAGATTGCATTTCAGTACTTGTATGAAGTGAATTGAAAAATACTATTTTTTATCGTTTTTACACTACAGATATTTGTAATAAAATAACAAAGTGAGCATTATATACTTTGTATTCTGTGTTGTAATTGAAATCAATATATTTTAAATGTAGAAAAACATCCAAAATATTTAATAAATTTCAATAGGTATTCTATTGTTTAACATTGTGATTAAAAGTGTGATTAATCATGATTATTTTTTTTAATCGCGATTAATTTTTTTGAGTTAATCGCGTGAGTTAACTGTGATTAATCGACATCCCTAATAAAAAGACATATGTTCATAAACAGTAAGAAATAGAAACAATGGAAGGTGGACTGAGTAAACTCTTCAGGCTGAGGGTTTCTTTTTATTATCTGGAAGCTTTTACTAAGTTATTCCATTTCTAAAATTGTCTGTGTGTGTAAAAAATTAGTTTTGCACCAACATGTGTGTCTGTGTACACAAATCGGTTTTGCATCAATGTATGTAACTCCAGTATATGAATCCTCTGTTAAATACTCGATAAAGAATACACCTAGTTTTTGATCAACAGGGACTCCTAACCCCAAAAGGTTTGTAACTTGATATCCCTAGAACACAAGGTTAGAAGAACTTTCTGGTTCCACAGTACTTTGCAGGTTCTCTCACACAAAAACTGTCCCCTGGGGAGTTGTTCAGGGAAGTAGGTCACTACTTTTGCAGACCCACAATGCACTGGTATAGCAATAGTTGGAGGGAATGCTATATGTGCTCACAAGGAACCACTTTACACAAACCAGACTGGTTAATGTTTCAGGAACAAACAGTACTAGAAATGCTCAGCAGCAATATTCAACCTTGAAGTTTTGCAGTTTAGTAGTGCAGACGGGGTTTTAAGCACCTGACCACTTCACACTAAAAGGCTGAGAATTCATACCAATTTTCCCTGTCTCATATCCTTGCTAATGTTCAGACAGATTAACTACATTAAAGTGAGCAGTGCACTGGATGGGGAGATTACTAATCCCATTTTCTCTCAACTGCCCCCCTTCCCTCCTTGTTCCTGAAACACTTCAATAGACACCAGTTATACTGACTGGCTGACCATCAGGGATTCCTACTGATCAGAGCAGATGACAGTCCACTGAATCCCCTCCCCCACTGCCAAAAAACCAATCTTACTATTCCATTTTACTATTGCAGCCCAGTACCTGTTACCATCTTTTGCAAACATCAAATGCAATATTCCCCCTTTCTTTAGAAAAAAGGGAACCCCAGATGGTAAAATAAATAAATCAATATTGAGACCTTCCAAGAGGCGCCACACACAATAACCTCCTGTGCCTGGTTGATTTATGTTTTACTCCAAAACAAAAAGTAATCCAGTAAGAATGCTGTGAAGCACTGAGGCAATAATATGGAAAAGGCACCAACCCTCAGGCCATGATGGGTGGGGGTGTGAATCCCTGTGACTGACAGAAACTTTAGAGGGCCTAGCTCAGAAAACTATTGAAAGCTACAGAGAACTTTCAGAAAATGAGTGGGTACAACAACAGGGGGTGGAGGAATGGGGAGAGAATTGAAAATATATTATCCTACAGGTCAGGCAGCATGCAAGAAAACCAAACAAAGCCAAGCAAGAGACTCAGTTTCAGGGCACAGAAGAGGCATGATTAGAAGTAATAACATACTAGCTTTAGGAATTTCCAGAGAACCACTCTTATAAGTACCACAGACAACTGGATCAGAAAAAAAACCCATACCTCTAGACCAACTGTCTAGCAATAGTGGTAGGTGTTTGGCTAGCAGGAATATAGTGCTCACAAGAAAAACACTGGCTTTTAACTTTGGAGTTGGGATAGAGGAGTGAGCCTGTATGGTGGCAGGCCATATTCTGTGCTGATTTGCACCCTGTGCAGCCCCATCGATTTCTATAATGTGTTTCTTTCAACTGCCCCCAGAATACACAAAGACAGAGGTAGTGAAAATATTTTGCACTTGTACAGCACCTTCCATTGGAGAATGTCAAAGTGCTTGAGGAATTTACAACATGCCTGTGTAATTGGTATTACTGGCCTCCTTTTATAGATGGGGAGGCACAGAGG
Organism: Lepidochelys kempii; assembly: GCF_965140285.1. NCBI lineage: Eukaryota > Metazoa > Chordata > Testudines > Cheloniidae > Lepidochelys > Lepidochelys kempii. Next base: position 25,088,150 of record NC_136388.1, on the reverse strand, counting down.
CACAGAGAAGTTAAGTGACTTATCCAGAGTATGATTGGAAATTTCTGGCAAAGTCAGAAATGGAACCAGCGTTGCTCATATCATATTCCTGTACTTAGACCATATGCAGGCAGTAGGAGGGACCATGTTAGCCAGAACCATGTTTTTATGAATACTGTTTTCATACAGTTTGCTCGGCTGTGTAAATTAGGTTTAGCCATTTACATATGGTGTTCTACACTAGGGACCTAGTCCTACATCCCCTTACTCATGTGAATACGCCATTTTCGGGATCGAGCCCTACATTTCTAAAGGCCAGATTCTGCTATCTTTATTCATATTGGACTGGGTATCTATTTTAGACGAGTATGGGTGGCAGAATCTGGCTCTGAACAAACGGAGAAAATGCTTGGTAAAGCCAAAGCAGAGGACAGCACGGCACTTTTACTCTCATATCCTAGAGCGTGCAGTGTTGCTGTAGCCGTGTCAGTCCCAGGATATCAGAGAGACAAGGTGGATGAGGTAATATCCTTTTTTGGACCAACTTCTGTTGGTAAGAGAGCTTAGAGACAGAAAAGCAAGCTCTTCTTCAGCTTTGTGCGGCTCAAAAGCTTGTTTCTCTCATCAAAAGAAGTTGATCCAATAAAAGATATTACCTCACCCATCTTGTCTCTCTAATATCCTAGAATATGCTGTCACACAATCCAAAGATTAGAGCTATTCAAATTTCTCTTGCACTTTATAATACCAGTATATGCTGAGCAAGTCATAAGTGAGAGGGAAGACATTACTTGCACAAGACTGCTAAACAGTGACACCCAATTACACTCCCACCTTGCTTTGTTACCTATTGACAAATTGGGGTATATTTAACATGTTGCTCCTTGCATCAAAGTTTATAATCACCCATAGACCTGAGCGCCAATCTGCCTTATTATGAAATGTAAGAAAAGGAGCTGTCATTTCTAGCCCATGTTTTTACTAACCAATATATTTAATTAATAAATCACACAGCTGCTTCTGGTAAAACAACCTTCAAACCTCTGCAAGAAGACCAGCTGCTGCACTGATCAGATTATAAGTAATATAATATACTTATATAATATATACTGTTACTCTGAAACCAATTTTAAAAGACTTTTAGAAGACTGAGACATAAAAATTGAATGTTGCTTACAAATATAAGACTTTTCATTGTCCTTGAACATGTTTTTAGCGAAACCCGGTGTGGAGTAACTATTAAGTTGATGGTGAACACCCAAGATGCCAGTTAGTGCTGACTATGGTGGTGGCTTTTGTGATGTACCCATCTGTCCCACTAAAATATGGATGAGGGCCACTTACTTATTTCACTTAGGCCACCAGATACCCACTAGATCAGAGGTGGGCAAACTATGGCCTGCGGGCCACATCCAGGCCACAGGACTCTCCTGCCCAGCCCCTCCCCTGCTGTTCCCCCTTCCCCGCAGCCTCAGCGCGCCGCACCGTCAGTGCAAGGCTCTGGGCGGCCGGGCGGCACAGTTGCAAAGTCGCGGCCTGACCCAGTGCTCTGGGCAGCACAGCTGTAGTGCCGCCAGCCACCGGTGCTCCAGGCAGTGCGGTAACAGGGCAGGGATGGTTGGACAGAAGGCAGGGGAGTTGGGGGGATTGTCAGGGGGCAGGGGTGTGGATAGGGGTCGGAGCAGTCAGAGGGCTGACGACAGGGGGGTTGAATGGGGACAGGGGTCCTGGGGAGGCAGTCAGGAAGGAGGGGGGAGTTGGATGGGGCAGCGAGGGGCAGTCAGGGGCAAGGGTTCTGGGGGCAGTCAGGGGACAGGGAGAAGGGTTGGTTGGATGGGGCAAGGGTCCCGGGGGGCAAGTCAGGAATGAGGGGGGTTAGATGGGGCAGCAGGGGGCAGTCAGGGGTGGGAGGTCTGGGGAAGGTCAGGGGACAGGGAGCAGGGGGTGGTGGATGGGGTAAGAGTCCCCGGGGGGCCATCAGGGGACGGGGGGGTTGTATGGGGCAGGAGTCCCGGGGGGTCCATCAGGATGAGAAGCAGGGTGGGGTCGGATAGGAGGCGGGGGCCAGGCCACGCCTGGCTGTTTGCGGAGACACAGCCTCCCCTAACCAGCACTCCATACAATTCTGGAAACTTGATGTGGCCCTCAGGCCAAAAAGTTTGTCCGCCCCTGCACTAGATGGTGACAACTTTTGGCCAGTATTTAACTAGGCTGAAGTTGAACCAGCAATCTAGAATTTGAAGGGCTCCATATATTTTCTGTGCAAAATTCTCCTCTGATCAGCACTACGGGTCTGTAGTATATATTTTGCACTCATTTAACATTGAGAATAAGGGCTATAGACATCAATGAAGTTACGCACGTAGGACAAATGCAGAATATGTAAGAGATCTGTTCTGTAGTGCAAAAGAGAGACACAATGCAGGGGGTTTGTATTGCAATTTGTATAGTGGGGTGCTGAGAGCCATTGAACCAAACTGTAAACTCTGTACATGATGGAAACCATTTCAAGCCTAGTTTCAGCACCTATGTCACAGTGCAGATAGGAGTAGATAATTTGACTCTATGGTTTAATAGAAAATCAGTTTTGTCATTTTAATAATTTAGTCAGCAATAAAGGGTACTGGTGAGTATACAACGCAAGCTATTTGTTTTACAATAAGGATATTAATAACATTTGGGAACTTAAAATCTTGCTTTCATATCAACAAAGAGAAAAGAGAAACATGCCAGCATATTATTCTCTCTTCTCTTTTATTTACGGTGACAGGAATTATGATCTGTAAACAAACTTCATTCTCTGCCAAAAATGACAAAGAACATTTTATGGCCAAGATTCAATGGTAGATGTGAGAAACACTTAGGGCCTTATCCATATAAACTTTCCAAGACACCGTAACTTCAAGACTTAATTTCATAAAATTATCCACAATTCAGAAGTGATACAGACAGAGCCTCCAATTCACTGGAGTTACAATCTTTATATAAGACAAGAGACAATAGTTGGAGACAGACAGACACAGGGGCGGCAGGTTTCTATAATTTTTGGTGGTGCCCAGAACGGGTCCAAGTCCCACCACCCCTCCCCGTCCCCAAACAGACCTGCCTAAGGCTCAGGGAGAGAGTTTGGGTACAGGAGGGGGTGCAGGCTCTGGGAATGGAGTTTGGGTGTGGGAGGGGTGAGGGGTCAGGCTCTGGGACGGAGTTTGAGTGTGGGCTTTGGGCTGGGGTAGGGGGTTGGGATGCAGAAGGGGGAGGGCTCTGGGAGGCAGTTTGGGTGCGGGAGGGGTGAGGGATCAGGCTCTGGGACGGAGTTTGGGTGTGGGCTTTGGGCTGGGGTAGGGGGTTGGGATGCAGAAGGGGGAGGGCTCTGGGAGGCAGTTTGGGTGCGGGAGGGGTGAGGGGTCAGGCCTTGGGACGGAGTTTGAGTGTGGGCTTTGGGCTGCGGCAGGGGGTTGGGATGCAGCAGGGGGAGGGCTCTGGGAGGGAGTTTGGGTGCGGGAGGGGTGAGGGGTCAGGCTCTGGGACGGAGTTTGGGTGTGGGCTTTGGGCTGGGGCAGGGGGTTGGGATGCAGCAGGGGGAGGGCTCTGGGAGGGAGTTTGGGTGCGGGGTGCAGGCTCTGGGCTGGGGCAGGGGGTTGGGATGCAGCAGGGGGAGGGCTCTGGGAGGCAGTTTGGGTGCGGGAGGGGTGAGGGATCAGGCTCTGGGATGGAGTTTGGGTGTGGGCTTTGGGCTGGGGTAGGGAGTTGGGATGCAGAAGGGGGAGGGCTCTGGGAGGCAGTTTGGGTGCGGGAGGGGTGAGGGGTCAGGCTCTGGGACGGAGTTTGAGTGTGGGCTTTGGGCTGCGGCAGGGGGTTGGGATGCAGCAGGGGGAGGGCTCTGGGAGGGAGTTTGGGTGCGGGAGGGGTGAGGGGTCAGGCTCTGGGACAGAGTTTGAGTGTGGGCTTTGGGCTGGGGCAGGGGGTTGGGATGCAGCAGGGGGAGGGCTCTGGGAGGGAGTTTGGGTGCGGGAGGGGTGAGGGGTCAGGCTCTGGGACGGAGTTTGGGTGTGGGCTTTGGGCTGGGGCAGGGGGTTGGGATGCAGCAGGGGGAGGGCTCTGGGAGGGAGTTTGGGTGCGGGAGGGGTGAGGGGTCAGGCTCTGGGACGGAGTTTGGGTGTGGGCTTTGGGCTGGGGCAGGGGGTTGGGATGCAGCAGGGGGAGGGCTCTGGGAGGGAGTTTGGGTGCGGGAGGGGTGAGGGGTCAGGCTCTGGGACGGAGTTTGGGTGTGGGCTTTGGGCTGGGGCAGGGGGTTGGGATGCAGCAGGGGGGTGGGATGCAGCAGGGGGAGGGCTCTGGGAGGGAGTTTGGGTGCGGGGTGCAGGCTCTGGGCTGGGGCAGGGGGTTGGGATGCAGCAGGGGGAGGGTTCTGGGAGGGAGTTTGGGTGCGGGAGGGGTGAGGGGTCAGGCTCTGGGACGGAGTTTGGGTGTGGGCTCTGGGCTGGGGCAGGGGGTTGGGATGCAGCAGGGGGAGGGTTCTGGGAGGGAGTTTGGGTGCAGGAGGGGTGAGGGGTCAGGCTCTGGGACGGAGTTTGAGTGTGGGCTCTGGGCTGGGGCAGGGGGTTGGGATGCAGCAGGGGGAGGGTTCTGGGAGGGAGTTTGGGTGCAGGAGGGGTGAGGGGTCAGGCTCTGGGACGGAGTTTGGGTGTGGGCTCTGGGCTGGGGCAGGGGGTTGGGATGCAGCAGGGGGAGGGCTCTGGGAGGGAGTTTGGGTGCGGGGTGCAGGCTCTGGGCTGGGGCAGGGGGTTGGGGTACGGGAGGGGGTGCGACACTTACCTCAGGCAGCTCCCGAAAGCGACCTGCCCACCCCTCTGGCAGCGGCTCTTAGGCAAGGGGGCAGGGGGTCTCCGCGCGCCGCCGCCCGCAGGCAGTGCCCCCGCAGCTCCCATCGGCCGCAGTTCCAATGGCAGAGTCGGCACTCAGGGCGGGGGTAGCGTGCGGAGACACACACACCCACTCCCAGAGGCCGCAGGGGACGTGCTGGCTGCTTCCAGGAGTGGCGTGCCGTGCGCAGCGAGGGCAGGCAGGAAGCCGCTTTACCCTCGCTGCGCCGCTGGTGGTGGCAGCGGGGCCCCCAGGCCCTTTTACATCTGCTGGGGTCTCTGCGGGGAAGGGGGACTCACCTGTGACTCTCTCCGCTGCCGTGAGGGGAGGTGGGCCAGGCGGCGCCGAGTTGGTAGTATCCTTTGCATTCTCCACCCCCCGCAAAGTGGACCCTCCCATTGAACAATGGAATTCCGTCCCATCCCCCCCCATCCCGCAGCCCAGCACTGAACGCAGCCCTCCCGGCGGAGCGGTCAGCCCGGCGGGACTGGGTGGGGTGGAGGCGCGCGGGCTGGCTGCCGAGAGGAAGAGACTGCACGGGGCTGGAATGCACAGCGGCTGGGGAGCACGTCTCACCCGGCTGGCAGCAATCCGGGGGGAGTTGCACGGGGGCGGCAGGCGGGGTCAGGGGAGAGACCCGGCCCCGAACATTGGTGCAGCTGGGCCCCTGTGCTCTGAATATTCCTGGAGCTCGGGCAAGCACCATGGGCCAGTACAACTCGCCATCCCTGGACAGAATCATAGAATCATAGAATCATAGAATATCAGGGTTGGAAGGGACCCCAGAAGGTCATCTAGTCCAACCCCCTGCTCAAAGCAGGACCAATTCCCAGTTAAATCATCCCAGCCAGGGCTTTGTCAAGCCTGACCTTAAAAACCTGACAGACAGACGGGGTAGTACAAGGCACCCTGGATGGTGAAAAAAAGTGTCTGAAAAAACACTGGATAGGGCAGGGGTGGCCAACCAGTGGCTCCAGAGCCACATGTGGCTCTTCAGAAGTTAATATGCGGCTCCTTGTATAGGCACCGACTCCAGGGCTGGAGCTACAGGCCCCAAGTTTCCAGTGTGTGGTGGGTGCTCACTGCTTAACCCCTGGCTCTGCCACAGGCCCTGCCCCCACTCCACCCCTTCCCGCCCCCTCCCCCCCAGAGCCTCCTGCACGCTACGAAACAGCTGATCGGGAGGCGCTGACCGGCAGGGCTGCTGGTGGGCCACGGTGGGAGGCACTGGGCGCAGGAGAGGAGGGAGCTGATGTGGGGGCTTCTGACATATTACTGTGGCTCTTTGGCAATGTACGTTGGTAAATTCTGGCTCCTTCTCAGGCTCAGGTTGGTCACCCCTGGGACAGGGAAAAATTAAAAATACATTTCAAGGCTTCAGAATGCACAATAAATAATGAGGAAATTTTAACAAAACAGACCATTGTTTCTTAAGGCTAATAAACTTTCCTCAGTGAACATGCAGTGTAAAAGTTTGGACATGTAAAAAAAAGAAAATGTAAGTCTGTCAATCAATAACTCTAAATCATATCAGAGCAATACAAATTATATTGCTAACAGCTGTATTTCCTCTTATTTTGTAATAAGCTACATTCTGGAATGTTTAGCCTAGTGTACTAATATTTAATTCTTACACTCATTACCTGTACTACAAATAAAAGGAATTCAGGAGAGGTCTGCCAAATTGTTTTACCAGGGCCTACCCGGTGCTACTGAATCAATAGTATCTTTACCCATGCTTTTTCCCATGAGGGGTCATTAGGAAATAGTTCCGCCGTTGGGAAAATTAAGTTCCCTCAGATGCCAATTTAGGAGTTCCTGATAATTCCCAACCAGGTCTTCAGCTCCTTCAATGAAGACTGAAGACTCCAAGTTTACTCATCATGCTTGAGAAGACCAAAATTCAAGTTTTCTGATGAATGGTTCTATCATTCAAGGACAGAAAATTCTATTCCGCCCCTGGAGAAAACAGTTCCACTCATTTCAGTGCCTAAAGATGTCAGCAAAGTGGGCTATGCAGGCCTCCAATATTGAATCATTGAGGGTGTGAGCAAGAGGACATTGCTATCATTCAAGAAAGCATGCAACTCCGGTCTTAAGTGCATTGTTAGCACTTTATCTATATGAAAGCCACCTCACTGTAGTGTGAAACAGCAAATGCTGGTGAAAGGAACCAATGTCCTCACAGAGTGATCCAAGAACATAAAGAATCCATTTAACAGCTGTTAATGACATTCACATCTTTAACAGCTTCATGAAGTACCTGGCACAGCTTTTAAGGCCTTTTCCTAATAACAAGAGCATAGCAGTGTATGAAACAGTGACACTATGGAGCAATAGGTGCGCTGATTCAGAATGGTAACAAGGCTACATTGTGCTTACCTATCATCACCTGAGAACCATGTAAATCTTTGTCTGTTTCCAGAAATGCCTTCAGTAAACATTCCCATGTTCTAGCATAGCTTTAGAAAAAACCTGCCTCTTCATCAGAACAACCAGAGGCACACCTTGCAAAAGCCAGGAGTTGTGCAGCACCAGAGACTTTCCAACTTGCTAAGTAGTCACACTTTCTGAGTTTGGAAAGCAGTTGTTCTCATATGTCGTCAGCCACATCACTAACATAGCATGAAACAAAAAGAAAAGGAGGACTTGTGGCACCTTAGAGACTAACCAATTTATTTGAGCATGAGCTTTCGTGAGCTACAGCTCACGTGAGCTGTAGCTCACGAAAGCTCATGCTCAAATAAATTGGTTAGTCTCTAAGGTGCCACAAGTCCTCCTTTTCTTTTTGCGAATACAGACTAACACGGCTGTTCCTCTGAAACATAGCATGAAACAGTTGTTATTTGAGAAGCCCAATGTTTACAAGTTGGTAGCTGCTTCAGGCCCTGTAACTTTTGAAACTATACCTCTTGCTCACAGAACGGTAAGATTTTCTGGAATAGCACCCATCTCAAATAGGGATAACCATTAAATGCCAGAGTGGGGTTCATGCTGATATTGCCGGTTTGGGTAATCAGACCCTGTTGATTTTTTATTTTTTTTTAATATTCTCAGATTTGTCTTTCACTGACTGAAGTTTGGTTTCTAAATATTGTGTCAACTCTGAAGATTTCCTGTTCTCAGCCACAATCACTTTCCATCATACCACACACAGTTGTTTTGCATCAATCAATACAGAAACCATACATCATGTTTTTGCCATTGTATTTCCTCACTTTCTTTTTTCGCCATCACTGGAACAGCTTGCTATGCAATGATCAATCTTTCTGAATCACCTCGGGCCAGACCTGAGCCCAAACAAAGAGTGAATGATGTACGCAACATGTACGGTGACATGAGGCTCAGTAGTGCTTTTGGCCCTTAGCAATTACACTCGACTCATCTGGTATTCCAATGCAGTGATACATTTGGTCATGGTCTGTGTGCATGGCTACATGCACTTATGCTCTAATAAATTTACTTGCACTTTGTGTCATACCTAGGAAACAATGTTTGTAATGGGGCTTTTCCTGTTTTGTATAAAATAAATTCAAACACACACACACACACACATGTTCACTAACAGAGGGAAAAGCAGCCTCCTACACACTCACCTCTTGAAATTGTCCACAGTAAACCATCAGCTGGTATTTTAATGGACGAGCAAATTGATCATCCTTATAAGGACACATCATGACAGGACTTAGAGTGGGTATCTACTTTTATTATTTTATATTTATTGATTTTTTTTCCCAAAAAACATTTACATTATTTGATAACTGACCTCAGCCTCCATGGATCTCGCCAGGCCTCCTCTGAGTCTTTGACCCATAGTTTGGGAAACAGTGATTAAGAATTTTGTTTTTTTTAAGGGAAAAAATAGAATCACAGAATAACAGAACTGTAGGACTGGAAGGAACCTTGACAGGTCATCTAATCCAGTCCTCTACACAGAACCAGGACTAAGTATTATCTAGACCAGGAGTAGTCAAGCATTTTTAGTCAAAGTCCAAATTTCTTGGTCAAGATATAGTCAAGGTCCAGACTCCAGAGAAACATTTTTCACACAGCAATAACAGTAATGATAATAATAACAACTAAATAAGAAGATTTTGGGGTCCATTCAAAAGCATCTGGCAGTCCAGATTTGACCCATGTTCTGCCTATTGACTTCCCCGATCTAGATCATTCCTGACAGGTTTATCTAACCTGTTCTTAAAAACCTCCAATCACAGAGATTCCACAATCTTCCAGGGTAATTTGGTCCAATGATTAACTCCCCTTGTCATTAGGAAGCCTAACATATAACCTAAATCTCCCTTGCTGCTATTTAAACCCATTACTTCTTGTCCTATCCTTAGTGGATAAGGAGAACAATTTATCACCATCCTCTTTATAACAACGTTTTACATACTTGACTGAACAAACCCAGTTTTTTCAATCTTTCCTTGTAGGTCAAAGTTCTAGAAAACATGATCTTTTTTGTTGCTTTCCTCCGGACTTTCTTCAGTTTGTCTACATCTTTCCCCAAGTTTGTTGCCTGGAACTGGACACAGTACTCCAGTTGAAGCCTTATCAGTGCTGAGTAGAACGGAAGAATTACTTCTCATCTCTTGCTTACAACACTCCTGCCTTTATAATTTTGTCCCTACATGCTTGTGTCTTTTTTTTACTATTCATCCTTCATAATAATAATCTGAACTAATACAAAGAATCATATATCAATACTAAAACTCTAATTAAGAAAGCACATGGCATTTTAATAGGCCATCATAGCTTGACAGCCAAAGATGCTGCATATTAACAAGACCATTTTGACACAGACAGCTATACTACCCCATTAAAACACAAACAAAATTATCGGCCTTCACTAACCAAACAATCTATTTTTTACTACCGCTGAACCAAACAATACTCCTTTAGTGACAGTCTGACAACTAAGAGTTAATGGTTCTCCTAGAAAAAGTATGTGGATGCATTCTAAACTCAGTATATAACTCAAGGCTTAAATGGAAATCCATACAGCAATCAGAGATGCTTGCTTCATGTGCCTATATCCTACATGCCATACAGATGGTATGATCTGTAGTACTAGTGACTATCTATTGACATACAAGAGGTAATTAATTTTCATTGACTCTTATAAAGGTTGCCCAGAAAACCAGACCTAATTTTCTTAAAGGCAAAATAAAAGCTATTTTAAATTAGCTCCCACCAAATAGTACGAATGAAAATTTGTGACTAACTAAAAATGTGACTAACTACAAATGAAATAGTGATATAAAGTATGAATCACAACCACATATTTATTATTTTCTGAGTGCCAACAATATGCTCAGCACTGTACAATACAGAGAGGAAGACACAATAAGGCTACTTTGCATTTTTGAAGCACCTTCGTCTCAAACATCTTTCATGTACTTTACAAGCTCTAATGAACTGAGCCTCAACATAAGTCTGTGAAGGAGGTAAATTTTATCAACACTATTTTACTGAGGAAGAAACTGAGGCATAGACAGACTGTGCTTCCCAAACTTACACAGGACGTCTGTAACAGAGCTGCAAAGACATCCCTAACTGTAAGAGGACCGGTTTCAGAGTAGCAGCCATGTTAGTCTGTATTCACAAAAAGAATAGGAGTACTTGTGGCACCTTAGAGACTAACCAATTTATTTGAGCATGAGCTTTCGTGAGCTACAGCTCACTTCAAGAGGACCTACAGTTATGACCTGATCTAAATGGCAAAACTACTGTTGACTTCAATTGTAGCATGAGTAGGTCCTTAGGTGATATAACCATTAAACCCTACTCAGTGTTCATTAAAGGACAAGCTTCTTTTTATGTAGTGTAGTTGTAGCTGTACTGGTCCCAGAATATTAAATAGACAAGGTGGGTGAGGTAATATCTTTTACTGGATCAACTTCTGTTGGTGAGAGAGGCAAGCGTTCATGCTACAAGAAGAAAAGGAGGACTTGTGGCACCGTAGAGACTAACAAATTTATTTGAGCATAAGCTTTCCTGAGCTACAAGAGCTCTTCTTCAGGAGATACTGAGTGTCACAGCTAAATGCAAGGCTGAAGAGATTGTTTAGCGTAAGTAGTTAGCACATATTCTAAGGGACCATTCAAGGTGTTAATGGGCCACTCTACCTGGAATGGTCCCTTGGAATATGTGCTCACTGCTTATGCTAAACAATCTGTTCCACCTTGCATTTAGCTGTGATGCTAGCTAGGAGTACCTTTCCCAGACCTGAGAGCTCTGTGTGCCTCGGAAGCTTGTCTCTCTCACCATCAGAAGTTTTTCCAATAAAAATATTACCTCACGCAACTTGTCTCGCTTAGGCTACATCTACAGTAGAGAGCTTACAGCGGCACAACTGTAGCGATGCAGCTGCGCCAGCCACTGTAAGATCTTTCATGTAGCTGCTCTATGCCGACAGAAGAGAGCTCTCTCGTCTACCTAATTAAACCACCCCAACAAGCAGCGATAGCTATATTGGAGAGAGAAGCTCTCCCACAGACATAGTGCTAGGCACACTACTTATGCCAGCGAAACTTATGTTGCTCGGGAGGGATGGGGGTGGGGGTTCACACCACTGAGCAACATACATTTTGCTGACATAAGTGGTAGTGTAGACAGGGCCTAAGCTTCTTTGTAGTAACAGAAAGATTCTCCCCTCAGATCCACATGGTAATACTCAACTACAGTATTAGCATTCCCTAACATCACAAGAAAAGTCACACAAATCGAAGAAACTCTGAATACTGAAGCTGAGTACTAACATAAAGACCTGAGATGAGAATTTTCCCCTGTATTTTGAGGATCAAACCATTTTGATGTCTATAGTATTTCTTGACAACATATCAATGCAAAGGGCACTCCTGCTTAACGGCAGGCTTGGGATCTACTAGCAGCAAATCAATAGTGGATAACTTCACCTACAACTCATATGGAGAGAGATTTTTTTCCCTTTAAAATATTGATGCTTGCTCCCAAAGTCATCTTGGAACACAGGCCTTAAAGGGTGAAATGACAGAAGCGCTAACTCAATTCCCTAGGCAACATCCCAAGCTGAGCTGGCATTGTTACAAAAATGAGTTCCACTCCACTTGGTCCAGAAGTACCAGCTGATCCCTATTTTATAGACTTTTAAAATGGGAAAATGTTTTTCAGCCAGTTCCATAAATCTTTTAATTAATCATTGATAGTCAGATGATAAATCATAATATTCTTTTGCTATACAACCTAACCTTTTATCCAGAAACTGAATCCTTCACAGGCTATATAGAAGGTATAAGTATCTGTTCACTCTGTTGGGCTTACTCCAGGGGCTGTTGCTCAACAATACAGGAAGATTTCAACAGTGTGTACACTACAGCAGTAGTAGATTTTTTTCTTTTGTATAGAACCTGCAACCCTCACACCAATGAGTAATCTTTATTTATTTTAGTAGTTCTGTTGATTTCAGTGGGACTACTTGTGTTAGTAAGTCTTGCAGGATTGGACCCAGACTTCTTTTAAGTACTGTTATGGCAGAAATGTTTTGGATATGGGTACCTGAATAGTAACCATATTTATATTTAATAGTTTCTGGAGCTTTGTGAAATATGGGTCATGAACCTTAAGAACAAATATATAACCAGAGTGTATGTAAAGGACGCAAACACTGTACTTTATAACTCAGACATCTCTTGAACAAAGAAGCCCTGAATAGTACATTTGATACCACTGATACAGTCTTACATTTGTCTTGGTAACTTAAGAATTATGCATGATTCTTTTGGACGGTTTCTTCATTTCTTTTGCTCTCCAGAATTATGTGCCGTATCTTCTAGCAACTTAACTAAACCGAATAATTACAACAGACACACAGCTGTGAGCCATACATATCACAAAGGATGAAGATACAATTAGCGAAATAATGTTGGGGGGGGGGAGGTTGGGGGGTTTTTTTGGGGGGGAGGGTTGTTTGTTTTTTTGTTTTCTTAATTTTTATTTTAGGGCTAAAACTCAGTTTAAAAAAGCCTTAATTAGATGTTTGTAAAGTGCTTTCAGAAAGGACCCAATCCTGTTAGGTGCTGAGGTTAAGTCAGTGGGAGCTGAGAGTGCTCAGCATCTTACAGGATTGGACCAAAAAGTGCTACATATAGATGCTAAAAATACACTCAGGGTGAAATTCTCATCCCTTTGAAGTCAATAGCAAAACTCATATTGACTTCAATGCCTCAGTTCCTTCAACAGAGCTGCAAACAGAATCCAGCTCTCTAGACTCTCAGTCCTTTTTCTTAATCACAAGACCTCTGTAACGGTAAGATCAACTACAACAGTTACCAGCAGGACAGTGGGGTGGGAGGGGGTATTGTTTCATAGTCTCTGTGTGTATATAATGTCTTCTGCAGTTTCCATGGTATGCATCCGATGAAGTGAGCTGTAGCTCACGAAAGCTCATGCTCAAATAAATTGGTTAGTCTCTAAGGTGCCACAAGTACTCCTTTTCTTTTTGCAAAGACAGACTAACACGGCTGTTACTCTGAAACCTACAGCAGTTAGGGTCTCCTATCTGAATGGCAAAACTCCCATTTATTTCTGTGGGACCAGGATTTCATCCCTAAATATTCCTAACAAAACTGAGGGTCTAATGCTGAGAAATGCTGAGGACCTGCAGCTTCCTGGAAGCCGTAGCCTTCTGAATCTCACACTCTTCTTGTTCAACAAGACAAAAATAAACTTTTGTACATGAGGGTCTAAATGAACAATAGGAATTCTATTTCATATTTTCTCTTTGAACTGAAAAAATAAATACAATTTAATACAATTCCTGAAACAGACCCTGGAAGAGATACACAGCTCTTTATGACTTATCTTCATATCAACTGTATCTTGAATATCAAATAATGCCTAAGAAGCATTGAATTAATGTTGTAATTGCCAACACAATTTCTCTCTCCAGGCTCAATATTTCTTTCAAAGTTATTCATATGAACAAGGCATGAGCTCCTTATAGTGAGATATAGGTAATAAAGATGGTACTTATAGAGGACTTCACTGGAACTCAGATAAAAGACATGGTTTATTTATAGCCTCAGCGTATTGACGTATTGTAGAACTTTAAAGCATCTCATCAACCAGAAGAACATTCTAACTGAAAAAAGATGTCAAATACTGTAGATAGGGTTGGCAGAATTCAATTTTTTAAATAATGTCCAGGGATAATATCAATGTTTATTTTTAAGCATTTTTCCCTATTTTTATCTATTTAAATTTTCATGGTTGTGAAGAAATATGGATTTTGAGCTTTTTTGTTTGATTTTTATCAATTTACATTCTCAGTTGCGGGAAAGTATGGGGGGATAATTATTACAGATAATAATTATTTAAGGACAGTAGATGTTGAGATTCAAAAAGTTCAAGCTTTATAACTGTTAAAATGCAATTGTCAACATCACATGTCAAAGTATACAAGGTAAATATTCTTAAGTCAAACTCTAATAAGTTCACAAGCAGCAGTTTTCTTTGCCTATCTGTAAATTTTGATTATCATCAATGCAAAATTTTTGTCAGTTTGTATGCATACAGTGAAATTGACTTTACTGACATTTACCAATAAAATAAATTCTTCCAAGCCTGACTATACATATTTATTTTAGACACTTTGGCTATAAACTTTTAAGAAGCCGATGACCAAATCAGAAATTCTTTCAATGGTGCAAGTTTTAAAAAAATCCTGGACCAAATTACTCAACCTATTGTTCTTTCAAAACCAATTTTGCCTGGCTATAAATCTAGACTGCACCAAACCCTTCTGCCTTTGTTTCAGCCCCATCCCCCCTAGGTTTTTCTATCTAATTATCTGACTCCCTGCTAACATTGTTCTTTGCAATTTACCTCCAGGAACCAATAGGAACACATGTCATTGGGAATTAGGGAATTGCTGCAAGATACAAACCAGCAAACAGGATCATAAACTATCTGAATGCCAAAACTTTCTTTAACCATGAGATGTGAGGGCAACACACAATATCTTATTCCATTTACTAATAGGATATGATAAGAGAACTAGTCTTACAAAGCAGAAAAATGATTATTTAATTCAGATGTCTTTGTTGTCCTTGAGACCAAGCACTTAATAACGTATTATATAGCAACATACTGCACTTTATTCCATATAATCAAAAAGTAAGGCCCTAGTCATTTAATTCCTTTTACAGGGCAAGGAGATCAATTCCAACTACAGCTAAAGAATTCCCTAACTCCATTTAGGAATCCATGTTTCTTGTTTGTGGCAATAACTACTAGAAAAGGCTCATCGGCTTTCTCATATATGATGCGTACCATACATCAGCTAAATAACCACATTGGGTTACTGAGCGGAGCAGGAAGGACAAAAGCTGTGCTGAGCCACCTGAAATATAAGCCTGTTAACATCATAATCTAAGAAATATGTACATGTACCAAATTTAACACTCCTGGTAAACAAACTCTGTTCACATTCACTGAGAAGATTGTTTAAGAATAAGGAAATATGCTTCCCAAACAACGGGATAATCTGTATTGGCTATCTTAACTTTTATGGCTCTGGTGAGTTTCAGTTAACCTGCAAAAGACTTAAATGGGTACAGAAAATGAGATGGGAGACCCACAAGAAAAGCAATTAACCTTTCTTCAGAGGCTAACTTTTTGCTCTCTCTTTCACCTACATCTCTGAACTCATCCGCTCAATACAAGTGTATTACAAAGAAGGAAATATTAAATCAAGAAGACTTTACTTGACTGGAGTTTAATCAGATCCATCACTGTTTGCACAGCTACTTTTTATTCTTAATTAATGTTATCTAAAATCAAAACATACAAGGCAAAAGAGTTCTGTCTCTCTCAAGCGCCCACTTTGGGTCACACAGCAGGTGGCAAACTGGAAAAGTACAAACCAGCAACACAAGAGAACACTTATCCTTAAAAAATATCTGCCAGGCCAATTATGTTTGGTTAGTCTAGAGAAAACAGATGAATGAAAAAGATGTACCAATTTCAAGAGGGATCCGCACTCCAGTGTTGCGGCTTTCCAGCTCCCAGGCGAACGAAGGCACATTCGTAGCTGTTCAAAAATAACTGAGACGCTTGCTTAGGGTCTATCTAGTAACTGGGTATCAGTCATTTCTTCTGTCTACCCTCCTCGCCTCTCTTTGCCTTCTGTCCCCCTTCCATTAAATGCCAATGATTCACGCCTTTTGAGACTAGCGTGAGCTCCTCATTTCCATGGCATTAAACGGAGGGCTTAACCGTTCGTGGGGGCTGTCGCGGACACAATGACCTCTCCCCTGGCTCCCTGGGGCCGAGACACTCGGAGAGGCGATTACATCTACTCCAAGGAAGCTAACAAAACCTGCCTCCCCTGGGCTGCACCTCGAGCTGGTAACAGCCCGCTGGCGTGAAGCTCCCCTGGGAGGGAGGCTGATGGCTCCAAGGCGTCTGCACCGGCCCAGCAGCGCCTACCCATCTCCCGAGCGTGTTACCCCGACAGAAGAAACCGGCTGCCCGGGGGGCTGCGCCACACAACGGCCGGGGATGCCGCCACCGCCTGCCACGGGGAAGTTGACGGGAACTTGGTGCCTGTCCTTAGCCCCCCCCCCCCCCGCCCCTCTCCCTCGAGCCGCTCCCCAGGGCAGCTCGTACCTCTGAGCGGCTCCCTCTCGCCAGGGCACGTCCCCCCGCAGCGGCTGCGGAACGGCTCTGCCCCAGCCCCGCAGCAGGAGCAAGCAGCGGAGAAGGGGCCGGCACCCGCTCTGCCGCCGCCACAACCTGCGTCCTCATTCAAACACGCACAGCGATCCCCCCAGCAGCGCGGCGACAGCAGCAGAAACCCGGAGCGGGAGCCGGCCGGACCGGAGCGCCCCGCGCCGCCTGCCCCGGGCACGGAGCACACGGGGCCGCAGACGCCGTGCAGCAGTCGGGGAAAGGGGTGGGGAGCTGCGGGGCCGGATCCTACTCCCGCTGTAGTCAGTGTAAGGCCAGGATCCTGGCAGATCAATTCCCCGCTGGGGGGCGGGGGGGCGGGCTGTGCTGACCGCAGCCCAGTTGCCCCAGCGTGCTGGGTGTTATTCTGCCATTTCCATTGTATCAGGATAGTTACAGACACTTGGGGGGGTGTCATTTTTGATAGTCTAGCCTAGTTTCTTCAGTCCTTCCTCGGGCAGAACTCCAGCTGAAGTCAATGGGAGTTCGGCTTCATGAACAGGGAGAGGATGATTGGATCCTCACCCCACCCTGGAAAAGTATGAGTAAATGGGAACTATAGAGGCAGGTGGTGGGAGAATTAAATCCATTACCAACCTGCGGACAGCAGCTCTGCAGTCCCTTCTCCACTGCAACTATCTAGCTCATCTATATTACCTGAGTCCTTGGGGTAGACCCCTGCATGAGGGTCCGGGTTGTGGCCACAGGACTGGCCCTAGCCCTCTGTTTCTCTCCCAACCTGCTGTAAAACCTCCTCTCTGCCATCGCTTATGTGGAGGTGGTGCAGAGCCTACTTCTGTCAGTCAGGAGGGGCAAGTTAGCTTCTTTCCACTCCTGCTCCTCAAGCATCTTCCCTCAAATGTCCCCTACACACATACCAGACACAGAGAGCAGAACTACTGTGATTATGTTGCATTGGAGGCCTTCCGTCCCACGGTCCCCCCTTGCCCGGGTGAATGGCACTTTCTGTAGAAAAGCGAAGCAAGCTGCAGCAGCTCTTTTGTGTGTCCACCCTGAACACTTAAAATGCACGAACTTGGTTTCTGTTTTCTAACAGGAGATTAATGTATCTAAAGGATTCTGAAGTAGTAGTGATCCAGCACCAGGTATTCCAGCATTTCTTGTCTCCGCTTCTATTCAGCATGCTCCTATTGTTTGCTAGTTCAAAGTCTGCTGGGAGTACTAAGCAGCTTTTCATTCACCTTCTATTTCAAATTTTCCTCCAATAAGAAGGGTCCAAGAAAATAGGGTCACATTGTGCCAGTCATTTTTGTATTTCACTTTACACAGAGAAGCAGTAACAACGTTACTGCCCATTCAAAAGGCAAGAAAATACTTTTAGTAAAGAGCTAAAAAAATTAGAGATGGAAAAGCCCTATCAGAAGATCCCACCCATCCCCTGCCAGTGCAGGGAATAATGATATAATTCCCTTCACAGAGCATGCATCAAATAGATGAATAGCATACTCAGTCACTGTCAAAAAAGCCAAGAAGAAGTGATCAAGTTTTAGTTTTTGTCCTTTTCTCAAACTGAAAGGTATGCCACGGTTTTCCAGGGCTTTACAGATTGTGAGGACATGATTGTCCGTCCAGTTTGTCAGACTAGGAGGCAGATCTGCGGAGGGGAGCTGCAGAGGGAGTAATGTGACCTCTTGGAGCAGCATCTTAAATTTCACCTTTTCATCTCTGTCCAGCGACTGATTGGCTGATACCATAGAAACAATCCATTGTTGTCATTCAATTCAGCACGGGCTATTACAATTGCACAGCAAAGCATCCTGGGCCAAACGGAAGAAACTTTATCCTCAAAAAGAACGCGGCTGCTACTCTGAAATTTATCCTCAAAGTAATTGCATGTGAAACGTGAGTTCGTCACCTTTAAAAGGGGTTGGGGGGAGCTTCCCCTTTGAATATATATTATCCCTCACTATTACATCTTGTCGCTGTTTTTTTTTTTAAACAAAGAACTTTCACAATATACAAGATCTTTAAGCATAAAAAGGGGAAAGCTACTGTCTAAAATTTCTCTCCCTGAGTCACCACAAACCGATTCTGTAGTTTTGGGAGTTCAGGAGTTTTGTTAAACCCTCCACATAATTCCCTCATTTAAGGAGTTCAAATGCATTCCTTCTCATTTGATCTTCATCACAGCACCTAAAAGCGCTTTTCAGGAGGTCACTGATCCTGATGTCTTTCACTCGTAACATGTTCCTAAGCTACTCATTCATACCTTTAGGGATCGCTCCAAGTGTTCCAATAATCACTGGGATCATCTCTGTTCTAGTTTTCCACAATCCTTCCATCTTGTGGCAGAGTTCTTAATACTTCTTTATCTTCTCTTCTGGTTCTTTATTTTTCTGTTGGTATGGCAATATCAATTAGCCTGATCTTATTTGTCTTCTTTTCTACAGCAACTATGTCTGGCATGTTTGCCTGCACCGTTTACTCTGTGACAATTACCAGAGCCCATAAAAATCTTAGACTCTTCCTTCTCTGGAGCACTCCACAGAGGTTGCAATGCAAACACTTGGCAACCTCATTGTCTCTGTTCATATATTCTCTCCCAGCCCAGCCAGGTTCCTGAAGGTGTTCAACACATGCTCCATATCTTCCTTTTTGGAACACATTCTGCAGTTAGGGGAGCAGTTCCGTCAATCAATTTTGTTTTGAATGTAATTAAGCTTTAAGGACTGTTCTTGTGCACTCATAATGAGGTGTGCTGCCCCTCTTTTGAGGTATCTTTCTACAAACCATGAGTTTGTTAATCTTCGCTCACTTCAATCTCTCTTCACCACTGCCCGTGCACTGAGTTCTGTGTAAATTTTTCAAGCATTTCTTTGGCAATTTGCTTTCTCCTTTCTTTTATGCTTTCTAGGACTGAGATGTGCACTCAGCCCTCACTTGTTATCACAACCAGATGATCTTTTACTGTGGCCGACTCCTTATATGTCTTGATGTTATATTTTTCAATATCAATTGCTTCCTCCACAGATAGCAGACCTTTTCCTCCATCACATCATTGAATTTTCATCCTGTCCATGTCTTGATAGCTACTCACTTCTCTATGCATCACCAGGAACTTTCTTTGGATGCCAGTTTTTTTCTTTTCCTCGATTCCACTTGATCACTGTGTATTGTACTCCTGGTATCACACACATGTTAATAGGGTGAATCAAATCCTTCAGGTTGAGTTTTGTCCTTAGTAATTCTTATTTGTCTGTAATATTCTTTTCTCACTCTTACTTTGACTTATGTTGTAACTCCAACCGTTCCCTGAATCCAAGGCATTTGTAGGAGCCAGGCTGAGAGAAATCTTGGATAGTATCTTCGTTAATTTAGATGCCATGTGATTGTATCAGTTTGCCCCTCTTTACACACGCTGACACATATTTAGCCAAGCCAAGCTTTATATCTTGACCAAACTTTTCTACACATCATCAATTTTTATATCTCCTTTTGTGACCATTCGGATAGTTTAAAATCCTCCACACGTAACAAATGGTTAACTGGTAACTCTTTGCTGATAAGGTAAACACAATGTCTCTCCGGGCTCATCCATGTCAGTGGCAACATCACTACTGTGAACAGCACTGGTGATAAGGAATCTCCTTGAAATATTCCTCTTTTAATTTAGACCTCATCAACAAGAGTCCCTTCGAGGTAGAGTTGAGTGTTCCAGTTAACCACAGATTGCAGCAGGAAAAAAATTATCTTTGGATGAACCCTGAGAGTTTTGATCCACGAATGTGGGAGGGACACCATCATATGCTTTTTGTTAGTCTATCCAAACAATCTCAATTTTTTTTCATTTTTATATTTTTGTTTGTTTTGCATCTTCTGTGATCCTCCTGTTTATCAAGAGGTGGATATCCTTTTGTCCCTTTCATGTTTACTATCCAGCCTTTTTGCTCAGGAGTGCTTCATTCCACTGCAAGCTAGCACTATCTGGATCTCATCTTCGCCAGAATTGCCATTAGCAGTTTCCTCATCATTGGTAAACATATGATTGGTCTATAATTCATAGGATCATTGTGGCCTTCTTTTTTTTTTTCTCCGTATGAGAACGGTTCTCCCTGTCCATCTTGGACATCTGTTCTTCAAACATTTATTAAATTGTTCAAATAAATAGTCACGGAGAGTTATTAAGCATTTCAGCCAGAATCTATACACCCCATCTGATCCAGATGCTTTACAATTTTTTGTTCCTCTCAATAGTTTATCTCTTTTTTCTTAGATATTCCTGTGTATTCCTCGATTCTGTGATTTTTAATTTTCTCTCTCACATTTTTAATCCAATCTGCTATCTAATTATGTTGTACATCCTCAGAACAGATTTTCTTCCAGTAGTGCTGAAACTCTTCCACATTCTGTACTGAATCTCTATTTTTTCCTGTTCTATTTTAAACATTGATCTGATCAAAGAATATCCTAGGGCAGGGGTGGGCAAACTTTTTGGCCTGAGGGCCACATCGGGGTTCCGAAACTGTATGGAGGGCCGGGTAGGGAAGCTGTGCCTCCCCAAACAGCCTGGCCCCCGCCCCCTCTCTGCCCCCTCCCACTTCCTGCCCCCTGACTGCCCCCCTCAGAACCCGCCACCCATCCAATCCCCTCCCCCCTGCTCCGTGTTCCCTGACCGCCCCCTCCTGGGTCCTAGAGTCTCTGTCATAACACTAGATTATGTAACATGTTTATCTACTTATTAGGTGTAATCCAGCTAAGCTCTTCTTTTTTATTATTCTTTTTATTCTTCTTCTTTTAATTATTATTACTACAAAGATGGCATATAGCTTGAAAACAAATGCAGGTGCCTCTGCACTGGGAGTTCCTCCCTCCATCAGTAGGCAGTGCCTATAATTGTCTTCCTGATCAACTACACCTGTGTTGTTGGACTTTTGGTAACTAAGTCTGCTGTACATGTGTTGGTGCCATGGCTTAATAAGATGTAATGTCTCCCTTATGAGGCAAAAGGGGAAAACTGTGTGAACAATGATATCAGTTGCATTTTTAAAATAATCTTTAGTGCTGTCCCTAAAATGTAGGTTAGTTTAGGAAAATTAAATAAAAGCTACAATGTTGTTACCTTAATTAAGTTGTATCATTTATAGTTTTTTCTCTTTCTCTTTATAATTTCTCTATCCCACTTTTATTTTTTGTCTCAACTTTTTATCTTTTCCTTCCTTTCTCTCCCTCTCTTAATTATGTTATTCTCTTTCTCTCTTCCTCATCTCTTTTCTTGTAGGTTTGCACAGACTGGACCTGATTCTCTGTTTTTTCTGGTCTAACTCCACTGAAATCACTGAAGCTATATAAACCCAAAACTGGTGTCACAGTGGAGAATCAGCCCTCTGCCTTTCACCCTCTCTTCTCAACCTCTTGCTTTTGCTCTCCATCCTAATCCATGGACAAAATTTTGTACTTGATTACACTGGTGCAAATCATAACTACTGAAGTTAGTGGAGGTGTGGAGAAACAAGACGGTAAAACTGGATTGAGCGCAGAATCAAGCCCCAAGAATCTTCCTTTCCTCATCTCACACTTTATTTTCACTCTCTCCCCCTGTACTCATTCAAACTCACGTTTGCACTACCTGTTTTGAAGATGTTTTCAGGATCACCAACCAGGCCCACAGGTTACCTTACGAACCTAGCAAAGCTGACAACCACTGCTAACTCCAGAGTTCAGATCCAAATAACAGATTTATTCAGCATAGGTACAGCGAGCCACATCCCAGTGATCATTTGAGGCATGTCAGACCAATGATCTGGCTGAGTACATACAACAAGATTGTACATAAACAAAGGCAAAGACATGTCTCCGTACCCTCTTTTATGCCCAAGATGACACTTTGCTTTCCGTCAGCACCCCTCATCTCAGATCTGTTACATAATGTTTAACAATATCTATGACCAAATATAAGATTCCACATAACACTAGATTATGTAACGTTTGTCTACTTATTAGCCATAAAAACTATTAATCTTAATATTTCACAGGATCTTTGGAGACTTTCCTTGTTTATCCTGATTATACTTGTCTGGGTCATCATGACCACCGATTAACTTAATCCTTGTTCTGTACCCAAAATGAAGGACAATTCAAGAGTTGAATAACAGGATAGATAGTACATCAAATCTTAAGTAGCCAAACAGCTTTGTTTTGCATTCCCTCCCAAAAGGTTATTCAAAGGCCATCCTACAAACTAGTCCTCCCATCAGTTATACTGTTATGCACTTGTTTATAATATTACTAGCTATCTTTTATATATATGTACTATCTGATCCATTGAATACATTATTAAATGCATGTAGTTCCTTATCATTTTACATGAGGTAAGTTCACCTACTCACTGTTTCATCTCCTTACACCTGTATTTACACAGCACTCACACCTTCTATTCTCACACACCCTTCATTCACTATCATTATTCACCCTCCATAAACTTACTATTCACCCGTGGTACTGGAACGAGGGGCTGCTGCACTCCCTGGCTTGAAGTAGTAATAACAAACATCGACTACATGGTTTCCATCATCAGCACCCCCCGGAATTGTTCCAGCCTCTCTGTTACTGACCAACTCTGAACCTACCCACCACTGACACTAGCAGCAAACTCGCACCACTCCTCTCTTGTGCTACATACTGACTTATGACTAGCTTCTACATGTAGCAGCCAGAGGAGTGAAGGAGCTTCCTGTGCATGCTTGTCTCCAGTACATTCACAGAAGAGCACTCATAATATGGCCCATAATTTGCAACTAGTTAAACAAGTCCAAGTAAATCCCTGAACAGGAACCAAGATAGGAAGGAGGGGAGGGGAAAGAAAAAGGATAAACAAATAAATCAAGTGTAGCCCCAGAGAATGTAATGGGAGAAAGAATTCCACCATCACAATCCTTTGCTGGAAAGACCCTGCCTCCTGTTGTCTCAAGACTGTACAATGCAACAGTTAAGTTTCCAGAGCTCTCTGAATAAATACAAAACGTTAATTTGTTTTCTATAACCCCTTTTGGATATTTGATCCAGCAGTGATGTCAAATGCCTCATCTGGCCCACTTAACATATTTATGTGGCCTGCATGATATATTCAAGAATGATTTATTTTATTTATTTATTTAAGGGAGTTTTCAATACACAGCAATGGCTCTGACTGTGATAGATTCTCCTGCCCACCCCATTAATCTAACTGGAGCTTTAATGCAAAAGTCCAGTGGTGACACTTTAAATGTCACCATGAACAATTTGATTGCTGATCATTCTAGCAGATGATCTGAGGAAGGGGGTGGGAGTGAAGTCTACCACAAAGGAGGACTTGAGAGTAGTTGCACAGAGGGAAATTCAAAGAGAAGAAAGGAGGAGACATATATGCCTGATCTACATTCACCCATGGACAATAATTAAAATGGAATTTGGTCCTGTCTCCAGAATGAATTTGACACCCCTTCAATACAGAATATCTCTGAACTTTCAAAAACCTTTTGAGTTTCCCTCTGGCTCAGAGAGCTCAGAATATCACCCCCATGATGAGGAAGTGGAAATCTAACAAAACTTTATTTTCAGTATAGTAATTTTTCTTTTATATTTAAAGATCTATACAATGGGTGTGGAGAGTTTTACATAAGGGAATCTGCATGATCTCTAGCTAGCCAGGTGTGGGAAAGGAAAGAAAGACACTTGTTTTTATCAACTTTCTTTCTTTTCATATGATGCTTATATAGGTTGAATATTTCTTGCTGTTTCTTTCTCTCCTGCCTTCAGTGAGTTCAACATTGTGCGTGCGCAATAAACAGCACAGCTTTCACAATGCTGAATTCTCCGACTAGGGATAATCATTGCTACATGCTCAGTGAACCCCTCCCTATACTTCATAGGCAGGACTCAATCCACAACGTAAGCTTTATTATTAGTCCAAAAGGAAGTATTTTAAAAAGGCCATGACCTAAAATTTGCTGACAAACTTCTAGGAGAGCTGGCTATGGCCATCAGGAAGAGTTATTTATGACAACCATTTGTCTGTAACATCCCCTACAGAAGTAAAGGGGAAATTCAAACCTGACAATTTTTATCTAACAGGCCATTTGGAGGCATCACCTCCCACTTCCACCATCCCTATTAAGAGGTTTGTTTATAATGTATACTGAATTTCAGAGACTGAGCTGCCCAGGCCATGTATCAGAGTAACAGCCATGTTAGTCTGTATTCGCAAAAAGAAAAGGAGTACTTGTGGCACCTTAGAGACTAATCAATTTATTTGAGCATAAGCTTTCGTGAGCTACAGCTCACTTCATCGGATGTATGCATCCGATGAAGTGAGCTGTAGCTCACGAAAGCTTATGCTCAAGTAAATTGGTTAGTCTCTAAGGTGCCACAAGTACTCCTTTTCTTCCAGGCCATGTAGTTTCATCTGTCTTTTCCCCCATCCATGATCATGCAGGTACAGCACCCTAAGGCTGGAAATGCTCATCATGTGCATTGCTGCTAAGGCAGCAGGGCAGAACTGGAGGATGCTCAGTATAGAGAGAATAGGACATTAACTGGCACACAAGGAAAACAGTTTTTTCCTACCTCCCAGTCAGCTCCACAACTTGCTGCTACAGAGCTGGTTGTTTCTACTCTATTATTAGTTTCTGAATAGACAGGCCTCCCACAGAGACAAGATCTGCAACCTTTCAAGATTTGCACAGCCCGGAACACCACAGCTCTTTTTTTCTGAATGGAGCCTTTCTATAGATCAGTCCTGAATGACAATAAAAAAACCCCATCATAAACATAAACAAATAGAGGAGTTTGCTTTTGTGGGCTTTTGTCAGCAGAACTCCTGAATGGAAATGCAGCCTTATGTGCCATCAGGGCTGTTATTCTTTATAAGATATATAATTAAACACAAATAACTGTAGCCATTTGTTACAATGCTGGTAATTTAGACTGAGCTTATCTAGCAGGTCTGATTAAGGGCCTGATCCTGCATTCCTAACTCCCATTACTGTCAACTGATCTGAGAAAGGTGTCGATAAGACATGGAACTCAAAAGCTCCAATCTGTCTGGGGGAGGATTCCCCAATACAAGTAATGTAGTAGGTGTAGACTCAAAGGACTGGAAGGGACCTCAAAAGGTCGTCTAGTTCAGTCCCCTGCACTCATGGCAGGACTAAGTATTATCTAGACCATTCCTGACAGGTGTTTGTCTAACCTGCTCTTAAAAATTTCCAATGATAGAGATTCCACAACCTCCCTAAGCAATTGATTCCAGTGCTTAACCACCCTGACAGTTAAGAAGTTTTTCCTAATGTCCAACCTAAACCTTCCTTGCTGCAATTTAAGCACATTGCTTCTTGTCCTATCCTCAGAGGTTAAGAACAATTTTTCTCCCTCTGCCTTGTAACAACCTTTTATGTACTTGAAAACTGTTATCATGCCCCTTTCAGTCTTCTCTTTTCCAGACTAAACAAACCTAATTTTTTCAATCTTTCCTCATAGGTTATGTTTTCTAGACCTTTAATCATTTTTGTTGCTCTTCTGTGGACTTTCTCTAGTTTGTCCACATCTTTCCTTAAATGTGGCACCCAGAACTGGACACAATACTCCAATTGAGGCCTAATCAGCACGGAATAGAGCAGAAGAATTACTTCTCGTGTCTTGCTTACAACACTCCAGCTAATACATCCCAGAATGATGTTTCCTTTTTTTTGCAACAGTGTTACACTGTTGACTCATATTTAGCTTACCGTACACTATGACCCCCAGATCCCTTTCTGCAGTACTCCTTCCTAGACAGTCATTTCCCATTTTGTATGTGTGCAACTGATTGTTCCTTCCTAAATGGATTACTTTGCATTTGTCCATGTTGAATTTCATCCTATTTACTTCAGACCATTTCTCCATGTGTAAGGCTCGCAAGCCCTGCAGGAAGTATATCATGGGCAGGGCAGACCTGGGTCCAAAGGGGAGACTGGGGAGGCTCCCATAACATAGAAATGTCCCCTAGTCTATCTATGTTACACTGGGGGCCACTCCAGTCTTCAGAGCAGTCTAGAATCAGGAGGGTTCACAGGTATTTCAAAGCCACCTTTGCCCACCCCTTGCCCTGGGCACTGAATTCTGTGCTGCACCTGTTAGAAGTGCAGCACAGAATCTCGCCCATAGGTTCTGTTCTCAGCACTGACATGGACTTTCTGTGAGAAACCGGCCACGTCCCTGTATCATCATTTCCCTGTCTGTAAAATGGGGATAATACTGCACATTCATCATAGTGTTTGTGAGGAATTCTGATTCTACACTGATAAGTCCCACAGACAGCCTATAAATAAACTAAAAAACAGAACTGGGGTGTGAGGCTAGAAAAGCTCATTTTAAAAGGCAAGTGGAAGGAACTAGAGAACATCCACAAGTGACAGCAGAGAAGGAAATGGGATCACCGTTGAGACTGAGAAATTAGTAAATGGTGGTATGTACTTTGGTGTAAGCATATGCTACTCTTGGCCATCTGTGCTGGGGACAGCAGACATCCTGACACCTTTGTAACCTGTATGACTTTTGCATCCCCAGATACCACATCTGTAACTACTTAGTGAATACTGATATTGTGTTCATTCCTGTGTGTTATATAGCATCTGACAACTGAGGGAATTTTCAAAGGCACAAAGAGCAGTTAGGCTTCCAGCTCCCATTGAAAATCTCCGTGTGTGTCTAAATGCTTTTTTATGCTTGCAATGACTTGAGGTCTGTAATGTAGGCCAAAAAGCTTCCTGTCCAGCTGATAAGATTGAGTTCTGAAGGCGCGTGTCCACTTCTTCCTCTCATGACCCCACCCTATTTATTAGACAAGTCAGCAACTAGGAACAATGGGAAAAAGTTGGTATAAAAATATTCAATGACTTAAAAATAGCCAAACTTTCATTGGCTTTAGTTTTGAAAACTAAATTTTGTATAACTGTTTCACGTTTCAGTACCCAATTAAAAGGATGCCTACTACTTTTTTTTTTTTAAAAGTAGGAAGATATATAATAAAAGGGAGTAGATGCCGTAGCGATGAGCTTCTCTGGCAGCATCCTTTAAAACGTGGAAGTCAAATCCTAGTGAGGAAAATAGAAAGGAGCATAAACTCTGGCAAATGAAGTGTAAAAATATAATTAGGAAGGCCAAAAAAGAATTTGAAGAACAGCTAGCCAAAGACTCAAAAAGTAATAGCAAACATTTTTTTTTAGTACATCAGAAGCAGGAAGCCTGCTAAACAACCAGTGGGGCCACTGGATGACCGAGATGCTAAAGGAGCAGTCAAGGATGATAAGGCCATTGAGGAGAAACTAAATGAATTCTTTGCATCAGTCTTCATGGAGAAGGATGTGAGGGAGATTCCCAAACCTGAGTCATTCTTTTTAGGTGACAAATCTGAGGAACTGTCCCAGATTGAGGTGTCATTAGAGGAGGTTTTGGAATTGATAAATTAAGCAATAATAAGTCACCAAGACCAGATGGTATTCATCCAAGTCAAATGTGAAATTGCAGAACTACTAATTGTAGTCTGTAACCTATCATTTAAATCAGCATCTGTACCAAATGACTAGAAGATAGCTAATGTGACGCCAATTTTTAAAAAGAGCTCCAGAGATGATCCCGGCAATTACAGGCTGGTAAGCCAGACTTCAGTACTAGGCAAACTGGTTGAAACTATAGTAAAGAATAGGGCTGTCAAGCGATTAAAAATATTAATTGCGATTAATCATACGATTAAAAAACTTAATCATGATTATTCACATGATTAATTGCACTGTTAAACAATAATAGAATACCCACTTATTTAAATATTTTTGGATGTTTTCTACATTTGCAAATATATTGATTTCAGTTACAACACAGAATACAAAGTGGGCAGTGTTCACTTTATATTTATTTTTGATTACAAGTATTTGCGCTGTAAAAACCAAAGAAATTGTATTTTTCAGTTCACTTAATACAAGTACTGTAGTGCAATCTCTTTATCATGAAAGTTGAATTTAAAAATGTAGAATTATGTACAAAAAAAAACTGCACTCAAAAATAAAACAATGTAAAATTTTAGAACCTGAAAGTCCACTCCGCCCTACTTCTTGTTCAGCCAATCACTCAGACAAACAAGTTTGTTTACATTTGCAGGAGATAACACTGTCCGCTTCTCGTTTACAGTGTCACCTGAAAGTGAGAACAGATGTTCTCATTGCACTATTGTAGCTGGTGTTGCTAGATATATACGTGCCAGATGCACTAAAGATTCATATGTCCCTTCATGCTCCAACCACCATTCCAGGGGACATGCGTCCATGCTGATGACGGGTTCTGCTCAATAACAATCCAAAGCAGTACAGACCAATGCATGTTCATTTTCATTGTCTGAGTCAGATACCACCAGCAAAAGGTTGATTTTCTTTTTTGGTGATTTGGGTTCTGTAGTTTCCGCACTGGAGTGTTGCTCTTTTAAGACATCTGAAAGCATGCGCCATACCTCACCCCTCTCAGATTTTGGAAGGCACCTCAGATTCTTAAACCTTGGGTTGAGTGCTATAGCTATCTTTAAAAATCTCACATTAGTACCCTCTTTGTGTTTTATGAAATCTGTAGTGAAAGTGTTCTTAAAATGAACATGTGTTGAGTTATCATCCGAGACTGTTATAACATGAAATATATGGCAGAATGCGAGTAAAACAGAGCCGGGGACATATAATTCTCTTCCAAGGAGTTTAGGCATAAATTTAATTAATGCATTTTTTTTTAACATGCATCATCACCATGGAAGCATGTCCTCTGGAATGGTGTCTGAAGAATGAAGGGGTATGCGAATGTTTAGCAGATCTGGCATGTATTAAATACCTTGCAATGCCGACTATAAAAGTGCCATGCAAATGCCTACAGTCACTTTCTGGTGTCATTGTAAATAAGAAGAGGAAAGCATTATATCCTATAAATGTAAACAACTTGTTTGTCTTAGTGATTGGCTGAATAAGAAGTAGGACTGAGTGGAATTGTAAGCTCTGAAGTTTGACATTGTTTTGTTTTTAAGTGCAGTTATGTAACAAACAAAAATCTGTATTTGTAAATTGCACTTTCATGACAAGTAGATTGCACTATAGTACTTGTATGAGATGAATTGAAAAATACTATTTCTTTTATCATTTTTACAGAGCAAGTATTTGTAATAAAATACAGAATACCATATATATGAAAATGAGAAAATATCCAAAATATTTAATAAATTTAAATTGGCATTCTATTGTTTAACAGTGCAATTAAAACTGTGATTAATCACGATTAATTTTTTTGAGTTAATTGCATGAGTTAACTGCAATTAATCAACAGCCCTAGTAAAGAACAATATTGTAAGACATATAGATGAACATAATTTCTTGGGGAAGAGTCAACATGGTTTTTGTAAAGGGAAATCATGCCTCAGCAGTCTAACAGAATTATTTGCGGGGGGTCAATAAGCATGTGGACAAGGGGGATCCAGTGGATATAGTTGTCATAAATATAAAGGGAAGGGTAACCACCTTTCTGTATACAGTGCTATAAAATCCCTCCTGTCAAGAGGCAAAACCATTTAACCTGTAAAGGGTTAAGAAGCTAAGGTAACCTAGCTGGCACCTGACCCAAAATGACCAATGAGAGGACAAGATCTTTCAAATCTGGAAGGGGGCGGGGAACAAAGGGTCTGTCTGTCTGTGTGATGCTTTTGCCGGGTACAGATCAGGAATGCAGCCTCACAACCCCTGTTAGTTAGTAAGTAATCTAGCTAGAAATGTGTTAGATTTCCTTTTATTTAATGGCTGGTAAAATAAGCTGTGCTGGATGGAATGTATATTCCTGCTTTTGTGTCTTTTTGTAACTTAAGGTTTTGCCTAGAGGGATTCTCTATGTTTTGAATCTGATTACCCTGTAAGGTATTTACCATCCTGATTTTACAAAGGTGATTCTTTTACCTTTTCTTTAATTAAAATTCTTAAGAACCTGATTAATTTTTCATTGTTCTTAAGATCCAAGGGTTTGGGTCTGTGTTCACCTGTAAAAATTGGTGAGGATTCTTATCAAGCCTTCCCCAGGAAAGAGGGTGTAGGGCTTGGGGGGATATTTTGCGGGAAGACGTCTCCCTGGTCTTTGTGTAAGACACTTGGTGGTGGCAGCATATGGTTCAAGGACAAGGCAAAGTTTGTACCTTGGGGAAGTTTTTAACCTAAGCTGGTAAGAATAAGCTTAGGGGGTCTGTACCCTAGAGTTCAGAGCGGGGAAGGAACCTTGACAATAGTGTAGTTAGATTTTCAGAAGGCCTTGACAAGGTCCCTCACCAAAGGCTCTTAAGCAAAGTAACCTGTCATGGGACAAGAGGGAAGGTCCTCTCATGGACTGGTAACTGGTTCAAAGTTAGGAAACAAAAGGTAGGTATAAATGGTCAGTTTTCACAATGGAGAGAGGTAAATGGTGGTGTCCCCCAAGGGTCTGTACTGGGACCAGTCATATTCAACATATTCATAAATGATCTGGAAAAAGGGCTAAACAGTGAGGTGGCAAAATTTGCAGATGATACAAAAGTACTCAAGATAGTTAACTCCCAGGCAGACTGTGAAGAGCTACAAAGGGATCTCTCAAAACTGGCTGAGTGGGCAACAAAATGGCAGATGAAATTTAATGCTGATAAATGCAAAGTAATGCACATTGGAAAACATAATCCCAACTATACATAAAAAATGATGGTGTCTA
This sequence comes from Lepidochelys kempii, assembly GCF_965140285.1. Taxonomy (NCBI): domain Eukaryota; kingdom Metazoa; phylum Chordata; order Testudines; family Cheloniidae; genus Lepidochelys; species Lepidochelys kempii. The sequence continues at coordinate 25,056,875 of NC_136388.1, read as the reverse complement.
AATTAGCTGCTACCACTCAAGAAAGAAATCTTGGAGTCATTGTGGATAGTTCTCTGAAAACATCTACTCAATGTGCAGCGACAGTGAAAAAAGTGAACAGAATGTTGGGAATCATTAAGAAAGGGATAGGTAGTAAGACAGAAAATATCATATTGCCTCTATAAATCCATGGTATGTCCACATCTTGAATACTGTGTGCAGATGTGGTTGCCCCATCTCAAAAAAGATATACTGAATTTGTAAACGGTTCAGAAGAGGGCAACAAAAATTATTAGGGGTATGGAACGGCTTCCAAATGAGGAGAGATTAATAAGACTTGGACTTTTCAGCTTGGAAAAGAGACGACTAAGGGGGGATATGATTGAGGTCTATAAAATCATGACTGGTGTAGAGGAAGTAAATAAGGAAGTGCTATTTACTCCTTTTCATAACACAAGAACTAGGGCTCATCAAATAGGCAGCAGGTTTAAAACAAACAAAAGGAAGTATTTCTTCACACAATGCACAGGCAACCTGTGGAACGCTTTGCCAGATGATGTTGTGAAGGCCAAGACTAACAGGGTTCAAAAAAGAACTAGATAAATTCATGGAGAATACGTCCTTCAATGGCTATTAGCCAGGATGGGCAGGGATGGTGTCTCTAACCTCTGTTTGCCAGAGGCTGAGAATGAGCAACGGGGGATGGATCACTTGATGATTACCTGTTCTGTTCATTCTCTCTGGAGCACCGGGCATTGGCCACTGTCAGAAGACAGGATACTGGGCTAGATGGACCTTTGGTCTGACCCATTGTGGCCGTTCTTATGTTCATCTATTATGCTGCATGTTGAGGCAGATGGTATGACACAAGCTTGCTCTCTCTCTGATTTGGACACAATAAACAGAGTTTTTTTTATTTCACTACATCATTGTTAGGCTGAATTTATTTCAAAGACAAATCTTGCTACACTCCCATTATATTTTTTCATCCTGTTGGTTGGAAAACTGGATGCAGAAAGGTGTGGTAGTTTTTCTCGCCATGTTCAAATCTCTGTGTCTGGATGTTTAGAACTCACTGACTCAAGCAAAGTCTACAGAAATAGCAAAGCCTAAGTAACAGGTCCCATCCCCCGCAAAAAATAAAACCAAAACCACCACACCATCATCTAAATTAAAGACAGGAAAATAGAAGCTTGTATATTATTGTTCTTTTTAAACAGAATTTTTTCTAAAAATATATTTTAAGGTCCCTTTCAAACTATCAGGATAATTCCAAGGATTTTTTTTTTAAATGAACATACCACATTTCAGTCTAAGAATCATAACAGTAAAGGGACATCAAGAACTTCAAAATCCCACATCTTATCTGAAGCTAATTATTTACAAGTAACATCTAAAATGACCATTAACAGAGATTAAAGAAAACATTTTCATACATTATTTTTATGGCTGTCAATTAATTGCAGTTAACACATGCGATTAACTAAAAAAATTTATCGCAATTAATCTCAGATTTAATAGCACTGTTAAACAATAGAATACCATTGAAATTTATTAAATATTTTTGGATGTTTTTCTACATTTTCATATATATTGATTTCAGTTACAACAAAGTAGACAGTGCTCACTTTATATTATTATTTTTGATTACAAATATTTGCACTATACAAATGGCAAACAAAAGAAATAGTATTTTTCAATTCACCTCATACAATTACTGTAGTGCAATCTCTTTATCATGAAAGTGAAACTTACAAATGTAGTGGGTTTTTTTGTTACATAACTTTACTCAAAAACAAAACAATGTAAAACTTTAGAGCCTACAAGTCCACTCAGTTCTACTTCTTGTTCAGCCAATCACTAAGACAAAGAAGTTTGTTTACATTTATGGGCAATAATGCTGCCCACTTCTTATTTACAATGTCACCTGAAAGTGAGAACAGGCCTTCACATGGCACTTTCGTAGCTGGCATTGCAAGGTATTTATGTGCCAGATATGCTAAACATTCGTATGTTCCTTCATGCTTCGGCCACCATTCCAGAGAACATGCTTCCATGTTGATGATGCACATTAAAAAAATAATGCATTAATTAAATTTGCGGCTGAACTCCCTGGGGGGAGAATTGTATGTCTCCTGTTCTGTTTTACCCGCATTCTGCCATATATTTCATGATATAGCAGTCTCGGATGATGACCCAGCACATGTTGTTCGTTTTAAGAACACTTTCACAGCAGATTTGACAGAATGCAAAAAAGCTACCAATGTAGCTATCTTTAGAAATCTTAGATCACTCGATCCAAGGTTTAGGAATCTGAAGTGCCTTCCAAAAACTGAGAGGGATGAGACGTGGAGCATGCTTTCAGAAGTCTTAAAAGAGCCAGACTCTGATGCGGAAACTACAGAACCCGAACCACCAATCAACTTTCTGCTGGTGGCATCTGACTCAGATGATGAGAATTAACACACGTCAGTCGGCACTGCTGTGGATCATTATCAAGCAGAACCTGTTATCAGCATGGACACACGTCCTCTGAAATGGTGGTTAAAGCATGAAGTGACATATGAATCTTTAGTGCATCTGGCACATAAATACCTTGCAATGCCAGTGACAACAGTGCCATGCAAATGCCAGTGCTCACTTTCAGGTGATATTGTAAACAAGAAGCGGGCATCATCTCCTGCAAATGTAAACAAACTTGCTTGTCTGAGTGATTGGCTGAACAAGAAGTAGAACTGAGTGGACTTGTAGGCTCTAAAGTTTTACGTTGTTTTATTTTTGAGTGTAGTTATTTTTTGTACATAATTCTACATTTGTAAGTTCAACTTTCATGATAAAGAGATTGCACTACAGTACTTGTATTAGGTGAATTGAAAAATACTATTATAGTACTTTTGTTTTTTACAGTGCAAATATTTATAATAAAAAATAAACAAAGTGAACACTGTACACTTTTTATTCTGTGCTGTAAGTGAAATCAATATATTTGAAAATGTAAAAAATATCCAAAACTATTTAAATAAATGGTATTCTATTATTGTTTAACATTGCAATTAATCACGCAATTCATTTTTTAATGGCTTGACTGCCCTAATTATTTTATATCCTAGAAAGGGTGATCAGCCTGCCCTACTCTTAAAAGGAATACACCTTTTCATAAAGCCAGAATGTCAGATCTGTTCTGGTGGCAAACTGTTATTATCAAGATCATAAAAGTTCAACACACACACAAGTATACTGCTCTCATAATAGGTTTTTTGGCTATTTCATCCTTCAAAAGTATAAGCGTCCTCAGTTTTAAAAAACTGCAGCTAAGAATAAGAACAGAGGATAAGAAGACATTTAATGTGCCATGTTTAATTTTTAAGGTTGCACAGAGTTTAGTGCTCTTGACTACAAAACATGTCTAATTCACTTGATTTAACCTAGATACAGAAACAAACAATGAATATTCAAAAGGTCACTTCCACCAGATTATAATCTTTAAATTGTGCAACTCTTTACAAATATATAAAAAAAATTATTTATACTACAAGCAAATAAGTAGTTTATTGATATACTAACTTATGCTCACCTACTGTGTTTCAAAATTTAAATTCTTGTGGTTAGGAGCTTCTATACACTCTTCTTTTTAAGATCAGCTGTGTCAATTCACCTTTTCTATTAATTACATAGTAGAACTAGTTATTCAACATGTTAAACTTTTAAAACACACAAATAGTAAACATAATACATATGTGTTCCCTTATATCGGACTCAAACTAAAATACGTATGTACAACAAAGGTCCAAGAAAGCAGAAGTATTGGAAAGTTATATTCTTTTGGTGATATCTAATAATTAATATTCAGTTGTCAAGCAGTCCTCCTACATATTATATTCCACTGCAATGTAAGTGAAGTGTGACATGAATATTTTAGATGTTCAAAAATAGGATCTTCAGTCATTTCCACTGAGGTAAATAAAGACATCTGGGTGTTCAGCACTCTTGAAAATCTGACCACTTATTTAGGAGCCTAAATTAAGGATTTAGAAGCATAACTTTAGGCTCCTATATTTGAATAATGTTAGCCTTCACACACTTTAGCAGGCATCATCATGCGGAAGTTTATTTTTATACAGGAATTATACTATATTTAAACATCTCTTTAAGTGATATTACTAGGACTATTTTCTATATTTTTCCTTGAGGAAGGAGCCTCAAAAATCAAGGCTCAGGCTTTCCTTCATAAGCTCATTGTTAATAAAAAGCACGCACCAAAGAGACACTCATCGATGTCCAAATAGCATTTTTCCATCTAAGTCCTTCCCATTTCACTTTTAAATACGTATTCGTAGCCAGTTTGCAAATTGTTTTAACTTCTGTACAAATTTATTATTACTTATATGATCTTTAAGTTTTTCAACATAACTTTCTTCTTTCCATATTCCCTTATTTTTCTTCAGGGCTTTTAGTTCTGCTTGAAGTAGTCTTTTGTGAAGCTTCCAGTATAATGGAGAGTCATGATGTAGTCCTTCAATACGAGTTGTTTTGCCAAGCCCTTGTCTCAAGATCTCTTCATTCAGGCACACACTGAAAAATCTACCCTACAAAAAGATTAAGTGAAGGCAGCATTTCACATTATGTATTCACTTGGCCATTTACAAAGGATATTAACACTATTAGTACATTTTCAATTAATCTGTTGTGTGAATTGTCTGAATGTTATGAGTTAGGAATGACCTCTTTTTGGCTAATTCTATACCCTTTTGGTGTTGGGAACTCCAGAAATAGTTAAAAGTTGTAGAGCATTCAAATTGCTTTTAGCATTTATAAATTAAAACATGAAATACGCAGGCATCTGTGGAACAACATTTAATACACCAGATACTCGATCAATCAAAATTCTTAAGACATTGTAGAGCACTAGACTACAGAGCTTGCACTGTATTTTCAGATGCCACAAACCATGACTGCGTGGAGAATTGCTAACTAGCCACTCAAAAGCTATATTCACATTTTACGTGAGTTCGCAAAAGTATAAATATTTATTTTATCTCCAATTTGAACATATAAAATGTCTGCATAAATGTTTAATATATCAATTTAATATAATACCATTATATCTTACATATTAAGCAAATAATAGCAATAATCACTGCAAATCTTAGGATATAAATAAAAGTTAAAGAACTGTCAGTCCTTCTTGTTACTGTGTTTACCTTATTTACTAAAATGAGGCAATCAAGCACCAAATCCTCCCTTCCAAGAAGCTGGAACCACATCATTTGTGCAGGTTTTAACTCTTCCTGTAACCAGGCCATAGCATTCGGTGTCAGCTCCACTCCAGCAAGTCTGACCAGCAAAACACCATTTGATTGCCCTGAATATATTACATATATAAAAAACGTTTTTCTTACTACAACATGATCGAAAAAGATCCAATTCCACACAATGGGCCAGATCCTTAGTGTCTGCAAAAAGTGTAGCTTCACTGACTTACATGGAATATTTATTTAAGTCGCTGGAACAACAATGATTTACAACAGCAGAGGATCTGGTCTCATACGTTCTGACATGATATTTATCTCCTGTTTCAGAATAATGTGCTTAAAAATTGTCAGAAAATATTTTCCTAGAAAATTTATGTACACATTAAGAAAAGAGATTCCAAGACATCAGACTGTAATGCCTAATGTCAGATTTTTTTCTTAGAGAATCACACTGCTTAAAAAAGCCTGATTCTTCTTTCTCCCCAGTATATGTCAGGAGTAACTACATTAAACTACATTGAACTACAACAGTGTGAAACTTGTGTGCAATTAAAATCAAGCCCAAGTTTTTATTTTGTTGACATTTAACCTATCGATGATGTACTCAGAAGACTGAAATCCAGACCTCTTACAGTGTCTTTAAAGCCAATGACACATTTGGTTACAGCATGATTTATCCAACAAAGATAATTCTATTTAAACTACATATAAAAGTAATTGCCCAGCAGAGGGAAGATGCATCATCAAAAGTTTAGTGTGTCCACTTTATATTCTGGTTTGAATAAATATCTTCCCTATGTATGAATGACTTTTTTTTTTAAATATTAACATTTTCTGACAGCATTTGCAGTAAACACACACTCAGCTATGATCCAATGGAGTTATACAACCTCACAGAAATCAATGGAGTTATGAACATAGGAACTGCATAACTGGGTCAGACCAGTGGTCCATCTAGATTAGTGTGCTGTCTTCAATGGCAGCTGATAGCATCTACTTCTGGAAGGTGCAAGAAACTCTGACATGGACAATTATAGAACTTCCATATGGAAGTTTCTTCTACGTCCCTTCAGTTAAAAATAGGCTTGTGCCTTGAAGCATCAGAGTTTATAGCCCTTCCAATCTTTTTTTAATTCTATCTAATGAAATTATCATTATCTGTACAAGCTAGGATATTCTAGGGAATCTACGGGACTTAGGTGCTCAAACCCCAGTGAATTTCTATATCAAATCCCTCTAAACAGTTATACTGGCAAACCCTCCTACTGCAGCTGTAGCGTACTGGCAATAGCGTGCGTTTGCCAATATAGCTTATACTAGTTCCCTGAACAAAATAAGTTATGCTGGCAAAAGCACTTTTTTGCGGATATAACAAACTAAACTGGGGCTTCTGTCAGTATAAAAGTGTCAAAAAAACCTCACACCCTTAAACATTATTATGCCTATGAAAGATTCTAATATTGACGAGGCCTCAGTCTCTCATGCCTCCGTTCCCCAGCCATCAAGTGGGAAAACTATAAGTCCCTGCCTCATGGGTGTCTTGTGAAGATAAATACATTAAAGATTCTGAGGCACTCAGATACTATGGTAACAGGGACCACATGAATACATAAGATGTCTAGACAGATGCATATTCAATTCACAGTATTAATAAATCCTTACAATACACTTTTAAAGTATTTGGATAAATATTACCTCATTTTACTGGTGGGGAAACTTCAGCAGAGAGGTGAAATAACATGGCCTCAGCCTCACACAGAGTCAGTGCCAGAGCCAGAATCAGAACTCAGGCCCTCTTCACTCCCAACCCTTCCTCTACCACTGCTTATACAGTAACTGTTCTGTGTGTGAACAGAACTTCATTTTCTAAGCTGTCTCCCCAACTGCTTTCTAAGGGCACTACATTAACTAAAAAAGTTTTTAAAGGAACAATTCAGATGTTGCAGATTTTTGCTCATTTAGTTGATATCAATTGTATCAAATGAGGACATTTAATTTTGTCATGATTAGTCTCATTCTTCCTGAACTTTTACTTACATTTTCTCTGTAATGATGACAGGAAAGGAAGGCTAATGGGAACATGTTCAACTTCTAGTCCTTTCTCAGTTATGTGACATAACCTTCCTCGTAGTTTCACATTCTTTTCTATAAATTCTACTGGTATATCCAAAGCACTCGTAAATTTTGTTGTCTGTTGATACAGGAGGAAGGAAGAGTAAGACAAAGTCTTAGGAAAAATAAAAACAGCAGTTACACATTATTTGAAAAAATGCAATCACACTGAACCCATATTTTGTCAAGATGAATCTTGCAAATTACAAACTCCACTACGTTATACTAATGAACTTTATTATTATTATTAATTTGTTGTAGCTATTGCTAGACATTTTCCACACAATTAAAAAGAATGGTCCCCACTCCAAGGAACTCACAATCAAGTACAGGCAAGTAGACAGAGGTCAGGGGAAAGACAATAACAATACCCATTTTATATACAATTTATACACAAGTCAATCTGATTCACTATATGCAGAATGGCAGAAGTGCATCTTTAAGAGAAGATTAAAAATCAACAAGGGTAGGAGTCTTGCAGATGAGCTCAGAGAGGTTATCCCGTGCAGGGGTGCAAGAAAGGCGCACATAAGTGATTTTGTCAGATTCTCACACAAGGGTGGACAATTTTGGAAACGCTGGCAGCAGGAGAGGCTTGACAAGGCAGTATATGTGAGGAGAGGCAGAGTTATGTAGAACTTTGAACACCAAGACAGAAATTTAAATCTGATTTGACATCAGATGGGAAATCAATTGAGAGATTCAAAAAGGGGAGGTTACATGATCAATCTGATGAGCAATGAGTTTAGCAGCAGCATTTTGTATGGATTGAAGGAGGACAATGTGTGTGTTTGGGAGGGACCAAAGTGGGACATAATTGGGGCATAAACTAGAGATTTGGTGTGAGGACTGACAGAAAAAGACAAATCCTAGAAATGAAGAAACTTTATTATCAATGTTTAATTTTAAAGCCCCTATTGTTTAAGATCATATGCAGGATATATTCAGATTAATCTATTCACATAGTTATTAAGTGATGCTCTCACTGAATGACACATCACGCTCTAAAAAAGCCAGCTGAACATCCCATCATCCCATTTTTATTCTATTTACTAAACCTTCACTCTGTTGTCTGCAAGGTCCCCTAACTAGGAATTGAGAAATATGGGACCTTGCAGGCAGAGAGTTTGAAGGTTTTGTAAATAAATAAAATAAAATGGGGTTGAGAAGTGGCTCAGAGTCAAATCTAATTTGCATTCCAAGGTCCAACAGCCATTTAAGTGTATTTACAAAGACTTGAATTTTTTTTAAATACCATCATACGCAAATACCCAGGTTTGAGAAAAAAGCAATGACTGCAGTAAAGACTATTCAGTACTGCTTCACATTAACATTACATCTAAAATCTTATAGAGTTCTAGGACATGTGAAGATCAGTTCGGAATACAGTTCCAGTAATAACCAAACAAGAATTCAAAGAACATTAGGCATATTCAGACTCCAAAGTATGAGGTAAAATTAGCTTTGGGAATCATTATAGTTTCAGTCCCTGCATAAAACAACTGCAACCCCAATTGCCTTTTGGAATTAAAAAGCGCTCTTGTGAGCTGTTTGGGCAGATATATTGCAAACTGTAAGAAAATGGTTCTCGGAATCGTAAGGAGAGAGTGGAATTCAACTGACTATGCCACTTCTACACCAGCTAACTGCCAGGCAGAACAATGTTAAGATCTGCTTTATATTGCCAATGTGGCGTAAAGCAGTCTTATGAAATGCCAGGAGCTGGCCCGATGCGTCAGTCATACGAGTGAGGGAAGATTTTAGGGTGAGTATAAAGAGAAGGAAGGATATCACAGCTCAGGAAGTAGAACAACATGTGGCAAGTAACTGCCTGCTATGAAGAGTTATGGGAAAGGAACAGAGGTAACAAACATCAGTGTTCAAGTCACATGAGTGCTTCTGTTGACTCAACTGGGATTACATACACTAGTAAACTGAAAAAGGTCCCAAGATTGGAAGAGTAGAAAGGACAGACAGATGAGTAGGAGTCTATCTAGAAGACTGTAGGAAGATATAGTAGGAAGACACAGGAACTAGAAGGAGCAAGTCTATGGAAAGTTTTTTTTAAAAAAAACGAGGGCAAAATGGAACTGGAGAGGAACAGGACATGAATGAAGGTGACAGGGATGATACAGTCCAATCTCCAGGGGAAAAGTTGCCTGAGCACAGCATATGAATCATCAAATGTTTAGAAAATGCAAAAAAGAGAAATGAAACAATCAAGGCAGAATGTGATCACAAGATGAATAAGAAATTCAGCAGACTGAGTCAAAATAAGGAGGAATTCTAGCAATGCTCTGGAAGTGGTGAAAGAGGTTTATAGACAAGGGAGACATAGGGGGTAAGAGGGAATCTGAAGTCAAAGCTGACAAGATTTTTGGCCTCGGAAGTAAAGTTTAGTTTGAAAGTAAAGAAAGGTCAACAGATGTGTGTATAATTATGTTGCCAAAAACCCATCACATTTTATTATTGCTACATCTAATTAAAGATTTTTTGAAGATGAAGTACAATAAAATACATGTGAAATCTTAAAGTTACTCTTCTGTCAATTAGAGATTACACAGTTTGATTGTGAACCACTTCTACAACCTCAGTACAGTCGCAGCAATATTAAACCAGTGGAAGAGAGAATTTACAGACTGCCTGTAATCTTCCAATCCACCAGACCAACCACTTCAAGATTCCTTTTCAAATATGAATGAAAGATCATTAAAAATAGGGATTATTTTTCAATTGCTCTCTAACCCTAATGTAAAGTTTTCACAAACTTTCATTTATAGAAACACTTGAAATAAGAACAGTATAAACATACTGTGCAAGCTATTAGGGAGTAGGTCTTCTCTGCCCAGAACAAATTGCCTGTAGAGCCCACAAAGATGGCTGTTGGCAACATTTGTAGCCCACTGATGCCCAGGCTTTTGATCCAGTTCTGAGAATCAACTGAGAATACTTTCAAGCAGATCTGAATTGCTCCAGCTGCAATGACTCTAAAGGAGCATCTCTGGAGGATCAATAGAGTTCAGCAGCACTTTGGCCACACCCTTCTCATATCCCCTCCTCTACAGGCCAGCCCTATGTCACCTCCTAGATTCTCTTATGCCAAGGCAACACTCCCCCCCAACTGATCAGTTACCCTAGCTGTCTGCCTGTTTTGTTATGCCAGAGTGACACAAAGAAGATGGAACAGTGACACAATCTGACCCCATACATCTTCAACTAAACGAGACAAAAGGGTATAAAGACTGCTCATTAACAAATTATTCACAACTTACCAATTTAATACTCTTTGCAAATAAAATGACTCCAGCTATTGCCATTCCAGTGCTAATGTTCTGCAAAAAACAGATTTAAATCCTTAATTTTTTTCACCTCTCATTATTTTCATCGGATTAAAAACATTAAAGAAAAAATAAAATAAAACCGAAGAGGTAACAGGCAATCAAGAAGTTCTAATATGAATTGACTCACTGGGGGATCTTGCGCAAGTTCTCTGTTTTGTATTTTAGTGAATCTAGAGTACAAATGATTTAATAAATAATACATAATAATAAAACTGATCTCGCTCACAACCAAATATGTCCGACAGAAGTTTTCCAGATCATACATATTACTAAGACGTTAATAAAGCAAGTTGCTCATGATAGTAGATGAATTTAAGAAAACACACATTACAGAAAAATGCAGGAAATTTTCAAGTCTACCTGAAGATTCAGCAAAGGAGCTACATCGAGTACTTAAAAATACCTTCCATAACATGACATCTAGATCCAGCTAATACGATCCAACAAGGCACATTGCATTTTATTGGGAAATCCCACTATTTGTATTACTTTTAGCTCCATTCTCCCCCTCTTCCCAAAAAAGCAGGCAAAATGGCCCATTCAAATTACAATTGCTGTTTTAATAATAAATATAATTAATGTAATAATAAATAATAATAATAATAATAAAATGTATACTAATTACCTCAAAAATGGAATCTTCAGGATACAGATTGTAAAATTCTTTACAAGTGACTTCTCCAGAGTTAGAAATATCTTGATCTATAGTTTCACTAACCCAAATGCTGCCATTGCTTACAACATGGAAAGTAAATGTTTCACAGTTGTAATCAAGCACTGAATGTAGCCCTGTTTCATGCGATACCTTCTCAAAAAAAAAAAAAAAAGTGAGATGAAAAGAAAATCAAACTACGAATTCTCATAGGAATTGCGCCTATTTTGTACAGCTATTTTAGTACTATTTGACTTCACCCCTCATTGCAAAGTCTGTTCCAGGAAGTGTTGGTATTTCTTTTTAAGTGCTGAATCCCATAACAACATTCCTTTAAATAGATGTAATTTCTTATGTTGCTAGATTACCTCTGCCTGCTTTTCACAATGATAAATGTGTTGATTTTAGAAAGTAAAGCATATTACAATTTCTAACTGTCCTCTAAATTGTAGACCTTTGCATTAAATACATTGCTGTAGCATTACTAAAAATAGAAGTTTTAACACAAGTCTAATAAATCCCCTCTTGGCACCCAGAAGCAAGGGTTTACCATTTGGATTTCTAGAGCAAAACTCAGAAGTGTAGAGAGCAGGCAGCCCTCCTTGCTTATGTCAGGGCTAGCTTTGGCCCTCAGTCTAGAACAGAGGTGGGCAAACTATGGTCCACGGGCCACATCCGGCCTGTGGGACTGTCCTGCCCAGCCCCTGAGCTCCTGCCCCGGGAGGCTAGCCCCCGGCCCCTCCCCTGCTGTTCACCTGCAGCCACGCTGCCATGCGGGCAGCGGGGCTGCGAGCTCCTGCCGCTCTGAGCGGCATGGTAAGGGGGCAGCAGCGGCGCGCGGTGGTGACATGGTTGGGTAGGAATTCCCGGGGGGCAGTCAGGGGACAGGGAGCAGTTGGATGGGGCGGAGGTTCCGGGGCAGTCAGGGGTTGAGGAATAGGGGGGTTGAATAGGGCGTGGGAGTCCCGGGGGGCCTGTCAGGGGGCAGAAGTGTTAGATAGGGGGTGGATAGTGTTAGATAGGGATCCCGGGGGGGTGGTTTGGGGGGTCCCAGGAGGGGGCAGTGAGGGGACAAGGAGCAGGAGGGGTTGGATGGGTCAGGGGTTCTGAGGGGGACAGTCAGAGAGCAGGAAGTGGGAGGGAGTGCATAGGGGGCAGAGCCAGGCTGTTGGGGAGGCATAGCCTTCCCTACCGGGCCCTCCATATAGTTTTGCACCCCGATGTGGTTTCGGGCCAAAAAGTTTGCCCACCCCGGTCTAGAACCTTCCTAGAAATGCTCGTGATTCCAGATGTTGTATATTATAATTAAAACGTCATTAAAAGTCTCAGTATTTTTAGACAGGAAGGCAGAAATAAAGGTTAAGGTGGTTGAGTAGCATTGTATATCAACGATGAGGTAGAATGTAAAGAAATAAGTAGCAATGGAATGGATAAGGCAGAGTCCGTCTGGGCAAAAATCACTACTAGAGCCTCCCTTGTGATAGTGCTTGGGGTATGCTATAGACCGCTGGGATCTAATTTGGATATGGATAGAGCCCTCTTTAATGTTTTTAATAAAGTAAATACTAATGGAAACTGCGTGATCATGGGAGACTTTAACTTCCCAGATACAGACTGGAGGACAAGTGCTAGTAATAATAATAGGGCTCAGATTTTCCTAAATGCGATACCTGATGGATTCCTTCATTAAGTAGTTGCTGAACAGACAAGAAGGGATGCCATTTTAGATTTGGTTTTGGTGAGTAGTGAGGACCTCATAGAAGAAATGGTTGTAGGGGACAACCTTGGTTCAAGTGATCGTGAGCTAATTCAGTTCAAACTGAATCGAAGGATAAACAAAAATAAATCTGTGACTAGGGTTTTTGATTTCAAAAGGGTTGACTTTCAAAAATTAAGGAAATTAGTTAGGGAAGTGGATTGGACTGAAGAATTTATGGATCTAAAGGCAGAGGAGGCCTGGGATTACTTCAAGTCAAAGCTGCAGAAGCTATCGGAAGCCTGCATCCCAAGAAAGAGGAAATAATTCATTGGCAGGAGTTATAGACCAAGCTGGATGAGCAAGCATCTCAGAGAGGTGATTAAGAAAAAGCTGAAAGCATACAGGGAGTGGAAGATGAGAGGGATCAGCAAGGAAAGCTACCTTATTAAGGTCAGAACATGTAGGGATAAAGTGAGACAGGCTAAAAGTCAAGTAGAGTTGGACCTTGCAAAGGGAATTAAAACCAATAGTAAAAGGTTCTATAGCCATATAGATAAGAAGAAAACAAAGAAAGAAGAAGTAGGACTGCTAAACACTGAGGATGGAGTGGAGGTTAAGGATAATCTAGGCATGGCCCAATATCTAAACAAATACTTTGCCTCAGTCGTTAATGAGGTTAATGAGGATTTTAGGGATAATGATAGCATGACAAATGGGAATGAGGATATGGAGGTAGATATTACCATATCTGAGGTAGAAGCAAAACTCAAACAGCTTAATGGGACTAAATCGGCGGGCCCAGCTAATCTTCATCCAAGAACATTAAAGGAATTGGCACATGAAATTGCAAGCCCATTAGCAAGAATTTTTAATGAATCTGTAAACTCAGGGGTTGTACTGTATGACTAGAGAATTGCTAACATAGTTCCTAGTTTTAAGAAAGGGGAAAAAAACTACAGGGTAACTACAGGCCTGTTAGTTTGACATCTGTAGTATGCAAGGTCTTGGAAAAAATTTTGAAGGAGAAAGTAATTAAGGACATTGAAGTCAATCATAAATGGGACAAAATACAACATGGTTTTACAAAAGGTAGATCATGCCAAACCAACCTGTTCTCCTTCTTTGAGAAAGTAACAGATTTTTTAGACAAAGGAAACGCAGTGGATCTAATTTACCTAGATTTCAGTAAGGCGTTTGATACGGTGCCACATGGGGAATTATTAGTTAAATTGGAAAAGATGGGGATCAATATGAAAATTGAAAGGTGGATAAGGAATTGGTTAAAGGGGAGACTACAGCGGGTCATACTGAAAGGTAAACTGTCAGGCTGGAGGGAGGTTACCAGTGGAGTTCCTCAGGGATCAGTTTTGGGACCAATCTTATTTAATCTTTTTATTACTGACCTCTGCACAAAAAGTAGGAGCGTGCTAATAAAGTTTGCAGGTGATACAAAGCTGGGAGATATTGCCAAATTAGAGAAGGACCGGGATATCGTACAGGAGGATCTGGATGACCTTGTAAACTGGAGTAATAGTAATAGGATGAAATTTAATAGTGAGAAGTGTAAGGTCATGCATTTAGGGATTAATAACAAGAAGCTTAGTTATAAGATGGGGAAGCATCAATTAGAAGTAACGGAGGAGAAGGAACTTGGAGTATTGGTTGACCACAGGATAACTATGAGCTGCCAATGTGATATGGCCGTGAAAAAAGCTAATGCGGTCTTGGGATGCATCAGGCGAGGTATTTCCAGTAGAGATAAGGAGGTGTTAGTACCGTTATACAAGGCACTGGTGAGACCTCACCTGGAATACTGTGTGCAGTTCTGGTCTCCCATGTTTAAGAAGGATGAATTCAAACTGGAACAGATACAGAGAAGGGCTACTAGGATGATCCGAGGAATGGAAAACCTGTCTTATGAAAGGAGACTCAAGGAGCTTGGCTTGTTTAGCCTAACTAAAAGAAGGTTGAGGGGAGATACGATTGCTCTCTATAAATATATCAGAGGAATAAATACCGGAGAGGGAGAGGAATTATTTAAGCTCAGTACCAGTGTGGACACAAGAACAAATGGATATAAACTAGGCATCAGGAAGTTTAGACTTGAAATTAGATGAAGGTTTCTAAGCATCAGAGGAGTGAAGTTTTGGAATAGCCTTCCAGGGGAAGCAGTGGGAGCAAAAGACCTATCTGGCTTCAAGATTAGACTCAATAAGTTTATGGAGGAGATGGTATGATGGGATAACATGATTTTGGTAATGAATTGATCTTTAAATATTCATGGTAAATAGGCCCAATGGCCTGTGATGGGATGTTAGATGGCGTGGGAGCTGAGTTACTACAGAAAATTATTTCCTGGGTATCTGTCTGGTTAATCTTGCCCATATGCTCAGGGTTTAGCTGATTGCCATATTTGGGGTCGGGAAGGAATTTTCCTCTAGGGCAGATTGGAAGAAGCCCTGGGGGTTTTTTGCCTTCCTCTGCAGCATGGGGCACGGGTCACTTGCTGGAGGATTCTCTGCACCTTGAAGTCTTTAAATCATGATTTGAGGACTTCTATCGCTCAGCCACAGGTGAGAGGTTTTTTTGCAGGAGTGGGTGGGCGAGATTCTGTGGCCTGCATTGTGCAGGATGTCAGACTAGATGATCATAATGGTACCTTCTGACCTTAATGTCTATGAGAAAGGAGTGCTCAAGAACAGCCTAATACCTTCCCTGCAGGGTTGCCTATTATGTTGCAATTTATTTTCCTGGGCTCTATTTAATCTTGTTTTATTTATGTTTATTTTAAGGCTGTAAATACCATTTTAAAAGTTAACAGTTAAAATATTTCATTTAAATGGTTAAGCGATTAAGCAGCTGGGGCCGGGAGTTCACTGTTAAGGCGGGTTAACACGTTGAACTAATGCTTACCAGTTAAATAAACTAGCGATGTAAAATGTTATCAGATACTCTTCTGATGACCAGTGAACCGATTCAAAGCCAGAGCAGATAGCAGAGGAAAAAGAGGCATGAACCTTGAGCAATGGTGCCTCCGCTGACGGTTGTCACGGGAACGGGTGGGCTTTGCCTAGCCTCACAAGCTCCAAGCCAGCTGGGTCCCAGCCATGTCAGCGCTGGGTACCTCAACTGTCCCGCCTGTGCCCGCCACCGCTAACTACCCCGCGCGCCCTCTTCCCCCGGAACAGCGCGGGGCGGCCCCCAACGCTCCGGGGCTGGCGGCGAAGGGGAACGACCCCAAGGAGCGGGCGCGGGCGCGGGCTCGGAGGCGCCCAGGCCAGCTCCCAGCCGCAAGGCAGAGGGGGCTAATCCGGCCAGTGGCAGGGAGGGCGCCGGCATCGCTCCTCCCTCCCCGGGACGGGGCGTGTAACGTGTTCCGCTCCAGCCGCGCAGGAGCCAGCCGGGCCCTGCCAGCGGCCTCCTGCCTGCGCGGGGATCTCAGGGGTGCTGAGCGCCCGGGGCCGCGGCACGCCAGGCTCCAACCGCTGGGTGGGGCCCCGAGGGCGGGCGGTGGCGGGAACAGCGGGGCGGAGCGGCCTCTAAGGGAGCCTCCCTGCCGGGGCCCTTCCACAAGAGACCCCTGGCCCGCGACCCCCCACCGCCCTGCTGTACCCAGCCTGCCCCGCACGCCCCTCCCCGCAGGGTACCCGGAGGACGGTGAGGTGGGAGTCCGCCCACTCGGAGATGCGAGCGACGTAATTCCCAGGCTCTCCCTGCGGCTCAGCCATGGCCCAGCCTCGGCTTCCCGCTCAGCGGCTCGCCCGGGCCGCGGCCTGGCACGCCGGCTCCGCTCGCCCTGCCCGCAGCGCCACCTGCCGGGGCCGCCTGGTAGCGCACGGCTACGCGGACAGCGAGCACCTGCCCTACCCCCTCCGTGCGTCCTCCCCAGGGGCCGGGCAGCAGCGGAGGGTCACTGCACTCCTGTCTCTGCCTCACAAGAGCATGTCGCCTATGAAACACAGCTCCCACACCATGGCTGCAAATGGACTGGGGCCTTCCAGCCTCTTTTTTCCCAAAAAGAAAAGGAGGACTTGTGGCACCTTAGAGACTAACCAATTTATTTGAGCATAAGCTTTCGTGAGCTACAGCTCACTGAATGCATCCAGTGAAGTGAGCTGTAGCTCACAAAAGCTTATGCTCAAATAAATTGGTTACTCTCTAAGGTACCACAAGTACTCCTTTTCTTTTTGCAGATACAGACTAACACGGTTGCTACTCCGAAACCTATTTGAGCAGTTTAGTATCATCTGCAAACTTTGCCACCTCACTGTTTACCCCTTTCTCCAGATCATTTATGAATAAGTTGAATAGGATTGGTCTTAGGACTGAGCCTTGGGGAACACCACTAGTTACCCCTCTCCATTCTGAAAATTTACCATTTATTCCTACCCTTTGTTCCCTGTCTTTTAACCAGTTCTTGATCCATGAAATGATCTTCCTTCTCATCCCATGACAACTTAATTTACGTAAGAGCCTTTGGTGAGGGACTTTGTCAAAGGCTTTCTGGAAATCTAAGTACACTATGTCCACTGGATCCCACTTGTCCACATGTTTGTTGACCCCTTCAAAGAACTCTAATAGATTAGTAAGACATGATTTCCCTTTACAGAAAACATGTTGACTTTTGCCCAACAATTTATGTTCTTCTATGTGTCTAAATTTTATTCTTTACTATTGTTTCAACTAATTTGCCTGGTACTGACAATAGACTTACCAGTCTGTAATTGCCAGGATCACCTCTAGAGCCCTTCTTAAATAGTGGCGTTACATTAACTATCTTCTAGTCATTGGGTACAGAAGCTGATTTAATGGACAGATTACAAATCATAGTTAATAGTTCCGCAATTTCACATTTAAGTTCTTACAGAACTCTTGGGTGAATGCCATGTGGTCCTGGTGACTTGTTACTGTTAAGTTTATCAATTAATTCCAAAACTTCCTCTAATGACACTTCAATCTGTGACAATTCCTCAGATTTGTCACCTACAAAGGACAGCTCAGGTTTGGGAATCTCCCTAATATCCTCAGCTGTGAAGACTGAAGCAAAGCCTTTTCTACTATTGTCTTTCACCCCTCATTGAGTAATTGGCCTACTCTGTCCTCTGTCTCTGTAGCAGTTCAGACCCACCTCGGCAGCACCTCCTGCTGGTCGTGCTGGGAATTCTATCTCAGACCACCAGAGCGCTTTTTACTAGCGGTGTCTCACTCACCATTACTTCCACTTCCTCCACTGTCTAGACCCGCATCGCTCCCAGACCACGGTGTCCTGTTCAGGACACAGCCCTCCAGCTGTGCCCCAGCCTGCTGTCTCCCCCATTTCGGTCCTTCCACATGCCTCAGTGGACAACTACAGTCTCTCGTCTAGCCCCTGGCTTCAGGGG
Organism: Lepidochelys kempii; assembly: GCF_965140285.1. Taxonomy (NCBI): domain Eukaryota; kingdom Metazoa; phylum Chordata; order Testudines; family Cheloniidae; genus Lepidochelys; species Lepidochelys kempii. The sequence goes on along the minus strand of NC_136388.1, from coordinate 25,038,459 downwards.
CAAACTGTAGTCTAGATTTAGGTCATGCTCCTCATTGGCAAGTAGGGGTAAAGGGGGACCCAGGCCCAGGGACCCTATAGCTGGCAGCTACTTACTGCCCTTCCTCCTCCTATTCCTGCTGCCTATTTTCCCTGGGCCACTTCCCCCATAGCCCTCGCACCTTCCCTGTCTTTGCTTCAGGGCCTCAATCTGGCCATGGTCAGCCAAGCGCTCCCCTCTTGCTCCGCTACCCTTCCCAGCACTGCAGTATCTCTGGTGCTCCTTGGCAGACAGTCCTTCCCCCTTGCCCTCCAGGGAGAGGCTGCCCCTTGCTCTGCTGAGCAGCCCTCTATATATGGGCTGCTCCAGCAAGCCTTCTCCTGACTGGCTCTCCCAATAAACCCTTTCCTGATTAGCTGCCTTAATCCTTTTCCTGCCTGTATGGGGCAGCTGCCCCACCACAGTCGCCCTCCTGCTTCTAATGTATTTGTAAAATGTTTTCTTGTTACCCCTTATGTCCCTACCTCGTTTAATCTTGTTTTGTAAAAATCTTGGCCTAATTTTGTCTCTACATTCTTGTGTTTTTTATATTCAACTTTTGTAATTTGACCTTGTTTCCAAGTTTTTTATGATTCTTTTTTGAGTTCCACATTGTTGAAGTTCTCCTGGTTAAGCCAGGGTGGTCTGTTAACATACTTCCTATTTTTCCTACACTTTGGGATAGTTTGTTCTTATGCCCTTAATAACATCTCTTTAAAAAACTGCTAACTCTGCTGAACTTTTTTCCCTGAGACTTGTTTCCCACAGGATCTTACCTACCAATTTGCCGAAGTCTGCCTTCTTGAAAGTCATTGTCTTTATTCTGCTGTCTTCTCTCCAATCATTCCTTAAAATCATGAACTCTATCATTTCATGACCACTTTCGCCCAAGCTGCCTTCCACCTTCAAATTCTCAACCCCGTTCCTCCTTGTCAGAATCAAATCTAGAACAGCCTCTCCCCTAATGACTTTCTCCACCTTCTGTAACATAAAGCTGCTCCTGACCCCAAGCACTACTCCTGCATAGCCATAGTTTTTCCTTGCCCTCTCCGAGCCCTGATCCCGTCTTCCTCCCCCATCCTCATTAGCCCCTGCTATCTAATCTGCTTCCCTGGCTCCTCGGGGTGTTTGATGAGCAGAGCTAGGGACTCAGGGAGACAAGGTAGCAGCATCCAAAAATGAGAGTAACTGCGATAACCTGGTAGTTCCATCAGCTTTTCCTTGGAGAGACAGAATAAGTTATAATGAACAAAGAATAATTCTGGATTTAAAGTTCAGTTTTAAAAACCAGCTTATGTCTGAGCTTGAGGGAAAAGTTTGGTGTTTGTAAGAACTGTGTTCCTTTAGCTAGAGGAGCCTCAAAATATTATTGTCTCAGGAACAATGTGAGAGGTTCCTTTTTAAATGTCACCTCTGATAAAATACACAAAATTCCACTGGCCCCTGAAGAGCAAGCACCCAAGCATTAATTTGCAAAGCAGAGGGATTTTAGTGCTGCCATAAATGGACATCTGAACAGGAACTAGGGGGTCTTAAATACAGCAGCCTTTGGTACTGAATTAGGTAGGTCCAGCTCCTCATTTCAGTTAGAAAGGGGAAGGACAGCAGGACATTTCGCTGGACATGCACTTGGCTTTCAGTGTTCTCTTGTCTAACTGAAGAGGCCAAGCTTGTTTGGGCAGGAGGAGGCCAAAAGGCTTTGGCCTCAACTTGGTTTAACCAAAGCCACCTCCTGATGGTATCGCAGTCTCAAGGGAGGACTTTTAGGGGAGAAATGTACTCTGAGGCTTACCTCTCAGGAGCCCATGGGTGTTATTGAATTTGAATCAGAGATATTATCTCAAACTTCTCAGGGAGGAAAAAATCCCAGCTATATATTTTCCTGCTCCAGTTCAGATTCAGAGTCCAACAGCTCATATTCATCAGCAGAGAAGGGAGAAGGAAAAGTCAGAGAACTCCTACTTCTTGGATATCCTGTTTCTACTCTCCTCCTTTTTAAAATTTCTTAGGTCTTTTTCTATACTTTGGGAGCGTAATAGCTCCACTGCAGCTTTGGTGAGGTTTTTTGGGACTTACCTGCTTGAGGGCCTGAAGCCTTCTCAAGAGATTGCTCTTTGAATTCTTCCCCACTGGGTCCCATTCCACCTGGGAGGTGTGTGGGGATGCATTGTCAGAGACCTCCAGGTCAAACTGAAAAGAGGGGATGGTTATGAGTCTTGGCCCTTTTCCCAGAGCACTAAGGACCTTTAAGATCAAATGGGTGTGTTTGTGCCCACATAAGTCTCCCTTCTTTGTTCTCCGGGAGTTACCCAAGTCAGCTGGGTGGAATCCTCGTCATCTTTGGAGCCGGTCCCTGCTTTGCTCCAGGATTCCTGGTCCATTTTTCCTCATGCTGGAGACATGGTTGCTTTGGTGGGAGGGACTCCACATGCTCATCTGATCCAACTCCATTAGGTGCTGAGGCTTTGAATTAGCTCAGTGGGTGCAGGCTGGGCCCAACTCAGCATCTGCAAAGCGTGGGCAGGCTGCCTTAGAAATGGAGCACTGCATGGATTTAGCCCAGTGCTTTTTTGGCTGCTCTGTCATGCCTGTATAGGGGCAGAAGAGCCAGCAGGGAGATGCTGGAGCCAAGTGTCAGAGTGGGTTTAATTGCTCACGTGGACCAACGGACAAGGAGGAGGAAGCTAAAAAGAAAAAAAAAAATTACCACTGCTCCAAAACAGGGTAAAAATTAAAATAAACAGAGGCAGCAACAATCAAACCACCAACTGACCACTGCCGCAGAGGCAGAGAAACTGGCAGCATGCAGAAGCAGAAGGGGTTTGGCCAGAGCACACAGTACCAACATTTTCATCTGCCTCCAAGAGCTGCAGAAAGGAGAGGCGCAGCCCAGATGTCCAGCATTGTGGGAGATACTGGGTTACAGAAAAATTCCAGCTTCCTAATGCAAAGTATAAACAGCTACTTTTAAAGGTTTCAGAGGAACAGCCGTGTTAGTCTGTATTCGCAAAAAGAAAAGGAGTACTTGTGGCACCTTAGAGACTAACCAATTTATTTGAGCATGAGCTTTCGTGAGCTACAGCTCACTTCATCAGATGTTTACCGTGGAAACTGCAGCAGACTTTATATACACACATGAGCTACTTTTAAAGTTACCTGTAGAGAAATCTATAGCATCTTTGTCCTTTTTTGGCATCTTTACAATACATATAGAATCTCCATCACTGGAGATTTTTAAGAGCAGGTTAGACAAATACATGCCAGGAATGGTCTAAATAATACTTAATCCTGCCATGAGTGCAGGGGACTAGACTAGATGACCTCTTGAAGTTCCTTCCAGTCCTATGGTTCTATAAAGGAGACCAAAATATCCACTCCCCCTGCCGCACACACAAAAATTCAAATGTTGTCTATCCTATCTTCCAGGGAGATTCTGTGCAGGACTGGAGACATAATAGCATTATGATATCTCAGGAACCAAGGAACTGAGACATGAACTACTGCAGGAACAGGATATTTCATATATTTAGAACTATTTGTTTTTGTTAATGCTTATTTAACTCAAACATTGGACAAACTGTTGAAAGATTACTCTGTCAGAGATTCCACCCACGCATCTACCACCACCCACCTTTGTCCAATAAGCACAGAAAACTCCCACTCCACTTCTCTGGTCCAAGAACAATTCCAACAAAACTCAAGAGCATAGTTTTTTCCTTATACTTCTATGGTAAACGAGCAGAAGAAAAAGAGCTTTAAAAATACCTCTCAGACCTGTATACCAGATAAAGCAACAAAAAGGAAAAGGGGCACAGAACCACTTTCTTCCATCACAGGTCATCTTTAAAAGCTATAGTTTTGCTTTTGGAAGAGCTATGAAGAGTGTAACTTTTAGAGCAGTGGTTATCAACTGGGGGTAAGTAAAGGTCTTTCAGGGGGTACATCAATTCATCTAAATATTTGCCTAGTTTTACAACAGACTACGTAAGAGCACTTGTGAAGTCAGAACTAAAATTTCAGTAGACAAAATGAGAAAGTAAGCAATTTTTCAGTAATAGTGTGCTGTGGTACTTTTGAATTTTGATGTCTGATTTTGTAAGCAAGTAGTTTTTAAGTGAGATGAAACTTGAGTACACAAAACAAATCAGACTCCTGAAAGGGGTACAGTAGTCTGAAAAGGCTGAGACCCACTGGTTTAGAGTAATAGTATAAAAAGTAGAATCTACCCACCAGCTGGGAAAAAGCAATCTGATACTGTAGGTATGTACTAACTAGACAGATAGTGGCTGCTCCCCAACCAGCATAATGTTCCAGAGCATTCAGAAGTTCAGGCTTTGTTATTCTCACTGTTTTTACAACAATGCAACTTCATTGATTTCAAAGTTAATCTTGATTAACATCATTGTAAGTAACAGTCCTTTAAATTTTCTCCAACCATTCACAAGTTAGGGGAAGGAAGTAGAACTGAAATCTTTTTAGGAATAATTTGAAGCTCAGAGAGATTGCCAAAATCCTTTCTGCCAATTTGGAGATAGTCTTAGAAAGACCCCACAACAAATGCTGTATGTAATACAAATGCATTTGTACTACCAATTTCTGCTATTCAGTGGGGTCCAATACCAGTTACCAGCAAGTCTGTATTTAATTATCCTTTATTTGAAAAAGAAAAAAAGTATTTCAAGAAATGCTTTCATTGCAAAACAAAGTGAAATGCACAAAATACCTAAAAAACCATTTAAATTGTAGCATCACATTATTGAAATAAGTGGAACAAATGAATCCAAAGATCTTCCAGTCTAATGTTTCCATAAATTCAGCATTTTAATGATGAGCAAGGAAGTAACCATCTGGTGTCTTGTCACACTTTAATAAGAACAATTTTAAGAGTCCCAGAACAGACTTCATAAACTTGGAGACACAAGATGGGTGAGGCAATATCTTTTCGTGGACCAACTTCTGTTGGTGGAAGGGACAAGCTTTCAAGCTTCACAGAGCTCTTCCTCAGAGTGAAGAACTCTGTGACACTCAAAAGCTTGTCCCTTCCACCAGCAGAAGTTGGTCCAGGAAAAGATATCACCTCATCCACCTTGTCTCTTTTATATCCTGGGACCAACACAGCTACAGCACTACAAACAATAATGAATCCTTTAACAAAAATATTTTTTAAAACAATAGTTTCTCATTTTAGCAAAATGGATTTGGAGGTAACTTTAAATAAAATCAGCCATTTACAATGGTCCCTGGGCATGTTAGTTATGGTTCCACTGTAGTTTTGTTCCAGTTTAACAAGATTAATATTCACTTTAATTTACTTTAAACAATAATAATTTAAAATAGTACTGTGTGCTTTATTTCTCTTGTATCGTAAGCAGACTGCATAGAATTATTAAATCTCCCCATTTATTAACATGTATCTCCAGGACAGTACACTTAATAGAAAAACAATGTTTTTGGAATATTCCAGCATACACATACTATTTTATTGTTTTCCCAATATTAGTTCAACAGTAACTGAATTTCATAATAAATTCATTCTTAACCAGAGTTCCTGGATATCAGCCAACTGCTGAAATCGCGTCTCCCCAGTGCTAAATATGAAGAGGTTCATTTATGCAGTACATTCTACCAGCTTTCATTAACAGTACAGAAGTAATCATTATACACAATGGCCATATCCACTTTTATATCTTACAGGTCTATCTCAAATTACCAGTTTTAGGCTTCTCAGGAAAAAGCAGTATATTAGACAATACCAATATGGTCATGACATTTCAGATACAGTACAGAGTTCAGTCAAACTTATAAACCAAGGCAACAATGAAAAGAGTATTCGTGTTCCTGTATCAAGAACCTTTTAATGCTATGTAGAGGGTTCAAACTTAAAATGTTTCACACAACAGATTTCAGCCTTGCAGATCTAGTAACGAACTAGAAGTAACCAAGTATTATAGGATTTTCACTGGAAAAAATGTTCTTTGAAATTTGTGTTACGTTTGAACATTTTACAACATTTCAATTAACTTGTAGTGGAAAAAAAATCAAGTTGAGTTCACAAAATATAAATCCTCTAAACCTGGATTTTTCCATGATAGAATTACAAGGTAGTGACTTATATCAGAATGATATTTAATAAGTTATAAAATATCACACACCCAACCATGTACAGACAGCCTTAAAAGCATCTCTTTGCCATAGCTTTAGATGATGTGCAAAAATGGTTATGTTAAGAATTCTGACTGGTCCTGCAAGATGCTATAAACCCTCAACTCCTACAGTCTTCAAATGGGAGTTGAGGGTGCTCAGCACCTTGCAGGATTGAATCCTAAAAAGTTTGTTGGATTAATGCACTAAGATCCATCCTGTAATATAGACTGTGTGACAGCAGTTCTCAACATAGGGGTGGGGCCAGCAGCAAGTCTTACTCATTCACAGTGCCACTCACTCAAATTTTGCCCGGCCACCCCTCAATCATGACAAAGGGGAGGGCCAGGCCAAATCTGAATGAGTGGCATTACGACCACAGGAGTGAGCAACATTGTGTCCTGACACACAGGATTGCAGCCACTCAAATTAGGGTTGGTCACCCCTCCATCACAACAGAGGGTCATCTGGGCCAAATTTGAAGAAGTGGCAATGTGACCTGGTACACAGGGTTGCAGAGCCCACTAGCATTCTTTAATGCGGACATTGAGAAATACTGCCCTGAAAACTTTGTGGGTATTAAGGTTTATGCTTTTACAAGGTTTCCTAGCCTATGCACAATTAGTCTGTTGATCTTGCTGTCTGATTTATGTAAAGTAGCATCTCCTTTATTAGAAATCAATATATTAATAGGTCCAGTTCCATCCTGATTACATTGGAAAAATCCCATTTTGTGAAGCAAGGCTTCAATATTAAAAAAAAAAGGGGGGGGGCAGGAGGAGGGAAGGCCTGGCTCATGAAAGTTGAGATCCCCCAGTCTAACATCTCCCTGTCCTGTTTTATTAAGACTCGAGATCTCTACACCATCCTTTATCAGTCACTTATATATTTATACCATATTTCAGATCACTGGTTGTTTGTTTTCAGGTAGCTTTCAATGTAATTTCACAAAACTACACTGAAATATTAAAACTTTGCAGAAAACTCGCTATTATTGGTACATCACAAAAGTTGGTACTAGATTAATCTACTTGAGTGCTAGTTAAGAATAAAGTATTTCTAAGCAACTTGAGACACTAATTGTTAATTTAAAAGGGAAAAAGGTTTAAATGCTTGTGAAAGGGTAATAGACTGACAGCATTAGATTTTTTTTTTTTAAAAAATCTCTTTACAAAATGAATACAAGAACATTTCCACACTACCCAACCAATGCACCTCAACTCTGTTCTGGAGAGATCTGGAAACAAAGCAGATAGGCCATGTAAACTGAAGTTATCAATCCTTCAGCTCTTTGCTGTGACTGCTAAACTACAGTGCTTAATATTTATGACAAGACCACCTACCTACTAAGAAAGGGTCTGAGAACACCAACTTATTTGGCTGAGATCCTTATTATAGAGGATAAATGATAATGGACTTTTGATCACTGCAATCCAGAACTAGATTCAGACTAATGAGCTAGATGTGCCTGTGTACAAAGATCACTAGTCATTCTGCTCCCTAGGTGTGCTGTGGAAAAAAGTTTATTTACTTGGTGCCATAAAACATCTATTGACTAAGAGGCAATATATTTACCCATTTACATTATGCAATGTTTCCACATAATAGTACCTAGAATGTGCTTCACTTTCCCCAATTTCCCATTTAAATATTAAATAGTAAGTTATCATTCCAGTTGAAATCTGTGCACATCTAGATCTTAATAAAACGTAGCTACCATTTTTAGCATCTCTGATCTGGTGTTATATTTTTTAGATGTTAATTCTTCCCCTTCAAAACAACAATTTATTCCTCTTTATGAGAGAAAAAAATGTACCGTTAACAGGATCATTTAGCAATCTGCCACTCAAATATTATAACTGCAGCATTTCCAATTTAAGCAATGTTAAAACACAGCACAAGATAGTCCTTCATTTGACAGACCAGACATTGCAAGTAGTTATTAAACTATGTCTTTTACCTAAAGAAAGTACATTTCAAATACATTACTTTGTTTTACTACTGATTTTGGTTTTCGGTTTTATTTAGAAATTGAAAAGATGCTCTGATGATTAAGCTACTTCAAATACAAAACATTTTATTAATAAGAATCACCTTGGCACATGTAGAATCAGTAATACAGAATTGCAAAAGGAGGGCCAACTGTAAAAATTTCTGCATTTAGTTGTATATATTCTGCAGTCCATAAGTTTTTGTAAAAGCAGGGAAAAAGTAAAAGCCACATTCAAGCCATTAGAGGACTTTTGGTCATGGCTGAAACCGACAACTGCTTTCCTATGCTACTAAACCCGGCAGTATGTTCTGTTTGCACTTATCCAGAAGACAGTAATGGGTTGAAATTAATGCAAATAATTTAAGCTTTATCTAAAAGATTTTGGAAAATGAAAATATTTCATGCGAGAGCTGTGCTTTTATATTCAAGTAAGTCGGCTTGATTTCTTAATCAGTTATTTTAAGAGAATTAAAATACGGATAATGTGCTATTGCTAAACTGGACCAACACACTGCAGCAAGAGGAAACTGGAGTTCATAACTCCAGCTATTTCTCAATTCTGCGCTTCTGTGTTCTCTGATGACATCCAGCCGAATGCAAGCTTATTTTTTTTATTGGGGGTGGAGGTGACGAGGAGGGTGAGAGGAGGTAGGGGAGCAATCTTTAGTACTGAAACAAACAAACCTTCCCTCCCAACTGTTATCAATAATCTTTTACTCCCCAGACCTGAACAAAAACCCTACCTTTATGTTTACTCGTAATTCAATTAGAATCAAGAATTAATGTTAATTTATATTTCAGCAAAAAATGGTTTCCTTTAAAAATATTAAAAGCACACAAGACAGGTGGAACATCTGATATTTAATTGTGTATTATAAGGAATCGGATATTAACCTACCTGTCATACCTTTACAAGGTATTTTTAATATCATTCAATTGAAGTAATGATGTATAACATACATCCAACAAAATATATAGGTGCCTTTTCATTGGATATACAGCACACTGTGCGTCATTAAGGCACTCAAGAAACTGATTCATCTGATACTGAATGTAGCAAGCAAATCTCAATTACAAAGTACCAGTTTATGAGTTTTTGAAGGAATTGTTGTAGATGATGCAACATATCTTGCTTGGTACAGTTAGTTACAATCTATTTCTTAACTGATTAATGTGTGTAATGAGCAATTTTATCACCACCACACACTACATCTTTCAAAGGCACTGAATGTCTTTTGTTCACCCTTCTCTTTGGGCTATACATAAATGTTTATGACTTCTCACTCATTTTCTAATCTGTATGTTCCAATTCTCTCGTAATACAAGAGCTATACAGCTAGTCACATTTCTCCCTCACAAATGCAAACAGAACCCAGTCAGGATTACGCCAGCTTTTATTATTTTGAAGCTTAGCCTTTAATGCACAAAAGCTTCAACACTCGATCTGACCCTTCAACACTCAAGGCTTACTAAGGGCATTGTGCGGCACCCATCACATAAATCCCACCTCATACTAGTTTTACTGAAAAGGAAAAAAAAAAAGAAAAACCAGTTGATTTACTTTTTGAAACAAAGTGCCTTGAAACAAGAGGAGACAATAAATTAAAAGGCATAACTTTCAAATCTATAAAAAATGTTATGTTTCTTATAAATCTTTAAAGCTTATAAAAGCCTGAAAATACATTTAAAAGAGGCTTTTAAACACAGTTTGATCCATCGAAGTGTGGTTGTGGTCAGGAAAGTGATAAGAAAATGACATGTGTGTTCTACATTTATTCTTCCTCAATCACTGCTAGTTTATATATGCTTAGTTTACAAAATTAAATATTCTTTTAAATGACAGCACTGCCAAGGCCAACTTGTTAATTGATCAAGCCAAAATTGTTTCTGCTTAACTTTTTTTTTTTTTATATATAAAGAGAACATAGAACTTTGCTGAAAATGCTGATTTTGAGATGTATATGTGTGGAACAGTTTGCTCTTCTATAGCTACTGCACTGCAATTTAAGTGTTGCTTGTCTAAACAGATAAAGGCAGCCATGAGGACATAAATGTGTAGTACAAACTTGCCATTTTTGAGAATTACTTTTCTGACCTTAACTAGATTTTCACATAGAGCAAATGGTATTGCATACACAAATGCCACTTTTAGTGGTCTTAGTTTTCCCAGCCATTTGGCATTTTAAAAATATGTATACTCCTGTTTAATGAGTATGAAATGTCTCTGCACTAAAATTAAGCTCTAACAATTTGCTAGTTCCATCCAGTATTTAAATTACATCAGTTGGTCCTCTTGCATTTCCATGAAGATTGTCCTTCATCTTGCAGCTTTTTAAGTTTTGACCCAAGGAGGAACCACCAGAAAAATCCCAGAGCAACGCAGATTATGGATTCTACATAATAACCATCCAGCATCGTAACACAAGAACCACCAAGTTCTGTACAGTGCTGAGAGAGAAACAAACATATTTATTAAACAAATTGAAACATTTGCCCAGTATTTCTTTATAGTGAGACAAGTGCTTAAAATTCAAATACAGAAAGGACTTTTGCTGTTATCTAAGTATATTTTAAACAAGCACACATTTTAGATTCCCAATTGTGCTACCCTCCATAGTTGCCTTTACCCCTCCCCCCCGCCCCTCCCCCATGAGTTTCTTGGCCAAGAAGAAAAACAATCAGTATAGGGAGATGGGCCGCACAAAGTATATCTTCTCCAATACAATAAAGTACCTACACCAAGACTGCCACAGTTATCGGTGTTCCCACCTCCAGAGTAGGGTCACAGAGGGCAGCCACAGACTGGCATTCAACGGGAGCATGAGTACAAGGAACACAGAGGGGAAACCTTAGTCAGAGAATCCTTCTTTATGGGGCAGTGAGCCAACCCTGAGTAACAACTATGATCTTCTTGGTTGGGGGCTTCATTACCCACAGATCTTTGGATTCCACTTCATTATTCACTCCCTCCTTCCTCTTGGATGGTCAACAACCCTACAGAGTTTATTAAAATTACCTTCTATCCCCATGTGCTTTGGGCAATGGGGGCATACAGGCCTGGGGATCAATTCAGTTACCAAAAAAAAAAACAAAACACCAAAAACCACTATGCCCAGCTTGTGCATTGCATACAGATGGAAAAATTGCAATCAGTATTCCAAAGCCCATGAAAAAACGTTCATATTTCAGAAGCCTAGACTCATTTCTGGAAGTCAAACTCTTGCATTATACTGCATTACAGACCTCTCATTATATTGTCTGCAGATCTACAACATTATGTATTCATTTTGTCTACAACTATTCTTGGTATCTATGGCTATGCCTACGAAGCACATCTTGAGCATATTTCCTTATACCTTTTAAAAAGCACTCCCTCCCGCCCCCCCAAAAAAAGTGTTTATAGTGCAAATTCATTGCAGTCACTATGCATTTAACAGGAATGAGAGAGTACTGAAAGCAAACCCCCTTTTCTGAAGTGCTGTCCAGACCAGCAACACGTGGACAGGGAAGCAAAAGGGAACGATACAAGTGGGGGAGACCTGGAAACGGACTGGAGGAGGAAGAGATTCACTCACCTATTTCAGGGAGGAGGGCAAGAGGATGGGAGATCTAATTAGTAACAGGAATGAAGAGAGGTATACCTAGGAATCTCAGATTTATCAGGGCTGGAATCAATTTTTTTCCAGAATGGAGAGTTGCTCTGGTTTAAAGAAATCCTGCTTTACTCCATACCTATTGTTTGGATCCAATATTTATATCCCTAGAATGCTTTGTGCAATCAGTGTGCTTCTACAGCCCAAACAGTATTCTACATACATAAGAGCATTCTATGGTGAAGTTTGAGCCATGAGCAACAAGGGGTTTGACTAAAGCAAGTGAGTCATAAGATGCCAGTTATTTCTTGCTTCAGCAAAGACGTGAATTTGAAGCCCTCATTTCCCCAAAGTTCTTTACTTGCTTGTGCTGTTTTGCTCTACCCTGTGTGCAGTAGCACAGCGTGTTCTATTCTCCAGAACATCCACGAGAGCATTAGAGAGAGGGGGAGTGGAGCCAATTTCACTGCTCTAGAAGCAGTGAAACATCATATGGTCAGGAAGATGGGATGATCAAAAATGGGGGAAGTAAAGAAAAAGTCAAATTAGAAAGAAAGAATCAGAAGGTGATAAAACAGAAAACCCACTGAGGAGGAAAGAGAGGAAAAGCAATGGGGGGTGGGGGGAGGAGGAGGAGGAAGGGGAAATATCCTGCCAAAAATAATTAAAAAGCACCTAATCACAACATTCCAAACTACAAAATCCTGATCCACCCAGGCTTGAGGGGTGTAACCACATCCTCTGTACTCCTGCTACTAATCCAGTCCTTCATTGCATCCCTGAGAAGCCTCTTATTCTTATTTTCCTGTCTCTTCTCCCTTCCCCCCAGTTATAAAGAAAGTAGTAAACATCCTGAAGAAGTAGTTTTCCACCAGGAGCATGTGTGTGTTTAATAACTGAAGAGTAGATACAGTAGAAAAATCAAACTTCATGTTAGTGGAATATAAAAAGCAACTGGACATGGGTAGGGATAGGGTCCATAGTGACCTAGACAAATTGGAGGATTGGGACCTCCCCCCCCCCAAAAAAAATCTGATGAGGTTCAACAAGGACAAGAGCAGAGTCCTGCACTTAGGATGGAAGAATCCCATGCACCGCTACAGGCTGGCCTTCAATTGGCTAGGCAGCAGTTCTACAGAAAAGGACCTGGGGATTACAGCGGATGAGAAGCTGGATGAGTCAGCATTGCGCACTTGTTGCCAAGAAGGCTTATTGCATATTGGGCTGTATTAGAAGGAGCATTGCCAGCAGATCGAGGGAAGTGATTATTCCCCTCTATTCGGCCCTGGAGGCCACATCTAGAGTACTGCGTCCAGTTTTGGGCCCTCCACTACAAGAAGGATGTGGACAAATTGGAGGGAGTCCAGCAGAGGGCAACGAAAATGATCAGGGGGCTGAGGACACATGACTTATGAGGAGAGGCTGAGGGAACTGGGCTTTTTTAGTCTACAGAAGAGTGAGGGGGAATTTGATAACAGCCTTCAACTACCTGAAGGGGGGTTCCAAAGAGGATGGAGCTAGGCTGTTCTCAGTGGCGGCAGATGACAGAAAAAGGAGCAATGGTCTCAAGTTGCAGTGGGGGAGGTCTAGGTTGGATATTAGGAAACACTATTTCACTAGGCAGGTGGTGAAACACTGGAATGGGTTACCTAGGGAGGTGGTGGGATCTCCATCCTTAGAGGTTTTTAAGGCCCGGCTTGACAAAGCCCTGGCTGGGATGATTTAGTTGGGGATTGGTCCTGCCTTAAGCAGGGGGGACTAGATGACCTCCTGTAGTCTCTTTTAACCCTAATCTTCTAGGATTCTCTGAGACATTTTGAAGGCCTTTGAATGTGCAAGACACATTAAGAGAAACCATTATTATAATATTTAGACACATCAGAGTGGAGACCATCACACTTTCCAAACTTACTTCTGCAGCAGCTGTAGTTCCACAACTCTGTTCCTGTGCGCCTATACACTCTTTCACTGTAAGTGGATCAACAAGCCAAAGAGCTACCGTAGCAGGCCAGTTTCCTCCCAGATTCGACACAGTGTTTAGAAGCGTCATATATGTTCCTCCAATCAATGGATCACTAACTTTGGCATTGAAAGCCATTATAGCAACATACATGCTGTATAACGTAATCTGATGGGGGAAAAAATAATAAAATTGATTCAATTATTCTTAACTGTTTTTAAATCTAAAAACATATTACTTGAAATATAGTAACATTTATTTTATATTATTGCAGTTCTTCCAGAGATCTGTGCGGTTAATCACTAGAAATGTTGCTTTGTGGTCAGGATTTGTCTACATTCAACAACACGAGGAAATCTTGCCATTTGGTTTGGCTCATATATATGTAGACCCAGCCTCAGATGTTTTGGAATTATCTGAAATAGATTTCAGATATGATAGATCAGATTGAATATGCTTTAATAAATACAGAGTTGTCAATGAGATTATTTTAAAGACACTTCACAAACATTGGCCCCATTTCAAAGCCCACTGAAGTCAACAGGCTTTGTTTTCAACCAATTGTGCTATTTCCATCAGTCAATAAAATGCAACTTTATAAGCTTTTTAGGGCAGGAATCTCACATGAATTTCTGTGTACTTTTATGGAACTACATAATCATCATGTTGGTCAGACTCAAAGGAAAATGGTTCCCCTGACTCCTATTCAAATGGGATTCTTTAGCTCACTTTCAGAAAAATAATTGCTGGAGAAAAAAAAAGCTGATCTAGTGAATAAAAATGTGGCAAGAAATCTCTGATGAACCACACTAGAGCAAAGAGAAATCCTCTGAGCAGGCTGATTGATCTGTTCTACTGCATGGGTTTTGTTATTCAGTTAACTAGGATTATAAAATGGAGTTATTAGTTAACTCCATTTCATAACTTTATTTCAGTCTCCCATTATAAAAGCACCAGTATAATTAAGATGAGGACAAAGCCAGATAATTATATTTTTACAAGAGGATAAGTTATAAAGATAGTCCATTCATGCCCCCTGCAGAAAAATTCTATCTTTATGACAACAAAATGTAGCAACTTGTTACCTGATGTAAAGCATAACTCAGCAACACCACAATATAGTAATAGATAGGAAATCCTCCTTCATGTTGTACTTTAGGAGTCCACCAAACCAAAAGAGCAAATTCCAAGCCTATCAGTAACCTGTAACAAAGGGGAAAAGACTAATTTTTAGCTTCTGAATTTAAATATGTGGACATGAATCACTGCATATCTTGCAAAATCTATAGCATTCATGTGTGAGCAAAGATGCTTTTTAAAATAGTTAGTGATGTGAATCCATTTATCTGAAAGATTATAGTAAAAACTTATTTCAAATATACCTAAAAATGATTCTAAGATGGACACCAACTGTTTTTAAATTCATTTGTGTGTATGTATATATCAACTGAAGTTATAAACATTTCGTACGAAGCTAGTTTTGCTTGGCTGTGAATGGTATAGCTAAGGTTATGGAAAGTCTCCAGAAATAACCCTCTCCATTTTCAAATGCTCATTACTATCAGAAAGTTCTCTTTTGGGTGAAAGCAACCACACAACTTAGCTAAGGGTCTGTTTGTTTTTTTAAATTTGGAGCAAAAAAAGACTACTTATTCACTTTTCAGTTATGCAAGAGCAAAAGAAATACCTTTTTTAAACTGCAGGAAAAAAAAGAGTAAGACTTTTGTGCATATATATCCTGAAAAAATGGCTGAACTTTATATTCAGAAAATTGAAATTTTACTATTTATTGAATTACTGAACAAATACACAGTATTGATATTAGTTGCATAGATGTGGTTTGTGCTGTTGCATCACTGTGGAGTTCTATTTGTTTGACGGTGCTGCAACCATGGAAGTACACAGTGAAATCAGCAGAATCTAATTCCCTTTTTCTACAATTTAAAGAGGTATTAAAATACTAGACTACTGTGTGACAATTTTAGACATTTAAGAGACATAAAATGCAAATGTTAAGTTTCTCATCCTTGATGCACCCATATTGCATAAATAGGCCGACTACCATTTCCCTTATTCTCACAACTGAACCCAGTGAGGTATATGGGACTACTAGCATGAGTATATCAAGTAGGATTTAGCAGATGAAATATTTTGGATTACTAGTTATGGGCCAGATTTTGCCATCCTTACCACTGAGAAGTACCTTGCTATACAAATACAGCCACTGACTTTAGTGAAACTAATTGTAGAGTAAGGTACTACTCGAGTAAGGGTGGAAGAATATCACCCTGTACTGTCAGATGTACACCTTGCTTAAAGCAAAAGCAGTGTAATTCTGCTTTCAAATATACATGTCCAACACTAACTGACTTCAACAGAAGTTGCACAGGTGTATTGGAGGTAAAAATTGTGCCCTGAAACGTGAGCAAGTTTACTATGAGAATCTTAACTTGCATAATTCTTTATGTCTGTATGTTTGAAAAGTACAACCTTCAATTCACATCATATTATTTTTATTTATTCAAACTACACAATTCAAATACATTGTATAAACATGCAAAGTTAAAATCTATCATCTACTTTTTTACCTAAAAGGCATGGCTTTGTAAAATGTGTTCAGTGGCTGTGGACCTGCTGTGTATTTGCTGATGATCAGAGGCAATATTATCTGTAAAGGTACTATTGGAACAGCTAGTAGAGCTAAGTGTTCTTTAGGTACTCCTTCTTCCACCAATTTAAGTCCTGTTACTGCATCCGCTGCTGAGAAGCCAACCTGCAATGTAAGTTATAAAGAGAATAAAATCCTGAAAGCCAATGACAAACTTTGCTAAACTATCAAAATTAAATTTCTCCAAATATTCATTAATACTGAGTAATTTGGCACTTAACATGAACTACAATTTTCTTTTTTCCCCCGCTATAGTTCACTTCCAAATATAGATCCAACCCTGTTGCAAATTCTGCATGGGAGGACTCCTGCACTTGCACACTGCTTATTGTAGGATCAAGGCCATACTGAGAAAGTTAAAAGCAGCAACAAATTTCCTGGTCATATGAATGCTGAAGGTAACAATGAAGACTATCAATATAAAACTAAAGAAAAGTACATTGCACAATTTTATTTGCAATAGAAATTAAACCGACAGTGCCACAGAATTCCAAAGACCCTGCAAATACCCAAGCATTCTCCAAATTGCAGATCAGATTTTAGAATTCCAAAATTAGAGGAAACAGCCTTGCTGGAGATACAATCAGAAATACAAAATATACTGGAGATACAATCAGAAGTTCACACAAACCTCAAAGAAAATCGTGTTGCAACTCTAATTTAAAAAAAAATGTCTTTACATATTGTAAACAATGTACCTAATTCCAGGGTGGATAAAAATCAATGATTTAAAAATAAATAAACAAACTGATTTTATTTAAATTGGATTTTTTTGATAAAATGCTTTTTGAGGAAAACACGTATCTAAAGATAGTTTTACTTAAGATACATTACAGCTCAAAGATATCTCATCATGGAATAGGGATTATAAATTCTAATTCTATAGTATGAGACAATGTAATGTTTAAGAAAAGCTTTGTAAATAAATTCCAATAGTTCATGGATTAGGGACCCAATCTTATGGGGTTCCACAGGCTTCTGTATAGATTATTTAGGTTAATCTTTCCATCCAACTAATGGGACTCAGTGCTCAGTCTAGAAGATACCATCAGAGATGCTTAGTTTTGCAGTTCTCAAACTGTGGATTTGAGTCTCCGGAAGTAACATGCTTGTTAACAGCAAAAAACGTTTTTAAACATACATACATACGTGAGAAATAACAGACCTCAACCCTATTGTCCCTCTGCAAATTTATGTACTCAGAGTCAATCCCTCTCCTCTCTAAAAGTGCAAAGTTTCAAAAAGTTCAATTAATAGAAGATTATTAGGGGCGGAATAGATCTGGACAAGGAGAAGAAGTCTGGAGATAAATGCGAGAAGCGAGGGTCATATGCTTGTTTTGTTAAAATATTATATGTTTGCTGTAGAAGAAAAAAATTCCAGAATACTTAACATTGTTGTTTTAGTTAAATAAAATAATTTAAATGTCTGTCTGGTGATGTTCTCCTCCTAATACACCATGGCAAGAAAATCCTCCAAATACTAATGATTGATCTGTTGAATTGGAGATAGCTCACCTCCCAAGGACTTCATAAATATCTGCTTCAATTACCTTTGGTAAATGAAATAACCAAACAATCATTCATTTTCTGATATAGCTATAAAACTAATCTGAAAAATTTTCAAAATAAATCATGGTTTAACAATGTGTAGTGTGTACCTTCTAAAAATGAAACCTACATCTTATCTCAAAGTTGTGAAGAATATGTATTCAAGTTATAACAACCAACAAGAATGCACTCTTACGTAGAAAACCATGATTAAAATAGAGTCTTCCTGCCTAATTCATATCAAATCATTAAAAAAGGGAGGTTTAGATGCAAGTCTTTTGTACAACTCTACTTAAAAACAAGAATTACGCACACTTTAGATAATTTGCAACAAGTAAACAGTGAAAAAAAAATTTCTGCCATGAAAGGGGAATACAGTTTGAAAATATGGCCCACATGTTATCAATTATTATTCATACGTATGTTTACTCACTTTTGCTGTTAAAATCAGGATACAGAAAGTAAGAACTGCTGGCATTCTTACTATCGAGAAGAGCAGTTTGTACGTATCAGTAATGCCCTTTGTTTCTTCTTTTGATGGTGTTACTTCCTTGTTTTCCTTTTTCAAGAGGGCAACTAAAGTAGTAGTTATTAAGAAGACAGCTCCCCAGAAAAATAGGAAATCTGAAATTAAATTACCTCATCATAATTCAAATATATCACTGTCTACATTTTGTTAATTAGTAGCTCAATATGGGAAATATACACAATACCTTAGTAGATGGGAATTACAATCATACCAATCATGAGTATCAATAGCATTAAAACTCATGTAACCCCCCAAAACTGACAAAAAATGTTCCTAACTCTGTAACTGTTTGTTCTCCACATTACCTGCAGGAAAAAATGGCTAACTGGTGTCTTTACAGGGATGTTTGTATATACATCCCTGTAATGAGACCAGTTAGCCACCAGTTAGACATCTACAGCCCACTTCATCGGATGCATAGAATGGAACATAGAGTAAGAAGAAATATATATACATACAGATAAGTTGGAAGTTGCCATACAAACTGCGAGAGGCTAGTTAGTTAAGATGAGCTATTATCAGCAGGAGAAAAAAACACTTTTGTAGTGATAATCAAGATGGCCCATTTAGACAGTTGACAAGGTGTGAGGATACTTAACTTTCGGGAAATCTATTTCACATCCGATGAAGTGAGCTGTAGCTCACGAAAGCTTATGCTCAAATAAATCTGTTAGTCTCTAAGGTGCCACAAGCACTCCTGTTCTTTTTGGGAATACAGACTAACACGGCTGCTACTCTGAAATCTGAGAATTCTGAATGTTGTTCTCGGTTCTATCACAGACATTAACTCAAGGGGATACACAGTATAACTTCTCTGTGCCTCAGTTCTACACCAACAAAATGAGGATTATATTTACTTATATCACAAGAAGTTTAAAGTGTGTAAGATCCACTTTAAAGATGAAAGATGGTACAAAACAGTCAATTAAAAATTCACTATACTACAATACTTGCACTGTCACTGGAGGGGGAATTATATTAATAGATTTTGTTTTAAAAGGAAGGAAAAGATTGGTAACTTTCTGAATTATTAAAACAATCAAGTACTGTAAATTAGTTCACCTAAGGTGATATCTGTACTGCGCCTTTTAGAGGTGTAGGATAGCCAGGGAAAAGGGTAAGGCAGCCTTCCGCCACCCTTATGTCCTCCTGATTCTGGACAACTCCCCTGGCATATAACTAGACAGTACACTGCGTGAAGGGCCTACAGCACAGCTTTACCACATCTTAGTATTTCTGGGTCAGAGGGGAGAGAAGAAGATCATTTAAACTGTTTCTCTTATTTGCTGCCTCCATAATGTTTCCCTCCATAATGCTTCAAATATTTCAGTAAAAAGGAAAAGGCCATGTGGTTTGACAAGCCTACATTGCTGATTTAGTTAGTCCCAACTTCTTAGATTCCTCCTCCTCTTCCAGAAAAAAAAACACAGGGGCCTCAAATGATTTTTTATATGATGTAAAATATACAGTTTTCATTGTGCTGTACTAATAGTGGTCTCAGCATGTACAAAAACTGCACTGTGGTACTAGTGGAAAAAGGTGCCACAGGGCAGACAGTTGCTATTGCAGTGCTAGACCAATTTACTAGGATTGAGATAATGCTCAAAACTGTAATCAAAGATATTCCTATTTTATACACATGCTTCTAATCAAGTCAATTTGCACCAGCTGCAGTGATTAGTTTAGCTGAGAAAAGTATGCAGAAACAAATGAAAATCAATGAACTGTTAATTAAGATTGGAAATCTTAAATTTAACTTGGTAAAAGCAACATATCCTTCCATCCAAAATGTCCACTACGGATCAGTATGCAGAGGGGGGGAAATGTGAAAAATCTTTTTAAAAATATCACTTAAACGCTAGTAAGCCTGTATTTAAGAGAGCACATAAATGAATTACACTTAGTGACAGTATTCCATAATGATAAAAGTTCAGTGAAACATATTGGGGCAATTAAGCAGTTATTAACCTAATCATCCTTATGAATCCTATTCTACAGTCATTAAAATTATGTCCAACCAATAAATGACTAAGGTTTCTTGCTACTGCCAACATTTAAGACATTGATTACTTCCAAGTAAGTACACTAATGAAAGAAGTCTTATTTCTAAACCTAAATTAGTGTAAATTTTATTTTGATGAGAGATTGAACATAAAGAAATGTAAATTTCCCTAGCTGATGATTAAGTGTACTAAGGTAACTTGCTTTTCCCACCCTCATCCAGTTTAGAATTCAAGGACAGGTTGAACAGGTTTGGTTATTTTTTTTATGAATGTTTCTGTGATAGTCACAGATCTCTTTTGTAAATAATACTATTCATGTAATCTAAGGTGACCTGAACATTGTGGGTATGTGGAGCAGAAATGAACCTTCTTAGCAAAGGAGGAGCACACAACCTTATCCAGCAACTGTTGGAAGGAGAACAACCTGTCACAAAATCATGGTGGAAGGAGCCAGGAAAGTGTCAGAACTGGGGAAACAAGGAAGCTGCAGGGTGGAAAACGATAGAGCGCCAAACCATGGATACGTAGTTCCATTTGGAAAATGCACACACAAGCCTATTGCCATGTATGCAACACCCAGGGCAGTACTGTCACTGTATGATAGTATTTTTCCTATATAAATTAGCATTCATGAACAAACCATACCTACCAACCAACCATGAGAATGTTAGTACCTGGGCAAGGGACCAGCTTGACACCCTGCAGACTGAAGTCCCCCATTTATCCACAGAACACGGACAGCATGTGGACAGACAGCACAAACCTCTGTTAACTCTTAACTGAGAAGCCCACCCCTAGAGAGAAGAGGAGAGTTCAGGTTCTTTAGCCTCTCTGCTGAGGCTGCCATATGGGGTGCCAAATGTGGTGGCATTTTTGTGATATAGCCACAAATGAAGAGTGACCATCCAACTCAAACAGCCAACCCATGTTAAAAGTTTCAGTTCACTACTAACCATGACCACACTAGACTAGTGACCTGGAACAGTTCCCGGTTCCCTGAGCTGGATAGCTCAGATTCGGATCCTCTGAGCTATCCAAGTTCCTTGGAAAGTTTAGTTGCCAATGCTCAAGGTTGTCACAGCACATACAAATATTTATGCTT
Organism: Lepidochelys kempii; assembly: GCF_965140285.1. Lineage (NCBI taxonomy): Eukaryota > Metazoa > Chordata > Testudines > Cheloniidae > Lepidochelys > Lepidochelys kempii. The sequence continues at coordinate 25,016,902 of NC_136388.1, read as the reverse complement.
TAACAACTTCTGAAATACCTGGGCAACATACGTAATAAATACAGCCTACATATACTTAAGAACAAAAACGCAGAGCCTAGCGACTGACAATACCACAGACTGTTATGCCATGATTCAGGGATACTGTTTTTCAGGAAGGAGGTTTAAAAAAAAAAATTGTTATTTACATTTCCACTAATAAGGCTTGGAAAGATTCTTAGCATATCTAGTCCTGAACATTTATATTTTTGGGGCTACCATAAAAGGAGTAACACTGTTCATGCAAATACAATACGATTTATAATCTTGGGAAAAAACAGCAAGAAAGAAAAAGATGATGTTTGTCTAAAAGAGGATCAGCTCAAAATAGCTTTAAATTATTTTGATCTAAACAGAATGAACCTTTAAAATTCAAAGTAGTGCTGACTTGACAGCTCTGAAAACTGCAATTCCTCTATACTTATAAATGTACAGGTAATGACACTTCAAAGTTTCCCCAAAACATTCTGCATACCTTAACCCTGAGCTAGAAGGATGACCTCTAAATTTAAGGGGTAGTGACCATCCCTTTTAGCCTCTTTACAGAGATTGCCAATTGCACTCATTTAACCACTGGGACCTAGCTTAAGACCCCACATTTCACCTAAAAAAAAAAAAAAAAAAACTTTCAGTCATTTTCAACCTGGATAACATTCACTTTTAAAACAAACAGAGGTCGAAGGTTCCAAAATCCATTACAACTATCATGATTTGAATTTCAATATAGTATAGATGATACCTGAAAGGGTAACAATTCCTTTGGGTTGAGGTTGGAACCGCAAATATTTGTTACAGAAGGAGGGAGATTCAAGGGCCAAGAACAGGACATTTCCCAAGAAATAACCAGCTGTTTGGCCAACAGAGTTACAAGTGGAAGCATAGCCCACATTTTCTCGGGACAACATAGTCAGTGCCCAGCCATCCACAGCAATGTCCTGTGTGGCAGCCAGGAACTCAAACAAAAAGAAAGTCACAGTGAGGGCCACCACATCAGGACTCTTGCCCTCCACATCGCCTAAGAGGAAGTCTACCTGTGTGGACAGGTACATCATAAAAAACCCCAGGATGTACTGAGTGGGCACAAGCCAGGACTTGCGGCGGCCAAAGCTCTTGAAGTAGACTGCATCCACCAATGGGGCCCAGAGCAGCTTGAGACTGAAAGGCCAAAAGACAAAGCTGAAAAAAGCCTGGTCCTTATAGCTGACATTCTTGCTCTGCAAGATGAATGGGATGCTGCCTGCCAGCCCCAATGGGATACCCTGTAGTACATACAGAAAAAGGAGGAGCAGGATACTACCCAGTTCTGCCCGATATCCCCGGGATACCATGTAGGATGGTGAGTTAAATCCCTGGAGCAGTGCCTCTGTGTCATCTTCTCCTGGTCTCGCAGTGTGATTATCCATGTACAGAGCTGGTGGTGGAGGCTTAATCTCCATGTCCATGGACTGGTGGTAGCTGCCAGGCCGGCGCTGCCGGCTGCTGTCCTTGTAAGAGATGGTTGGGCTCATGTTGCACACGAAGTCCGGAATTTTTTTGGAGGGGGGGCTCCACTGTTCCCCAACAACCTTGTAACGGCAAAGAGAAGCTCCTGCGCACTGTCACTCACTGGGGACGCAAGTTCCCAGCTCCGCCCACCGCAGGCCAGCGCGGGATGTGCATACGCCACTCTACTCACGTCCAGGCTTCCCAGGGACGGGGCTGCTCGCCTTTGCCCACCACAGAGCAGGGGAGTTTCAGCGCCCTCTGCTCGCCAGGCCTGGGGGGGGGGGGGAGGAGGAATCAAGTCTCCACTCACTAGGTCACCTCTTTTATGTCGAGGAGGCACAAGGAAGATCAGCTCTTCCCCTTGCCGGGAAGCGTGTGCACTGCGAGGGGGCCCTCTGGTCCGCTGGAGGGGGGCGGTGTTGGTCAGCGTAATCCGCACGAGACGGGTGTCGCTCCCCTTTACAGCTCCTCTCGCCTAGCTCGGTGTCTTCGCGGAGTCGCCGCTCCGCTCCCGTCCGGCACTGGCCGCTCTCTGTCCACCAAGCATCCCCGTGGTGCGATCAATGGGCTTCAACGCAGTACTTCCGGCTCCCCTGTCCGGTTGGGTCCGTCCTATAATGGCTCCCCCGGAAATACTCGCCAGCACAATGCTTCCTCCGAGGGGAAAAGAACGGAAATCTCGCGGCTGCGCTGCCTAGCAGGCGTGGTCCCACCCCATTGGTGGGGAGGTGGGTGACGTTTGGGTCAAACGAGGCCGCTTTGTTTAATAGCATTCTACCCCCCGCCACGGAGTAGCGCTGTCTCTGGCCGTCTGCGGGAACTACTCCCCGCTCTGCGGCAGCGCCCCCGCCCGCCTCTCCAGGACCCACTGCAGCTCTGCATCTTGTCCGCTCAGCTACCAGTAGGACTTCCCTGGTCTCGCAGGCGCTGCCCTCTCTTCCCCGCTCTACATCCCCAGCCTCAGCTTCCCACTCCGCTATTCTGGGGTTCCCCCTTCTCCCTCCCCTCCCACAGCTGGAGACCTTAACCCTTACTCCAGCCTTCCTCAGGGCTTCCCTCCCAACGCTTCCTGCAGCTGCAGGTACCCCCACCAGCTGCTCCCCGTCCAAGGCCTTCCTCTGCCCCGGCTTCTCCAGTATCCTGCAGTCCCCACACTGGAGGCCTCTGTTTTCTCACGGTCCATCATGGATACCTCTGTCCCCTACTTATTCCATCGTTTGTGGGGCGGGAGTAGCAGACCTTGTCCCTTTCTCAAGGGATTGTGTTTGCCTTCCCTGACACCACCTTAAAAATAATCAGGGATATAGGGGTCTTCCAGAGAAGTGATATCAGCTTCTATAATACTGACAAGATGTGGCCAAACACTGGGCGTGGGGTGGGGGCATGAGGATTATGGGAAGGAAGTGCAACCCCACAAGGTTTTCCTGTGCTATGGGGAAGTCTCAATCAAACATGGGCAGGAACATTCTTGAGAACTGGTGGAAGAGTTAGGCTTCCTGGGCACACAAACCCCAGAATTGTTGTAATTTACCAAATAGGTCAAATTTGGCTTCTGGAGCCTGGATGTATTTAAGGAGCCTGCCCATTTAGAATTCAGAAAAGATCCTACTTGGCCCTTAAGAGCATTATCTTTGGTTGGTGCCTGATCTTGATAATCCAAATGCAAATGGGTGACCAGTGGCCACAGATGCTGACACGCACCCTGGGGAGCCTGGTTCTTCATCCAAGTAAAGTCTGGCTATGAATGTTTCTAGAGCCCCCACAGCAGGTTTCTGTTTGGGGGCACATCAATGAAAAATAAAGAAGTAGTGAACAATTCAATTGTAAGAGCCAACACAGGCATATTACAATCTGAGTGGTTAAGAACTGGATATTGATATAAAAAAAAGTAGTCAGAAGGGTACTTTAAGAAGTGCAAGGGGACTGCCAGTCTCTCTGCTGGTGAGGCCATTATGTGAATACACATCCACTTTCTAATAATATCACTCATATCATTCGTATAATGTATTCCAGTGTCTCATTTTTAATATAAGAGACAAGGAATTTCTCAGCGGATACAGTTTCACCTAGTTGTCCTTCAACCATGCAGCTACATGTAAAACTGAATATATCAGAACCTTATAATTTGAAATGACTCAATATACTGGTATCTAGTATTAAAAGGGAGATAATACTGAACATTGCTCCCAGAGTATGCATATACCATGAAATAAGTTAGAAATCTGTAATACAGTGACATGTATGAAGAGCAGAAAAAGCAGTTATAAAATTATATTTTTAAGGATCTCTGATCAAGAAAAGACTAGCAGGACAGCATCTTTAAACATTTTAGATCGATATACAGTAGTATGAGCAAAAGTATGTAACATTTCCCACACACAATAAATTGCTACAATTAAGCAAGGAAAGATAAGCTAGACCTAATTTATAATAATATAGTAAAATTATGTGTTATTAAACAGTCATTGAAAGTTTAGTAATAATATTCTGTAGGCAGATCACTAAACTGATAATTAAGAACTAAAAAGACATTTCATATAGAGATGTCAAGGGAAAGCTGTAGCTGAACCAAATCAAATTACTTACTTCATTCTGTGAAGAGCTGTGTACATCAGTCATTGAAGAAGGATGTTTGAAATCTTTTTTCTAAGATAAATATTCTTGATATTTAAAAATATGACTACATTTGTGATGTCAGGTAACTAGTTAAAAAGGAAAAATTCTCCGGGAGAGGGTGTAACATGGAAACAATTTAATTAATAAAGTGTTAGGCAAACCTATCAAGACCTGCTACTGCCATTCATTGCAAACACATGGAGTCATATCCTGAGGGGAAGTGTGCTGTAGGGAGTTTGAGCACAGGATGGCGAGCTAGGAACTCCTGAGTTCTAATCTTTATTCTACCACTGACTTGTTTTGTTAATCTGGCCAAGTCACTTAACCTCTCTGGCCCAGATCCTCAAAGGTATTTAAGCTTCTAATTTCCATTAATTTCAATGAGGATCTGAGTCTCTGGGCCACCATCAGTAACACAGAGCTAATAAAACTTACCTACATCAGGGTTCATAGTAGAGTAATTTGTTAATGTTTCCAAATGTAACTTAAATAAGTGCTAAGTATTAATTGCCTCCCATTTTAGCAAAACTGTAAGATCATAATAAACACTAGGGTGTGGCCCAGATTTTGTGATAACTATAAAGTAGAATTCCTCTTACATACTAATTATACAGTCCTTATTTCAAATCTTGTCTTGCAACTAGATAGAGTGAATGAAGGCTCTCCATCTTTATCAAGTGGATCTTATAACCTGAAATGCCTACTCCATGGGTCCATATGGGACCCATTTCCAATTGTTTCTTTAGAAGCCTCAAAAGGCATATAGAATAGTATTAGGAATGTCTATATATGGATAAACAAGATATAAGATATGGCTAACCCAAGCTAATCAATCTGTGATAGAAACCAAAATTATATGACTGGTAGCATCACTTATTATTAAGGTTCCCTGAAACTTTCCATTATAAGATCTGTTTTCAGCGAGTTACAACTTCGCCAAACTTTAGCTGTTCAGGCTGAAGTTTTCCATGGTGGTATCTACCTCAGGCTGCTACTTTTAAGTCTCAGACAAAATGGTTCAGCTGTTTTCAAGAATGACACTAGTACAACTAAGGAAAAATACATTGTTTTGCAATGTAAAAAAATTAATAAATCTGGCAACTTTTTCTTTGAGAAGCTCTAGCATTCCCATATTTTGTAGCTGGGACTTTAAATTTGGCAAAGAGGCTTTGTGTCAGGAATGTGCCTTTTGGTATTCCTGGAAAAATCTGTCCAAGTTATAAGCCTTTGCAAACTGAGATTTTTTTTTCAGATTCTCAGTAGAGATTTCTTAGGTTACCTCTACACATTGAACTCGGAATGTTACAGTTCCCAGCTCAAAGAGACATACCTGTCCTAGCTCTGATAGAGCTAGTGTGCTAAAAACAGAGCATAGCCATGATGGCATGGGCAGCAGGAGAGGCTAGCCACCCTGAGTACATACCCATCCAAGATGTTAAGTACTGCTCAGGGTGCCTAACCCCTGCTGCCTTTCATACCAAAGTTGCTACACTCTATTTTTAGTGCACTAGCTCAGTCAGAACTAGCATGGAAATGTCTCTTCTAGCTGGGAATCTCAACCCCAGTTCGAAGTGTAGACATACCCTTAGAGTTTAGCAGATAAAGACTGCTCACTGAGCATGTTCCGTCCCCTCACAACTCCAGCCAGGAGAGGCTGGGCATGACAACAAAGAACAGGGAACCTGTCTCTCCAGTGGTCTTAATTACTTCCCTGTTATGTGCCCATTCAGTGTGGAGGAGAAAGCCAACTGACTTGAAAGCAAAGGGGACAACAGCTGGACTCAGGGAATGGGGGTGGAGAATAGATTGGGACAAGGAGCCTGGTGAGACTGGGAACAAAGATGGGGACTGGTTGGGCAAGGAGATTGGAACCAGGAGCCAGGTGATGGTGGGAAACTGCGATTGGCTGAGCAAAGAGACGGTGGCTGGATGGCAAGGGGAAGCTGGGTCTGGCTGAGAAAAGAGGCAGGTACTGGTTGGGCAAAGAGACTGAGCTTGGGATGGGGGAGGGGACACTGGAACTGGAAGCCACAGGGGGGAAGACTGTGAGCCACTAAAGAAAATGGGGTAGGGAGACTAGGAACCAGTTGGTGGGAGAGACAATGAAAGGAAAGAGGAGCCAGGGCTCGGGGTCTGTCATGTGGTCTGACATGTGGTCTGTAGCCTGACCCTGAGAGGTGCTGGGCTTCTGCAATGAGTAATGGGGGCTGTAGCTCTAGGATTGGGCTTCTAATCAGTACACTTTAACTTGAGGTTTATGGCTTCCCTCCTTTAATCTGATTTTTAACCATGATTCTTTTTCTTAAAATTAGTAAGATTTTTTTTTAAGTTCCAATGAAATTTCTAAGTATATTAAGCCCTGGTCTACACTAGGACCTTAGGTCGAATTTAGCAGCGTTAAATCGATTTAAACCTGCACCCGTCCACACAATGAAGCCCTTTATTTCGACTTAAAGGGCTCTTAAAATCGATTTCCTTACTCCACCCCTGACAAGTGGATTAGCGCTTAAATCGACGTTGCCGGCTCGAATTTGGGGTACTGTGGACACAATTCGATGGTATTGGCCTCCGGGAGCTATCCAGAGTGCTCCATTCTGACCGCTCTGGACAGCACTCTCAACTCAGATGCACTGGCCAGGTAGACAGGAAAAGAACCGCGAACTTTTGAATCTCATTTCCTGTTTGGCCAGCGTGGCAAGCTGCAGGTGACCATGCAGAGCTCATCAGCACAGGTGACCATGATGGAGTCCCAGAATCGCAAAAGAGCTCCAGCATGGACCGAACGGGAGGTACGGGATCTGATCGCTGTATGGGGAGAGGAATCCGTGCTATCAGAACTCCGTTCCAGTTTTCGAAATGCCAAAACCTTTGTGAAAATCTCCCAGGGCATGAAGGACAGAGGCCATAACAGGGACCCGAAGCAGTGCCGCGTGAAACTGAAGGAGCTGAGGCAAGCCTACCAGAAAACCAGAGAGGCGAACAGCCGCTCTGGGTCAGAGCCCCAAACATGCCGCTTCTATGATGAGCTGCATGACATTTTAGGGGGTTCAGCCACCACTACCCCAGCCGTGTTGTTTGACTCCTTCAATGGAGATGGAGGCAATACGGAAGTAGGTTTTGGGGACGAAGAAGATGATAATGAGGAGGAGGTTGTAGATAGCTCACAGCAAGCAAGCGGAGAAACCGGTTTTCCCGACAGCCAGGAACTGTTTCTCACCCTAGACCTGGAGCCAGTACCCCCCGAACCCACCCAAGGCTGCCTCCTGGACCCAGCAGGCGGAGAAGGGACCTCTGGTGAGTGTACCTTTTAAAATGCTATACATGGTTTAAAAGCAAGCATGTGAAAGGATTACTTTGCCCTGGCATTTGCGGTTCTCCTAGATGTAGTCCTAAAGCCTTTGCAAAAGGTTTCTGGGGAGGGTAGCCTTATTTCGTCCTTCATGGTAGGACACTTTACCACTCCAGGCCAGTAACACGTACTCGGGAATCACTGTAGAACAAAGCATTGCAGTGTATGTTTGCTGGCATTCAACCAAAATCCGTTCTTTATCTCTCTGTGTTATCCTCAGGAGAGTGAGATATAATTCATGGTCACCTGGTTGAAATAGAGTGCTTTTCTTCAGGGGACACTCAGAGGAGCCCATTCCTGCTGGGCTGTTTGCCTGTGGCTAAACAGAAATGTTCCCCGCTGTTAGCCACAGGGAGGGGGGAAGGTTGAGGGGGTAGTCACGTGGTGGGAGGAGGCAAAATGCGACCTTGTAACGAAAGCACATGTGCTATGTATGTAATGTTAACAGCAAGGTTTACCCTGAAAGAGTGTAGCGACTGTTTTATAAAATGTGTCTTTTTAAATACCGCTGTCCCTTTTTTTTTCTCCACCAGCTGCATGTGTTTCAATGATCACAGGATCTTCTCCTTCCCAGAGGCTAGTGAAGCTTAGAAAGAAAAAAAACGCACTCGCGATGAAATGTTCTCCGAGCTCATGCTGTCCTCCCACACTGACAGAGCACAGACGAATGCGTGGAGGCAAATAATGTCAGAGTGCAGGAAAGCACAAAATGACCGGGAGGAGAGGTGGAGGGCTGAAGAGAGTAAGTGGCGGGCTGAAGAGAGGGCTGAAGCTCAAATGTGGCGGCAGCGTGATGAGAGGAGGTAGGATTCAATGCTGAGGCTGCTGCAGGACCAAACCAGTATGCTCCAGTGTATGGTTGAGCTGCAGCAAAGGCAGCTGGAGCACAGACTGCCACTGCTGCCCCTCTGTAACCAACCGCCCTCCTCCCCAAGTTCCATAGCCTCCACACCCAGACGCCCAAGAACGCGGTGGGGGGGCCTCCGGCCAACCAGCCACTCCACCACAGAGGATTGCCCAAAAAAAAGAAGGCTGTCATTCAATAAATTTTAAAGTTGTAAACTTTTAAAGTGCTGTGCTTAAAGTGCTGTGTGGCATTTTCCTTCCCTCCTCCACCACCCCTTCTGGGATACCTTGGTAGTCATCTCCCTATTTGTGTGATGAATGAATAACGAATGCATGACTGTGAAGCAGCAATGACTTTATTGCCTCTGCAAGCAATGATTAAAGGGAGGAGGGGAGGGTGGTTAGCTTACAGGGAAGTAGAGTGAACCAAGGGGCGGGGGGTTTCATCAAGGAGAAACAAACAGAACTTTCACACCGTAGCCTGGACAGTCATGAAACTGGTTTTCAAAGCTTCTCTGATGCGTACCGCGCCCTCCTGTGCTCTTCTAACCGCCCTGGTGTCTGGCTGCGCGTAACCAGCAGCTAGGCGATTTGCCTCAACCTCCCACCCCGCCATAAACGTCTCCCCCTTACTCTCACAGATATTGTGGAGCACACAGCAAGCAGTAATAACAGTGGGAATATTGGTTTCGCTGAGGTCTAAGCGAGTCAGTAAACTGCGCCAGCGCGCCTTTAAACGTCCAAATGCACATTCTACCACCATTCTGCACTTGCTCAGCCTGTAGTTGAACAGCTCCTGACTACTGTCCAGGCTGCCTGTGTACGGCTTCATGAGCCATGGCATTAAGGGGTAGGCTGGGTCCCCAAGGATACATATAGGCATTTCAACATCCCCAACAGTTATTTTCTGGTCTGGGAATAAAGTCCCTTCCTGCAGCTTTTGAAACAGACCAGAGTTCCTGAAGATGCGAGCATCATGCACCTTTCCCGGCCATCCCACGTTGATGTTGGTGAAACGTCCCTTGTGATCCACCAGAGCTTGCAGCACTATCGAAAAGTACCCCTTGCGGTTTATGTACTCGGCGGCTTGGTGCTCCGGTGCCAAGATAGGGATATGGGTTCCGTCTATAGCCCCACCACAGTTAGGGAATCCCATTGCAGCAAAGCCATCCACTATGACCTGCACATTTCCCAGGGTCACTACCCTTGATATCAGCAGATCTTTGATTGCGTGAGCTACTTGCATCACAGCAGCCCCCACAGTAGATTTGCCCACTCCAAATTGATTCCCAACTGACCGGTAGCTGTCTGGCATTGCAAGCTTCCACAGGGCTATCGCCACTCGCTTCTCAACTGTGAGGGCTGCTCTCATCTTGGTATTCATGCGCTTCAGGGCAGGGGAAAGCAAGTCACAAAGTTCCATGAAAGTGCCCCTACGCATGCGAAAGTTTCGCAGCCACTGGGAATCGTCCCAGACCTGCAACACTATGCGGTCCCACCAGTCTGTGCTTGTTTCCCGAGCCCAGAATCGGCGTTCCACAGCATGAACCTGCCCCATTAGCACCATGATGCATGCATTGTCAGGGCCCATGCTTTCAGAGAAATCTGTGTCCATGTCCTGATCACTCACGGGACCGCGCTGACGTCGCCTCCTCGCCCGGTATCGCGTTGCCATGTTCTGGTGCTGCATATACTGCTGGATAATGCGTGTGGTGGTTAATGTGCTCCTAATTGCCAAAGTGAGCTAAGCGGCCTCCATGCTTGCCTTGGTATGGCGTCCGCACAGAAAAAAGGCGCGGAACGATTGTCTGCCGTTGCTCTGACGGAGGGAGGGGGGACTGACGACACGGCTTACAGGGTTGGCCTCAGGGAGCTAAAATCAACAAAGGGTGTGCCTGTACATCAAGGAGTATTTCAGGCAGGACTGCACGGAGGGTTCCAATAAGAAATGGTGCACCTAAGTTATCGTTGTTATTGGAACAAGGAGGTTAGCCTGGCCTCTGATTGATACATGGCTAGATTTACCTCGCTGCACCTTCTCTGTGAGTGACTGCAGTGTGATCTAGACAGGGAAGGAGGCAAATGAGTACAAAACAAATCTGGTCTATTTCTTGTTCTGACCCACTCCATCTATCTTTTACATCTTTGGCTGGCAGCAGACGGTGCAAAAGGACTGCATGCCATCCACATCTCATGGCTGCTCGGCAGAAGATGGTACAGTACGACTGCTAGCCATCTTCATCTCTTGCCTGCCTCGCATAAGATGGTACAATACGACTGCTAGCAATCCTCATCTCTTGCCTGCCTGGCAGAAGATGGTACAGTACGACTGCTAGCAGTCCGTATCGCCTGCCCGCTCACCATAAGACGGTTCAATAGGACTGCAGGACTAAAGAGAATACCTGGTCAAGTCACTCCAAATTTAGTCCCTGCGCCCATGTCTGCCCAGGCGCTCCCAGCCGACGTGGCCAGGAGCACCTCGGACACGACGAGGACGACCACCAGTCGTATTGCACCGTCTGCTGCCAGAAGGCAATGGGTTGCTGCTACTGTGCAGCAAAGCCGTACCGCGTCTGCCAGCACCCAGGAGACATAGGGTGACGGTTACCTGAGCTGGCTCCATGCTTGCCGTGGTATGGCGTCTGCACAGGTAACTCATGAAAAAAGGCGCGAAATGATTGTCTGCCCTTGCTTTCACTGAGGGAGGGAGGGAACGGGGGCCTGACGACACGTACCCAGAACCACCCGCGACAATGTTTTAGCCCCATCAGAGTGCTCCATTGTGAGTGCTCTGGACAGCACTCTCAGATGCCCGATTGTTTGCCATTGCTCTGACGCTGGGAGGGGCGCTTACAGGGTTGGCTTCAGGGAGCTAAAATCAACAAAGGGGGTGGCTTTACATCAAGGAGTATTTCAGGCAGGACTTCACGGAGGGTTCCAATAAGAAATGGTGCACCTAAGTTATTGTCCTTATTGGAACAAGAAGGTTAGCCTGGCCTCTGATTGATACATGGCTAGATTTACCTCGCTGCACCTTCTCTGTAAGTGACTGCAGTGTGATCTAGAAGAATGAGTCCCCTAGACAGGGGAGGGGGGGAAGCAAATGAGTACAAAACAAATCTGGTCTATTTCTTGTTTTGATCCACTCCATCTATCTTTTACATCTTTGGCTGGCAGCAGACAGTGCAGAAGGACTGCATGCCATCCACATCTCATGGCTGCTCGGCAGAAGATGGTACAGTACGACTGCTAGCAGTCCGTATCGCCTGCCCGCTCACCATAAGACGGTTCAATAGGACTGACTGCAGGACTAAAGAGAATGACCTGCTCAAGTCACTCCAAATTTAGTCCCTGCGCCCATGTCTGCCCAGGCGCTCCTGATCGACCTCACAGAGGCGACCAGGAGCACCTCAGACATGACGATGACGGCTACCAGTCGTACTGTACCGTCTGCTGCCACAAGGCAAGGGGTTGCTGCTACTGTGTAGCAATGCCGTACCGCGTCTGCCAGCACCCAGGAGACATAGGGTGACGGTTACCTGAGCGGGCTCCATGCTTGCCGTGGTATGGCGTCTGCACAGGTAACTCAGGAAAAAAGGCGCGAAATGATTGTCTGCCCTTGCTTTCACGGGGGGAGGGAGGGAACGGGGGCCTGACGATATGTACCCAGAACCACCCGCGACAATGTTTTAGCCCCATCAGGCATTGGGATCTCAACCCAGAATTCCAATGGGCAGCGGAGACTGCCGGAACTGTGGGATAGCTACCCACAGTGCAACGCTCCAGAAGTCGACGCTTGCCTCGGTACTGTGGAAGCGCTCCGCTGAGTTAATGCACTTAATGCACTTAGAGCATTTTCTGTGGGGACACACACACTCGAATATATAAAACCGATTTCTAAAAAACCGACTTCTATAAATTCGACCTAATTTCGTAGTGTAGACATACCCTTAGACAGGTAACAGTAGTAACTGGCAGCCCTCAGTTTGGCCACTTTTGCTAGTTGCTCAAACCTGCCGTCCACTCAACTAACCTCATTTTTCTATCTGTATGTCTCAATTTATACTGTTACGTTAACAAAACTGTCACAAACACACATTTTCTCTCTGCTAACTTTCGTGCTGAAGTTGTTACTGCTTTTTACTTCTCTTTTGACTAATACTGCTACTTTGAGATCAGTTCTTCTCAGATTCTTAAATTCTGTGGATTTCGTGAAAAATATATTTGGCTGGCGTGACCTGATTAAAATGTTTAGGGTAAAATAAACTTATACTATGATCCTTATAACAAAACCTTACTGGAATCTATGATATTATTTGCATTCTGTTAGAAAAGCAGGCTAATTCTAATTTATAATTCACTGAGGCCAGGATTTTACCCCAAATCTCCAAAGATGAAAAGTAATTAAATCTTCTCTCTGGGATGGTGTACCAGTGAAAGTTCTTATAATGAAAAATACTTGAGGACTGGGGAAAGTCCTTTTCTAAAAGGGTATTTAATAAAGAGATTCCCAGAAAAATTGTCTATTGATTAAAGTACCAAAGTCTTCCTCTCTTTACTATATTAATTTGAGCCCATTTTAGGGTAAAAGTGACGTCAACCTCAGGTTGAAAAATCGTAAGCCAGTGTCAAATATAACTATTGGCTTTAAAATTATCTGATTTTAAAAATTATTTTTGGATTCTTTATATTTTTCTCTATATATCATGTTTTCAAACTATTCTCCACAATTATGAGGGCTAGATTTCTATTTATTTATTTTAATTGAAGGCTGAGATTCTCATGTAATCAAATTATTCCAGGAGCTGGAGATTTTAGAATAGTACCAAATATAAGAAGACATATGATAAAATCGTGTGAATTGGCAACACTGCCTGTATTAAATTTCTGTCATTGCTTTGGGCAGGCCAGGAGTACTCAGTTGTCCATGTAGATTAGTTGTGCAAGGAACATAAGTAACCCACATTGCTGAGTGTGCACAGAAGTTGCAGAGTCTGAGCAATGTGTGGAAATACATTTTGTCCCACAACTCTGGTTCAGACCTCAATGCACGGGCTTGAGAAAAGTTGACTTTGAAGTTTTTTGGGGGAGCTAGAATTGAGTTACAACTGTTGCATCCCATAGTTCTCCTTCACCACATTTTGGGGGCATAGAAACAGCCTGAATTCAGAATTTGACATCGAATGTGTAATCGGACCAAAACAAAAACAAAACAAAAAAAGAAAAAAAGGGCTCATTTCAAGCATCAAATCAATAAATAAAAATATTTAGCAAATTTAGAAATAAGAGAGTCAAAAGCAAATACAATGCTAGGACTTATAATTAATAGGCTTTGTAATTAGTATGCATTCAAACATTTATTTACTAGTAATTGAATGCATACTAATTACAAATGTTATTAGCAAGACTACTATTAATATGAGGAACAATGTACCCCAAATATGATATGATGATGATATAATTCCATTGAGGAGGTTCTGATGGCATCGTCAATTATGCTCAAGTAGTCTGTAAATTTCATGAAAAACCTGAGATGGAAAGAGAATCTTAATTTATGCATAGCTAGTCAGTGCACTTCTTAAGCAATAAGACATGCTAGTCTAAGGAATTTCTTGGATGACCATGGACAATAGAATTCTTGCCTCCAAACTTGGGCCCCAATGCTGAAAGGCACGTGCTTAACTTTACTCATTGTGAGTAGTGCTGCTGAAGCCAATGAGACTATTATGCCTATTCTGAAACGTCTGAAAAAGCAGCATTAATGTATAATACTGGAGGCAGAGGGAGTGGATAAGATGTTATGGTATAAAAGCATGACAAGAATTTGGGATGGCTCTATTACTCACAAGAGGTGAAGCAAAGGGTGAGTTATATAGGTCACCCCAAATGAGTGCCAATAAAACCCTTATAACGCATTATGTATTCAGCATATCGTCATTACACAAAAAAGTGTTCATACTGTACCTACAACAAGGGGGCCTTGGGACCATGAATGGGACTCCTAAGTACTACCACAATACAAATAAATAACCTCAAAAAATAACCCAACATAGTTTTTCTACTATTATTATTATTACACAATAAGGCCCTGATTCTACAAATACTTTGATTATGCTTAATTTTCCTGCCCTGAGTAGTCCTACTGAAGTCAGTGAGGGCTAATTTGTGCCTAAGTATTTGTAGGATTGGGGCCTAGGTTCCTAAATGGGATAGAAGAAAGTACTGCATATCCATTGGAAAGTTGGAAATACAGCTGGATGAAAAATTTAAAAACTTATTTTCATCTTCCCCCAAAAAGTTAAACTTTAAACTATTTTAAACACTTTAAACTTTCATCTTAAAGTGTTCAAAATAGAGCCATCTGTTTGTTTTTAAGTTTTTATGAATATTTAAAAATAGTTTTCAAAACATATAAAAATTACCATTTGAAAAATATCAAAAAAGCATTTTTTCAAAAAATAAAAAACTTTCACTTTTCTTTTCAACAAAGAAAACTTTTCATTAAAAAAAAACAAAACAAACTTTGGCCAGATGTAGTTGGGAATCTCCCTGTAACAATCGTATATGTTTCTGCTTTTAGAACTTGTAGGTTGAAAGATATCAGACGATATGTGCTAGAATGTGTGGAACATACCTGTTTGCCGTGTTTTTGTTGCCAGGTTGGCCCCAGGATATTAGAGACACAAGATGGGTGAGGTAATATATTTTATTGGACCAACTTCTGTTGGTGAAAGATACACGCTTTTGAGCTACACAGAGCTCTTCTGTTCCATACGAGGCAGCTATCAGCATTCCAGGACTGAATATGGCCCATCCTGTACTACAGACTGGTGTGAACTGTGAGAGAAATTTTTATTTCCAGGGGAAAAGGAGGAAACATTTTGTGATAGGTTGATTTTGGAGGAAAATGGCAGCCCTTGGAAGTTACTCAGAGTTCTGGAATGTTAGAAATAGCAGCAGGTATTTTGTGGCCTGAGTGCAGGTGAGAAAGCAAAGTTCCATGTTAAATGCAGGTTATCACATAGATATCACCACATCAGCTAATTTATATTTAAATAGAATACTGATGCTTGTTAAATTGACTAACAACATTAGTTTCTATGTTTCAGAGTAGCAGCCGTGTTAGTCTGTATTCGCAAAAAGAAAAGGAGGACTTGTGGCATCTTAGAGACTAACAAATTTATCTGAGCATAAGCTTTCCTGAGCTACAGCTCACTTCATCAGATGCATCCCATGAAGTGAGCTCACGAAAGCTTATGCTCAAATAAATTTGTTAGTCTCTAAGGTGCCACAAGTCCTCCTTTTCTTTATTAGTTTCTATGGTTTTTTTTGCATCTTGAAATCTGGTACACTGTCATATACTGCTAATTGCAGGGGGAAGAAAGACCCTTAACATCTGATATGTATTTTGAAATTTTTAAAGACTTCTAGGGGTTTCATTTATTCTACGCCGCCTCCCACCCCGCACTTTTCTCTTTTTACATGTGCTTTAACTGATCGTTACTTTCCCTTGCCGCCCTCAAGCTCTTCCACTCCGCCTAGACAATTGTAGACAGTCCATTAAAAGCCACGCTCAGGACCTAGCAGTCTCCAGTTTCATTAGTCTCTCTTCTTTTCCTTTTCCTATCTGTAAGTTATCTAGCTGTACACAGAAGCAACAGCAGCACAACAGAGCCTCTACCTGCCGCTTGCCGGGGAGCTCAGCTCTGCAGCGGTTCGGTGCGTGGAGCCCGGCGCAGACAGCCCTCCCAAGCGTGGTCAGGCTCCCCTGGTTTGCCACTCACCGCTGGTTAGGCAGGTCTGTCCAAGTTGGAGGCACGGAGAGGCCCGCGCGCGCCTGTACTTGGGCTTTCAGGCGGGGGAGAGGGGTCTGGAGTGAGATGGCGCCTCCATCACGAGCGCTTGTTGCGAGAGGCACCCCGGCCCCTGGTCTAGCAGGCGCAGAGGCCCGGCGTAGGGGATTAATGAAGCCCGTCAGCCCAGACAGTGGGACCACCCTGAGAGACAAGGGAAACCTCTGCAATGAGGCATAGAAAGGCAGACGGGATGAAGGAAACAGGGCCAAGGGGAGACGGGGGGCGAGGGCTGAGGGGTTATGGTGCCAGGGCAGCTCCTCCCAGGACCCCAGCTAGAGGGAACGCCGAGAGGCTGGCAGCCGCGCTGTGCGCAGGCCGCTCGCCGACAGCCCTTCGGTCCGCTAAACCCAAACCAGCCGTTAACGTTCCCCACGCGGAGCCGAGCCGCTCGCGCCGCTGGGCCGAACGAGGGACTCCGCGCTCCTCCCCTTCAGTCCCCCCGCTGCAGGAGCGGAACGGACCGCCTCGCCTCGTCTCGCCTGCCCCTCCGGAGGCGGCGGCGGCGGCAGCAGCAGGAGGAGGGAGCGGGGCGGTGCTGGGGCCGGCTCCTCCCAGTGGCGGGAGAGGGGGAGCGGAGGCGCACACGGGCAGGATTAGCTCATCTCGGCGGCGGCGGCGGCTCCTCGGCAGCCTCGTCCTGCTTCGGGCGCCCTCTCCTTGTCCCCGGCCGTGAGGCGCGGCGGCCCGTCCCCAGCCGGCTCCATGGCTCTGTGCAATGGAGAGGCCAAGGTCAGTGCCGCGGCGGGAGCCCCGGAGCGAGCGCGCTGCCCCTTTCCCCCTGCAGCCCGGGCCGCGCGGCCGCTCGCCCCAGGACACTCCCCACGCCGGGCCTGCCAGCCTCCTCCGGGGCGCTTTGTGCGCTCCGCGCCCAGGCCCTTCCTCGGGTTCCCGCCCAGGATCACCCGCAGCGAGACCGCCCCCAGCGCGGGGAGCTCGCTGCCACCCTGATGTGAGTCCCCGGCCGGACTCCCTGCAGCGGGAGGAAGCGCCGCCCGGGGCACATGGTACAGGCAGCGGGGGAGGGGGCATCGTGCCTGGCGCTCGCAACCTCCAGCGCAGGCAGCAGCACCGCTGGGGGAAGGGGGCAGTGGAGGGGACATTTGGCTGTAGCTGCCCTGCGCAGCGCCCGTGTCTTCCCCCGGCCGGGGCTTTGCATGATCGCTGTTGCCGCCTGCCCCCCACAGGTGCCCCATGAGGGCGGGGTAAAGGGGAGAAGGAGGAACACTGGTGCCCCCGCTGTGTTAGCTGCAGGTTGGGGGAAGCCGCGCAAGTGTCCAGCCGTTGAGCCTTTCCACTGTCCAGCCCAGGGATTTGGCATGAGAACAGTAGAGGTGCCAGCAGCACACCCACTCCCCGCCTGAGTGTGGTGGAGTCTGGGTGCCCCACGCAGTGGATGGGGGGAACAGCACACTTGCCTCCAGTGCTTTCCCCATGTTGCTGGCTTGAGGCAGGGGTCCCCATTGCTGGATTGAGTGTGGCTCCCAAGAGTCCTGGTCTTTTCCTTTCTCCATCCTTCCACTGGGGAAAAGAGCACAGATTTCCCCATCTCCAACCTTCCCAATATCTGTTTGCTCAATACCTTTGTACAAATGATAATCCCACAGTGCGGACAAAATAGTCTTTTCTCAGTTTTCTGAGCCAAAAGCTGCTGTTCCCTTAGCATAGCCAGTAGACTGAATAATATTCCTCCCAGCTCCTGGGGGAAGGGTACCTCTTGCTCTCCCAGTTTTTGTAGGTGGTGCCCAACCTGAATTTACAGTGAAGTTATGCTTTAGTCAGGCATAGGTTGTTGGATATGGTGCAGGGGTATCTATGGTTGCGGTTTAATGGCATGTGGGAGGCCAGACTAAATGCTTGGACCCTTCTGGCCTTTAACACTACGAATCTATGAAATAAAGCAGAAAACATTGAATATAGTGGATGCTTTGTGATCCCTGGGGCTTAATGGGGAGGGGTAGTGTCTGGTATTTCATAGCCCATGATCTTCATGAAGGGATTGGGAATTAACTATCAGATTTTTATGAGCCCCCTGTACAGTACTGCCGCAAACCTCTGAATGTAAAGAGCTGCATGTGCCTGGTTCCTCTGCTGTTTCTATTACTCATAGGCCTTGAGGATGTATAGGGCAGGAGATTCACAGTGACTTCATTATAGCTCAATTCCAATTCAGAGGAGCTTTACTTCAGTTTACCTTTTTTTTATTTTTAACTAGCTTACTCGTTTCTGCCAAGTGTGTTAAAGCTATCACAAGCACATTAGCACTATATAATTAAAGTTCCTTATTTCTTCTTTTTGATCCTTTAATTTTATTGTGTCTTAACTAGAAAACAAGACAGTTCTATTAATAATACTTTATATTTGTATAGTGCTTTGATCCTGAAGAATCCCATAATGCTTTAAAAATTTTGGTCCCAGTGCTGCAGCCAGTTCCATGTGAGAGATGCCTGTGGAGGCCCTGTTGACTTCTTTGGAGATCAGTGCTTTTGTATTTGCAGCAATGGGATGGGAGTGTGAGTTCTCATGATTGGAATGCCTTTTCTAATGATTCAGGACCACACTTCGACAATAAATAATATTCAGCGTAGCGTATTACAGACAGTAATTCATGAACTCAGGTAATGTACATAAGAGAGCTTAAGTTAAAATATATTTTACTTGGTTTTGTCTCTACTGATGGATTCACATTTATATACTTAAGTTTTAGGGGTATAACTATATTTGTTAGGGTGTGAGATTTTTGCTGACACAGGTACACCATTATAAAGGTACTTTATACTGGGACATCTTATTTTAGTTTCCAAACCAGAATAAGCTTTGCTGATGTAACTGTGTCCATACTAGGTTTGAGTATTTTTGCCACTTTATACCAGTGCAGATAAAGCAGCAAAAGTTTCTGCTGTAGACAGCCTCAAAGGGCATTGCTACGCTCCCCTCCCCTGCACATTCCTCTATTTCCTACTAGGGGTCACACCTAGTTTTTTGACAAAAATGGGCATTTTTCCAGTTTGCTCTTGCCAGCTGATGATCATTTGGCAAGAGCAAATGGGACAAATGCCCAGTTTTGCCAAAAAAGTTGGGATGGCTGGGACAGAGCTTAAAAAAGGGACTGTCCCAGGCAAAATGGGACATCTAGTCACCCTATGCAAGGCCCATCTTTTATCCCTTGTCTATGAGGAAATGAAGTATAGCATAGGATTAGGTAATGGTGGCCTGGGTCTGGGGAGGTAAGTGTGGGGTTGATTAATTTGTTGTATTAATGTTGTTGCTGGGTTAGTTGACTTGATCTGCGGTAACTGATGGGTCTGTTTCATTTATGAATATTTTAAAAAGATTTTCAATGGTGACAAGAACATTGGATAGGTGCTCTTCTATTGTACTATGTAAAAGTCCAGATACATTTTTTATAGCTTTCTTAACCAAAATAAAACCTACACTAGCTTGAAAAGACCGTCCAAAACTCAGTTTTGGCTTGTTTAAGCCCCTGATTTCAATAGGAGGTGTGGGTGTTAGAACCTGTGTTTAGTCAGGCAACTTATTTAGGCACCTGAATATAAATTCAAGTGCCAGAGTTTAGGCATTCAAGTATGCATTCTTTGGCCTGAGCTACTCAGATTTGCTGCTGAGTACTGCATAAACTTAAAACTGGGTTAATAGAAGTCTTGCAATATAGCGTATATGTATAAAATGTCTCTGCAACATTACACACTTTAACACTGTGTTGGGGTGTTTGTGTGTACGTATGTGTGTATATATTTATGAACATTATTCAGAAATTGAGAGAAGTTGATGAGTAAGACATTTGTAATTGATTTGTATATATATTTATGTACTTAAGCAGCAGTTCATGTTTTCTGCAAGGCTAGTTTACATTTAAAAAATTGACCACAATATTAATTAATAGAACAAAGACTGTTTCAGAACTGCCATGAGAGAGTTAATATAAGGCAGTTTGGGTAGGGGATCAAACTTCACAGGGCTGTAACTGATGATAATGTAATTTCAATATATTGATTCTGAATTTCAACTTTTGAATGTCTTAGGATTCAGAATTCTTAGATTTTTGTCTGTGAAACTGCCAGCAAATTCAAGTCATAAGACGACTATTTTGTAGAAGGGCAATGGGCCTGTTTGGCTGATAGCCCCAGATAACTGGACATTTTCCACATATGATATGGTATTTAATATGAACTCTTGTGTCTTAAATTAGTAGAATAGAAATATTTAATATCCCAAGAGAGATGAAAAGGCCCTGTTGTATTTTTGCTCTGTACTACCTCTTCACCCTCCCCATGCTTTTCTGTTGTTTTATTAACTAAAGCTTCCTTTATCTAATTTGTATTTGAGATCTCTTATTTTTAGCCAAGATGTAAATCAATGAATAAGATTCTGTCCTAACTTAAACACACATGCAGTCCCATTGCTGTCATGGTGCCATATTTAGAATTAATATGTGAGTTAGACTAACTTAGATTTGCACCCCATTAGAGCTACGTACAGTTGCTTAATGAATTCAGAATTACCTGTCAAAGGCCTAAAGCTGCTTTTCTATTTTTTGCATGTATGTTAAATGCAAATACTACAGGAACATATATAAGAATGTAGGTTTTAAAGAGACATTATTAAGGGCACAAGATCAAACTATCCCAACACATGGGAAAATAAGAAGTATAGTAAGAGACCACTGGCTTAATCGGGAGATCTTCAACAACCTGGAACTCAAAAAGAGTCATACAAAAAGTGGAAACTAGGTCACATGACAAAGGATGAATATAAAAAAAACAACAGAAGCATGTAGGGACAGAATGGAAAAGGCCAAGGCAAAAAATGGGATTAAACTAGCTACGAACATAGAGAGTAACAAGAAAACATCTTATAAATACATTAGAAGTAAGAGGAACACCAAGGACAGGGTAGGCCCATTATTCAGTGAGGAGGGAAAGACAATAACAGAAAACGCAGCAATGGCCAGTGTTAAATAAATGCCTTTTTTGTTTCCATTTTCACAAAAACAGTTAGCAGTGATTGGATGACTAACATACTGAACATCAGTGTAAATGGTGCAGGATCTAAGGCTAAAATAGGGAAAGAACAAATTAAGAATTACTTAGTCAAGTTAGATTTCCTCAAGTCAGCAGGGCCAGATAAATACATCCTAGAATATTTAAGGAACTGGTTGAAGAGATCGCCGAGCCATTAGCAGTTATCTTTGAGAACTCATGGAGTTTAGAAGAGATCCCAAAGGACTGGAAAAGGGCAAATATAGTACCTATTTGTAAAGAATAAGGATAACGCAGGGAATTAGAGACTAGTCATCTTAACTTTGGTACACAGAAACATAATAGGGTAAATAATTAATTTGTAAGTACCTAGAAGAAAACAAAGTGGTAAGTAACTGTCAACATGAATTTGTCAAGAACAAATCATGTCAAACCAACCTAATATCTTTCTTTGGTAGGGTAACAAGTCTTGTGGATAAGGGGAAGCAACAGATGTGATGTATCTCTATTTTAGTAAGGCTTTTGATACTCTCTCATGTGAACGTCTCATAAACTAAAGAAATATAGCTTCGATGAACCTACTATAAGGTGGTGCACAACTGGTTGGAAAACTGTACTCTTGAGTAGTTATCAATGGTTCACTGTCAAGGTGAAAGGATACATTTGAGAGGTGTCCCATAGGTATTTGTCCTGAGTCCAGTTCTGTTCAATATCTTCATAAACGTTTTGGATAACAGCATAGAGAGTACACTTATGAAGTTTGTGGCTGATGCCAAGCTGGGAGGGGTTGCAAGTGCTTTAGAGGACAGAATTAGCAGTCAAAATAATCTTGACAAATTGGAGAAGTGGTCTGAAATAAATAGGATGAAATTCAATAAGGACAAATGCAAAGTACTACACATAGGAAGGAATAGCCAATTGCACAAATACAAAATGGGAAATGATAATCTAGGAAAGACTACTGCAGAAAAGGGATCTGGGGGTTACAATGAATCACAAAAAAATATGAATCATCAGTGTAATACTGTTTCAAAAAAAGTGAACATCATTCTGGGATGTATTAGCAGGTGTGTTGTGGGCAAAACACGAGAAGTAATTCTTCCACTCTGTTCAGCGTTGATAAGGCCTCAACTGAAATATTGTGTCCAGCTCTGGGCACCAAACTACAGGAAAGATGTGGACAAACTGAAGAAAGTCCAGAGAAAAGCAACAAAAATTATTAAAGATGTAGAAATGAGAAAAGATTAAAAAACTGGATTTATTTAGTCTGGAGAAGAGAAGACTGAGGGGGGACATAAGTCTTCAGATACATACAAGGTTGTTATAAAGAGGATGGTGATGAACTGTTATCCTTAATCACTGAGGACAGAACAAGAAATTATGGTCTTAAATTGCAGCAAGGGAAATGTAGGTTAGACATTAGGAAAAACTTCCTAAGTGTAAGGGTAGTTAAGCACTGGAAGAAATTACCTAGGAAGGTTGTGGAATCTGTAACTGGAGGTTTTTAAGAACAGGTAAGGCCAGGGATGCTTTAGTTAATACTTAGTCCTGCCTCAGAGCAGAGAACTGGACTAGATGAACTATTGAGGTCCCTTTTAGTCCTACATTTCTGTGATTCTAAGAATGACATTTTAACTCCAAAACTGCAGGAAATACAGATTTACATTCCCACCACAATTTAAATTCTAAACTGTGTTATTCTGAACTTGACTTCTAAATACATAATACTGAGCAAAGTAGAAGCATCGGATATTAAGCATCAGATGGGTTTTTTAGCTCCTAGGGAGGAAGGATGGCCTTGCAGGTAAAGCACTGAACTGGGACTTGGATGTGTTTGATTCAGTTCACATAGACTTGTTGTGTGATGTAGAGTGAGTCACTTAATCTCTCTATGCCTCAATTCCTCATTTTTAAAATGAGGATAATACTTCATTACCTCACAGGGAGCTATAGAAGTACCCAGATAGATGGACATCAGACTGATACTTCTTCTGCATGTTATCTGATCCAGAAGTCTTATCTGTGATCTTCCAAGACCTGTGCAGTTTGTCAGCAAGAAACAAAAGTTCTTGTTTGGGCCTCTGTGCATATGTTACCTATCTTCTTCCAGCAACAGCTGTTGTCTTCAACACTTTCTCTTGCGCTATATGTTGGTGTATGAACTCTTAATAATCTACTTCTCTTGTAATTTGTGTGTCCTGTCAAAAGAAGTTAAACTAGTACTGGTGTTTAAATTGATGGTTTGGGAGGGTAATTGTCATAGTTGGCCCAATCTGGCGCGACCACCACCCGGCCAATGATACCATCTTCACCTATGTCCAGATGGAGGATGATTGGTCATGCCACTCCCGGTTGGACCGAATTTATTTATCATGCTTCCATCTGGCACGGGCCCACACCTCCAGCATTTGGCCAGCCCCGTTCTCGGATCACCACTTGGTGACCATGATGGCCTTCCTCAGTTCGATGAGGCCAGGGCCGGCCTATTGGCATTTCAGCAACAGCTTGCTGGAGGATGTGGGTTTTGTGGCATCCTTCCGGGAGTTCTGGTGGGGGCAGCGGTGCGCCTTTCGCTCCACATGGCAGTGGTGGGATGTGGGGAAGGTGCATTTACGGCTGTTCTGCCGAGACTATACTTGGGGCACCAGCCGGTGGAGGGATGCGGTGATAGGGCAGTTGGAGCGGGAGGTCTTGGAGCTGGAGAGGTGTCTGGCCTCCGGCCCCAAGGATCCACCCCTCTGCACAGTGTACCAGGAGAAGCGGGAGGAGCTCTGGGCCCTGGAGGACCATCAGGCCCGGGGTGCCTTTGTTCAATCCTGCATCCGTCTCCTTCGGGAGATGGATCGTGGCTCCCACTTCTTCTATGCCCTGGAGAAAAAGAGGGGGGCCAAAAAGCATGTCATCTGACAGAGGATGATGCCCCCATCATGGATCCGGAGGAGATGAGTGGAAGGGCCAGGGCCTTCTATGTCAGCCTCTTCTCCCCGGACCTGACTGACGCAGGGTGCTCTGGACTTAACTTCCAACGGTCAGCGTGGGTGACTGAGACCGGCTGGAGCTGCCTCTTGCTTTTGCCAAGCTCTCAGAAGCCCTTTGTCTCATGCCCACCAACAAATCCCCGGGCACGGACGGGCTGATTGTGGAGTTGTACCGCATGTTCTGGGACGTCCTTGGCCCGGACCTCGGCACCATCTGGGCCAAGTCCCTGGAGAGCGGGGTCCTCCCTTTGTCATGCAGGCGAGCCGTACTCGCTTTACTGCTGAAGAAGGGGGACCTCCACGACCTTCGGCACTGGCATCCCGTCTCGCTCCTCAGCATGGACTACAAGGTCGTAGTGAAGGCCATCTCGCTGCAGGTTGGGTCCATGCTGGCGGACATGGTCCATCCTGACCAGACCTACACTGTCCTGGGCCGGACCGTCTTTGATAATCTGTACTTGGTCTGGGATCTCTTGGAGCTCGGGTGAAGGGATGGTGTTTCATTAGCCCGCCTGTCCCTGGACCAGGAGAAGGCATTCGACAGGATGGACCATGGTTATCTCCTGGGCACTCTGTGGGCGTTCGGCTTTGGGCCCCAGTTCGTGGGCTGTCTCCAGGTGCTGTACGCTAACGCGGAATGTCTGGTCAGGCTCAACTGGACCCTGACCGAGCTGGTCAGCTTTGGGCGGGGAATGCGGCAGGGATGCCCCATCTTGGATCAGGTGTACTCTCTGGTGATTGAGCCCTTCCTCTGTCTCCTCCGCCGGAGGTTGACGGGGTTGGTGCTTTGGGAGCCGGAGCTGTGGCTGGTGCTGTCAGCGTATGCCGACGTCGTGCTCCGCGTGGTCCAGGACTCAGGCGACCTGGTGGGGGTGGAGGCCTGCCAAGCCATCTATTTGGTGCCTTCTTCACCCGGGTCAACTGGATCAAGAGTTCTGGCCTGGTGGTTGGGGATGGGTGGCAGGCAAGCTCCCTCCCACCCGTGCTTCAAGTGATCTGGTGGAGTGCGGGTCCACTGCTCTATCTTGGCGTTTACCTTTCTGCCACACATCCTTCTCCGCCGGAGAACTGGCAGGACTTGGAGGCCAGGGTGGGTGAGTGGCTGCAGAGATGGACAGAACTCCTCCGGTGCCTCTCCCTGCAGGGGAGGGCACTGGTACTGAACCAACTAGTCCTGTCCATGCTCTGGCACTGGCTCAACACCCTGAGCCCACCTCCGGAGATCTTGGCCTGGCTGCAGAGGGTCGCTCTGGAGTTCTTCAAGCCAGGACTGCACTGAGTCTCTGCAGGGGTCTTGAGTCTTCCCCTGGAGGAGGGAGGGCAGGGCCTCGTCTGCCTTCGCAGCCAGGTCCATGTCTTCCGCTTCCAGGCCCTGCAGAGACTCCTTTATGGTGTGGCGTGGAGCACGTTGGCACACACCTTCCTCCGCCGCCTCCAAGGGCTCCGATAAAACCAGCAGCTCTTTTTTCTCCACCTGAGGGGTCTTCCGTGAGACCTCTCCGAGCTGCCGGTCTTTTACCAGGACCTCCTCCAGACCTGGAAGTTGTTCTCAGCGACCAGGTCTGTTGTGGCCACTGAGGGGGGCAAACCTCCACGCGGAGCCCCTGCTACACAGCCCCAACCTACGTGTGCAGGTGGCGGAGTCCCCCTCAGTGCGCCCTTGGTTGGTCCTGGCAGAAAACACCAGAACCAGAGACTTCCTGGACCACGACAAGGGGTACTAGGTAGATCCCCGTGTGCTCGGTTGACGCATGGGGCTCTCCACTCTCCTAACCCCCCTGCACTTACTCCAAGAGGTGGGGGTTGCCTTGTCGCCCACGTCTCTCATTTTCCTACAGCGGGCTATGCAAGAGGGAGCTCCTCACCTCGGGCCTATTGGACCTTTTTATCGGGCCCCTGTTCTCTGAGCTCCCCGGCTTCCCCACTCCCATACTTCGAGCCGGCTGCGTGGCCCTGCAGCCGGTTCGCTTCTGAACCGCAACCAGGGACCAACTGTACACACTCGTACTCCACACGTTGGATTTCCTCACCCTCGTGTCCTGCCCCAACACCAGATGGCGGGACTACTTACTACCCGTGCAGGGTACGGAGCCCCGGTGGACCAGCCTCTACTCCATCTTGGTCCCACAGCCTGCCGGGGATACCGGTTGGTGGCTCCTTCATGGAGCCATGAGCATGGGCATGTACCTAGCGCGGTTCAGCCCCATTCCTGAGGCCTGCCCCTTCTGTGGCATGAGGGAGAACCTGGGGCATGCTTACCTTGAATGCGCCAGGTTGCAGCTGAGGTTCTGGCTGCACTTTTCCCACACTTGTTCATTTTCACACAAACTGTTCGTGGCCGCACAAAGTTGTGAGACCTCCTCGTCAACCTCTTCCTGGCCCTAGCTAAGGTTGCCATTTATAACACCAGGAGGAGGATGCTGGACGAGGAGGTGCTCTACGACTGTGGGGGCCTATTTCTGGTCTTCCCTAGTCTCTTGGCTCTGGGCAGAATTCCACTGGGCAGTGTCCACTGGCTCCCTAGACACCTTTGAGGAGCGGTGGTCGCTGTCCGGGGTCCTCTGCTCGGTGTCTCCCCATCCGGTACCCTTGTTTTGAACCTCTGACCACCACTCCTGACCCTGTTTTTCATTAGTTGTCCCCAGTCTTCGTTTGGAACCCAGGTCCAGTGGTCCCTCCTGCTAGGCTGGGGGGGTAGGGAGGGGAGCCTTTAGAAGTGGGCGGGCTTGCGCCCACCCACCTCCCAGGATTTCCAGTAAGGCCTCACTACATTATGTACACACAATGTAACTTTAGTTATCTGGCCTAAGACTAAGAAACCATCTTACTAGCTGCTTCTTCTCAGAGGTGCAGTTACCACTTTAATTCCACCGGTGTTCTTATTAATGAGAGAAATTAAGTGACAGACTCCAACCTTGAAACAGTCTATAGAAAGTCTTAGCTTTTTTTCTTTGTCTTACTCTCTTTACAGGGGAATTCAAGCAACCACCAGCAAAGTTTACAGCTCTAGATTATTGAGCTATGATCACCGTACAACCTTCCTGTGCATCTTCCACTCTAAACTAATTCGGGGCTAGCTAGACTACAAGTAAAAGATGCTTCAGTGTTTATCTCAATTGTCTTTGGAATGTTGTGTTGCTGTAGAAGTTGAAGAACATTCTTGCCTCACAGTAGCAATACAAGGGAAATACAGTAGATAGAATCTTCACTCATAGGGAATACATCCCACGTGGGACCTGGAGGAGAGGAACTTTTCATATCCAAAATGGTAGCACTGTCTGTAGAGCTGAAGGGGAGATTCCCTTATTTGAAGGCTGCTGATGTCTGAAAGAGGACATAGTATTAATACCGTCTCTGTGTCTGGTCCCTTTCGTCTCTGTGAGGTTTGTTGCAGGCCATTGAACAAAGTAGCTTAGCTCTCTTGCTCTTGACAAGAGCTCTTTCACTTTTGCTTAACTATCAGTAAAAGTTTTTAAGTAATAAATACGTAGTATTGGTAATAAATGTTTGATATACAGAGTGTTCAGTGATTTTAAGGGAAAGGTCACTGCACTGCAGTTATAATCCTGAATTGCAGTGGTCCCAATACACAAAGTACAGTAGAACCTTAGAGTTACAAACACCTTGGGGATGGAGGTTGTTCATAACTCTGAAATGTTCGCAACTCTGAACAAAACATTATGGTGGTTCTTTCAAAAGTTTACAGCTGAACATTGACTTAGTACAGCTTTGAAACTTTACTATGCAGAAGAAAAATGCTGCTTTTAACCATCTTAATTTAAATGAAACAAGCACAGAAACACTTTCCTTACCTTTTCAAATCTTTTTTTAAACTTTCCCTTTTTTTTTTTTAGTAGTTTAAAGTTTAACACAATACTGTACAGTATTTGCTTTTTTTGGTCTCTGCTGCCTGATTGCGTACTTCCGATTCCAAATGAGGTGTTTGTTGACCGGCCAGTTCGTAACTCTGGTGTTCGTAAGTCTGAGCTTATACTGTATTTTTCTCCCAGAATGATTCTGGAGCTACTATTTATGTAATTGGTTCATCTTTACAATTACTTTACAATTGTATAAATTGGCACTTACATGAAAACATAAAATGTTAAGGAGGGTTGCTGTCTGAATGAAGTTTTGGGTAATGTCTGCCTGAGAAATACGCTGAAAGGCTTCAGTTCTTCCTTCTCCCAATCTAAAATCAGCAAGGAACAGGTTTCTTAAGCTACATGTAATTAAAATGTCAAAAAAACTACCCTGAAACAAAAGTGACATGCAAACTGTTTGGAAAGTTTGGAATTGTGACTTCTGGCAAGCTTAGTAGATAGATCAGACTGAATAAGCATAGAATGTGAACTACCTTTTCACCTTCTATAGGTGGACACTTCTAGTCAGAGTTGAGAATACATAATGGGATGGGATGGGAAAAGTTGTATTGCTGCTGACTTTGGGTTATCCTTTCAGTCTCTAGGGCTGTCAGTTCAGTACCTCTTTAATAGGGCTCAATTAATGCACTTTTAAAATTACTATATTCTGTTTTAGGCTTTTTATGAAACGCTATTTTTATGTTCTCTGAAATTCCACTGCTCCAAAAGCTGGAATGACGGTATTGATGGGTGGGTCATGTGTACCACTTTTACAAGTGGAAGGATGTGGTAGAAGTATCCTTTCTTCCCCAGGGTTTGGCATGGTGAGTGAGCAGATGTGGGTGGGGAGAAAACGGCTGCACCCTATATTAATCATTGGTAAAACTGTTATCCATGCAAATGGCACACATGGGTTACCATGTGGTGTTTAGGTTGCCTATAGCCTGCTATTTCATATATTACTGTATATAGTCTATAATAAGGCTTTTTCATTAAAATGTTTTTCCTTTGTAATGTAATGTAAATGTTCTACTTTACATCTTAAAGAATTCCTTTAAAGAACTTTCCACACCCGGTGGCTGAATTTGTGCCCTTAATAATTAACTTTCCAATCAGTGTTCTTTTTAAAGAGACTTGCTTTTGATTTGTTGTCTTGACTCTGCGCTAATAGTCTAACTGTTTTGATAAAGTGCTTATGTCAATAATGTTTGCAGCAGGAGAATGCTGGAGGAAATCTCCAGGATGGCCAATATCACTATGAGGGTGCAGTGGTAATACTCGATGCTGGAGCTCAGTATGGAAAAGTCATAGATCGTCGAGTACGAGAATTGTTTGTCCAATCTGAGATCTTTCCTTTGGAGACACCAGCCTTTGCAATCAAAGAGCAAGGATTCCGGTAGGCTCTTTTTTTTTTTTTTTTCCTTTTTTTTTAATTGCAAATAAATCTGTGGATCTCAGCAACAAAATTAGTTGATTCACTGTGGTGATAACACTGCTTATGTTATCTTTAATTTAACAGGGACACATGAGTTTCATTGGGGAAACTAGCACAAGGACTTGCCTAGTGCTTTCATTTACTACATATTCTGACATTTGGTTTAATTTTGTTAAAACATATTGATTTCCTAAGGTCACTTTCTGTTATGTAAGTCTTTTGAGGGGTAACTTTTTTGTATGTAAAATATTTGTGATAAGTCTAACATTAACCTTTGGATAGCCATTCAACAGGAAAATACATTTGGGTTTTTTAAAGTAATACTGGTGATAGTGAATAAGAAATCTTGCATCATTCCTTTTACAGAAAATTACATAACACTTAAATATTTGTAGTTCCATCAAAGAATTATATAACTTGGAAATGGTATGCTATATCATGCCAGACTCTTTCTGGGAGGTGAGTAAAATATTATCTGATAGTGCTTATTTAATAATTTTTTTTGGCAATTTGCTTAATGCTTTACACATTTGTTTTAGCTTTTTAAAAAAGAGCTTACAGATGTATGTCCTTTTCTCTTAAGGAAAAAATTGCTATCCCTGTCTTACAGATTTATACAAATCACTTGAGTATCTAGTATCATGGTACCATAATGCCAGGCCAGTAAAAATCCCAAGAATGCAGCACACACACATCCCACTACTGTACTGGAAGTAGCACACTACAGAAATTGCTTCGTTGAATTGCTTTTCTCTAGCCAATGACTGTAGTTGCTCTAGTAGAATGCCAGTATAACTTAATGAGTCTGTAAAAATCTGAATTCACTACACTTCTGTAGAAAACACAGGTGGCATGCTATAGTAGACATAACTGCACTATTGCATACCTAATATAGAAATGTACTCAACTCTTTCCCTTTTAGAATTGCAGCTGGAAAATACTTGTAAGTGCACTATCTTGTTTTAAGACCCCACAATCAAATCTTTGAAAAGTGGACACCTATTAAAGTCTATTTTAAAAAACTTTTTATTCATTAAATTAACTTAAAGAAAATGTTATATTGTTTCCAGTGTGGTATCTTAAAATTCACTATCTATGGTCTCAGTCCAGCATGGAACTGTGTGGGCTGTACGTGGGGTCCACAGGTATTGTGTTTCTTATCTTAAAGAAAGAAAATCTCCTTCCATCACACAACCTGATGTCTTTTCAGAACCTCTGTCATGAGATACAATAGTTGTGTTGTCAGCTACCAGGTTTGTGGCACTGCAAATAATTACTTTTTAAAACTTGGGAAAACACTTTCATTCAAAGGGTCGCTGTTCCAAGGCTGAGGAAGATCTACAATGTCAGGTTTATTGGTTGTTTTAGGTAACTGGTAACAGGATACAAAGCTTTCTACCTTTACAGACATTCATTTAAATCTGGATCATGTTAGCAATGATTGAAAGTAGTCACTTGTGGCTTTCTAATGATATTTGTTAAATTACTTGGTGGTTTTACTCTATTTCCACCACAATTGACACTCGGTCATCTAGGAACTAATCTGTCTTCCTTGCTGACATTCTCTGGATTGAATGGTCATAGAAGTTGTGCTGTCTTCACCTCTGAAGTTGGTCCCCTGTTGCAGAGGAGAGATATACTTGTTTGTGACTCTAAGTCGGGGAAATAAGCATGTGTCAATGCTGTTGCTTAAATTGTAATTATTCTGTGGCTATAGGGCATCTTAAAAGAGAGAAGAGCAAAACTTGCAAATTTGATCTTCAAGATGACAATGGATTTGTCTACCTTGCAAGATATTGGATGGGATTTTCAAAATTGCCTAAGTGAGTTTAGCACATAACTTGCTTAGATTTTCAAAAAAGATGCCATGCATCCACTATTAACAACAAGATGCCCACTCTCCAGCAGTGGAAAACTCATTTGTGGGAACAGTTGGTCTATAGGGATGTAAGTAAACTTGCTTCACTGTTCTTTGAATTCCCAGATGGGCAAATCATAGAAAGTTTCTGGATCAGTCTTTGGGCTTGTCTACATAGGAAGTTATACCATTGTAGGTATATGGCTATAACTCCCTGCATGGACACTTTTATTTTGGCATAAGCAACACAAGCTAAACCAGAAAAAGGCATTCTTGTATTGGAGTAAGGGCATGTCTGCACTTCCAGCTTTGGCTGATGCAGGTGACGTCCGCATAAAGCCGCTGCAGTTAGTATATTGCTTGTGCACGTGAATACTTGACTCCTTGCATCAGTGTTGCATGTGCTCACCATGAGTGCTTGTGTGGATGAACAATGCAGTGCACCCTGGGTAGGTATCCCAGTGTGCAACTTGCACATGCTGCCTTTTGGGAAGGATCGGAAATGCATGGTGTCTTTTGGGAAGGATCGGGAATGCATGGTGAGGCAGAAACAAGTCACATGGGCTGCCTGGGAGCAAAGGGTCCACTTCCCAGCATGCAACTTTCTCTATCCCATAATTCTATCTATATCCCATAATTTTTGTACCTTTTTAAAAAATCCCATGAACCTGTGGAGATCTTGTCGTCTGCCATCTCTGACAGATGCATGGAGCCTGCATAGCTCTGTGCTGTTGTCATAAGCATTGTAAGCACAGGATGCACGATCCTCCAGTATTTGCAGAGCCTCAAAAAGAACTGAATCAGTGGGGAACATGATGGTTTTGTGGGGAACAAATTGCTGTGGGACATAGTGAGAACCAATTCAAGGTTGTCGGTGGCATTCACAGAGCAGCTGCAGATGGTGGAGTGCTGCATCTGGGCCTGAGAAACAAGCACTGACTGGTGGGATCATACTGTAATACACGCTTGGGATGATGAGCAGTGGCTGCAGAATTTGGGATGTGTAAGCCACATTCCTGGATATGTGTGCTGAGCTCAACCCACTCCTCCAGCACAGGAAAACCAGAATGAGAGCTGCACTGTCAGTGGAAAAGCAAGTGGCGATCGCACTGTGGAAGGTTGCAAACCTGGGTTGCTACCGGTTAGTGTGAAATCATTTTGGAGTTGGAAAATCCATCGTGAAGGGTGTTGTCATGCAAGTAGGCAGGGCCATTAATAATCTCCTGCTATGCAAAACTGTGACTCTCTGCAATGTGTAGGATATAATGGATGGATTTGGAGCAGTGGGGCAGTAAATAGTGTGCATATCTCTATTTTGACACCAGACCAACCTGCCACTGTGTACATCACCAGAAAGGGCTACTTTTCTATGGTTATGTAAGCGATGGTGGATCGCTGGGGACGCTTCACCGCTATCTGTGTTGGCTGGTCAGGGAAGGTGCCTGACTCTCTCATCTTTAAGAACATAGGACTGTTGAGAAATCTGTAAACAGGGACATTCCTTCATGACTGGCAGATTACCATTGGCAATGTTGAAATGCCAAAAGTGATCCTGGAGGACCCAACCTACCCCTTGCTCGCTCGCTAATGAAGCCATACACCGACCACCTCGACAGCACCAAGGAGAGATGCAGCTACCAGTTCAGCAGGGGCAAAATGATAGTTGAATGTGCTTTTGGTAGTTTGATGGGATTTCTGTCAGGTTTACTCGCAAGATTGGATATGAGTGGGGGGAAAAACCCCATCCCAGTAGTTATAGCTGCCTGCTGTGTCCTGCATATAATACCTGTGAAGCAAAGGGAGGAAAAGATGCCACTGGGATAGAGGGGAGAGGTTGCATGAAATGATGCATGTAGGGCAATGGCACTGAATACTGGCACCATTTTCCACAGGCGGTGCTAATTTTAGCTGATACTTCTGAGAGTAACAAAGGCACAGAGAGCACAGCTGCTGCTGGATTCCGAAGCTGCCTGGGCCCATGTGCTACTAGTCTGTTAACTTCAGCAAGCACCACTGCAGTAATCGTGAACTGGCATGGGAAAGTGTCCTACCACGGAGGAAAAAATAAGGCTGCCATCCTTAGAAAATTTTGGGAGAGGATTGCAGAATACCTCCGTAAAAGTTTCATTGAGATCTTTCAGGAGGGTTCAAGGGATATCCCTGTGCATATAAACAAAATGCTCCATATGACCTCCCCTGCCCAACTCTACAGGGGAACTAAAGCAGTTAACAACTGTGCCGCTCATTGTCTTACCACTATCTCTGTAGTACAAGTAAATTGATGAAAAGTCAGTAGTTGTGTAGTGTTAAGTTGGGGGTGCTATCGGTACATCCTTGTACTGGTAAATACATTTACACACTTACCCAAGTTTATTTCCCCTGCATCAGGCTAGCCTGTGCTTGACTGACTGGATTGTGGTGGAGTCTCAAACAGGTCCTGGCTTCCTGGACTGCCTGGTCGCATGTCCCTCCTCCGCCACCACAGCCTCATCCTTGCTATTCAAGGCAGAAGCCTGTGACTTTGACTCCTCAGCAGTGTCAGTGGTGGTCTTTGGGGAAGTGGGGGGAGGGGGGAGAAGGGGCGGTGTCTAAGACAAGTATGGCGTACAGCTCTTTGTAAAAGCCCTATGTCTGCAGCTTGGCAACAGATTGACTATTGGCCTCCCTGCCTTTCTGATATGCTTGCTGCAGTTCCTTCACGTTCACACAGCACTGCTGCTGATTCCTGTCGTGCTTCTCCTACATCCCCTGGGCAATCTGCTCATAGATGTCCACATTTCTACGGCTTGTTCGTAGCTGTGCCTGCACAGTCTCTTCTCTCCACAGACCCAGGAAATCCAATATTTCCTGTCTGTTCTAGGCGAAAGCGTCACACAATGGAGAGCTGCTAGTGGGTGCTCACCAAGATGAACAATCAGGAAAAGACATTTCAAAAACTTGTGGGGTTTTAAAATGGGGGATGGGGCTTCCGGTCTGCATGACCATCTGGGCAGTGGATTCACAATTGTGACCAAAGAGGTCAGTGTTGAAGGACTGCTGGAGGACTATTAGGGTTGACATAGTTAACACATTTTCGATATTCACTCTGCGTCGACCTCAGTACATAAATCCTGGCTCGACACTGCTTGGGGCAGTGGTGTTACTGCGTTGCTGTAACGAGGTGGGAGACAAATTTAAGGTAGCCACATGCAAATTACATTGATGCAAGGTGGCTAATGTTGACCTAACTTTGTAGTGTAGACCAAGCCTAAGGGTGTCCACACAGGGCATTAGATTGGTATAATTATAGCACTTTAAATTCATACCCTATGGATATATCTTAGTTTAGACAAGCCTTTAGATTCCAGGAAATTGGTTGCAGTTAGGGAATGGTCAAGAGTTAAGTGAGGGAAAAATGGTAGCCATGAATTTGGGTTTGATGATGAATCTGCCAGGGAAAAGATCTAGGCTTTTAATACTTCAACAAAATCAATAAAATAATTCTAGTTTCGTAAACCTGTTGTGTCCAACATAAGCACCAAACTGATTATTTAAAAAAATTCCAGCTCAATCAGTGTTTTGAGACAGATTCCACTCTGCTACATCCTCACCACTATGGTGGTGCAAAGGAAACACAAACCACCTATGATTCCTTCTCATAGACTCATAGATATTAAGGTCAGAAGGGACCATTATGATCATGTAGTCTGACCTCCTGCACAATGCAGGCCACAGAATCTCACCCACCCACTCCTGCAATAAACCTCTCACCTATGTCTGAGCTACTGAAGTCCTCAAATCATGGTTTAAAGACTTCAGGGAGCAGAGAATCCTCCAGCAAGTGACCCGTGCCCCATGCTACCGAGGAAGGTGAAAAACCTCCAGGGCCTCTTCCAATTTACCCTGGAAGAAAACTCCTTCCCGTCCTCAAGTATGGTGATCAACTGAACCCTGAGCATATGGGCAAGATTCACCAGCCAGATACCCAGGAAAGAATTCTCTGTAGTCACTCAGATCCCACCCCATCTAACATCCGATCACAGGCCATTGGGCCTATTTGCCATGAATAGTTAAAAGATCAATTAATTGCCAAAATCATGTTATCCCATCATATCATCTCCTCCATAAACTGATCAAGTTTAATCTTGAAGCCAGATAGGTCTTTTGCCCCCACTTCTTCCCTTGGAAGGCTATTCCAGAACTTCACTCCTCTGATGGTTAGAAACCTTCATCTAATTTCAAGTCTAAACTTCCCAATGGCCAGTTTATTCCATTTGCTCTTGTGTCCACATTGGTACTGAGCTTAAATAATTCCTCTCCCTCTCTGGTATTTATCCCTCTGCTATATTTATAGAGAGCAGTTATATGTCCCCTCAGCCTTCTTTTGGTTAGGCTAAACAAGCCAAGCTCCTTGAGTCTCCTTTCATAAGACAGGTTTTCCATTCCTTGGATCATCCTAGTAGCCCTTCTCTGTACCTGTTCCAGTTTGAATTCATCTCTTTTAAACATGGGAGGAGTCTCCATTGAGTGTCGTATCAGTATATTTGGTTTCTGCTCTTCCTTCCCCAACCTTTGGCACAGGGATGGTTCAAGTGGGGAGAGGGAGTGATTGGTGTTGAAACCAACTGGTTATCCCCAGGTAGCATGTGGTCTCTTAGGCAATGTAACCAGCTTGTGGAAGTTACCCAGCCTTGGAGCAGAGAATCAAGGAGCTGTATCTGGTTCAAAAGTCTCAGCTTCTCTTTTAGCTGAGGCAGAGGCAGTCATGTTTCTGCTTTTCAGCTCTATCTGTGTCTCCCACAGCCCAGCATTGGGAGGCAAGCAATGAAATAGCCAGGGCTGCTTAGAGGAGCTGCTATGTAGCTGTAAATGGGAAGGAACGCTCCAGGCTCACACCAGAGCTACACCAGGGGCTGCAGGGGAGCTGGTAGGGCAGCTGGAATGGCAGTGACCCTATTTCCTCCATGTAGTGGCAGCTTATTCAATCACTTCAGTTTAAACTTGTAGGATGCAGCTCAGGGATCACATTTTCAGTTCATAATCAAATGCAGATTTTCTGTTCAAGACACAAGTCGGCCACAGGTTGGATACCCTGATGTAAACCAACTCAAAATAATCCTGCAGTAGAATTTTATCAATAGGAAAAATAAAAAATTCAGAGTATACCCTGTTTTTTAGGGCTGCAATTAATTGTTTTGACCTCAGTAGGCTGAAAGTTTTGTGAGGCCCTGTTCTTTTTGCTCCTTCAAATATTATAAAATGTTCTGTACATGTGGTGCTTAATGAGCAAGTAATTCTGTGTGAGGGATTCAAAAGCAATAATTTCTTGACTGATATATTTTCAGGGTCTCCCTGCCAGCTTTTAAGTTTATCAGATTTAGCATTATGACTACTTCTGATTTTTAGCAGAACAGACCCTACTCCTACCTGTAGACATTCCTTGTTATGCTCATGCCTGTAGCTTTACAGTAGTTCATAGAATACTTTTTCAAGTGGTACCTTTGTTAATAAATTTATAATTTAAGTATCTGACATATAAAGACAAACATGCTGTTTGTTTTAAAATGAAAACTGTTGCAATGAAAAGGACCTTTGTTTCACAAATGCAT
This sequence comes from Lepidochelys kempii, assembly GCF_965140285.1. Taxonomy (NCBI): domain Eukaryota; kingdom Metazoa; phylum Chordata; order Testudines; family Cheloniidae; genus Lepidochelys; species Lepidochelys kempii. Next base: position 24,980,016 of record NC_136388.1, on the reverse strand, counting down.
GAATGGGTTTACATGGTTAACTTCTGCCTGTGTTAATGGGTGTCACCCATGTGCATTGTGTTGCCCCTTTCAACTAATGAGGAAAGCGATGTGGTCTTTGGAGGCACTATATGCAATGTTAGGAGAGGTTTTCTTTTATTGACATCTTTAACCCAGTGTCTGTCTTTCTCCCCAGTCTTGCAACTGTCACTTCAATTAATGAATGTGATCTAGGATCTAAAACCCCTGAGTTAAGTGCGTAGGCTCCTTCTACAGTGAATGGAGAGGGGAAAGGTGCTTGAGAATGGGGAAAAAACAGTGAGTTGAGTGGGAGCTGCCTAACCTATCCAATAGCAGATGCCAAGGAGAGGGGTGGGTCCTATCCAATAGCAGATGCCAAGGAGAGGGGTGGGTCCTAAGCACTGCCTCTTTCAGGATGTTCCTGCCAAAGTCCAGGCTGATGGGAGGCAGAGGTGCCTGTCTCCACTGGGGATTCACAGCTGTGAACTCTCTCCTGGAGCAAGGTGATGGTGCATGCCTAGCTCCACACAAAATGGGTTGGTGGGAGAGGAGGTGGTGGGGAGTGCCCAGTGGTTAAGGCACTCTCCTGGGATGTGGAAGACTCCTTTGCCTTCTGAGGAGAAGGGATTTGAATGTGGCTCTCTCACCCCTTGAGTGCCATAACTATTGGACTATAGAGTCATTCTAATTCTCTTTCTCTGGCCCAATGCATGTTTATTTTTTTAAGTCTATAATACACAATGCAATAGCTTCAATTGGAGAGACTGAGACCCATGCTTGAATATCTCATAGTCCCTTTGTGAATCTAGCCCTACCATTTAAAACAAAAAAACAAACAAAGAAACCCCAGTTCAGTAAATACACAGTTGTTACAATCATGTTTTAGGGTGGCTTGCACCTATTATTTGGTTTTGGTACAAAAGCTATGCAAATTGATATGCTCTCAGTTCTGGCAAGTTGCCATTTTTACCCATCCCAGTGTGCGAAATGTGAGCATCTTTGCTTTAGGGTGTAAGCGCCAGGCAAACTGTAAGTATGCAAGGGATCACCATAAGTCTCTCAACATTTAATGCAAACAAAGAGTTTTTAAAATGTAAATGTTTATTATTTTGAACTCCCTTAATCTTTTTTAATCTATCTTGTTTGTAGGGCTATCATCATATCTGGAGGACCAAACTCTGTGTATGCGGAAGATGCACCTTGGTTTGACCCAGCAATATTTACAATAGGGAAACCGGTTCTTGGAATCTGCTACGGCATGCAGGTGCTAATCATGGATCTGTTTGTCTACAAATATTGTTTTAGGTCCAGGTCTTAATTCTGACACTCATCTAAGTCTTAACTACTAGAATAACTTTTTCATATGTAGCTTAAGTGTAATTAACAGGATAAATAAACCTTGCATGCAGAATTTCATTTTAGAAAAAGTGCAGATGATGGTAGTTTTGAAGATACTGAGTATATTATATACATACTCTTCTCTGGGCTCTGTCGTGAAAATAGCATAAGAAGTACTTATGTTCTCCCTTTCTAACTATGCTGACTTTGGATTCTACTATACATTTATCATGTTTTTAATAAGAAGTTGCATAGCGATTAACTTGTTTAGTTTAGCTGGTATTGAGGAATGCTCTTCTTCAAACAGTTGGAGTAGTTTGCTCATTTAAATAGCTCATCCCTTTGTTTTTGCATGTAGAACACTCCTTAGGATAGTTTTCAGGAGCAACTCTACTGATGGAAAAATAGATAAACAGATTTCATGTTTGTTTGAAACTAGAAATTGGGTTAGTTGATATTGTAGTAGAAACAATGTCTAATCTTAAAATCATTACCAATATGCTAGTCACTAATATTGCCAAATCAAGTGTGTTCTTCAAAATGGTTGATTACAGTTCTCACTGATTCTCAGAAAAAGCAATTAGCAAGAACAGGAAAAAAAGAATACCATATAATAGAAAATATACACTACAGAATATTTCTTCTTTAAGGCTGTTGTAACATTTCAGATCCGAAAGAACAGGAGTTCTGTATTTTATGTTTTTTATTATTCAGTGAGTCATAAAAATAAATCTTCGCATTTAGGCATTCAGTGTTGATCCTCCCCTTCCCTCCCCCCCACTACATTATAATTCACCTGTAATATGCATCCATTCTTTTATAGTGTCAGCTATTTATTACATGCCTTATATTTAGGCTTGGAAGGATTAGATTTAATTTTCATCAATGATGAATCAAAATTTACACCTCGGCAAAATACGAGGAATGCTCTTTGAGGACTTATTAGAGTCCACTGATAGTGATGCCAGAGCAGGAGGGCCATGTAGGTAGCTTTAACTTTTTAAATCTCAGTATCTACTGTCATTAGATAATTATTGTCTGACTGCTACGCCCCCACCATTTTGTCCTGCAATTTTGAAAATTAAATCTAAAAAATGCTTAAAACTAAATATCAATATTATCTGTTGAAATTATAAAAAAATAAAATAAGAATTTTATTCTGCCAAGCCTACTTATGTTCTTCTTACAGCCAGAATAGGAGTTGTTTAAACATTAAGTACCAAAAAGGTCTCACATTTATGTATGGCTCCTTGCTTTCAGAATTATTGGGACCTAGGATGCATAACTTTTGTTTGATCTGTTCTATGGTACACAAATGGCCGACTAGCCAATCAACAGAAGTGATACAGGCTGTATTATGATTTCATTTCAAGAAGTTAGGTGGGGAAGAAGCATAAATACATAGAAAGTATGTTCAGAAGTAAGTATTTATGTAGACATGATTATTCACAGAGGTCTGGGTTGAGACAACGTTACAATCTGCTCTCACACGTGCACATCTTCCATTGTCGTAAAAGAGAGCTAGGTGCATGTTTCTGAAGTCAGAATTTAGCCCAGAGTGCATACTAATGGAACTCCTGTTAGTTCTGAAATGTTGGTATAAATTGCATCTAGTATATGTGAAAATAGGCCTCTTGATTCTCTTCTGGCCAAGAGAATGCTACAGTGCAAAGAGAAGCCATATTGATTGGTTTGAAAGAACAAAAGGGCAAATAGAAGAATTGGTAGAATCCAAAGCCTGCCACTAAAGTTCTTGACTTAATAGCATTAATGGTGGCCTACTTAGTCAATTTATAATAGGAATGGTTCCAAGCTGTGCTGCCAGAAAGCCAGCAGAAGAGGAGATTGATCATTGAATAGTGAGAAATAATGAAGATTCTGACTGTATGACAGTAGTAACATTCTATAACTGGTATAAGAGTGACCTTTTCTGCAGGAGGTTTCAGTGACTAACGGTTGTCTTGGCCAGCAGGTTAAAGTTATAGGGAGAGCAAGGTGAATATATTAAATGGAAATTATGTTGGACAGTTGGAACTTATACTGTAAGGTAATTACAATGTTTCTGATTTGACAGATGATGAATAAGGTATTTGGAGGTACAGTGCACAAAAAAGATGTTAGAGAAGATGGAGTTTTCAGCATTACTCTGGATAACACGTGCTCACTGTTCAGGTATGCAGGCACTTCTAGCTACAAAAATGGTAGGGGAAATGCCATTCTAGAATTGAAAGCTAGTGACAGTATAGACATAGGCTAGATTTATATGGTAGAAAATGGAGTTTCACCCATGCTTATATGAAATTGCCCACCATTTGCTTATATAGCTATTGCAACTATGCATGTAAATTAGGCAGTTGTACATACAAATATTGAGGCAGTTAATGGCCCAATTAAGCACACATATTGGTATGCATATTTGTATGGAGAACTCCGGTCTCTGTCTTTTTAAAACAAGCAAACCCCTATGTGGTTTTCTTTTTAAAAAGAATAATCACCCTATACTTACATTTGCTGTAAAGGTAAGGGTTTTTTTTGCTATATTCTTCACGCTTGGATCTTTAAATGCATGTTACTTGAGAGTGCGCTGTATTGTTATAGTCTAAAACATTTTTAAAATGTTTAATTTAAACAAGGAATGCTTTATTGGTGTGGCACCATAAAGTGTGCCAGGGACCACAGCCTGGGAATTTTTGCATTAAGGCAAGTTCTACAGTTGTTGAAGCATTGTGTTGTACTGTAGGTCACTTTGGTATTAGCTAGCATCCATAGGTATCCAAGTTCCTGAAGACAGGTTTCAGAGTAGCAGCCGTGTTAGTCTGTATCCGCAAAAAGAAAAGGAGTACTTGTGGCACCTTAGAGACTAACAAATTTATTTGAGCATCTGATGAAGTGAGCTGTAGCTCACGAAAGCTTATGCTCAAATAAATTTGTTAGTCTCTAAGGTGCCATAAGTATTCCTTTTCTTTTTTCAAGTTCCTGAAAGCCATGGAAAAACTGAAACCATTAATGAGGACTTCTGTCCCTTTAAACTTGGTTCTTAGTATTCTATAAAAGAAAATTTGATTCTCAGTATTGCCAGAGCACCTCTCTTTCAGCCCCTTGTAAGAATCCAATCAATTTACTGTACCAAAAGGTCCTAATTCCTGTGACTATTTCTTCTTCCAGAAGCATCATGGAGCTTCACACCCTATCCTGTAAAGTTTAAGGACCATCAGGACAAGTTTATCCTTATCACCTTTCCTAAATTCAGGCTTAAGGAAGCTTTGTTAATTAATTTTTTTTAAGCACTGCCCATTTCCCCCCCTTTATCCACAGAAGTCCAAGTAGAATAGGCTTGGATTCAAAAGAACCATCAGAACATGAGTCAATCTGAACTAAAATGTCTGTCAACAAAAAGTTAAAATGGAAATTTGAAGTTGTATCAGAAAATCTGTGGTGTGCTAAAATTTTTAATATTTCGCAATTAACTATACAAATAAAGTTAGATGTTCTTGTTTGTACTTTCACTGATTCTGTTTTTATCCTGTGTTTAGGGGCCTTCAGAAGGAGGAGGTTGTGCTGCTCACTCATGGTGATAGTGTCGATAAAGTAGCTGATGGGTTCAAAATCGTTTCACAATCTGGGAACATTGTAGCAGGTATGTATTCTATACAATTCTCACTTGTCTCTTGAATTTTTTTTTTTTTTAAAGGGAAGTTATCTGGTGAATTGTGGCACAGAATTTAAGTGTTGTAAAAATAAGCTTTTATGAAACTCAAGATTACATTTCTCTAATGTTTTAACCCAAACATTGCACCATTGTGCTAGTAAAGAAAAAGACTGAAACTGATGCAGAAATGACTTGTTTTATTTAAATGTTCAAGTTGAGAAATGTTAGAAAAGGCATCAGAGAAAAGTAAACTTGATTTCAAGAATTCTTTAGTTTTGATTATCAATTGTGTTTAATTAGTTTGCTCTAATTTACTATTTACTATTTTTACTATTTACTATTGTCATTTTTAACTTTTTTTAACGGAGTAAAAAGAATTGCAGTATTAAAAGAAATCTTTCAAATCTCTTGCATAGAAGGTCACAGGGGAAGTGTGTAGATGTAGGCCCTGAAAGTTAACTTAGAAAACGTACTTAAATTATTAACCCAGCTTGCAACTCACTGACTCAAACCACCTTTTCTGCAGCCAGCAGATTATAGGTTAGTCTTATGTTTACTGAGCCACTTTGTGAAATCTTAAGCCACTCATGTGACTCTTACTTTAAATCCTTGAGGAAAGGTCCAGGATAGAAACTGCTGAATTGTTGGAAGACCAGCGTTCTGTAGGCTGGTCTCCATTAACCACCAGTCAGGCACTGTGCTATATTTGATCTGTAGCACTGTCACCTGCAGGATGTGTAGGTAAATACAGTTTGAATAGTGAACCTACTATAGCCAGTAGTCAAGATTACTTTTCTGAAGTCCTTATTCAGCTTTTAAATAAAATTACAATTATGTAACTACTAAAAAGGAAACTGGCAAGTGTTATAGATTCTCATTATAAGAAACTCCAACCCACCCCCAAATTTTTGAAATCCTTTAAAACATTGTGTGGGCAAAGAAGAAAAAGTAGAACTTTCAAGCACATCCAAAAGTTCTTGTATAATGTTGGGGCCCTTGCCTAATCATAGTTGAGGTTAAGCAAAGTATTTGGTTTAGAGCCAGTTTCCAAAGTGCTGTAAAATCTATATACTGTATAGAACTGCTTATACTGATATTACTTATTCCCATACAGGAAGGAGAATAAACCATACCATTGTAAGGCATCTTTTTTTAAAAAAAACTGGTATAATTGCATCCACACTAGGATTTGGTACCAATATAACTATTTGTTAGGGGTATAGGTTTTTTTAACTAGAATAGTAATACTGGTACAACTTTTAATTGTAGATGAGGCCTGAAATTTCTTTGAGGCTATCGTGTGGAAAGCATGACATTAACTACATTTCCTGGTTTCCTAGTATTTGTATTGTGTGGTTGAATATTTTTCCTGGTTCTCCAAGGTATCTGATTTTTGACAGCTAACTTCCATGTTTTGGAAGGGAACAAAGTACTGCTAAACAGTCTGAACTGTGCTTTAGTGAAGTTTTTTTTTGTTAGTGAATACACCAAAATGCAAGAGTAATACAAAAATCAGATCACTTTTGAACGTCACCCTTTTATAGCCATGCAATAAAGAATTATCCAGATCATCTACATACTATTATGTTATCGTAGTTGAGATGAGCTTCCTTTCAGCCTAATTGTATTAACAGCAAGACTGGCATTGTCTTAAGTGTGTGTGTGGGTTGGGGTGGTTAGGTGTTTTGTTTATAAGCTTTAATTTTATTGCCACAATCTTAGCTGGAAAACCTGATGACAGGAATTCAGGATGTAGTGCCACCAATTTTCTTCTATGATTCTGAGTTGTTCTGCTAATATCAGAACAAATAAAGAGCTTTTCATCTATAAATTGTGTTGTAGCCATCATTTTCCATACGATAGTCCAAAATACATTTCTAGTTCCATGGTGATGACAGATTCACTATGGCCCCATCCTGCAAACACTTATACGCAAACCTTTATCCAAGTACATAGTTTCAATGGAGTGACTCCATGCATAACTGTTTGCAGGATCAGGGCCTAAAAATGTATGAGTTAAGATAGATTCATAGCTTTTTTTAAAAAAAAAAAAACACCCACACACACCAGAAGGGACCACTATTATTTCTAGTCTAACCTCCTTATAACACTGATGAAGTAGGCAATTTAAATGGGAGAGATTTGAGAGGTATATGGAATATTTTTACAATATGTAATTAGAGTCAAATTTGGTAAAGGAATTCGGCAAACACAAAATTATTTCAAATAATTCCTTTCCTTCAAAAGATTCTAGAAAACCTAATATTCTTATGAGTCGATTTTATAAAGTTTTCAATAAACTAAATTTTCTAATCCAAAAAAGCTCTTTTTTAAAGAAATACAAAAAAACCTCTAGAGAATTTTTTTGCATCTGTGCTTCATTAACCTTTTCACCTAGATTTTTCAAGTTTTTCTCAACAGCTAGGGTTCTTTATTCCAGGTATATTTCTGCTGAAGACAGATACAACTTTGATTCAAACACATCAAACTTTATACTGTAGGGTTTGAATAGCTACTAGTATGGCTTCTAGTGAAACTTTGGAAATGATCCCTGTTTCAGTTTGTTTAGGGGTATTTTTCTGATAAGGTAATTAGATTAGAAGTCTGGTTGGGCCTAATTTTTAGGCTGGACCTGAACCAGACCCAACCCCACTCCACCTGAGCCTGAGATGGTAGAGTTGAGTTTTGACTCCTCCCCAGTCCTTCCCCCGCAAACCTGAGTCAGTGCCATGACTGCCTCCTGCCCATGTATTCTGCTCTTTTTCTGCCTGGGGTTGGCACAGTGGTGGCTGCGGACAGCTGCATGCACCAGCAGCGCACTCAGGCCGCAGATCACACAGCACAGTGAGGTGACAATGGCTAGCAGGAGCAAGGCATGCTGTAGCCACCCGACTGACCCCCACAGGCAGGAGGAGAGCCAACTCAACCCAAGCCCAACAGAGTCCAATTGTTTTCCAACCTAGATCTGACACTTTTAGTCGAGTCCCATTGACTTCAGAGCAGGTTGCAGGACTCTAAATTGTACTGTTTCAAAAGCAGTAATGACTAGTAGAGATGGAAAGAAAAAGTCTGTTCTTCTTCAGGTAGATGTGGCCATGTGTTCCATGTAGGTTTGTGTGCCCTGTACACTGGAGCTGGGGAACATTGCCTAACAGTACCTATAGGGGTGGCATTCATGCCCAGTGGCCGTAGCAAATCCCCCACACCTCCAGTCATATAAGGTCACCGCCGCTCTGAACCCTCACAGTTCCTTCGCACTGCCTGTGGCTAGAGTTGGAGCTTTGTGTGGGTCCTCACCTCACATTTCTGCTCTGTTTTCTGATAACTTTTCTGTATATAATAACAGCAGTACCTTAGGTTTAGTTTGTGTTAGTTTAGTAGAGTAGTTGGCTGCCTTGTGTGATGACCTCACCAGGGTTCATTCATTGTCTGTCATATAGGGGGGTCATCTGCAACAGCAGCCTCCAAACGAGGTTCTTGTCGTATCTTAGCGAGCGACACATTAAAGAGAGGTGTTCCATCTGCAAGTCATTCACCAAGGGGACTTAGGTGATGAGAGACTTGCAGCTGAAGCAGCACCTTCTGGAGCAGACCATGAGGCCCGCTTCGGCACAGAGGCCCTCATCTAATCAGCAGTCGTCTTCAGATCTGTTTATCCCCAAGAGAAAAAGGGTTGTTCACCCACTTGTGGTGTGGTGAGGAAGAGGTCCAGTAAAACAAGTTGGGATCATTCCAGGATTCAGGGAAACTCCGACTCCTCATCTAGGAGGAGTGCTGACCAGCACCATACTTCCTTCAGCACATGGGATGGAGCAGATCCATCCAACTGCTCCCCGGTACCATACCAAGAGCAGCAAAGGGCCCATACCGTGAATTCCGGTTCTGGCCATGAGGTGTCCTTTGAGTCTAGTACCAACAACATTGCTTCAGTGCCAACTCTTTCCATGCTGACAACATACCAGGTGGCATCATACATGGTTTACCTCTCAATTCCGGACCCTCTGCTGGTTCAGGAGTCCTCTGGTGCTTTGGCTTCTGCCAGCTTGTCCTGTGTTGTGCCCTTGGCACCTTCTGCCCATGTTACAGAGCCACCAGGTCTGTTGGCACCACAGCTCTTACCACCTGGGCAGCTGACTATCAAGTAGAGGCCAGGACTGGCATCGAAGGCGCCCTTGATGCTGGAACATCCTTCAGCGCCTTCTTTATCTTGGCAGCAGATCCCATCATCAAGTCTATTCCCGGCTTTGGTGTTGATGCCTCTCCTGGTACTAGGGAGGAATGTGTCTCATTTAGTACCACCGTTGCCGATTCCCCACTTTTCTTTGACACTGGTCCCACCACCTTACTGGGCTTCAGATGAATCCAATCAGCTGTTTGCCCCATCGGGGCTGGCTCCCATGTTGTTATCACAGAACCTCTAGGATTACTCAAGATCCAAGTTGGGGTTCTCTTAGAATCATAGAATATCAGGGTTGGAAGGGACCCCAGAAGGTCATCTAGTCCAACCCCCTGCTTGAAGCAGGACCAATTCCCAGTTAAATCATCCCAGCCAGGGCTTTGTCAAGCCTGACCTTAAAAACCTCTAAGGAAGGAGATTCTACCACCTCCCTAGGTAACGCATTCCAGTGTTTCACCACCCTCTTAGTGAAAAAGTTTTTCCTAATATCCAATCTAAACCTCCCCCACTGCAACTTGAGACCATTACTCCTCGTTCTGTCATCTGCTACCATTGAGAATAGTCTAGAGCCATCCTCTTTGGAACCCCCTTTCAGGTAGTTGAAAGCAGCTATCAAATCCCCCCTCATTCTTCTCTTCTGCAGGCTAAACAATCCCAGCTCCCTCAGCCTCTCCTCATAAGTCATGTGTTCCAGACCCCTAATCATTTTTGTTGCCCTTCGCTGGACTCTCTCCAATTTATCCACATCCTTCTTGTAGTGTGGGGCCCAAAACTGGACACAGTACTCCAGATGAGGCCTCACCAATGTCGAATAGAGGGGAACGATCACGTCCCTCGATCTGCTCGCTATGCCCCTACTTATACATCCCAAAATGCCATTGGCCTTCTTGGCAACAAGGGCACACTGCTGACTCATATCCAGCTTCTCGTCCACTGTCACCCCTAGGTCCTTTTCCGCAGAACTGTTGCCTAGCCATTCGGTCCCTAGTCTGTAGCTGTGCATTGGGTTCTTCCGTCCTAAGTGCAGGACCCTGCACTTATCCTTATTGAACCTCACCAGATTTCTTTTGGCCCAATCCTCCAATTTGTCTAAGTCCTTCTGTATCCTATCCCTCTTCCCTCTCCTTGTCAGATAGGAGCCAGAGGTTACCTTTGGATCATCACTGGTACCAAGATCAGCATCTGTCCTGCAATCGGTATGGGCTTTTGGCCCAGTGCCTATGGACACCAGTTTCTTATCTGTATGCCCAGTGGCCCCCTTGGAACCCTGGGACACTCCTTGATCCCTGAGGTCCCAATCCTCAACCTGCTCCATAACAAGATCACTGGTCCCAATGGTGGCTTCCACTCCCATACCATCTAAGCTGTGAGCGACCACTGAGTTAATTCTCCCTGGACTTGCTGGGCTCTTCTGACCAGATTCTGTGGTACAAGAACAGGTGTTGTCATTGGTGCAGCAGACCATCTCCTCGTCCTCCCCAGATGACTCCCATGTGAGAATCTTCCTCTCTCTTGGTGCCCGAGGACTTTAAGGCATACCAGGACCTCCTGATGCTGATGGTCACTACCTTGGGTATTCTGGCAGAACTCCTGCAGGAGAATATGCCTAAACTGCTGGATATTCTCCAACCATCAACTCCAGGAAGAGTAGCGCTCCCGATAAATGAGGCTCTCCTGGAGCCTGCAATGGCCCTCTGAATTACCCCAGCTTTGTTGACCCCTACAGCGAAGCATTTGGAGAAATGGTACTTCGTTCCTATGCAAGGGTTTGAGAGTTTCTACTCCCACCCAGCTCCTAACTGCCAGGTGGTGACTGCAGCAAGTGACAGAGCTTGGCAGGGAAGGTATAAGTCTACCCCAAAGGACAAAGAGTCCAAAAGGATGGATGTAATGGGAAGGAAGATTTATACCTCCTCTTCCCTGCAAATGCACATAAAGAACCAGCAGGCGTTCTCTAAATACGACTTTGTCAGTTGGGCAGCCATATCTAAGTTTGCGGACAAGCTGCTGGAATCCTCCAGGGAAGAATTTATGGCATTCGTTGCAGAAGGCCATATTTTGGCCAAGACCTTGTTGCAGTCAGCTCTGGACATGGCAGATGCTGCAGCCAGAATTATGGCATTAGCTGTGACCATAAGAAGACCTCATGGCTATGGAATTTCGGCATAGTGTCTGAACTGCTGCAGACCATTGAGGACTTACCATTTGGTGGTTGGGTTTTATTTTCAGAGAAGACCGACAAAACCTTGCACTCTTTTAAACACTCCCAAGCTACTTTGCATGCTTTGGAAGTATATACTCCAGCCACGAAGAGATGCCACTATGGCAGTCAGCAGCCTCAACAGCAATACTGCTCACAGCATTGTTTGGGGTTTTTTTGGCCCTTTGGCCCCGCCCTTTCTATGTGGCAGCAGGACTACTCCAGAGAGAGCCACAGATCTCAAAGGAGAAGGTCTTCTAGTTCTGGGCTTAACCAGATGTCCACTGCCCTCTTCCCCTCCCCTTCTCACTGCTCCAGAATCTAGCAAGTGCCCATTTTGACTTGTATGTCCAGGACAGTGATCCAATAGTAACTTCTCCTTCTCTGTCTCCCCTGTTTGCAGACAGGCTGGCCAACTTTTACTGTGTTTGGGACTTGTTTACAACAGAGAACTAAGACTTAAGCACCTTAAGATCAGGTTATGTCTCATAGTTCCTCTGTACCCTCCTACCTGATCCCTTTTTGGGGACCCCTCTCATGAAACACTGGTCCTCGAGCAGGGGGGAGCATGCTCCAACATGCTTTGTCAAGAGGCAATCAGGCTCTGGCAGTTTTGCACCAGGGAAAATATTACCCCCATGACTAATCACTTAGCGGATCACCTCGTCAGGAATTTGTTCCTGAATCACGAGTGGTCTCTGAAGCCGAGGGTCCTGCGGTCCTTCTTTGCAGTTTGAGGCATCCCGACAACCTGTTTGCCACAAGAGAAACGAGAAATGCCGTCTATTCTGCTCTCGAGGGAGTCTCATTCCGGGCTCCTTGACCGGCTGATCTTTTCACCTGATCTGAGAATCAGTACTCTTGTGTGCTTTTCCTCCAATTCCAATAATCCCACATGTCGTTCTCAAGCTGACACTGGACCATCAATGTTGCCAAGACAATGTTCGTTCTCCAACCTCCCCGTGTTATTAGTTTGGCCTCCCGTGTCCCTTCCTCTTCATCCTGGCCTCCTGAGTCAGCATCACAGTCAGTTTTTGCTTCCAGCTCTCAGCTCCTTGCATCTTACAGCATGGATGCTTCATGATTTGAGGAGGAGGAGGAATGATGTTTGGAGGAGGTCTGGCAAGTCTTGCTCAACAGTAGGAAGCCTCCAGCCTGTTCAGCCAAGAGGAAACCATTCTTATTGTTGATCGTTAGCCCAGGGAGTTCAACCAACCCGGGCTTGTATCCAGGACATCTTAGAGTACCTGTTACCTTCAGTCTTCTGATCTTGTGCTTGGTTCTTTGAGAGTCCACCTGGTGGCAATATTGGCATTTCATCCACCTATCCATCAGAAGTCAGTTCAAACTCCACGGCAATGAGGTTCTTAAAAGGAGCCATTCATCTCTACTCACCGGTTAAAGAGCTGGATCCTCTGTGGGACCTTACTACACATGGGAGAGGTTATGGCCATGGGGTGCAAGTGCTGCACCTATAGGTACTATAAGGCAAAGTTCTCCGGCTCTGGTGTATGGGGAGCGTACACCCACATGAAATACACATCTGTATCACATCTCAAAGAACAACTGTTCTAGGTAGGTAACCATTTTCCCCTCACATTTTACACCACCTTTGGTGTCATGGTATAGTGATTGGAACTTTTAAATTGTTCCTTCTCTTTTGACTTTCTGCTTTCTTGGAGAAAACATAATCAAGCAGATGAAGTACGTAAGTCTCTTTAAAGCACAAAAATGCAGATTTGAGTCTGTAATTCTAATGATTTCAAGGAGAAAAATGGACTCCAGATATAGTTTAATCTCTGAGTTGTTTTAGGGAAATCCACCCATAAATATACCCACCCTCAAACATAAGGAGAACCTTACGTATAGTGGAATCCTGTTTATCCGGTCTAATTGGGACCGGGGCCAGATCAGATAACAAAAACTCTGGATAAACGGGAGAATGGGAAAATGAGATGCTGCAGTGCCATTTAGTGGTCACAGGAGTGATCATCTGCTTCTTTCCCTGGAGTCCTGGTGGCTCAGTAAATGCAGAGAGCTGGTTAAGGGAGGGTTGGATAAACAGGGTTCTACTGTAACTAGTGATCTACTGTTAATAGACAAAACCGAAGAGAGAAACTTAAAGAATAGCTGCCCACTTTGAAATCCCACCTAAAATCTCAAAGAACAAAGTTAACGAGGACAAAAAAATAACACCAGTACGTGGGAAAGGCAGTTCAGCAGCAGCAGTTCATGCTCTGTGGGGTTTTACCTCCTCCTAAGTATTGACACCTCATCCCAAATGTGGAAAGTGTAGAGTCTCAGTTCAGCAACACCTGCCAAATTACTGCTTAAATATCTTCATTGAGCAAAGGAACCGTGTCACAGAAATGTCTAAAACACATGAATTTTGTGTGTAAAAGGAAAAGTGTTAGGATGCTGTACAATCAACCTAATTCTAGTGACTATTGTTTTTAAAATATTTTGCTATGAATTAATCTGCCAGCTCAAACCAGAGTATTGAGGAGGACACAGTATACATTTTTACAATTATATATGGCCTTTTCATGTTGTTGTAATTTTTAATACTATATCTCTTTACATGAAGGTATAGCAAATGAATCTAAAAAACTGTATGGAGTTCAGTTCCACCCCGAAGTTGGCCTTACAGAGAATGGAAAAGTGATACTGCAGAATTTTCTCTATGATATTGCTGGATGCAGTGGTAACTTCACAGTAGAAAATAGACAACTTGCGTGTATTCAAGATATCAAAGAGAAAGTGGGTTCATCAAAAGTCCTGGTAAGTAGGTTTATAACAGGTTTTGCAACTTCCAGTCTTATGAATAAAACTGACACTTGTAGTTATGCTGATTACTTAAAAAAAATGAATTTTCATGCTTCAGGGTATAAACTGGGCTAGCAGTTTAGGAAGTTCATTCTCACATACTGCACAATTTGCCTAGTGCACTGTTTCACTTTTCATTTTCCTCCAAAGCATTGGGTATAGTGTGATATGTAGGTTATTGTTGCAGTGGTGTTGTAGCCATGTTGGTTCCAGGATGTTAGAGACACAAGGTAGGTGAGTTAATTATCTTTTATTGGACAACCGAACACCTTGTTCTGATCATGGTAATTCTTATATTCAGTCTGAGTTTTAAGCTAATGATCATTCTCCTAAAGATGTTTGGACACGTTTGATTTTTTTTTTCCCCCCTCTGGCCCTAACCTAGGTTTTACTCAGTGGAGGTGTGGACTCAACAGTGTGTACTGCTCTCCTGAATCGGGCTTTAAACCAAGACCAAATCATAGCTGTACACATAGATAATGGATTCATGCGCAAGAGGGAAAGTCAATCTGTGGAAGAGGCACTCAAAAAACTTGGAATTCAAGTCAAAGGTACTGTGTTTCATGTTACTTATACTTCATGTAAATGAGGGTAGTATGGCTAGTCTTCTAAAGGAAAATCCATAAGCTTACAATTAATCATAATCTTATTGTCTAATGAAACTGATGTGTGAAATTTTGAGAATTTAAATATCAAAAAGTAGTTGTTAGAAGCCCTGAAAATGTACTATAATTATTTAATATTTATATTAGGGTAGTCCCCAGAGATCCAAATCAGGACTGAGGCCACATTGTATAAAAACGCATAGGAAAACACAAGCCCAGAGCCAAATAATTTAAAATATAAGTTTAGATTTATAGATTCTAATTCACAGATGAGTGAAAAATGATGTCCTGAACTGAGAGATTAAACCATTTCACCAGTGGTACATATTGAGGAATTGTATGACAGTTGGCATCTGCCTCAACCATCAGTTCCTTTTTTTCCACTGGCAAATGAGTCAGTTGCCTTCAGAGGTTGCAGTTCCCTGTTCATATGAAGCATTTTTTCTTAGCTAGAGAACTGTGAGCTAAACTCTTCAATAAGTCTTAATTGTTTAACTTTGTAAGCCACTTTGCGTGTGGGATACCTTTCTGATTTCAAATTTTTTTTCATAAACAAGTTTCTTTTTGAGGTGTGTGTTGTAACGATGGCTTCCGGGGAGCCTACTTATTTATTTTAACCTATTTTCAGAAAAGCTGGCTGGGAAGCACCCTAGGGGTTACAAGCAGTACATTGTGAGAGATCAGAAGGTATCCCTTTTGGCCAATAAGGTCTCAGCTTGTTTCTCCTCAGAGATGTGATGGGATCAGAGGAGACAAAATTAGGCAGTGAAGTACCACATCATTCATACTGTTTACATAAAGTCATGTAATTCATGAGTAGCTTTTGCATATTGATAAATCTGGCAATGAATACTATTTTGTCTAATGCTCAGATTGTCAAGGCATCTGGTAACATGGTATATGTTAGACAACACATTCAGTTAAACTACCAGCAGTGAACAGTGCAAAGAGCTGCAACCTCTGTACCTTCCAACTCATCAAAAGGAAAACCTTACCCAATATAGGCTAAGCTCTGTCCATCCATAGTCGGTCGAATGTTTCACCAAGAGTAATTGTATGGTGGAATAGGTTAGTAAGGGAGGTGGATGAAATACCCTCACCTCAGATAATCCTTAAATGAGTGAGTGCTCGAGTAGCCCTGTAAAATGCAGAGTATCTGAAGATATGACCTCCAAGTGATCTTTTTCAAGTAATAGACTTATTTTCTGCAATCCTGTTTAGTATTATGCATTGGTTTTGTCAATACGTTTCTGTATTTTGTGCAGTGGTAAATGCAGCCCATTCATTCTACAATGGTACAACAACTCTGCCAATCTCTGATGAAGACAGAACTCCCCGAAAAAGAATTAGCAAGACTTTAAATATGACTACAAGTCCTGAGGAAAAAAGAAAAATTATTGGTGACACCTTTGTGAAGGTAATCGCTTTATAGTTATTTTAGCATTTAAAAGGGACACTGTCAATTAAATATTTTTTTAAATGCAGTCTTACTCCACTCGAGAGAGCCATTCTCAGGCAATGTATGCTTCAGGACATCAGCTATCACGTATATTTTGGTGTGTGGATGTTGGACATAGTGAGGATAGAACGTAGGACATCTTGCTCCAGAGCCCAAGTCTCTAACACATAACTTCAAGCAGAATCTGTTAGCTGAAGCAGAATTAGGTTTGCCACTGATCATAGTCTGATGGTCACAAACAGCTGAGTAGATCTGCTAATTCTGTCCACTATGCAGCTTAGTGGCTGACTTGTGTATAAAGGCTAATATACATTACACAAGCTTTAAAAATAACATACTTTTACCAAGTGGCAAATGACTAAATTGATAGTTAATATCTTGGTTTTGGTGTGTTTCTAATCCTGCATCAACTTTCAGCCACTTTAACTTCTGTTTTATCATTAATGATTTAGGGAGGATGTGTACATGGCTAAGGAGCACTGTTACTATTAGTGTTAATTCAAGTATTTTTAAAAAATATTTATTTTTATTAATCATTCAGCTAAATACATAACAGACAAATGTGGGGCAGGATTTTTGGCTTCCCCTTTTCAGGAATAGAGTATTATCATGAGCAATCTTCTTCTTAATCAGTGTTGGTCTAAAGCAGAGGGGATTGCAATTCACTAACCCTTTAAGTATGTTTGCAACATGATTTTGGATCCCTCAGGATCAATGTAAACATTTATTTTTTCCCTCCGTATTATAGATTGCCAATGAGGTAATTGGAGAAATGAATCTGAAACCTGAAGAGGTCTTTCTTGCTCAGGGAACCCTAAGACCTGATCTTATTGAAAGTGCTTCCCTTGTTGCAAGTGGCAAAGCTGAAGTAATCAAAACGCATCACAATGACACAGAGCTGATCAGAAAGCTGAGAGAAGAGGTAAATAAAAATGAGAGTATCACATTTATTTTATTTTTGGTGTAACCCAAATCTGAAGTTAAATGTGAAAAAACAAATAGTATGTATACCTTCCTATCAATATAACTGTTGACACTAGGGAGGCTTTGTACAAAGCCCAGTGTGATGGGGCCCTATTTTGGTCAGGGCCTCTAGGTGTTACTGTAAAAAATATATATATTTATATATATATAAAAATGGGTGTAATTAATTTACTCTTCATCTTTCTAGATTCATGGTTCTCTTAAAGTAATTTTGGTGGGTTGAGTATTTGTGTAATACTGAATAGTTAGGAAAATATTCATAAATTGTCAATTTGATGAATTTCAGCATGAATGATTTTGTTCAAAAATTCATATCAGAAATTTTGCTTTTCATCATTCTCCCATTTTAAAAACTGTTTCCCAATAAGAAAGCAGAAACAATACCATGTGTTTTAGGGGGAAAACTAGTTTGTATAGGCTTCCCAAACAACCTGGATCTATCCCGCCTGCAAGTCGCTAATCAGTAGCCTGCCTGCATTCCCAGAGTTCAGCACACTAACTTTCCAACAAGATCTGGATACTCTCTAAGGGAGCCTTGACCCAAACCTGTGAATCCAACCCTTACCTTTCTTGGCTTGTGAGAGAGAGTCATGGGCAATTGGTGCCATTCAGGCCTGAAACAGCCAACCCCTCATTCAAGAAGGAATCTTCCCTTCTTCTTCAAACACAATAATTCAAACAACTCTGAAGAAACTCAGCCTGATTCTAGCGCAACTACAGCCAAGTGTCAAACCTTCCATTCTTGAGCAAGCTCATAAAGAAGCTAGCCGAAAGCCACTACTGGTTTATCTAATTGAAGCTATTATCCTAGACTAGCACAGTCTGGATTCAGGCCAGGACATGGAACTGAAACCGCTTTAGTAGTACTGATGGATGATCTGTTGTCAGTGGATAGAACGTAGACATCCATTTTAATCCTCCTGGACTTCTCTGAAGCACTTGACAATGTCAACCATAAGATAGTGTTCTTGTGCCTGAGAGTGGTAGGAGGGATCCAGGGTAATACACTAAAATGCTTGAATCCTTTCTGGAGGGACTTATCCAACAAGTAGTGATGGGAAACTGTACCTCCACTAATGAGACCCCTCACTTGTGGAGTCCACAAAGATAAGTTATCTTTCACTGGTCCTGTACAACATCTACATGCACCTACTAGGTGAGCTGGTCAGACCACATGGATTAAGTGCCAAAAATATGCAGATGATACACAGCTTTACCTATTCTTCACCACATATGACTACAACTCTACCATCAAGATGGCTCAGGGCTTGGATGAAATTAGCCCATGGATGAAGAACAGCTGGTTGAAGCTGAACCTGAGCAAGATAGAGATGATGCTGGTCGGCAGAGGAAAGCATTCGGAATAGTTTCAACCACAGTGCAGTCTCCTTTGGTTGAAGAGACACACTCAAAATTTGTCAATTCAGTCCATGGCTTAGGAGTGCTCCTGGATTCCTTATTGACACTAAGCGCACACACAGCAGCATATTAGAGTAATGCTTAATACCAACTCTTGTTGGCTAGGAGACTCCATCCCATTCTGGCAAGTAGTGACCTGCCCTTGGTTACTCATGCCTTCGTAACCGCCCAGCTGTACTATAGCGATGCAGTATACCTGGGCATGAAGCATTCAGTGCTTAGGAAACTTCAACTGACACAAAACATTACAGCACATCTCTGCAAAAACTGGCTGCCATGAATGCATCACAGCTTAACGCTTGAATGCATCACATGCATAACGCTTCCTACGCAGTAGAACCTCAGCGTTACGAACACTTCAGAAATGGAGGTTGTTTGTAACTCTCATAACTGAACAAAATGTTATGGTGGTTCTTTCAAAAGTTTACAAATGAACATTGATTTAATACAGCTTTGAAACTTTACTATGCAGAAGAAAAATGCTGCTTTCCCTTTATTTTTTGTAGTAGTTTATGTTTAACACAGTACTGTACTGTATTTGATTTTTTTTGTTCTTTTTTTATTTTTGGTCTCTGCTGCTGCCTGATTTTGTACTTCTGGTTCCAAATGAGGTGTGTGGTTGACTGGTCAATTCATAACTCTGGTGTTTCTAACCCTGAGGTTCTACTGTACTGGCTTCTCATAGAATATTGATTCAAGTTCAAGATCTTGGTACTTCACAAGATTCTTGATGGCCCGAACCCAGGATATCAAAAGATCTTCTAAAACTCTAGGATGAAGACCATGCTTAACAAGTTCACTTCTCTGTTGCAATGGAGTTTTCTTTCATATTTGAGCTTTACCCTTAAGGTAGAGACAGCTTTCTCAAGGCCTCACCCGAAACTGCAGAATGAATTCCCACAGGAACTCAGCACCATCACAAACCTCATCACCTTCCACTCCACATACAAGGAGCACTTCTTTAACCTTGCCTTCCTTAACATAAACATATAGTAATGTGTGTGCGCATGCACATGCCCTTATTTATATTTTTTAAAACTATTAAAACAAGACACTCCACTTATTAACCTAATTTCCTTCTTTGACAGGGTTACTGGCCTACTGGGGAAGCAGTAGATGTGATCGATCTTGATTTTAGTAAGGCTTTTGACACAGTCCCACATGACAGTTTTCTAAACAAACTAGGGAAATGTGGTCTAGATTAAATTACGGTAAATTTGGTGCACAACTGATTGAAAGACTGTACTCAAAGAGTAATTACCAGTCATTTGCTCTCGAACTGTGAGGGCATATCTAATGGGGTCCTGCAGGGGTCAGTCTTGGGTCTGGTACTAAATATTTTTATTTATGACTTGGATAATGGAGTGGAGAGTACACTTACAAAATTTGCAGATGACACCAAGCTGGGTGGGGTTGCTAGCACTTTGGAGGACACAGCATTCAGATGTTCTTGACAAAATGGAGAATTGGTTTGAATTCAACAAGATGAAATTAAATAAAGACAAGTTCAAAGTACTTATGTTGGAAAAGTCAAATGCACAGCTACAAAACTGGCTAGGTGGCAGCACTGCTAAAAAGGATCTTGGAGGTTATAGTGAATCAAAAATTGAATGAGTCATCAATGTGATGCAGTTGTGAAAAAGGCTAATATTCTGGGATGTGCTATCAGGACTGTTACGTCTAAAACATGGGAAGTAATTGTCCCACTCTACTAAGCACTGGTGTGGCTTCAGCTGGAGTACTGTTTCCAGTTCTGGGCACCACATTTTAAGAAAAAATTGGAGAAAAACCAGAGGAGAGCAGCAAAAATGATACTAGGTTTAGAAAACCTGATCTATAATATAAGGTTAAAAGAAAGTTAAGGGCTGTTATAAAGAGGCTAGTGAGCAATTGTTCTCCATGTCTGCAGAAGGTAGAGCAAGAAGTAATGGGCTTAATCCGCAGCAAAGGAGATTTAGGTGAGATATTTGGAAAAACTTTTTAACTATAAGGGCAGTTAAGCTCTGGAATAGGCTTCCAAGGGAGGTTGTGGAATCCATGTCATTGGAAACTTTTAAAAGGCTGGACAGACAGCAGCTTTTAAAAGGCTGGACAGACAGCTGTCAGGGATGGTCTCCATTTACGTGGTCCTGCCACAGCACAGAGGGCTGAACTTGGTAATTTCTCATAGTCCCTTCCAGCTCTATATTTCTGTTGATTCCATACTCTTCTCCACCTGGGCAAAGGATAAGAGAACAAACACATGACAGATGTTAGTCATGTTGCTTAATGCATGACTGGAAGGTTCTTAGATACTATAGTGATAAATGCAATATAAGAACTATAGAGAATAGGTGACTGACCACACCACACATATAGTAAATAGTTGATGTGACTGGCCCATAACCTGAAATTTTGTCCGGAGTCTTTGGTGACTAATGAATGTATTTGAAGACTTCTGGGTTGGCTTGTGGATGATTGAACTGAAAAAGCGGCTAAATTTGTATGGCTTATTCACAACAAATAATTTAACCAGCTTTGACCAGAGGCATATCAACTCTAGCAGCTGATGGAACAGTTCTGGGTTTTTTTCCTATCTTTGAAGCTAAATGTGTGGTGAAGATTCATTCTCATCCAATTTTCCCTCTATTAAGCATTTTCTCAAAGCAATGTTCATATGCACTCCTTCCTTTCTGCTTCAGGTATTAGTCCCCAGTACTGGCACTTTTCACAGGACTAATTTGATTAAAACAACATTATCTGTCAACAGATGGTTGGAGTTATTACTAAGGTGCTATTTGAACATGGCAACTTGAATGTAAATTACTTTATTTTCTATGTAGGGTAGAGTAATAGAGCCACTGAAGGACTTCCACAAGGATGAAGTAAGAGTGCTAGGGAGAGAACTTGGTCTCCCAGAAGAACTGGTCTCAAGGCATCCATTCCCAGGTATGGGAGTTAGGGTTAGTGTAATTCATTAAAGTCAAGGACTACAAATGTCTTTAATGTTTTTATTCTAATCCTCAGAATAAGTTTTATATTTGAATATAAGAAAAATTCACCTCTACAATGTAGGGATGTAAAATGTTAACTGGTTACCTGATGAGCATTAGTCTTACCAGTTAACTCACCTTAACCATTAACCCCTGGGCTGGCCAGCCCCCCATTAAATCATGCATTAATCCCCAGCTGCACCACCTGGACGCAGCGGCACAAGCTGCGCCTGCTGGCCATCCCTTTAATTAGTTAACTGTTGAAACAAAATATTCTTTAATCGTTTACACGGTTAATTTTTTAAACAGTATTTATGTCCCTACTACAGTGTTGAGAAAGTAACTTGGTATATCTACCATGGCTTTATATTCAAGCAAATTTTATATTTTCTAGAGATGAAGCACCCCTTATAAGAGAGCCACTGTGCTGTTTATAGTGATAAAAGAAATATTAGTCCAGTAGCTTTTTTTAATATGCTTTCTCTTTCAGCTCCATAGGCCAAAAACTCTATTAACAGTGAGATCTAACTGAATATTATTTGCACAGTCCAGCTTGGAACACTAATATAAGTCATTCCTTCCCAAGAGCAATTTATCTTTTGTAGAAATGAGGGACTGTAAGAGATAGCAACAGTTCTTGACCAGACAGCCTCAGAATTGTATTGTATTTTAGAAAACCGAACCCTCCTAACAGGGATGTCATTGTTTTTAAAAAATGCAAGGAACAAAAGTAGTCCTATAGTTCTTGCCGTAGGTAGTAGCTGGCAGGTGCCACAAATTAGCCTAGTAGCTGGCAGTTTGCACAGACCAGCCTATTAGTAGCACAGGCACTGTATAAAATTATGAATTAGTTTAGGAGTACCACTGTCCTTTTATTAGAAGAGTTGTCAATAGGACACTTCAAGCCAAATTACAAGCAATTTTGTGTTAATCAGCTTTCAAGGCAGTTCCACTGTCAGCATTATTCAGTGATGTGTTCAGCTTGTAATTGTAATGTTTTTGTCAAATCTCCACAACTTTTGCATATACATTGTATAACAGGAGGCAGCAGTGGCAACTGTCTCCTTATTGCTGTAATCACAATCCTTTCTCTCTCTTGCTCGCAAAATGTCAGAGGCACTAACCACTGCCTGACACAACCATACAATTTAGGATGTAGGTAAATGATGTCTGAGTGTACAAGTTAAGTAACGAAAGTGCTGCTTCAGAATAGATTTTGTATATTGTACAATCTTGGTCGAAATGTTGTTAAGCTAACTAATACTGTAAAGTGAACAAACTATAGTTAGTGATAAAGCTGTATCTTCTGAGATTCTTATAATACATATTAAATGTGACTGTTCACTTGCACATTCTTTACTGTAATGCTGTTCTAACTTTGCATTTCAGGTCCTGGCCTAGCAATCAGAGTAATATGTGCTGAAGAACCTTATGTGTGCAAAGACTTCCCTGAAACTAACAACATTTTGAAAATAGTAGCAGATTTTTCTGCAAGTGTTAAAAAGGTAATTAAATATTATTGGAATTAAAGGTGGGTTTCACGGGAACCAATAACATGAAAGAAATATGAAAACTAATTCTTTGGTGAATTACCGGTGAGATTTATAGTATATTAAAATGTACCTGTTACAAATAGTATTGCTGCTTGGTTTGAAAGCTGTTGTTTGGTACTTCATTTGTGTGAACTTGAAGATTTTCTGTGTAGTCAGATAGCATTATTGGTGCTATAACAAAACTGCATTTAAATGTTTAATGTCTTTTAGAAAAAGAAAAGTTGATTATGTACTACTCTACAGCAGCAGAATGAGTTGTTTAGCTAGAACAATCTAAAAATTACTATGCTAAGAGGACTTTTGAGACTGTTTCCAGCCATATAGTATTGGCAGAAAATAGCTGTTGCTCCTCAAAATAATTGTAATCTTCTAGGTTTGCCTGCATGAAGTGTCATTGGGCAGCTAGATCATAATGTGAGAAATAAGGGTCTGATATACTTGTGAGATGTCATAAGCAGGAATTCTGAGAACCCAAGTAAATTAGTAGTGCATCATTTCCTTCTGTTTGCAGCCATTACCTTAATGATAACCTCAGCTGCATCTACTGTCTAGCTGAAAAAGGCTACAGATTAGCTATCAGGAGTTGCACTAAGAGCAATGTGTTCATCACACCTTCCCATAAGTTGCTGAAGAATTACCTGAGCATGTGATACTCCTGATCACCAGTGTAAGTGGAGTCCCAAGGTTATATACAGATCTGCTTTCGTTATGAGGATGCTGTTGTCTTGTGCATCTGGAAGAAATAGCATAAATAGAAACTTCAGTGAATGATACCTTTAGAGGAGGGGTGAACAAACTACAGCCCGCGGGCCACATCTGGCCTGCAAGACTGTCCTGCCCAGCCCCTGAGCCCCCGGCCCCTCCCCTGATGTTCCCCCTCCCCCATAGAGATGCCACCGCGCGGGCAGCACGTCTTGCACCCGCCCACCTCCCAGACTTTCAAATAAGCCTGTTCTGCCGCTCTGAGCAGGGTAAGGGGACGGGGGAGGGCAGGAGGTCCCAGGGACCAGTCAGGGAACAGGGGGTGGTTGGATGGGGCAGAGGGTTCGGGGGGGGGGGGCAGATAAGGGATGGGGTCCTGGGGGAGCAGTTTGGGACGGGGGTCCTGGAAGGGGGCGGTTGGGACAAGGAGTGGGGGAGGGATGGATGGGTTGGAGGTCTTAGGGGGCCTGTCAGGGAGCGGGGCTGTGGATAGGGGTCGGGGAAGTCAGGGGACAGGGAGCAGGGGCAGTTGGGTAGGGTGTGGGGTCCTGGGGGGGGGCGGTCAGGGGACAAGCAGCAGGGGGAGTTGGATGGGTAGGAGGTTCTGAGGGGGGCAGTCGGGGCGGGAAGTGGGAGGGAACGGATAGGGGGCGGGGGCCAGGCTGTTTGGGGAGGCACAGCCTTCCCCACCTGGCCCTCCATACCCTTTCGCAACCCCGATGTGACCCTCAGGCCAAAAAGTTTGCCCACCCCTGCTTTAGAGAGCAAACCTAGAAAGAAAAGTAAGTCAGTCTGTTACTTCTGGAGAGCTAAGTATCAGGGGGAAGCCATGTTAGTCTGTATCCACAAAAACAACAAGGAGTCCGGTGGCACCTTAAAGACTAACAGATTTCATAGAATCATTATTTGAGCATAAGCTTTTTGTGGGTAAAAACCCCACTTCTTGTTCTAGAGAGCCGTGACTCAAACCTGCTAAGCGTGTATGCATTCTGGTTATCAGAACAGAGACTTATAGATTGTACTGTTCCTCATAATGCTTGAACTTTGTTAAATGAAAACCATACTGCAAATCACTCTACAATGAATAAAGCTGTCATAAATTTAAAGTGAACATAAACATTTGGCTGCATAATCATTTATAAGTTTTATCTGAATGTGTCTTTTTACAAAATTTATGAAAAGTGATTTTCTGCCCCCTTGCACAGCCACACACTCTGTTACAAAGGGTCAAAGCATGCACAACTGAAGAGGACCAGGAGAAGCTGATGCAGATCACAAGCCTACATTCACTAAATGCCTTCTTGCTGCCAATCAAAAATGTGGGAGTGCAGGTTAGTGGAGTGGCTCTGTGGAGGTGTTGAAGGTTGCTTATGCTGAGTATAGAAGGCTGCAATATAGTATAATCAATAATTAAAGCTGTAAGAAAAATAAAGAAAATATCATGGTCCAAGAAAAGAAAATTAAAGGAGAATCCACAAGATAAATCACTTTTATTTTTATCTTCTTTTTGCTGGTGTGTGGGCCTTCCAGTAATCTTAGGTCCTCAGAAGGTTATCCAGGCCTTACAAAAGTGACACTCCAGTTGTCTCAGGTCCTTAAGAATCAATAACACTCATCAGCTGCTGTTCCAAAAGACTCATACTGCCCATTCAATCCATTTATATGCTCATTGTAATTAAAAAGAATACCCAAAAAACAAGAGCATTGGCACTAAACAGCTTACCTTTAAAACCCATTTTTGTGAAAATAAAATTCATTTTGTGGACAGTAGGAATACAATACAATATTGAAAGCTCTAAATATAATTTATCATGTTGACATGAAACAGCAAGGGTTCTCTTGACGTTGTTTTATGACTGGGGGTTTACTGGCATCTCTGATTGTATCCATTCTAATTAGTTTTGTTGAGATCAAATTCAAAAGGTACAATGTCTTGGTTGCTTGATTTAAATGGAAGTGTTTTCTGCATTTGCATTAGTATAGCAGTTAGGATATCCTTGCAAGTGGTCTTCTAATGTCGATGAGTTTTTAAAAATAAGTTATTTTTATTTAAATTAATTTTTACTTATTAGCAAAACAGAAGTGCAGACATAGCAAGCTAAATGCCTTCTTCCATTTTGATAGGCTGTTCTTAGAGTATTATGCATGGCAGGGTTCTTAAATTTAGTGGGAGGAGGTGTGCTCTGCTATGTTTGCCAAATTTTTTGTTAAGCTTCTGTTAGATGGCATTGGTTATGTTTTTAAGATATTTTGTAGTTTTTGGCATTTTTAATAGAATGAGATTGAACTTTTAAAATAAGCGTCAAAGGTATAATTTAAACAGATGGCAGCACTGGAAGCTGAGACTGAAATGCCTTTTAAATTCTCTGTAGAATGCCACAATTTTGCTGAGTATTTAAGCTCATTGTTTAGAGGCCCTTCCAATACCCAGGAATTACAAGGCATATTGAAGACGTAGGGTCAAGTTCTGCTCTCAGCTATATCCATGCAGTCACATTGACTTTGGTGGGCTTATAACCGTTAATCAAATGTTGATTTGTTGACTAAAATTTAGTTCTCTAACTTGATTTTTAACTGCTACAAAATAAATGGGAAAGTATTATATTGTTTTGTTTAAGAGAGATCCATTCACTTTCTGTTACTTCCCAGGGTGACTGTCGCTCATATAGCTATGTATGTGGGATCTCCAGTAAAGATGCTCCACATTGGGAGTCTCTTATGTTCCTAGCCAGGCTCATACCACGCATGTGCCACAACATTAACAGGTATACGTTCTCAATTTGGTAGGCAATTACCTTTGTTTCTGGCAATCTGTTTACTAATAATTTTTGTGCATATTATGCAGAAATTAGACTACAGTTTAGAAGCTGAGAACTGAAAGTAGTTAGTATAACTAAGTTTTCCTTTAAATGTTATGGCCTTCATAAAATGTACTTTGAGATTTATTTGTAACCACTGCCTAATGAATTCTGATGTGTAGTTATTCCAAGGATGCACAAACTTGAAATACTCATCAATAAGTTTTCTCTCCTTTTGATGATCACTTGATAAGACAAAATACAGTAAAACTTGTACAAAGCCCTATTCGTCAAGGCAACCTACTGTCTTGCATGGCTGCTCCAAACAATGAATAGATTTATTGGGCTGGAATTTAGAACATCTCTTGAGTTGTCCTAACGCATCTGTCATTGAAGTCACTTGTAAAACTCTTATTGACTAAAATAGGACCAGTGTTAGGCCAACACTAAGCAATCTGAATAATCCAACTTGTTCCATCTCTGTTAGAAAACTACCTCTGTTAAATAGCCCTTTGAGTGTCTGAAGACATGTTTCTCTGTATAGTCTGAAACATTAAATCAATGATAAATAGATGGAATTAATCAGAAAGTGCCTATGGAATATCTAGGTGCATGTTACTATAGAAATCTATACAAGGCAATATAGCAGGTCTGCCATTCAAGCTAATAGTTTAAATAGTTGTGGCTTGAAGGGAAAAAAATGTCCTTTGGTTCTCCTTCCGTATATTATATTGTAATTAACCTGGTAGCACTGCTTGTTTTTAATATTGCATGACACTTCCCATTATAAGATCCTGTTTTCAGTTTCTTTTAATTTTAACTGTTCAGGATGAAATTTTCCATGCCAGGTGTGTTTGCCTCAGGCTGGTTTTTTGTGGGGGGGAAACTTTAGCTAACATGGTTCAGCCATTTCCAAAAATGAGGGTAGGGAAAAATATGTTTTGTCCATATTAAATTCTGTGGTGACCTCTATTTTGAAAAGCTCTAGCGCACCCGTGCTTTGGTGCAGGGATTTGATATTTGGCGGATGCTTGGCCTTTGTGTCAGGATGTGCCTTTTTGCTGTCCCTGTGAAAATCTGCCCAAGTCTGGCCTTTTAAAAAAATCACAGTTCGCACATGCTCAGCTACAATCTCTGAAAATTCCATCCTCACTGAGCATGCTTGAGCCTCTTGCAGCTCCTAGCACTGGTCACACTATGCATGCACCATCCCCAAAGGGCATGCTGTAGCCCAAGGCTACAGGGACAAATCTTGATTTTTCCCCGTAATGGCTGCTCCTTGCTGGTGTGGAGCCAGGCACTGGAACTGAGAGCAGAGAGCCTATCTCTCCAGTACTCTCAATGATCCCCCGACTGGCATCCAGGTAGTGTGGAGGTAGAAGCTGTTTGATTCAAATGCAGAGGGAACAAGAGCCAGATCAGGGGTGAGAAAAACAAGTAAATTGGGATAAGGAGTTTGGTGAGACTGGGACTGGAGGAGGAGGAAGAAACTGACACAAACTGCTGGGCAGGGAGACTGAAAGCTGGGGTGAGGCAGGTGAGCCAGTTTGCGGAGTGATGGGGGAAGTAACTGAGATCGGGTGAGGAGCTGTGGTGAGACTGGGACTAGGAATCAGTAGGCGGGGTTGGGGAGGAGCTCTGACAAGGAGTAGAGTGCAGGTGGAAAGGTGCAAGTGGCTGAGCAAACAGACTGGGACAGAGAGCCAGGGAGGGAAGAGACTAGAGCAAGGAGATGAGGAAGTAATTGTGCAGGGGATACTAGGACTGAGAGTCAGGGGCATGGTGCGGAGACAGATCAGATGAAATCATGGTGAGGGAACTGGGGTTGGTGGGACAAGGAGTTCAGGTGAGGGAGGAGACCTGGGACTTTCTGGGAAAGGAGACTGGAACTAGGTGTGGGGAGGAGAGACTGGGACTCAGACTCCCCCACTGGGGTTGCTGGCTGGGCAAGAAGACTGGGTCTTGGATAAGAAGCCTGAGGAATAAAACTGGGACTGGGTAGGCAAGGAGAATGGGACTGAGACAAGGATCCAAGGCTAGGGAAAAAAGAGGGGGGGCTGTGCATAGAGTGGACCTGCTCTGGGGGTGAATCTGAGTGATGCAGTGAAGGAAGCCGTTGTTTGTAGGACCCCTGCCTCACTTGTTGCATAGTAGGTAGTGAGTGAGACAGGGGATTGCTGGAAGAGAAAGAACTGGCTAAGACAATTGCATGTGGTTCTGGAGAACTGGATTTTATCCCTACCTCTGCCACAGAGTTCCTGTGTGATGCTGAGTAAATCACATAAACAAAACCTTTCACAGTGGGTCACTAATTTATTTCTCACTTTCCAGTTGCCCAGCTTGATACCCTGGGGTCTGATATGCAAAAGTGCTGAGTGCTCACAGCTGCAACTGAAGTGTATGAGAGTTGTGCTTTGAACATTTTAAGTACTCTGAAAAATTGGGTCCTGGGCATGTCAAACCAGAAAAATAAAATTAGTGCAAAATGTTTATCTTAATCTCTCGGTGCCTTATCAGCCTAATCAGTTCGCATCTGTTAAATGGGGATAATATCACCTTGTCTCACAGGAGTATTGTGAAGATAAATTTAAAATATTTGTAAAGCTGATACTATAGTGATGAGCACTATAAAATTAAATTAATAATTCTATATTCAGGTCTGAATAGTGTGCTGCAAATAAGGCATAAGGCCACACAACTAACTACAAGAAGAAAACAAAATACATGAACTGAATGAGGCAGGGTTCCTGTGGAAAAAATAGTGGTGATTACATACTATCTCATAATGTTTCTGCACAGCAGCAACCTTAATTCTAGCACTTCCTAACTTTTGAGTGTTTGACTTACAAGTTTAATAATGTTCCTTTAATATATTTGTGTGTGTGTGTAATGTTATTCTGTTATAAACTGCATGTACTGTTCTGTTCATTCAGTTTTGTTATGTCTCTGGGCATTGTCTGATTCCCAGTGCCTGATTCTCAAACTTTCTCTTTGTGTTTATAGGGGCTTTAAAGGGAGAGGAGGAAGTTAACTTTTGAGTAGTGTATCAAAATAGTCTTCCAACCTCATAATTTCACAGATTTTAGTCTATAACCAAAAAAATAGAATTGAGAGAATACATGCTTGCCCATAATTGGAGTTTATTTGGACACAAGTGTGCTTGCATTTTATTTATTTGTTTATGCTCACAAATTATATGCATTCACATTGGCACACGTGGATGCTTAGGTCTACATGTACATTCCGACAAAGCGTGCTTAAAAATTTAAAGCAAAAATTAGAAATTGCTTTTAGCTAATTTAGCTCTGAAGTTTTGAACTATCCCATGAGGAAAGATTATTGCTGTATGAATCTCTGAACTACCCTAGTAATAAATATAGACTCATGTTTGAGAGGTTTTTTTACTTTTTTTTACTTTTCAAATTTCTCCGTTTGATATGGCAGATTTCTGTTTAGTACTTCTCTGTTAGGCATGTCAAGGACATAACCCCTTTAAAAGTAAGTGTTTACAGTATTAAACTATAATATATCCTAAAGATGTATTAATTTGTCCTGTCCATCAGTCCTTTATCCTATATTTCACCTAACTCCTAGAGCAAGGAAGGAAAAAGAGAGTCCACTGTATGTCCTAACTTGCATAGTTTTGCCACTGAAATTTAAATTATCACATACATTGTAAGGGGGAGTGTCTTTATAATCTGCAGTAGTGCAATCTCCCATTTCTTGTTACAGAAGCTCTGTGTATGAGGGATTTGTTGTTTAATTAAATAGCCTGTACTAACTGAAGTTTCTTCTCTATTCATGAATCTGAACAGCTTCATGTTGTATTTTTTGGTACAGTACAAAGTACAGTTAGATAAAAAGATGAAGCTGGAGTGAATACACAGCTTGAATTCAGAAGATGAATTATTAATATAATAAGCCACCGGAGGTTTATAAATAGCGATAGAGCCATGTAGTCACAGTATGTTATTTCTCAAACTGTGAGGTTAGCCTCCTTAAGGAGGCTTTGATCTCTTTTAAAGGAGATTCCAGGCGAAGCAGAAAGAATGCAAATGTAAAATTTTTATTAAATATTATTGGAACAGTATGAACTTTCACTGTCATCAATGGAAAAGTGAAGAACCCTCTCAGTAACATCAATGAATGGGCATTTTGTTTGGTTCTAAGGAAAAAGCAAGCCAAGAGCTATTGGCACTGTACATAGGAAACCAAAATAAATAAAAGTAAATACCTTTTGAGTTCCAAAAATAAAAAGTACATCAGGTTTACAGAATATATCCAGCTGAAATGTCTTGTCTCTCTTTTTAAACTCAAGGTAGTGGATAAGGGCCAAGGTTAAAAATTCATACTCTGATAGTCTCTGGGTCTCATGTGCTTCATTGCAACACTAAAGATGCAATCTCCAAGCAACCTACTTAATTCTTTCGACATAAAATTTATTTTTCTACAATCTACTTTATCTTCCTAGAGTTGTCTATGTGTTCGGGCCACCAGTCAAAGAACCTCCTACAGATGTTACACCCACTTTCCTGACAACCGGAGTCCTCAGCACTTTACGCCAAGCTGATTTTGAGGCTCATAATATTCTCAGGGAGTCTGGTAAGTGTTTGGCCTGGATACATTAGCTTGTGCTTGTCGCAAAATGTTTGTAATTCTTAAATCACTATGTAGTTACAGATTTAGAGCCAGACTATACAAGAATTGTGCTGTGTATCTTCAAAAAATCACTACTTAATGTGGTGGTAGCCTTATTTTAAATCCTGAGATAAATGGCATGAGTTGCTAGATGTTGTCCAAATAGAGTAAAATGTAGAGGGTCTTTAACATTATTACTCTACAGAAATCACTTCAGAAAGTAATTTTCTGACGCTACATAGTGCCTGATTATGAATTCATCCTTTATTTGTCTGATAACAGTTTCTTCCTCTTGTACTTTCCATTTCTCTATGGAATTGTGTGAATGAATCACAATGTTAAGAAATTACGTATGATATTCTTACCATGTTCACTTGTAGTGATATTCATTCCTTAACCAAACATAAATATTTGAGAGATGATTTAAAATATTAAACAATGGAAACCTATGAATAAGTGTAGCCAGACCTGCTGAGAGCAAAAAAAAACGTCTTAGCACATTCAGCCCACTCTCCACTATTGAACCATCTCTTCATATTAATTTTTTGCTTCTCAATCCATCAAAGAAGATAAATCTAGGAAAAACTACTGTTCAGCTTGAAGAAATCTCAAACTTCAGATGACAATTTTTCAATTTCATCTCAAGAAGTTAGAATCAACCTGGTTAAAACAGAAAAGAATGACAGCTAGATAACTTCTCAATGGGCTTTCAAATAGAAGACTTCTAAGGAAATGGCTGAATAATGATTTATATGTACAGGAATAATCTGTGTTTACCAGGAGTAAAAGAACTGTGCAAAGAAAAACCTCCAGATTTCTTCCAAGATCATATTGTTTTGTGAGAACAAGGAAGCTTCTCAAGAATAAGCCAAATGTACAGATCCTCACACCATCTGCCACCAAGTTTTTTTTTCAATTTTAACTTTAAAATAAAAAGGCTAAACTGCATTTGTAAAACCAACAATTGCAAGCCTATGCACAGTAACACTATCAACACTTACCACTGAAAAAATGTTTAATTTCCTCTAATGCCTAAACTACAGAGTGAGTCTGGGAATATGATAACCTACAGTTTCAGTTAACTTCTAATATAGCTCACTGCTCAGTTATATGTCAGAGCTTGAGAGGTTCATGGTAAGTGTATGTGAGACCATTAATCAAATTCACCTAAATATTTTTTCTTCCATTATCTGCAAATCAAGTTACTGAGGAATAAGACTTTGACTCTTTTTTGTTTGCGAAGTTAAAAAAACATTGAAACCCAGAAAGCAACACTAGCAAAACATAAAGGGTAAAATTTTCTAAAGCACTTAAATGACTTACGCTCTTCTGTCCTATTGACTTTTAGTGTTTGTCACTTTTAAAAATGGGACATGGGCTCCTAAGTGACTTAGATGGGTCTGAAAATGTTTAACAAAGACGAGTTAAGAATTAAAAGACAAAATGTGACTCTAAATCATTTAAGATCATTATAATGTGATTACACACCTTTATGACAGTGTATATCTTGCCTATGTTAACATATTTGTTAAACAGATCTTATCAGTCTGATTCACTAATAACAAGCACTTATTCAGATAAATTCTTGGAGAGATGCCAATTGCAAATTGTCTCTACTCAAGGAGTGTAAATATGAGAAACTGCAAAATCTTTCAATGAACTGGTGTGAAAAACCATCACGTTTTCACGGTGAGAGATTTGAGCTCAATCCACGTAGTTTATCTAAGAGATGGGTAAGAGGTGACTTGATCAGGGACAATGAGTACGTAAATGGGGAGAAGAGATATTAATGGTCTCTTTGATTTAGCAGACAGAGGCATTACAAGAACCTTTGGCTGGAAGTTGAAGCTAGATTAATTAAAATTGGAAATAAGGTGTACATCTGTAACCATTGGAACCCCTTGCCAAGGGATGAAGTGGCTTCTCAGTTTTTCAGGATTGGGTGTCTTGCTAAAAGATACATCTCTTGTTCATTCAGAAGTGAAGCTTGATGTAGGAATTACTAAGTGGCATTCTATGGCCTGTGTTATGCATGTCAAACTAGATTAAGGCCCCTCTGGTCATAGAATCTATGAATTCCAATGACATAATGGAGAGCTTAACAATTTATTCACATCTTTATGTAGTTCTATCTCCCTACCAATGCAGAATTGTTTCCTACTCTTTGTTTTGTAGCATTTTGTCCAGTCTGGTTCTAAATGTTGTTCCTCAAGTGATGGTCGCTATTTGTATTCCACTGTGGGTACACATGTGCTGTGTGTGAATGAGATCAGAAGAATTTTGCTAGCAGTGTCAGTTGTCCCTTTGCTCCCCATGGGGCAACTATTATGCCCAATATCCCAGGCTTCAAAAATTGTATTTCCTGCCCCTGGGCTTTCCTGATCAGTGTCAACTATCAGAAATGTCTCTACTGCCTCAGAGAAGCTCATGTCTCTTTGAAGTGTGCTATTTGCCAATCCTTCCCCAGCTGAACTCACCAAGCATGTGACTACAGACAGGAAATTTCGTATTGATTGTGTAATGAGGCCCAATCTGACCCTAGCACAGTGCCTCTCAACCTGCTTACCATTGTGGACCGCATATGCAGCTCTCTGTGTTATGTGGGCTGCATCCACACGATGTACAGACACTTCCCTGGTTACGCAAATCCAACTTACGCAAATCCACACTTACGGAAAAAGTTCCGTAAGCTAGAAATAGGAGGGGGTTGGTTTGTTCGTTTGTTTGTTTGTTGTGTAATGGTCAGAGATACGTTTCCAACTTACGCAAAATTCGAGTTACACAAGGCGTTCCAGAACGGATTGGTTGTGTAAGTTGGGGAGCGTCTGTATATACTACCTGTATGGCCCTGAGGATGTCAGATGGCCGCTACACCATAGAATTCCTCTCCCTTCCCCCTCCGAAACCACCTATCCTGTCTGGCTTCTGGGATCACTCTTATGAGAGGATGCTCTTGCAAGAGGAAGCTCCCTCCTCCATCAGTGAGCTTTAAGGTGGTACCACCTCAGTACTGGGGAAAGTTTTTATCCAAAATATTTCCTCATCCACAAAAAGAAAGGGGGAGGATAGAGACCCATCCTAGATCACGGCTGACTGTCGACTCAGACAACTGGTTCACAGCTCTTGATCCGAAGGATGCCTACTTCCATATAAACATCCCACCCCTTTTAGGTCCGAACCGCCAGCAGTATCAGATAGTATCCTTTGGCCTAGCAATAGCATCAAGAGAACTTACAAAAGTGCTGTCTGTAGTGGCAGCTCACTTCTGGCGCCACAGTTCATCAGTCTTCCCCAACCTCAACGATTCCCTAGTGATAGAGAGATCTCAGCTGGAGGTACAGAGAGCAGCCTCATCCCTGCTCTTTGCTAGGACTTTGCGTAAACAGAAACGTCCCACACAGACTATGGAGTTTATTGGAGCAACACTGAACTCTATTGGTGTCAAGGAATATCTTCCTCAGGACAGATTGCAGTCCATAAAAGATCTCGTCTCCCTGCTCAGACTGAGCCCATAGATGTCAGTCTATTTGTGCCTCAACAAAGGCGGAGCCTCATCAAGGGCATCACACAGGTGCAGGAAGCCATGTGACCTAGGTGGATGAAGCACGAATAGACAGTGATCATATATGTTCCCCTGCTGTGGTGGGATGCCTATCCAAAAGAGCATACAGTGTAAGGGACATGGACTCCCCAAGAGCCCAGGATGCACATATAAACCACCTAGAATTGTAAGCAGTCTGCAAGGGCTTCAAACAATTCCAACCACTCTTGTAAACCCACCACATTCCAATGATGTTAGACTACATGACAACAGTTTTCTAAATGAGTAAACAAGGGGGAGCAAGATCTACCCCTCTCTGCATGGAAGCTGTTAATCAGAGTGATTTGGTGACTAACTAATCGACATTGCTAGTTAAAATCTTCTGATCTCAGGTACATGGAGCACATGCATGCTCTTGGTGGAATATACAAAGTAAGTAACCTCTCTTCGCAAGGCTTCCACTACTACTCTTTGACTATTGTTTCACAACACTACTTGGAAGCTCTTCCTGATATTCAATCTGAATTTTCCCTTCTGTAATATTTTTCAGTTACCCCTGCTAGAAGGAAGAAACCCTCCCTGAGCTCACTGCCAGATATGTCATACTTCCTCTTATCCGATACTGAAAAATGGGAGAAGAGTTGCTTGGATAATACCCCCAATATGCATAATTTTCACTGAAAGTTAGCCACTTGTATGAATGAGTTCTGCATTCCCTGTTCTATGTAAAAAGGGCTCCTACCATATTTGGCAATACTGGTAGTTTAAATGTATAGACCATTAATATTATATGAAAGTATGATCACGATGATCCTTCACGGGGGCAACATGACCTTTTGGGGGAAGGTTGCAAAACTATAGCTCAAAAAACTTCTTGTCCATTTCAGTATATTTCATTGTATATTATGTTGTCTGTCTATGTATGAAAATGATGCAAAGGTTTATTCCATTATTATGCATATCTTACAAACGTAGCATAATTTGGAGTAAAATAATCTGTTTAGACAACATTGTTAATATCAAGCTTTTATCACCATTTTGCTTAAGGTTATGCTGGAAAAATCAGCCAGATGCCAGTAATTTTGACACCATTGCATTTTGACCGAGACCCCCTACAGAAACAACCTTCCTGCCAGAGATCTGTGGTTATTCGAACCTTTATCACTAGTGACTTCATGACAGGCATTGCAGCAACTCCTGGCAGTGAGATCCCAGAAGAGGTAATAGTTCCTGTTTATTTATTTATTTATTTATTTTTAATTCTTTTTGGAGTGAGCTGGTAACCCAAGATGATTTTCATATTGTCTGTTTTTTGGGTGATTTATAACTTTAAGATAACTTTTATAAAAGTTATGTAATACTTGACTCCTGTTTACTATTTTGATTTGTCAGTGCACTTTACTTAAAGGAAACCCTGCCATAGGATAAGCCCATAAGGATGTTGTGACAGGTTGATAAAACAAGGTAACAGTAGTCAAAAATCCTACTACTTAAGAATATTCACCAAAACGTTAAAGCCTTTGAGGGCCTAGAATTAGGTGCTTACTTCCATATTTAGAAGCAGCCCAACTTTCAAAAGTCATTGATTTCAGTGGGAGTTGTGGTTGCTCAGCACTTCAGAAAAACTGACTAGTTATATTGAGGGGCTTACACAGATTTGGGAGCCCAATTTTAGGCACTTGTTTTGCTAATTTTGGCCATTCCCACCATTCTCATGTACTTTCAAGATTTTAAAAAAATATGGTATGTGTAAAGAATGGTATAAATCTGACCTTTTGAGTTTCTTGGGTTTTCTATTTGTTATTGTCTCAATCCTAATTCACACTTTTTTAAGTTTAAGTGTTTGGAAATTATTCCTGCATAGGTCAGAGTAGCATAAATACGTATGATTATAAATTCTTTGACTTGGCTCAAGGAAGTCTTATGTAAAAGATTTTAAAAATATTGATAGTTAAAACGTAAACATAATGTATTAAACCATTCCAATGTACACACATGGGAATCTTCATTTTAACTGGGAGTTTACATTTCTAATTTTACATCTTAAATGCATGTTTTGTGCTATAAAGCTTCGGTGTCTCAAAATGTTGAATCAGAGAATCAGAATCCTAGAATATCAGGGTTGGAAGGGACCTCAGGAGGTCATCTAGTCCAACCCCCTGCTCAAAGCAGGACCAATCCCCAACTAAATCATCCCAGCCAGGCTTTGTCAAGCCTGACCTTAAAAATATCTAAGGAAGGAGATTCCACCACCTCCCTAGGTAACGCATTCCAGTGTTTCACCACCCTCCTAGTGAAAAAGTTTTTCCTAATATCCAACCTAAACCTCCCTCACTGCAACTTGAGACCATTACTCCTTGTTCTGTCATCTGCTACCACTGAGAACAGTCTAGATCCATCCTCTTTGGAACCCCCTTTCAGGTAGTTGAAAGCAGCTATCAAATCCCCCCTCATTCTTCTCTTCCGCAGACTAAACAATCCCAGCTCCCTCAGCCGCTCCTCATAAGTCATGTGATCCAGTCCCCTAATCATTTTTGTTGCCCTCCGCTGGACTCTTTCCAATTTTTCCACATCCTTCTTGTAGTGTGGGGCCCAAAACTGGACACAGTACTCCAGATGAGGCCTCACCAATGTCGAATAGAGGGGAACGATCACATCCCTCGATCTGCTGGCAGTGGCCCTACTTATACATCCCAAAATGCCATTGGCCTTCTTGGCAACAAGGGCACACTGTTGACTCATATCCAGTTTCTCGTCCACTGTAACACCTAGGTCCTTTTCTGCAGAACTGCTGCCGAGCCATTCGGTCCCTAGTCTGTAGCGGTGCATGGGATTCTTCCGTCCTAAGTGCAGGACTCTGCACTTGTCCTTGTTGAACCTCATCAGATTTCTTTTGGCCCAATCCTCTAATTTGTCTAGGGCCCTCTGTATCCTATCCCTACCCTGCAGCGTATCTACCTCTCCTCCCAGTTTAGTGTCATCTGCAAACTTGCTGAGGGTGCAATCCACACCATCCTCCAGATCCTTTATGAAGATATTGAACAAAACCGGCCCCAGGACCGACCCTTGGGGCACTCCACTTGATACCGGCTGCCAACTAGACATGGAGCATTTGATCACTACCCGTTGAGCCCGACAATCTAGCCAACTTTCTATCTACCGTATAGTCCATTTGTCCAGCCCATACTTCTTTAACTTGCTGGCAAGAATACTGTGGGAGACCGTGTCAAAAGCTTTGCTAAAGTCAAGGAACAACACGTCCATTGCTTTCCCCTCATCCACAGAGCCAGTTATCTTGTTATAGAAGGCAATTAGATTAGTCAGGCATGACTTGCCCTTGGTGAATCCATGCTGATTAGTAGCATTGTAAGAAAATAGCATTGAATGTGTGGAAGAAATGTACACCTAAGGAAGTAAACTGAAGTTGATTTAAAATTCCAGGTGCTTGTGGAGAGCAATATTGTGTTGTGGCATATGGAATTGTATATTACTCTACAGCACACACTAATAGGATACCTGGAACAAAATATATAATTACACTGTCAGTGCACTTCAAGCTGTGGAAATTATTTGGCAAGCTTTCTTCTTTTGCAAGGAAGATGAGACTTTCTTATCAGATCCACAAATTATTATTCAATACTCATTCTGGGGTACTCTTGCTGACACTAGCTAGGTTTTGAACTCTGGAAGACAGGAGGCTCTAAATAGAGAACCTTTTTCTCTGAAACATTCTTTCTCTGTTGTTCCTATAGACTTCATTTGTCCAGAGCATGATTTACAGTTCATCTTTTTATTCAGGCTGTTACTTTTGTGTGAGTGGCGCTCATGTTGAGGAGTACATTTTTATTTTTATACTTTGCCAATTTGTTTGAAATTATTGGCTGTAGTATTTTATGAGGCACTGAAATTTGGTATGATTGCTTCATTTTTATAAATTAAAAATGTTTTCAAGATAATTTTATTTTGTCAAGTGAGATACTTTGTACTTAGCTCCCACTTTTTGATTGGTATCCTAATTGTAACAGGGGAAGTCAGTAAAGGTAAGGATTTTTTGGGGTATTTTCTTATTGGTGTCTGTGTACTTGTAGTATCTGTTTGTTCTTCTGTTTGCGTCCAGACTACTATGGTAAAGAACTTTCTTTTAAATATTTCCATTTTTATAGGATGCAGTTTTTCCAAAGTAAATTTGTCACAAGTGCTTTTTTCCTTTTAATCATAGGTTGTGTTGAAGATGGTGACAGAGATTAAGAAGATTCCTGGCATTTCTCGGGTGATGTATGACTTGACATCAAAGCCACCAGGGACTACTGAGTGGGAGTAACTAATTTTTTTTTCTATTGAAGTACTGTGTGCAGTTTAAATTATATCAGAAACCATTCCCAGTGTTGACATGCAGTACTGTGAAAAGAGTGACTGGAGCTGCTACATAACATCTGATCCCTCTCCTGGAGCATAAATCTGCAGTTAAGAGCTATGTTGGGGATAACTGTAAGTGGGGCTGAGGATTTGTACGGGTAAATAATCATGGCAGCATTGCCTGTGCGCAGACAGATTCATATTGCTTTTGCCTTTACTGATTCTTCCTGTTTTCATGTGTTTTATCGTTACTGTCATTTCAATGTCTCTGTTTTTGTACACTGTGTAAAAAGAGACAGTTTATTTACTTTTACCAAAATCATTGTTACAGCCTAAAAATGTAAAATGAATAATTAATGTGACCAACTGCTTTTGAACAGATTTATTATAAATAAATATTTTGCCAAATGGAGTAGTGGGTACTGTTGAGTTGTGGAATTAATGTGTATCTGTTTGCTGTGTACTGGTAAGCCTGTTCTATATTGTTGGAAGTATTAGCCGATGGCAATAACACTGAATTCTGAAAGATTGATGCTAAAATAATATGAAATGTCCTTTCATCTTCCTTTTTCTGCTCACTCCCTCTTACATCACTTTCTCTTGACAGATTGAATATGTATGTGGACAACAAACACGTACATCTATACTTCCCAATAAGCTTCAATATACATTTAATGATATCTGATACTATAAAATATAAGGCAGTATATACTCTGGGGACTCTGATGCAATGGTAACAGTGGGAGTGAAGTTTGAGCAGCTGATTGCATCAGACCCACCAGTTCTAGTTAGTGTAACCTACTTCAGTTTTGCTGTTTTTTAAACTCCTGCACAACAACCCATCCCCCTCCCACTGCCTGTCTCTGCATTTTTGTTTATACTTGGTAAGAGTTTGCTGTATAGAGATTTCCTTTTACCAGGGAAGTATTTGTGTGTGTTGTACGGAGTTTGATTTTGAGATTGTTATGCTCTTTGAATATCTGGTTGTCATCAGAGGTGACTTTAGCCAAGCAGAATACAAATTACTTCAGTCATTTGTATATTGCTGTTTTCTATTTAAGTAAGGGGTAACTCACAAGAAGGGATATAGTTATCATTGGACCGCCCATATTTCTCTAGTATGTTGAGGCCAAAGGCCAAGTATTTCCAGCCACCTAAGAAGTTTGGTAATCTCATATAACTGCAGTGCTTGAAGTGTTATTCTTGTAACAGTTAAAGGTTCTGACCTGAGCAGCTTTACTAGATACTTGTACAGTTGGAACCTTAATTATGTATCCAGATTAATTCTTTTCATCATGTCCATTTTTGAAACTGTATTTCATTCAGCTGTGAAATTACCTTATATCTGTTATAAAGTGGGGAAGTTCAGAGCTGTCTCTGATCACTTATTTTCCATTACATAGATTTTTTTTAACTGGAATAATGGCTGATAAACATTTATTTTAACAAGTTGACCACCTTTTGATTCCACATGTTTTTGATTTTTAGTACTACTTGCATAAACTTATACTATAAAAGTTTAGTTTAATTAATCACTTTTTAGTGTCATAATACTTTTACCTATGCCACTTGGGAGTATGTATCTTAGTTATGGGGTGGGATATTGTACAGAAGCATCTTCCGGCTTTTTGAAAAGTTTAATGAACATCTCACAGCATAGAAATGTTGTTAGTGGTAGGGAGGCAGAAGGTTCTAGTGGCTAGAGCACATGACCAGAAGTCAGGAGACCAGTTTCTAATCCTAACTCTCCTGCTTTGACACCTTGGGTAGTCATGTAACCTTAACCTCTATGTGCCTCAGTTTTCCCATTTATAAAATGGGGATAATAATTACCATACCCATCCTTCTAGAGCTATATGAGCTCTTTGGATGAAAAGTGCTATGTAAGTGAAGTATTGCTATTATATGTAATGCAGTCTCACTGTTGGCCTACGAGCCGTAAAACCTTTCAATTAGAGTAACTTTAATCACCAAAAGTTAACAAGTATTCATTGGGACAGACGAATATTCCATCTTTCAGTCCTATTGAAAACCGCCATTTTAACTCCTCTTCCATAGTTCAATTTTAACAAAACTCCCTGATCAAATTATGGCCTTAATATTATATATTTAATTTTTGTCATAACAGTACTGAGGATAGTTATTTTCATGAATGTAGAGATGTATAATACACAAATGACACAATCACAAGTAGATAAGGGCAATTCCATTTCAGTGAGCTGAAGAGATACTTCATATTCGATAAATATACTTCATATTCTCTATGTAGCCTTTGTCGCTTCTGCACGTAAACTTGCTATTATTGCTGTTGTCACCGGTTCTGCTAATGTTCTAAATTAGACCTTGAGAGCAAAGAGGGGGGAGAGGAAATGGGGAATGAAGCACTGAAGCTTGTTATCGAAATTAGAGGGCATCTCTTTAACTCTTAGAATTCTGGCATTTTTCTGACTCTTCTTCTAAGGCATTTATTTAGTTGGCATCCATGTAAATAAATATGGAGTATATAGTCTCATAGTTATGATGTAACTCAAAAGAAGATACAATACACAGTCTGGCCATAGCATCCAGAGGGTTAAATAAATTGTATCCTATTGACTGTAACATACATACATTCAGGAAGAATATTTTTCATATGTGGTGCATGTCAGATACTTAAGTCAAACTGTCATAGGAGTTGCATCTTAACTACGGTTACAGTATATACACGTATAGGGGGTGTGTATTGAAGTTTGATGTACATATTTTCATCATATCTGATCTATACCATAGTAGTTTGCTTTCAGGTCTCTATTAATAAAGTGGAGCTTGACATACCCCATATTTTTAGGCACATCTTTTTTACTAGAAAAATGAATATTAGAATATATTTAGGGTATATAAAATATTGCATTATGAACAGAATGTCTTATTTCAATAAGATTCCTAGGTCTTAAAATATCTCCCGCCCTTTTTGTTCAATACCCATACTATACATTTGGGAAGTGTTGAGTTATTCTTAGTGGGGTTGACATCAATTGCCATCCCAGCAGTTCTTGAATGTACTTTATGGAGTCAACATATGTAGTACAGCCAGATGCAAAGGGAGAATAGCACATTTTTACATTAGGTCATGAGTAAACTTAGTGTATAGTTGACTAAAAACAGAAGTGTAGCTGCCCTGTACAACTTGTTCACCTCAGGTCTTCAGTGAGACATGTCAACATTTTAAAAGGAATTTGTATTGGGGGGAGGTATTTCCCATCATTCTCAATTTTTTAAACATTTTTCTGCTTGTGAAATGATATCAAGTACTGTGAGCCTTAATTTTTATCCACAAA
Source organism: Lepidochelys kempii (assembly GCF_965140285.1). Classification (NCBI taxonomy): domain Eukaryota; kingdom Metazoa; phylum Chordata; order Testudines; family Cheloniidae; genus Lepidochelys; species Lepidochelys kempii. Next base: position 24,937,482 of record NC_136388.1, on the reverse strand, counting down.
TAAAAAATGTACAGTATGTTACTTGTTTGAATGTGTGTGTGATTTATTTTGTGGGGTTTAAAGCAGGAATTGCATTTGAGTGGATGGTCCATTTTGGAGCCAGGGGTGAGGGGAGGGAAGAGCAAAAAAAGATGAAATCACTGTTCTTAAATCCTGAACCACTTGCGAGAGAAACATCCAGGAGCAAGAAAGCATCTCTGTAAGTGCTGCCTCCCTTCAAAATATTGTGTGAGATGCATTTAAAGTGGTCCCATTGATGATTGTGCCTAACTCCTAAGATTGGTGGGAGGATGGGTGTAATGTTCAAAGAGGAGAATAGACTTGTCCTAAACTTTTCAGTGAAATACAAGGTTTGAATTTAGTCTCTCCTTTACTGTGATTATAACATTATTCTCTAGCTTCTCATGTGAAATTCCTTCAGAGAAGAAGAGCATTACATTTATACTTATGGCATTTGTTTAAATATAAAAAACAAACTATAGCTGATGGACCTGTACTGTTTTATGAATCCTCAAACTCTATTTCTCTTTTATGACTATATTACAATAGTGATAAGCCTATGCTCTTCCTAATTTGAAAATTCAGTACTGCATATAAATTGCCGCTTTAAAAAAAAGGGCAGCTGAAATGCTTTTGCTCACAAGACACATTTCCACATGCAATCTTAAGTGCTTCCTGTCAGCACTAATAGCATAAATGAACATGGAACATTTGATCATGTATCTCCCCTTTGGAATGAATTAAGCATTTTTTTAAGGCATACAGCTGTAAAACTGTTCTGTAAAATCTGTCTCAATAATTGAACTTATGTATGAGAAAATATATCAATTATCCATTTGGACGTGTTGCCAGTACTCCTGAAACGTATCTTATGCAGGTACCTTAAAGAAAGAAAGCACAGAGAGTCCTGCCAGGATTTGAACCTCTAGTTCCAGCGGCACTATGTACTTCAGATTTATTTGCTGAGTGCCAGTAGTCTGTTCGCTGCTTTAAATGACCAACGACAACAAAAAAAACCACCCCACCATGTCCTGAGGAGATTAAAATCTATTTGATGCTTAGATCACACAAAATTATTCCCTCCAGCATTGCTTACAAATATTCCAGTGTATTACACAACCCTCGTATGCCTGCATTCCTAAATTGTTAATTTTATTGCTGCAGTGCTACATGAAAAAACAGCAGCATTCTCTGCAAACTAACCCTTTCCCTTAATCTTTGATAGTAGAAATACCTGTGGCCTAAAGAATAACAAAACTATCTATTAAATTTGACATTCAAGGACCATAGTTGGAGTGACTTGTTAAAATGGAGATTTTTTGTTTTATTTTTTTCCCTCTTAAAACATCTTCTATGTGAATGCTTCAAAAGTTCAGCTTTGTTTTAAAACAAACCACACAAAATACCCATCAGTCATATTTTGTATTGTTGTGGGTTGGGTTAAATATTGCTTAAAATGGTGAGTGTGACCTCCACCTGTCATTGAAAATATTTGAAAGAGACAGCCTCCACCTAAGGCAAAGGGGGTGTGAGAGAGAATCCAGGAATCTGAGCCATATTGGCTTTTGCTGGGCATGGTTTGGCCTAAGGGTTTGTGTGAGTGAGAAGTAGGAGGGAGCGACTGAGAAGGATCAGAAAGGGAGACATAGCCTGAAAAAGAAGCTGGTGGTACAATCCTGAGACAAAGCCTAGAGAGCAAGCTCTTGGGGGGTGCTGACAGAGAGTTTGTTTCCTTGTTCACAGCACCATCTCCTGTTGTTTGGTTCCTCCTGTGTTCAGTGAAACAGGATTTTGTATGGTCTTTGTAAATAAATAAGAATATGCCAAAGAAAACATCTGACTCACCAATTTCTCCTCCCAACTGGGAAAAAAAACTCAAGAGATCCTGAATTTTGGCTAGCTGCTTAGGTCAAAAGGGGTAACAATATATTTACTGTGAGGTGCTATAAAAGAAACATGATCTTTGAGGTAGGGATTTGTATTGAAAAGACAGACAAGTGAAGCACTAACATACTTCATAAAGAAGTAGTGAGGAGGGTCAGGGGTAGGGACGTGAGATTGAGGTTCCCAAGGGCTTGTCTACCCTACAGGTTAGGTCAGTTTAATTATAACACTTGGGGGGTGGGGAGGGGGGCGGGTTCAACCCTGTAGCGACATACCTGGCCTCAGTATATACATAGACAATATCAAGGGTCTGATGTTTGGGTTTTTAGTTTACGCACATTGGTTTGTGGGCAGTGCTGCAGAAGTGGGTTTATAGTAGGGATTTGAATGAGGAAAGTACTGTCTTGACAAATAGATTTTCTCAGTGAAAATAATTTACAATAGATCTCTAATCTTATAGAAGTACTCTTTCGTTATCAAACTTTGGCTATCTTATTATATTGATGGTCTAGTCTTGTCTTTGAACAGTACTTTATGAAAAGCTATTTAAGTTTCTAAATCCTTATTTCATTCAGCCCATGCCCCTGGTCAATAGCCTGTGGGCACAAGCCAGTCATCTTCAACTACTGTATGCAGATTAAAATTTAGCTTTAGGCTCTCTGTTTACTTGAAAGGGCATATTTTTTATATCTCTTCTAGCTAAACTCAGCATTGTGAAGTGGTTGGTTTTTTTTTTTCTTTCTTCTTTATAGGAAGTTTAAAACTTCAGGTCTGTGTTGTGTGTCAGAATGCTAATATTCCGATGATCCAGTGGGGTTTTCCCTGAGGAATCCAGTAAGCATTTAAAAATAATTGAAATCAACTTATGGTTGACCCCATGAAACAAATGAACTATTTGCTGTGATCTAATGCCTTTATGTAAATTTGACTGTGAATTCTGTTCATTAGGCTGTTGTTGCCTGGGGCTGCCCACCTCCTTCACCTTTTTTGGAGGAAACTAGGGGCTTGGCTACACTTGCAGATGTAGAGCGCTTTGGGTTAAACCAGCCTTTGTACAGCGCAGTAGGGAAAATGCTCCAGTCTGTCCACACTGACAGCTGAAAGCACACTGGCCTGGCCACATTTGCAGCACTTGCAGCTGCATTGGGAGCGGTGCATCATGGGCAGCTAACCCAGCGTTGAAGTGGCTGCAACGTGCTTTTCAAATGGGGAGGGGGTGGGGTGGAGTGTGTTGTGTGTACGTTGGGGGAGAGAGAGTGGGTTTTTGGGGTGCTGAGAATGTGTCAGCTTGTCTTGTAAGTATAGACCCCCCCTTTCTCCCCCACATCTCTCACTCACTCCCTCAAAGCAAACATTAGCTGTTTGTTTTTTCCTGGAGCTGATAAGCAGCCGGCAGGCCCAAACGGAGGAGCTTCGGAGCTTCAAAAGGGCCACTTCCACATGAAAGGGCCACTTCCACATTCGTGCCGGAGTTCACAACAAAGACAAGAAAGGCCACTTCAGTTAATGGGCTTATGGGACTTTCCGGAGGGCAATCAGAGCACTGTAACGTAACTCCTCGTTCACACTGACGTTGTAGCATCTCACCCAATACGCAGCAAACCTTATCCCTGGAGTACCAGCAGCGCTCTAGCCAGGGAGTCAGAGCGCTCTCTGTGCCTTGCCAGTGTGGACGGGGAGTGAGCTAGAGTGCTCTGGGCGGCTTTATTGCAGTATAACGTGCAAGTATAGCCAAGGCCTAGGTGCAAAAGGGCTGCTTTGCGGCCCTCGAGCACTTCCTGCTGACTTGATGAGGTTGCTCACTTTGGGCTGGTTTTGCTTCAGGATGTTGGGGAGATGTTTACTGTTTCATGGTGACACACCCCAACCTGGGCTAATTAAAAAAAAAAAATTAGCAAATATATTTGTTCATCAAATACTTCAGCTCTTATCTCTTGTTTTGTTGAGCTTACAGAGGGCTCTCTGTCATACTAAAATCCTTTTTAGCTGCATTTGTTTAAGAAATAAATTACCTTTCAAGGAAATTCATGAAAAATTATACTTGTTTCCTTGTGCTTCCTCTGTCCGTCTGTCTGTATCCACCTGTTGTCTTTGATCTTATTACATCATAAGTTCTTCAAGGCAGGGATGTCTTTTTGTTATGTTGGTACAGCACGTAGCACAATGCAGCCCTGGCCTCTAATAAATACAGAAAGAATAAACACTGATAAATACTCACTTCCAGCTATTTCTCTGGTTCCAAGAGGAAGGTATAAAAAAAGATTCCCTGATTCGTCCCAACCCTTACTTGCAACTGCTTTTAATGTTATGAAAGTTGCTGGAAAAATTATCACCCCCTTGTCAAACTGCAACTTACATAATATTTCTATAACAGGACTGCTCTTTTGGCCAGTCAAGTCCTTGGTTTGATTTGCATAGACTCAAAGACCCCTGATCATGAAAGTTGATCCCAGACATGCAGATTCATTGAAGTCAGTGTTACTTCATATGGACACAGGAATCCACCTGCATAGATCATTTTTCAGGATCAGTGTCTAAATTAGACTCTAAATTTAAAACTCAGTGACCTGTAGAATAAGGCTGGTTCTCTGGAATAATGCACCAGCAACCTAGAAAATAAAATGTCTGAACTGCACATGAAGAATGAGAGTTTAAAATTCTTACTTATGTTATTATAAAAGACAAAGGAACAGATTCCCATTCAGATTAAGGTCCTTTTACATCACTCTGATGGTAATAAGAGCCCTTAAAGTAAGCACAATTATACTTTTAGGCTTCTTTACAGTGCCAGAGCAGTATCAAGGGTTCTTAGTGTAAATAAGAATCTGGCTGAACCTGTTGCTCCATCAAAACCACAAATAATATAGAACAATTTAAAATCTTGCATTGTTTGTGTTCCAGGTAAACCTGATAATTCTGAAACTGATTCTTGAGATACCTTTGGAATTTGTGCTCAGCCATTCCATCCAGATTTTAAATGGTATTCAAAAAAAAAAAATGATTAAAGGTGGTTCTGGTTACCTTGCTTGGCTCTTCAAAAATTTATGGAGCTTTACTTATTATTTTTGTGCATATTTTGGAAAAAGTGAGGCTATGTAGTGAGTTTAGAAGTGTACGGTTATTTGGATACACCTGGGAGAGGAATTTGCATATTCCCTGAAGCAACACAATTGCAATGTAAAGATCAATTGAATTAAAAAATTGATTTCATTTCTCTTGGAATATGAGCTTTCATATTATCTCCTGCAAACTGGTGTATTATACCTGGAGAAAAGAAATGTATTTTTTAAAAGTGTGATAATGCCAAAATTTTGCTCTTAGAAGAATCAAGAAATTAAAGGGAAATTGACAGCTAATAATTTGAATGATTATAGATGAATTAATTAATTATTCTTTTATTCTAGGTGTTGAATGACTTCGTAAATAGTTATTCAACATCTAGAATAAAATAATAATTCATTAATTCATCCATGTTCTTGGCATGACAATGTTAGCATTCATATGCCACAAACCATTTAAAATTTTTAGAGTTCTCTGTTTGCTGAATTGTTTAGATGCCTAGGTTTCCTTAAATAATTGAAGGGTTTTTGTTTTTGTTTTTTATTTTAATTAGATGGACAAGAAGGGTTAGTGGCCTGAAAGCATAGATACAAAGAAACCTAGATGTAAAAGATACGGAGTGCAGCCTCAAGTCTAAACTATTTTTGTGGCTTTTTAGCTAACAATTGGTTCAAGAGTCTTTTAAGATTTGCAGCTGGAAATTACTCTTAATTTAATTTCTCCCTGAATCACATGTCTCACTGCAGAAGACTTCAGACAAAGTAATTTTGTTGTCATGAGGCTAGCCACTTCCTTATAAGTGCATTATGTGCTGTGCAATGCTTTAGGGTATATAAAACTAATTCACGAGGAGAGGATTTAATTATTATTTCTGATTCTGTAATTGTCTTAAAACATAAAGCAGACAACAGAATTAGTACTGTAATGAAATTACCTCTCATAAATTAAATATCTTACTAATTTGAACAATTTGGCTGGGGTTTGCACAAATAATTTCCATTCTGATTTTGCTTGTACTGCTTTTCAGAGCTTTATTTGAAGATATGAAAGGGAGTATCCCCAAACCTATCATCCTTAGGGTTCATAAAATTCCTTCAGATGCAAAATAAAATGATTTAAGCCAGGAAATTCAAATTAAGGCTGAAACTACATTACAACCTTGGCATTCAGTTTTGTCCAGGTATTAGCGACAGCTCACAATATTTCTTGTACTACAGTAGCACATAGAGGCCCAGCGAGGGCTAAGATCCCATTGTGCTAGGCTCTGTACAGATAGGTAGTAAAAGCCAACTCCTGTTCTGAAGAGCTTACCATCTTAATTAAAGACAAGGCCCCCAGTATAGGTTTATAGACCATGCAACAGCTGGGTACAATGGACCGAGTTAAGACCAGAATTACAGCCCTAAATATGACATGCATAGGGAGAAAGGGCAGTGATAGTTTGAGTTGCTAAGTGAGCTTCCCAAAAGAGCCACAGCCAGTTTCAATGTAGCTGGAAGCAACCTGAATCAGGATACCTGCTGTTGGGAGGTAAACAACAAGTTTCTCTTATGGACACTTGAAGGACTTTTTTGTTGCTCAGTATGCTTTCCAAACAGAACAACATGCCCATAAAGGAGAAATTCTTCAAGTCTCATTTCACAGTCAAAAGGCAGCCAACCAAGTTCCCCTCCATTGGCAGCCCCAGAACCTTTCATTATCAGACTTCAGCCTTTACCAGGAGTCTCCAGGTTCTGCACAAAAGGTTTGGCACTCTGCAGGAAGTGATTTTTCCTTATGAAAAAAATGTGAAGAGTAACCCCAGAAAATTGAGGCAATTAATTCAAGAGGTTGTGATCTGGGAAGCTCAGTTTCTGGTTCTGACGTTACCTTTGATTGGTACCTGCAAAGAAAACAAAAAGGGCTTTTCCTCTTTTATAAATCTTTACAATGTATGAAACAGGCCTGAAAGGTTTCTGCTTCTTTTTTTTAATTTTTTACATTAACACAGGCTCAGTGGCAGATTAGCCACTGGACCAACGGGGATCATGCCCAGGGGCCCCTGCCAATTGGAGGGCTCCCAGAAAAAGGGGCATCCCAGTGCCCTGACCCACTCCGCCCACCTACCCACACTCCGACCCAGCTCCCCAGCAGGTGCACAGGGAGGGGGCGGGGGGATTGAAAGTGGAAGGGGTGGGAAGGGCCCCCATTTGCTTTGGCCCAGGACCCCACAAACCCCTAATCCGGTCTGTCCTATCCTGGAAAATTATTTTCGAGACCAAAGAACTATAGTAACTATAACATCTGGAGAATGGAAGGTTGTGGTCTGGTTTGGGGTCTTTTTTGTTAATCCGTTTAATTCCAGTGACTAATGAACTCTCTGGAAAAAAGATGTGTCTGTTAAAGATTCAACTGTTCCCATCTCTGCTGGTAAGATGCAAGAGCTCATAATAATCAATGAGTCCAGAGTTGACATTCCTAATTTTAGTCGGCTAAAAACAAAACAGTCCCTCTCCAGAAAATACCACTACTTTAAAAACAAAACAAACCAACAAAGAATGTCTCTGGGTGTTACCAGAATCAATATAAAAAGTAATAGTTAACAAATTATTGTTCTTTAATTATAAATGTAAAACTGACAGTTTGTGCTGAAATCCTAATGCCACAGTATATTCCCGAAGTGACCTTTTGATTACATTTGGCCAAAAGAATTTCTGCTAAAAAGGGTGCGTCCCCACCAACCCTGAGGCCTGTGGTGATGAGTAAAATAGTTACATGAAGAAATGTTGTTCTTGCTACTGCGAGATTTATGGACAAACTAGAAGTTAAGTCAGATGGGAGTTTGTTTACTAAAAATACACTCCCAGGCTGGTAATGAAAAGATGTTTTGATTGGTGAGAGAAAAAGGACTCCATAACCTTAGCAGTACCTCAGCATTCCAATATCTGATCATCTAAGATAAAAACAAATTAGACATGCTTATATTTTTAGAACTTGGAGGATGTTTGGAGCTATTAGATGAAACTGGAGAATGCTAGAGAGGCTAAAACCCTATAGTGAGTGCTTACAAAAAGCACCAGAAAATACTGGATATGGATAATGGTTTTATCTTTTAAAAAAAAATCTATTAATATTAATGAATAACTAATATCCCTTGACTTGTTCTGAATTATGTGCTATAGTACTGGCTGGAATGCTATGTACATATGTTTGAGTTCACTCTTCTAATTATGGCCCTGACCCTGCAGTTGTTACACGGAGCAATTTTGCCTGAATAAGGCTTGCAGGGCCCATCTAATTAACAAGATCTGTGGATAAAAGCACTGTGTAAGAACTAGGTGGTATTATTTGTATAAGGGCTTCTCTCTCCCAGTGCTAAGCTTACCCATCACTAATCATCTATCCTTAAGGTGTATATTGGAAGGAGACTTTGTATCAGGTTTGAAATCTGGCTCAGACTGGGAGGCTAGAAAGTACAGTACTGGTGTTCAGACCCCACAATGGCACGCACAGGTTAAGTTTCAGAGTAGCAGCCGTGTTAGTCTGTATCTGCAAAAAAGAAAAGGAGTACTTGTGGCACCTTAGAGACTAACAAATTTATTTGAGCCTAAGCTTTCTTGAGCTACAGCTCACTTCATCGAATGCATTCATTTTTCCACTGAATGCATCCGATGAAGTGAGCTGTAGCTCATGAAAGCTTATGCTCAAATAAATTTGTTAGTCTCTAAGGTGCCACAAGTCCTCCTTTTCTTTTTCTTCCTTTTTACAGGTTAAGTGTAACTTCTGCTATGCAGATTAGATAGAGGATTTTGTTCTGCATGTGCTTTGGCTTACTACTTGTGTCCTACCCTATCCTTGTTCTTATATTATTTTCTTTAGGTCAGTCAGATGGTGCTGTTATAATGGAAAGTTATGACATGCTACTGTGTGGGTTATTAAGTCAGGTCATGCTGAGGTTCTTTTATTTTTTAATTCATGAGCAGCTTCTCAAATTATATATTCACAGCATGGAGTTCATGCCCTCCCATATTATCCTAAATAATAACTCCTCTGTGCTGTAATTCATATGTTGTATTGAAAGTATCTATTAGGTGTCTTTACAATGAACTATAGTCTGTAGTGATATGACTGAAGTTTGGGATGCTACTGTTATGCTAAAAGGTACTGGTGACTGCTTGGATCAGGAACCTCTTTGAGATTGGGTGTGAATGCACCATTCAATTAACATAACTGTCGGGATGAGTTAATCAGAAGCCCCTCACCTAAAACAAAAAGGGATTGTGAACCCAACCTAGAGTTTGCTTGGGTGGAGGGATTTTGCTGATGAGCACCGTGTATGACCCTGGAAAAGAGCAGGAGAGAGCACTTTTGGGTTTGGTGTTGGCTAAAGAGGCTTAGGGCCATAAGAAACTGCTCTTTTGTTTTTGGTTCCTCGTGCGTTCGGTGAAGTGGGACTTTGTATATTTCTTGTAAATAAACAAGATGGCATCAAAGAAAATACTAGACTACATACATTTCTATTTCTAATGGAACTTCCAAGATCCTGAACTTTGACTAGCTGCTCAAGTCAAAAATGGGCAACATTATTTGCAAAATATTTGAAACATAAAGATCTAAACCCGTATGATATTTTTATGCTACGGTACAATGGTACATAATCATCAGGAAGATTCTACCCAGTAACTTCCATTATTTTGTAAAAATAGCTAAACCTACTGGCTCCGTAATAGGTTCCCAAGCTGAGATTTTCCCTGTGCAAGGTACAGTATTTACATCTGATTTATAAGCCCCTGAATAGTTATGGTTCATAATATAAACTAATACAAATGTGATCAGAGTGTTGCAAATATTCTAATATACCAATGTGAAAGAAGCGCCTTAAAAGGAATGTGTCCGTCCATCAGAAGAAAAAGTAAGACTCTCGGCTTCTGGGAGGAGGCCCCAAACTCTTTTATTTAATCTAGTTTAATGAATTGTAACTGAAATGGCTCTTAATACAGTGTACTGCTCCTTTCTGGGAGAATCAGCTGGGTATGGTAAGAATTTGAAATCCTATTGAGGTACAGTAATTAAATAATAAACATGGAGTTGTTTAAAGACCAGCAATCAGAACCCCATGGGAGTCTGACTAATGTATTTGACACTAAGATATTAAGGTGACTGGTGCTCAGAGATAGACAGCCTGCATAAAGTTGCAAAGTAATTGCAGAATGACAAACAGCATAGCTTTGAATAAAATGTGTATCATTTTCCTAAGCCATATCACAATTCTGCATAATCTTGGCATGTCAGGGGGCATTTTATCTAAACTGCTGCCTTCAGAAAATGCTGACACTCTTGTATTTAAGAGAGAAGATATTCTTATTTATAGGAAAGATTTTTCCTCTCAAACAGACTAATCATTTTCTGACTGTATCCTTTCCACCTACTCCATTAATGTGTGACACCAGGCATAACACTTAGCTCTACCAGAAAATGTTGCAAAATAAACCTGGTGTATTTGAAAAGCTTCAATTTAATTTGGAAAGTATACATTGTCAGATTTTGTTTTGTGATCGAATAGTACTCTGAACATACCGCAGTTAATCGGAATCTCAGTCTCTCTATGTTCTATGCTATGGTATGTCTTATAGGAGGATCGACAGCTAGAGTTATAAGAAAATATTTTCAGCATTGTCAAGAAGGTATAATATGTCTGCCAGTTCATAAAAATGTAATTTATCAATAATTCCGACAATTGCTAGGAAATCACTGGTCTCAATAATTGCTAAAGAGATGCATGTTTTAATGCCTTAACATATGGAGATGGAAACACTTTTTCCCAAATCTTATGCTGCCTCCTTATGTGACACCACAAAGGGTAAAGAACAAAGTAAAAGAGTATGTGGAAATAAGGAGAGCAGAAACACAGAGAATTCAAGGTATGGGAAGCTTTGATTTTACTTAAGACTTTGAGGTAATCAGGCATGTGCATCTATTTTATTTCTACTATGGCCAGTCGGAAAAACATTGATGGGGCCATATTCTGTTGGAATATGCAGTTCCTTGGAAATGGAAATGCTCTGCACAACTGGGTTCATTTTGCCTGAATTTCATTTTGGAAGAAAACAAGAAAAAATTCAGGCAATGCCAAAATGTCCCATTTTAACATGTTGGGAATGATTTTATTTTGAAAAAGCTTTTATTTTGAATTGTTTTATATTTTTTATTATTATACAAAATAAAGTTAAAATTAAAACTAATCTTTAGATCAACCTGAAGCCATTTTCCTTCATAGAAACTTTGAAATAGCCAAATCCTTTGTGAAGCTGAATTTCTATCCTCCACACAGCTCTAATTTTCACATATTTAATTATTGAATAAAGCTAGTGAAGAAATTAATTATAATTAAAGCTTTAGGAAGTAAACTTCTTAAAAAGTTGTTTATAAAATACATTTATAGGTGGCCATTCTTTTCCTTTCAAACAGGTGTATAACTGGAAAAGGTACATAACTCATTTTGAAGTGTGGTTTAAATGATAGTTTGCCAGATTTGATTAGATAACCAGTATCATGTTCTTGATTAAAAACATGCACTGATTGATTATTCTTGTGATGCATGATTCAAGTATGACTATCACATGAGGGAGCTCTCACACAAGCACTCTGTTGATAGTAATCCTCAGCATGAAGCCAGAAAGAAGAATGTTCTATTGCAGGATATTGCAACTATAAATGTGACATCCTGGCAGCATGATAAGATGACGTTATGCTTCTTAGGGAACATTACAAGAAAACATCCCAAAGAGCTGTAGTTGTTGCTTTCATTGAAGTCAACAGGAGCTTTGCCACTGAGTGGAGTCAGAGTAGGACTGAGTTTAAGATTTGATACCTCCAAATATTCTTGCACTGTAGAATTAGTCAACTTGAGGAAGATTTTAATCACTGTGGGTTTTTACATAGGGATTTGCAAAGGTGCCTAAGCAAGTTAGATGCCCAATTCCCACTGAAAATCAATAGGCTCCTCAAAGGTACTTAGGTGCCTAACTCTCATTGAAATTAATGGGAGTTAGGTGTCTACATACTTTTCAAAAACTGGGTCTAGGACAAACAATTAGGTGCTTTTGAAAAATCCCATTTTGGGTCTTTTTAGTGCGCATTAAAAACATTGTATTAGGAACAATGTAATTTTTTTAACACTACTGAGTACTCACTATGGCTTTGCATATTGCACACCCAAATCAGTAGTAAATCTGGAGGAAGATGGCATATATTTGTGGATACATAATTGGACCAGAAGGAAATTTTTCCTGTGTAAATAACTAATTCAAATAGTCCTATACCCTATGGACTACATGTTCCAATAGTAGAAATACACTGAAAATGCATAAAACTAAATCTCTTCTTTACTTTTAATAGATCCTCTTAGTTATAGTTTGTTGTTTTCTTAAGGCTAAAGATCACCTATTGATTGATGAAATCATTCCATGCTAAAGTATTCTAGTTAATCTATATCTATGTTCTTAATCTTGAATAAACCTAGATCTACACTTAAAAGCTGCCATGCTACAGCTTCAGCACTTTAGTGAAGATGCTACTATGCCAAGAGAAGAGATTATCTGGTTAGTGTAGTTAATTCACCCTCTCGAGAGGCAGTAGTTGTGTCATCGTGAAAAGCCCTCCTGTGGACATAGTGTTGTCTACACCATGCGTTAGGTCAATATAACTGTGTCGCTTAGGGGTGTGGATCTTCAAACGCTTGAGTGATGTAGTGATGCTGATGTGAGTTGATGGTGTAGACCTGGCCCTAGTTAAACATGTTGGTGAAGCCCAGTCTGGGACTGAGGATTCATTCCTCAACTTGCTGCATTTCAGAAGCACCCTTGGAACAAAGCCCATTTGCTCTCAGCCTTGGCTCAGTAGTGTAGTCAGAGATTGTGAGTTACTCAGGCCAGGGATTGTATTTGTCCCCTATGTTTGTTCAGGGCTAAGCACGCTGTTGATGTTCAATACATAGCAGCAGGAGGAGGACTTGTAGCCTCTAATTGAACACTAGAGCAGTTCGAACATTCTACCAGTAGAGCCTGCAGGGCACATATTTAGTACATTTGTCTGTATACTACACTAGCTCCCATTAAGGTTATTTAGCAGTACCTTGCCCCTAGGAGTGGTCTCCTTCCTGCCTCAGGCTCCCAGTACTTATGGGAATCATATGGCTAAATTGTCACAATGCTGACTAAATATTTCCCCCCAAACGTGGACAAAAACTAAACTTTTGCCGCATAAGGAGCTGATGGTGCCATATATCTGTCTATGGATCTGTGCCTGCCTCTGAGACCTGTGGAGACTTAAATAGTCCAGATTTACCTACAGCACATCTCTCTCTTGAGCTGCCAAAGCATCAGTTTCCACCATGGGAGGACAAAGGAAAACTAAAAAACAGACCCACACAATAGAATGCCAGCTCTTCCACTATATCCTGTTCTCCTGGATGACATGGGAGATGGCGATGGTGGCTTTTCTTCCCAAGATGATGATGTAGTTCTGGTATTACACTGTCAAGGTCACAGGCTTTCTGTGTTTCCATTGATTTCAGTGCCTTTTCTATTTCTTCCCTGGAGAATGGGTTGGAAGTTTTCATCCTGGGTGAGCAGTGGAGATGGTAGCATTGATGACATGCTTTTTCGTTTGACACTTCAAAAACATTATTTTTGTCTGCTTTAGCAAGGTTGGTCAGGTGTGTGGCAATGCTGGTTGCAGAGACCTTCTATAACTGGTGGATTTTGTGCTGCACCGAACTGCCTGATACGTGTCCCTGTTTTCCTGCTAGATCTTGATGTCCATGTCTCAGATTCATTTTTCCCAGCATGCTCTTTGAGCTGCATTCAGGCTCTCTAGGAAGTGGTTGGCTATGTCTGGATCACCAGATTTTTTTGTACTGTTTAAGGAAGTCTGCATGTTCTTCATGAAGATTGGTGTGTAGATATTTTGGCAGCCATGTGGAATGGACTTGAAGATTGCTTTGGTAAACCTTGAGTGTGATTGATCTATTGAGATGTTCTGCAGGATACAGACTGTATTTTGATCAATGAACTTAGTATAAAATTGTCTCAGTCTGCCTTTCTGTAGTTCCAGCATAGTCTTGGGCTAGTGGTCACTATAGGTATGGTAACCCCTATTCGTATGAGAATGGGGCAGTGCTGGCTATGGTGAAAATTTCCAAAAACCCTGGAAGTGGTTGGTAAGGTGAGCCTTCCAGCAGAAGTGACCAAACTGAGGTCAGGGGAGTAGCCCGGGTTCCAGCGGGGGCGAGTGAAAAGTTGCTGGTTGCTTAGGGAGAGGAAGAAGGTGTAGTTCATTAAGGGATGCCTCATTTCGGACCTATCCCAGTTTGATCAGATTCTCTATAGCCCCAGGTAGCCTGGTGCAGCTATTACAGTCTCCTGCATAGATGGCAGGACGTTGTAGTGATGATAGAGCAGAAACAGGCCACAACTGAGTAGAGGGCTAGTACAGTATACATTAGCTACTTTAAACTATGATGTCACAGTAGTCTGATGTAGGTGGTAGAATCTCCACATGAGCTAAGTTGGATCTTACATAAGGGGTTCAGTCATATTTTTCATACTTTATCAGGTCAAACACAGGGATTTGTGAACTGATGGGAAATAAGGGAATTAACATGGGTTTCCTAAAAGCAAATGACATAGGCATTGTGTGGGGAAGCAATGTTTTCCAGAACAGAGCACTTTGCAAGGCAGTTACGTTCTTGTTGTGTACCTTGTGATTACCCTTAGTGGGGAACCAAAGTGGCAACTAGAGAGCCAAATGTACTGTGGACTCAGACAAGAACAAGGACATTGCTATTGTCTGTTCCTAAACACTGAGGGCTCAATCCTGCAAGGTGCTGAGCACTGTGGCTTCAGTCCAACAAAACACTTAAGCACATGCTTAACTTTAACAATGAACACAATGGGACTGCTCAAGTGCTTGAAATTAAGTATCAGATCAGAGGCAGAGTGCTCAGCACCTAGCTGGTTCAAGCTCTCATAGAGCATTATTTTCCTGTAATATAGCTGTGTAATCATGAATGAATTATGACTTACAACATCCCTATAAAGGAGGTGAGTATTATTATTAAGATTGCTGGGAAATAATCAAATACATGTAGGAAAGGGTAACTCAGTGAGTAAAATTTGTTCTTCTGTCTGCCAGCTGTTGATTCCAGCCACTGAAGCAAACTGCCGATTACCAGATCCTCTTGGTGACTGGATTAAATGAGTGTATGGCCTACAGTTTATTGCATCTGAGACTCATATCAGGATTCTCCAAAGGACCTGTGGACCACCAGGGACCAAGCAGCTGTGCTAAGCTTGTCTCAGCTGGAAAGGCAATACCCAGAAATGTCTATAGTTTAGTTTCTTTGTATTCATTTGGGTTTAGCATGTCTTTTCTCTGATTTTTTTTAAAATTAGATTTAGTATGATAACGTCTTTTGCCATTAGGGAGTAAAGGCAGCCAGAGTCCCTTGCCAGATGTGCTCTGTATAATTAGAGATAGGACCAAATCAAGGCTCTGTATTCAAACATCTTTGAAATTTAGGGAGTTCAGAATCAAAACTTAGGCCTAGTTCTAAATTTCATGGCTGGTCCCAGATCTCCAGCCAATCTATTCTGTCCAAAGACTGCAGAAGTATGAGGAATTCAAAATCCAGACCTGAATACTGCAGTTTGGGTCCTTCTCTATGTAAACCTGTGATATGCACCAATGAACACCACATTTGATTTTTAAAGTTCTGTTGTGTGCTAGACCAACCAATGCAGTACCGCCGCCACCTTGTGTTCCAAAAGAAGAATAGCAAAGTTCAGTAGCTAGCTATTGTGATGTTAGATTAGAGAAAACCGAAATGTGAACAGAACTTAATGCTTCTGTATAGAAAAGCCAGATAATCACTGTAGTCAGTTGTGTTAGATTTCTCACCATTTCATTAAGAGATATTTAAGTAGCCTGTTGCATGGCACAGTGGCTCAGTGGGAAAGCTTGGCTCTCCTCGCTCAGACCTGGATTTCGAAGGGGATGCACTAATTTTGCTGGAGTCACAGAATGCCTTTAGTTGTGGATTCTGAGGAGCATCCAGTGGCAGGAGCAGCAGGCAGGAGATAGGCGAAACATGATGGGGATCGGGAGGAGCAATGTGTGACCTCCCTGGAATAGTGTTTTGTGATGCCTATGCTCACTTTCCTTATGGAGAGATGTATGTTAAATGACGGTTTTAGCAGGATTCAGTGCTAAATCAATGCAAGATTCAGGAAATGTAACATTCTGGAGAAAGGAATAAAAACCGGTTCTAGTCTAAGGGATAGCTCAGTGCAGTCTTCTCTGGCAAAAATCCTAGGGAAAATACCACCTCCAAATAGAGTGATTTTTTCATCAGACATTCCTAATAAATTACAACAATCTCCAGTATCTGAGTTAGTGATGGAATGAAAGAGTGACCAAGAGTAGTGTAGTGATTCATCATCTTTGTTATTCTTTCTCCAGGTAATTCATTGTTGTTCACTGGCTAGCAGGGAATGGGGATGTTTTGGTGATAGTGCATTTAGCCTGTAAGCTCTTTGGGGCAGAGACTGTCTTTTTGTTGTGTGTTTGTACAAAGCCTAGAACAATGGGGCTCTTCAGTCTAGCAGAGAAAAGGAAAACATGATCCAATGGCTGGATGTTGAAGCTAGAGAAATTCTGACTGGAACTAAGGCAAAAAATGTTAACAGAGTAATTAACCACTGGACCAATTTACCAAAGGTCATGGTGGATTCTCCATCACTAACCATTTTTAAACTGGATTGGAAGTTTGTCTAAAAGATACGCTCTATGAATTATTGTGGGGGAAGTTTTCTGGCCTGTGTTATACAGGAGGTCAGACTAGATGATCACAATGGTCCCTTCTGGCTTTGTAATCAATGATTATTGACTGCTATAGAAGCAGCAAAGTAACACAAGCATCCCATAATGCATTTAACACAGTGTGCAATTTAGAATACTCAAATCTCACAGCAATAATAAGGGAGCCCCTGGAGACCCTTCCACAAGCACTGGCATGAAATCCTCTGAAATTTCAGACCCTACAGGAGATCCCAAGGAGATCAGGGCTGACGTGAACCTATTTGTCAGACAAACATTTAGCACAACAATCACTATTTGAAATGTTAAACATGTTGAATAGGAACCACTGCTGATGTCCATTAATAATTTTAAAAGCTTTGCGAACATCGGTAAAACCCTTTTCCATTTTACTACGGCTAAAAAGCATATATTTCTTCTCTGTGAACTGAATATCTTGGTTTTGAGAAAGGTGCTTCACTCAAGTCTAACCATCGCCTCATCCTGTTCCCTTTACTCATTCACTTAGGGTATGTCTATGCAGCAAATGAAGGAGTAATTGTAATGCAGCATACCTGTGCTAGCTTTAATCTAGCTAGCACATGTAACAGTGGTACTGAAGATGTGGTGGCACAGACTTCCATATGGGCTAGCAACCCAAGAGTCCCGAGACTAACATACCGAGAGTCCCTGGCAGGCTTGTACTGGGGCACCTCCCCCATGCTGAAGCCTGGCCACCATGTCTACTCTACTATTATTATCCTCTCTAGCTAGATTAAAGCTAGTAGAGGTATGCCTACCTGTGCTACAATCACACCTTCAATTGCTGTGTAGCTATACCCATAAACCCAAGGCAACGGGACTGAGCGTAAGCAGGATTTGTGGCCACTATGGGGTCCCTCATATAGGGTTTGTAAACATAACCAGCATCTGTATAAAGTTGTAACTGTAATACACTACTGCTGTGTTTTCCTGTCATTCTTCTCTTGCAGGGATAGGCAGCTATGTTAAACCACTCACGTTTAAGAGCCACAAGGAGCTTTTTCATGCAAATAATATGATCTTCCTTGAAAGAGTTAATAAGTCACTCAAAGTAAATACTGTACCAAGAAAAGCAGCATTTAATTTCCCATCATTGTTCAGTCCCCTGATGCCTAAGATGCCTTTCATATCCTTCTGGGTTCAGGTGTTTCTGTTGTTGAAAGATAAAGACAAGGCGTGACAAGTATATTGTATTGTGTTAAAAACTAAGAAGATCATGTGACCTAGAAAGAGTGAGAGAGAGGCTCAGGTGCACACAGTGTTAGAATCCATCAGCACATTAAACAACGGAGAAATGGTTTGTAGCTGATAGGAATGAAGAGCAGTTAATACACAGCAGGAAAAGCAAAACCAGAGAAGAATCGGTACCTATTTCTGAACGCATTGAACAAGCAGCACATTTCTCTAGTCTTTAATTTTAAAAAAATGTGTGGAAATTTAGTGCTTGCATAAGGTCTAAACTGACAAACCAGGAGACCGATGTCCTCGGACCACAGAACAGGTACAGCACAAGGCAGCAGCAACCCAAACTTCACCCACTTTGTCCTGGCATGGTGTCTCCATTCTGACCCAGAGCAGCCATCTCTGAGCCTGAGAAGATATAGCAGTCTCTGTGCCCATTCAGTCCATGGCCTCTCTGTTAAGGAGGTCAGCAAAAATGCCAAGCAGTGTCAGCTAGGAAGGGTTTTAGACATTTTAAATGGATGTTTGCCTCTGATCCAAATCCCAACAAAGTCAATGGAAGTCTTTCCACTGCCTTCAGTGTGCTTCGGAAATGGCATATGTTCTACAGGAGCTGGACTGAGATCGTCAAACTCATGTCATGAACCACTGAACAGTATTTCTCTAGCTTCAGTGGTGGGCCCTGTGGTGGAGTTCCACTTACAGTTACATAACATTTAAAGTAACAGTTAATGAGATGTAATGCTCACAAATCACTAATGTTCCCTTCGAGAAGAAACTGAAATAGAAAACACGAATTGCATGTTTTGAAGGTTATTCCCAGTCCAGCTCTTTTGTGTCTTATTTGTCTCATGATTTCTCCCTGCACTTTTGTGCATACTTAGGTGGTTCTGTGTTAACTGAATTGGCAAATGGGCGGTAATGTTTTCCACAAGAATGGGAAACACATTCTCAAAGGCACTAGGAGTTTCTCTTTCAACAAAATATAGAGCATGACTGAAAGAGCGAAGGAGGCGGAGGTAGCTGAGCTGTGCCACAAGGTTCAAGGTTTATGTGCCACAATTTGGAAACCCAGTAGTCGAGATGAGTAGTGTTTTTTTCTAAAATCTGGACATTATAAATCAAAATATTTAGCCAGACTACAGTGAAAAGCTGCACTAGCTTTTAGGGACAAGGTACCCAGGTGCTGAGGTATTGGTGAATCTGATTGTTGAAGCTCAAATAGGGAGCAGCTGGCTCCCAAATCCTCTGGAGACTGATCCTTATTCTAACCTTGTCAACATCTATCTTTAAAGAAACACACCCATAATATGTGGGTAGAGGTTCATTCACACCAGCAGGATCTCTGATGAAGGAAGGAAGTAGGCACCCCCCAGTGTATCCATATCTTCACCAGACCTCAACAGCTTGTTTTACTGAGTGTCTAATGCCTGCAGCAGACACGTCTGTATAAAACATAATTGGATCAGACCTGTCTGTCTCCTTCTGGGATGTGTATTAAAAGTAAGTGCTTGATCCTGCACAGTTTTGCTACTCACCTCAGTAATAGCTCACCTAAATAAGACTTATGAAGAGATAATTAAAAAACATTCTCCTAGTACCTTCCAAAAAGGATCCCTAAGTGTCCTAACTCATTATGGAAACATCAGAGCCAGAATTCTGTCACTTCAGCAGTAGAGAGCACATAAAATAATACAAATAACTTGCTTTGTAGCATTTTATTTGGTTATTAAGGAACAGGGCAAATTTTAGGTACTTTTCAAAATAACAGCATAGCCCTCACTCTATATAGTGCCTTGCAAATGGGATGTGGCTTGCCAGTTAGGTAGTGAGGACAGCAAGCTATGTCCCTGGGGAACCTACTTATTCTTGCATAGGCTAATAGGTGTAAATATATATTCAAGGGCCTCATAGAATCATAGAATATCAGGGTTGGAAGGGACCTCAGGAGGTCATCTAGTCCAACCCCCTGCTCAAAGCAGGACCAATCCCCAATTTTTGCCCCAGTTCCCTAAATGGCCCCCTCAAGGATTGAACTCACAACTCTGGGTTTAGCAGGCCAATGCTCAAACCACTGAGCTCTCCTCATAAAGGCTTGAGTATTGTTTTACATTGATCATTTCCCCAAACTGCCTCCTAATAAAATGGCCAACATGAAGTTGCACTTGCTTCTAGGATTGTTTGTATTCTTTCTGCATATGCTGGTCATTCAAGGTGCAGAAGGTACATGTACATTGCTAGGAAAATTTGATTTACATGGCTATTTGGAATCTGAGAACCATATGCTGATAATAGGAGGAATGTTTCCCATTCACTTCAGGACTATACCAGAAAAAGAACCAACTACTTCAAAGCCAGTGTCACCAAAATGTGAAGGGAAAGACATTTTTCCTCCTGTGCAGGTAGCAGCTTGGCAGATAAATGAGGGAGGGGTGTGTGTGTGTGTGTACACGCAACTCTTTTAGACTCACCTGGCAGAAATGCTATCTACAGACTAGACATGGCTCATTTGGGTACAAGAGACAGATACAGCAAGTGCATCCATTTTTATGGAAGATTTTGCTCAATATTGTGAATAAAGCTGACTCCTGTGTCTAGCCACCAATATGCAGTCAGTAGAATGCCTGTGTTAAAACCTGAATTTTCTAACGTCATTTATTAATTATTCTGAGCACTTGTGATGCTCAGCATCTGGCCAGAGGGTACTGTGGATGCTCAATAATGCCCGGACCCAGCAAAGCACTTAAACAGGTGTCTAACTTTATGCACACAGCTAATCCCAATGATTTAAGTGGGACTATAAATGAGTTTTAAATTAAGCATCTGCTTAAATGCAGTGCTGGATCAGAGTCTAGGTGCTCAAACACCACTGCAATGGTTGCAGCATGAAAAACTTGATGGAATAAAGTAGAATAGATTAGCACCTGGCAGGATTATGCCCTGGCCAATACATTATGAAGGTGTAATTTCTTCTCTCATGCCCCATTATTTACAACACAGAGTAAAATCACACCTGTTTTTGTTGTCCAGTAACTATGAAATAGTGTCTACATTGTGAGGGTTCTAAAATGTCACAGATTTTATTGATACATCTTTGTGCTGTTCTGGAAAGCCATTCTCAACAAAGAGAGAGCATTATGCATGCTTAAGGGGTTTAAGACTCAGTTTAAGCCAGGGCTATTCACCACATTCAGTGAACTGTATGGTAGTCTGTGCTGTGAAATGCTCAGGGGGACTGTACCAAGACCACTGCAGTGAGTTTATGAATAAAGGTAATTCATACCATGTATTAATCATATTTTGTTCTATATGTCTTAGGAGCCAATAAAGTTGATTCTGAAAGGGGACAAAAATGGCATTGAACACTTCGCTACTACTAGGATCATGGGTCCAATGCAGGCAGGTGCTGTGTTCCTGAAGTTTCCATCACTGTCAATGGGGATTGCAGGTGCTCAGCATCTTTCCAGGATCAGACCCATATTGCATACTGTTTGAATATAGAACAAGGATCTAATCTTCTTCCCACTGACTTCAATGGATGCTGGTTGGAGGCTATATAGACCCTTGTTTCTTGCACAGAACTTCCATTGAAGTCAACAGGAATTTTGCACAAAAAGTGACAATAGAATATGGGCCAAAAAAGAATCCTTGTAGCCTCAAGCCTGAAAAAATGCCAGTAACATTTGTTCCACTAATTTTATTGCATTGTCCTTTTAAACAATATGTAATTTTTATACTTGTTAAAGTTTGCTAGCGAGTAATTCCCTGTTAACCTGCCACTATGATTACTTTGTTGCAAAATGTTTCAATTATTATTCTGTAATGGTAAATAAAAAATCCTAATCCTGAGAAATGCTGAGTGCCAGCAACTCCCAAAG
Organism: Lepidochelys kempii; assembly: GCF_965140285.1. NCBI lineage: Eukaryota > Metazoa > Chordata > Testudines > Cheloniidae > Lepidochelys > Lepidochelys kempii. The sequence continues at coordinate 24,915,601 of NC_136388.1, read as the reverse complement.
AATTAATTGTGAGTCGCTTGGGTTTTGCCCCAGTAACCGTCACAATAAAGTATTTGTTAAGGCTTCTGGCATTGCTGAGTAGAAAATAGAAGCAGTATTGCTGGAAATGATATCACATTTCTGAATGTATTGTAAAACAATTGTGCACACATCCCACAGAATGCAAAACAGAACAGAAATTATGCTTTCTTCTTCTCTATAGTACCTACAGCATAGATTGGAATAGCAATAGATCCATTTATGTTTCCTCAGGGATTTCTATTGCTGCTTTTGAGGAAGAGGAAGCATATCATATAAAATAAGATTGGTATACGAGTTGTTTGTTCTGAGAAAGAAAAAAAATCTAAATTGTCCAGCTGCAAGTAAAGCTGGGTGAATAATACATAGTGTATAGTTTACATGATGCGTCTCACCCCTTTTTCAGTGTGAATTGCCTGTAAACAGCCATTTTTATCAAGTATATTTATTATTTGAAATTGTCCACCATGAATAAGGTCTATAGATTACATCTGAGCATTTCATTAAAATTTTCATTAGAATTTTGTATCCTGTGTTGATGACTCTGTATTGAGCACAGAGGACACATGTTTGCGTTAGGTTTCTGTTCCCTAACTGAATGAATGTAGTTCTTTGTACAAAACTACTGACATAAAAACTCAGGCTTTCAGTATCAGAATTCACTTTCCATTCTGGCGAATTCTCCAGTTTGCCTGGGTCTTTGGACATGTTTCCTCCTGTTTCAATCAACAAGGTTTTGCACCAGTGCTTAATTTGTAATTGTGATAAATGAAGGGGGTAGAGGGTATGGACACCCATCCAACCAGTTAGCTACAAAATCCCTGTTTGTAGCTATTCATTACTTGCTTTACCTGTAAAAGGTTAAAGAAAGCCCATAGGTAAAAGAAAGGGAGTGGGCACCTGACCAAAAGAGCTAATGGGAGGACTAGAACTTTTTAAAATGGGGGGAAACTTCCCTTTGCTGTTCTCCGGAGAGTGGACAGAGCAGGACAGGGCTAGAGCTATGCTATAAAAAGCTTTAAAACCAGGTATGAAAAAGCATCAGATCATACCTCAACCCTACTTATCTGAAACCCCAATTAGGTAATTAAATTGGGGAATGTCTATAAAGATGCAATTAGGGTTATTTCTTTTATTTCTCACTGGCTTGTGGACTCCTCTGTGCTAACCCCAGATGCTTTTGTTTTGCTTGTAACCTTTAAGCTGAACCTCAAGAGAGCTGTTCTTGATGCTTAATTTTTGTAATTGGGTTTTTTAAATCTAGCAAAAGTCTAAGTTCCAGATGTATTTTCTTTCTTTTTTGTTTTTAATAAAAATTTACCTTTTTAAAGAACAGGATTGGATTTTTGGTGTCCTAAGAGGTTTAATTAGTTGGTGACAACAGCTGATTTCCTTTGTTTTTCTTTCTCACTTTTCCCCGGGGGAGGGGGGGAATGAAAGGGCTTGAGGGTACTCCACAGGAAGGAATTCCCAAGTGCGCCTTTCTGGGTTCTCTAAAAAGGGTTTTTCTTACACTTAGGTGGTGGTAACATCTATCTCACCAAGGTCAGAGAGAAGCTGTGACCTTGGGAGTTTAATACCAGCCTGGAGTGGCCAGTATTAATTTTTAAAATCCTTGCGGGCCTCCACCTTCTGCACTCGAAGTGCAAGAGTAGGGAATCAGCCTTGACAGTAATGAAGGAGGTGCTGGAGCTCAAGCAATTAGGTGCTGGGGCTAAAGCAATTTTTTAAAGTTCATAACTGATGCAGCAAGCCCAGAGGTGCTGGGACTATGAACTGCCAAGCCTAAAGGTGCCCTGGCAAGCCCTGGCACAAATTAAGCACTGGTTTGCACTAAAAAATGGTTTGAACAAAAATGCCCAAATCCGAGCCTGTCAGAAAAATTTGTAAATCTTTGTAAATTTTCCAACTAGTGTGGCTTGAGTTTTCAAGGAAAGCTAAAACTAAGCAGATTTCATGTTTCACGATGACCGCTTCTAATCATTCTAATTCTAGCCTGGTTGGAAAGGCTTAGAGAAAATTCCAGCAATCTGACTAATCTGCTGAGGGCCTTATCTTTTAAAGTGTTGAAGGCACTCAGCCCCTAGCAGGATCAGCCCTCATTCTCTGGAAAGGCACTGCATATTTATGACAAGTGAATAAAATTCGTGGGCCACAGTCTCTGGTCTGGCTGTGCTATGCTCGACACAAGACTGGGAGGTGGGAAGGGATAGCAGGTTAAGAAGCAAATATATAAAATATTTTCTGATAGTGATTTGTTGTGTTAGTGGAGTTTTGTTTGAGTGTAAATTTATCCTGGGATCGGTCGATTGATCCTTCCTTCCTGGAAATACAAATCCCATCACCAGTGGGCCCCTCAGGATTGTTGTCCAGTCATGGGCACATCGTGGCCATGTCTGCAAATAGCAGGTCTGCTGCTGCTACTGCTTCCTGCAGTCCAATAAAAGCAGCAGGGGCTGGAGTGCTTCTGCTAGGTTTTCTTGGTGACATCCTGGCTTCTTTTTCAGTTTCCCAGGAAGCACCAACATCTAGTATAGGTTTTAACCCAGCATACTAGTTCCAGGCACAGTGTGGAGTGTGACTCCATTAGAATGGATTGCATGGATGTGACTGGCATCTGGTGCTCCACCTAGAACTGTTAAAGGTTTGGAGAGGAAAGACTTGAAGCCTAGGCAAACACTCCTCGGTTTGAGTTCATGTGACTTTCCCAGAACATCTCCAGGGGATTGGTGTACATGGTTTCATAACCTCTGAGTTTCTTATTGAATCTCAAGACAAAACTCAGAGGGAAAGGGCATGTTTAGTTAATTAATTAGTTGCGATATTGGAGAAGTATATTGGTTCATATTGAAACCTCAGCAATGAAACATTTCAGCTTCTCTATTTTGGTACTACTTTCCATAGGCAGGACTTTTACAAATTATTATCGTTATTAAAGCTTCGAGGGTGTTTGTCTGTGTAGTACCTGGGCACCACTGTGCCAACACGTAAGCATATCAGCTTTCTCCAGAACAGGAACAAAACTTTCTTTTACTGCCTTACAGATCAAAGTCACTTTAGAAGAGTCACATGGAAGTGGATTATTTGGTAGCTTATTATCTCCAAGCTCATCACTGAGTCAGTATTTTCCTTATGAAAGCTTTGTAGCAAATTCACTCTGGTAGTGTAGAGAGAGCAGAAGTCAATTTTAAATCTCAGAATCACGTAGTATATAGAAATCGGACAAGTACAATTGTTTCTAATTATGATCTCTCTCCCCCCTTAAACTATTTATTAAAATATTTACAATGTAAGAAAAGAACTTTTGACTCTCATGCAACCAACAGCAGTGATTGCTTCTTTTTGTTTTGGTGTCTTGAAAGACTCATAAGGTGCAGTATGAAACAATGAAAGCATTTTCCCTCTGGGTTTGCCCAAATGATGGCAAAGCAGAGCAGTAGGGCTTTGAGTGGAGCATGGATTTACACTCAGTTAGAATCATAGAATATCAGGGTTGGAAGGGACCTCAGGAGGTCATCTAGTCCAACCCCCTGCTCAAAGCAGGACCAACCCCAACTAAATCATCCCAGCCAGGGCTTTGTCAAGCCAGACCTTAAAAACCTCTAAGGATGGAGATTCCACCACCTCCTTTATGGAAGGTAACCCATTCCAGTGCTTCACCATCCTCCTAGTGAAATAGTGTTTCCTAATATCCTACCTAAACTTCCCCCACAGCAAGTTGAGACCTTTGTTCCTTGTTCTGTCATCTTGTACCACTGAGAACAGTCTAGATCCATCCTCTTTGGAACCCCCTTTCAGGTAGTTGAAAACAGCTATCAAATCCCTCCTCATTCTTCTCTTCTGCAGATTAAATAATCCCAGTTCCCTCAGCCTCTCCTCATAAGTCATGTGCTCCAGCCCACTAATAATTTTTGTTGCCTTCCACTGCACTCTTTCCAATTTTTCCAAATCCTTCTTGTAGTGTGGGCCCCAAAACTGGACACAGTACTCCTGATGAGGCCTCACCAATGTCGAATAGAGGGGAATGGTCATGTCCCTTGATCTGCTGGCAATGCTCCTACTTATACAGCCCAAAATGCCGTTAGCCTTCTTGGCAACAAGGGCACACTGTTGACTCATATCCAGCTTCTTGTCCACTGTAACCCCTAGGTCCTTTTCTGCAGAACTGCTGCCTAGCCGCTCGGTCCCTAGTCTGTAGCAATGTATGGGATTCTTCTGTCTTAAGTGGAGGACTCTGCACTTGTCCTTGTTGAACCTCATTAGATTTCTTTTGGCCCAATCCTCTAATTTGTCTAGGGCCCTCTGTATGTTATCCCTACCCTCCAGTGTATCTACGACTCTTCCCAGATTAGTGTCATCTGCAATCTTGCTGAGGGTGCAATCCACGCCATCCTCCAAATCATTAATGAAGATATTGAACAAAACCAGCCCCAGGACCAACCCGTGGGGCACTCCACTTGATACTGGCTGCCAACTAGACATGGAGCCATTGATCACTATCCGTTGAGCCCAATGATCTAGCCAGCTTTCTATCCTCCTTATAGTCCATTCATCCAGCCTATACTTCTTTAACTTGCTGGCAAGAATACTGTGGGAGACTGTATCAAAAACTTTGCTAAAGTGAAGGAATAACATGTCCAGTGCTTTCCCCTAATCCACAGAACCAGTTATCTCATCATAGAAGAAAATTAGATTAGTCAGGCATGACTTGCCCTTGGTGAATCCATGCTGACTGTTCCTGATCACTTTCCTCTCCTCTAAGTGCTTCAAAATTGATTCCTTGAGGACCTGCTCCATGATTTTTCCAGGGACTGAGGTGAGGCTGACTGGCCTGTAGTTCTCCAGATCCTCCTCCTTCCCTTTTTAAAAGATGGGCACTACATTTGTCTTTTTCCAGTCATTCGGGACCTCCCTCGATCGCCATGAATTTTCAAAGATAATGGCCAATGGCTCTGCAATCACATCCGCCAACTCCTTTAGCACCCTTGGATGAAGTGCATCCGGCCCCATGGACTTGTGCTCGTCCAGCTTTTCTAAATAGTCCTGAACCACTTCTTTCTCCACAGAGGGCTGGTCACCTTCTCCCCATACCGTGCTGCCCAGTGCAGTAGTCTGGGAGCTGACCTTGTTCGTGAAGACAGAGCAAAAAAAAAAGTATTGAGTACATCAGCTTTTTCCACATCGTCTGTCACTAGGATGCCTCCCCCATTCAGTAAGGGGCCCCCCACTTTCCTTGACCTTCTTCTTGTTGCTAAAAAAACAGTAGAAACCCTTCTTGTTACTCTTAACATCCCATGCTAGCTGCAACTCCAAGTGTGATTTGGCCTTCCATGCCTGAGCAATATTTTTATACTCCTCCCTGGTCATTTGTCCAATCTTCCACTTCTTGTAAGCTTATTTTTTGTGTTTAAGATCAGCAAGGATTTCACTGTTAAGCCAAGCTGGTCGCCTGCCATATTTACTATTCTTTCTACACATCGGGATTATTTGTTTCTGCAACCTCAATAAGGATTCTTTAAAATACAGCCAGCTCTCCTGGACTCTTTTTCCCCTCATGTTGTTCTCCTGGGGGATCCTGCCATTCAGTTCCCTGAGGGAGTCAAAGTCTGCTCTTCTGAAGTCCAGGGTCCGTATTCTCCTGCTCTCCTTTCTTCCTTGTGTCAGGATCCTGAACTTGACCATCTCATGAATAAATCATAATTTCAAAGGCTGAAAGTAATAGCCACAAAGACAAAATTCACAATTTATAAGTTTGCACAGAGCTCATGCTAAGGCACTGAGGAGATGTAGGTAAAAGCACATGTCCATGGGAGGTAGCAATGAAGAATAAAGGCAATGTCAACTTTGCTTGCGACCTCCTATGTTTCTCTACTTGAAAGAAATCATCTACTGGGATTCTTGGGAGGAACTTCACTGCTGGTCTGATGCTAATGAAAGGCTTTTATCGAGCTATTCTTAATATAAGATGATGTAGGTGAGAACAAAGTGTCACTGGAAAATGACTTATCAGAAAAAAGTGGCTGGTTCTCAGTCAGTTTGGCTCTGAGGATGATGGAGTGACTACAAAATAAGGACCTGATCCTGTAGTCATTACTCAGCTGAATGGTCAGTGATTTCAATAGGATAACCAAGATAATGAGACTACTCATATGAGTAAGGGCTGCAGGGTTAGACCCTCCAGGATAATTCAGTTACTGTTCATTTTGGAGCTGATCCTGGGAGGTGCTGAGTACCTTCTAGGAAGTTTCTGAACACTCTCCAATCAGATCAACTTTTACAGGATCAGATTGCAACAAAACCCATTAATTTTCAGGGAAAACCATGCACTCAGAAAATGTGTTGCTTTGCTTTTAGGAAAGACACAAGAAGTGTGTTTTGTGTGGAAGTGCTTTTGGCAAATGTGTTCAACACTGACAAGTACTTTGTCTCTGCAGGTTTAACTTCCGAGGTTTCCGTTGGGCCAGAGCCATGATACATGACATCCAGGAGGTTAACAATAGGCTAGATATTCTACCAAATATAACACTGGGTTATCACATCTATGATACCTGCTTTACAACATCCAAAACTGTTGAAGAGACTTTGGCATACCTGACTGGACAAAATGAAACAATGCCCAACTTCAGATGCAGTGCTGGTGCACCTCTCGTAGCAGTCATTGGAGCCAGTGGATCAACATTGACTGTTGCTTCTTCAAGAATCGTAGGGCTCTATTATTTCCCTGAGGTAACTGAAGGTGGTATTTGTTTAAAATCTAAATATAATGAGCAATATACCAATATTTGAGAGACAAAGTGGGTGAGGTAATATCTGTTATTGGACCAACTTCTGGTGATAAATGAGACAAGCTTTCAAGCTACATAGGGCTCTTCTTCAGGCCTGAGAAAGGTGCTCAGAGTGCCACAGTTAAACACAAGGTGGAATTTCCCAGACCTGAAGAAGAGCTCTGCGTGAGCTCACAAGCTTGTCTCCTTCACCAACGGAAGTTGGTCCAATAGAGAAGTTATTTCCTCACCCAACTTGTCTCTCTGAGTTAAGACACCATTCAAGGTGAAGTGGCCAGTCAATACCTTGAATGGTCTTCACTTTCAGTGGTCTGACACATTGTAAGAAGTTTTCACCATTTTACTTGCTACAAAACAGGTGTAACTGGCTACTGGAGGACCACTGCTGTCTAGGCGAATCCTTGGCTGGCTCATAGTCACCCAGTAGTTCATACACTGTTTCCTTCCCAGCAGACAGTGCAGGGACCATGGCTGGGCAAAGAGTGGTGTGATCAAGGCTCCTCTGAATGCTGGTGACCCCGGCTCCTGATAATTACATTGTCATTGCTAGGCTTCAGAGTGCACACCCAGGACTAGGAGCATTCACACTTCTCTCAGCACTATTGTTTCAAACTGTCTGTATTGCATTGGTTTACACTTGGTTTACCTTTTGAAAATTTTCACCATAACCATAAAGGCTTGTTATTTAGTTTTATTTGAAATGAAAATTTAGGTTCTGGAATACACATACACAGCAACATAGAAATAATCTCTAATGATGCAGCAGTTTATGAGGCTGCATAGTCACATTATACACTGGGCCCTGGCTATGGTGAACATTGCCCTATAAATACCAAAGGTCGCTAAATAAAAGAAAGTGAAAAACAAAGCAGCAACTGGGCCAGTAATCCTTGCCTCAATACTTTTTTTTTGTAGGTTGGTTATGCGTCCTCCTGCTCAGTTCCCTTCCTTTCTGTGCACTATACCGAATGATAACCATCAGTCACTGGCTATGGCAGAACTTGTTCGACAGTTTGGTTGGGTATGGATAGGAACAATAGCAGCAGATGATGACTATGGAAAATATGGAATAAAGTATTTTAAACAAAATGTAGAGAAATCTGGAATCTGCATTGCTTTCTCTGAGACCATTCCAAAAATATATTCCAGGAGAAAAATACTAGCAGTTGTGGAAGCTATAAAAAAATCCACAGCAAATATCATTGTAGTGTGTTCCTCTGATATTGACCTCAGTCCCTTAATGGATGAAATTGCACACAGTAACATTACTGGCAAAACCTGGATTGCAAGTGAGGCCTGGGTTACATCAGCACTAATTGCTAAACCTGAATATTTTTCATTCCTGGGTAGAACCATTGGTTTTGGAGTATGGCGAGGTGAGATACCAGGATTAAAAGATTTTCAGCTTGATGTGCATCCAGATAATGATGCTAGTGATGATTTGACTATTGAGTTCTGGCAGACTGTTTTCAATTGCACTTGGCCTAACAGCAGCGTACCTTATAATACAGATTTTAGAATAAATGTAACAGGTCGAGAGAGAGGAGTACATCCTGTTTCTGATCAGCTCTGTACTGGAAAGGAGAAACTGGAGGACATAAAAAATACCTACCTGGATGTTTCAGAGCTCAGAATAACATATAATGTCTATAATGCTGCGTTCACTGTGGCCCATGCCCTTAACAATTTAGACACCTGAGTAGAAGGAAACGGACCATTTCCAAAAAAAGTCCTGTGCAGTTATATATGATTTTGAGCCCTGGCAGGTAAGCATTGCTTTTCCCTATCATAATTTTACATAATGAATTAAATAAAGAACTTCAATGTGGTGTCTGCAATTGCGTTTAACTTTCTTTTAATTTTTAAAAGTGTATCTGTAAAGAAAACAAATTCAATATTAATAGCAGAAAAATTAAATAATAAAATGAGGAACAGGTAAATTTGAAATATATGCTGAAACCAAGTGATGAGTTATGATTTTCACTAAATGAGCCTGATTCAGATTTTGCTTACACCTGTGTAAACCAGGTGGTAGGATGGTATTGTGGTTAGGGCCTCTACCCTAAGAGTCAGGAGACCTGGCTTCAGTTCCTTGCCCAGCCACAGACTTCCTGTGTGACCTTGGGCTAGTCAGTCACCTATATGAGTTAATAATAACACTTCCCTATCCCACAGGGATGATGTGAGGTGCTCAGGTATTATTATTTGTATCACCATAGAACTAGAAGCCCCAGTCATGGACCAGGATCCCATTGTGCAAGGTGCTGTACAAACACAGAAAAAAAAGATAGTCCCTTCCCTAAAGAGCTTACAATCAGGGGTCAGACAAAAGATCAATGGATACAGACAGACCGATAGGGGAGTACAAGGAAACGATGAGACAATATTGGTGAGCATGATAGGCTGTAAGTAGATAACAGAGTGGAGTTATGCTGGTATGAAATCAGAATCAGCTCCTTTGAACATAGGTCGTTGTTAGCTGAGACTGTGTTTATTATGTTGTCCGTGCACATTTTGTGATGTCTTTTCCTTGCTTTCAAGTTCTGGGGTTTTGTAAATGATGTGAGAGGTAACTGCCCTAGGCCAGAGTCTGACACTCTTACACTGATTTCATGGGGACTACTTGAGGAGTAAGGTTCTACCCAGCGTGAGTAAGGGTGGCAGAAAATGGCACAATGTTACCACTTGGACACACCAGATATAGAAGGTACACGTTCACATTCAGAGGGAATGAAGCAGATCCTTAGCTATGTAAATTTGTCACAGGCCCATTTAAATTAATGGGTTTAGGATAATTTACACTAGATGAGGATCTGCCCCAATACATGTCAGATGAACTTAAGACGCCATTATTTTACTCAGAGAGTGGTGAATGCTGTAAGTGAAATGAACTTCCATCTGAGGTGGTCACATCAAGTAGTATTAATGGAGATGAGCAGAAGTACACAGAAGTTTTACTACGTAGAATTTAATGAGTTAAAAGGAGTTTGGTAGCGTAATAAGCAGCAAGCAGCCCATCCTTTTGGGGACACAGAAGGGGATTTTTCATTAGTCATGCTTTTCTTCCCATGGGAGGGATTACTTGACCACTTCTCTGGCATAAGATTATATGTACATATATTTTAAAACTTATGATATTTTAAGTTTTTAAAGTCTTTGAGGCAATTCTAGACATGACAGGTCCATGTCCTACTTCAGATCCTTCCCAACTATGTAACCAGTATACATAACTCTGTAAATTAATTTGACAGTCACTTTTTCCCCATTTTATAGTTAATGTACTATCTGAAGAATGTTAAATTTACAACCTTTGACAGGTTTCAGAGTAGCAGTAAAGATAGATGAGAATGGAGATGTGTATGTGACATATGACATTATAAACTGGCAGTTGAATGGGACTGGAGAAATCTCCTTTGTGAAGATTGGAATCTATAATGATATAAAAGATGGGCACGAGATGAAGATATATAATAACGACTCCATATTCTGGAACACTCCAATATTAAAAGTTAGTAATCTTTGCATCTTTTCTTCTTAACATACCTCTGTGACTGCTGAGACTGGTGTTATGCAAACTAATTTTTTTTACTGTTACTTTGCCTGCTGTTATCCCACCTCCTAGTCATTTCCCTACCTCTGTTTGTCTGTTTATTTAATTGCTGTGTAAAGTCAAAATACTAGACTGTAAAATCTCTGTGGCAGGGACTGTAATTTGTTTTGTGTGCACAGAGTATAGGTACAAATGGGGCTCTTATCCCTAATTATGGTCAGTAGGCACTTCCGCGATAGAAATACATAATAATAATAATGATTAATAAAAGACAGTGCAAACTAGCCTATGACTACTTTGTGTTGGCCCTATCATGAAGTCCTTACTCACTGACTTAGTGGAAGTGTTGCCTGAGTAAGGACTGCAGGTTTTGGCCCCCTAGAAAGCTTTTTTGAACATTTTTCAACGTGTTTGATGTCACATATTTAATACACAAATATATCTGTTTGTCCAAATGCATACATTATATCTTTGTTTAGAAATCAACCTTATTTCTAGAAACCAGCCTGTCTGATTGTGTACAGAGCTGTAGAACTTACTGTACAGGATATTATTTTCATTTAAAATACGACCTGTTTCTTCTTTATAAAAATGTATTATTTTACCCTTTGGGTGACATTTGCTTCCTTTCTCTGTAATGGATAATTTTTTTTTTTTTTGCATTTTTAATGTTCCAGCAGCACATTAATTATTTAATACACACTGCTGTAGTTTAGTCTGGCCAGCACATCTGGTGGAAAAATAACAAAAATACATTTGATCTGGAGCACAAAGCTGAGCTCTTAAGTTTTAGGGATGGAGAAAAGATGACAAGGTTCCAGTGTAGACTGTAATAAATGAACTTTTTTGGGAGCCCAGACTTGCACATTGGGAATGATCCATTTTAGCTACATATTTATATACCTAATACATTTATCTGTAGAAGAAATAGATTTGACATTGTATTCTGTTCTTTTTAGCCTCCCCGTTGTGTGTGTACTGAAAACTGCTAACCTGGTACTAGAAAGGGGATCTGACATGGGGTGCCTGCCTGCTGTTTTGTCTGTATTCCATGGGCAGATGGAGAGATAAGTAATGAAACAGGGACAGCACAAAAGCATCCTGTAAGAATACATAGGGATAGACAGATCACTGATTTCATCTGGATAATATAATAGTAAAGGCCTGGATCACTCAGATCTATATGAGATAAAATTAGAGTTACCATAGTTCTCTTTCAGATACAGTAGAATTTTTGTAACCGGCAAACTCAGGGCTTCATAAAATCTCTCTCTGTCTATGGTATTTCTAGAACACCTTTCACCATTGTATTGAGGTACTTATACCTAAACACTCCAATTCAGCATGAAAATATTTCTGAAAACTCAAAATTTTTCACAAAACTGAAATTCAGTTTCCCAGGCAGCTCTATTTTAAATACCAGCTGTTAATTCATAGATTACAGAGCCAGAAGTGACCATTTTGATCATCTAATCTGATCTCCTAGGCCACAGGACTTCTGAATTAATTCCTGGTTGAATTAGAGTAATCTTTTAGAAAAGCATCCAGTCTGATTTTAAAATGGCCAGTGATGGAGAATCTACCACAACCCTTGGTAAGTTGTTCCAATGGTTAATTATCTTCACTGTTAAAAATTTGCACCCTATTTTGAGTCTGAAATTCTCTAGCTTCAACTTCGAGCCATCGGATCTTGTTATATCTTGTTATATAGACTGAAGAGCCCACCGTTACCAAATTTCTGTTCCCCATATAGGTACTTAGAGTGTGATCAAGTCACTGTAACCTTCTCTTTGGGTAGCTAAAGAGATTGAGCTTTTTGAGTCTTTCACTATAAAGTATGTTTACCAATCATTTTATCAGTCTCATGGCACTTCTCTGAACCCTCTATAATTCTTCAACTATTAGGAATATGTCAACTTGAAGAATGCTATTCAAATGACATAGCATGCCTTATACCTGCTATTTTCAATTAATTAAATGCATTGGCTAAATTTTATCCCCAGCAGCTATCCTACGTAAGTGGGGTGAGATTCCATTAGCAGGCAGAATCCATCTGGTCAAACTTCTTAGTGGTTCACTGGACTGGAAAAAGCTTTATTTTGTATCTCCCCCGGCCAGGAAAACACACATCTGTAGCAAACTTGGTAATGAGAGTCTTTTTCAAACAGATACATTTAACAGTCCATGCCTAAATCAATTTAAAATTCTCTTTTATGTATTTAACAGATGCAAGAGAATGCTTTCCATGTCCTGATGATCACTAGTCCAGTACACTCAAGAATGAATGTGTGCTAACGGAGGTGGAGTTTCTGGCTTATGATGAAGCTTTAGGGACCACACTGGTAGATCTCTATCTATTTGGAGCTTGTATTGTCCTTTCTGTGACCATTGTTTATAGGATGCATAGGGACACTGCTCTTGTGAAAGCCAATGACCGAGAGCTGAGCTTTCTCATTCAGCTATCTCTTGTCATTACTTTGTTAACTTCCTTCCTCTTTGTTGGTAAACCAGAAGGATGGTCGTGTCAGATCCGCCAAGTGACTCTTGCCTAGGGGTTTTCTCTTTTCTTGTCCTGTATACTGGGAAAAACTGTTGCACTCCTGTTAATGTATAGACGCAGCAAGTTGAAGGCTGCGGAGAAGCATGACCATCTATCCATGCAATCTCTTCATCAAAAACTTCTTGTGCTAATCTCTGTGGTAATTGAAGTGTGTGTTTGCACGGCCTATCTCACATGTATACCTCCATATGTGTGCAAAAATATGGAATTCCAAAATGTAATGATAATTCTTGAGTGTAATCAAGGCTCCATAGAATTTTTATGTACTTTGTTTGGGTTTGATGTATTTTTTACTGTATTATGCTTCATCACTGCCTTCATAGCTCACAAGTTACCAGATAATTTCAATGAAGCTAAATTTATCACTTTTGGGATGCTGGTATTCTTCTGGATTTCTTTTGTTCCCGCCTATTTAAGCACAAGAGGGAAATTCAAAGTAGCTGTTGAGATATTTGCAATTTTGGCATCAAGCTTTGGTTTGCTTGGTTGCATATTTCTGCCAAAATGTTACATTATTTTATTGAAGCCAGAAAGGAATACAGAAGAAATAATCTCGGGCAAAGCTACTACTAATGACAAGAGCGCACCACCCACCTCAGCCTCATACACCAGGGAGATTAGCAACAGTACCCTCTCCACAATGGTACTTGATGAGTAGTAGTAGGTATTTTTAGTTCTTGCTCTTCAGCATTTACAGTGATGATGTGTTTTATCTTCCTCAGTATTGACAGACAACTCCAGTAGATTCTCATGTATCATCAGATTGCCATTATTTCCAGTGGAAGTTATGGATTCTGGTTCTCGGGGGACATTGCAAAGATGACACAAACAAATTCTCACCATATTATATGTGCTGAGAAAATAATGCAGGTCATCACGGGGGAGCTTTTATGGTTGGATTTTTGCTTTTCTGCTAAATAAATAGGGGTTTGTGTGGGGTGAGAGAGATGGAATGAGAGAAGATATGTTCTTGTGGGATATTAAATGCTTGTCTTTAGGGCTGTGTGAAACCTACTCGCTCTGATTATGTATTTCAGCAAACTTTGCCTTTAGGTATGGTTGCCAACTTCCTAATTGCAGAAAACCGAACACCATTGCCCCGCCCCTTCTCCAAAGCCCTGCAACTGCTCACTCCACCCCACCTCCCTCTGTTGCTCGCTCTTCCCCACCCTCGCTCACTCACTCATTTTCACCAGGTTGGGGCAGGGGGTTGGGGTGCGGGGTGGGTGAGGGCTCTGGCTGGGGGTAAGGGCTCTGGGGTCGGGCTGGGGGTGAGGGGTTTGGGGTGCAGGAGGGGACTCCGGACAGGGGACAAGGGGTTCGGAGTGCAGGAGGGGGCTTAGGGCTGGGGTCGGAGGTTGGGGCGTGGGAGGGTGTTCAGGGTGCAGACTCAGGTGGCTCCCAGGAAGTGGCGACATGTCTCTTCAGCTCCATGCACTGCCCCCACCGCACAGGCGCCCCCCCTACGGCTCCCATTGACCATGGTTCCTCGCCAATGGGAGCTTCGGAGCCAGCGCTCGGGGTGGGAGCAGTGCGCAGAGCCCCCATGGCCACCCTTATGCCAAGGAGCTGGAGGGACATGCCGGCTACTTCCTGGGAGCCACACAGAGCTGGGTAGGGTACTGCCAGCCCCGCACCAACCGGACTTTTATCGGCCCAGTCACCAGAGCCGCCAACATCCCTTTTTGACCAGGTTTTCCGGTCGAAAACCAGAAACCTGGCAATCCTACCTATAGGTTTGGTTTACACAGGTTTGGGACAATCAGCATTGATCTTAAATTTTGGCTTCATTTAAAAAATTTACCAAAGGGTCAGATAAATCTGTGCAAACATGCTGAACTTTATCAGTTCAATTTAGAAACTAACAAAACTCACTTGGATTCCCCTTCCAACATTACTTCCCTTCCCCTATCAGGCTGTAGGCTCCTCTCTTTCCTTTAGTTGTCTTCCAGCATTAGAAGCCCAGTGGCCTTCTGTTCCTCTGATGTATTCAGGGGATTTGCACTTTTCCTTAATCTCGCTTTTCCTAGCCATGTAGGGTTTGTTTTCCATCTCATTTAATTTTCGGGACAGGAGAAGGGATGGTGATTCCTTCCACACAACTTTGTGTTTCCCAGCAGATCTGTGTCTCAGTTGCCAGAGAATTAAAGGGCTACTAGTAAAATAGTAGCCATGGGACCTGTCAAGGTTCCTCCCCTACTCTGAACTCTAGGGTACAGATGTGGGGACCTGCATGAAAAACCTCCTAAGCTTATCTTTACCAGCTTAGGTCAAAACTTCCCCAAGGTACAAAATATTACCCCCGTTATCCTTGGAATGGCCGCTACCACCACCAAACTAATACTGGTTACTGGGGAAGAGCTGTTTGGACGCGTCCTTCCCCCCAAAATACTTCCCAAAACCTTGCACCCCACTTCCTGGACAAGGTTTGGTAAAAAGCCTCACCAATTTGCCTAGGTGACTACAGACCCAGACCCTTGGATCTTAAGAACAATGAACAATCCTCCCAACACTTGCACTCCCCCTTTCCTGGGAAATGTTGGATAAAAAGCCTCACCAATTTGCATAGGTGACCACAGACCCAAACCCTTGGATCTGAGAACAATGAAAAAGCATTCAGTGTTTTACAAGAAGACTTTTAATAAAAAATAGAAGTAAATAGAAATAAAGAAATCCCCCCTGTAAAATCAGGATGGTAGATATCTTACAGGGTAATTAGATTCAAAAACATAGAGAACCCCTCTAGGCAAAACCTTAAGTTACAAAAAAGATACACAGACAGAAATAGTTATTCTATTCAGCACAATTCTTTTCTCAGCCATTTAAAGAAATCATAATCTAACACATACCTAGCTAGATTACTTACTAAAAGTTCTAAGACTCCATTCCTGTTCTGTCCCTGGCCAAGACGACTACAGACAGACACAGACCCTTTGTTTTTCTCCCTCCTCCCAGCTTTTGAAAGCATCTTGCCTCCTCATTGGTCATTTTGGTCAGGTGCCAGCGAGGTTACCTTTAGCTTCTTAACCCTTTACAGGTGAGAGGAGCTTTCCCCTGGCCAGGAGGGATTTCAAAGAGGTTTACCCTTCCCTTTATATTTATGACACGCCCCCCAAATCTCAGCTAGGGTGAAACACTGGCTGGGATTTCTTCCTGGAGCTCTAGGAAAACAGAGTTAATAAGACACATGCATCTCTAAATATACTACCAAGTACATAAAGACTAACAATATTTTCCACATCTCAAGGACGATTTTAACCAGTTGATTCTGGGAAACTTTCACGGGAGAGTGCATCAGCCACTTTGTTAGAAGCTCCTGAGATGTGTTGGATGTCGAAATCAAAATCTTGGAGAGCTAAACTCCACCGAAGAAGTTTTTTGTTAGTTTCTTTGACGGTGTGAAGCCACTTTAGTGCAGCATGGTCGGTTTGCAGGTGGAAACGCCGTCCCCAAACATATGGGCGTAGCTTTTCCAGAGCGTAGACAATGGCATAACATTCTTTTTCAGTGACTGACCAGTTGCTTTCCCTCTCAGACAGTTTTTTGCTGAGAAACACTACAGGGTGGAATTCTTGATCAGGTCCTTTCTGCATTAAAACTGCTCCCACACCACGCTCGGATGCATCTGTGGTTACTAGGAACGGTTTGTCAAAGTCTGGGGACCTTAGTACAGGGTCAGACATGAGTGTCGCTTTAAGCTTGTTAAAGGCCTTCTGACACTTTCCGGTCCACTGAACAGCATTTGGCTGTTTCTTTTTGGTTAGGTCTGTCAGTGGGGCAGCGATTTGGCTGTAGTGCGGTACAAATCGTCTGTAATAACCGGCCAAGCCTAAGAAGGATTGAACCTGTTTCTTTGACTTTGGGACAGGCCACTTTTGGATAGCATCCACTTTGGCCTGTAGGGGGCTGATAGTTCCTTGACCCACCTGGTGTCCAAGGTAAGTCACTCTGTTTAGGCCTATTTGACACTTCTTAGCCTTAACAGTTAGTCCTGCCTCCCTTATGCGCTCCAGGACTTTTTGTAGATGTTCCAGGTGGTCTGCCCAGGAATCCGAAAATATGGCCACATCGTCAAGGTAGGCGACTGCATATTCTCCTAATCCCGCTAGGAGACCATCTACAAGTCTTTGGAAAGTGGCGGGTGCATTTCGCAGCCCGAAAGGGAGTACATTAAATTCATACAGCCCGAGATGTGTGATGAAGGCTGACCTTTCCTTGGCAGATTCATCTAGCGGTACCTGCCAGTACCCCTTGGTTAAGTCCAAGGTAGAGATGAACTGGGCCCGTCCCAGTTTCTCTAATAGTTCATCAGTGCGTGGCATTGGATAGTTGTCTGGGCGAGTTACAGCATTTAGCTTACGGTAGTCCACGCAAAAACGTATTTCCCCATCTGGTTTGGGGACTAGAACCACTGGAGATGCCCATGCACTTTCAGAGGGGCGGATTACACCCATCTGTAACATATCCTGGATCTCCCGTTCTATAGCAGTTTTAGCTTGAGGAGACACCCGGTAAGGGTGGACCCTAATTGGGTGAGCATTACCTGTGTCAATGGAGTGGTATGCCCGTTCAGTCAGTCCTGGGGTGGCTGAGAACGTTGGCGCGTAGCTAGTGCACAGCTCCTGGATCTGCTGTCGCTGCATACGCCCAAGGGTCATGGAGAGGTTCACCTCTTCCACACCACCAGCACATTTCCCTTCGTAATAGACACCTTCAGGCCACTCAGCGTCGTCTCCTCCCTGGGCTGTAAACTGACAAACCTTTAATTCTCTGGAATAAAAGGGCTTTAGAGAATTAATATGATACACCTTAGGCTTTCGGTTGGAGGTGGGGAATGCTATGAGATAATTAACAGCTCCCAGGCGCTCCTGGACCACGAATGGCCCTTCCCACGATGCTTCCATTTTATGGGCCTGGAGCGCCTTTAAGACCATGACCTGGTCTCCTACTTTGAAGGAACGCTCTCTGGCATGTTTATCATACCAGGCTTTTTGCTCTTTTTGAGCATCCTGTAAGTTTTCTCTAGCAAGGGCTAAAGAGGTTCGGAGGGTGTTTTGTAGGTTGGTTACAAAGTCCAGAATGTTAGTTCCTGGAGAAGGTGTAAATCCCTCCCATTGCTGCTTCACCAACTGCAATGGCCCCTTAACCTCACGGCCATATACAAGTTCAAATGGGGAAAACCCTAAACTGGGATGTGGTACAGCTCTGTAGGCAAAGAGCAACTGCTGCAATACTAGGTCCCAATCATTGGAGTGCTCATTTACGAATTTACGTATCATGGCCCCCAAAGTTCCATTAAACTTCTCCACCATGCCATTTGTTTGCTGATGGTAAGGAGTGGCAACCAAGTGATTTACCCCATGAGCTTCCCAAAGGTTTTTCATAGTTCCTGCCAGGAAATTAGTCCCTGCATCTGTGAGGATGTCGGAGGGCCAACCTACCCTGGCAAAAATGTCTGCTAGTGCCTGGCACACACTTTTAGCCCTGGTGTTGCTTAGAGCTACTGCTTCCGGCCATCGGGTGGCAAAATCCATGAAAGTCAGTATGTACTGCTTTCCTCTGGGTGTCTTTTTCGGAAAAGGACCCAGAATATCCACAGCTACTCGCTGAAATGGAACTTCAAAGATGGGGAGTGGCTGGAGAGGAGCTTTGACCTGGTCTTGGGGTTTTCCCACTCTTTGGCACACCTCACAAGACTGGACATAGGTAGAAACATCCTTGCCCATTCCCTCCCAGTGGAATGACCCCCCCAAACGGTCTTTGGTCCTGTTCACCCCAGCATGGCCACTAGGGTGATCATGGGCTAAGCTCAAGAGCTTGGCCCGGTATTTAGTTGGAACTACCAACTGTCTCTGAGGATGCCAGTCTTCCTGGTGTCCCCCAGAAAGAGTTTCCTTGTATAAAAGTCCTCTTTCTACAACAAACCTGGATCGATTAGAAGAGCTGAGAGGCGGTGGGTTGCTCCGTGCCGCCGTCCACGCTCTCTGGAGGCTTTCATCTGCTTCCTGTTCGGTCTGGAAATGTTCCCTTGATGCTGGAGACATCAGTTCCTCATTGGATTGGGGACATAGGCTTGGTCCCTCTGGAAGCGATATAGGGGATGGAGCTGTTTCTGTTGACTGTGAACCGCTCTCCGCTGGTGCACTATGTTGGGATTCAGGCTCCGGCTGAGCCTCTTGTGTAGGGTTATCGGCTGCTGCCAGTTCAGGTTCGGTGAGGCCCTCTGGTGTTGAGGTTGCAAGTACTGGATTCAGTGCTGGCACGGGGTCTGGTGTTGGTTGTTTGGCTGGTTCCGGTTCTGGGACTGGTTCCGTCTGGGTCTCTGGGACTGGATCCACTACTGCTGTTGCAGACATTGGCCTGGGGTCCAGGTCCATCACCTCTGACCGGGCCCTGATAGAAGTTTCCGGAACAGAGCTAGGCCCCACGGCTTGTTTAGCCTGGCTGCGGGTGACCGTTCCCACCCTCTTGGCCTGCTTCACGTGATTGGCCAAGTCTTCCCCCAACAGCATGGGGATGGGATAATCATCATAGACTGCAAAAGTCCACATTCCTGACCAGCCCTTGTACTGGACAGGCAACTTGGCTGTAGGCAAATTGAAAGAGTTGGACTTGAAGGGTTGAATCGTCACTTGGATCTCTGGGTTGATTAAATTGGGGTCCACTAAGGAAGCATGGATAGCTGACACTTGTGCTCCGGTGTCCCTCCACGCGGTGACCTTCTTCCCGCCCACACTCACAGTTTCCCTCCGCTCCACGGGTATCTGGGAGGTATCTGGGCCTGTGGACCTCTGGTGTGATTCCGGTGCAATGAACTGTAATCTGTTGGGGTTCTTGGGGCAGTTGGCCTTTACATGCCCCAGCTCGTTACATTTAAAACATCGTCCAGCTGACGGGTCACCGGGGCGAGGTGGGTTGCTGGAGAACGGGGTGGTGGGACGATAAGGGGTCTGGAGGGTTCTTTGGGAGGTAGGTGGGGCTTTGGGCGGCCCCCGGTAATAGGGTGTGGTCTGGGGTGGTCCCTTCTGGTCTCCGCTCCAACTGCGACCAGTTTTCTTCTTCTCTGCCACCTCCACCCATCTGGCTCCAATCTCTCCTGCCTCGATTACAGTTTTGGGTTTCCCATCTAGGATGTATCTTTCTATTTCCTCAGGAACACCCTCTAAGAATTGTTCCATTTGCATTAGGAAGGGCAAATTTACTGGAGATTCAACACTTGCTCCTGATATCCAGGCATCCCAATGTTTCACAATGTGGTAGGCATGTCGGGTAAATGACATGTCTGGTTTCCACCTTAGGGCTCGGAACCTCCGACGAGACTGCTCGGGTGTTATCCCCATTCTGACTCTCGCCTTGGATTTAAACAGTTCATACTTGTTCATATGTTCTTTAGGCATTTCAGCTGCCACCTCAGCTTAGGGTCCACTGAGCTGCGGCCTCAGCTCTACCATGTATTGGTCAGTAGAGATGTTGTACCCAAGGCAGGCCCTTTCGAAGTTTTCTAAGAAGGCCTCAGTATCATCACCTGCCTTGTAGGTGGGGAACTTTCTGGGATGGGAAGTGGTACCTGGAGAAGGATTGCTAGGGTTTTTGTTGGTATATTCTGCTGGGCCTTTATCCTCTCCATCTCCTGCACATGCTTCCTTGCCTCCATTTCCCTCTTGTGGGCAGCCTCCTGTACCTCCTTCTCCAGCCGCATGAGTTCTATCTGTCTTTCATGTTCCCTTTGTTTTTCCTCAGCCTGAAATTTGGCTAATTCTAGCTGTAGTCGAGCCGAGGATTTGGCCATTCTAACCTCTCTGTTTTTAACTAACTTTACACCCGAGGTTTAGAAATAAACAAACAAAACTTGGCTGTAAAATTTTGCTGTGCTGGAATAGAATACCTATTCTCTGATAGTGATTGTCAGCCTACAGAAAAAGACAATTCCCTTGTCTCTGCTCTGGGCCCAAATTACAGCAAAAAACCTCCAACTACTTGGAAACCTGCTTACCCAGCCCAAAGAAAAAAAAAATTTCTTTTCAAACCTGTGCTCCTTGTAAAACAAAAAAAATATCAAAATCCTAAAAAAAACCCTGCCACTTTTGTCTCCAGGCAAATGGGTAGAGCACACACCCCCTATTTACTTTTAGGAAGAAAAGAAAAAAAAACCTCTGGGTTGGAAGACTGTGAATTTCCCTGCAGGAGTTAAGTACCCTGCCTCCAGGCAAAGAAAACCTGCAATTCACAAGATAATCCCCTTTTGTCTCTGCTTGGCCACAAAGCAGAGAGAAACCAAGCTGCTTTCAGTTTCAAAGCTGCTTCCTGGACTTCCTAAAAATTCCTTTTTAAAATCTGTATTTCTAGTTCAAAAAAATCTCAACTGGATCTCAAAATGATTTCAGGTTAATCCCACCACTGTGCCACCATGTCACGGTTCCTCCCCCACTCTGAACTCTAGGGTACAGATGTGGGGACCTGCATGAAAAACCTCCTAAGCTTATCTTTACCAGCTTAGGTCAAAACTTCCCCAAGGTACAAAATATTACCCCCGTTATCCTTGGAATGGCCGCTACCACCACCAAACTAATACTGGTTACTGGGGAAGAGCTGTTTGGACGCGTCCTTCCCCCCAAAATACTTCCCAAAACCTTGCACCCCACTTCCTGGACAAGGTTTGGTAAAAAGCCTCACCAATTTGCCTAGGTGACTACAGACCCAGACCCTTGGATCTTAAGAACAATGAACAATCCTCCCAACACTTGCACTCCCCCTTTCCTGGGAAATGTTGGATAAAAAGCCTCACCAATTTGCATAGGTGACCACAGACCCAAACCCTTGGATCTGAGAACAATGAAAAAGCATTCAGTGTTTTACAAGAAGACTTTTAATAAAAAATAGAAGTAAATAGAAATAAAGAAATCCCCCCTGTAAAATCAGGATGGTAGATATCTTACAGGGTAATTAGATTCAAAAACATAGAGAACCCCTCTAGGCAAAACCTTAAGTTACAAAAAAGATACACAGACAGAAATAGTTATTCTATTCAGCACAATTCTTTTCTCAGCCATTTAAAGAAATCATAATCTAACACATACCTAGCTAGATTACTTACTAAAAGTTCTAAGACTCCATTCCTGTTCTGTCCCTGGCCAAGACGACTACAGACAGACACAGACCCTTTGTTTTTCTCCCTCCTCCCAGCTTTTGAAAGTATCTTGCCTCCTCATTGGTCATTTTGGTCAGGTGCCAGCAAGGTTACCTTTAGCTTCTTAACCCTTTACAGGTGAGAGGAGCTTTCCCCTGGCCAGGAGGGATTTCAAAGGGGTTTACCCTTCCCTTTATATTTATGACAGGACCAATGGAGCTTTTCCAGTCCTGCTCATATTGGCTGGGGAGAGAAATCTACTAACTCCCTGATATTTCCACTAACTCGCAGATTTTTGATACCTTACTGGGGAAGAGGATGTGCCACTCCCACTGAAAAGTTAGGATAGGGAGCAGGTTGGGGTTGGCAGGTTGGGTAGGCCTCATTACAGAAGGTCAGAAGAGGAAAGCAGAGAAATGTTGGCCTATTATTGGGAAGAGGGGAATCCTAGCCTGAAACTTGTCATTTTCCTGGTGTGCACATTTTGGGGTGGTACTTACGAAACTGTGGAACAGTCCAGAATCAATCCCAAACTGCTCCATGCCTTCATGGATGCCTTCACGGATGGCAGAAAACCCACTTGTCTCCTGCCCAGCAGCCAAATGTCCGGTTTCCCGCTGCAAACATCTATGGGGAAGTAATGCATTGTCAGTATAACAACCTGCAGCACACTAAAAACATGGGCACATTCTTCTGTATTAATTGATTTCATCTAGTTAATCTTTAATAGTTTAAAAAACTCATTTTTAAAATTTAAATGAAGCTGCCCCTGAATTATCAGTCCACTGCACCACAATGTCACAGAATTCAGAGGCCCTGATCATACCACACCTTTGTATATGCTTTTAGTTTGTGTATACATAAAGCAACAGTTTGTAATTGTGATATGAGATTGCTTTAGAATAACAACAGAAAATAAATTTTAATTAAAAAAATTAAACATATCAGGCAAACTTGTATAATACCATTTTAACTATCTGCATAAAATGCACACTTGTAGTATTTTATAATAAACATAATCTATAGTTATGTATTGCACTTTGTGATTTGTAAGTTTTTTTGTAGAAGTTTTAAGGTAATATTTCTTTTGTAGTTGATTTTTGTCTTCCTAGTTGCTTGGACAAATATTGAACTTTGCTGCGTTTCTAATGGAGCATAAACCTCAAGACTTGCACTGTTTTTAAACTTCTCCATGTACATATATTTCCAGTTCTGGGTTTAGCACTTGTTAAAACAGCATGGAAATGCATGCAGTGTTTTCTAGTGTGTCATATCAAAATGTCAGTTAGTGTATATATTTTTAATTTTTTCAGCAATAAAGAAAAGAGTTCCTAAATAGCAATTATACCTCCAGATACAGGATATGTGACTTTGGAATCTGTGCAACTTGTGAAGGTAGCTTGAAATAAAACCTGTTCCCAATACGCCCAGCCAATAAACAGAACTACTATTAGCCTAATCTGTCTGCTAATCTATCTAGCTTTTTATACTGTGCCCATTATCTTAGTATTTGAGCAATTTACTCTAAAATATTCCTTTTGTCATGTATCTATTATTGTACTTTGCGATTATAACCATGTGATTATGTGCTAAAAACATGCCTGCCTTTCACCACAGGAAAACAGGTTTAGGCTTCCTCCGTCCTTTCCTTTCAGGTTACGTGTTGTCCTTTTGTAAAATAATCTCAGTGAACTGTGGAAGATGTGAGGAATTAAAATCACCTCTATGCCCATTAGACTGTGCTGTGGTGTCACCTGCAGTGCTGTGGTATTTGCTGTTTTCTGAAAACACAGACACACAGTTCTATTCCGAGAGCTTGCAAAGCCATCTAGCCAACACAATGAAGACCAATTCCCCTCCCCCGCCCCAGTCACAAATATTGTAAAAACATAGCTTTTGGGCCTTCCCTTTTTCTTAGGAATATAGGTACCAGCCAGACAGCCTCCTCCTGACAATACATAAGGCTATGTCTCTGGGAAAGACCAATACATTTTTTACAAAAACTATGTTATTCACATTTTCCCTTAATAAAAAAGAAATAATTTTAAACAGTTATTATTTATGAGCCCTGAAAATATAGTCAATCAATGCAACCAGATCATAACCATTAGATTCTTTGCTACCTTACTGAAAATGTGACCTCATCCTAAACCTTAGACAAAGACTTTGCTACTTTATTTCAGTGAAAGCGACAAGGAACATAATATGGGGAAGAGTTAAGGTCAACTTATGTTCTCAGTTTTGGACTCCAGTTAACTTCTAGTGACCTCAACATATTAGTAATGGATACAAGGTTGTGCCCTCAATGCGTTAGTGATAAATTAAATACAAACATGGTGATACCAAATAATATGAAATTTCTCATATTTAGAGATAGTATCACCAATGATTTAATAATGCCTATGATATACAGTATCATTTCACCTGATGAACCCAGGCTACTTGCATATCATACCACTGTGGCCAAGATACCTCAATGGAAATAAATAAGCCATAACAAGTCAGCATCATATCCTGTGCATTAAGATTCTGTTGATTTTGTTTATGCATTGCTGATAGACCGATAAACCATGTCAAACGTCTGTGTCAGACTCTTGTGCAGCTTTTGACACCTCTATACCCACTACTAGAATGGACTATGCATAGTCAGTGTGGCTATCACAGTTTATTCTGTGGATGATATTTTTTTATCATGGCCTCCCCCAGTGACTTCAGTATCTTTAATCATTGACTGAATCATTCACCCCCACAATGCGACATCAGATTCGGCTTTGATTTGGTTGCGCTGTTTGAGAAGACAGGCAGAGCTGTGTGAACCCAGGTGGGATTTGGTTACAAGATGAACTCTGCTGTTTGATTTGCAAAAGTGAGAAGTGGAGAAAACCCTGCAGATTTTCTTGAAGATTAGAGTTGTTTGAACTCTAACTTCCACAAAGAACATCCCAGAGAAGTGGCTAGCTATGGGCTTGTTGCAGGTGGAGACATGCAGCTTGTTATTGGGAAAGGGAGGTTAGCTGGACTTCACATGAGGGACACCTGTGTGACAAAAAATGTTCCATCTTCACAGACTTTTGTTTAATGGACAATATAGTTATGTGTGAGGATTGCTCCTGTGCATCAAAAATACAAAAAAAAAAAAAAAAAACCCTTCAAGAACAATAAAGTTTGATGACTTCAGCTTCCACTTGTGGTATTTATTGGGAGAGAGATTGTTAAGGGGTACTGTGAAGTACCTGTCTTAGATTCAATCAGGGAGACAAAGCTACAATTTCACCTGCATAATGCATGCACAGATATATGTTGCATGTGTATTTTTGTGTGTGCAGTGAATATAGGTGCAATATATGTGCATACATTTGAAAACTTCACCATAAAGTTTTGAAATCTACCCATTTTACTGTCTTAAAAAGGGAAAGCTAAAAAGAAATAAAGTTTGTTTTCATGTAGAAAATTAAGCCTGGCAGTAATCAAAACTGCAGCTTCAGGTTTACATTTAGCAGAGCCTATTGCATAATATCTATTTCAACTCTATGTACTGTATATTGTGAAGAAGCTTAATGACACTTTTGACACACTATATAGTTTCCAGGTGCAGAGTTCTGTTTCAATACACCCAGAAATCCAACACTTGTCCCTGAGTCTCAGTGGAATCTTGGCAACTGACAGCAGACTTTGGTGTGGTAATCTGTTGCTGTGAGTATTCTCAGGGCACATACACCAGAATGGTTCAGTGACATTCCAAGTTTACACTGAGGTTCAATATTTCAATACAAGACTTGTTATATTAGGCAATCACAGAGTAGTTCTAACTCCACAGACATCCACTCAATGTTCTCATTATGACATTTATCTCCTGAGTTCTTAAAAAGACCTTGCAAAGAGGAGACTATGTATTTCAGCAAAGATCATTCAGGAAGGCATATCCTAACTGCTCTTTGTGTCTTTGATAATCTCCCCCATAATTGCCATACAGTTGCTGATGATCACTGGATATAGCCATCCTTCAGCATTTTCTACTGAAGGATCAGCAAGGAAGAGAAATATGCTAATTAAAACCCTCAAGGATTCTTCTTTGACAGGTATTTGGAGTGGGCAGTATTTGACCCAGAGGCTTTTTTACTAGAAACTGTATGGAGGAGATACAAGTAAATGCTCAAGTTATTCAACAGACAACTGATTTCCACTGCAGCTGAAGATTATTATGTACATACAAAGTTGACCAACTTCATTATACCCTACAAAATGATGAAAGCAAAGAACAGAGAATTTTTCAGGGTACAATCTTCAGGATTTATTGCACATATTGTAACACACAAGTTCTGCAACTTTGTTTGGTGAAGAAATAAGGCCCTTTTTGCAGTCCGTCACTCTTAATTACACTGGTCTTTCCATCAAATGTAATAAATCTAGCTGGAGCAACAAGATAACAGTGCAGCAAATAGTAAATGGCTGTAATTATCAGCAGATTGGTTCTAATGATCTTCCTTTGCTGTTCAGATTCCACAGACCATCAGTGGGTTAATTTGCTGACAGTATTATTTACTGCATACTGCAGTGCACAGAAAACTATCTACATGAGATATGTCATGACAGTAACCAAAGTGTGCACTTTTATTTTCCATTGCCCTGTAGCTGGCAACTGGATCATTAATACAGGTATTTTTTTGGAAAACACTTTTGTGTCAGACTTAGTCTGTGGAGAGGGACAAATTTCATTTTTAATTATGGTCAGTGGTCTTTGGGATTACATACTGTGAAGTGGTGTAAACACCATACTGGCACTGAAAGGTTTAAGGGGCACTGTGACCTCAGTTAGTGCACCTGGTTGCAAATGCAGGATGGGCCAGGACCTATTTAGGATGAGACTCAGCTGGAGAGGAGCTGGGTGGCTCTATAATGGAATGGTTTCAGGATGGGTGCCCTGCTGGGAGATTATACCTTAGGACCTGTTGTGAAGAAGGTCTGGTGCAGGGTCAGCTGAGATATACAGCTGCTACTAAAGGGGGCAGGGGTATGCTCTAGTGGTAAGCCCTGATAAAAGAGCAGAATCTGGACCTCTGGGAAGAGAGTCCTGGCAGGTAGTTAGCAGAGAGATAAAGTAGAAAGAACTTGAAAAACAAAAGCTCAAGCCTGAGAAGGCTAGAAGGTAAAAATTTGCATCAACTACAGTTAGGATTTGTTGGAGGATGTGGGGTAAGTCCTCTGAGCCTAGCCCAAAAAGAAGGGTGAATCTTGAGTCTATAGAGCCTGGGAAGAATACAGCTACACAGTGGGGCCAGGAAGGGGTTGTGGGGGAAGGGGAGTCTGACTAGACAGACTTTACTTGCTCACTACAGGGTCTCTATGGTGGAACCCAGAAAAGAGGGTGGGCTTGGGTTCCCTTGCCAGCTACCAGGGAATATGGTGTGAAGCCCCTGATATAAAGTGATAAGGATTTTTGAAAGTCTTGAGGTGAGATGGCGTAATGACCACAGGGCCCAGAGCCAGAAAATCTCTCATAAGGACACTGATCTCTTGTTTGCTGAACTCTGTTAGCCTGGAAGGGGAGAAATTTTAAAGTAACCTGGCTAGGGGGCTGAATTATGAAATGAGACCAATCACCACAAGGCTGAAAGAGGAGATCTCTGGCCATGAGGGGAGGTGCCTTTGGTGAGTCCACTCTTCTATTCGTACTCCTTTTTAATCTACAGGGGGGCTCCTAATGGTGTCAGTGGGAGCCTTGTGCAAAATTCAGTTTGTAGATTATTGTCTCTATGGGGTTGACTTTTTTGAGTGACATGATTTTGGCTGTGGCTGGAGCCAGGCTCATGAGGTGAGAAACTCCAACCCCCTAATGAATTTGAGCCTTGCATAGGCTGTCTGCCTCCTTCCCCCACCTACCTCCTGGGGCAGAATAAGCACCCAGTGCTGCTGAGAGCAGAGCTCTTTCCTCCTCCTCACAGCAACCCAAAGCTAAAGAGCCCAGCTGCTCAGGACAGCTCCACTCCCTCCTCTCCTTCCCTTCCTAGGAGCAATGGTCCTATTGGGAATGTACAAATCAATATTCCTCTGCAGCTGTAGCAGTAAAACCTAAAGTCTTTAGAAGTTGGTTACAAACTCAGAAACTAGAAGATAAAGGTTTAGAAGACTTGCAAAATATCTGACAGAGCACTACACACCAGAGCCAAACAGTACAATACAGCATGTAAAGTCTCATGGTTGGATGAGAAGGCAAGGTGAAACTGTAGCTCTGTATGTTGCCAAGCTAAAAGACTGACTGACTATTGCTCATTTGGAAACATCCTAGCAGATGTACTGTGGGACAGATTAGTTTGTGTTATTAATGAGAGAATGCAGAGATGGTTGCTGGCAGAAGGGAACTTAACGTCACCCAAAGAACAGGTTGAACCTCTCTAGTCCGGCACCCTCAGGACCTGACCCATGCTGAACCACAGGAGGTCAATGCATAGTGCCTGTGGGTCTCCACAGGTGCAGTAAGTAGGAGTGTGGGGGGTGCTGCAGTACCCCCAGATTTTGTGCCCAGTGTGGGCCTTGCGGTCCTGGCTGCTGGCCCTCTGCCTGGAGGCTCTGATGCTGGTCCCAGCTGCTGACCCCAGGTCCTCCCTATTCCTGGAGCTTGAATGCCATGAATCAGCGGTTCACGGTGCTTTGGAAGCTCTAGGAGGGAAGAGGAGGAGTTGGTAAGCATGGGGCTGCTGGCGCACGAGAGGTGCAGTGGGAGGGGGCAGCTTGGTGTTGGTGGATGCTCATTTTTCCCTGTGGGTGCTCCAGCCCCAGAGCATCCACTGAATCGGCGCCTATGCCGATCCATGGATGTTGCTGGATCAGGGAGTGCCGGATTAGAGCGTTTCAACCTGTAGTAGAACTAGCAACAGCAATAGAAGCAGCTGAAAGATTTGCACTTAGAAAATAGGGCCAGTCAAACTGACTCACTAAACAAATGCAAAACTGATTCAAAAGCGGGTCAAGCTTCTGAGCAGGCTTTCTTCTGTAGAGAACCTCATTTTGTATCTATTTGTAAACTGATGATGGCCCAGTGTCCTAAATTTCTCAAGATTGGACACTTAGTCACCTTTGTGTTTTCTGGCTATAAAACAGCATCTCAAGCTGAGGAGGTTAAATCTCATAAAACCAGAGGTAAACAAATAAAGCAGAGACACTTTACCGAGGGGGAGGAGGTACACCTTGTGTATGGCCAAAAGGGAAAGAATGAGACCTTACAAAGTAATGGTAGAGTGAACACCTAATGACTTGGGGCTACTGGATAGACAAGGAGGGAATTCATCCTGTGGCAGACAAGGTCTTAGCAATTGAATAGGTCCCAGGCCCCTGGAACACAATTGAACTATGAGCATATTTAGATATGTTAAATAACCTGTTTTCCCCCCACATATGTTTAACTCTCAAAGTACTTTTATCATCTCCCCTGCTATTGGAGAAAGACAAGAGAGCTTTCAGAGTCCAAAAAGCTATTGAAGTCCTCGGTGCTCCCTGTTCATTTTGGCCCAGGCAAAGAATTAATGCTGTCACGATAAAGCATCACATATGGGGTAAGGGCAGTTTTGTCCTCTAACATGAGGGATGTCAGAGTGGTCAATTAGATAAGTCTCCAGTCACAGACTAAAAGTGAATGGGTTTACTCGTAGTTAGTCTAGCTAGTTTTGGAATACAAAACTTCCCTCAGTACCTGTATGGGAAACCTTTTATCATTCTGACAAATATCCCACAAGTGGGACTCTTCTGTTAAAACAAGGGTGTGTTAACAATAGCAGCTGCCTAGCTAAAGCTCTGAGCTTTGATCTTCGCTTCTTATGAATGTAGGATAGTCCCTAAGGCAGGGCCAAGGCAGATGCCTTCAGTCAGTTGTTCTTACCAGAACAATGTGTTTCTATGCATCTTCCAGGAGAGAGGGGAACACGACTAGACATCCTTAAAGGCTTCTCAGATAAGGAAATGAACTGGGCAGGATCCTGTCCTGGCTGCAGCAGCACATACCAGAAGGTTGGCCAAAAACATCAGGGGGAAGAGTTCTACCTTTTAGTGCTGAGAGTACAGAACTGAGCATAGGTATCTATTGTGTGGCACAACAGTTCTCCACGCACAAGGATAAGATCAAGTCCTGACAGAATATTACCCTAGCATTTCTTGTTCGAAACCTTTGACCTGTATGTATAGTGGCCAAATATGGATGAGGACCCAGAAAAAGTAGTGAAGAGATGTCACCAATGTCAAGCACACCAGCAGACTCTACACTGGAGCACACATGGAGACATGGCAGGGCCAGACATGGGAAGAATGTTTGTTTGAAATAGCTAGAAGTGTTTGAGGACCTCTGCTGGGACTATGCCATACATGAACTACTGAGTAGTACTTGTCATGGGCAAGAAACTAAATTTTACAAGCAGGGAGCTTAAAGCTTTCTGAGCAAGAATGGGATTCAGCCTAAACAAACTTCCCAACGTTATCCAGATTCCAAGGGCCTAGTAAAGGGAGTGATTGGAACTTTGAATAGGGCATGAAGAAAAGGATGAATGGGAACTTGGAAATCCACCTGGTTTGATTTCTTTGATTAATGGAGAATAACTCCTCAAACCACAAAGGCATAGTTCTGGCCCAGCTTTTGATGGGAAGTAAGATGAGAACTCACTGGAATTTAACACTTCCTCCCTTTGTGCTGGGATGGATTAAGGATGCAAGCTGGTCAAAAACAAAACCGTGACTATCTTGCCAAAGAGTTGGCCCAAAGAATATAGCCTATTCCAAAAGTTTCAGTATTCACCAGCCAACATGGATTTCAGGTACTATCTGAGAGCAAACAAGACCCTTGTCTGCAGAGTATCCCTACTGCAGCTTGAAGCCACCTTCCAGCCTGGGTGTAGGGATTTGCACTAGCTTTGCTTAATGGTAGTGCGTTAAAAATAGCAGTGTGGACATTGCAGCATAGGTGATGGCTTGGGTTAGCCACCAAACTTGGACCAGTAGGGATGGGGAGGCAGGTAGGCTTGGACTTGGGTGGCTAGCTCAAGCTACTGTCTATGCCATAATATCAGCACTTATCATTAGCATGCTAGCTTTTGGAGAACCAGCATGAATTTCTTGGAGGCATGCTCCTGGCTGCAGTGGAGGCATACTGACCACCACACCGACTGTAAGGGTGTGAAAGAACATGAGGCTTGTACTTGCTTGTGGAGCAACATGCAGACACCACAGACTTTGTCCATCATCTGGAGGAGCACAGTCTAGGACAGCACCATTTTGCCAGGAGTACCCGAGTTGGGGGTATCTACTGAGCTGTTGTCTCAGGAGACTGAGAAATGAATCTCGACCCCCAGAGGTGGCCCTGGCTACTGTGCAGAGGTGCCTGTTAGTAGGAAGAGACCTAATTTGACACTGTCAGGGCTATAAATTATAAGGGAGAGATGTAGTGAAGTGGCCATAAAGGAGTTGTTTGAGCTGCTCAGAATATTATGGGCTGGAGCAATGCTCCACTCCATGACTTCTTGTTTTGTGGAGGGAACTTTTTCCCCAAGTGACTATACAGCTGAATAAAGAAGCAAGTACCCACCCTGTGGTACTATAAGTAGTTTTCGTTGCACTGAGCCTTCCTTTCACAAATGTAAAGCACTGAAGCCATCCAGACAAGGGCTAGAAAGTCCTCTGATGGAGAGGTGATGCATGTTTGGGTTGCTTTGTTTTGCACTGTTTAAGAAAAGCCTTTGGGGTGGGTGGGAGAGACAGAACCATTGCTTGAAGCATAATTTCACCTTTGCTTCCTGTGGGATTGGCCTACCAGCCTACAGGGAGATTTTTGAAGGAACAAAGTGCAGTGTTGCTGCTTTTTGGCTAATCACTCAGCTCCATATTCAGGGCCTTGCTAGGTTGTTTCTGTTGCCAGGAGAAATTGGATTACATAAGTCAGCGATTTCATAGTGCAATTCTGTTCTTACAAAATGTATACATTTCCTGACTCTCCACCTTTTTCAGGGACAGAAAGGCAAACAAACACCAGCCATTATCCTTGCTTACAGTTTTCAAGCCTGCCTCTTCAGCCAGTTCTGAGCCCCAGGAGCTCTTTCTCCCTGCTTGCTTCTTCAGAGCTACTTGAATCTCCACTGCCGCTCCCTACTTACTTTCTACCTCAGATTGTCAGCTGGGGCTAATGAGTCCCCTGGCCCCTCCACTTGCAGTCAGTCCCAGGAAACCCCCTCTGACCACATGGCTTAACTCTGCTCAGACTTTGCCATGTGCCCTCATGCTTAGGTGGTAGCTGTCATCTTTTCAGCTTTAACTACGTGAAATGTCTCTGGCTCCTTCATTCAGGCTAAACAGGGTGGTTAGTACACCAATCAGCTTCCACCAGTTCTGTGTTTAATGGCAGCCATTAATACATTCCCGCATAATAGGAAATTAGGTGCCTAGCTCCCATTGACTTCCCTTTGAAAAAATGTCAAAGTTTCTAGGGCTAGATTCACAATGGGGGCATATGCCTGGTCTACACTAGGAATTTACTTTTGTATACCGAAGTCTTTCAGGGATGTGAAAAATCCACACCCTGAGATATCCAGCTATACTGACCTAACCCCCCCCCCCCCCCCGGTAGACCAGCACTAGGTTGATGGAAGAGGTCTTCTGTTGACCTAGCTACCACCTCTCGGGAAGGTGGAGTATCTATGCGGATGGGGGAGGAACCCTCCACTGGTGTAAGTAGCATCTACCCTGAAGCAGCTATAGCATGCTGCTGCAGCATTTTAGTGTAGGCAAGACTTTAGGTGCCTAAACATCCTCCTCTTCCCTCCTTCTCCCCCCCCCCCCCCCCCCCCCCGGAAAATTTTTGCTGTTAGTCATGCCTAAAGCTGCCAAAATCCAGACTCTACAGAGTTGCTTGGTGCCTAACTCCAACCTTAGTTTGTGAATCCCACTTAATCCTCCTTGCCCAGCAGCACCTGATCTGAAATGAGTGCTCTGAGCATGCTGAACTTGCACATGTGATGTGCGGGTAGGTAGGAGGGTACTCTGCTATAAGAGGTATCCTGGGATGGTGTCAAGGTCTCCACTGAAGTATTTCAGGAAGTAGAATAGCTTCAACAGATCACTGGGTCAGTGAGTGACTATAATGCCTGGTGATTAGGGTACTTGTGTGGGAGGTAGGAGCCCTGGGTTCAACTCCCTGTTTTGAATCAGGCAGAGGAAGGGTTTGGACCCATGTCTTACACCCAGCCAGGATATGGAACTACTATAAACAGGGTGTAAGGGGGTGGTACTACCTCCGCCTTGATTTTTCGTGGGAAAGGACTGACTCGGCTTATGTGCCTAACAGTCCAGGAGAGGGTTGGTGGCTGTGAATCCTGAGCAGAGATGGACACTTCCCTCTGGCCTGCAGTTGTGATTCTGACTCCTTTTGAGGTCTTAGGCATTTCCAACAGGGTAGCTTAGATAACACCTGAAGTGGGGAGCTAGCTTATGGAAATCCCTTTTTCAGGTGACTACCTCTTCCCATATATCGTATAGGGAGCCTGTCTTGGGGCTGTGAATTCCACTGGCCAGCAGGGCACCTAAAGGTTAGGGATTGCAACCCCTAAAACCCCTTGTGGAATCAAGCCCTTAGTTACTATCATTTATAACTTATTCAGGACCCTATTGTCTCCTTAATGGATGACATGCCCACCATTCCAACCACTATTGTCTTTGTATCTCTCCCTGGTAAACTAGAGAGAACTATTCTTATCATTATAGAACACTTTGAGATCTGGGGATGATAGATGCTGTCTAAATGCCAGATATTATGGAACTTGATTATATCCTTAGGTATTAATATGTAAGTAATTTATTGAAGTGAATAATGTGGCTTGTAGTAAATCTGAGTGAACAGATTAATCTCTTATCAAGTACCTTCTGTACACCAAGGAAAATATATACTATGTGAGATGACATACTGAAACACTGAGTCCCACAGGGAAATCTCTTCTATAATGAATGTCTGTGTAGAAAGAATGTGGTATTACCTTCTGCTCTTTGGAGAAGGTAATGCAGTTAGTTCAGGAGATTCTCCTTGCAGACTTTGATTCATGTTTTTCTTCTGACTAGAAGATCCAGAATGGAATAACACAAATCTAAATGCAGGGAGGGAGGGGGCAATAGGATTTAATTGAAGATCAAATATTTAAAAATTAAAGCTGCTGCATGGGCAGGGTCAGAACACTATGAGAATTTCACTCTCTGCTCCACTTTGAACACAAGGTGACTTTCTCCAGGTAGAAGTTTAATGCAGAGCTTCTGATTTAACTCAAACTTATGCCAGTTTGGCTCAACAAAAAGTACAAATGGTACATGGTAGCACTGCTCTTTTCCTGCCATTCCTTGCCTAGGTTTTGGTTAGCACCTCTTATTCCTTTGCCTCATTCACACTAGGCAGCTCCCAGCTGCCACACCTTCCATGAGTTGCTTCTGAATGCTGGCTGGCTAGGAGTTAACACCCAAAGATCTTAAAGATCCTACTGGAAGGGCAGAAGTGAAAGTAAGCCGGTACAGCATACCGGTAAGAGCCAGTGCGCTGTACTGGGAAAAGCTCTCCCAGACAGCAATTTAAAGCCCTGGGGTAGCAGCAGCAGGGCTGTAGCGGGGATTTAAAGGGCCCTGGAGCTCCAGCCGCTGCTACCCCCGGGACCCTTTAAATCCCTGCCAGATCCCTGCTGCCAAAGCCCTGGGGTAGTGGTGGCGTGGCTCCGGCGTGGATTTAAAGGGCTAGGGTGGTAGCAGGGTCAGAGGGGTTTATTTGAAAACTTTGGTTTTATCACATCTGAATAAAATGAAACTTTTTAGCTTGTGAGCTCACTGGGTGGATGTGACACCACATAGAAATGGAATGGCTGAGATGAGACTTACACCATTCAGGGAGATAATGTGTTAAACATAAACCAGAGATTAAACATTTAAAACAAAGCTGTGTCCTACCATCTAGTTATTTGCAATGTCACACCATGAAAATGCACTTTGATTTTTCTGGGAAATTCATTCTCAGAAAAATCTGCATTTTTCTGTAGCTGTGATCTGTTTTCTCCCCCACTCTGCCCCACTGAAAATGACTCAGCTGGAGGTCAGCATGATTTATTAAGGTTTCTGTTTACAATGTGCATCTTCACTAGTCTTTGGCAGTTAAATGAGGGAGTTTATTTATGGTCCATGAGCATAGCTGAAGTAATAAATACTGTAGCTGCGAGTCAGAGGAGCAGCCAGAGAGGAATTACTTCTGGCCACCAGTAGGTCTCATGGTAGCAAAACTGTAGTCTTCAGCCACGGTAAGTTTGCATGGAGCCTTAGATCAATATTTCTCTGACTGAGAGTCTGCAGTTTTATATGTGTAGGGGTATGGCAGTGCTGCAACATGGGCAGTCTAGACACACTTTATCTATGATAAAGTGGCAGGAGGGGGGAGAACCACACCCTGAAAGAGTGGTGGTAGCTTAATTGGCAGGAGCATGGCTCCTGGTGATAAAGCGCTGTCTATACTGATGCTTTTCAGCACTAAAACTTTTGTTGCTTAGGGAGGGGTTTATCCACACCCCTGAACAACAAAACTTTTAGTACTGAAAGTGGCAGTATAGACACGGCCATGTGTCAGTTGAGTTATTCCACTTGGAAATGACTCCCTCACTTATTCCCAAAGATCTAATGAACCAAATGGTGAGAGGGGGTATGGTGAGCTGACTTTGAATTCAGTTCAAGGGACGTCTCCAATGTCCACTAACTTTTGTCTTCTAGGCAAGTGTTCTAATATCCCTCTTCTGACAAACCCTCCACCCTGATTTAATTGATCTAAGATGAGTATCCTAAATAAACATGGATTTCACAAACACTAGTTGAATTCTAGCAAATAGGAATGTCTTCAGTAACTCTTTTCTTGCTCTGATAGTTGGGAGAAAGGAACAACCAGATGTCCTCTGTCTAAATGGGTGTGCACACTTTGCAGTGAGAATAAGAGTCACTTTGACACTATTACGCCCTTTAGGGATGGAGGCTACAATGAAAACAAACCATTTGTTGAACCCTAATAACAAAGTTCTAGATTCTTCCTTCTGGGTTAAATCCTGGCCCCACTGAAGTCAATGGGACTCTTGCTACCCACTTCCATAGGGCCAGGCTTTCACCTTCTAAATTATGTCTTAACTGTCACATGGCTTCAATGACATGCCCGTTCTCACATCCACGTATGTATACACACATCCCACTTACCAAAGGACAAAAGAGAGCAAAGTAATCGCATGATCCAGGACTCCAAAATCTGTCGCCTGTTTTGGCACAAAGGCTTTGGACCAGATCCTTTGCTGGTGTGAATTGGTGTCGCTCTATTGTTATCTGGTAGGGAACTGGGTCATTTGATCTGGCCCTCTGTTTTTACAAGTTTACTAATCGGCTACTTGTAGACCCCTGCCCAGTTCAAACACCTTAAATGAAAACCATGGCCCAGCTCATCGTCTTCATCCCATCTTACTTCAGACCATAGAGGCCCTCCACTGGGGCACCATATGGACCAAGCTGTGCAGGATTTTGAGGGCAGGAGGTAGAAGGGAACAGAGTAGTGCCTATTCTTTCTTTGCAATACAGACCTCTGCTCTGCCTCTGTTAATGTTACTTGAATCCCCTCTTTGGCTGCTACTGAGCTGCTCCAAGGGGCTCTGCTAGCATGGCTTGTGCTGGAGCTGTGCTGCCAGGAAAAGTGTGGGCCAGTGAAGCCACATAAAGGAGCAGCTATCCATGCAGGAAGGCTCCTGCCTTTGCAGTAGGGTTGCTAACCCTTCAAGATTGGCCTGGAGTCTCTAGGAATTAAAGATTTGTCATGTGACACAAGCTCCAGGAATATGTCTCACCAAAATTGGCACCCCTGACCATCAGAGTTCTCACTGGTCCCTGAAGCAAATCTTTTAAAAAAGAATTCTCAAGATCAAGGCAGCACTTCGTCTTGCCCCTTATTCTTTTGTGACCATTTTCTGGGACAGAATCCTGTCACTTGCATTGCTATTACCAAAAAATAACACATCACTTCCCCAAAATAAAATCAGGGCTAGAGTCTGATTTCAATTGTGCTGGTGTAAATCTGGAGCAGGTTTGCAAAATCAGTGGTTAATCCAGGTTTGCAGCTGGAATCGGAACCTGGCCATTTAAATAGCTAGACAATCTGATTCCACTGACTTCAGTACAGTCATGCCAGGGCAGAATGCAGCTCAGTATTTTCTAGTTGAATGGCACACCCAGTGAAATAGCTTTTCCTAATATCCAGCCTAGACCTCCCTAAGTGCGCCTTGAGACCATTGCTCCTTGTTCTGTTATTTGCCACCACTGAGAATAGCCTAGCTCCATCCTCTTTGGAATCCCCCCTGAGGTAGTTGAAGGCTGGTATCAAATCCCCCCTCACTCTTCTCTTCTGCAGACTAAAGTCCAGTTCCTGCAGCCTCTCCTCAAAGTAATGTGCCCCAGACCCCTAATCAATTTCATTGCCCTCTGCTGGACTCACTCCAATTTGCCTGCATCCTTTCTGCAGTGGGGGGGGGCCAATACTGAATGCAATGCTGCAGATGTGGCCTCACCAGTGCTGAATAGAGGGGAATAATCTTCGTCTGCTGGCAATGCTCCTACTAATGCAGCTCAATATGCCATTAGCCTTATTGGCAACAAGGGCCCACTGACTCATATCTAGCTTCTTGTCCACTGTAACCCCCAGGTTCATTCCTGCAGAACTACTGCTTGGCCAGTTGGTCCCCAACCTGTAGCAGTACATGGGATTCTTCTGTCCTAAGTACAGGACTTCAAGCACTGTATGTTCACTTAATGGGAGCTATGCAATAAGAAAAGGGCTCTCCAAAATTTTCAAAAGATTGTGTGATGGAGCAGAATGGGAGCTAATATGAACAACTTACAGCCACAAGGACACATCTTGTATTTCAGCTCTCATCCCAAACCTTCATATAGACATGTTAGAAAAAGCCATAATGCAGATGGGACATTTACTGCTTTGAAAAACCATTTCAGAAAAGACCTTATTTACTCCAGTAAAATAAGACTGTTAGGGTTAACTTTGTCTTGTCTCTTGGAGTTCATCCACCGATTAACGAAAACTCTGTACATGAGAGAGGGGATAAATTAGTTGACGTTAAATGAGCAATATTCATCCATTGATCTCAGGCACAGAAAGTACCCCAAAAAGGAGCTGCAAATGTCACTAATATACTAAGTAGCCTTAAAGAGCCTATTAATGTATTCTTTTCTCTGTCACTTCCTACAGCCAACCTCTACAAGTGAAATTAACTATAATGTGTTGGAGAATGCTGGCTGTGGGGGACTCTGGGTTCCTAGCATCCTTTGCTCTGATGTATTGTTAGACTATATCTCCTCTAAGCAATGGTGCTCTGGGTTAAATGTTATATGAATAAGTCTTCTCTGGTGGAAAGAGTGGATATATGGTAGAATGTCCATAAGGCTAGGAATGAGTTAGACAGTATGGGCCTGATCCTGCATCACTGAAGTCAATGGGAGTTTTGCCAGTGACTTCAGAGAGTCCTGGATCTGGCCCTACATATTTTCCTTTTTATGTGGAAGGAATATTCAGAACACTTGTATTCTATTCAGAATCGGAACTAAATGGCAAATAGTGGCTCAGATCCTCCACTCCACTGGCTGATTTACATCCTACTGATATAGCAAAGCAGCCATAAAGCTGGCAGATTCAGCTCCCTGAAGAGTCCCCCGACTGGAGGTATCATCAAGTGGCATTGTAGAACTGGTGTAGGAAATGTCACTTCTTCCTGTCCACTGTAGCAACAATGTTCCTCTGCCCCAGCATTCTCGGGACCGGCCCTGGGGGCTATAGACTGTAAGTTAGATCATCTGCCTTTGCCAGCTTCTGGGCTTGCACTGAGCACAGCTTGGCCAGACCAAAAGATCTGGCCGTGTCAGTTTTATAATCATAACTTATCTGCAGAATCGGCACTCGGAACACCTGCTCTCACGTGGTTCCTACCAGAGCGAGGTAAGCAGCTTTAGTTTATGCTTGTTACTCCATAGAAGTCCATTGACAGACTGCTGAACAGATGCACTGATCAGCAGATCCTACGGATGCTTAGTCATGATCAACACCATTATTTCTTTTCCAGCTGTCCTGACTCCATACAGAACTTGCAGGCGATGGAGATTATAGGCACTTTCTGCTGCCATAGCCTCCTCTGAAGCAGACTTTTTTGGGGGGGCTCTTCACTGCAATTTGCCTGCATGAATGATGGGTGAATTTTGAGCCCCATTCTAGGGAGGAAAACTTTTACCTAATGGCTTTGAGCTCAATTATAAGTGTAACCCCCAAGAGGATTACTTAGATTCCCAGGGCTCTATCTG
Source organism: Lepidochelys kempii (assembly GCF_965140285.1). Classification (NCBI taxonomy): domain Eukaryota; kingdom Metazoa; phylum Chordata; order Testudines; family Cheloniidae; genus Lepidochelys; species Lepidochelys kempii. Next base: position 24,876,182 of record NC_136388.1, on the reverse strand, counting down.
CTGGCAGCTCAGAGGGGCACACTGAGTCTGCCTTGGCTCCCCCTCCCTCCCAGCGACAAAGTCTGCCCGGCAACCAATAGGGAGTGAGATCCCCTTCCCAGGGAGTTCAAGAAAGGGGAGAAGCCATTTTTGAGTCAGTCTGGCTGGCTCCAGACTAAGGGCAAGAGTGGCTGTGTGGGGGAGCTGGTGAGTCCTAGGCCTGCATGCAGGGTTCCCCCTGAGAATTGGCCTCTAGGGACCTGACAGCAAGATCCCTCAGCTGGGCTTTTCCATCTCCGCTGATGACTCCCACTTTGTAGAGTTTTGCTGGGAAACTTCCCTAGCCAGGCTGAGTTCGCCCTCCAGCTCCCTAGATGAGACCAGTCACACATAGTCAGCTCTGCTCTGGCTGCTAGTCCAGGGCTGCTCCTGCTGTGAGTGTGTCTGGATGCTGGGCTAGGAGACGACAGTTTGGATTCTAGTACAGTCGTGTAACCTGCACCTTGAGCCCTGCACCCCTTTGTGGTGGGGGAAATCCTGGGACCGAAGCAGCCTGACTCCTGCCTGAAGAGGATCCCTGCCAGCAGAGCTCAGCCCCTCTGCAGTGACTGAGGAGTCAGTCCTCTCTGAACCTGAAGATCATTCATGTTGTGCATTGTGAGTGCACCATCTTTTAGTTAGTCAGGGAATTTGTTTTGGGGTCCCCCTACTCCCTGAACTGTGTCCTCAAGCCAGGGAGTAAGGGTTTGGGGATTTTATAACCTACCGCATATTAAACCTGTGGAGGGACTTACCACCTTCCCCCACTTGTGAGTCCTTTGGGCTGTACTGAACCCAGTCAGCCACTCTGCTAAACCACTGCAGAGAAGATATTGTGGTCATAGATTGTTAAGGGCTCCAACAAAGTACACATACCAATGGGACACTAATCTTACATTTGCTACATCAGGTCACATGACTCATAATTCTGCTAACTTTGCTAGCCAGTTACCAAGGCAGTGAAAGCTGATTCAGAGGGGTAATTACTTTTTAATTCAGTTTTAACACCTATTTGACTCAAGTATTGGAATAAATGGAAGAACAGCTGTTTCTCTAAAGATGCAACACCTTCCCTTCCAATTAAAAGCTGAGAGCTCCCAAGTCCCATATCTGCATACATCTAAAGTGTTACTTAAAATGCAACTGTAGCATGAGTAGGCATCCCTGCATGAGCTTTAATGGGGATAACAGTAGCTTTGAAGACATGGTAGCGCTGGCTTTAGTGCAGGCTAGTCACCCCAGTAGAAGCCCAGTGGAGAGCCTGGGTACATTCTCAGGTTGCTAGTTCATGCTGGGGTCTGTGCTGCCATGTCTTCAATGCTATTTTTACCCATGCTGTCTAGATTAAAACTAGTGCTGGTGTGCTTACTTGTACTTCATTCATGCCTTAAATCACACTGTAGACATAACTACTAGGTTGCCCAAGAAGGGAAGATCATGCCTGACATTTTTAAGAGCTTGTCTACACAAGGAATAACTATTCTGGAATAGCATCCTGTGTAAATACTCTTGTTTCAGACCGCTACTGCAGTAATTTTCCACATGTAGACAAGCCCTGAGGTAAGTAGAAGTAACAGACTTTTTTTCTTATACATCCTAAAGAAGCAAAAATGGGCATAAGTTCTTGGCCTCTGATGGATACAATTCAGTGCTAATTAATGAGCATCTTTTCCTTACAAACTGACAGCTGAGCTGTGTGACTTTTATAGAATATTCAGAGTTAGTCTCAAGCAGCCACTCATTGTCTAGTCTGACATTTCTCTTAGATACTTTTTTTATTAAAACTGCTGTAAAAATTTCTTCTCATACACAAGGTTTCAAAGATTGGATTTAAAAACCAAACCTAGCTAAAGTAGAAATAAAATCTATTTGACTTCCCAAACTGTAGAGTGCAAAAAACTGTCAGGTGTGTGGAGTTCTGATGTACTTTTTGCTCAGCAGTAACTAAAAACTGATTTGATTTGCTAAATCAACTGTAGTCTGATACCACATACCACTGGTTTGGTGCGATGGCAACCCTAAACAACCTTGCCCCACCCCTTCCTGAGGCCCCACCTCTTCTCACTCCATATCCCCTCCCTCCATCGCTTGCTCTGCCTCAAACTCACTCACTTTCACCTGGCTGGGGCTGGGGATTGAGGTGAGGGCTCTGGCTGGGGGTGCAGGCTCTGGGGTGGTGCCAGAAATGAGGGGTTCAGGATGCAGGAGGGGTCTCCGGCCAGGGGTGTGGGAGGGAATGAGGGCTCTGGGTGTGGGAAGGGTCTCTGGGCTGGGGGGTTGGGATGGGGGAAGGAATTCAGGGGGCGCAGGCTCTGGGGTATGGATAGGGATGAGGGGTTTGGGGTATGGGGGGGCTTATGGCAGGGTTGGCGTGCAGGAGGGGATTTGGGGTGTGGGCTCTGGCTGGGCAGCGCTTACCGCACACGGCTCCCAGAAGTGTCTGGCATGTCCGGCTCCTAGGTGTAGGCAGGGCCAGAGGGCTCAACCCATGCCCACAGGTGCTGCCCCTGCAGCTCCCATTGGCCTCCGTTCATGGCCAGTGGGAGCTGCGGAGCTGGCATTCAGGCAGGGGGCAGCAGGCAGAGCCCCAGTGGCTGCCTAGGAGCCAAACATGCTGACAGCTTCTGGGAGCTGTGCAGAGCCAGTGGAGGCAGGGAGCCTGCCTTAGTCCTGCTGCGCTGCCAACCGGACTTCTAACAGCCCAGTCAGAGGTGCTGACCGGGGCCTCCAGGGTCCCTTTTTGACTGGGCATTCTGGTCAAAAACTGAACACCTGCCCTACATACCACTGCCATGTGGCAGTCCAAGCTGGAGTCCTGAGAACAGTCCCTCACTTCCTGGGGCAAAAGGTTGTGGGGGTGTTGCAGAGGCCTTGAAATGTTCCCTGCGTGGATGAGGTCTGGCATCTCACTCCAGTGTAATCTTCCCCATACAGCTGGGTGACTGTAGGAGCAGAGTTAATAGGCTGTAGAAGGACTACAGTAGGTTGAAGTGGACTGAGACAGCTCCAAAGGCAGTGGTCGTTCAAGTGAAAAAAATGTTTTGAGGATTGTCCAGCTACCTAGTCCAATGAGCCCAGAGGATATCCACAGGACATATGCATCTTTCAGGTTGCTCTTGCAGCTCTGCAGTTTAGTGGCTCCCCAAAGTCTTCTCTCTGAAGAGTTTTGTGTGACTTAAAAGTTTGGTGCCTGAAAACAAAGGCCACTAGGCAAGTACTATGTGTGTTCTCCATGAGCATGCTGTGAACATGACAGAAAAGTTAGATAAAAAATAAAACTCTCTTGCTGGAAGGCTGCAATGTAACATTACTTTAGTTCTTAAAATCCAGAACTCTCAAAAACAGAGGTAAAGCAGGCTGCTCCTTAAGGCAGAGGCGTACAACTCACCCCATCTTTCTCTAAGCTCACGTCTTATAGAAGTGAAAATCCAGAATTACATGCTTCCCTACAGACCCCTCTAGCCTGCAAGCAGCACCGGGAAACCCCTTACTCTTAAAGTGATAGCTTGTAATTTTAAGTTTTCCATACACTACACTTTCAACCTCCAAAAGTAAAAAATGAACACCCTGAAGTAAGCTCTAAAGGGTATGAATCTTGGAACTCCCATCTGGGAGCAGAGCTGCTTCAGAATTGGCAACTCACATGTCCATGCATGACTCAGAACTTTACCAGCCGATGCCACATTCCCAGGAAAGCTCAGATGTGGATTGGCATCTCTCAAAGTTGATTGTTCGCCAAGTACTTCCATGTGACCAAATCTGCTTTAGGTACTTTCTACAGCAAACACTTTATATACAAGCATAGAGCCAACACTCATAACTTCAGATATAAAAATTATACATGCATACAAATAGGATGAATACATGCAGAAGAACATAACCTTTACAAAGAGATGTTTCATGGAATATCTAGCATAAAACAAATTCCAGTTATGTCATATTTCCACTCATAAGCATATTTTTATAAAGCATTATGGGGTGCAACGTCACACCCACAGTATGGCCACCAACTCTTGCTGGTGGTTGCATGCCACTTTTTCCTAAAATGTGCACATAGACACCTCCAAATCATTGTCATTTATTTATATACAGTCTTTTTGCAGACTAAATAATGCTGTGAAAAGTGATATTTGTGTGGTTAATAACACTTTTCACAAGACACTTAGTAGCTACCTGGGAGCCTGTGAAAAGTGATATTAGCAAATATAAAGTGTCACTTTTTACAGCCTCCCAGCTAGCTAGTAAGTCTGCTGTGAAAACTGATACGTGCATGTTTGTTAATATCATTTTTCTCAGCAAGCCCCAGGACAAATTAAGCCCTGGATGGGGGCATTGGAGATGGGGACAGATGCCGGCTGGGGGAGGCAGTGGGGAGGCCAGGGAAAATGGGGGTGGGTGGTGAGCCCCACTGCCCTATGGCCAGAGTCAGGGGTCAGTGCCTGCAGCCAGAGACCATGGTTGGAACCAGGGATAGGGGCCTGCTGCTGCATGGCCAGAGCTGTGGGTTGCCACCAAGGCCAATGCCTGTGGCCAAAGCTGGGGGTCAGTGCCTGTTGCCATGCAGTTGGAGCTGGTGCTTGTGGCTGAGTGGCCAGGGCCAGGAGCACATGGTTGGAGCCTGAAGCTCCATGGCTGGAGACCAGGGCAGTGTGGCTGGGGCCAGAGGATCAGTGCCAGGGGCCAAGTGGCCAGAGCCGGGGTCGGCACCCAAATCTCCACAGTTAGAGCCTGCTGCCGTGTGGCTGGGACTGGGGGTTGGCACCTGGAGCTGGCACCTGCTGCTACATAACTGGAACCAAGGGCTGGAGCCCAAAGCCCCACAGCTGGAGGTTAGGGCTGTGTGGCCAGAGCTGGGGACCAGAGACTATAGCTTAGACTGTTTGTTTTTTTGTTTTTTCTTACTGTACTATGCATTTGAACATGTTTGCCTGTAGGATACAATGGATATATTTATTCAGTCAGTTCTCATTACAGGTTTTTTACAACTGAATGTGTAAATGTCTGAGGTTTGATTTTCTTTATTTATTAAAAGCACCCTGTTAAATATAGTCTCACAAGATACCTCCTGCTCCTGGCTTATATTGAGGACTGGCTTATTTTGAGGCTAACTGAACTGGCTCACTTGAGGTGATAGTCCATTAAAAAATGTGTATATAGGCTAATCCTAGATATTACCACAAGAAATTAATGGGGAACCTGAAGGGATAGGAGGATTGCATAGGGATGGACTTTAGACCAATGTATATTAGGAATTCCAAGTTTCAAAAGTTCTATCTCTTGGGGAAACTTTAACATGTTGAAATTTGTCTTGTTTTGAATTAGTGTAAAAACAAAATTTTGAAATTTCCTGCAAAATAGGTCCCTTCCAACCCTGATATTCTATGACTGAAAATGAAAATTCTGAAAACAAAAAATTTCAATTAGTTTCAGTATATACATCAAAATCATTATGACTTCACAAAAAAATTTTATTTGGTTTAGTCAAATCTAGGCCAATGGGGGCTGCGGGAAGTGGCACGGGCCAAGGGATGTGCTGGAGTCGCCCTTCCCGCAGCCCCAGTTGGCCTGGAGCTGCGAACCACGGCCAGTGGGAGCTGCGATCAGCCAAACTTGCAGACGCAGCAGGTAAGCAAACCAGTCTGGCCTGCCAGGGGCTTTCCCTGAACAAGCAGCAGACCGGCTTTGAGAACAACTGTTCTACATGGCCCTCAGTGCCTTCTGCTGGAAGGCTCATCTTAGGCCTACATGCTTATTCCCTGCTTTTTCTTTTTACTCTAAAAGGAGATTCCATTCTCCCTCTTGCATCCCCCTACTCCTCCCATCAGTATTTTTTATAATACTTATCCCTTCGGTAGCTGCTTCCATCCAAATACTGCAAAGTACTTAGCAAACCATAAATTAAGCCTCCAAACACTTGTGTGGCAAGTAGGCCTTAGCTGTCCCATTTTTAAAATGTGGGAAGCTGGGCATAAAGAAGTTTAAATCAGGTGGCAACTAGGATGACCTTAGGCAACTAGGATGTCAGTAACAGAGTTGGGGGAAAAAAATCTGGGTTTCCTAATTGCTAGTCCTGAGCTTGAACTGCAGGTCACGCCTTCCTGACTTCACATATTACTGGTGCTGATCCAGGCCACTTGCTCCTTCTGCTTCTTGCCTTGAAGGAAGGAGCAGGACCCTGCAAACAGGGAGTGGTAGGGTCAGTAACTTAGGACATGCCTCATGTAAGAGTCTTGATGTGGGTATCTCCCAAAAGCCTCAGATTTTCCCTTCTTGCTGCAGCACCTTTAGGGTCCACTTATCCCTTTGGGAAACTAGCCAGCAGCAAGTGAATAGGAGAGCAGTATTAGCTTTGTGCAAGCATGTAGGGTAGCTCACTTACTCTAGCATAAATTATATTGAAAGTTTGGCCATCATTGCTGTGTTGTCTGGTAATAAACCAAAGTGTGTTTGAATACAGTGGCAGAGTCCTGGTATCAATATTTAAAGATAACTTTGCTTCCAGAAAAGCAATACAGCTATCTGCTCACTTTTCAGAGGTAGGTCAGTTACCTTCTCTGGCTAATAAGATACTGTCACTTGGACAGTTATACTTGCTATAATGTTACCTAGCTAAACTGACAAGGGAACATCTACTTTGACAAGTCTATTATAAAACGAACAATGCCCTGGTTAGAAGGGAACTAATTGCAAGCATGTGCTTTTGATTTATTTTTGGTGGGATAATTACCTCTTTAAGGTCTGTACTGCATTCGGGAACAAGTAGTGTGTGTTTAATGTAATGGAAAACCTGAAACCAAATGCCAGCTTGCTTTTGAATACATACTCATGAACTTGTTTGAATACATACTCCTGAACTTCAAATGAAGGACTCTAAAGAAGTTTGTAAGGTTTGAAACTGGACATCTGTAATTTGAGCATACTTTAGTTTAGAAATGTGGGGTCTGATCCAAAGCCCCTGGAAAATCTCTCATTGACTTCAGTGGGCTCTTGCTCTGGCCTTAACCCTTATGGGGAAGTGGTGTAGGAGTTAACGACACATCCTGTATAAGTCTTTAATAGGGATAGAATACTTTAGAATTTTTAAACCATCTTTAAAAATACAAGATAGAAAGGAGATCTTTCTCTGTTACATTTGGGAGGGTTTCAGAGTAATTTTTGTAGAATCTCTGTTTGTTTGTTTTCCAGGAAACTTATTAGTTTCATCATTCCTCTTTCCATAAAGGAATGGACCTGATTTATTAAACAAAATTGCAAATGGCTTTTTATCTGTGTGAAAACTGTTAGTTTGTTATGCAAATAGCAGAAAAATAAAATAACAGGTAAAACAGAAACAAACCTCAGAAGCAATCAGTGGAGGAATTGTGTGGCAGGCCAGAGGTGTAGGTGGGTATACTATAGTTATACTTCTCTTTAAACCTTGCTCCCCGCACCCATATTTTTTAAGTAGGAATAATGCCCAAGCCACCCCAAAGGGGGTAGAGACGAAGAGATACCCTGAAGCTGCTCCCCTGTTTCGTCAGCTCAGAGGTAGGGTGACCATGTTTCCCAAAGGGAAAATGGGACATTGTTTGGGGCTAGCCCGAGCCCACCTCCCCACCCGGGGTTGGCCCCGGTGCCAGGCTGAGGCTGGTGTTGCTGCTCACCCCAGCCTTCCCTCACCCTTTGCGTAGGGGTGGCATCACCACTCACCCTGCCCCGCGTGTTCCTCCACACCCCATTTTTTGACAAAAGTGGGCATTTGTCCCATTTGCTTTTGCCAAGGGATCAAGTCAGCAGGAGCAAACAGGACAAATGCCTCCTTTTGCCAGAAAAGTAGGGACGGCTGGGACAGGGCTTAACAAAGGGACTGCCCTGGCCAAAATGGGACGTATGGTCACCTTACTCAGAGGTAACCTAGCACACAGTGGAGTAAGGCACAGTCCCCTTCCTCATCAGTGGGCTTCAGGAAGCACAATCCCACCCCATGCTCCTCCGGTAACCATATAGCTCTGTCAGCTCTCCAGAGTTCAGCATATAAGGGTCAGGCATGATTGGTGTTCTTTCACTCAGGAGCTGCCTTACCTGTGTAGTCTGTTAGGGCACAGGGTGCCCCATAGTGGATGGGAAGGGGTAGGATTATGGCCCTTTTCCCCAGAAACAGCCTGTAGAGAGGGACTAGCATGCATGGAAGGAGACGCTCTGCACCCCAAGAAGCAGTGCAGAGCAGACTAGAATACCTCCTTGTGCTTCCCCTGGGCAGTGAAGCTCTGCACCAACATTATTGCAGGTCTGTGTCACGAGGCCCATAAAGTAGCCCCAAATATACATGCACCCAAAGAATCCTCACTCGTGCAAGTAGACCTCTTCAAAGCAGATAGATTACTTGCCTGATTAAGCCCTAATCTTGTAAGAAAAGGTTGCAGGACCCAACATATGAATGGAGTCTACAAAAGTGACAAACAGGTTATAGAATATTTAAACCTGAAAGATGGGGACTACGCAGTGGTGACTGTAAAACTGTATCATGAAAGCTTATCAGCCCATAAAGAAAACTCACTTGATCATGATGGAAAAACTAATCTGCCTTCTTGTCAAGACTGTCTAGGAACAGTGAATCGAACTTTAAATGCCCCTTCTCCAGAACCAGGATCTAAGCAAACCTTAAACTTCCAAGAAATGTCCTGAGGCAAACACAGGCTGTCCACATTACGCAAATCTATCAAATTCCCAGTGGTACTGCCACTGATTCAGTTTTTTCAGCTGTTCGCACTAGTGGCAACCCTAGTCTATACGAGACTGCACTGGCTACAAGTGTCGTTAACCTCTGTCAGTTAAAGCTTCAGGTATTCGCCTTAAAAATGAATGATCTGATGTGGTCCAATGTGGGGATTAGCTCTGGAGCTGGTGACTTTTCATCCTTCAAACACAATGAACAACTGGACAATTTGTCCAAAATGTTAATTTTTTTCCAAACAGGGATATTTTCGGGGGTTCCAAATATCACTTTCACAGCTGATCTGTGCAATAAGCAGACTGCATTCAAATCTCTCTACCCTCTTTTATATCCAACAGTGAGAAGGAAATTGATCCAGCTTTGGGATTTGTTCTTTTTATTTATAATATTTTTACTTGCCCTAAGGCCCAGTTAATAATCTCTGGATATCAGAATAATCATTAAAAAGGATAACCTTCTATCATCATGTCCAGAGGGTATTAAATTATTTTTCTCAATCTTCAAAATTCTTTTATGGAATGTGAAAAAATTGCTACAATATGAAAGAAGCCAGGGAACCAGAGTACTGATTACTTTATTCAGTAATTTCATTCAGTAGGATTATCTTTTTATTTAAAAAGGGAGCAATCATAAAACTACGGCCCAATCCTGTGAAAATTTATACATATTAACTTTACACACTGTAATTTTCCCCATTGACTTCAGTGTGACTATTTACATTATATAAAGTTAAGCACATGTTAAATCTTTGCATAGCTGTTCTAAACCACTAAAGTTGTTTTCAGCTGAGCTGGATCTCAATTTCAAATACACATGATAACAAAACAATTCAGTGAAACGTATGCAGGTGAGATTGTTTGCTTTAGATGTAACTATATATAAAAGGTTATCCACATACATCAAAATTGTTCTTGTAAAATGATAGTGTGTTTATGAGTGTTGTTTGTTGTGAAATGTGGGATACTACTACTTTGTGTATTCAAGTATGTCAACTGGTAGGAAGTTTACAGATTTTCCCTATGAAAAGGTTACAGCTATTCTTTCTGGTTAAGCCCTGTAGATGCATATCTAATTACAGCTTTGTGGCCAGGATAAGGTTATAGAGGGAGGAAAGTGCATGCTGAAATCAGTTTAAATGACTTGCAGACAGTGACTTAGTGCTAGGTGGTGGTTCCTTTGCAGACAGGCAAGACCACAAAAATGCTTGCAGCACGCACTGGGACAGTGGGGAGTAAAAATCTTGATGAGACAGCCAAGTTAAGGAAACACTCTGTCCTTTCTTTAGGGAGTAGAGAAAAAGCTCCAAAGAGCTCCTTTGAAAAGAGCAAGGACAACAGACTCAATACCACAGGTCAGATACAGCAAAGGGGATGGAGACTGGCACTCATGCGAGAACTGGAGATGAACTGGTATCTGAAAATATGTGACTTATCGTATGAGCATACAATCGCATACACTACCGGAATGCCTCACAGGTAAGAAAGCTAAACGTATTAGTCTTCAAAAGAAATTTCAAATAAGCGTTTTCACCCACAAAAAACCCCAAACAAACCCAGAAAGCTCTGTGTTTTGTACCTGGTTGGTTGTTAGACATTTTCTAATCACTTTACAGTGGGTCTGGTTGCATGTAACAGAGTACACCCCTGCCAACTACAAAACTGACAATTATAGGCGATTGCTTATTAGTCACTTGAATGTAAAAGTTGCTGAATCCTCAGACTTGTATCTCATCAGCTATCTTGTCAATGTGACTGATTTCATTTGAGTTTAGTGCACAATATACTACTAATGTGCAAGGATTATGGAGGTGACCTGAGAATACCGAATGAAAGCGTTTGCAAACCCTTGTTAGTTTTTCCTAAATTGTGGGGGAGTGTATCAATGCCAGCTTGAAAACAAGCCACTTCTGAGACAGAAGGGAACATTTTCATTTTATTCAATAAATTGCCTCTAATCTAAGCCCTTTTAAAATCTCAAAGCATATGGGAGGCTGATTTTCATTAATTCTAAATGTAAAGGGGCCTCATCAGCGCAAATAAGACCCAGGCTTAGGTTTATGGGTCTCTAATCTAGAACCTCTAATGAGCCCTAATTAGGTAGGGCTTTAATATAAATTGGTTATTAATGTTTCAGCCCAGCTGTCATAAAATGATACAACCTGTAGGCTAGGTTCTGCTACCCCTATCCATATTGAGTGGGATCTTACTCTGATAACCCTACTTACTTCAGTAGGTGGCAGAAGGAAAATATAACAAGCATTTTTATCTAGTCCATCTCTGAATCAATGAGTGTTGGGGTGTGTGTGTGTGTGTTTGTTTTGCAGTGCTTTGCCCTGCCCAGCTTTAATACATTTAGCAGACAGCCAGGCTTCTAACCCCATTGCCAGATAAAATCATCCAAAATCTCAAAGCAAAGTGTCTAAAGTGACTACTGTGAATGGGAGACCTTTCCACAGTGACACTAGAATCAGTAGGATTTCACTGTGGGGGGGGGGAAGGGTTGAAAATAGAAAGTAGCTAAAAGGAAAATGTGTGCAAGTTAGTACAGAAATGAGACTGTTTTGCATACACTATTACTAAGAAATTAGTAGCAGACCACATCCAATAAGGAAAATGTTAGCCCAGTGGCTAAATTTAGTTGTCAAATAAATGTGGAGTAAAAAACACATTAAAACAGATTGACTAGTCATGTGAAACTCATGGTCAAGCTACCTGAACGCTGAATGATGTGTTAACAGAGCACTATGAAGGATGCAATTATTTTGCAGGAGTTGAGTTGTTAATGTAGTAAAGTCTTTACATATACTTCTAAAAATACAATAGCCTCATGTTTTAAAACTCATGAAGAACTGGTAGCAATATTTACTTAACACTGGAGTAAAGCTGCATGCAGGATGCAACATTATTAAGGAAAATACAATCAAGCCCTCCAGGATGTGGTAATAGGAGGGAACAGAAGATCTTTCTGAGGTGTTAAGGATATGTTTGGATGAAAGGAGACTTGGTTGGGAAAGGATGAGTCTATCAGAATTAAGCTGCAGGAAAGCGTGTAGACAAAATCATAAGTTTTACACGATAGTGAAAAAACCCAGAAGATGGAGATATCTGGGGCCAGAGAGTTGAAAGCTAAGGAAAGTATTTTTTTTTTTGGCAACCTATTGAGCATGCTTGTATATTAAAAATGTATAATGCAGCTTGAATATTTAAACTACATTGGCATTGATTGCTAGTGATTCCCAGTGAGTCAAAGCAAGGAAAACTCACTTGAGTTGAGGCCAAGATGTATTGCTTGTATTTGCATTTCCAGCCCACCAAAAATCTGTTGGTTTAGACCAAGGAGTTTTGTTTGGGTCCTTGCAGAAGTAGGGTCTGATAGTGAAAGATCAGATGTAGAACCATGTTTGTGTCACCCAGGGACGCTCCGATGTAGTGTTTTGGTTTGGTCAATGCAGAGAGACATGCCAGTTGTAAAACTGTAATTTGGTTTTGAATTCTGAACCTCCCTCACCCAAAGTTTAGCAGTATCTGGATGTAGGGTTTGGTTCTAACCCGGGTATCTTCTTTATAGAAGCAATTTATTCGTAAACTGGATGTGAACTGGACTTCCACATTTTCAGCCTCCTTTTCTTTAAACTGAACTCTGAAAGCTATCTAATATACAGCTCCATGATAAATCTCTGCTATTTCTATTTAGGATAACCAGTTACATTGTGCTGCTACACTGAATTGCCATGAAAATATTTGTACATTTTTTTTACGTTACCTGGGTGGCAGTAAAAATAAGGTCAATTGCTAAATGATATATTTAGAAACCATCCCAGTGACTTCCCTAGATCATGATTATTTTAACTGCTGTGAAATCTAATTTCAGAGAATACAAAAGGATCAGATTGGTTCGACAAATTGCTTCCATGTACCAATCTCCAATGCCAATGTTAATACATGGAGCTCCAGGGAACAGGTTGTTTCCTAGTGTACCTTTCAGAGAGCAGGAAACAGAACTTACTGTTACTTGAATCTGAACCAGTTTTTATATGCAGATCTTAAAAATAGTTTAGGACATTATAAAAGATAACATAGAGTTGACTGAATGTGAATATATTTGAATATATTTGAATATATTCACTTGATGAAGCACTACAACTGGTGTTGACAAGGGCATCTGAATTCCTTAGGTCTTTGGTCACCCACAGTTTGCAGAGACAGAATAATTGGAGTCCTACACATTTCCATGCAAAAATCATCCTCTGTGACATTGAATTATAATCTTTTCAAATATGTTCTCTTCTGAGATCCGTCTGTTTATCTGCTTTGAAGGATTTGAGGATAAGCTGAATCCATGGTACATTAATCTTTTGATGATCTAATCATACTCTGTATTAGTGATTGAAAGAGAGTTGTAACAAAGGGCTGCAGAACTGTGATTCTGTGAGAAGTAACAGTATTCCTTCTTGCATTATACTGATTCATGCTCATTGAGCTGTTTATTTGGCTTGGGTGGCTAATCTGGGATGTCTATTAATTCTCTTGATATTTTATATTTATAGAGCACCTGAATTATATCTTAAACACATTACAAATGACATACAGTGGGTACCATTAAAAAGCTAACATTTATCTCTCTTTGGCACAAAGTGATGTCTGAGATACCAACAATTCTCTAGTCTTAAAACTAGAGAATTATCTGCTGATTTGTTTGAAAGTGTTGATTTTATTGGTGCAGGAGTGGGAGGAAAGTGGGGGTTTAAAGGCAACTCATGTTTGTATATATATACTGTCTAGGCTAGAGGGTGAAGGAAGGCAGTAAGACTGACAATTGATGTGTTGCATGCTACACAAAAATGCAGGGGAAAGAAAAATTTTGGCTACAGAAGCACGATGGAATTTTTACGGTTCACACAGAACAGACCGGGGCCTTGTGTTTACAGACCCTACTGTAAATCGTGCTATCCACATAATCTACAGAAAAACTGCATGGTACGCCGCTCTTCTCCCTCAGAAGTATGAAGAGCTGAATTAATACTGACAGGATTTCAGTCTGATTCCGAAGAATCTGGGTATAGCAAATCTGAGGCTTAAACCACTAAGCCAACCCCTTGGTTTACTTCCTCTAAAGGCAGAGCAACATGTCAACAGACACTGCACTTAGACTCATATGCAAATATTCTCATCTGGAGCCTGTCAGTACTATTCAAAGCTCCAGGCAAACTAAATCCCGAGGGAGCCGCCAGCTGCTGAATAGCCCACCCAGCTGCTGAGCTACCGCACCATTCCCTGTCCCTACCAGGCTAGCAGCAAAAGACCACTCTCAGACTGCCACCAGCCACAGTTGCACGTTAATTTACAGTCTATCCACGTCCAGAAAACGAAGTGTTTCAATCTTATGGAGAATTTGTATTTATTAAAATTATAGAAACGTTTTTGACATTTCTGACTCTTTGGCCCCTCCCCAGTTCTGCCATCATTTTCATAACGGTCAGGAACCCTGAATGGACCTTTTGATAATAGGAAAAGAAACTGACAGCCCAACTCACCAGATTTATGTGAGGCTATAATGTACTCTACAAGAAATTAAATTGCCTTGATGATTTGACTTGGGGACATTACAACATTTAAGTATCCTGCCCAAGGACTTAAATGCAAGTTCTCATGGGTTTTATTTATCAGCCTTGTACTGAATCCAGAACAAATATTTTTTCTTTGTCTAAATATAAGACATGGGAAACAGTTATCATTCTCTTCCCGGGGCAATACACAGTCCCTTTGAGTACTTGACCATGAGAGGTTTTAACTGATGGGGGAAAAAGGTCACTGATCCTGGCTAGGATCCATCTTAGGCACCAATTAAAATGAGCCAGTAGCAATAAGGTACAGAGTGACTGGGAGGAAAACTCTTTATAGTCCCATGGTTCTATCAGGCAAATATTACTAAGTTAAAGCTGCATCTCCTAATAGAAATATAATGGCAAGAGACTTGCATTACAAAAGAACATAGAGAAGCCAGAAAAGTGGAAACTACCAGTAATCTAAATCTCAAATGCTTTATTGGACTTTGAGAATCTTTTATCTTGGAATATGCATTTGTACAGACCTCCCTGCACGGAAATCCCACCCCACAAGCCAAGTGTGCTGAAATCCACTGAAGCACTGTTGAGGGGTAAAAGGCAAAGCACCACCCTTAAAGTCTGCCTTCCAGCAAGATGCTGGGCTGGAAGGCTAAGTGGAGCAGCAGAACTGAAACAACTAGAGAAGTTTTTGCATATGCATGGAGTGTCATTACATGAAACTGTCAAAGCTGGGACAGGAATGATATACAGGTACTTTCATATACTTGTTGTCAGATTATCTTCATAGTCCAGTACAATTACTAAGAAACAGCTGAAATGAGGGGAGGTCTGGCCCAATAAAACTCTTACAGCAAAGAATGACAATAAAATGGCTATAAATAGATTATATGTACATTATACATCATGTCTTAAAGAACGTATCTTTGCAGTGTTGTAGCCATGTTGGTCCCAGGATGTTAAGAGACTTGGTGGTTGTGGTAATATCTTTTAATGCACCACTTCTGTTGATGAAAGACAAGCTTTCTTGCTACACAGAACTTTTCTGGTCTGGGAAATGTACTTAATGTCGCAGCTAAATACAAATATATCTATTTATAAATGTCTTTGCTAGAACATATCTATAGTTCATTTACATAGTATATGTACCTTAAAATCTATCTGCCTGTTCATGCACGCTCTCGCGCATGCTCTCTCTCTCACACATGTTCATTGTCTAGAGTAAATGTACTCTGCATAATGTATAATCTAAATTCAGATCTTAATTTTCCTCAAGGAAATTTAACTTTTCTTGGCAAAACTAGGACAAATGACCAATACAATGAAAAACATGTAAGTAAAATGTTGATTCCAAGAAGTACGACACTTTACATTCTAGCCAATTGTTATTGAATGCATAATGCAGCATCTGTCTAAAACAGGCATATGTATAGAATTATGAAATTTGACTTTTTGTGTGTGCTAATTTGCAGCTTTTATTGAATTTGTTTATTGCATGCTTTTTAATGAATATATTGCAGGAGTAAACCTCACTTTAGATAGTCACTTGTTGAAGAAACACACTTTACCAATTCTTTAAAAAATAGTATTTGACGTTAAAAGGGAAGAGAATATTATTCCTTTTTGTCTGGATATGTTGAACTGTCCCTGAAAATTGGAGGGAAGGGGTGGGGGGAGAGGGACAGAAACTTAAGAGAAAAATTACCACAGACAACTATATACTCTAGATGATGCTACCAGTCTAGACTTGGACTCAGAAACCCACCAGCTAACACTGATTTTAAACAGTACACTTAATCTTTCTGTTGCTAGCCTTATTAATAGCACAGCACCAGTGCAGACAGAGCTATGGTTCATTATATTATCACTAGGGAACTGGGAAACAGATTGAAAGGTATATCTCACAAGTGGAGTCCAATTGGGAGAGTTTTTTTAAAGTACACAGGGATTTATTGTGACCTGTTAATGTTGTGGTTAGTATGTTGTCTTGCTTGCTGGTCCAATGGCACAGCCTTTTGGGTGAAAGTTGAGGGCCTGATATTGAATGCTTATTCATGTTGAGTAGTTCCTAACTCCATGAATATAGTCTCATTGACCTCAGTAGGACTAACCAAGGAGTAAGGTACGATTAACTGTAAATGTCAGAATCAGGCCCTTAGTGTCTCATCATTCAGATAGGGCTGATGGGGTGGGGTATGTATATCTTGCATGTTTCTTCCTTGACTAGTCATGTCTCTGTGCATTTTACAGTTCTTCATGGGCCAAATTATAAAAAGACTGTTTGTTTCCATATTTCATATAATGTGTTCTTAAACAGAGACTAACATTTAGTCAGGGGTATTTTTTTTTTAAAAAGTCATGGCCAGGTCATGGGCAATAAATAAAAATTCATGGCCCATGACCTGTCCGTGACTTTATGGAAAATATCCCTGACTAAAGTTTAGCTGCTCTGGGGGTGGGGGGCAGGGCTGGGGTGCCACTGCTCTGTGGGGGAGAGGGGGAGGGAAGATGGCTGGGGCTGCTGCTTGGGGAGGGGAGAGGGGTGCACCAGTCACTGTAGCTGTGGAAGTCACGGCGGTCCCAGAAAGTCATGACTTCTGTGACACTCTTAGTTTTTATCATGCTCAATCTTATCCTTCATCTCACATTCTCTAGTCAAAACATTCAGAAGTAATGTGCTAAACTGGGACATGGAAAAAACATAGAAAAGTGATTGCAAATAGATTTTTGGCAAATGTATTATTCTGTGCAACTTTGCAAACAGAAGCCAGAGAAAATGTGAAAAATCAAATCATCAATCTAAACGTTTACTGAAATTTAATCAGTAAGGATCCTGTATTGTCTTATGGCACTCCAGAATCTGCCTGGAATCCATCTGCATCTGGGAGAGACTTGAGCTAAAGTAAGCCTATATTAGCACTGGGTAAGCATGAGTGACCCAAGAACCTCTTAATGCCAGCTGGCAAGGGGGTGCAGGAGAGTTACAGGGATCTCTTTTGGATTTGGCATGTCATTCTAGTTAACCAAAGAGTGTCATGTGGGGTCTCAAAAGTCACACTGGTCACTGATACCATCGCAAAATGCATGCTCAGTTGTTGCATGAGGAGTTACATTTATACCGTGAACATTATATTCTTGGGACTTCTCACTAGAAAAGAGGGGAAAAAACGCTTTGCTGTCAGACAAACCTTTATCTAACAGGCTGTTTATAGGTAAACTAAGTATTGTATGTTTCACAAGGGGTCTTCTATCACCAGTCCAACTGAATGTAAATGAGGTATTGTGAGAACTTAAAAAAACAAAACAAAACAGGAAGAGAAAATGGGGGTGGGGAGGAAGGGGTATTTTGAGGTACATATCAAAGGTTTGCTCCACTATATTTTGGGGGGACAAAGAAGATACCTTACCAGTGTCATCCCTCACCTAGAAAGTAAATAAATGGACAATGAATTTGCTTCATGAAAGTGAGATCTCAAGCAGGCTTGGATGAAAATGCTGGAGAGAACTTTAGGTGAAAAGTTTTAACTTGTTAGTTGTGTTGTCTGATTTGGTTTTATTTGTAACCATTTATTTCCAATATTCTTAGTTGATGTCACCTGAATCGCTAATCTTTGATAAACTTTATTCTTGTTTTCACTATAAATCTATCGAAGTGCTATGGTGTTAAGCAAAGTGCTGGTCTTGAGTTGAATCTTAGAAGCCAGTGTGTGTTCTGTTTCTTTGGGAACACCAGGCCTGGTAATTCTGTGAGTGTTCAGTGGATAAGGGGCTGATCACAGCAGGGACACTCCGAGGACTTAGGCATTGGTGTATGATGATTGCTACCTACGCAGAGAGAGCAAGGCCTGCAGGAGCTGAAAGGCAGAGCTTGTGCTGCTGGAGGCTAGTGGTTTCAAGGAACTGATCCACAGCAAGTGCAGACGAGACTTTTTTACGCTAGAGGCAGGTGGTGGTGAGATGCCCCACAACCATGTATGCTCCTAGGGAGCACAATGAGATGCCACAGGCCTGCTTAGTGCTCCCCCCTTCTGCTTGTGCCTATGTATGCTGCAGTTGGCCATGCTGTCCAAAACCTATACATGCCACACTCCCCCATGGGTCCCTTGATGATTTTCCTGTACATTGAAGAGCAGCAGCAGGTATCAAGCAGTCATCTGTTCTGACCCTGGGCCCTGAGGCAGGACTAAGTCAGAACTGTTCCTGCCACTTGGGGCCGCCTGTCCACATATAGATTGTTCAGTTGTTTTTAATCTTCATGGGTGAAATTAATTCCAAGTGCAAATCTCTCTGAAAGCCCTTTGTACCCCACAAACTCCACTTACGCCAGATTTATACCTTATGACTTATATATGCTGCAAAAGACCTAGCTCTGCTCTTCTATATAGGGATGAAATGAACTGTTTGGAGAACATAAGGGTTTTCTTACAATCTAAGGCTCTGATTTGTACCCAAGAAATAGACCTGTGCAAAGGACAGGAAACTCTTTGATGTTACCATCACAGACCGGACCGTTCTTACCTGTACACAAAGCCCGCCCCTGCTCTGCCCCGCCCCCACTCCCCTGAAGACTGTGGCAGGTCTGGGCCTGCACTCACCAGCAGCAGGAGTACAGCGACCTGGCCCTAGCTGTGCCGCTGCGGGGTGGTTCCCCCTGCCCCCCAAGCCAAACCCCACCCCCCGGCGGGGGTGGGGAGGGGGCTGCATAAGGCCCCAGAATAGCTAGGGACGGCCCTGATCACAGATGTCTCCCTTGCATTCTTCTATAGGGCCATTTCCATCTAGTTCTCCTAGCTAATCAGCATTTATGTTGTTGGATTACTTGATTAAAGTTAGTTGGCTGTTTAAACTAAAGAGCAAAACTCAGGCCTTGTCTTATGTGCAACTTGCATATAAGTCTTAACTAAATCATTCTTTTCTTAAAACCCCCTGCTGTTTGACACTTAAATGGGTTTTAAGATTTCCTTGTATTGACTTAGCTTATATCCATTCCTTACAAATTTAAGCAAACTGGATACAAGGTGCTCTAAAACTGCTTTCTGAGAGTCCATGCAAGAGGGTTGCACAGATTTAACTAAACAGATTTCTAAACTGGTTAGGTTAAATGAGGGGAACGCTGTGTAGACAAGGTCTTGGGATCTTATTCTGCTGAAGTCCATGGCAAAACACCTATGGACTTCTATGGGGACAGAATTGGCATGCAGGAAAAAGGGGCTGAGGAAAAGGGTGAAATTCTGAGTTTCTTTCCTGGTCTTTTCTCTGGCAATGGGACTCTGAGTAACAACTGCCTAAAACCTAGAAGAAAAATTAGTGAAGACTTTAATAATTTCTGATTTAAAAACCCAAACTTTCTTAGGGAATAATCTAACTCCCACTGTGGGAGTTGGATCCCGTCCCTGCTGTTTCCTGCCCTTCTCCCATTGTTTTCTTCTCCCCGCTAATCATACTTACTCTAGTACATACAGATAAGAAAAGGACTGAGCTCCCTAAGCTGAGATGAGGAATCTGCACAGCTGAAGGAAAATACAATTCATAATTACTTGATTAAAAGTTAGTTTTTGCAGCCTAAGCATGAGGGGAACTTTTATAGTGAGCAATGAAATACTATAGGGAATTGGAAAAATAACCTATAACAATGTTTTTAGACACGTTACTAAAAACATCTAATAGGTCTGAATTTATTGACTATTTTGTGGTAAGCAGAGTGATAGTTTTGTTTATTTCAAAATGTCAAGTACATATCCTGCATTAAGTGATATTACAATTTTCAGACTGCTATGTGTCTACTGCTTGAAAATGAATGTTAAGTGGTTGACTTTACATTCCTTCCAAAGATCAATAAACTGTAGAATCTGCTTTAACCCTCTGCTGTTCATTGATCTTGGTGTCAAAGTGTGGAGATTTTGTTACCAAGGCACGTGCGCGTGATTAAGCCCTGCAAATATGGACAGGTCAGAACTTTTTGTGTGTGGCTGTTCCTTAAAGATGGGCTTGAGCCACAAAATTAGGATTCAAACTCCCCCAATTGGAGTCTTGCTCAAGTAAGACACTGCAAGATCAGGCCTTTAAACTCTAGGCTTGCCTCCCTCCCCCAAGTTAGCAAGCTGACTTTTGGTTCAACATTTATGTTACAATAATGCACAAGCTGAAAAAAAAAATAGGACCAAAATAGTTCATTTCCATGCATCATCTAAGACTGCATCAGGAAGCATATAGTCCAAAATATCCACCAAAAACTATCCTACTGATCCACCAAATCCTCTGAAATACATACAGAAGCCAATAGTACTACTGAAACCATAAGGAAACTTTCAGAACATAATTTTATCTTGAGCTCTTCTTGCCTATGGTTATTATGTTTGGGTTAGATTCTGATCTCATTCACATCAGTGTACAGTAAGAGAACCTTCTTTGTCTTCAGTGGATTCACCCTGAATGTACAGCAATATAAGTGACACCAGAATCTAGCTCAGCCTTTTCGTGTTGTGAAGATGTTGCTTGCATTAGAGAAGCAGAAAGCATGGGGAGGGCTGTGTGGGGGTGGTGATAGGGGCACTGATTAGGCTGTGTGGGGGTGGTGATGAGGGCACTGGTTAGGCTGGGAGAAAGAAGGTGGACTGAGGGAGGGGAAAATGAATACCTGAGTGACCTTTCCCATCTCTCCCCCTCCCCGCAAAAGTTTAATTTAACTGATTACATTTGATGTCAAACAGGGATAGTAAATAACTTTTTTCTGTACCCACAATAAAAGGAAAATGGCATTTCAAAATGTTTACTTTCCTTGGAGATTCCTTTTGCCTGAGACCAGGCAGAAAACTGTGAGGAAAATTGAAATAAGAGTATATTTTCTCTTATTTAAAGCTGTCACACAGTTCTACTGTTCACTTGCCAGCCAGGGAAATGTGGTCTTTTTCAGAGACTGATTGCCCAGGAAGAGAAGCAAACCCAGGAAAGCCCATGTGATCTAAAAGCAGTATAAAGAGGCAACGCATCCAATGACAATAAAACAATGCCACATAAATGTGATAAACAGTTCCAGGAGTTGAATAGGGCTACTTTAAAAATAAGGAGCAGAATTTATCCCTGGTGTGAATCCATAAAATTTATTGGAGATACGCTGTCCATGTATTTTTTCCTCAAATGCACTGACTAACCAATTCTCTCCTACACTTCTCTCTTCATTGAGGAAAGTTCCTTTTAGCTCCTCCAAAGATTAGTCTTCCACCCTTTAAATAATTTATGATTTGAATTGGTTGGTTCAAGTATAAAATTTAAAGAAAAATGGCTTCCCCTTATTAGCTTTATTACTTCAACAATAATTCCCCACTTTTCATTTTGTCCTGCCATTTCATATATTGAACACTTTGCCTTTAAAAAAAAAAAGGGGGGGGGGGAGTCAAGTGAATACCCCAGTTCCTGACCTGCTGGCAGTTTTAAAAACTATACAAGCAACTGACCAAAAGGCTGCAGCCATTTCATAGTCACATTTTGCTTCCAAAAATGCAGTTGTGGCTCGCTGTCAATTAAGTTTTTATTCCATTAGAGGTTATCCTCCAAATGCATGTTTTACATATACCCTGCTCATGGATGGATCTAGTTCCCACAAAGTTAACAAAATATTAGGCCAAAAATATGAAGACCTCTCTATCTCCGCCCCATGCCGTATAGAAAATATACCTAAAATAGAAGAGCCAGTTCTAGTCTGTGATTAGAGAGAAATTTTCTATAGGGGTTCCCAATACGAAAACTCACTCAGGGTTCCATTTATAACACCATAGAGCAAAGCCTCTGGAATTTGTAATTTTAAGGTTTATAGAAGATACACTGCATCTGTACCTTGTATACTTACACTAGTCAAACAGCATTTTGCTCAGTGATTGGGTTCTATGCCTGGCTCTGCCACTGGCTTGTCAAATTGGGGTCCTGCAGGGGTTAGTCCTAACATCTGGCACTAGTCAATATCTTCGTTAAGGACTTGGATAAGGGAGTGAAGAGTGTGCTCATAAAATCTGCAGATGATACCAAACTGGGAGGGGTTGCAAGCACTTTGGAGGACACAACTAGAATTCAAAATGACTTTGACAAATTGGAGAGTTAGAGAAAGGGCATTGGACCAAATATTGAAGCCTTTACTCAGGTGAAACTCTGTGCAGAGGGCTGGCATAAGGTCTATGCAATTCTCAAAATAGGGCTCAAGTAATGGATAGGCTTTATATTGGCTGTGTACACAGTGGCAAATTTCACCCATTCTGAAGGGCTGAATAAGGACTTTTTGGACCATTGGTTTGGAAGGGGAGAAAACTGCTCCTCCCATTGAGGATTTGGAGATGGTTTTTTAAATAGCTCTTGCTACTTTTTTTTCTGACTTGTATTCGATTTTGAGTTCTGCTAAGCTGAGATCTTTGCTGGGTTTGTGGTGACTTTTTGGAGCTTTTCTTTTTAGTGCTTTAATATGCTTGTTTACCTGCCAGATCTGTTTCCCAGATTTTTCATAGGGTCTAAACTCACTTAAGTTATCTTATCTCACTTAAGTAAAGGTAAGAAGAAAACCCTTTTGTTGTTAAAAGCTGTTTAATTTAGTATGGAAAGTAATGCATTTTTAATAAGGAACCCTCATTATATACCTATAAGCTGGTTTATTTATAAGGTGATTAGTCTTTTTTTCCTTTCATTGCCTTAACAAATGCAGCTTAGTTTAGCCTATATTGAACATCTGAAACTACACCACTGTTAATTTTGCTTCTGATAATAGTGTCCCTCTGAGATGGCTTTCAGTACATAGATCTAATTTCCTTATATGGCAGGGCTTTTATTACATATAGATTTCTTCTACATCGTTGTTGGTTTTAACCTTCTAAAGACTTAAACAATGTGGGCTGGAACTGAAATTGTATCAGATGCCAATTTAGTACGATCTGGTGTTTTTTCTAAACCTATGCGCATTCTGACTTTACAGGGTTAAGGTGGATAATGGGGCCATAGATTGACATAGTGCGAAACGTGCAGTTCCATGTGACATATGCAGTTCCTAAGTTTTTTACATATTACTATGAATTTACTTTTTATAAAATGCTTGTGAAGTCTAAAGCACATTGACCCTTAACTTAATCCTCACAACAGCCCTATGAAGTAGGGAGGCATTATCATCATCTCTATTTGGCAGATGAGGAAACTGAGGGAGAAAGGTTGAGTGAGCAGGCCAAGGTCCAAAAGGAATAATTGCAAGAACTAAGAAATGTTTGATCCTAAGCCTGCCTTGCTTGAGTAATTGCATGTTTATGCAGAGATGACCCATACCTGCTGATAGCGGGGAGAGGGGCCCAATTTAAAGGTTCGGCCACCCCCAGAACAGCTCAAGTCTGGCCTCTCCCTGCAGCTCCCAGCTGTTGCTCCTACCTCTCCTCACTGGGTGCAGCTAGCAGGCTCTGGTAGCTGTTGTACGGGGAGGGGGTCCAACTGCACCATGTAACCAAGCAGGGCCTACAAACCGTGGCAGAAATCTCAGGGGGCACGTGACCCCGTTTGTGCCCTCGCATGTTGCCTCTATGTTTACAACATAGGTTGACTACCCTACTTAATTTACATGGGCCATGGACCAGTGTAAAAACACACAATGGCCCTATCTGCCGAATGAGTCAGATGCCTTGTTATAGAAATGTAGGGCTGGAAATGACCTTGAGGTCATCTAGTCCAGCCCCTGTGCTGAAGCAGGACCAAGTATACCTAGTCCGTCCCTGATAGGTGTTTGTCTGACCTGTGCTTAAAAACCTCCAATGATGGAGATTCCACAACCTCCCTTGGAAGCCTATTGTAGAGCTTAACTGCCCTTATTGTTAAAGTTTTTCTTAATGTCTAATCTAAATCTCCCTTGCTGCAGACTGCTTGTCCTACCTTCTGTGGACATGGAGAACAATTGATCAGTCCTCTTTATAGCAGCTCTTAACATATTTTGAAGACTGTTGTCAGATTCCCGCTCTGGCATCTTTTCTCAAGACTAAAGTGTGTTTTGTTTTGTTTTTTTAAACTTATAGGTCAGTTTTTCTAAACCTTTTATCATTTTTTGTTGCTCTCCTCTTCACTCTTTTTCCTTCTAATTTGTCCACATCTTTCCTAAAGTGTGGTGCACAGAACTGAACACAGCTGAGGCTTCACCATTGTCAAGTAGAGCAGGACAACTGCCTCCAATGACTGACTTGCAACACCCCTGTTAACGCATGCCAGAATATTAGCCTATTTCACAACTGCATCACATTGACTCTCATTCAATTTGTGATCCACTAAAATCCCCCAAATCCTTTTCAGCAGTACTACCACCTAAGCCTCCTGTTCCCATTTTGTATTTGTGCACTTCATTTTTTTCCTTCCTAAGTGTAGTACTATGCATTGTCTTTATGGAATTTCATCTTGTTGATTTCAGACCAATTCTCCAATTTGTTAAGGTTGTCTTGAATTCTAATCCTATCCTCCAGAATTCTTGCAGCCCCTCCCAGTTTGGTGTCCTCTGCAAATTTTATGGCATCTGCCCATTAAACTTCATGGCCTACTCAAAGAATATGTTCATCCTTATTCCATTCTTTCACAAGATTTTAAAGAATGAGTGCTAAATTTCTGTCCGTAAGTGCATATTTATGCACCTAAATAAATGGCCTGATTTTCAAAATATGAGCACCAACTAGCTCCTGTTGGCTTCAGTAGGAGTTATTTGCTGTTCACTGTTTTTTTTTTTTTTAAAATGAAGCTGCATATTTGAGTGCTTAAATATGATTTTAGGATCCTAATGCTTGGATGCTGAGCTTGGATTTTCAAAGGAGTCTAAGGTTGTTGGACAACTCCCATTGAAATTCTTAAATTCCTTTGAAAATGCCAGCTTTTTCTTTTTTAATCGTAGTTCAACTACTTGGGTTTTGTCCAGGAAAATGAATGTCATTCTAGGGGAATTCAGAAAAACATTGGCAAAGTCCATTTTGTTTTTGCAGAGTATAAATTTTCTTTTCTCTTCCAAACTTTGCTTCAGTAACTCTCAAGAGAATTGGAGACTATAATTATTCAATTATTAAACCACAGTTCTCCTGTAGAAAGCATCCGACATCTACAAATATATATTGCTTTTCTTCAAGCTAATTAAACCAGGAAAATTAGATTTGTCACCATATAGTTGTACAAAAAAATATAGTAAATATTTTAAGTCCTAACATTTGTATTTCTTTATCAGATCAAAACAGTAAACTCCTCATGCTACAGAATTGGGGCACAAAAAGTCCATAGGTTGAACAGAAGTTAAGTATTTTTCAGTAATTGAATGGTTGACAATTGTAGAGGGTATATGAAGGTATAGGAATTCCATATTAGTGACTCTCTAGAATGAGTTGTAAATAGAGCTGGTCAGGGAATTTTTTGACAAAACATTTTTCATTGGAAAATACAGATTTGTCAAAATCAAAACTTTTGCAGAAACAACAGTTTTGATGAAACTTTATTCAGGACAGTTTCTCAGGTCCAGGATGGAATCTCTGATAAAAACCGAACAGAGAGACCCCCAACCCCAGAATAGCTAATAGCTCCATGATTAGGGCACTCACCTGGATTCTGGGAGACCCTAGTTCAAGTCTCCAGTCTACATCAAGGGACACAAATCTACCTTTCCTACATTCCAGGTGTGAATCCTAACTGCCAGACTATTGGCTACTCCGTGGTATGTCTCTCCCCCCCCCCCCCCCACTTTTTTTTTTTAAAAAAAAGTCTTGGTATTGGCTCCATTGTAGAACAAAACCAAATGCCAAAATCTCAAGCTTTCTCAAAATACAATTCTTGCTTTCCAGCCAACCGTAATTGCAAATGTTACTGTTACATAGTGAAATTCACTCCTGACTCACACAGGCCCTGTTTTGAGGCTGAAGTGGGATTTAGCACAAGGGCTAGGCAGTACTTAACTCTAAAGAGAGGTGAATTTTACCCATTGTGAAAACAAACTGCTAAGGGCAGAGACAAATCAATGGCTGGATTTAAATGACTGTATCCCTACTGCAGTGTTACCACCCACATATACCACATTGTACAATAATGCTGAACATTGAATTGCAGAAGCAAGGGACTGCAGCCACTATTAAGTTTAAAGAAAAGATGAGCAATCATACTGCAATGACATCCAATAATGCTATATATTTTGGTACACCTACTAGAAGTGAGGGAGGGCCCACATGCTAAGGGGGTGTACTAAAGAGTGTTTCTATCTGTGACACTTGTATGTAAGTCTGCATACTAAAACTCTTCAGGAATGTTTACCTTGAAGAACAGACATCGATGTCAGAGTGTCTTTGGATGATTTTCTTTCTTTCCAAAATAATAAAGATGTCTTCAGTTCACACAGTGGACTATTCAGCACATGCTGGTGCAAACCCTTGGCACAGGTCTCAAATGACAACACTGTCAACTTGTAGAGACACAAAGAGGTTATAATCTCAGTTATGGGGTAGGACAGGAGGGCTGAGGGGGAACAGAAGAAGTTAAATCTGGGGCGTGCAAGGAGCTTTTCTGGCAGAGAGAAGTAAAATTTGTATTCTCATGGCAAAAGCTTTGCGGAATTTGGCCCAGTAGTTGCAAAACACTGTATTCCCCCTTTTTTTACGCTGTTACATTGTTACACAAAAATGATCAAATTGCTTTCATCAAATATCTGTAGTCCACCTAGCATTATTAGAGTGCCTAGCTGCTCTTCCCTGCAGTTAGAGATATGATGCAATTAAAGAGCTAGGAGACTGTCCCCAGATAGTTTCTCCTATTAACATCATAGTTTGTATAACGTGCATAGAAGCTGGCAGGACCTGGGGGAAGATCCTCCTAATAAAAGTTTATTTGGGGGGGAAATACCCTGAGAATAACTTGTTCTATCCTCACTGTTCTATTCTAATTTAAGTGAGACTAATTGAAATCAATGAAGAATTTGAAAGGCAAACAAAACATCAGAACAGCAAGACATGATATATGTTGAGCTAAAAGAAATTCAGGAAAAGCCAGAGGGGCCTCCTGCCAACTGTCCTTGATTGCAAAGGATGGATTATATCAATTGTAAAGAAATTCATAAGGGTCTTGTGATGCAGAGCAGGGAAGTATCCAAAATGTTCAAATGTGGTGAAGCAGCTGGAGGGATTTTTCAAAAGCAGCTATGTTCATCTTTAGGCTCCTAAATACTTTAAAGATCTGGCCTTCCCTGTTGATCTTGTTAGCAACATTAATAGATATTCCACCTATTCCCCACCCAATCTTAGCCTTGATTTAGCTAAGAAATTCCAAAAGAAACCAGTACTCAGCTTTGCAGTTTACTGATTTACTCAAAAGGGTGGGTCAACATGCTTGAATTAAATAAGAACTATTTTGATGTGTAAAAGTTTTTGGTTTTTTTTTGATCAGTGTAATATGCAAACCATTAAGCTGTGTCTTGCAACCTTAACTGTACAATTAAAAACTGGAAGTGTGAAAGCTAAGATTCTTACAATGTAAACTGCAACATTGCACATATGTAGTATTCTCTAATGCCGCTTTTCTTATTTAATATTTAACTACATATTTTTATGTAAGACATAATCTCTCCCAGAGCTCCTCTTAAGGCAGGAAGATTTTGCACCAACTCCTACGCAATGGTATGTCTTAATGACACTGTCCTAGGGGTGCATTGCCCCATGAGGAGCCCTATCAAAGATCAGAGCGTGAAGTCATTTCCCTGTTGGAATCAATGGACATTTTGCCATTTCTTTCAATAGGAGCCAGGATTTCACCTAGAGGGTCCCCCCCTTGCTCTAATGGAGAAGTAACTTAACACTCCTGTACAAGATGTATCTTACTTTCCTATTCACTTCTGCTGGTCAACACCTTTGAGGCTTGTGCAGAACCAAGGCGCCACCCACTTCCTGCCCTTGTTTTGCCCTTTTCTGGCCCACTTGTCTGGGAGAGAGTAGTGGGCACACAGCCCAATGTTCTCCCCCCTCATACCGGAGCCATGAGGGGGGGAGAGAAAACGGGACACTAATGCTGTTATGTAGGTACCTGGCAGTCTAACTCCCCTGTACAGCTGCACGCATTTTTAAAACACAGTTGGCCCCCGGAAGGCAAGGCACTGTAGAAACACGCATGAAAATATGATCCCTGCCTCAAAGATCTCTCGGCTATTAACAAGTGACGGATCAGTACTTTGTTTTCTTTTATTGGTGGTATTTTATCTATTTAGTTTTACAGTGCTCATAGTGCTCGGCCCTTTGCTTTGGCTTTGAGATACTAACCTCAGTTCTCAAACTGCTTCACCTTGCACACTGTATTTTACCACAGAGGGACTTATGCTTTAGGTGACAGAAAGAATGGGAAACCTGCTCTTTACCCTCAGCCTCCTAATTATGTCAGTCAGAAATTTAAATGCTGCTAACAGGCTGCAATAGTGTGATGGATTAAGAAATCAGCAGCAACCCTGAAATACATTAGATGCCTTCTTAAGAAGTAACTGTAATGAAAGATTCCATGGGCCTGAGTCACCGCTCATGTCAGATTTAAACTGCTGTATCTCTGCTGACTCCTGATTTACATCAGCGTAGGTAAGAGAAGAGTCAATCCCAGTGTCTCTTTTCCTGAGAGAATGACTTGATTACAATTGTCCTACCACGATTGGTTGAAAAGATTACTGGGGCTGGTTAAACAGCATTTCTTTGTTCTGAAAAATAAAAGTACACATAGAGATTAAAACAAATACAA
Organism: Lepidochelys kempii; assembly: GCF_965140285.1. Taxonomy (NCBI): domain Eukaryota; kingdom Metazoa; phylum Chordata; order Testudines; family Cheloniidae; genus Lepidochelys; species Lepidochelys kempii. The sequence continues at coordinate 24,847,155 of NC_136388.1, read as the reverse complement.
TTAGAATGAAAAATTCAAGGGACGATAATATTGCAAAAGGATAGGATTTGTTTTTAATTTCATGTACAAACTAGTTTTTGCAGTTTTACTTAGCAACAAAGCCGTGTGGGGCCCCAGGTAGTTCCCCTGCTTGCTATCCAATAATGCTGGTCCTGACTTTTAAGCTTCTGGATATGCAGAAAAAGAGTTGTGGCACAGGCAGACAGAGGAATTTTTATAGCATGTTTTGGGGCCTCAGGAAGAAAAAAGTTGAGAACCCCTGCATTAGAACAGGTCACCATTTTTCTAGCTGACCAGACAGATTTGTAACACTTCAACAAAAAGGTCAAATACTAACTTAATATGCAACAAAAGGGACCTTTAGAGCCACGTTGTCTAGTGGTGAGTACAGGATTGGGAGACAGGAAAGATATAGGGCATTTATCAAAGACCTGAAAATACAAGATACTCCTGAGGGTTGCAGGTGAGGGAATATCCATGAAAAGACTGACGAAGTTTCTCAGAGTCAAGCCTCTTCTTGATTGCTGGCTTTACCTTTGCAGTGGCCACACACTGAGAAATGGAGGTTGGAAGCTGAGTCATTGCAGTTTTGTTTTCTTGTTTCCATATTTATATTTGATAGAGCTTTTCTATTCTAGAGGAGGACCTGAATGAAAACCCTGCTGCTCAATACCCCCAAATTAGGGCTGCTTGAAATCTGGATCTGAATTTTGTAGCTATGACCTTCTCAGCTCTGGCGATTCCACAGAGGCTTGTACAAAGAGCATCTGTCTTGTATAATTCTGGATACTTTGGCAAGCCTTTGTCCATTTCTTCCTCCACACTCAGAAAGGAGTAGCTCAGAAAAGGGCCTTTCGAGGGCTCTCCATGGCTGTGCATCCATGCACCGTGGTGGTGCTGGGGTGGCCCCTTCCTCTACCCAGGTAGGAAGAGCAGTGATGGTGCCCCCCTTCCCTTCCGGCAGTAGTGGCAGCAGCAGGGCCCGCCTCTCACCTACAGAGAGACTGCACTGGTAGCAGGATGGCCCCCCAGTACGTACCCCAGCATCAGGAAGGGAGTAACATGTCTGTGCAGGTGGGCTAGCCCACCTGCACAAGTCTTTTCCAGTGACACACACAGCCCTCAGGTGTTGTGGAGTTGGCACTGCAGGGCTCCCCAGGGCAGTGGATCTTGGTATCTAATGCTCGATTGTGATGAATGGGGCAACAGTTCACGTCACTCAGAGCCATGGTTTTTGGTTCTTTGCTGGAGGGGCCTCTGGCAGACACCGCTGCATTGGTTATGCTCATTTCATAGTTCAAAGCTTTCTTCACAACCATGAAGGCTAGATACTTTAATCTTAAAGCTCAGATTCTGATGTAATCATGTGACACCAGGAGCCAGGGCCCTAAACCATGAGCCTATAATATCTGTGAGATAATCCAGCCCTAATTCAGACGTCTGTAACATTGGTCTCTGTTTCTGTGGGTCGAAATGAAAATGGGTCATGATGGGGTTTTTTTTGTGTCCCTTTGAAAGTCTCTGAGCCATCAGTCCAATGACCCTTGGAGCTCCTTGAGCCATTCAACTGACAGCACAGTCACGCTCATATTCATTTAAATTTAGCCTCAATTGTTTTAGTGTGTTCTTTTCCCCCTGTAGCAATTGGTCCCTCTATCCACATGTTTTCCTCTTTAAATATTTAGTCTTTAGTCTTCACAGGTCTTCCTTTATTTTCCAGCTGTAGGACACAAAATAAACCCACTCATCCAGGTCTCTTCCCCCCTCTTTCCCCTTCATTTAGTTAGAACCCTATTCTCCTCTTTCTTTTTCTAACTGCCTTCCCTTTCACTACCTGGCTTTTGTCCCTGGCTTTTCCCCCTCCCCTTTGAAAACAAAGTATATAATGAAAAAACAGGCACAATGGAGACAGGAACAGTATTGGGGTGAGGATGGGGAGAGAGCATCCATTAAGACATTCTGTTTGTATATGGTTCATTTCACATAGCACTAAACCAAATTCCCTAGTTAGACTTTCAGCAGGAGGAGCTCTTTAGCTAAGTGAACTTGCTTGTTTGTATATAATCGTGATGGCCAGGTTTTTTTTTTTTGTTTTTGTTTTTTGTAAAAATGCTTCTATAACTGAAAGTACGTCACCAATGCCTCTGAATGTGCTACAACAGATACTTAAATCCCAGTTAACAAAAAGAACAACAAAATGTGCATATATAAATCTAACTCACTCTGCTGTACATCATGCACTCATTTCCATACTTTATTCACAAATATGCCAGGCAGACTTGAAGTATATGGATGCCACTTTTCCATGGTAAACATGGGAAATGTGATTTATTCATAACTTTTTTTCTGAAAAAGTCAACTGCACCCTTAGTATTATGTAGAGAAACAGCTTGTGCTGATGGCAAGTGATTTGCTTGCTTGCTCTTATTTGTCACATACCTTCTGGCTCTGTGAGAAACTCTAGTTTTAAAGCTTACTTTGCCAGATACTGAAAGAGTCATCAGCAATGTAGGCAGAATACTGCCTGTTGACTGCATTTCACAGACTGCGTGTCCATAGAGTCATTTGGACAGGATTTGTTGTTTGGTAGTATTTTTCCAGCAGGGAGACTTGGAAGTTTTGGACATTTTGACGTAAAAATGACCTAGCCCATCAGAACAAAAACAATAGTTTATTCAAGTTTATTAAAAACCTTTATTTTCTTCTAAGCATTATAAGCGTTTGGCTATCCTATGCAAAGTGTCATAAGTGACCTATGGCTCTCTTTTGTTGTCCATGTTGGACAGACTTTCAAGTTTATTGGACTTGTCAGGTAATGGAAATTCTCTATGGGTGAAAATCACCCTTATTTTGAAGGCTTAAGTGGTGGCCAGTGTGAATTTTGCCTTTACTGTACGTGCTCTGGGGCCAAATTCAGTCAAATGCAGCCTGGAGTAAACTGTTGCCATTCCTTTGGAAGTTACTGAACTGAATTCAGCAGCGATATAAATGAGGGTGTTAAATACACATTGAAAGAAAGTTCATCATAAACTGGTTGTAAATGTAGCTTGCTGTTGGCAGCAGAGCCCATGCCTAGAATTTTTGCACATTAGTATTTTGTGCTATAAAGAAGAAAGTTGTTGCTTATAACAGAGACTAAAGATAAGAATACCAAGCATTTCTATGGCTGTGTTGAAGTCCTATGGTCCCGGGCCTGTACATAACATATACACAGCAAGTAATGACTATCATGACTGAGCGGAAGATAACTGAAGTGCTTCAAAAATGTAAAGGCTTTTTAAAATTTCTTCAATGCCTTGGTGTAGTAAAGAACAGTATCACGCCTCAAACAGGTTTCAACTAAAATAATAATTTCACTGTAAATTACAGTGCCACAAGTAGACTACCAGTAGATGAATTTTAAAAAATGTAAAATGCATGATACACTCTTTCCATCAGCTGGCAAGTATGTTGGCTTACTACAGGGCTTTTTTCCTTTCTCAAGAATGTCAGTCGAGTTCAATATAAAATACAGGCTCTGCAAAGGTTTTGAGAAGTGCGTTTTGATGGTGTAATTCTTAGCTTCATACTAGTCCAAGTGCATTTCTCTGTACTACCAGCTATAATGTGTGTTCTGATGATTGAATCTGAGTTTCATATCACAGATGGCTGAACTTCTTCAGATGAAATAAAAATTTAGACCCAAACTTCAGCACAAATCTTTTATTGATGCAAGCTCAAGACTTTTGGAAGCTTTGATTAATTAAAGTAAATAAAATAAACCCAATAAAAACTGTTGTCTCTAAGTCTTTCTCCTTTCCAGCAGTTAGATCCTTCCTTCCTTTCCCCATCCATGTCCTTTTCTTCAAAAGAACTCTATTACCTCTCTTTCTGCTACTTATGCCAGTATTTTCATATAAATGCCTCTTAACACTTAGCCTAAAATAAATCCAATGTACCAGGGGTTTATATGCTCCAAAAAGCTACTCTCTTTTTTTGCTTTCTCATTCAGTGAAGCAATACCACTTTGCAAACAAATGTATATTGGTGCATTGCCTGGAAGCATTTGGAGTTTGTTCCTGAAAACTATGCTGAGTGTATGATAGTCTAGCAAATTTGTGGATAATGTGGCTAAAAGGCAAAGTGAAGAGGGCCTGTGGACCTCTTTACTTGAGAAACTATATGGAAATATCTGATACTTTTTTCTAAGCTCTCATATTCCAAAGGCAAAACATTTGCTCATAATTTAGTCCTGAAGATCATTTAAATACTTAATCTCTGGTATGGATTTAGCAGAATCCAAAGAATTGGTCCTATGTAAGTTAAGGAAGTAGCAACAACCCGCCATTCAGTTTTGTGACAGAACTTCTAAAAATGGCTCTGTGAGCCCCCATCAGCAGATCATCATACCTTTCCCTTTCCTAGGAATTACTCTAAAGTCAGACAGGGTCCAGATCAGGAGAATAAATAGGATGATGAGCAAGAGAAACTGTCTATAACTGGAGAACAAAGAAGACAGTAGGGACTAGGAGGCAGCAGAGTCAAACCAATGCTTGTTATGAAGGATGACGTAATTGAGGATAAGGGTAGGAGAGTGAGGAGAGAGCCAGAGGAAGATACAAGTATCAAAGTCAGAGAGGAAGGTGGAGGCAGACTTCTGGGGACAGTAGATTATGGTCACCTCAGGAAGAAAGGAGAGAGGAGTAGGCGTGTTGACACTTCAAATGAAGAGAGAGGGTGGGGAGGAGGGTTGAGTGACTGTAAGTGACAAGTGCAGGAGTCCCACATGCAGGATTGTGGGAAAAGAGACCTCCAAACAGGAGCACAATAAGGAGGGGGTAGGGGACACAGCCCCTATTTCCACCTTTGGCCCATGAGTGGAGCTGGAAATTTGGCCAGGTTGTACTGCCACTCACTCAAATTTGGCTTGGTTGCCCCTCTGTCATGAAGGAGAGGTGGCGGGCCAAAATTAAGTGAGGGGCATTGCAAACCCACATGCCTGCTTGGCTCCCCAACCTCTAGAGTCTGTCCAGTGCCCATGAGCAGTGGGCACCCTCAGAGGTTGGCAGGAATGGATCAGGGCTTTTAGTGCTTCCTGGGAAAGTAGAGGCACAGAAGGAGGATGGGATCTGGGGCTGGCAGAACTGCCTGGCCCCTGATGCATCTGGGTTTTTTTGGCCTGACTATCTCTCTGGGTAAGAGCTTAGGGTTGGATGTGTGGGGGGGCAGTGTGCTGGGTGAAGGGGGAGAGAACTTGGGAGTGTGGGGAGGGGAGGGAGAGCTCTGGGCCATCTCATTAAGAAAATTCTGGTTGGGCCCCTGCCTCCCAAGGAGAAGGCTGCCATGGGAGGAAGGGTTGCCTTATGATCAAGGCACTTTTGCTCTACCATAGGCTTCCTGTATGACCTTGGGCAAGACATTTAATCTTTCTGGGCCTCCATTTGCCAACTGGAAAAATGAGGATGATAATCCTTCCCTACTCCCACTCTCAGGCTGTCTTCCCTATTTAGACTGTAAGCTCTTCAGGGCTGGAACTCTTTCTTGTGTTTGTACAGTGCCTAGCACAATGGGGCACTGATCTCAGGTTGGGCCTCTGGGTGCTTTGTAATAACTATACAAATTAATAATGTAGAATCAGAGGGAGGCCACCAGATTCCAGTACAATAGAAGGTTTGTGCAGAGTGTTCATCCCCAAACACTGAATAAATGACCCCACTTTTAATCTTATTTTAAATAATATTTCCTTTAAAACGTGCAAGAATTTTGTTGCAAGAAATATCCGGTAGTGAAGGCACGCTTGCACGACTTCTGTATATATTGCTTCCTAGGAATTATTATACATACTCCATTGAGGAATAGGTGAGATTACTTTTTATGTAGAACTAATTTTATCATATTTTTCATCTTCTGGGGTATCTGTCATTCACAATCTGAATATGTATCTTTTTTGTGCATTTATATAAAAACTGCAGCTCAATCTGCATCACCAGTGAATGAGTGATGTAAGCACAGTGATTGCATGGGCGATTTGTTAAATTATAGATTGCATTTTTACAGCTTGATTTGGTTTCTTTTGACCTGCACAAATGTATTTATTCATTTTTCTCAGAATTGGACATGCATAAAAATGTAAAGCGGTTATCTGTCACAGTAACATTGGAAAGGCCACTCAGAAACTCCAGTCACAGGCTTAAAAATGGTGTCTCAAATTCTAAGTAGTTCTCTATATTATGCTGTTTAAGAAAATTGACTTGAAAGGCAATTTTTCACTACTTTGTGTGGCTGAGATGCTTGCTGAAGAACTGCTCTTTCCTGATATGGTTTTACGAGTTTGTTCTCCTGTTTAGCATTTTCCTGTGCTAGAAGAAACCCAGAAGACAAAATCCCAGGCATTTGTGTAATTCCAGTAGCACAAACATTCTTGAGGAGTCATTTAAAGACACTCTGGAGTAGTTGGAGCTTGTCCTGGAGAGGCATAGCTTTAAAACCAGCAACGGACTAGACCAGTTTAGAAAATCAGTGTGTCCAAGGGTGAGGTATTACTGATTAATAATTAATAAAAGCAAGCAGTGAAAATGAGAGCAGATTAAAGGAATTAATAACTATAGAGCACAACATTTTATTCTTTTATGGTCCATTTTAGAAGTGTAGCAGCTCACTTACATAACCTTCTAATGCTACTTGCAAAAAAAAAAGAAAAAGAAAGAACCCAATCTATCACAGCTTTCCAAGTGTATCTGGATCATTTTCTACCCATAACACTTTATCTCATTACACCCCAGCAAATTTAAGTGGTGGATTTAAGTTAAAAATGTAATATCTCAACTTGGCTGTATAAATGGCACGTTAAAGGCACATTTGAAAGTACCTCACAATGCTCTGTTGTGGTTGGTGGGCTATTCAGTGAAGTTGCTGATGCAGCTTTGGAACCTTCTACAGGAATTTGTGTGATACATTCTGGACCACTGGAGCAGTGACCCTGCACAGACCCTTTATCTGGAAGAGCTATTCTGTTAAATTAACAGCTCTGAATTACACCTAGACTAGGGATGAATGTAAATTCATTTTACTGATTTTATTTTGTTTCTGAGTGTGACAGTCTCCCACATACCTCAATGGCAGAACCACTGCTGACCCAAATCTATTTTTCAGTTCACCTGCTCTTTGGCAAGTCTTTTGACACTCTAGTTCAAAGCTGGCGTTGGAAACGTATTTTGTTACATTGTAGAAATGCAAAAATAAAGCCACAACATAAAGTGCAAGAATATTTATTCTCGGCTTTTTGAAGCTAACCCGAATCCTGCCTGCTTTCCGTCTCCGGTGAAGAGACATAAAGGAATACTGAGTCCCAAAATCGTCGTCATTTGGAAATAGCCCAATCTCTCATCTTAAACACCTGTGCTAAGTAAATTATGCACTGGTCCAGTGTGAAAATGTGATCAGAGTACAAAATCATTCAAAATCACTTCTACTTTGCCTGTAGGAGAGATGGGTGCTTGTCTTGTGCCTGCATCATTTGCTGCAGTATGAAATGTGGAGCAACATTGGCTTGTGACTATTGAAAAGCTCTTAAATAATCTGAAAGGCCCAGTAAAAATCATAATCTTATATCCCTCAATACCCTATTTCATTCTTCCCACCTCACCCCATCAATAACTCAGGAAACGCCTGCTAGATATACCTTTCGGCATGCCCTGAGGAACCAAAAAAGTAAAGCTCAGGTCTCTTGGGGTAAGTTGCAGAATTGAGAACCTCTCACAACAAATGAAGTGCTGTCAGCTCGCCCCCTTTTCACCAAGCAGCAGGGCTGTTAACTTGAGCACCTCCTCTGATCACAAGCTTCTGCTGTATCACAAGAG